>NW_026988464.1:0-1321757 GCF_030222135.1 Aotus nancymaae
CTGCGTTTGGATATTCCAGAGTGAATGAGAGTATATGCTGTAAAGAGAAATAACTTCTTCTAAAACCAAAAGGCAGCTATGTAACTGAATGGTTGTCAATGCGTGCATTCACCTTCCAGAGATGAACTCGTGTGTGGATTCAGCAGTCTGCAAACACTTTCTGTGCAGAGTCCCAAAACAGGCGTTTTCAGCCCAATACCGGCATATGGAAGAAACAGCAGTAAGCACAGGGAAATATCTGCTTCTAAATCCAAAACGCAGCTATCTAACAGAACGGTTGTCAATGTGTGCACTCAACTTCCAGAGTTAAACCCGTGTGTGGATTCAGCAGTCTGCAAACACTTTCTCTGCAGAGTCCCAAAACAGGCGTTTTCAGCCCATTACCGGCATATGGAAGAAACAGCAGTAAGCACAGGGAAATATCTGCTTCTAAATCCAAAACGCAGCTATCTAACAGAACGGTTGTCAATGTGTGCACTCAACTTCCAGAGTTAAACCCGTGTGTGGATTCAGCAGTCTGCAAACACTTTCTCTGCAGAGTCCCAAAACAGGCGTTTTCAGCCCATTACCGGCATATGGAAGAAACAGCAGTAAGTACAGGGAAATATCTGCTTCTAAATCCAAAACGCAGCTATCTAACAGAACGGTTGTCAATGTGTGCACTCAACTTCCAGAGTTAAACCCGTGTGTGGATTCAGCAGTCTGCAAACACTTTCTCTGGAGAGTCCCAAAACAGGCGTTTTCAGCCCATTACCAGCATATGGAAGAAACAGCAGTAAGCACAGGGAAATATCTGCTTCTAAATCCAAAACGCAGCTATCTAAGAGAACGGTTGTCAATGTGTGCACTCAACTTCCAGAGTTAAACCCGTGTGTGGATTCAGCAGTCTGCAGAGACTTTCTCTGCAGAGTCCCAAAACAGGCGTTTTCAGCCCATTACCGGCAAATGGAAGAAACAGCAGTAAGCACAGGGAAATATCTGCTTCTAAATCCAAAACGCAGCTATCTAACAGAACGGTTGTCAATGTGTGCACTCAACTTCCAGAGTTAAACCCGTGTGTGGATTCAGCAGTCTGCAAACACTTTCTCTGCAGAGTCCGAAAACAGGCGTTTTCAGCCCAATACCGGCATTTGGAAGAAACGGCAGTAGGCACAGGGAAATATCTGCTTCTAAATCCAAAACGCAGCTATCTAACAGAACGGTTGTCAATGTGTGCACTCAACTTCCAGAGTTAAACCCGTGTGTGGATTTAGCAGTCTGCAAACACTTTCTGTGCAGAGTCTGAAAACAGGCCTTTCCGGCCCGGGTACCGGCATATAGAAGAAAGAGCATTAAGACTGCGTCTAAAACTCAGAAGAAACGTTTCTTTCAACCTGCTCGGCCGTGTGTTCTTTGACCTAACGGAGTTTAATCTATGTTTAGATTCAGCGAGATAGAAACACGTTTATTCTAGGAGCTGTCTTTGGATATTCCGGAATGAATGGGAGTATATGCTGTAAAGAGAAATATCTGTTTCTAAAACCAAAATGGATCTATCTAGCAGAGTGGTTGTGAATGTGTGCCTTTGGCTTAAAGAGCTAAACTGCTCTTCTCATGCAGCACTTTAGAAACCCTTTATATGCAAATTCTCATACAGGCCTTTCCAGCAAAACACCAGCCTAAAGGAAATAGCAGTAAGACTGCATCTTTAACATGGACGAAACTGTTTTCAAACTGCTCTGCTGTGTGTTCATTCATATAAGAGACTTGAATATATGTTCAGATTCAGCTAATTAGCAACACGTTTCTTCCAGGAGCTGTGTTTGCCTATTCCAGAGTATACTGGAGTATAAGATGTAAAGACAAATGTCTCGTTCCAAAAGAAAAACGGATGATCTAATGGAATGGTTGTCAATGTGTGCATTCAACTTACTGAGCTAAACTGCTGTTTGTATGCAGCAGTTTAGAAAACATTTCTGTGTAGATTCTCAAATAGACATTTCCAGCAAAATACCGGCCTATAAGAAATAGCAGTAAGACTGCGTCTAAAACTCAGAGGGAACGTTTCTTTCAAACTGCTCTGCAGTGTGTTCGTTCACCAAAGGTCGTTGAATCTATGTTTGGATTCAGCGAGTTTGAAACACGTTTATTCTAGGAGCTGCATTTCGATATTCCAGAGTGTATGGGAGTAAATGCTGTAAAGAGAAATATCTGTTTCTAAAACCAAAACGGAGCTATCTAACAGAATGGTTGTGAATGTGTGCATTCAACTTAAAGGGTTAATCTGCTCTTCTTAGGCAGCAGTTTAGAAACCCTTTATATGCAAATTCTAAAATCAACATTTGCAGCAAAACACCAGCCTAAAAGAAGTAGCAGTAAGATTGCATCTATAACATAGAAGAAACGTTTTCTTCAAAATGCTCTGCTCTGTGTTCATTCAACTAAGAGTCTTGAGTATATGTTCAGATTCAGCGAGTAAGAAACACGTTTCTTCCAGGAGCTGCATTTGCATATTCCAGAGTGTACTGGAGTATAAGGTTTAAAGTGAAATATCTGGTTCTAAAACAAACACGGAGCCATCTAACAGAATGGTTGTCACTGCGTGCATTCAGCTTATTGAGATAAACTGTTGTTTCTATGCAGCAGTTTAGAAAAGATTTTTGTGCAGATTCTAAAACAGACATTCCCAGCAAAATACCGGCCTCTAAGAAATAGCAATAAGACTGCGTCTAAAACTCAAATAAAACGTTTCTTTCAAACTGCTGTGCTGTGTGTTCGTTCACCTAAGGGAGTTGAATCTATGTTTAGATTCAGCGACTTAGAAACACGTCTATTCTGGGAGCTGCGTTTGGCTATTCCAGAATGAATGGGAGTATATGCTGTAACTAGAAACACAGGCTTCTAAAACCAAAACGGAGCTAGCTAACAGAATGATTGTGAATGAGGGCATTCAACATAACGAATTAAACTGCTCCACTTATGCAGCAGTTTACAAACCATTTGTATGGAAATTCTAAAACCAACATTTCCAGGAAAACACCAGCCTAAAAGCAATAGCAGTAACAGTGCATCTATAACATGGAAGAAATGTTTTTTTCAAACTCCTCTGCTGCGTGTTCATTCACCTAAGAGACTTCAATATATGCTCAGATTCAGCGAGTTACAAACACGTTTCTTCCAGGAGCTGCGTTTGCATATATCAGAGTGTACTGGGGTACAAGATGTAAAGGGAAATATCTGATTATACGTAGAAACCCGTTTCTTTTAGGAGCTGCGTTTGGATATTCCAGAGTGAATGAGAGTATATGCTGTAAAGAGAAATAACTTCTTCTAAAACCAAAAGGCAGCTATGTAACTGAATGGTTGTCAATGCGTGCATTCACCTTCCAGAGATGAACTCGTGTGTGGATTCAGCAGTCTGCAAACACTTTCTGTGCAGAGTCCCAAAACAGGCGTTTTCAGCCCAATACCGGCATATGGAAGAAACAGCAGTAAGCACAGGGAAATATCTGCTTCTAAATCCAAAACGCAGCTATCTAACAGAACGGTTGTCAATGTGTGCACTCAACTTCCAGAGTTAAACCCGTGTGTGGATTCAGCAGTCTGCAGAGACTTTCTCTGCAGAGTCCCAAAACAGGCGTTTTCAGCCCATTACCGGCATATGGAAGAAACAGCAGTAAGCACAGGGAAATATCTGCTTCTAAATCCAAAACGCAGCTATCTAACAGAACGGTTGTCAATGTGTGCACTCAACTTCCAGAGTTAAACCCGTGTGTGGATTCAGCAGTCTGCAGAGACTTTCTCTGCAGAGTCCCAAAACAGGCGTTTTCAGCCCATTACCGGCATATGGAAGAAACAGCAGTAAGCACAGGGAAATATCTGCTTCTAAATCCAAAACGCAGCTATCTAACAGAACGGTTGTCAATGTGTGCACTCAACTTCCAGAGTTAAACCCGTGTGTGGATTCAGCAGTCTGCAGAGACTTTCTCTGCAGAGTCCCAAAACAGGCGTTTTCAGCCCATTACCGGCATATGGAAGAAACAGCAGTAAGCACAGGGAAATATCTGCTTCTAAATCCAAAACGCAGCTATCTAACAGAACGGTTGTCAATGTGTGCACTCAACTTCCAGAGTTAAACCCGTGTGTGGATTCAGCAGTCTGCAGAGACTTTCTCTGCAGAGTCCCAAAACAGGCGTTTTCAGCCCATTACCGGCATATGGAAGAAACAGCAGTAAGCACAGGGAAATATCTGCTTCTAAATCCAAAACGCAGCTATCTAACAGAACGGTTGTCAATGTGTGCACTCAACTTCCAGAGTTAAACCCGTGTGTGGATTCAGCAGTCTGCAGAGACTTTCTCTGCAGAGTCCCAAAACAGGCGTTTTCAGCCCATTACCGGCATATGGAAGAAACAGCAGTAAGCACAGGGAAATATCTGCTTCTAAATCCAAAACGCAGCTATCTAACAGAACGGTTGTCAATGTGTGCACTCAACTTCCAGAGTTAAACCCGTGTGTGGATTCAGCAGTCTGCAGAGACTTTCTCTGCAGAGTCCCAAAACAGGCGTTTTCAGCCCATTACCGGCATATGGAAGAAACAGCAGTAAGCACAGGGAAATATCTGCTTCTAAATCCAAAACGCAGCTATCTAACAGAACGGTTGTCAATGTGTGCACTCAACTTCCAGAGTTAAACCCGTGTGTGGATTCAGCAGTCTGCAGAGACTTTCTCTGCAGAGTCCCAAAACAGGCGTTTTCAGCCCATTACCGGCATATGGAAGAAACAGCAGTAAGCACAGGGAAATATCTGCTTCTAAATCCAAAACGCAGCTATCTAACAGAACGGTTGTCAATGTGTGCACTCAACTTCCAGAGTTAAACCCGTGTGTGGATTCAGCAGTCTGCAGAGACTTTCTCTGCAGAGTCCCAAAACAGGCGTTTTCAGCCCATTACCGGCATATGGAAGAAACAGCAGTAAGCACAGGGAAATATCTGCTTCTAAATCCAAAATGCAGCTATCTAACAGAACGGTTGTCAATGTGTGCACTCAACTTCCAGAGTTAAACCCGTGTGTGGATTCAGCAGTCTGCAGAGACTTTCTCTGCAGAGTCCCAAAACAGGCGTTTTCAGCCCATTACCGGCATATGGAAGAAACAGCAGTAAGCACAGGGAAATATCTGCTTCTAAATCCAAAACGCAGCTATCTAACAGAACGGTTGTCAATGTGTGCACTCAACTTCCAGAGTTAAACCCGTGTGTGGATTCAGCAGTCTGCAGAGACTTTCTCTGCAGAGTCCCAAAACAGGCGTTTTCAGCCCATTACCGGCATATGGAAGAAACAGCAGTAAGCACAGGGAAATATCTGCTTCTAAATCCAAAACGCAGCTATCTAACAGAACGGTTGTCAATGTGTGCACTCAACTTCCAGAGTTAAACCCGTGTGTGGATTCAGCAGTCTGCAGAGACTTTCTCTGCAGAGTCCCAAAACAGGCGTTTTCAGCCCATTATCGGCATATGGAAGAAACAGCAGTAAGCACAGGGAAATATCTGCTTCTAAATCCAAAACGCAGCTATCTAACAGAACGGTTGTCAATGTGTGCACTCAACTTCCAGAGTTAAACCCGTGTGTGGATTCAGCAGTCTGCAGAGACTTTCTCTGCAGAGTCCCAAAACAGGCGTTTTCAGCCCATTACCGGCATATGGAAGAAACAGCAGTAAGCACAGGGAAATATCTGCTTCTAAATCCAAAACGCAGCTATCTAACAGAACGGTTGTCAATGTGTGCACTCAACTTCCAGAGTTAAACCCGTGTGTGGATTCAGCAGTCTGCAGAGACTTTCTCTGCAGAGTCCCAAAACAGGCGTTTTCTGCCCATTACCGGCATATGGAAGAAACAGCAGTAAGCACAGGGAAATATCTGCTTCTAAATCCAAAACGCAGCTATCTAACAGAACGGTTGTCAATGTGTGCACTCAACTTCCAGAGTTAAACCCGTGTGTGGATTCAGCAGTCTGCAGAGACTTTCTCTGCAGAGTCCCAAAACAGGCGTTTTCAGCCCATTACCGGCATATGGAAGAAACAGCAGTAAGCACAGGGAAATATCTGCTTCTAAATCCAAAACGCAGCTATCTAACAGAACGGTTGTCAATGTGTGCACTCAACTTCCAGAGTTAAACCCGTGTGTGGATTCAGCAGTCTGCAGAGACTTTCTCTGCAGAGTCCCAAAACAGGCGTTTTCAGCCCATTACCGGCATATGGAAGAAACAGCAGTAAGCACAGGGAAATATCTGCTTCTAAATCCAAAACGCAGCTATCTAACAGAACGGTTGTCAATGTGTGCACTCAACTTCCAGAGTTAAACCCGTGTGTGGATTCAGCAGTCTGCAGAGACTTTCTCTGCAGAGTCCCAAAACAGGCGTTTTCAGCCCATTACCGGCATATGGAAGAAACAGCAGTAAGCACAGGGAAATATCTGCTTCTAAATCCAAAACGCAGCTATCTAACAGAACGGTTGTCAATGTGTGCACTCAACTTCCAGAGTTAAACCCGTGTGTGGATTCAGCAGTCTGCAGAGACTTTCTCTGCAGAGTCCCAAAACAGGCGTTTTCAGCCCATTACCGGCATATGGAAGAAACAGCAGTAAGCACAGGGAAATATCTGCTTCTAAATCCAAAACGCAGCTATCTAACAGAACGGTTGTCAATGTGTGCACTCAACTTCCAGAGTTAAACCCGTGTGTGGATTCAGCAGTCTGCAGAGACTTTCTCTGCAGAGTCCCAAAACAGGCGTTTTCAGCCCATTACCGGCATATGGAAGAAACAGCAGTAAGCACAGGGAAATATCTGCTTCTAAATCCAAAACGCAGCTATCTAACAGAACGGTTGTCAATGTGTGCACTCAACTTCCAGAGTTAAACCCGTGTGTGGATTCAGCAGTCTGCAGAGACTTTCTCTGCAGAGTCCCAAAACAGGCGTTTTCAGCCCATTACCGGCATATGGAAGAAACAGCAGTAAGCACAGGGAAATATCTGCTTCTAAATCCAAAACGCAGCTATCTAACAGAACGGTTGTCAATGTGTGCACTCAACTTCCAGAGTTAAACCCGTGTGTGGATTCAGCAGTCTGCAGAGACTTTCTCTGCAGAGTCCCAAAACAGGCGTTTTCAGCCCATTACCGGCATATGGAAGAAACAGCAGTAAGCACAGGGAAATATCTGCTTCTAAATCCAAAACGCAGCTATCTAACAGAACGGTTGTCAATGTGTGCACTCAACTTCCAGAGTTAAACCCGTGTGTGGATTCAGCAGTCTGCAGAGACTTTCTCTGCAGAGTCCCAAAACAGGCGTTTTCAGCCCATTACCGGCATATGGAAGAAACAGCAGTAAGCACAGGGAAATATCTGCTTCTAAATCCAAAACGCAGCTATCTAACAGAACGGTTGTCAATGTGTGCACTCAACTTCCAGAGTTAAACCCGTGTGTGGATTCAGCAGTCTGCAGAGACTTTCTCTGCAGAGTCCCAAAACAGGCGTTTTCAGCCCATTACCGGCATATGGAAGAAACAGCAGTAAGCACAGGGAAATATCTGCTTCTAAATCCAAAACGCAGCTATCTAACAGAACGGTTGTCAATGTGTGCACTCAACTTCCAGAGTTAAACCCGTGTGTGGATTCAGCAGTCTGCAGAGACTTTCTCTGCAGAGTCCCAAAACAGGCGTTTTCAGCCCATTACCGGCATATGGAAGAAACAGCAGTAAGCACAGGGAAATATCTGCTTCTAAATCCAAAACGCAGCTATCTAACAGAACGGTTGTCAATGTGTGCACTCAACTTCCAGAGTTAAACCCGTGTGTGGATTCAGCAGTCTGCAGAGACTTTCTCTGCAGAGTCCCAAAACAGGCGTTTTCAGCCCATTACCGGCATATGGAAGAAACAGCAGTAAGCACAGGGAAATATCTGCTTCTAAATCCAAAACGCAGCTATCTAACAGAACGGTTGTCAATGTGTGCACTCAACTTCCAGAGTTAAACCCGTGTGTGGATTCAGCAGTCTGCAGAGACTTTCTCTGCAGAGTCCCAAAACAGGCGTTTTCAGCCCATTACCGGCATATGGAAGAAACAGCAGTAAGCACAGGGAAATATCTGCTTCTAAATCCAAAACGCAGCTATCTAACAGAACGGTTGTCAATGTGTGCACTCAACTTCCAGAGTTAAACCCGTGTGTGGATTCAGCAGTCTGCAGAGACTTTCTCTGCAGAGTCCCAAAACAGGCGTTTTCAGCCCATTACCGGCATATGGAAGAAACAGCAGTAAGCACAGGGAAATATCTGCTTCTAAATCCAAAACGCAGCTATCTAACAGAACGGTTGTCAATGTGTGCACTCAACTTCCAGAGTTAAACCCGTGTGTGGATTCAGCAGTCTGCAGAGACTTTCTCTGCAGAGTCCCAAAACAGGCGTTTTCAGCCCATTACCGGCATATGGAAGAAACAGCAGTAAGCACAGGGAAATATCTGCTTCTAAATCCAAAACGCAGCTATCTAACAGAACGGTTGTCAATGTGTGCACTCAACTTCCAGAGTTAAACCCGTGTGTGGATTCAGCAGTCTGCAGAGACTTTCTCTGCAGAGTCCCAAAACAGGCGTTTTCAGCCCATTACCGGCATATGGAAGAAACAGCAGTAAGCACAGGGAAATATCTGCTTCTAAATCCAAAACGCAGCTATCTAACAGAACGGTTGTCAATGTGTGCACTCAACTTCCAGAGTTAAACCCGTGTGTGGATTCAGCAGTCTGCAGAGACTTTCTCTGCAGAGTCCCAAAACAGGCGTTTTCAGCCCATTACCGGCATATGGAAGAAACAGCAGTAAGCACAGGGAAATATCTGCTTCTAAATCCAAAACGCAGCTATCTAACAGAACGGTTGTCAATGTGTGCACTCAACTTCCAGAGTTAAACCCGTGTGTGGATTCAGCAGTCTGCAAACACTTTCTCTGCAGAGTCCCAAAACAGGCGTTTTCAGCCCATTACCGGCATATGGAAGAAACAGCAGTAAGCACAGAGAAATATCTGCTTCTAAATCCAAAACGCAGCTATCTAACAGAACGGTTGTCAATGTGTGCACACAACTTCCAGAGTTAAACGCGTGTGTGGATTCAGCAGTCTGCAAACACTTTCTCTGCAGAGTCCCAAAACAGGCGTTTTCAGCCCATTACCGGCATATGGAAGAAACAGCAGTAAGCACAGGGAAATATCTGCTTCTAAATCCAAAACGCAGCTATCTAACAGAACGGTTGTCAATGTGTGCACTCAACTTCCAGAGGTAAACCCGTGTGTGGATTCAGCAGTCTGCAGAGACTTTCTCTGCAGAGTCCCAAAACAGGCGTTTTCAGCCCATTACCGGCATATGGAAGAAACAGCAGTAAGCACAGGGAAATATCTGCTTCTAAATCCAAAACGCAGCTATCTAACAGAACGGTTGTCAATGTGTGCACTCAACTTCCAGAGTTAAACCCGTGTGTGGATTCAGCAGTCTGCAGAGACTTTCTCTGCAGAGTCCCAAAACAGGCGTTTTCAGCCCATTACCGGCATATGGAAGAAACAGCAGTAAGCACAGGGAAATATCTGCTTCTAAATCCAAAACGCAGCTATCTAACAGAACGGTTGTCAATGTGTGCACTCAACTTCCAGAGTTAAACCCGTGTGTGGATTCAGCAGTCTGCAGAGACTTTCTCTGCAGAGTCCCAAAACAGGCGTTTTCAGCCCATTACCGGCATATGGAAGAAACAGCAGTAAGCACAGGGAAATATCTGCTTCTAAATCCAAAACGCAGCTATCTAACAGAACGGTTGTCAATGTGTGCACTCAACTTCCAGAGTTAAACCCGTGTGTGGATTCAGCAGTCTGCAGAGACTTTCTCTGCAGAGTCCCAAAACAGGCGTTTTCAGCCCATTACCGGCATATGGAAGAAACAGCAGTAAGCACAGGGAAATATCTGCTTCTAAATCCAAAACGCAGCTATCTAACAGAACGGTTGTCAATGTGTGCACTCAACTTCCAGAGTTAAACCCGTGTGTGGATTCAGCAGTCTGCAAACACTTTCTCTGCAGAGTCCCAAAACAGGCGTTTTCAGCCCATTACCGGCATATGGAAGAAACAGCAGTAAGCACAGGGAAATATCTGCTTCTAAATCCAAAACGCAGCTATCTAACAGAACGGTTGTCAATGTGTGCACTCAACTTCCAGAGTTAAACCCGTGTGTGGATTCAGCAGTCTGCAGAGACTTTCTCTGCAGAGTCCCAAAACAGGCGTTTTCAGCCCATTACCGGCATATGGAAGAAACAGCAGTAAGCACAGGGAAATATCTGCTTCTAAATCCAAAACGCAGCTATCTAACAGAACGGTTGTCAATGTGTGCACTCAACTTCCAGAGTTAAACCCGTGTGTGGATTCAGCAGTCTGCAGAGACTTTCTCTGCAGAGTCCCAAAACAGGCGTTTTCAGCCCATTACCGGCATATGGAAGAAACAGCAGTAAGCACAGGGAAATATCTGCTTCTAAATCCAAA
The DNA here is from genome assembly GCF_030222135.1 of Aotus nancymaae. Lineage (NCBI taxonomy): Eukaryota > Metazoa > Chordata > Mammalia > Primates > Aotidae > Aotus > Aotus nancymaae. The sequence goes on from NW_026988464.1 coordinate 10,536, forward strand.
ACGCAGCTATCTAACAGAACGGTTGTCAATGTGTGCACTCAACTTCCAGAGTTAAACCCGTGTGTGGATTCAGCAGTCTGCAGAGACTTTCTCTGCAGAGTCCCAAAACAGGCGTTTTCAGCCCATTACCGGCATATGGAAGAAACAGCAGTAAGCACAGGGAAATATCTGCTTCTAAATCCAAAACGCAGCTATCTAACAGAACGGTTGTCAATGTGTGCACTCAACTTCCAGAGTTAAACCCGTGTGTGGATTCAGCAGTCTGCAGAGACTTTCTCTGCAGAGTCCCAAAACAGGCGTTTTCAGCCCATTACCGGCATATGGAAGAAACAGCAGTAAGCACAGGGAAATATCTGCTTCTAAATCCAAAACGCAGCTATCTAACAGAACGGTTGTCAATGTGTGCACTCAACTTCCAGAGTTAAACCCGTGTGTGGATTCAGCAGTCTGCAGAGACTTTCTCTGCAGAGTCCCAAAACAGGCGTTTTCAGCCCATTACCGGCATATGGAAGAAACAGCAGTAAGCACAGGGAAATATCTGCTTCTAAATCCAAAACGCAGCTATCTAACAGAACGGTTGTCAATGTGTGCACTCAACTTCCAGAGTTAAACCCGTGTGTGGATTCAGCAGTCTGCAGAGACTTTCTCTGCAGAGTCCCAAAACAGGCGTTTTCAGCCCATTACCGGCATATGGAAGAAACAGCAGTAAGCACAGGGAAATATCTGCTTCTAAATCCAAAACGCAGCTATCTAACAGAACGGTTGTCAATGTGTGCACTCAACTTCCAGAGTTAAACCCGTGTGTGGATTCAGCAGTCTGCAGAGACTTTCTCTGCAGAGTCCCAAAACAGGCGTTTTCAGCCCATTACCGGCATATGGAAGAAACAGCAGTAAGCACAGGGAAATATCTGCTTCTAAATCCAAAACGCAGCTATCTAACAGAACGGTTGTCAATGTGTGCACTCAACTTCCAGAGTTAAACCCGTGTGTGGATTCAGCAGTCTGCAGAGACTTTCTCTGCAGAGTCCCAAAACAGGCGTTTTCAGCCCATTACCGGCATATGGAAGAAACAGCAGTAAGCACAGGGAAATATCTGCTTCTAAATCCAAAACGCAGCTATCTAACAGAACGGTTGTCAATGTGTGCACTCAACTTCCAGAGTTAAACCCGTGTGTGGATTCAGCAGTCTGCAGAGACTTTCTCTGCAGAGTCCCAAAACAGGCGTTTTCAGCCCATTACCGGCATATGGAAGAAACAGCAGTAAGCACAGGGAAATATCTGCTTCTAAATCCAAAACGCAGCTATCTAACAGAACGGTTGTCAATGTGTGCACTCAACTTCCAGAGTTAAACCCGTGTGTGGATTCAGCAGTCTGCAGAGACTTTCTCTGCAGAGTCCCAAAACAGGCGTTTTCAGCCCATTACCGGCATATGGAAGAAACAGCAGTAAGCACAGGGAAATATCTGCTTCTAAATCCAAAACGCAGCTATCTAACAGAACGGTTGTCAATGTGTGCACTCAACTTCCAGAGTTAAACCCGTGTGTGGATTCAGCAGTCTGCAGAGACTTTCTCTGCAGAGTCCCAAAACAGGCGTTTTCAGCCCATTACCGGCATATGGAAGAAACAGCAGTAAGCACAGGGAAATATCTGCTTCTAAATCCAAAACGCAGCTATCTAACAGAACGGTTGTCAATGTGTGCACTCAACTTCCAGAGTGAAACCCGTGTGTGGATTCAGCAGTCTGCAGAGACTTTCTCTGCAGAGTCCCAAAACAGGCGTTTTCAGCCCATTACCGGCATATGGAAGAAACAGCAGTAAGCACAGGGAAATATCTGCTTCTAAATCCAAAACGCAGCTATCTAACAGAACGGTTGTCAATGTGTGCACTCAACTTCCAGAGTTAAACCCGTGTGTGGATTCAGCAGTCTGCAGAGACTTTCTCTGCAGAGTCCCAAAACAGGCGTTTTCAGCCCATTACCGGCATATGGAAGAAACAGCAGTAAGCACAGGGAAATATCTGCTTCTAAATCCAAAACGCAGCTATCTAACAGAACGGTTGTCAATGTGTGCACTCAACTTCCAGAGTTAAACCCGTGTGTGGATTCAGCAGTCTGCAGAGACTTTCTCTGCAGAGTCCCAAAACAGGCGTTTTCAGCCCATTACCGGCATATGGAAGAAACAGCAGTAAGCACAGGGAAATATCTGCTTCTAAATCCAAAACGCAGCTATCTAACAGAACGGTTGTCAATGTGTGCACTCAACTTCCAGAGTTAAACCCGTGTGTGGATTCAGCAGTCTGCAGAGACTTTCTCTGCAGAGTCCCAAAACAGGCGTTTTCAGCCCATTACCGGCATATGGAAGAAACAGCAGTAAGCACAGGGAAATATCTGCTTCTAAATCCAAAACGCAGCTATCTAACAGAACGGTTGTCAATGTGTGCACTCAACTTCCAGAGTTAAACCCGTGTGTGGATTCAGCAGTCTGCAGAGACTTTCTCTGCAGAGTCCCAAAACAGGCGTTTTCAGCCCATTACCGGCATATGGAAGAAACAGCAGTAAGCACAGGGAAATATCTGCTTCTAAATCCAAAACGCAGCTATCTAACAGAACGGTTGTCAATGTGTGCACTCAACTTCCAGAGTTAAACCCGTGTGTGGATTCAGCAGTCTGCAGAGACTTTCTCTGCAGAGTCCCAAAACAGGCGTTTTCAGCCCATTACCGGCATATGGAAGAAACAGCAGTAAGCACAGGGAAATATCTGCTTCTAAATCCAAAACGCAGCTATCTAACAGAACGGTTGTCAATGTGTGCACTCAACTTCCAGAGTTAAACCCGTGTGTGGATTCAGCAGTCTGCAGAGACTTTCTCTGCAGAGTCCCAAAACAGGCGTTTTCAGCCCATTACCGGCATATGGAAGAAACAGCAGTAAGCACAGGGAAATATCTGCTTCTAAATCCAAAACGCAGCTATCTAACAGAACGGTTGTCAATGTGTGCACTCAACTTCCAGAGTTAAACCCGTGTGTGGATTCAGCAGTCTGCAAACACTTTCTCTGCAGAGTCCCAAAACAGGCGTTTTCAGCCCATTACCGGCATATGGAAGAAACAGCAGTAAGCACAGGGAAATATCTGCTTCTAAATCCAAAACGCAGCTATCTAACAGAACGGTTGTCAACGTGTGCACTCAACTTCCAGAGTTAAACCCGTGTGTGGATTCAGCAGTCTGCAGAGACTTTCTCTGCAGAGTCCCAAAACAGGCGTTTTCAGCCCATTACCGGCATATGGAAGAAACAGCAGTAAGCCCAGGGAAATATCTGCTTCTAAATCCAAAACGCAGCTATCTAACAGAACGGTTGTCAATGTGTGCACTCAACTTCCAGAGTTAAACCCGTGTGTGGATTCAGCAGTCTGCAAACACTTTCTCTGCAGAGTCCCAAAACAGGCGTTTTCAGCCCATTACCGGCATATGGAAGAAACAGCAGTAAGCACAGGGAAATATCTGCTTCTAAATCCAAAACGCAGCTATCTAACAGAACGGTTGTCAATGTGTGCACTCAACTTCCAGAGTTAAACCCGTGTGTGGATTCAGCAGTCTGCAGAGACTTTCTATGCAGAGTCCCAAAACAGACGTTTTCAGCCCATTACCGGCATACGGAAGAAACAGCAGTAAGCACAGGGAAATATCTGCTTCTAAATCCAAAACGCAGCTATCTAACAGAACGGTTGTCAATGTGTGCACTCAACTTCCAGAGTTAAACCCGTGTGTGGATTCAGCAGTCTGCAGAGACTTTCTCTGCAGAGTCCCAAAACAGGCGTTTTCAGCCCATTACCGGCATATGGAAGAAACAGCAGTAAGCACAGGGAAATATCTGCTTCTAAATCCAAAATGCAGCTATCTAACAGAACGGTTGTCAATGTGTGCACTCAACTTCCAGAGTTAAACCCGTGTGTGGATTCAGCAGTCTGCAAACACTTTCTCTGCAGAGTCCCAAAACAGACGTTTTCAGCCCATTACCGGCATATGGAAGAAACAGCAGTAAGCACAGGGAAATATCTGCTTCTAAATCCAAAACGCAGCTATCTAACAGAACGGTTGTCAATGTGTGCACTCAACTTGCAGAGTTAAACCCGTGTGTGGATTCAGCAGTCTGCAGAGACTTTCTCTGCAGAGTCCCAAAACAGGCGTTTTCAGCCCATTACCGGCATATGGAAGAAACAGCAGTAAGCACAGGGAAATATCTGCTTCTAAATCCAAAACGCAGCTATCTAACAGAACGGTTGTCAATGTGTGCACTCAACTTCCAGAGTTAAACCCGTGTGTGGATTCAGCAGTCTGCAGAGACTTTCTCTGCATAGACTTTCTCTGCAGAGTCCCAAAACAGGTGTTTTCAGCCCATTACCGGCATATGGAAGAAACAGCAGTAAGCACAGGGAAATATCTGCTTCTAAATCCAAAACGCAGCTATCTAACAGAACGGTTGTCAATGTGTGCACTCAACTTCCAGAGTTAAACCCGTGTGTGGATTCAGCAGTCTGCAAACACTTTCTCTGCAGAGTCCCAAAACAGGCGTTTTCAACCCATTACCGGCATATGGAAGAAACAGCAGTAAGCACAGGGAAATATCTGCTTCTAAATCCAAAACGCAGCTATCTAACAGAACGGTTGTCAATGTGTGCACTCAACTTCCAGAGTTAAACCCGTGTGTGGATTCAGCAGTCTGCAGAGACTTTCTCTGCAGAGACTTTCTCTGCAGAGTCCCAAAACAGGTGTTTTCAGCCCATTACCGGCATATGGAAGAAACAGCAGTAAGCACATGGAAATATCTGCTTCTAAATCCAAAACGCAGCTATCTAACAGAACGGTTGTCAATGTGTGCACTCAACTTCCAGAGTTAAACCCGTGTGTGGATTCAGCAGTCTGCAAACACTTTCTCTGCAGAGTCCCAAAACAGGCGTTTTCAGCCCATTACCGGCATATGGAAGAAACAGCAGTAAGCACAGGGAAATATCTGCTTCTAAATCCAAAACGCAGCTATCTAACAGAACGGTTGTCAATGTGTGCACTCAACTCCCAGAGTTAAACCCGTGTGTGGATTCAGCAGTCTGCAGAGACTTTCTCTGCAGAGTCCCAAAACAGGCGTTTTCAGCCCATTACCGGCATATGGAAGAAACAGCAGTAAGCACAGGGAAATATCTGCTTCTAAATCCAAAACGCAGCTATCTAACAGAACGGTTGTCAATGTGTGCACTCAACTTCCAGAGTTAAACCCGTGTGTGGATTCAGCAGTCTGCAGAGACTTTCTCTGCAGAGTCCCAAAACAGGCGTTTTCAGCCCATTACCGGCATATGGAAGAAACAGCAGTAAGCACAGGGAAATATCTGCTTCTAAATCCAAAACGCAGCTATCTAACAGAACGGTTGTCAATGTGTGCACTCAACTTCCAGAGTTAAACCCGTGTGTGGATTCAGCAGTCTGCAGAGACTTTCTCTGCAGAGTCCCAAAACAGGCGTTTTCAGCCCATTACCGGCATATGGAAGAAACAGCAGTCAGCACAGGGAAATATCTGCTTCTAAATCCAAAACGCAGCTATCTAACAGAACGGTTGTCAATGTGTGCACTCAACTTCCAGAGTTAAACCCGTGTGTGGATTCAGCAGTCTGCAGAGACTTTCTCTGCAGAGTCCCAAAACAGGCGTTTTCAGCCCATTACCGGCATATGGAAGAAACAGCAGTAAGCACAGGGAAATATCTGCTTCTAAATCCAAAACGTAGCTATTTAACAGAACGGTTGTCATCGTGTGCACTCAATTTCCAGAGGTAAACCCGTGTGTGGATTCAGCAGTCTGCAGAGACTTTCTCTGCAGAGTCCCAAAACAGGCGTTTTCAGCCCATTACCGGCATATGGAAGAAACAGCAGTAAGCACAGGGAAATATCTGCTTCTAAATCCAAAACGCAGCTATCTAACAGAACGGTTGTCAATGTGTGCACTCAACTTCCAGAGTTAAACCCGTGTGTGGATTCAGCAGTCTGCAGAGACTTTCTCTGCAGAGTCCCAAAACAGGCGTTTTCAGCCCATTACCGGCATATGGAAGAAACAGCAGTAAGCACAGGGAAATATCTGCTTCTAAATCCAAAACGCAGCTATCTAACAGAACGGTTGTCAATGTGTGCACTCAACTTCCAGAGTTAAACCCGTGTGTGGATTCAGCAGCCTGCAGAGACTTTCTCTGCAGAGTCCCAAAACAGGCGTTTTCAGCCCATTACCGGCATATGGAAGAAACAGCAGTAAGCACAGGGAAATATCTGCTTCTAAATCCAAAACGCAGCTATCTAACAGAACGGTTGTCAATGTGTGCACTCAACTTCCAGAGTTAAACCCGTGTGTGGATTCAGCAGTCTGCAGAGACTTTCTCTGCAGAGTCCCAAAACAGGCGTTTTCAGCCCATTACCGGCATATGGAAGAAACAGCAGTAAGCACAGGGAAATATCTGCTTCTAAATCCAAAACGCAGCTATCTAACAGAACGGTTGTCAATGTGTGCACTCAACTTCCAGAGTTAAACCCGTGTGTGGATTCAGCAGTCTGCAAACACTTTCTCTGCAGAGTCCCAAAACAGGCGTTTTCAGCCCATTACCAGCATATGGAAGAAACAGCAGTAAGCACAGGGAAATATCTGCTTCTAAATCCAAAACGCAGCTATCTAAGAGAACGGTTGTCAATGTGTGCACTCAACTTCCAGAGTTAAACCCGTGTGTGGATTCAGCAGTCTGCAGAGACTTTCTCTGCAGAGTCCCAAAACAGGCGTTTTCAGCCCATTACCGGCATATGGAAGAAACAGCAGTAAGCACAGGGAAATATCTGCTTCTAAATCCAAAACGCAGCTATCTAACAGAACGGTTGTCAATGTGTGCACTCAACTTCCAGAGTTAAACCCGTGTGTGGTTTCAGCAGTCTGCAGAGACTTTCTCTGCAGAGTCCCAAAACAGGCGTTTTCAGCCCATTACCGGCATATGGAAGAAACAGCAGTAAGCACAGGGAAATATCTGCTTCTAAATCCAAAACGCAGCTATCTAACAGAACGGTTGTCAATGTGTGCACTCAACTTCCAGAGTTAAACCCGTGTGTGGATTCAGCAGTCTGCAAACACTTTCTCTGCAGAGTCCCAAAACAGGCGTTTTCAGCCCATTACCGGCATATGGAAGAAACAGCAGTAAGCACAGGGAAATATCTGCTTCTAAATCCAAAACGCAGCTATCTAACAGAACGGTTGTCAATGTGTGCTCTCAACTTCCAGAGTTAAACCCGTGTGTGGATTCAGCAGTCTGCAAACACTTTCTCTGCAGAGCCCCAAAACAGGCGTTTTCAACCCATTACCGGCATATGGAAGAAACAGCAGTAAGCACAGGGAAATATCTGCTTCTAAATCCAAAACGCAACTATCTAACAGAACGGTTGTCAATGTGTTCACTCAACTTCCAGAGTTAAACCCGTGTGTGGATTCAGCAGTCTGCAGAGACTTTCTCTGCAGAGACTTTCTCTGCAGAGTCCCAAAACAGGTGTTTTCAGCCCATTACCGGCATATGGAAGAAACAGCAGTAAGCACAGGGAAATATCTGCTTCTAAATCCAAAACGCAGCTATCTAACAGAACGGTTGTCAATGTGTGCACTCAACTTCCAGAGTTAAACCCGTGTGTGGATTCAGCAGTCTGCAAACACTTTCTCTGCAGAGTCCCAAAACAGGCGTTTTCAACCCATTACCGGCATATGGAAGAAACAGCAGTAAGCACAGGGAAATATCTGCTTCTAAATCCAAAACGCAGCTATCTAACAGAACGGTTGTCAATGTGTGCACTCAACTTCCAGAGTTAAACCCGTGTGTGGATTCAGCAGTCTGCAGAGACTTTCTCTGCAGAGACTTTCTCTGCAGAGTCCCAAAACAGGTGTTTTCATCCCATTACCGGCATATGGAAGAAACAGCAGTAAGCACATGGAAATATCTGCTTCTAAATCCAAAACGCAGCTATCTAACAGAACGGTTGTCAATGTGTGCACTCAACTTCCAGAGTTAAACCCGTGTGTGGATTCAGCAGTCTGCAAACACTTTCTCTGCAGAGTCCCAAAACAGGCGTTTTCAGCCCATTACCGGCATATGGAAGAAACAGCAGTAAGCACAGGGAAATATCTGCTTCTAAATCCAAAACGCAGCTATCTAACAGAACGGTTGTCAATGTGTGCACTCAACTCCCAGAGTTAAACCCGTGTGTGGATTCAGCAGTCTGCAGAGACTTTCTCTGCAGAGTCCCAAAACAGGCGTTTTCAGCCCATTACCGGCATATGGAAGAAACAGCAGTAAGCACAGGGAAATATCTGCTTCTAAATCCAAAACGCAGCTATCTAACAGAACGGTTGTCAATGTGTGCACTCAACTTCCAGAGTTAAACCCGTGTGTGGATTCAGCAGTCTGCAGAGACTTTCTCTGCAGAGTCCCAAAACAGGCGTTTTCAGCCCATTACCGGCATATGGAAGAAACAGCAGTAAGCACAGGGAAATATCTGCTTCTAAATCCAAAACGCAGCTATCTAACAGAACGGTTGTCAATGTGTGCACTCAACTTCCAGAGTTAAACCCGTGTGTGGATTCAGCAGTCTGCAGAGACTTTCTCTGCAGAGTCCCAAAACAGGCGTTTTCAGCCCATTACCGGCATATGGAAGAAACAGCAGTAAGCACAGGGAAATATCTGCTTCTAAATCCAAAACGCAGCTATCTAACAGAACGGTTGTCAATGTGTGCACTCAACTTCCAGAGTTAAACCCGTGTGTGGATTCAGCAGTCTGCAGAGACTTTCTCTGCAGAGTCCCAAAACAGGCGTTTTCAGCCCATTACCGGCATATGGAAGAAACAGCAGTAAGCACAGGGAAATATCTGCTTCTAAATCCAAAACGCAGCTATCTAACAGAACGGTTGTCAACGTGTGCACTCAACTTCCAGAGGTAAACCCGTGTGTGGATTCAGCAGTCTGCAAACACTTTCTCTGCAGAGTCCCAAAACAGGCGTTTTCAGCCCATTACCGGCATATGGAAGAAACAGCAGTAAGCACAGGGAAATATCTGCTTCTAAATCCAAAACGCAGCTATCTAACAGAACGGTTGTCAATGTGTGCACTCAACTTCCAGAGTTAAACCCGTGTGTGGATTCAGCAGTCTGCAGAGACTTTCTCTGCAGAGTCCCAAAACAGGCGTTTTCAGCCCGTTACCGGCATATGGAAGAAACAGCAGTAAGCACAGCGAAATATCTGCTTCTAAATCCAAAACGCAGCTGTCTAACAGAACGGTTGTCAAGGTGTGCACTCAACTTCCAGAGTTAAACCCGTGTGTGGATTCAGCAGTCTGCAAACACTTTCTCTGCAGAGTCCCAAAACAGGCGTTTTCAACCCATTACCGGCATATGGAAGAAACAGCAGTAAGCACAGGGAAATATCTGCTTCTAAATCCAAAACGCAGCTATCTAACAGAACGGTTGTCAATGTGTGCACTCAACTTCCAGAGTTAAACCCGTGTGTGGATTCAGCAGTCTGCAGAGACTTTCTCTGCAGAGACTTTCTCTGCAGAGTCCCAAAACAGGTGTTTTCAGCCCATTACCGGCATATGGAAGAAACAGCAGTAAGCACAGGGAAATATCTGCTTCTAAATCCAAAACGCAGCTATCTAACAGAACGGTTGTCAATGTGTGCACTCAACTTCCAGAGTTAAACCCGTGTGTGGATTCAGCAGTCTGCAAACACTTTCTCTGCAGAGTCCCAAAACAGGCGTTTTCAGCCCATTACCAGCATATGGAAGAAACAGCAGTAAGCACAGGGAAATATCTGCTTCTAAATCCAAAACGCAGCTATCTAAGAGAACGGTTGTCAATGTGTGCACTCAACTTCCAGAGTTAAACCCGTGTGTGGATTCAGCAGTCTGCAGAGACTTTCTCTGCAGAGTCCCAAAACAGGCGTTTTCAGCCCATTACCGGCATATGGAAGAAACAGCAGTAAGCACAGGGAAATATCTGCTTCTAAATCCAAAACGCAGCTATCTAACAGAACGGTTGTCAATGTGTGCACTCAACTTCCAGAGTTAAACCCGTGTGTGGATTCAGCAGTCTGCAGAGACTTTCTCTGCAGAGTCCCAAAACAGGCGTTTTCAGCCCATTACCGGCATATGGAAGAAACAGCAGTAAGCACAGGGAAATATCTGCTTCTAAATCCAAAACGCAGCTATCTAACAGAACGGTTGTCAATGTGTGCACTCAACTTCCAGAGTTAAACCCGTGTGTGGATTCAGCAGTCTGCAAACACTTTCTCTGCAGAGTCCCAAAACAGGCGTTTTCAGCCCATTACCGGCATAGGGAAGAAACAGCAGTAAGCACAGGGAAATATCTGCTTCTAAATCCAAAACGCAGCTATCTAACAGAACGGTTGTCAATGTGTGCACTCAACTTCCAGAGTTAAACCCGTGTGTGGATTCAGCAGTCTGCAAACACTTTCTCTGCAGAGTCCCAAAACAGGCGTTTTCAGCCCTTTACCGGCATATGGAAGAAACAGCCGTAAGCACAGGGAAATATCTGCTTCTAAATCCAAAACGCAGCTATCTAACAGAACGGTTGTCAATGTGTGCACTCAACTTCCAGAGTTAAACCCGTGTGTGGATTCAGCAGTCTGCAGAGAGTTTCTCTGCGGAGTCCCAAAACAGGCGTTTTCAGCCCATTACCGGCATATGGAAGAAACAGCAGTAAGCACAGGGAAATATCTGCTTCTAAATCCAAAACGCAGCTATCTAACAGAACGGTTGTCAATGTGTGCACTCAACTTCCAGAGTTAAACCCGTGTGTGGATTCAGCAGTCTGCAGAGACTTTCTCTGCAGAGTCCCAAAACAGGCGTTTTCAGCCCATTACCGGCATATGGAAGAAACAGCAGTAAGCACAGGGAAATATCTGCTTCTAAATCCAAAACGCAGCTATCTAACAGAACGGTTGTCAATGTGTGCACTCAACTTCCAGAGTTAAACCCGTGTGTGGATTCAGCAGTCTGCAAACACTTTCTCTGCAGAGTCCCAAAACAGGCGTTTTCAGCCCATTACCGGCATATGGAAGAAACAGCAGTAAGCACAGGGAAATATCTGCTTCTAAATCCAAAACGCAGCTATCTAACAGAACGGTTGTCAATGTGTGCACTCAACTTCCAGAGTTAAACCCGTGTGTGGATTCAGCAGTCTGCAGAGACTTTCTCTGCAGAGTCCTAAAACAGGCGTTTTCAGCCCATTACCGGCATATGGAAGAAACAGCAGTAAGCACAGGGAAATATCTGCTTCTAAATCCAAAACGCAGCTATCTAAGAGAACGGTTGTCAATGTGTGCACTCAACTTCCAGAGTTAAACCCGTGTGTGGATTCAGCAGTCTGCAGAGACTTTCTCTGCAGAGTCCCAAAACAGGCGTTTTCAGCCCATTACCGGCATATGGAAGAAACAGCAGTAAGCACAGGGAAATATCTGCTTCTAAATCCAAAACGCAGCTATCTAACAGAACGGTTGTCAATGTGTGCACTCAACTTCCAGAGTTAAACCCGTGTGTGGATTCAGCAGTCTGCAGAGACTTTCTCTGCAGAGTCCCAAAACAGGCGTTTTCAGCCCATTACCGGCATATGGAAGAAACAGCAGTAAGCACAGGGAAATATCTGCTTCTAAATCCAAAACGCAGCTATCTAACAGAACGGTTGTCAATGTGTGCACTCAACTTCCAGAGTTAAACCCGTGTGTGGATTCAGCAGTCTGCAAACACTTTCTCTGCAGAGTCCCAAAACAGGCGTTTTCAGCCCATTACCGGCATATGGAAGAAACAGCAGTAAGCACAGGGAAATATCTGCTTCTAAATCCAAAACGCAGCTATCTAACAGAACGGTTGTCAATGTGTGCACTCAACTTCCAGAGTTAAACCCGTGTGTGGATTCAGCAGTCTGCAAACACTTTCTGTGCAGAGTCTGAAAACAGGCCTTTCCGGCCCAGTACCGGCATATATAAGAAAGAGCATTAAGACTGCGTCTAAAACGCAGAAGAAACGTTTATTTCAACCTGCTCGGCCGTGTGTTCTCTGATCTAAGGGAGTTTAATCTATGTTTAGATTCAGCGAGATAGAAACACGTTTATTCTAGGAGCTGTCTTTGGATATTCCGGAATGAATGGGAGTATATGCTGTAAAGAGAAATATCTGTTTCTAAAACCAAAATGGATCTATCTAGCAGAGTGGTTGTGAATGTGTGCCTTTGGCTTAAAGAGGTAAACTGCTCTTCTCATGCAGCACTTTAGAAACCCTTTATATGCAAATTCTCATACAGGCCTTTCCAGCAAAACACCAGCCTAAAGGAAATAGCAGTAAGACTGCGTCTTTAACATGGATGAAACTGTTTTCAAACTGCTCTGCTGTGTGTTCATTCATATAAGAGGCTTGAATATATGTTCAGATTCAGCTAATTAGCAACACGTTTCTTCCAGGAGCTGTGTTTGCCTATTCCAGAGTATACTGGACTATAAGATGTAAAGACAAATGTCTCGTTCCAAAAGAAAAACGGATGATCTAATGGAATGGTTGTCAATGTGTGCATTCAACTTACTGAGCTAAACTGCTGTTTGTATGCAGCAGTTTAGAAAACATTTCTGTGTAGATTCTCAAACAGACATTTCCAGCAAAATACCGGCCTATAAGAAATAGCAGTAAGACTGCGTCTAAAACTCAGAGGGAACGTTTCTTTCAAACTGCTCTGCAGTGTGTTCGTTCACCAAAGGTCGTTGAATCTATGTTTGGATTCAGCGAGTTTGAAACACGTTTATTCTAGGAGCTGCATTTCGATATTCCAGAGTGTATGGGAGTAAATGCTGTAAAGAGAAATATCTGTTTCTAAAACCAAAACGGAGCTATCTAACAGAATGGTTGTGAATGTGTGCATTCAACTTAAAGGGTTAATCTGCTCTTCTTAGGCAGCAGTTTAGAAACCCTTTATATGCAAATTCTAAAATCAACATTTGCAGCAAAACACCAGCCTCAAAGAAGTAGCAGTAAGACTGCATCTATAACATAGAAGAAACGTTTTCTTCAAAATGCTCTGCTCTGTGTTCATTCAACTAAGAGTCTTGAGTATATGTTCAGATTCAGCGAGTAAGAAACACGTTTCTTCCAGGAGCTGCATTTGCATATTCCAGAGTGTACTGGAGTATAAGGTTTAAAGTGAAATATCTGGTTCTAAAACAAACACGGAGCCATCTAACAGAATGGTTGTCACTGTGTGCATTCAGCTTATTGAGATAAACTGTTGTTTCTATGCAGCAGTTTAGAAAAGATTTTTGTGCAGATTCTAAAACAGACATTCCCAGCAAAATACCGGCCTCTAAGAAATAGCAATAAGACTGCGTCTAAAACTCAAATAAAACGTTTCTTTCAAACTGCTGTGCTGTGTGTTCGTTCACCTAAGGGAGTTGAATCTATGTTTAGATTCAGCGACTTAGAAACACGTCTATTCTGGGAGCTGCGTTTGGCTATTCCAGAATGAATGGGAGTATATGCTGTAACTAGAAACACAGGCTTCTAAAACCAAAACGGAGCTAGCTAACAGAATGATTGTGAATGAGGGCATTCAACATAACGAATTAAACTGCTCCACTTATGCAGCAGTTTACCAACCATTTGTATGGAAATTCTAAAACCAACATTTCCAGGAAAACACCAGCCTAAAAGCAATAGCAGTAACAGTGCATCTATAACATGGAAGAAATGTTTTTTTCAAACTCCTCTGCTGCGTGTTCATTCACCTAAGAGACTTCAATATATGCTCAGATTCAGCGAGTTACAAACACGTTTCTTCCAGGAGCTGCGTTTGCATATATCAGAGTGTACTGGGGTACAAGATGTAAAGGGAAATATCTGATTATACGTAGAAACCCGTTTCTTTTAGGAGCTGCGTTTGGATATTCCAGAGTGAATGAGAGTATATGCTGTAAAGAGAAATAACTTCTTCTAAAACCAAAAGGCAGCTATGTAACTGAATGGTTGTCAATGCGTGCATTCACCTTCCAGAGATGAACTCGTGTGTGGATTCAGCAGTCTGCAAACACTTTCTCTGCAGAGTCCCAAAACAGGCGTTTTCAGCCCATTACCGGCATATGGAAGAAACAGCAGTAAGCACAGGGAAATATCTGCTTCTAAATCCAAAACGCAGCTATCTAACAGAACGGTTGTCAATGTGTGCACTCAACTTCCAGAGTTAAACCCGTGTGTGGATTCAGCAGTCTGCAAACACTTTCTCTGCAGAGTCCCAAAACAGGCGTTTTCAGCCCATTACCGGCATATGGAAGAAACAGCAGTAAGCACAGGGAAATATCTGCTTCTAAATCCAAAACGCAGCTATCTAACAGAACGGTTGTCAATGTGTGCACTCAACTTCCAGAGTTAAACCCGTGTGTGGATTCAGCAGTCTGCAGAGACTTTCTCTGCAGAGTCCCAAAACAGGCGTTTTCAGCCCATTACCGGCATATGGAAGAAATAGCAGTAAGCACAGGGAAATATCTGCTTCTAAATCCAAAACGCAGCTATCTAACAGAACGGTTGGCAATGTGTGCACTCAACTTCCAGAGTTAAACCCGTGTGTGGATTCAGCAGTCTGCAGAGACTTTCTCTGCAGAGTCCCAAAACAGGCGTTTTCAGCCCATTACCGGCATATGGAAGAAACAGCAGTAAGCACAGGGAAATATCTGCTTCTAAATCCAAAACGCAGCTATCTAACAGAACGGTTGTCAATGTGTGCACTCAACTTCCAGAGTTAAACCCGTGTGTGGATTCTGCAGTCTGCAGAGACTTTCTCTGCAGAGTCCCAAAACAGGCGTTTTCAGCCCATTACCGGCATATGGAAGAAACAGCAGTAAGCACAGGGAAATATCTGCTTCTAAATCCAAAACGCAGCTATCTAACAGAACGGTTGTCAATGTGTGCACTCAACTTCCAGAGTTAAACCCGTGTGTGGATTCAGCAGTCTGCAGAGACTTTCTCTGCAGAGTCCCAAAACAGGCGTTTTCAGCCCATTACCGGCATATGGAAGAAACAGCAGTAAGCACAGGGAAATATCTGCTTCTAAATCCAAAACGCAGCTATCTAACAGAACGGTTGTCAATGTGTGCACTCAACTTCCAGAGTTAAACCCGTGTGTGGATTCAACAGTCTGCAAACACTTTTTCTGCAGAGTCCCAAAACAGGCGTTTTCAGCCCATTACCGGCATATGGAAGAAACAGCAGTAAGCACAGGGAAATATCTGCTTCTAAATCCAAAACGCAGCTATCTAACAGAACGGTTGTCAATGTGTGCACTCAACTTCCAGAGTTAAACCCGTGTGTGGATTCAGCAGTCTGCAAACACTTTCTGTGCAGAGTCTGAAAACAGGCCTTTCCGGCCCAGTACCGGCATATATAAGAAAGAGCATTAAGACTGCGTCTAAAACGCAGAAGAAACGTTTATTTCAACCTGCTCGGCCGTGTGTTCTCTGACCTAAGGGAGTTTAATCTATGTTTAGATTCAGCGAGATAGAAACACGTTTATTCTAGGAGCTGTCTTTGGATATTCCGGAATGAATGGGAGTATATGCTGTAAAGAGAAATATCTGTTTCTAAAACCAAAATGGATCTATCTAGCAGAGTGGTTGTGAATGTGTGCCTTTGGCTTAAAGAGGTAAACTGCTCTTCTCATGCAGCACTTTAGAAACCCTTTATATGCAAATTCTCATACAGGCCTTTCCAGCAAAACACCAGCCTAAAGGAAATAGCAGTAAGACTGCGTCTTTAACATGGATGAAACTGTTTTCAAACTGCTCTGCTGTGTGTTCATTCATATAAGAGGCTTGAATATATGTTCAGATTCAGCTAATTAGCAACACGTTTCTTCCAGGAGCTGTGTTTGCCTATTCCAGAGTATACTGGACTATAAGATGTAAAGACAAATGTCTCGTTCCAAAAGAAAAACGGATGATCTAATGGAATGGTTGTCAATGTGTGCATTCAACTTACTGAGCTAAACTGCTGTTTGTATGCAGCAGTTTAGAAAACATTTCTGTGTAGATTCTCAAACAGACATTTCCAGCAAAATACCGGCCTATAAGAAATAGCAGTAAGACTGCGTCTAAAACTCAGAGGGAACGTTTCTTTCAAACTGCTCTGCAGTGTGTTCGTTCACCAAAGGTCGTTGAATCTATGTTTGGATTCAGCGAGTTTGAAACACGTTTATTCTAGGAGCTGCATTTCGATATTCCAGAGTGTATGGGAGTAAATGCTGTAAAGAGAAATATCTGTTTCTAAAACCAAAACGGAGCTATCTAACAGAATGGTTGTGAATGTGTGCATTCAACTTAAAGGGTTAATCTGCTCTTCTTAGGCAGCAGTTTAGAAACCCTTTATATGCAAATTCTAAAATCAACATTTGCAGCAAAACACCAGCCTCAAAGAAGTAGCAGTAAGACTGCATCTATAACATAGAAGAAACGTTTTCTTCAAAATGCTCTGCTCTGTGTTCATTCAACTAAGAGTCTTGAGTATATGTTCAGATTCAGCGAGTAAGAAACACGTTTCTTCCAGGAGCTGCATTTGCATATTCCAGAGTGTACTGTAGTATAAGGTTTAAAGTGAAATATCTGGTTCTAAAACAAACACGGAGCCATCTAACAGAATGGTTGTCACTGTGTGCATTCAGCTTATTGAGATAAACTGTTGTTTCTATGCAGCAGTTTAGAAAAGATTTTTGTGCAGATTCTAAAACAGACATTCCCAGCAAAATACCGGCCTCTAAGAAATAGCAATAAGACTGCGTCTAAAACTCAAATAAAACGCTTCTTTCAAACTGCTGTACTGTGTGTTCGTTCACCTAAGGGAGTTGAATCTATGTTTAGATTCAGCGACTTAGAAACACGTCTATTCTGGGAGCTGCGTTTGGCTATTCCAGAATGAATGGGAGTATATGCTGTAACTAGAAACACAGGCTTCTAAAACCAAAACGGAGCTAGCTAACAGAATGATTGTGAATGAGGGCATTCAACATAACGAATTAAACTGCTCCACTTATGCAGCAGTTTACAAACCATTTGTATGGAAATTCTAAAACCAACATTTCCAGGAAAACACCAGCCTAAAAGCAATAGCAGTAACAGTGCATCTATAACATGGAAGAAATGTTTTTTTCAAACTCCTCTGCTGCGTGTTCATTCACCTAAGAGACTTCAATATATGCTCAGATTCAGCGAGTTACAAACACGTTTCTTCCAGGAGCTGCGTTTGCATATATCAGAGTGTACTGGGGTACAAGATGTAAAGGGAAATATCTGATTATACGTAGAAACCCGTTTCTTTTAGGAGCTGCGTTTGGATATTCCAGAGTGAATGAGAGTATATGCTGTAAAGAGAAATAACTTCTTCTAAAACCAAAAGGGAGCTATGTAACTGAATGGTTGTCAATGCGTGCATTCACCTTCCAGAGATGAACTCGTGTGGGGATTCAGCAGTCTGCAAACACTTTCTGTGCAGAGTCCCAAAACAGGCGTTTTCAGCCCATTACCGGCATATGGAAGAAACAGCAGTAAGCACAGGGAAATATCTGCTTCTAAATCCAAAACGCAGCTATCTAACAGAACGGTTGTCAATGTGTGCACTCAACTTCCAGAGTTAAACCCGCGTGTGGATTCAGCAGTCTGCAAACACTTTCTCTGCAGAGTCCCAAAACAGGCGTTTTCAGCCCATTACCGGCATATGGAAGAAACAGCAGTAAGCACAGGGAAATATCTGCTTCTAAATCCAAAACGCAGCTATCTAACAGAACGGTTGTCAATGTGTGCACTCAACTTCCAGAGTTAAACCCGTGTGTGGATTCAGCAGCCTGCAGAGACTTTCTCTGCAGAGTCCCAAAACAGGCGTTTTCAGCCCATTACCGGCATATGGAAGAAACAGCAGTAAGCACAGGGAAATATCTGCTTCTAAATCCAAAACGCAGCTATCTAACAGAACGGTTGTCAATGTGTGCACTCAACTTCCAGAGTTAAACCCGTGTGTGGATTCAGCAGTCTGCAGAGACTTTCTCTGCAGAGTCCCAAAACAGGCGTTTTCAGCCCATTACCGGCATAGGGAAGAAACAGCAGTAAGCACAGGGAAATATCTGTTTCTAAATCCAAAACGCAGCTATCTAACAGAACGGTTGTCAATGTGTGCACTCAACTTCCAGAGTTAAACCCGTGTGTGGATTCAGCAGTTTACAGAGACTTTCTCTGCAGAGTCCCAAAACAGGCGTTTTCAGCCCATTACCGGCATATGGAAGAAACAGCAGTAAGCACAGGGAAATATCTGCTTCTAAATCCAAAACGCAGCTATCTAACAGAACGGTTGTCAATGTGTGCACTCAACTTCCAGAGTTAAACCCGTGTGTGGATTCAGCAGTCTGCAAACACTTTCTCTGCAGAGTCCCAAAACAGGCGTTTTCAGCCCATTACCGGCATATGGAAGAAACAGCAGTAAGCACAGGGAAATATCTGCTTCTAAATCCAAAACGCAGCTATCTAACAGAACGGTTGTCAATGTGTGCACTCAACTTCCAGAGTTAAACCCGTGTGTGGATTCAGCAGTCTGCAAACACTTTCTCTGCAGAGTCCCAAAACAGGCGTTTTCAGCCCATTACCGGCATATGGAAGAAACAGCAGTAAGCACAGGGAAATATCTGCTTCTAAATCCAAAACGCAGCTATCTAACAGAACGGTTGTCAATGTGTGCACTCAACTTCCAGAGTTAAACCCGTGTGTGGATTCAGCAGTCTGCAGAGACTTTCTCTGCAGAGTCCCAAAACAGGCGTTTTCAGCCCATTACCGGCATATGGAAGAAACAGCAGTAAGCACAGGGAAATATCTGCTTCTAAATCCAAAACGCAGCTATCTAACAGAACGGTTGTCAATGTGTGCACTCAACTTCCAGAGTTAAACCCGTGTGTGGATTCAGCAGTCTGCAAACACTTTCTCTGCAGAGTCCCAAAACAGGCGTTTTCAGCCCATTACCGGCATATGGAAGAAACAGCAGTAAGCACAGGGAAATATCTGCTTCTAAATCCAAAACGCAGCTATCTAACAGAACGGTTGTCAATGTGTGCACTCAACTTCCAGAGTTAAACCCGTGTGTGGATTCAGCAGTCTGCAAACACTTTCTCTGCAGAGTCCCAAAACAGGCGTTTTCAGCCCATTACCGGCATATGGAAGAAACAGCAGTAAGCACAGGGAAATATCTGCTTCTAAATCCAAAACGCAGCTATCTAACAGAACGGTTGTCAATGTGTGCACTCAACTTCCAGAGTTAAACCCGTGTGTGGATTCAGCAGCCTGCAGAGACTTTCTCTGCAGAGTCCCAAAACAGGCGTTTTCAGCCCATTACCGACATATGGAAGAAACAGCAGTAAGCACAGGGAAATATCTGCTTCTAAATCCAAAACGCAGGATCTAACAGAACGGTTGTCAATGTGTGCACTCAACTTTCAGAGTTAAACCCGTGTGTGGATTCAGCAGTCTGCAGAGACTTTCTCTGCAGAGTCCCAAAACAGGCGTTTTCAGCCCATTACCGGCATATGGAAGAAGCAGCAGTAAGCACAGGGAAATATCTGCTTCTAAATCCAAAACGCAGCTATCTAACAGAACGGTTGTCAATGTGTGCACTCAACTTCCAGAGTTAAACCCGTGTGTGGATTCAGCAGTCTGCAGAGACTTTCTCTGCAGAGTCCCAAAACAGGCGTTTTCAGCCCATTACCGGCATATGGAAGAAACAGCAGTAAGCACAGGGAAATATCTGCTTCTAAATCCAAAACGCAGCTATCTAACAGAACGGTTGTCAATGTGTGCACTCAACTTCCAGAGTTAAACCCGCGTGTGGATTCAGCAGTCTGCAAACACTTTCTCTGCAGAGTCCCAAAACAGGCGTTTTCAGCCCATTACCGGCATATGGAAGAAACAGCAGTAAGCACAGGGAAATATCTGTTTCTAAATCCAAAACGCAGCTATCTAACAGAACGGTTGTCAATGTGTGCACTCAACTTCCAGAGTTAAACCCGTGTGTGGATTCTGCAGTTTGCAGAGACTTTCTCTGCAGAGTCCCAAAACAGGCGTTTTCAGCCCATTACCGGCATATGGAAGAAGCAGCAGTAAGCACAGGGAAATATCTGCTTCTAAATCCAAAACGCAGCTATCTAACAGAACGGTTGTCAATGTGTGCACTCAACTTCCAGAGTTAAACCCGTGTGTGGATTCAGCAGTCTGCAGAGACTTTCTCTGCAGAGTCCCAAAACAGGCGTTTTCAGCCCATTACCGGCATATGGAAGAAACAGCAGTAAGCACAGGGAAATATCTGCTTCTAAATCCAAAACGCAGCTATCTAACAGAACGGTTGTCAATGTGTGCACTCAACTTCCAGAGTTAAACCCGTGTGTGGATTCAGCAGTCTGCAGAGACTTTCTCTGCAGAGTCCCAAAACAGGCGTTTTCAGCCCATTACCGGCATATGGAAGAAACAGCAGTAAGCACAGGGAAATATCTGCTTCTAAATCCAAAACGCAGCTATCTAACAGAACGGTTGTCAATGTGTGCACTCAACTTCCAGAGTTAAACCCGTGTGTGGATTCAGCAGTCTGCAAACACTTTCTCTGCAGAGTCCCAAAACAGGCGTTTTCAGCCCATTACCGGCATATGGAAGAAACAGCAGTAAGCACAGGGAAATATCTGCTTCTAAATCCAAAACGCAGCTATCTAACAGAACGGTTGTCAATGTGTGCACTCAACTTCCAGAGTTAAACCCGTGTGTGGATTCAGCAGTCTGCAGAGACTTTCTCTGCAGAGTCCCAAAACAGGCGTTTTCAGCCCATTACCGGCATATGGAAAAATAGCAGTAAGCACAGGGAAATATCTGCTTCTAAATCCAAAACGCAGCTATCTAACAGAACGGTTGGCAATGTGTGCACTCAACTTCCAGAGTTAAACCCGTGTGTGGATTCAGCAGTCTGCAGAGACTTTCTCTGCAGAGTCCCAAAACAGGCGTTTTCAGCCCATTACCGGCATATGGAAGAAACAGCAGTAAGCACAGGGAAATATCTGCTTCTAAATCCAAAACGCAGCTATCTAACAGAACGGTTGTCAATGTGTGCACTCAACTTCCAGAGTTAAACCCGTGTGTGGATTCTGCAGTCTGCAGAGACTTTCTCTGCAGAGTCCCAAAACAGGCGTTTTCAGCCCATTACCGGCATATGGAAGAAACAGCAGTAAGCACAGGGAAATATCTGCTTCTAAATCCAAAACGCAGCTATCTAACAGAACGGTTGTCAATGTGTGCACTCAACTTCCAGAGTTAAACCCGTGTGTGGATTCAGCAGTCTGCAGAGACTTTCTCTGCAGAGTCCCAAAACAGTCGTTTTCAGCCCTTTACCGGCATATGGAAGAAACAGCAGTAAGCACAGGGAAATATCTGCTTCTAAATCCAAAACGCAGCTATCTAACAGAACGGTTGTCAATGTGTGCACTCAACTTCCAGAGTTAAACCCGTGTGTGGATTCAACAGTCTGCAAACACTTTTTCTGCAGAGTCCCAAAACAGGCGTTTTCAGCCCATTACCGGCATATGGAAGAAACAGCAGTAAGCACAGGGAAATATCTGCTTCTAAATCCAAAACGCAGCTATCTAACAGAACGGTTGTCAATGTGTGCACTCAACTTCCAGAGTTAAACCCGTGTGTGGATTCAGCAGTCTGCAAACACTTTCTGTGCAGAGTCTGAAAACAGGCCTTTCCGGCCCAGTACCGGCATATATAAGAAAGAGCCTTAAGACTGCGTCTAAAACGCAGAAGAAACGTTTATTTCAACCTGCTCGGCCGTGTGTTCTCTGACCTAAGGGAGTTTAATCTATGTTTAGATTCAGCGAGATAGAAACACGTTTATTCTAGGAGCTGTCTTTGGATATTCCGGAATGAATGGGAGTATATGCTGTAAAGAGAAATATCTGTTTCTAAAACCAAAATGGATCTATCTAGCAGAGTGGTTGTGAATGTGTGCCTTTGGCTTAAAGAGGTAAACTGCTCTTCTCATGCAGCACTTTAGAAACCCTTTATATGCAAATTCTCATACAGGCCTTTCCAGCAAAACACCAGCCTAAAGGAAATAGCAGTAAGACTGCGTCTTTAACATGGATGAAACTGTTTTCAAACTGCTCTGCTGTGTGTTCATTCATATAAGAGGCTTGAATATATGTTCAGATTCAGCTAATTAGCAACACGTTTCTTCCAGGAGCTGTGTTTGCCTATTCCAGAGTATACTGGACTATAAGATGTAAAGACAAATGTCTCGTTCCAAAAGAAAAATGGATGATCTAATGGAATGGTTGTCAATGTGTGCATTCAACTTACTGAGCTAAACTGCTGTTTGTATGCAGCAGTTTAGAAAACATTTCTGTGTAGATTCTCAAACAGACATTTCCAGCAAAATACCGGCCTATAAGAAATAGCAGTAAGACTGCGTCTAAAACTCAGAGGGAACGTTTCTTTCAAACTGCTCTGCAGTGTGTTCGTTCACCAAAGGTCGTTGAATCTATGTTTGGATTCAGCGAGTTTGAAACACGTTTATTCTAGGAGCTGCATTTCGATATTCCAGAGTGTATGGGAGTAAATGCTGTAAAGAGAAATATCTGTTTCTAAAACCAAAACGGAGCTATCTAACAGAATGGTTGTGAATGTGTGCATTCAACTTAAAGGGTTAATCTGCTCTTCTTAGGCAGCAGTTTAGAAACCCTTTATATGCAAATTCTAAAATCAACATTTGCAGCAAAACACCAGCCTCAAAGAAGTAGCAGTAAGACTGCATCTATAACATAGAAGAAACGTTTTCTTCAAAATGCTCTGCTCTGTGTTCATTCAACTAAGAGTCTTGAGTATATGTTCAGATTCAGCGAGTAAGAAACACGTTTCTTCCAGGAGCTGCATTTGCATATTCCAGAGTGTACTGGAGTATAAGGTTTAAAGTGAAATATCTGGTTCTAAAACAAACACGGAGCCATCTAACAGAATGGTTGTCACTGTGTGCATTCAGCTTATTGAGATAAACTGTTGTTTCTATGCAGCAGTTTAGAAAAGATTTTTGTGCAGATTCTAAAACAGACATTCCCAGCAAAATACCGGCCTCTAAGAAATAGCAATAAGACTGCGTCTAAAACTCAAATAAAACGTTTCTTTCAAACTGCTGTGCTGTGTGTTCGTTCACCTAAGGGAGTTGAATCTATGTTTAGATTCAGCGACTTAGAAACACGTCTATTCTGGGAGCTGCGTTTGGCTATTCCAGAATGAATGGGAGTATATGCTGTAACTAGAAACACAGGGTTCTAAAACCAAAACGGAGCTAGCTAACAGAATGATTGTGAATGAGGGCATTCAACATAACGAATTAAACTGCTCCACTTATGCAGCAGTTTACCAACCATTTGTATGGAAATTCTAAAACCAACATTTCCAGGAAAACACCAGCCTAAAAGCAATAGCAGTAACAGTGCATCTATAACATGGAAGAAATGTTTTTTTCAAACTCCTCTGCTGCGTGTTCATTCACCTAAGAGACTTCAATATATGCTCAGATTCAGCGAGTTACAAACACGTTTCTTCCAGGAGCTGCGTTTGCATATATCAGAGTGTACTGGGGTACAAGATGTAAAGGGAAATATCTGATTATACGTAGAAACCCGTTTCTTTTAGGAGCTGCGTTTGGATATTCCAGAGTGAATGAGAGTATATGCTGTAAAGAGAAATAACTTCTTCTAAAACCAAAAGGGAGCTATGTAACTGAATGGTTGTCAATGCGTGCATTCACCTTCCAGAGATGAACTCGTGTGTGGATTCAGCAGTCTGCAAACACTTTCTGTGCAGAGTCCCAAAACAGGCGTTTTCAGCCCATTACCGGCATATGGAAGAAACAGCAGTAAGCACAGGGAAATATCTGCTTCTAAATCCAAAACGCAGCTATCTAACAGAACGGTTGTCAATGTGTGCACTCAACTTCCAGAGTTAAACCCGTGTGTGGATTCAGCAGTCTGCAGAGACTTTCTCTGCAGAGTCCCAAAACAGGCGTTTTCAGCCCATTACCGGCATATGGAAGAAACAGCAGTCAGCACAGGGAAATATCTGCTTCTAAATTCAAAACGCAGCTATCTAACAGAACGGTTGTCAATGTGTGCACTCAACTTCCAGAGTTAAACCGGTGTGTGGATTCCGCAGTCTGCAAACACTTTCTCTGCAGAGTCCCAAAACAGGCGTTTTCAGCCCATTACCGGCATATGGAAGAAACAGCAGTAAGCACAGGGAAATATCTGCTTCTAAATCCAAAACGCAGCTATCTAACAGAACGGTTGTCAATGTGTGCACTCAACTTCCAGAGTTAAACCCGTGTGTGGATTCAGCAGTCTGCAGAGACTTTCTCTGCAGAGTCCCAAAACAGGCGTTTTCAGCCCATTACCGGCATATGGAAGAAACAGCAGTAAGCACAGGGAAATATCTGCTTCTAAATCCAAAACGCAGCTATCTAACAGAACGGTTGTCAATGTGTGCACTCAACTTCCAGAGTTAAACCCGTGTGTGGATTCAGCAGTCTGCAGAGACTTTCTCTGCAGAGTCCCAAAACAGGCGTTTTCAGCCCATTACCGGCATATGGAAGAAACAGCAGTAAGCACAGGGAAATATCTGCTTCTAAATCCAAAACGCAGCTATCTAACAGAACGGTTGTCAATGTGTGCACTCAACTTCCAGAGTTAAACCCGTGTGTGGATTCAGCAGTCTGCAGAGACTTTCTCTGCAGAGTCCCAAAACAGGCGTTTTCAGCCCATTACCGGCATATGGAAGAAACAGCAGTCAGCACAGGGAAATATCTGCTTCTAAATCCAAAACGCAGCTATCTAACAGAACGGTTGTCAATGTGTGCACTCAACTTCCAGAGTTAAACCCGTGTGTGGATTCAGCAGTCTGCAAACACTTTCTCTGCAGAGTCCCAAAACAGGCGTTTTCAGCCCATTACCGGCATATGGAAGAAACAGCAGTAAGCACAGGGAAATATCTGCTTCTAAATCCAAAACGCAGCTATCTAACAGAACGGTTGTCAATGTGTGCACTCAACTTGCCGAGTTAAACCCGTGTGTGGATTCAGCAGTCTGCAGAGACTTTCTCTGCAGAGTCCCAAAACAGGCGTTTTCAGCCCATTACCGGCATATGGAAGAAGCAGCAGTAAGCACAGGGAAATATCTGCTTCTAAATCCAAAACGCAGCTATCTAACAGAACGGTTGTCAATGTGTGCACTCAACTTCCAGAGTTAAACCCGTGTGTGGATTCAGCAGTCTGCAGAGACTTTCTCTGCAGAGTCCCAAAACAGGCGTTTTCAGCCCATTACCGGCATATGGAAGAAACAGCAGTAAGCACAGGGAAATATCTGCTTCTAAATCCAAAACGCAGCTATCTAACAGAACGGTTGTCAATGTGTGCACTCAACTTCCAGAGTTAAACCCGTGTGTGGATTCAGCAGTCTGCAGAGACTTTCTCTGCAGAGTAACAAAACAGGCGTTTTCAGCCCATTACCGGCATATGGAAGAAACAGCAGTAAGCACAGGGAAATATCTGCTTCTAAATCCAAAACGCAGCTATCTAACAGAACGGTTGTCAATGTGTGCACTCAAATTCCAG
This sequence comes from Aotus nancymaae, assembly GCF_030222135.1. Taxonomy (NCBI): domain Eukaryota; kingdom Metazoa; phylum Chordata; class Mammalia; order Primates; family Aotidae; genus Aotus; species Aotus nancymaae. The sequence continues at coordinate 36,315 of NW_026988464.1, forward strand.
AGTTAAACCCGTGTGTGGATTCAGCAGTCTGCAGAGACTTTCTCTGCAGAGTCCCAAAACAGGCGTTTTCAGCCCATTACCGGCATATGGAAGAAACAGCAGTAAGCACAGGGAAATATCTGCTTCTAAATCCAAAACGCAGCTATCTAACAGAACGGTTGTCAATGTGTGCACTCAACTTCCAGAGTTAAACCCGTGTGTGGATTCAGCAGTCTGCAGAGACTTTCTCTGCAGAGTCCCAAAACAGGCGTTTTCAGCCCATTACCGGCATATGGAAGAAACAGCAGTAAGCACAGGGAAATATCTGCTTCTAAATCCAAAACGCAGCTATCTAACAGAACGGTTGTCAATGTGTGCACTCAACTTCCAGAGTTAAACCCGTGTGTGGATTCAGCAGTCTGCAGAGACTTTCTCTGCAGAGTCCCAAAACAGGCGTTTTCAGCCCATTACCGGCATATGGAAGAAACAGCAGTCAGCACAGGGAAATATCTGCTTGTAAATCCAAAACGCAGCTATCTAACAGAACGGTTGTCAATGTGTGCACTCAAATTCCAGAGTTAAACCCGTGTGTGGATTCAGCAGTCTGCAAACACTTTCTCTGCAGAGTCCCAAAACAGGCGTTTTCAGCCCATTACCGGCATATGGAAGAAACAGCAGTAAGCACAGGGAAATATCTGCTTCTAAATCCAAAACGCAGCTATCTAACAGAACGGTTGTCAATGTGTGCACTCAACTTCCAGAGTTAAACCCGTGTGTGGATTCAGCAGTCTGCAAACACTTTCTCTGCAGAGTAACAAAACAGGCGTTTTCAGCCCATTACCGGCATATGGAAGAAACACCAGTCAGCACAGGGAAATATCTGCTTCTAAATCCAAAACGCAGCTATCTAACAGAACGGTTGTCAATGTGTGCACTCAACTTCCAGAGTTAAACCCGTGTGTGGATTCAGCAGTCTGCAGAGACTTTCTCTGCAGAGTCCCAAAACAGGCGTTTTCAGCCCATTACCGGCATATGGAAGAAACAGCAGTAAGCACAGGGAAATATCTGCTTCTAAATCCAAAACGCAGCTATCTAACAGAACGGTTGTCAATGTGTGCACTCAACTTCCAGAGTTAAACCCGTGTGTGGATTCAGCAGTCTGCAAACACTTTCTCTGCAGAGTCCCAAAACAGGCGTTTTCAGCCCATTACCGGCATATGGAAGAAACAGCAGTAAGCACAGGGAAATATCTGCTTCTAAATCCAAAACGCAGCTATCTAACAGAACGGTTGTCAATGTGTGCACTCAACTTCCAGAGTTAAACCCGTGTGTGGATTCAGCAGTCTGCAAACACTTTCTCTGCAGAGTCCCAAAACAGGCGTTTTCAGCCCATTACCGGCATATGGAAGAAACAGCAGTAAGCACAGGGAAATATCTGCTTCTAAATCCAAAACGCAGCTATCTAACAGAACGGTTGTCAATGTGTGCACTCAACTTCCAGAGTTAAACCCGTGTGTGGATTCAGCAGTCTGCAGAGACTTTCTCTGCAGAGTCCCAAAACAGGCGTTTTCAGCCCATTACCGGCATATGGAAGAAACAGCAGTAAGCACAGGGAAATATCTGCTTCTAAATCCAAAACGCAGGATCTAACAGAACGGTTGTCAATGTGTGCACTCAACTTCCAGAGTTAAACCCGTGTGTGGATTCAGCAGTCTGCAGAGACTTTCTCTGCAGAGTCCCAAAACAGGCGTTTTCAGCCCATTACCGGCATATGGAAGAAACAGCAGTAAGCACAGGGAAATATCTGCTTCTAAATCCAAAACGCAGCTATCTAACAGAACGGTTGTCAATGTGTGCACTCAACTTCCAGAGTTAAACCCGTGTGTGGATTCAGCAGTCTGCAGAGACTTTCTCTGCAGAGTCCCAAAACAGGCGTTTTCAGCCCATTACCGGCATATGGAAGAAACAGCAGTAAGCACAGGGAAATATCTGCTTCTAAATCCAAAACGCAGCTATCTAACAGAACGGTTGTCAATGTGTGCACTCAACTTCCAGAGTTAAACCCGCGTGTGGATTCAGCAGTCTGCAAACACTTTCTCTGCAGAGTCCCAAAACAGGCGTTTTCAGCCCATTACCGGCATATGGAAGAAACAGCAGTAAGCACAGGGAAATATCTGTTTCTAAATCCAAAACGCAGCTATCTAACAGAACGGTTGTCAATGTGTGCACTCAACTTCCAGAGTTAAACCCGTGTGTGGATTCAGCAGTTTGCAGAGACTTTCTCTGCAGAGTCCCAAAACAGGCGTTTTCAGCCCATTACCGGCATATGGAAGAAGCAGCAGTAAGCACAGGGAAATATCTGCTTCTAAATCCAAAACGCAGCTATCTAACAGAACGGTTGTCAATGTGTGCACTCAACTTCCAGAGTTAAACCCGTGTGTGGATTCAGCAGTCTGCAGAGACTTTCTCTGCAGAGTCCCAAAACAGGCGTTTTCAGCCCATTACCGGCATATGGAAGAAACAGCAGTAAGCACAGGGAAATATCTGCTTCTAAATCCAAAACGCAGCTATCTAACAGAACGGTTGTCAATGTGTGCACTCAACTTCCAGAGTTAAACCCGTGTGTGGATTCAGCAGTCTGCAGAGAGTTTCTCTGCAGAGTCCCAAAACAGGCGTTTTCAGCCCATTACCGGCATATGGAAGAAACAGCAGTAAGCACAGGGAAATATCTGCTTCTAAATCCAAAACGCAGCTATCTAACAGAACGGTTGTCAATGTGTGCACTCAACTTCCAGAGTTAAACCCGTGTGTGGATTCAGCAGTCTGCAAACACTTTCTCTGCAGAGTCCCAAAACAGGCGTTTTCAGCCCATTACCGGCATATGGAAGAAACAGCAGTAAGCACAGGGAAATATCTGCTTCTAAATCCAAAACGCAGCTATCTAACAGAACGGTTGTCAATGTGTGCACTCAACTTCCAGAGTTAAACCCGTGTGTGGATTCAGCAGTCTGCAGAGACTTTCTCTGCAGAGTCCCAAAACAGGCGTTTTCAGCCCATTACCGGCATATGGAAGAAATAGCAGTAAGCACAGGGAAATATCTGCTTCTAAATCCAAAACGCAGCTATCTAACAGAACGGTTGGCAATGTGTGCACTCAACTTCCAGAGTTAAACCCGTGTGTGGATTCAGCAGTCTGCAGAGACTTTCTCTGCAGAGTCCCAAAACAGGCGTTTTCAGCCCATTACCGGCATATGGAAGAAACAGCAGTAAGCACAGGGAAATATCTGCTTCTAAATCCAAAACGCAGCTATCTAACAGAACGGTTGTCAATGTGTGCACTCAACTTCCAGAGTTAAACCCGTGTGTGGATTCTGCAGTCTGCAGAGACTTTCTCTGCAGAGTCCCAAAACAGGCGTTTTCAGCCCATTACCGGCATATGGAAGAAACAGCAGTAAGCACAGGGAAATATCTGCTTCTAAATCCAAAACGCAGCTATCTAACAGAACGGTTGTCAATGTGTGCACTCAACTTCCAGAGTTAAACCCGTGTGTGGATTCAGCAGTCTGCAGAGACTTTCTCTGCAGAGTCCCAAAACAGGCGTTTTTAGCCCTTTACCGGCATATGGAAGAAACAGCAGTAAGCACAGGGAAATATCTGCTTCTAAATCCAAAACGCAGCTATCTAACAGAACGGTTGTCAATGTGTGCACTCAACTTCCAGAGTTAAACCCGTGTGTGGATTCAACAGTCTGCAAACACTTTTTCTGCAGAGTCCCAAAACAGGCGTTTTCAGCCCATTACCGGCATATGGAAGAAACAGCAGTAAGCACAGGGAAATATCTGCTTCTAAATCCAAAACGCAGCTATCTAACAGAACGGTTGTCAATGTGTGCACTCAACTTCCAGAGTTAAACCCGTGTGTGGATTCAGCAGTCTGCAAACACTTTCTGTGCAGAGTCTGAAAACAGGCCTTTCCGGCCCAGTACCGGCATATATAAGAAAGAGCCTTAAGACTGCGTCTAAAACGCAGAAGAAACGTTTATTTCAACCTGCTCGGCCGTGTGTTCTCTGACCTAAGGGAGTTTAATCTATGTTTAGATTCAGCGAGATAGAAACACGTTTATTCTAGGAGCTGTCTTTGGATATTCCGGAATGAATGGGAGTATATGCTGTAAAGAGAAATATCTGTTTCTAAAACCAAAATGGATCTATCTAGCAGAGTGGTTGTGAATGTGTGCCTTTGGCTTAAAGAGGTAAACTGCTCTTCTCATGCAGCACTTTAGAAACCCTTTATATGCAAATTCTCATACAGGCCTTTCCAGCAAAACACCAGCCTAAAGGAAATAGCAGTAAGACTGCGTCTTTAACATGGATGAAACTGTTTTCAAACTGCTCTGCTGTGTGTTCATTCATATAAGAGGCTTGAATATATGTTCAGATTCAGCTAATTAGCAACACGTTTCTTTCAGGAGCTGTGTTTGCCTATTCCACAGTATACTGGAGTATAAGATGTAAAGACAAATGTCTCGTTCCAAAAGAAAAACGGATGATCTAATGGAATGGTTGTCAATGTGTGCATTCAACTTACTGAGCTAAACTGCTGTTTGTATGCAGCAGTTTAGAAAACATTTCTGTGTAGATTCTCAAACAGACATTTCCAGCAAAATACCGGCCTATAAGAAATAGCAGTAAGACTGCGTCTAAAACTCAGAGGGAACGTTTCTTTCAAACTGCTCTGCAGTGTGTTCGTTCACCAAAGGTAATTGAATCTATGTTTAGATTCAACGAGTTTGAAACACGTTTATTCCTGGGGCTGCATTTCGATATTCCAGAGTGTATGGGAGTAAATGCTGTAAAGAGAAATATCTGTTTGTAAAACCGAAGCGGAGCTATCTAACAGAATGGTTGTGAATGTGTGCATTCAACTTAAAGGGTTTATCTGCTCTTCTTAGGCAGCAGTTTAGAAGCCATTTATATGCAAATTCTAAAATCAACATTTGCAGAAAAACACCAGCCTAAAAGAAGTAGCAGTAAGACTGCATCTATAACATAGAAGAAACGTTTTCTTCAAAATGCTCTGCTCTGTGTTCATCCACCTAAGTGTCTTGAGTATATGTTCAGATTCAGCGAGTAAGAAACACGTTTCTTCCAGGAGCTGCATTTGCATATTCCAGAGTGTACTGGAGTATAAGGTTTAAAGTGAAATATCTGGTTCTAAAACAAACACGGAGCCATCTAACAGAATGGTTGTCACCGTGTGCATTGAGCTAATTGAGATAAACTGCTGTTTCTATGCAGCAGTTTAGAAAAGCTTTTTGTGCAGATTCTAAAACAGACATTCCCAGCAAAATACCGGCCTCTAAGAAATAGCAATAAGACTGCGTCTAAAACTCAAATAAAACGTTTCTTTCAAACTGCTGTGCTGTGTGTTCGTTCACCTAAGGGAGTTGAATCTATGTTTAGATTCAGCGACTTAGAAACACGTCTATTCTGGGAGCTGCGTTTGGCTATTCCAGAATGAATGGGAGTATATGCTGTAACTAGAAACATAGGCTTTTAAACCAAAACGGAGCTAGCTAACAGAATGATTGTGAATGAGGGCATTCAACATAACGAATTAAACTGCTCCACATATGCAGCAGTTTACAAACCATTTATATGGAAATTCTAAAACCAACACTTCCAGGAAAACACCAGCCTAAAAGAAATAGCAGAAACAGTGCATCTATAACATGGAAGAAATGTTTTTTTCAAACTGCTCTGCTGTGTGTTCATTCACCTAACAGACTTCAATATATGCTCAGATTCAACAAGTTACAAACACATTTCTTCCAGGAGCTGTGTTTGCATATATCAGAGTGTACTGGGGTACAAGATGTAAAGAGAAATATCTGATTGTACTTAGAAACCCGTTTCTTCATGGAGCGGCGTTTGGATATTCCAGAGTGAATGAGAGTATATGCTGTAAAGAGAAATAACTGCTTCTAAAACCAAAAGCCAGCTATCTAACTGAATGCATCTGTCAAGGCGTGCATTCACTTTCCAGAGTTGAACTCTTGTGTGGATTCAGCAGTCTGCAAACACTTTCTGTGCAGAGTCTCAAAACAGGCATTTTCAGAGGAATAGCGGCATATGGAAGAAAGGGCATTAAGCACATGGAAATATCTGCTTCAAAATCCAAAACGCAGCTATCTAACAGAACGGTTGTCAATGTGTGCACTCAACTTCCAGAGTTAAACCCGTGTGTGGATTCAGCAGTCTGCAAACACTTTCTGTGCAGAGTCTCAAAACAATCGTTTTCAGCCCAATACCGGCATATGGCAGAAAGGGCAGTAAGCACAGGGAAATATCTGCTTCTAAATCCAAAACGCAGCTATTTAACAGAACGGTTGTCAATGTGTGCCCTCAACTTCCAGAGTTAAACCCGTGTGTGTATTCAGCAGTCTGCAAACACTTTCTGTGCAGAGTCTCAAAACAGGCGTTTTCAGCCCCATACCGGCATACGGAGGAAAGGGCATAAGCACAGGGAAATATCTGCTTCTAAATCCAAAACGCAGCTATCTAACAAAACGGTTGTCAATGTGTGCACTCAACTTCCAGAGTTAAACCCGTGTGTGCATTGAGCAGTATGCAAACACTTTCTGTGCAGAGTCTCAAAACAGGCGTTTTCAGCCCAATACCGGCATATGGAAGAAAGGGCAGTAAGCACAGGGAAATATCTGCTTCTAAATCCAAAATGCAGCTATCTAAGAGAACGGTTGTCAATGCGTGCACTCAACTTCCAGAGTTAAACCCGTGTGTGGATTCAGCAGTCTGCAAACACTTTCTGTGCAGAGTCTCAAAACAGGCGTTTTCACCCCAATACCGGCATATCGAAGAAAGGGCAGATATTTCTCTGTACAACCTATCGTCCCATTCACTCGGGAATATACCAACGCAGCTCCTAGAAGAAACGTCCTTCTGGCTGCTGAATCTCAACATAGATTCTAGTCTCTTAGGTAAACGAAAACACAGCAGAGCAGTTTCAAGGAAACGTTTCTCCTGAGTTTTAGACGAAGTTTACTGCTGTTTCGTACGCATGCCGGCATTGGGCTGGAAATGCCGGTTTGGGGATTCTGCACAGAAAGTGTTTGCAAAGCTCTAAATCCACACATGAGTTTAACACTGTCAGTTGAAAGCACCCATGGACAACCATTCAGTTAGATAGCTCCGTTTTGGTTTTAGAAGCAGATATTTCTCTGAACACGCTATGGTCCCATTCACTCGGGAATATCCCAACGCAGCTCCTAGAAGAAACGTGTTTCTGACTCGCTGAATCTCAACATAGAATCAACTCTCTTAGGTGAACGAACGCACAGAAGAGCAGTTTTAAGGAAACCTTTCTCCTGAGTTTTAGACGAAGTTTACTGCTGTTTCGTACGCATGCCGGCATTGGGCTGGAAATGCCGGTTTCGGGATTGTGCACAGAAAGGGTTTGAAAACTGCTGAATCCACACGCGCGTTTAACACCGTCAGTTGAATGCACACATTGACAACCATTCAGTTAGATATCTCCGTTTTGGTTTTAGAAGCAGATATTTCTCTGTACAACCTTTCGTCCCATTCACTCGGGAATATCCCAACGCCGCTCCAAGAAGAAACGTGTTTCTGACTCGCTGAATCTCAATATGGATTCAACTCTCTTAGGTGAACCAACGCACAGCAGAGGGGTTTCACGGAAACGTTTCTCCTGAGTTTTAGAGGAAGTCATACTGTTGTTTCGTACGTATGCCGGCATTGGGCTGGAAATGCCGGCTTCGGGATTCTGCACAGAAAGGGGTTGCAAACTGCTGAATCCACACGCGAGTTTAACTCTGTCAGTTCAATGCACCCATTGAGAACCATTCAGTTAGATAGCTCCATTTTGGTTTTAGAAGCAGATATTTATCTGTACAGGCAATGGTCCCATTCTCTCGGGAATATCCCAACGCAGCTCGTAGAAGAAACGTGTTTCTGACTCGCTGAATCTGAACATAGATTCAAATCTCTTAGGTGAACGAACGCACAGCAGAGCAGGTTCAAGGAAACGTTTCTCCTGAGTTTTAAGCGAAGTCATACTGCTGTTTCGTTCGTATGCCGGCATTGGGCTGGAAATGCCGGTTTTGGGATTCTGCAGAGAAAGGGTTTGCAAACTGCTGAATCCACACGCGAGTTTAAATCTGTCAGTTCAATGCACCCATTGACAACCTTTGAGTAAGATAGCTCAGTTTTGGTTTTAGAAGCAGATATTTATCTGTACAGGCTATGGTCCCATTCACTCGGGAATATTCCAACGCAACTCCTAGAAGAAAATTGTTTCTTACTCGCTGAACCGCAACATAGATTCAACTCTCTTAGGTGAACGAACGCACAGCTGAGTAGTTTCAAGGAAACGTTTCCCGTGAGATTTAGACGAAGTCATACTGCTGTCTGGTACGTATGCCAACATTGGCCTGGAAACTCCAGTTTTCGAATTCTGCACAGAAAGGTTTGCAAACCGCTGAATCCACACGTGAGTTTAACTCCGTCAGTTGAATGCAAACTTTGACAACCATTCAGTTAGATAGCTCCGTTTTGGTTTTAGAAGCAGATATTTCTCTGTACAGCCTATGGTCCCATTCACTCGGGAATATCCCAACGCAGCTCCTAGAAGAAACGTGTTTCTGACTCGCTGAATCTCAACATAGATTCAGCTCTTTTAGGTGAACGAACGCAAAGCAGAGGAGTTTCAAGGAAACGTTTCTCCTGAGTTTTAGACGAAGTTTACTGCTGTTTCCTACGTATGCCGTCATTGGGCTGGAAATGCCGGTTTCGGGATTCTGCACAGAAAGGGTTTACAAGCCAGTGAATCAACACGTGAGTTTAACTCTGTCAGTTGAATGCTCACATTGACAATCATTCAGTTAGATAGCTCCGGTATGGTTTTAGAAGAAGATATTTCACTGTACCGCCTATGGTCCAATTCATTCGGGAATATCCCAACGCAGCTCCTAGAAGAAACGTGTTTCTGATTCGTGGAATCTCAACATAGATTCAACTCTCTTCGGTGAACGAACGCACAGCAGAGCAGTTTCTAGCAAACGTTTCTCCTGAGTTTCAGATGACGTTTACTGGTGTTTCGTATGTATGCGGACATTGGGCTGGAAATGCCGGTTTTGGGATTCTGCACAGAAAGGGTTTGCAAACCGCTGAATCGAAACGTGAGTTTAACTCTGTCAGTTGAATGCACCCATTGACAACCATGCGGTTGGATAGCGCCGTTTTCGTTTTAGAAGCAGATAATTCTCTGTACAGCCTATGGTCCCATTCACTCGGGAAAATCCCAACGCAGCTCCTAGAAGAAACGTGTTACTTACTCGCTGAACATCAACATAGATTCAACTCTCTTAGGTGAACGAACGCACAGCAGAGCAGTTTCAAGGAAACGTTTTCCGGAGTTTTAGACGAAGTTTACTGCTCTTTCCTACGTATGCTGTCATTGGGCTGGTAACGCCGGTTTTGGGATTCTACACAGAAAGGTTTGCAAACCTCTGAATCCACACGTGAATTTAACTCCGTCAGTTGAATGCACACATTGACAACTATTCAGTTAGATAGGTCCGTTTTGATTTTAGAAGCAGGTATTTCTCTGTACAGCCTATGGTCCCGTTCACTCGGGAATATCCCAACGCAGCTCCTAGAAGAAACGTGTTTCTGACTCGCTGAAACTAAACATAGATTCAACTCTTTTAGGTGAACGAACGCACAGCAGAGCAGTTTCACGGAAACGTTTCTACTGAGTTTTAGACGAAGTTTCCTGCTGTTTCGAACTTATGAAGGCATTGTGCTGGAAATGCCGGGTTCGGAATTCTGTACAGAAAGGGTTTGCACACTGCTGAATCCGCACGAGAGTTTAACACTGTCAGTTGAATGCACACGTTGACAACCGTTCATTTAGATAGCTCCGTTTTGGTTTTAGAAGCAGATATTTCTCTGTACAGCCTATGGTCCCATTCACTCGGGAATATCCCAGCGCAGCTCGTAGAAGAAACGTGTTTCTGACTCCCTGAATCTCAACCTAGATTCATCTCTCCTAGGTGAACGAATGCACAGCAGAGCAGTTTCAAGGAAACGTTTCTCCTGAGATTCAGACGAAGTTTACTGCTGTTTCGTACGTATGCTGGCATTGGGCTGGAAATGCCGGTTTTGGGATTCTGCACAGAAAGGGTTTACAAACCGCTGATACCACACGTGAGTTTAACTCTGTCAGATGAATGCACCCATTGACAACCATGCAGTTGGATAGCACCGTTTTGGTTTCAGAAGGTGATATTTCTCTGTTCAGCCTATAGTCCCATTTACTCGGGAAAATTCCAACGCAGCTCCTAGAAGAAATGGATTTCTTACTCGCTGAACCTCAACATAGATTCAACTCTCTTAGGTGAACGAAAGAACAGCAGAGCAGTTTCAAGGACACATTTCCCCTGAGTTTTAGACGAAGTCATACTGCTGTTTCGAACGTATGCCAGCATTGGCTTGGAAATGCCAGTTTGGGGATTCTGCACAGAAAGTTTTGCAAACCGCTGAATGCACACGTGAGTTTAACTCTGTCAGTTCAATGCACAAATTGAGAAACATTCAGTTAGATAGCTCCGTTTTGGTTTTAGAAGCAGATATTTCTCTGTACAGCCTATGATCCCATTCACTCGGGAATATCCCAACACAGCTCCTAGAAGAAACGTGTTTCTGACTCGCTGAATCTCAACATAGATTCATCTCTCTTAGGTGAACGAATGCAAAGCAGATCAGTTTCAAGGAAACGCTTCTCCTGAGTTTTAGATGAAGTTTACTGCTGTTTCGTACGTATCCTGGCATTGGGCTGGAAATGCCGGTTTTGGGATTCTGCACAGAAAGGGTTTACAAACCGCTGAATCCACACGTGAGTTTAACTCTGTCAGTTGAATGCACACATTGACAACCATTCAGTTAGATAGCTTCATTTTGTTTTTAGAAGCAGATATCGCTGTACAGCCTATGGTCCCATTCACTCGGGAATATCCCAACGCAGCTCTTGGAAGAAACGTGTTTCTGACTCGCTGAATCTCAACATAGATTCAACACTCTTAGGTGAACGAACACACAGCAGAACAGTATCTAGGAAACGTTTCTCCTGAGTTTTATACGAATTTTACTGCTGTTATCATACGTATGCAGTCATTGGGCTGGAAATGCCGGTTTTGGGATTATGCACAGAGAGGTTTTGCAAACCGCTGAATCCACACGTGAGTTTAACTCTGTCGGTTGAATGCACCCATGTGCAACCATTTAGTTAGATAGCTCCGTTTTGGTTTTAGAAGCAGATATTTCTCTGTACAGACTATGGTCCCGTTCACTCGGGAATATCCCAACGCAGCTCCTAGAAGAAACGTGTTTCTGACTCGCTGAATCTCAACATAGATTCAACTCTCTTAGGTGAAAGAACGCACAGCAGAGCAATTGGTAGAAAACGTTTCTCCTGAGTTTTATACGAAATTTACTGCTGTTTTCGTACGTATACCAGCATTGGGCCGGAAATTCCGGTTATGGGATTCTGCACAGAAAGGGTTTGCAAACCACTGAATCCACACGTGAGTTTAACTCTGTCAGTTGAATGCCCCCAATGTCAACCATTCAGTTACATAGCTCCGTTTTGGTTTTAGAAGCAGATATTTCTCTGTACAGCCAATGGTCCCATTTACTCGGGAATATCCCAACGCAGCTCGTAGAAGAAACGTGTTTCTGACTCACTGAATATCAACATAGATACACCTCTTTTAGGTGAACGAACGCACAGCAGAGCAGTTTCAAGGAAACGTTTCTCCTGTGTTTTATACGAAATTTACTGCTGTTTTCGTACATATGCCGGCATTGGGCTGGAAATGCCTGTTTTCTGATTCTGCACAGAAAGGGTTTGCAAACCGCTGAATCCACACGTGAGTTTAACTCTGTCAGTTGAATGCACCCATTTACAACAATTCAGTTAGATAGCTCCGTTATGGTTTTAGATGTAGATATTTCTCTGTACAGCCTATCGTCCCATTCACTCGGGAATATCCCAATGTAGCTCCTAGAAGAAACGTGTTCCTGAATCGCTGAATCCCAACGTAGATTCAACACTCTTAGATGAACGAACGCACAGCAGAGCAGATTCTACGAAACGTTTCTCCTGAGTTTAAGACGAAGTTTCCTGCTGTTTTCGTACGTATGCCAGCATTGGGCTGGAAATGCCGGTTTTGCGATTCTGCACAGAATGGGCTTGCAAACCGCTGAATCCACACGTGAGTTTAACTCCATCAGTTGAATGCACACATTGACAACCTTTCAGTTGTATTGCTCCGTTTTGATTTTAGAAGTAGATATTTCTCTGCACAGCCTATAGTCCCATTCACTCGGGAATCTCCCAAGGCAGCTCCTAGAAGAAACGTGTTTCTGACTCGCTGAATCTCAACATAGATTCTCTCTCTTAGGTGAACGAACGCACAGCAGAGCAGTTTCTAGGAAACGTTTCTCTTGAGTTTTATACGAAGTTTACTGCTGTTTAGTACATATGCCGGCATTGGGCTGGAAATGCCGGCTTTGGGATTCTGCACAGAAAGGGTTTGCAAGCCGTTGAATCCACATGTGAGTTTAACTGTCAGTTGAATGCTCACATTGACAACCATTCAGTTAGATAGATCCGTTTCGGTTTTAGAAGTAGATATTTCTCTGCACAGCCTATGGTCCCATTCACACGGGAATATCCCAACACAGCTCCTAGAAGAAACGTGTTTCTGACTCGCTGAATCTCAACATAGATTCAACTCTCTTAGGTGATCGAACGCACTGCAGAGCAGTTTCAAGGAAACGATTATCCTGAGTTTTAGACGAAGTTTACTGCTGTTTCGTACGTATGCCATCATTGGGCAGGAAATGCCCGTTTTCGGATTCTACACAGAAAGGGTTTGCAAACCGCTGAATCCACATGTGAGTTTAACTGTTTCAGTTGAATGCACACATTGACCACCATTCAGTTAGATAGCTCCTTTTTGGTTTTAGAAGCAGATACTTGTTTGTACAGCCTATGGTCCTATTCACTCGGGAATATCCCAACGCAACTGAGAGAAGAAACGTGTTTCTGACTCGCTGAATCTCAACATAGATTCAATTCTCTTAGGTGAACAGACGCACAGCAGAGCAGTTTCAAGGAAACGTTTCTCCTGAGTTTTAGACGAAGTTTACTGCTGTTTCGTACGTATGCCGGCATTGGGCTGGAAATGCTGGTTATGGGATTCTGCACAGAAAGAGTTTGCAAACCACTGAATCCACACGTGAGTTTAACTCCCTCAGATGAATGCACACATTGACCACCGTTCAGTTAGATAGCTCCGTTTTGGTTTTAGAAGCAGATATTTCTCTGTACAGCCTGTGGTCCCGTTCACTCGGGAATATCCCAACACAGCTCCTAGAAGAAACGTGTTTCTGACCCGCTGAATCTCAACATAGATTAATCTCTCTTAGGTGAACGAATGCACAGCAGACCAGTTTCAAGGAAACGTTTTTCCTGAGTTTTAGATGAAGTTTACTGCTGTTTCATATGTATGCCGGCATTGGGCTGGAAATGCCAGTTTTGGGATTCTGCAGAGAAAGGGTTTACAAACCGCTGAATCCACAGGTGAGTTTAACTCTGTCAGTTGAATGCACCCGTTGACAACCATGAAGTTGGATAGTTCCGTTTTGGTTTTAGAAGCAGATATTTCTCTGTACAGCCTGTAGTCCCATTCATTCGGGAAAATCCAAATGCCGCTCCTAGAAGAAATGGGTTTCATGCTCACTGAACCTCAACATAGATTCAACTCTCTTAGATGAACGAACGCACAGCTGAGCATTTTCAAGGAAACGTTTCCCCTGAGTTTTAGACCAAGTCATACTGCTGTTTCGTATGTATGCCAGCATTGGGCTGGAAATGCCAGTTTTGGGATTCTGCACAGAAAGGTTTCCAAACCGCTGAATCCACACGTGAATTTAACTCCATCAGTTAAATGCACACATTGACAACCATTCAGTTAGATAGCTCCGTATTGGTTTTAAAAGCAGATATTTCTCTGTACAACCTATGGTCCCATTCACTCGGGAATATCCCAATGCAACGCCTAGAAGAAACGTGTTTCTGACTCGCTGAATCTCAACATAGATTCAACTCTCTTAGGTGAACGAACGCACAGCAGAGCAGTTTCAAGGAAACGTTTCCCCGAGTTTTAGACGAAGACATACTGCTGTTTCGTATGTATGCCAGCATTGGGCTGGAAATTCCAGTTTTGGGATTCTGCACAGAAAGAATTGCAAACCGCTGAATCCACACGTGAGTTTAATTCTGCCAGTTGAATGCACACATTGACAACCATTCAGTTAGATAGCTCCGTTTTGGTTTAAGAAGCAGATATCTCTGTACAACCTATGGTACCATTCACTCGGGAATACCCCAACGCAGCTCCTAGAAGAAACGTGTTTCTGACTCGCTGAATCTCAACATAGATTCAACTCTTTTAAGTGAACGAACGCACAGCAGAGCAGTTTCAAGGAATCATTTCTCCTGAGTTTTAGACGAAGTTTACTGCTCTTTTGTACGTATGACGTCTTTGGGCTGGAAATGCCGGTTTTGGGATTCTGCACAGATAGGTTTTACAAGCCGCTGAATCCATATGTGCGTTTAACTCTGTCAGTTGAATGCTCACATTGACAACCATTCAGTTAGATAGCTCCGTTTTCGTAATGGAAGTAGATATTTCTCTGCACAGCGTATGGTCCCATTCACACGGGAATATCCCAACGCAGCTCCTAGAAACGTGTTTCTGACTCGCTGAATCTCAACATAGATTCAACTCTCTTAGGTGAACGAAGGCAAAGCAGAGCAATTTCTAGGAAACGTTTCTCCTGGGTTTTATACGAAATTTACTGCTGTTTTCGTACGTATGCCAGCATTGGGCTGGAAATGACACTTGTGGGATTATGCATAGAAAGGGTTTACAAGCCGCTGAATCCACATGTGAGTGTAACTCTGTCAGTTGAATGCTCACTTTGAAAACCATTCAGTAGATAGCTCTGTTTTGGTTTTAGAAGTAGATATTTTTCTGTACAGCCTATGGTCCCATTCACTCGGGAATATCACAACGCAGCCCCTAGAGGAAACGTGTTTCTGATTCGCTGAATCTCAACATAGATTCAACTCTCTTCGGTGAACGAACGCACAGCAGAGCAGTTTCTAGGAAACGTTTCTCCTGTGCTTTATACGAAATTTACTGCTGTTTTCGTACATATGCCGGCATTGGGCTGGAAATGCCTGTTTTCTGATTCTGCACAGAAAGGGTTTGCAAACCGCTGAATCCACACGTGAGTTTAACTCTGTGAGTTGAATGCACCCATTTACAACAATTCAGTTAGATAGCTCCGTTATGGTTTTAGATGTAGATAATTCTCTTTACAGCCTATCGTCCCATTCACTCGGGAATATCCCAATGCAGCTCCTAGAAGAAACGTGTTCCTGAATCGCTGAATCCCAACGTAGATTCAACACTCTTAGATGAACGAACGCACAGCAGAGCAGTTTCTACGAAACGTTTCTCCTGAGTTTAAGACGAAGTTTCCTGCTGTTTTCGTACGTATGCCAGCATTGGGCTGGAAATGCCGGTTTTGCGATTCTGCACAGAATGGGCTTGCAAACCGCTGAATCCACACGTGAGTTTAACTCCATCAGTTGAATGCACACATTGACAACCTTTCAGTTGTATTGCTCAGTTTTGATTTTAGAAGTAGATATTTCTCTGCACAGCCTATAGTCCCATTCACTCGGGAATATCCCAATGCAGCTCCTGGAAGAAAAGTGTTTCTGACTCGCTGAATCTCAAAATAGATTCAATTCTCTTAGGTGAACGAACGCACAGCAGAGCAGTTTCAAGGAAACGTTTCTCCTGAGTTTTAGATGAAGTTTATTGCTGTTTCGTATGTATGCCGGCATTGGGCTGGAAATGCCAGTTTTGGGATTCTGCACAGAAAGGGTTTACAAACCGCTGAATCCACTGGTGAGTTTAACTTTGTCAGTTGAATGCACCCGTTGACAACCATGAAGTTGGATAGTTCCGTTTTGGTTTTAGAAGCAGATATTTCTCTGTACAGCCTGTAGTCCCATTCCTTCGGGATAATCCAAACGCCGCCACTGGAAGAAAGGGGTTTCTTGCTCACTGAACCTCAACATATATTCAACTCTCTTAGATGAACGAACGCACAGCTGAGCATTTTCAAGGAAACGTTTCCCCTGAGTTTTAGACCAAGTCATACTGCTGTTTCGTATGTATGCCAGCATTGGGCTGGAAATGCCAGTTTTGGGATTCTGCACAGAAAGGTTTCCAAACCGCTGAATCCACACGTGAGTTTAACTCCATCAGTTGAATGCACGCATTGACAACCATTCAGTTAGATAGCTCCGTATTGGTTTTAGTAGCAGATATTTCTCTGTACAGCCTATGGTCCCATTCACTCGGGAATATCCCAACGCAACTCCTAGAAGAAACGTGTTTCTGACTCGCTGAATCTCAACATAGATTCAACTCTCTTAGGTGAACGAACGCACAGCAGAGCAGTTTCAAGGAAACGTTTCCCCTGAGTTTTAGATGAAGACATACTGCTGGTTCGTACGTATGCCAGCATTGGGCTGGAAATTCCAGTTTTGGGATTCTGCACAGAAAGTTTTGCAAACCGCTGAATCCACACGTGAGTTTAACTCCGTCAGTTGAATGCACACATTGATAACCATGCAGTTAGATAGCTCCGTTTTGGTTTTAGAAGCAGATATTTCTCTGCACAGCCTATGGTCCCATTCACTCGGGAATATCCCAACGGAGCTCCTAGAAGAAACGTGTTTCTGACTTGCTGAATCTCAACATAGATTCAACTCTGTTAAGTGAACGAACGCACAGCAGAGCAGTTTCTAGGAAACGTTTCTCCTGAGTTTTATACGAAGTTTACTGCTGTTTTCGTACGTATGCCGGCATTGGGCTGGAAATGCCGGTTTTGGGATTCTGCACAGAAAGGGTTTGCAAACCACTGAATCCCCACGTGAGTTTAACTCTGTCACTTGAATGCACATATTGACAACCATTCAGTTAGATAGCTCCGTTTTGGTTTTAGAAGCAGATATTTTTCTGTACAGCTTATGGTCTCATTCACACTGGAATATCCCAACGCAGCACCTAGAAGAATCGTGTTTCTGAGTCGCTGAATCTCAACATAGATTCAACTCTTTTAGGTGAAAGAACGCACAGCAGAGCAGTTTAAAGGAAACGTTTCTCCTGAGTTTTAGACGAAGTTTACTGCTGTTTCCTACGTATGCTGTCATTGGGCTTGTAATGCCGGCTTTGCGATTCTGCACAGAAAGTGTATACAAGCCGTTGAATCCACATGTGAGTTTAACTCTCTCAGTTGAATGGTCACATTGACAACCATTCAGTTAGATAGCTCCGTTTTGGTTTTAGAAGTAGATATTTCTCTGTACAGCCTATGGTCCCATTCACTCGGGAATATCCCAACGCAGCCCCTAGAAGAAACGTGTTTCTGATTCACTGAATCTCAACATAGATTCAACTCTCTTAGGTGAACGAACGCACAGCAGAGCAGTTTCAAGGAAACGATTCCCCTAAGTTTTTGACGAAGTCATACTGCTGTTTCGTACATATGCCAGCATTGGGCTGGAAATTCCAGTTTTGGGATTCTGCACAGAAAGGTTTGCAAACCGCTGAATCCACACGTGAGTTTTACTCCGTCAGTTGAATGCACACATTGACAACCATTCAGTTAGATAGCTCCGTTTTGGTTTTAGAAGCAGATATTTCTGTACATCCTATGGTCCCGTTCACTCGGGAATATCCCAATGCAGCTCCTAGAAGAAACGTGTTTCTGACTCGCTGAATCTCAACATAGAATCATCTTTCTTAGGTGAACGAATGCACAGCAGACCAGTTTTAAGGAAACGTTTCCCCTGGGTTTAGATGATGTTTACTGCTGTTTCATACGTATGCCGGCATTGGGCTGGAAATGCCAGTTTTGGGATTCTGCACAGAAAGGGTTTACAAACGGTTGAATCCACACGTGAGTTTAACTCTGTCAGTTGAATGCACCCATTGACAGCCATGCAGTTGGATAGCTCCGTTTTGGTTTTAGAAGCAGATATTTCTCTGTACAACCTATGGTCTCATTCACTCGGGAATATACCAACGCAGCTCCTAAAAGAAACGTGTTTCTGACTCGCTGCATCTCGACATAGATATAGCTCTCTTAGGTGAACGAACGCACAGCATAGCAGTTTCAAGGAAACGTTTCTCCTGAGTTTTAGAAGAAGTTTACTGCTCTTTCGTACGTATGCCGGCATTGGGCTGGAAAAGCCAGTTTTGGGATTCTGCACAGAAAGGGTTTGCAAACCGCTGAATCCACACGTGAGTTTAACTCTGTCAGTTGAATGCGCATATTGACAACTATTCATTTAGATAGCTCCGTTTTGGTTTTAGAAGCAGATATTTCTCTGAACAGACTATGGTCCCATTCACTCGCGAATATCCCAATGCAGCTCCTAGAAGAAATTTGTTTCTGAATCCCTGAATCTCAAGATAGATTCAACTCTCTTAGGTGAACGAACGCACAGCAGAGCAGTTTCAAGGAAACGTTTCTCCTGAGATTTAGACGAAGTTTACTGCCCTTTCGTACGTATGCCGGCATTGGACTGGAAATCCCAGTTTTGGGATGCTGCACAGAAAGGGTTTGCAAACCGCTGAATCCACACGTGAGTTTAACTCTGTCAGTTGAATGCGCACATTGACAACCATTCAGTTAGATAGCTCCGTTTTGGTTTTAGAAGCAGATATCTCTCTGAACAGACTATGGTCCCATTCACTCGGGAATATCCCAATGCAGCTCCTAGAAGAAACGTGTTTCGGACTCGGTGAATGTCAACATAGATTCAACTCTCTTAGGTGAACGAACACAAAGCAGAGCAGTTTCAAGGAAACGTTTCTCCTGAGGTTTAGACCAAGTTTACGGCTGTTTCGTACGTAACCGGCATTGGGCTGGAAATGCCGGTTTTGGGATTCTGCACAGAAAGGGTTTGCAAACCGCTGAATCCACACGTGAGTTTAACTCGTTCAGTTGAATGTGCACATTGACAACCATTCAGTTAGATAGCTCCGTTTTCGTTTTAGAAGCAGATATTTCTCTGTACAGACTATGGTCCCATTCACTCGGAAATACCCCATCGCAGCTCCTAAAAGAAACGTGTTTCTGACTCGCTGAATTTCAACATAGATTCAACTCTCTTAGGTGAACGAAAGCACAGCAGAGCAGTTTCAAGGAAACGTTTCTCCTGAGTTTTAGGCGAAGTCATACTGCTGTTTCGTACATGCCAGCATTGGGCTGGAAACGCCGGTTTTGGGATTCTGTACAGAAAGGGTTTGCAAACCGCTGAATCCATACGTGAGTTTAACACTGTCAGTTGAATGCGCACATTGACAACCATTCCGTTAGATAGCTCCGTTTTCATTTTAGAAGCAGATATTTCTCTGTACAGACTATGGTCCTATTCACTCGGGAATATTCCAACGCAGCTCCTAGAAGAAACGTGTTTCTGACTCGCTGAATCTCAACATAGATTCAACTCTCTTAGGTGAACGAACGCACAGCAGAGCAGTTTCAAGGAAACGTTTCTCCTGAGTTTTAGACGAAATTTACTGCTGTTTCGTACGTATGCCAGCATTGGGCTGTAAACGCCCGTTTTGGGATTCTGTAGAGAAAGGGTTTGCAAACCGCTGAATGCACACGTGAGTTTAACTCTGTCAGTTGAATGCACCCATTGAAAACCATTCAGTTAGAGAGCTCCCTTTTGGTTTTAGAAGCAGATATTTCTCTGTACAGCCTTTGGTCCCATTCACTCGCTAATATCCCAATGCAGCTCCTAGAAGAAACTTGTTTCTGACTCGCTGAATCTCAAGATAGATTCAACTCTCTTAGCTGAACGAACGCACAGCAGAGCAGTTTCAAGGAAACGTTTCTTCTGAGTTTTTACTGCTGTTTCGTACGTATGCCAGCATTGGGCTGGAAACGCCGGGTTTGCCATTCTGTACAGAAAGGGTTTGCAAACCGCTGAATCCACACGTGAGTTTAACACTGTCAGTTGAATGCACCCATTGAAAACCATTCAGTTAGAGAGCTCCGTTTTGGTTTTAAAAGCAGATATTTCTCTGTACAGCCTATGGTCCCATTCACTCGGGAATATCCCAATGCAGCTCCTAGAAGAAACGTGTTTCTGACTCGCTCAATCTCAACATAGATTCAACTCTCTTAGGTGAACGAATGCAGAGCAGAGCAGTTTCAAGGAAACGTTTCTCCTGAGTTTTAGACGAAGTTGACTGCTGTTTCGTATGTATGCCGGCATTGGGCTAGAAATGCTGGTTTTGGGATTCTGCATAGAAAGGGTTTGCAAACGGCTGTATCCACACGTGAGTTTAACTCTGTCAGTTGAATGCGCACATTGACAACCATTCCGTTAGATAGCTCCGTTTTCGTTTTAGAAGCAGATATTTCTCTGTACAGCCTATGGTCCCATTCACTCAGGAATATCCCAATTCAGCTCCTAGAAGAAATTTGTTTCTGACTCGCTGAATCTCAAGATAGATTCAACTCTCTTAGGTGAACGAGCGCACAGCAGAGCAGTTTCAATGAAACGTTTCTCCTGAGATTTAGACGAAGTTTACTGCAATTTCGTACGTATGCCGGCTTTGGGCTGGAAATGCCAGTTTTGGGATTCTTCACAGAAAGGGTTTGCAAACCGATGAATCCACACGTGAGTTTAGCTCTGTCAGTTGAATGTGCACATTGACAACCATTCAGTTAGATAGCTCCGCTTTGGTTTTAGAAGCAGATATTTTTCTGTACAGCCTAAGGTCCCATTCACTCGGGAAAATCCCAAAGCAGCTCCTAGAAGAAACGTTTTTCTGACTCGCTGAATCTCAACATAGATTCAACTCTCTAAGGTGAACGATCGCACAGCAGAGCAGTTTCAAGCAAACGTTTCTCCTGAGTTTTAGACGAAGTTTATTGCTGTTTCGTACGTATGCCAGCATTGGGCTGGAAACGCCGGTTTTGGGATTCTGTGCAGAAAGGGTTAGCACACCGCTGAATCCACACGTGAGTTTAGCTCTGTTAGTTGAATGCACCCATTGAAAAACACTCAGTTAGAGAGCTCCGTTTTGGTTTTAGAAGCAGACATTTCTCTGTACAGCCTATGCTCCCATTCACTCGGGAATATCCCAATGCAGCTCCTAGAAGAAACGTGTTTGTGACTCGCTGAATCTCAACATAGATTCAACTCTCTTAGGTGAACGAACGAACAGCAGAGCAGTTTCAAGGAAACGTTTCTCCTGAGGTTTAGGCGACGTTTGCTGCCGTTTTGTACGTTTGCCGGCATTGGGCTGGAAATGCCAGTTTTGGGATTCTGCACAGAAAGGGTTTGCAAACCGCTGAATCCACACGTGAGTTTAACTTCGTCAGTTGAATGCACACATTGACAACCATTCAGTTAGATTGCTCCGTTTTGGTTTTAGAAGCAGATATTTCTCTGTACAGCCTATGGTACCATTCACTCGGGAATATCCCAACGCAGCTCCTGGAAGAAACGTGTTTCTGACTTCCTGAATCTCAACATAGATTCAACTCTCTTAGGTGAACGAATGCAGAGCAGAGCAGTTTCAAGGAAACGTTTCTCCTGAGTTTTATACGAAGTTTACTGCTGTTTCGTATGTATGCCGGCATTGGGCTGGAAATGCTGGTTTTGGGATTCTGCACAGAAAGGGTTTGTAAACGGCTGTATCCACACGTGAGTTTAACTCTATCGGTTGAATGTGCACATTTACAACCATTCCGTTAGATAGCTCCGTTTTGGTTTTAGAAGCAGATATTTCCCTGTACAGCCTATGGTCCCATTCACTCGGGTATGTTCCAAGGCAGCTCCTAGAAGGAACGTGTTTCTAACTCGCTGAATCTCAACAGAGATTCAACTCTCTTAGATGAACGAACGCACAGCAGAGTAGTTTCAAGGAAACGTTTCTCCTGAGTTTTAGACGAAGTTTACTGCTCTTTCGTACGTATGCCGGCAGTGGAGTAGACAAGCCGGTTTTGGGATTCTGCACAGAAAGGGTTTGCAAACCGCTGAATTCACACGTGAGTTCAACTCCGTCAGTTGAATGCGCACAATGACAACCATTCAGTTAGACAGCTCCGTTTCCGTTTTAGAAGCAGATAATTCTCTGTAGAGCCTATGGTCCCATTCACTCGGGAATATACCAACGCAGCTCCTAGAAGAAACGTGTTTCTTATTCGCTGAATCTTGGCATAGATTGAGCTCTCTTAGGTGAACGAACGCACAGCAGAGCAGTTTCAAGGAAACGTTTCTCATGAGTTTTAGAAGTAGTTTACTGCTCTTTCGTACGTATGCCAGCATTGGACTAGAAAAGCCGGTTTTGGGATTCTGCAGAGAAAGGGTTTGCAAACCGCTGAATTCACACGTGAGTTCAACTCCGTCAGTTGAATGCGCACAATGACAACCATTCAGTTAGATAGCTCCGTTTTCGTTTTAGAAGCAGATATTTCTCTGTACAGCGTATGCTCCCATTCACTCGGGAATATCCCAACGCAGCTCCTGGAAGAAATATGATTCTGACTCGCTGTATCTCAACATAGATTCAACTCTCTTAGGTGAACGAACGCACAGCAGAGCAGTTTCAAGGAAACGTTTCTCCTGAGTTTTAGACGAAGTTTACTGCTGTTTCGTATGTATGCCGTCATTGGGCTGGATATGCCGGTTTTGGGATTCTGCACAGAAAATGTTTGCAAACCGCTGAATCCACACGTGAATTTAACTCTGTCAGTTGAATGCTCAAAATTGACAACCATTCAGTTAGATAGCTCCGTTTTCGTTTTATAAGCAGATATTTCTCTGTACAACCTATGGTCCCATTCACTCGGAAATATCTCATCGCAGCTTCTAAAAGAAACGTGTTTCTCACTCGCTGAATCTCAACATAGATTCAACTCTCTTAGGTGAACGAACACACAGCAGAGCAGTTTCAAGGAAACGTTTCTCGTGAGTTTTAGACGAAGTTTACTGCTGTTTCGTACGTATGCCGGCATAGGGCTCGAAATTCCGGTTTTGGGATTCTACACAGAAAGGGTTTGCAAACCGCTGAATCCACACGTGAGTTTAACTCTGTCAGTTGAATGCGCATATTGACAACCATTCAGTTAGATAGCTCCGTTTCGGTTTTAGAAGCAGGTATTTCTCTGTACAGCCTATGGTCCCATTCACTCGGGAATATCCCAACGCAGCTCCTAGAAGAAACATGTTTCTGACTCGCTGAATTTCAACATAGATTCAACTCTCTTAGGTGAACGAATGCACAGCAGAGCAGTTTCTAGGAAATGTTTCTCCTGAGTTTTAGACGACGTTTACTGCTGTTTCGTACGTATGCCGGCTTTGGGCTGGATATTCCGGATTTGGGATTCTGCACAGAAAAGGTTTGCAAACCGCTGAATCCACACGTGAGTTTAACTCTGTCAGTTGAATGCTCAAAATTGACAACCATACAGTTAGATAGCTCCGTTTTGGTTTCAAAAGTAGAAATTTCTCTGTACAGCCTCTGGTCCCATTCACTAGGGAATATCCCCACGGAGCTCCTAGAAGAAACGTGTTTCTGACTCGCTGAATTTCAACACAGATTCAACTCTCTTAGATGAACGAACGAAGAGCAGACCACTTTCAAGGAAACGTTTCTCCTGAGTTTTAGAAGAAGTTTACTGCTGTTTCGTACGTATGCCGGCATTGGACTGGAAATGCCGGATTTGGGATTCTGCAAAGAGAGGGTTTCCAAAGCGCTGAATGCACACGTGAGTTTAACTCTCTCAGTGGAATGCAGCCATTGAAAACCATTCAGTTAGATAGCTCCGTTTTGGTTTTAGAAGCAGATATTTCTCTGTACAGCCTATGGTCCCATTCACTCGGGAATATACCAACGCAGCTCCTAGAAGAAACGTGTTTCTGACTCCCTGAATCTCAACATAGATTCAGCTCTCTTAGGTGAACGAACGCACAGCAGAGCAGTTTCAAGGAAACGTTTCTCCTGAGTTTTAGAAGAAGTTTACTGCTCTTTCGTACGTATGCCGGCATGAGACTGGAAAAGCCGGTTTTGGGATTCTGCACAGAAAGGGTTTGCAAACCACTGAATCCACACGTGAGTTTAACTCTGTCAGTTGAATGCGCACATTGACAACCATTCAGTTAGATAGCTCCGTTTCCGTTTTAGAAGCAGATAATTCTCTGTACAGACTATGGACCCATTCCCTCCGGAATATCCCAATGCAGCTCCTAGAAGAAACTTGTTTCTGACTCGCTGAATCTCAACATAGATTCAACTCTCTTAGCTGAACGAACGCACAGCAGAGCAGCTTCAAGGAAACGTTTCTCCTGAGGTTTAGGCGAAGTTTACTGCCCTTTCGTACGTATGCCGGCATTGGGCTGGAAATGCCAGTTTTGGGATTCTGCAAAGAAAGGGTTTGCAAACCGCTGAATCCACACGTGAGTTTAACTCCGTCAGTTGAAAGCACACATTGACAACCATTCAGTTAGATAGCTCCGTTTTGGTTTTAGAAGCAGATATTTCCCTGTACAGCCTATGGTCCCATTCACTCGGGTATGTTCCAAGGCAGCTCCTAGAAGAAACGTGTTTCTGACTCGCTGAATCTCAACATAGATTCAGCTCTCTTAGGTGAACGAACGCATAGCAGAGGAGTTTCAAGTAAACGTTTCTCCTGAGGTTTAGACAAAGTTTACTACTGTTTCGTACATATGCCGGCATTGGGCTGGAAATCCCGGTTTTGGGATTCTGCACAGAAAGGGTTTGCAAACCGCTGAATCCACACGTGAGTTTAACTCTGTCAGTTGAATGCGTACATTGAGAACCATTCAGTTAGATAGCTCCGTTTCCGTTTTAGCAGCAGAGATTTCTCTGTACAGCCCATGGTCCCATTCACTCGGGAATATCCCAACGCAGCTTCTAGAAGAAACGTCTTTCTGACTCGCTGAATCTCAACATAGATTCAACTCTCTTAGGTGAACGAACGCACAGCAGAGCAGTTTCAAGGAAACGTTTCTCATGAGTTTTAGATGAAGTTTACTGCTGTTTCGTAAGTATGCCGGCATTGGTCTGGAAATGCCGGTTTTGGGATTCTGCACAGAAAGTGTTTGCAAACCCCTGAATCCACACGTGAGTTTAACTCTGTCAGTTGAATGCGCCCATAGACAACCATTCAGTTAGAGAGCTCCGTTTCCGTTTTAGAAGCAGATATTTCTCTGTACAGCCTATGGTCCCATTCCCTCGGGAATATACCAACGCAGCTCCTAGAAGAAACGTGTTTCTGATTCGCTGAATCTCGACATTGATTGAGCTCTCTTCGGTGAACGAACGCACAGCAGAGCAGTTTCAAGGAAACGTTTCTCATGAGTTTTAGAAGTAGTTTACTGCTCTTTCGTACGTATGCCTGCATTGGACTAGAAAAGCCGGTTTTGGGATTCTGCACAGAAAGGGTTTGCAAACCGCTGAATTCACACTTGAGTTCAACTCTGTCAGTTGAATGCGCACATTGACAACCATTCAGTTAGATAGCTCCGTTTCCGTTTTAGAAGCAGATATTTCTCTATACAGACTATGGTTCCATTCCCTCGGGAATATCCCAATGCAGCTCCTGGAAGAAACGTGTTTCTGATTCGCTGAATCTCAACATAGATTCAACTCTCTTAGGTGAACGAACGCACAGCAGAGCAGTTTCAAGGAAACGTTTCTCCTGAGATCTAGACGAAGTTTACTGCTGTTTCTTACGTATGACGGCATTGGGCTGGAAATGCCGGCTTTGGGATTCTGCACAGAAAGCGTTTGCAAACCGCTGACTCCACACATGAGTTTAACTCTGTCAGTAGAATGCGCACATTGGCAACCATTCATTTAGATAGCTCCGTTTTCGTTTTAGAAGCAGATATTTCTCTGTACAGCCTATGCTCCCATTCCATCGGGAATATCCCAACGCAGATCCTGGAAGAAACCTGTTTCTGACTCGCTGAATCTCAACATAAATTCAACTCTCTTAGTTGAACGAACGCACAGCAGAGCAGTTTCAAGGAAACGTTTCTCCTGAGTTTTAGACGAAGTTAACTGCTGTTTCATACGTATGCCGGCATTGGGTTGGAAATACCGGTTTTGGGATTCTGTACAGAAAGGGTTTGCAAACCGCTGAATCCACACGTGAGTTTAAGTCTGTCAGTTGAATGCACCCATTGAAAACCATTCAGTTAGAGAGCTCCGTTTTGGTTTTAGAAGCAGATATTTCTCTGTACAGCCTATGGTCCCATTCACTCAGGAATATCCCAATTCAGCTCCTAGAAGAAATTTGTTTCTGACTCGCTGAATCTCAAGATAGATTCAACTCTCTTAGGTGAACGAGCGCACAGCAGAGCAGTTTCAATGAAACGTTTCTCCTGAGATTTAGACTAAGTTTACTGCCATTTCGTACGTATGCCGGCTTTGGGCTGGAAATGCCAGTTTTGGGATTCTGCACAGAAAGGGTTTGCAAACCGCTGAATCCACACGTGAGTTTAGCTCTGTCAGTTGAATGTGCACATTGACAACCATTCAGTTAGATAGCTCCGCTTTGGTTTTAGAAGCAGATATTTTTCTGTACAGCCTAAGGTCCCATTCACTCGGGAAAATCCCAAAGCAGCTCCTAGAAGAAACGTTTTTCTGACTCGCTGAATCTCAACATAGATTCAACTCTCTAAGGTGAACGATCGCACAGCAGAGCAGTTTCAAGCAAACGTTTCTCCTGAGTTTTAGACGAAGTTTATTGCTGTTTCGTACGTATGCCAGCATTGGGCTGGAAACGCCGGTTTTGGGATTCTGTGCAGAAAGGGTTAGCACACCGCTGAATCCACACGTGAGTTTAGCTCTGTTAGTTGAATGCACCCATTGAAAAACACTCAGTTAGAGAGCTCCGTTTTGGTTTTAGAAGCAGACATTTCTCTGTACAGCCTATGCTCCCATTCACTCGGGAATATCCCAACGCAGCTCCTGGAAGAAACGTGTTTCTGACTTCCTGAATCTCAACTCTCTTAGGTCAACGAATGCAGAGCAGAGCAGTTTCAAGGAAACGTTTCTCCTGAGTTTTATACGAAGTTTACTGCTGTTTCGTACATATGCCGGCATAGGGCTCGAAATTCCGGTTTTGGGATTCTGCACAGAAAGGGTTTGCAAACGGCTGAATCCACACGTGAGTTTAACTGTGTCTGTTGAATGCACACATTGACAATCATTCAGTTAGATAGCTCCGTTTCGGTTTAAGAAGCAGATATTTCTCTGTACAGCCTATGGTCCCATTCACTCGCGAATATCCCAACGCAGCTCCTAGAAGAAACGTCTTTCTGACTCGCTGAATCTCAACATAGATTCAACTCTCTTAGGTGAACGAACGCACAGCAGAGCAGTTTCAAGGAAACGTTTCTCCTGAGTTTTACAAGAAGTTTACTGCTCTTTCGTATGTATGCCGGCAGTGGAGTAGACAAGCCGGTTTTGGGATTCTGCACAGAAAGGGTTTGCAAACCGCTGAATTCACACGTGAGTTTAACTCTGTCAGTTGAATGCGCCCATTGACAACCATTCAGTTAGATAGCTCCGTTTCCGTTTTAGAAGCAGATAATTCTCTGTAGAGCCTATGGTCCCATTCACTCGGGAATATACCAACGCAGCTCCTAGAAGAAACGGGTTTCTGATTCGCTGAATCTTGGCATAGATTGAGCTCTCTTAGGTGAACGAACGCACAGCAGAGCAGTTTCAAGGAAACGTTTCTCATGAGTTTTAGAAGTAGTTTACTGCTCTTTCGTACGTATGCCGGCATTGGACTAGAAAAGCCGGTTTTGGGATTCTGCACAGAAAGGGTTTGCAAACCGCTGAATTCACACGTGAGTTCAACTCCGTCAGTTGAATGCGCACAATGACAACCATTCAGTTAGATAGCTCCGTTTTCGTTTTAGAAGCAGATATTTCTCTGTACAGCCTATGGTCCCATTCACTCGGAAATATCTCATCGCAGCTTCTAAAAGAAACGTGTTTCTCACTCGCTGAATCTCAACATAGATTCAACTCTCTTAGGTGAACGAACACACAGCAGAGCAGTTTCAAGGCAACGTTTCTCGTGAGTTTTAGAAGAAGTTTACTGCTGTTTCGTACGTATGGCAGTATAGGGCTCGAAATTCCGGTTTTGGGATTCTGCACAGAAAGGGTTTGCAAACCACTGAATCCACACGTGAGTTTTACTGTTTCAGTTGAATGCGCGTATTGACAACCATTCAGTTAGATAGCTCCGTTTCGGTTTTAGAAACAGATATTTCTCTGTACAGCCTATGGTCCCATTCACTCGGGAATATCCCAACGCAGCTCCTAGAAGAAACCTGTTTCTGACTCGCTGAATTTCAACATAGATTCAACTCTCTTAGGTGAACGAACGCACAGCAGAGCAGGTTCAAGGAAACGTTTCTCCTGAGTTTTAGCCAAAGTTTACTGCTGTTTCGTACGTATGACAGCATTTGGCTGGAAACGCCGGTTTTGGGATTCTGTACAGAAAGGGTTTGCAAACCGCTGAATCCATACGTGAGTTTAACACTGTCAGTAGAATGCAGACATTGAAAACCATTCAGTTAGATAGCTCCGTTTTGGTTTTAGAAGCAGATATTTCTCTGTACAGCCTATGCTCCCATTCACTCGGGAATATCCCAACGCAGCTCCTAGCAGAAACGTGTTTCAGACTCGCTGAATCTCAACATAGATTCAACTCTCTTATGTGAACGAACACACTGCAGAGCAGTTTCAAGGAAACGTTTCTACTGAGTTTTAGACAAAGTTTCCTGCTGTTTAGAACGTATTCCCGCATTGGGTTGGAAATACAGGTTTTGGGATTCTGCACAGAAAGGGGTTGCAAACAGCTGAATCCACACGTGAGTTTAACTCGGTCAGTTGAATGCAGACATTGACAACCATTCAGTTAGATTGCTCCGTTTTGGTTTTAGAAGCAGATATTTCTGTCTACAGCCTATGGTCCAATTCCCTCGGGAATATCCCAACGCAGCTCCTAGAAGAAACGTGTTTCTGACTCGCTGAATCTCAACATAGATTCAACTCTCTTAGGTGAACGAACGCACAGCACAGCAGTTTCAAGGAAACGTTTCTTCTGAGTTTTAGACGGAGTTTCCTGCTGTTTAGTACGTATGCCGGCATTGGGCTGGAAATACCGGTTTTGGGATTCTGCACAGAAAGGGTTTCCAAACCGCTGAATCCACACGTGAGTTTAACTCTGTCAGTTGAATGCACACTTTGACAACCATTCAGTTAGATAGCCCCATTTTGGTTTTAGGATCAGATATTTCTGTGTACAGCCTATCGTCCCATTCACTCGGGATTATCCCAACGCAGCTCCTAGAAGAAACGTGTTTCAGACTCGCTGAATCTCAACATAGATTCAACTCTCTTAGGTGAACGAACGCAGAGCTGAGCAGTTTCAAGGAAATGTCTCTCCTGAGTATTACACAAAGTTTCCTTCTGTTTAGTACGTATTCCCGCATTGGGCTGGAAATACCGGTTTTGGGATTCTACACAGAAAGGGTTTGAAAGCAGCTGAATTCACACGTGAGTTTACCTCTGTCAGTTGAATGCAGACATTGACAACCATTCAGTTCGAGAGCTCCGTTTTGGTTTTAGAAGCAGATATTTCTCTCTACAGCCTATGGTCCAATTCCCTCGGGAATATCCCAACGGAGCTCCTAGAAGAAACGTGTTTCTGACTCGCTGAATCTCAACATAGATTCAACTCTCTTAGGTGAACGAACCAACAGCAGAGCAGTTTCAAGGAAACGTTTTGGTTTTAGAAGTTTTAGACGAAGTTTCCTGCTGTTTCGTACGTATGCCGGCATTGGTCTGGAAACACCGGTTTTGGGATTCTGCACAGAAAGGGTTTGCAAACCGCTGAATCCACACGTGAGTTTAACTGTGTCAGTTGAATGCGCATATTGACAACCATTCAGTTAGATAGCTCCGTTTCGGTTTTAGAAGCAGGTATTTCTCTGTACAGCCTATGGTCCCATTCACTCGGGAAGATCCCAACGCAGCTCCTAGAAGAAACCTGTTTCTGACTCGCTGAATTTCAACATAGATTCAACTCTCTTAGGTGAACGAACGCACAGCAGAGCAGTTTCAAGGAAACGTTTCCCTGAGTTTTAGACGAAGTTTACTTCTGTTTTGTACCTATGCCGGCATTGGGCTGGAAATACCGGTTTTGGGATTCTGCACAGAAAGGGTTTGCAAATCGCTGAATACACACGTGAGTCTAACACTGTCAGTTGAATGCACCCATGGACAAACATTCAGTTAAATAGCTCCGTTTTGGTTTTAGAAGTAGATATTTCTCTGTACAGCCTATGGTCTCATTCCCTCGGGAATATCACGAACCAGCTCTTAGAAGAAACGTGTTTCTGACTCGCCGAATCTCCACATAGATTGAAATCTCTTAGGTGAACGAATGCACAGCAGAGCAGTTTCAAGGAAACGTTTCTCCTGAGTTTTAGACGAAGTTTACTGCTGCTTCGTACGTATGTCGGCATTGGGCTGGAAATGCCGGTTTTGGGATTCTGCAGAGAAAGGGTTTGCAAACCGCTGAATCCACACGTGAGTTTAACTCTGTCACTTGAATTCACACATTGACAACCATTCAGTTGGATAGCTCCGTTTTGGTTTTAGGAGCAGATATTTCTCTGTACAGCCTATCGTCCCATTCACTCTGGAATATCCCAACGCAGCTCCTAGAAGAAACGTGTTTCAGACCCGCTGAATCCACCCGTGAGTTTAACTCTGTCACTTGAATTCACACATTGACTACCATTCAGTTGGATAGCTCCGTTTTGGTTTTAGGAGCAGATATTTCTCTGTACAGCCTATCGTCCCATTCACTCTGGAATATCCCAACGTAGCTCCTAGAAGAAACGTGTTTCAGACCCGCTGAATCCACCCGTGAGTTTAACTCTGTCACTTGAATTCACACATTGACAACCATTCAGTTGGATAGCTCCGTTTTGGTTTTAGGAGCAGATATTTCTCTGTACAGCCTATCGTCCCATTCACTCTGGAATATCCAAACGCAGCTCCTAGAAGAAACGTGTTTCAGACCCGCTGAATCTCAACATAGATTAAACTCTCTTAGGTGAACGAACGCACAGCAGAAAAGTTTCAAGGAAACGTTTCTCCTGAGTTTTAGACAACGTTTCCTGCTGTTTAGTGCGTATTCCCGCATTGGGCTGGAAATACCGGTTTTGGGATTCTGCACAGAAAGGGTTTGCAAACAGCTGAATCCACACGTGAGTTTAACTCTCTCAGTTGAATGCAGGCATTGACAAGCATTCAGTTAGATAGCTCCGTTTTCGTTTTAGAAGCAGATATTTCTCTGTACAGCCTATGGTCCAATTCCCTCGGGAATATCCCAAAGCAGCTCCTAGAAGAAACCTGTTTCTGACTCGCTGAATCTCAACATAGATTCAACTCTCTTAGGTGAACGAACGCACAGCACAGCAGTTTCAAGGAAACGTTTCTCCTGAGTTTTAGACGAAGTTTCCTGCTGTTTCGTACGTATGCCGGCATTGGGCTGGAAATACCGGTTTTGGGATTCTGACAGAAAGGGTTTGCAAACCGCTGAATCCACACGTGAGTTTAACTCTGTCAGGTGAATGCACACGTTGACAACCATTCAGTTAGAGAGCTCTGTTTTGGTTTTAGAAGCAGATATTTCTCTGTACAGCCTATGGTCCCATTCACTCGGGAATATCCCAACGCAGCTAATAGAAGAAACGTGTTTCTGACTCGCTGAGTCTCAACATAGATTCAACTCTCTTAGGTGAACGAAGGCACAGCAGAGCAGTTTCAAGGAAACGTTTCTCCTGAGTTTTAGACGAAGTTTCCTGCTGTTTAGTACGTATGCCGGCATTGGGCTGGAAATTCCGGATTTGGGATTCTGCACAGAAATCGTTTGCAAACCGCTGAATCCTCACTTGACTTTAACTCTGTCAGTTGAATGCACACATTGAGAACCATTCATTTAGATAGCTCCGTTTTGGTTTTAGAAGCACATATTTCTCCTTACAGCCTATGGTCCCATTCACTCGGGAATATCCCAACGCAGCTCCTAGAAGAAACGTGTTTCTGACTCGCTGAATCTCAACATAGATTCAACTCTCTTAGGTGAACGAATGCCCAGCAGAGAAGTTTCAAGGAAACGTTTCCCTGAGTTTTAGACGAAGTTTACTGCTGTTTCGTACCTATGCCGGCATTGGGCTGGAAATACCGGTTTTGGGATTCTGCACAGAAAGGGTTTGCAAACCGCTGAATCCACAAGTGAGTCTAACACTGTCAGTTGAATGCACCCATGGACAAACATTCAGTTAGATAGCTCCGTTTTGGTTTTAGAAGTAGATATTTCTCTGTACAGCCTATGGTCTCATTCCCTCGGGAATATCCGAACGCAGCTCTTAGAAGAAACGTGTTTCTGACTCGCCGAATCTCCACATAGATTCAACTCTCTTAGGTGAACGAATGCACAGCAGAGCAGTTTCAAGGAAACGTTTCTCCTGAGTTTTAGACGAAGTTTACTGCTGCTTCGTACGTATGTCGGCATTGGGCTGGAAATGCCGGTTTTGGGATTCTGCACAGAAAGGGTTTGCAAACCGCTGAATGCACACGTTAGTTTACCTCTCTGAGTTCAATGCACACATTGACAACCATTCAGTTAGATAGCTCCGTTTTGGTTTTAGAAGCAGATATTTCTCTATACAGCCTATGGTCCCATTCACTCGTGAATATCCCAACGCATCTCCTAGAAGAAACGTGTTTCTGACTCGCTGAATCCCAGCATAGATTCAACTCTCTTAGGTGAACGAACGCACAGCAGAGCAGTTTAAAGGAAACGTTTCTCCTGAGTTTTAGACGAAGTTTACTGCTGTTTCATACGTATGCCGGTATTGGGCTGGAAATGCCGGTTTTGGGATACTGCAAAGAAAGGGTTTGCAGAACGCTGAATCCACAGGTGAGTTTAACTTCTGTCAGTTGAATGCACACATTGACAACCATTCAGTTAGATAGCTCCGTTTTGGTTTTAGGAGCAGATATTTCTCTGTACAGCCTATCGTCCCATTCACTCGGGAATATCCCAACGCAGCTCCTAGAAGAAACGTGTTTCAGACCCACTTAATCTCAACATAGATTAAACTCTCTTAGGTGAACGAACGCACAGCAGAGCAGTTTCAAGGAAACGTTTTTCCTGAGTTTTAGACAAAGTTTCCTGCTGTTTAGTATGTATTCCTACATTGGGCTGGAAATACCGGTTTTGGGATTCTGCACAGAAAGGTTTTGCAAACAGCTGAATCCACACGTGAGTTTAACTCTCTCAGTTGAATGCAGACATTGACAACCATTCAGTTAGATAGCTCCGTTTTGGTTTTAGAAGCAGATATTTATCTCTACAGCCTATGGTCCAATTCCCTCGGGAATATCCCAACGCAGCTCCTAGAAGAAACGTGTTTCTGACTCGCTGAATCTCAACATAGATTCAACTCTCTTAGGTGAACGAACGCACAGCACAGTAGTTTCAAGGAAACCTTTCTCCTGAGATTTAGACGAAGTTTCCTGCTGTTTAGTACGTATGCCGGCATTGGGCTGGAAATACCGGTTTTGGGATTCTGCACAGAAAGGGTTTGCAAACCGCTGAATCCACACGTGAGTTTAACTCTGTCAGTTGAATGCACACGTTGACAACCATTCACTTAGAGAGCTCCGTTTTGGTTTTAGAAGAAGATATTTCTCTGTACAGCCTATGGTCCCATTCACTCGGGAATATCCAAATGCAGCTCCTAGAAGAAACGTGTTTCTGACTCGCTGAATCTCAACATAGGTTCAACTCTCTTAGGTGAACGAACGCACAGCAGAGCAGTTTCAAGGAAACGTTTCTCCTGAGTTTTACACGAGGTTTCCTGCTGTTTAGTACGTATGCCGGCATTGGGCTGGAAATACCGGTTTTGGGATTCTGCACAGAAAGGGTTTGCAAACCGCTGAATCCTCACTTGACTTTAACTCTGTCAGTTGAATGCACACATTGACAGCCATTCAGTTAGATAGCTCCGTTTTGGTTTTAGAAGCAGATATTTCTCTGTACAGCCTATGGTCTCATTCCCTCGGGAATATCTGAACGCAGCTCTTAGAAGAAACGTGTTTCTGACTCGCCGAATCTCCACATAGATTCAACTCTCTTAGGTGAACGAATGCACAGCAGAGCAGTTTCAAGGAAACGTTTCTCCTGAGTTTTAGACGAAGTTTACTGCTGCTTCGTACGTATGTCGGCATTGGGCTGGAAATGCCGGTTTTGGGATTCTGCACAGAAAGGGTTTGCAAACCGCTGAATGCACACGTGAGTTTACCTCTCTGAGTTCAATGCACACATTGACAACCATTCACTTAGATAGCTCCGTTTTGGTTTTACAAGCAGATATTTCTCTGTACAGCCTATGGTCCCATTCACTCGGTAATATCCCAACGCAGTTCCTAGAAGAAACCTGTTTCTGACTCGCTGAATTCCAACATAGATTCAACTCTCTTAGGTGAATGAACGCACAGAAGAGCAGTTTCAAGGAAACGTTTCTCCTGAGTTTTAGACGAAGTTTACTGCTGTTTCTTACGTATGATGGCATTGGGCTGGAAATACCGGTTTTGGGATTCTGCAAAGAAAGGGTTTGCAAACCGCTGAATCGACACGTGAGTTAAACTCTGTCAGTTGAATGCAGACATTGACAACCATTCAGTTAGATAGCTCCGTTTTGGTTTTAGAAGTAGATATTTCTCTCTACAGCCTATGGCCCAATTCCCTCGGGAATATCCCAATGCAGCCCCTAGAAGAAACGTGTTTCTGACTCGCTGAATCTCAACATAGATTCAACTCTCTTAGGTGAACGAAGGCACAGCAGAGCAGTTTCAAGGAAACGTTTCTCCTGAGTTTTAGACGAAGTTTCCTGCTGTTTAGTACGTATGCCGGCATTGGGCTGGAAATACTGGTTTTGGGATTCTGCTCAGAAAGGGTTTGCAAACCGCTGAATCCACACGTGAGTTTAACTCTGTTAGTTGAATGCACACGTTGACAACCATTCAGTTAGATAGCTCGGTTTTGGTTTTAGAAGCAGATATTCCTCTGTACAGCCTATGGTCTCATTCACTCGGGAATATCCCAACGCAGCTCCTAGAAGAAACGTGCTTCTGACTCGCTGAATCTCAACATAGATTCAACTCTCTTAGGTGAACGAACGCACAGCAGAGCAGTTTCAAGGAAACGTTTCTCCTGAGCTTTAGACGAAGTTTCCTGCTGTTTAGTACGTATGCCGGCATTGGGCTGGAAATACCGATTTGCGATTCTGCACAGAAAGGGTTTGCAAATCGCTGAATCCACAGGTGAGTTTACCACTGTCAGCTGAATGCACACATTGACAACCATTCAGTTAGATAGCTCCGTTTTGGTTTTAGAAGCAGATATTTCTCTGTACAGCCTATGGTCCCATTCGCTCGGGAATATCCCAACGCAGCTCCTAGAAGAAAAGTGTTTCTGACTCGCTGAATCTCAACATAGATTCAACTCTCTTAGGTGAACGAACGCACAGCAGAGCAGATTCAAGGAAACGTTTCCCTGAGTTTTAGACGAAGTTTACTGCTGTTTCCTACCTATGCCGGCATTGGGCTGGAAATGCCGGTTTTGGGATTCTGCACAGAAAGGGTTTGCAAACCGCTGAATCCACACGTGAGTCTAACACTGTCAGTTGAATGCACCCATGGACAAACATTCAGTTAAATAGCTCCGTTTAGGTTTTACAAGTAGATATTTCTCTGTACAGCATATGGTCTCATTCCCTCGGGAATATCCCAACGCAGCTCTTAGAAGAAACGTGTTTCTGACTCGCCGAATCTCCACATAGATTGAACTCTCTTAGGTGAACGAATGCACAGCAGAGCAGTTTCAAGGAAACGTTTCTCCTGAGTTTTAGACGAAGTTTACTGCTGCTTCGTACGTATGTCGGCAATGGGCTGGAAATGCCGGTTTTGGGATTCTGCACAGAAAGGGTTTGCAAACCGCTGAATCCACACGTGAGTTTAACTCTGTCAGTTGAATGCGCCCTTTGACAACCATTCAGTTAGAAAGCTCCGTTTCCGTTTTAGAAGCAGATATTTCTCTGTACAGCCTATGGTCCCATTCACTCGGGAATATACCAACGCAGCTCCTAGAAGAAACGTGTTTCTGGCTCACTGAATCTCAACATAGATTCAACTCTCTTAGGTGAACGAACGCACAGCAGAGCAGTTTCAAGGAAACGTTTCTCCTGCGTTTTAGATGAAGTTTACTGTTGTTTCGCACGTATGCCGGCATTGGGCTGGAAATGCCGGTTTTGGGATTCTACACAGAAAGGGTTTGCAAACCGCTGAATCCACACGTGAGTTTAACTCTGTCAGTTGAATGCGCCCTTTGACAACCATTCAGTTAGAAAGCTCCGTTTCCGTTTTAGAAGCAGATATTTCTCTGTACAGCCTATGGTCCCATTCACTCGGGAATATACCAACGCAGCTCCTAGAAGAAACGTGTTTCTGATTCGCTGAATCTGGCCATAGATTGAGCTCTCTTAGGTGAACGAACGCACAGCAGAGCAGTTTCAAGGAAACGTTTCTCCTGAGTTTTAGAAGAAGTTTACTGCTCTTTCGTACGTATGACGGCATTGGGCTGGAAATGCCGGCTTTGGGATTCTGCACAGAATGGGTTTGCAAACCGCTGAATTCACACGTGAGTTTAACTCTGTCAGTTGAATGCGCACATTGACAACCATTCAGTTAGATAGCTCCGTTTCCGTTTTAGCAGCAGATATTTCTCTGTACAGCCCATGGTCCCATTCACTCGGGAATATCCCAACTCAGCTCCTAGAAGAAACGTCTTTCTGACTCGCTGAATCTCAACATAGGTTCAACTCTCTTAGGTGAACGAACGTAGAGCAGAGCAGTTTCAAGGAAACGTTTCTCCTGAGTTTTAGACGAAGTTTACTGCTGTTTCGTACGTATGCCGGCATTGGGCTGGAAATGCCGGTTTTGGGATTCTGCACAGAAAGGGTTTTCAAACCGCTGAATCCACACGTGAGTTTAACTCTGTCAGTTGAATGCGCCCATTGACAACCATTCAGTTAGATAGCTCCGTTTCCGTTTTAGAAGCAGATAATTCTCTGTAGAGACTATGGTCCCATTCACTCGGGAATATACCAATGCAGCTCCTAGAAGAAACGTGTTTCTGATTCGCTGAATCTTGGCATAGATTGAGCTCTCTTAGGTGAACGAACGCACAGCAGAGCAGTTTCAAGGAAACGTTTCTCATGAGTTTTAGAAGTAGTTTACTGCTCTTTCGTACGTATGACAGCATTGGGCTGGAAATGCCGGCTTTGGGATTCTGCACAGAATGGGTTTGCAAACCGCTGAATTCACACGTGAGTTTAACTCTGTCAGTTGAATGCGCACATTGACAACCATTCAGTTAGATAGCTCCGTTTCCGTTTTAGCAGCAGATATTTCTCTGTACAGCCCATGGTCCCATTCACTCGGGAATATTCCAACTCAGCTCCTAGAAGAAACGTCTTTCTGACTCGCTGAATCTCAACATAGGTTCAACTCTCTTAGGTGAACGAACGCACAGCAGAGCAGTTTCATGGAAACGTTTCTCCTGAGTTTTAGATGAAGTTTACTGCTGTTTCGTACGTATGCCGGCATTGGGCTGGAAATGCCGGTTTTGGGATTCTGCACAGAAAGGGTTTGCAAACCGCTGAATCCACACGAGAGTTTAACTCTGTCAGTTGAATGCGCCCTTTGACAACCATTCAGTTAGATAGCTCCGTTTCCGTTTTAGAAGCAGATAATTCTCTGTAGAGACTATGGTCCCATTCACTCGGGAATATACCAATGCAGTTCCTAGAAGAAACGTGTTTCTGATTCGCTGAATCTTGGCATAGATTGAGCTCTCTTAGGTGAACGAACGCACAGCAGAGCAGTTTCAAGGAAACGTTTCTCATGAGTTTTAGAAGTAGTTTACTGCTCTTTCGTACGTATGCCGGCATTGGACTAGAAAAGCCGGTTTTGGGATTCTGCACAGAAAGGGTTTGCAAACCGCAGAATTCACACGTGAGTTCAACTCTGTCAGTTGAATGAGCACAATGACAACCATTCAGTTAGATAGCTCCGTTTTCGTTTTAGAAGCAGATATTTCTCTGTACAGCGTATGCTCCCATTCACTCGGGAATATCCCAACGCAGCTCCTGGAAGAAACAAGTTTCTGACTCGCTGAGTCTCAACATAGATTCAACTCTCTTAGGTGAACGAACGCACAGCAGAGCAGTTTCAAGGAAACGTTTCTCCTGAGTTTTATACGAAATTTACTGCTGTTTCGTACGTATGCCAGCATTGGGGTGGATATGCCGGTTTTTGGATTCTGCACAGAAAGGGTTTGCAAACCGCTGAATCCACACGTGAGTTTAACTCTGTCAGTTGAATGCTCACATTGACAATGATTTAGTTAGATAGCTCCGTTTCCGTTTTAGCAGCAGATATTTCTCTGTACAGCCAATGGTCCCATTCACTCGGGAATATCCCAACGCAGCTCCTAGAAGAAACGTGTTTCTGACTCGCTGAATCTCAAAATAGATTCAACTCCCTTAGGTGAACGAATGCACAGGAGAGCAGTTTCAAGGAAATGTTTCTCCTGAGTTTTAGACGACGTTTACTGCTGTTTCGTACGTATGCCGGCATTGGGCTGGATATGCCGGTTTTGGGATTCTGCACAGAAAAGGTTTGCAAAACGCTGAATCCACACGTGAATTTAACTCTGTAAGTTGAATGCTCAAAATTGACAACCATTCAGTTAGATAGCTCCGTTTTCGTTTTAGAAGCAGATATTTCTCTGTACAGCCTATGGTCCCTTTCACTCGGAAATATCTCATCGCAGCTTCTAAAAGAAACGTGTTTCTCACTCGCTGAATCTCAACATAGATTCATCTCTCTTAGGTGAACGAACACACAGCAGAGCAGTTTCAAGGAAACGTTTCTCGTGACTTTTAGACGAAGTTTACTGCTGTTTCGTACGTATGCCGGCATAGGGCTCGAAATTCCGGTTTTGGGATTCTGCACAGAAAGTGTTTGCAAACCGCTGAATCCACACGTGAGTTTAACTGTGTCAGTTGAATGCGCATATTAATAACCATTCAGTTAGATAGCTCCGTTTCGGTTTTAGAAGCAGATATTTCTCTGTACAGCCTATGGTCCCATTCACTCGGGAAGATCCCAACGCAGCTCCTAGAAGAAACCTGTTTCTGACTCGCTGAATTTCAACATAGATTCAACTCTCTTAGGTGAACGAACGCACAGCAGAGCAGTTTCAAGGAAACGTTTCCCTGAGTTTTAGACGAAGTTTACTTCTGTTTCGTACCTATGCCGGCATTGGGCTGGAAATACCGGTTTTGGGATTCTGCACAGAAAGGGTTTGCAAATCGCTGAATACACACGTGAGTCTAACACTGTCAGTTGAATGCACCCATGGACAAACATTCAGTTAAATAGCTCCGTTTTGGTTTTAGAAGTAGATATTTCTCTGTACAGCCTATGGTCTCATTCCCTCGGGAATATCCCGAACCAGCTCTTAGAAGAAACGTGTTTCTGACTCGCCGAATCTCCACATAGATTGAAATCTCTTAGGTGAACGAATGCACAGCAGAGCAGTTTCAAGGAAACGTTTCTCCTGAGTTTTAGACGAAGTTTACTGCTGCTTCGTACGTATGTCGGCATTGGGCTGGAAATGCCGGTTTTGGGATTCTGCAGAGAAAGGGTTTGCAAACCGCTGAATCCACACGTGAGTTTAACTCTGTCACTTGAATTCACACATTGACAACCATTCAGTTGGATAGCTCCGTTTTGGTTTTAGGAGCAGATATTTCTCTGTACAGCCTATCGTCCCATTCACTCTGGAATATCCCAACGCAGCTCCTAGAAGAAACGTGTTTCAGACCCGCTGAATCCACCCGTGAGTTTAACTCTGTCACTTGAATTCACACATTGACTACCATTCAGTTGGATAGCTCCGTTTTGGTTTTAGGAGCAGATATTTCTCTGTACAGCCTATCGTCCCATTCACTCTGGAATATCCCAACGCAGCTCCTAGAAGAAACGTGTTTCAGACCCGCTGAATCTCAACATAGATTAAACTCTCTTAGGTGAACGAACGCACAGCAGAAAAGTTTCAAGGAAACGTTTCTCCTGAGTTTTAGACAACGTTTCCTGCTGTTTAGTACGTATTCCCGCATTGGGCTGGAAATACCGGTTTTGGGATTCTGCACAGAAAGGGTTTGCAAACAGCTGAATCCACACGTGAGTTTAACTCTCTCAGTTGAAAGCAGGCATTGACAAGCATTCAGTTAGATAGCTCCGTTTTCGTTTTAGAAGCAGATATTTCTCTGTACAGCCTATGGTCCAATTCCCTCGGGAATATCCCAAAGCAGCTCCTAGAAGAAACCTGTTTCTGACTCGCTGAATCTCAACATAGATTCAACTCTCTTTGATGAACGAACGCACAGCACAGCAGTTTCAAGGAAACGTTTCTCCTGAGTTTTGGACGAAGTTTACTGCTGCTTCGTACGTATGTCGGCATTGGGCTGGAAATGCCGGTTTTGGGATTCTGCACAGAAAGGGTTTGCAAACCGCTGAATGCACACGTGAGTTTATCTCTCTGAGTTCAATGCACACATTGACAACCATTCACTTAGATAGCTCCGTTTTGGTTTTACAAGCAGATATTTCTCTGTACAGCCTATGGTCCCATTCACTCGGTAATATCCCAACGCAGTTCCTAGAAGAAACCTGTTTCTGACTCGCTGAATTCCAACATAGATTCAACTCTCTTAGGTGTACGAACGCACAGAAGAGCAGTTTCAAGGAAACGTTTCTCCTGAGTTTTAGACGAAGTTTACTGCTGTTTCTTACGTATGATGGCATTGGGCTGGAAATACCGGTTTTGGGATTCTGCAAAGAAAGGGATTGCAAACCGCTGAATCGACACGTGAGTTAAACTCTGTCAGTTGAATGCAGACATTGACAACCATTCAGTTAGATAGCTCCGTTTTGGTTTTAGAAGTAGATATTTCTCTCTACAGCCTATGGCCCAATTACCTCGGGAATATCCCAATGCAGCTCCTAGAAGAAACGTGTTTCTGACTCGCTGAATCTCAACATAGATTCAACTCTCTTAGGTGAACGAAGGCACAGCAGAGCAGTTTCAAGGAAACGTTTCTCCTGAGTTTTAGACGAAGTTTCCTGCTGTTTAGTACGTATGCCGGCATTGGGCTGGAAATACTGGTTTTGGGATTCTGCACAGAAAGGGTTTGCAAACCGCTGAATCCACACGTGAGTTTAACTCTGTTAGTTGAATGCACACGTTGACAACCATTCAGTTAGATAGCTCGGTTTTGGTTTTAGAAGCAGATATTCCTCTGTACAGCCTATGGTCTCATTCACTCGGGAATATCCCAACGCAGCTCCTAGAAGAAACGTGCTTCTGACTCGCTGAATCTCAACATAGATTCAACTCTCTTAGGTGAACGAACGCACAGCAGAGCAGTTTCAAGGAAACGTTTCTCCTGAGCTTTAGACGAAGTTTCCTGCTGTTTAGTACGTATGCCGGCGTTGGGCTGGAAATACCGATTTGCGATTCTGCACAGAAAGGGTTTGCAAATCGCTGAATCCACAGGTGAGTTTACCACTGTCAGCTGAATGCACACATTGACAACCATTCAGTTAGATAGCTCCGTTTTGGTTTTAGAAGCAGATATTTCTCTGTACAGCCTATGGTCCCATTCACTCGGGAATATCCCAACGCAGCTCCTAGAAGAAACGTGTTTCTGACTCGCTGAATCTCAACATAGATTCAACTCTCTTAGGTGAACGAAGGCACAGCAGAGCAGTTTCAAGGAAACGTTTCTCCTGAGTTTTAGACGAAGTTTCCTGCTGTTTAGTACGTATGCCGGCATTGGGCTGGAAATTCCGGTTTTGGGATTCTGCACAGAAATCGTTTGCAAACCGCTGAATCCTCACTTGACTTTAACTCTGTCAGTTGAATGCACACATTGAGAACCATTCATTTAGATAGCTCCGTTTTGGTTTTAGAAGCAGATATTTCTCGGTACAGCCTATGGTCCCATTCACTCGGGAATATCCCAACGCAGCTCCTAGAAGAAACGTGTTTCTGACTCGCTGAATCTCAACATAGATTCAACTCTCTTAGGTGAACGAATGCACAGCAGAGCAGTTTCAAGGAAACGTTTCTCCTGAGTTTTAGACGAAGTTTACTGCTGCTTCGTACGTATGTCGGCATTGGGCTGGAAATGCCGGTTTTGGGATTCTGCACAGAAAGGGTTTGCAAACCGCTGAATGCACACGTTAGTTTACCTCTCTGAGTTCAATGCACACATTGACAACCATTCAGTTAGATAGCTCCGTTTTGGTTTTAGAAGCAGATATTTCTCTATACAGCCTATGGTCCCATTCACTCGGTAATATCCCAACGCAGTTCCTAGAAGAAACCTGTTTCTGACTCGCTGAATTCCAACATAGATTCAACTCTCTTAGGTGAACGAACGCACAGAAGAGCAGTTTCAAGGAAACGTTTCTCCTGAGTTTTAGACGAAGTTT
Organism: Aotus nancymaae; assembly: GCF_030222135.1. Classification (NCBI taxonomy): domain Eukaryota; kingdom Metazoa; phylum Chordata; class Mammalia; order Primates; family Aotidae; genus Aotus; species Aotus nancymaae. Next base: position 79,270 of record NW_026988464.1, read on the forward strand.
ACTGCTGTTTCTTACCTATGATGGCATTGGGCTGGAAATACCGGTTTTGGGATTCTGCAAAGAAAGGGTTTGCAAACCGCTGAATCGACACGTGAGTTAAACTCTGTCAGTTGAATGCAGACATTGACAACCATTCAGTTAGATAGCTCCGTTTTGGTTTTAGAAGTAGATATTTCTCTCTACAGCCTATGGCCCAATTCCCTCGGGAATATCCCAATGCAGCTCCTAGAAGAAACGTGTTTCTGACTCGCTGAATCTCAACATAGATTCAACTCTCTTAGGTGAACGAAGGCACAGCAGAGCAGTTTCAAGGAAACGTTTCTCCTGAGTTTTAGACGAAGTTTCCTGCTGTTTAGTACGTATGCCGGCATTGGGCTGGAAATACTGGTTTTGGGATTCTGCTCAGAAAGGGTTTGCAAACCGCTGAATCCACACGTGAGTTTAACTCTGTTAGTTGAATGCACACGTTGACAACCATTCAGTTAGATAGCTCGGCTTTGGTTTTAGAAGCAGATATTCCTCTGTACAGCCTATGGTCTCATTCACTCGGGAATATCCCAACGCAGCTCCTAGAAGAAACGTGCTTCTGACTCGCTGAATCTCAACATAGATTCAACTCTCTTAGGTGAACGAACGCACAGCAGAGCAGTTTCCAGGAAACGTTTCTCCTGAGCTTTAGACGAAGTTTCCTGCTGTTTAGTACGTATGCCGGCATTGGGCTGGAAATACCGATTTGCGATTCTGCACAGAAAGGGTTTGCAAATCGCTGAATCCACAGGTGAGTTTACCACTGTCAGCTGAATGCACACATTGACAACCATTCAGTTAGATAGCTCCGTTTTGGTTTTAGAAGCAGATATTTCTCTGTACAGCCTATGGTCCCATTCACTCGGGAATATCCCAACGCAGCTCCTAGAAGAAACGTGTTTCTGACTCGCTGAATCTCAACATAGATTCAACTCTCTTAGGTGAACGAACGCACAGCAGAGCAGATTCAAGGAAACGTTTCCCTGAGTTTTAGACGAAGTTTACTGCTGTTTCCTACCTATGCCGGCATTGGGCTGGAAATGCCGGTTTTGGGATTCTGCACAGAAAGGGTTTGCAAACCGCTGAATCCACACGTGAGTCTAACACTGTCAGTTGAATGCACCCATGGACAAACATTCAGTTAAATAGCTCCGTTTAGGTTTTACAAGTAGATATTTCTCTGTATAGCATATGGTCTCATTCCCTCGGGAATATCCCAACGCAGCTCTTAGAAGAAACGTGTTTCTGACTCGCCGAATCTCCACATAGATTGAACTCTCTTAGGTGAACGAATGCACAGCAGAGCAGTTTCAAGGAAACGTTTCTCCTGAGTTTTAGACGAAGTTTACTGCTGCTTCGTACGTATGTCGGCAATGGGCTGGAAATGCCGGTTTTGGGATTCTGCACAGAAAGGGTTTGCAAACCGCTGAATCCACACGTGAGTTTAACTCTGTCAGTTGAATGCGCCCTTTGACAACCATTCAGTTAGAAAGCTCCGTTTCCGTTTTAGAAGCAGATATTTCTCTGTACAGCCTATGGTCCCATTCACTCGGGAATATACCAACGCAGCTCCTAGAAGAAACGTGTTTCTGGCTCACTGAATCTCAACATAGATTCAACTCTCTTAGGTGAACGAACGCACAGCAGAGCAGTTTCAAGGAAACGTTTCTCCTGCGTTTTAGATGAAGTTTACTGTTGTTTCGCACGTATGCCGGCATTGGGCTGGAAATGCCGGTTTTGGGATTCTACACAGAAAGGGTTTGCAAACCGCTGAATCCACACGTGAGTTTAACTCTGTCAGTTGAATGCGCCCTTTGACAACCATTCAGTTAGAAAGCTCCGTTTCCGTTTTAGAAGCAGATATTTCTCTGTACAGCCTATGGTCCCATTCACTCGGGAATATACCAACGCAGCTCCTAGAAGAAACGTGTTTCTGATTCGCTGAATCTGGCCATAGATTGAGCTCTCTTAGGTGAACGAACGCACAGCAGAGCAGTTTCAAGGAAACGTTTCTCCTGAGTTTTAGAAGAAGTTTACTGCTCTTTCGTACGTATGACGGCATTGGGCTGGAAATGCCGGCTTTGGGATTCTGCACAGAATGGGTTTGCAAACCGCTGAATTCACACGTGAGTTTAACTCTGTCAGTTGAATGCGCACATTGACAACCATTCAGTTAGATAGCTCCGTTTCCGTTTTAGCAGCAGATATTTCTCTGTACAGCCCATGGTCCCATTCACTCGGGAATATCCCAACTCAGCTCCTAGAAGAAACGTCTTTCTGACTCGCTGAATCTCAACATAGGTTCAACTCTCTTAGGTGAACGAACGTAGAGCAGAGCAGTTTCAAGGAAACGTTTCTCCTGAGTTTTAGACGAAGTTTACTGCTGTTTCGTACGTATGCCGGCATTGGGCTGGAAATGCCGGTTTTGGGATTCTGCACAGAAAGGGTTTTCAAACCGCTGAATCCACACGTGAGTTTAACTCTGTCAGTTGAATGCGCCCATTGACAACCATTCAGTTAGATAGCTCCGTTTCCGTTTTAGAAGCAGATAATTCTCTGTAGAGACTATGGTCCCATTCACTCGGGAATATACCAATGCAGCTCCTAGAAGAAACGTGTTTCTGATTCGCTGAATCTTGGCATAGATTGAGCTCTCTTAGGTGAACGAACGCACAGCAGAGCAGTTTCAAGGAAACGTTTCTCATGAGTTTTAGAAGTAGTTTACTGCTCTTTCGTACGTATGACAGCATTGGGCTGGAAATGCCGGCTTTGGGATTCTGCACAGAATGGGTTTGCAAACCGCTGAATTCACACGTGAGTTTAACTCTGTCAGTTGAATGCGCACATTGACAACCATTCAGTTAGATAGCTCCGTTTCCGTTTTAGCAGCAGATATTTCTCTGTACAGCCCATGGTCCCATTCACTCGGGAATATTCCAACTCAGCTCCTAGAAGAAACGTCTTTCTGACTCGCTGAATCTCAACATAGGTTCAACTCTCTTAGGTGAACGAACGCACAGCAGAGCAGTTTCATGGAAACGTTTCTCCTGAGTTTTAGATGAAGTTTACTGCTGTTTCGTACGTATGCCGGCATTGGGCTGGAAATGCCGGTTTTGGGATTCTGCACAGAAAGGGTTTGCAAACCGCTGAATCCACACGAGAGTTTAACTCTGTCAGTTGAATGCGCCCTTTGACAACCATTCAGTTAGATAGCTCCGTTTCCGTTTTAGAAGCAGATAATTCTCTGTAGAGACTATGGTCCCATTCACTCGGGAATATACCAATGCAGTTCCTAGAAGAAACGTGTTTCTGATTCGCTGAATCTTGGCATAGATTGAGCTCTCTTAGGTGAACGAACGCACAGCAGAGCAGTTTCAAGGAAACGTTTCTCATGAGTTTTAGAAGTAGTTTACTGCTCTTTCGTACGTATGCCGGCATTGGACTAGAAAAGCCGGTTTTGGGATTCTGCACAGAAAGGGTTTGCAAACCGCAGAATTCACACGTGAGTTCAACTCTGTCAGTTGAATGAGCACAATGACAACCATTCAGTTAGATAGCTCCGTTTTCGTTTTAGAAGCAGATATTTCTCTGTACAGCGTATGCTCCCATTCACTCGGGAATATCCCAACGCAGCTCCTGGAAGAAACAAGTTTCTGACTCGCTGAGTCTCAACATAGATTCAACTCTCTTAGGTGAACGAACGCACAGCAGAGCAGTTTCAAGGAAACGTTTCTCCTGAGTTTTATACGAAATTTACTGCTGTTTCGTACGTATGCCAGCATTGGGGTGGATATGCCGGTTTTTGGATTCTGCACAGAAAGGGTTTGCAAACCGCTGAATCCACACGTGAGTTTAACTCTGTCAGTTGAATGCTCACATTGACAATGATTTAGTTAGATAGCTCCGTTTCCGTTTTAGCAGCAGATATTTCTCTGTACAGCCAATGGTCCCATTCACTCGGGAATATCCCAACGCAGCTCCTAGAAGAAACGTGTTTCTGACTCGCTGAATCTCAAAATAGATTCAACTCCCTTAGGTGAACGAATGCACAGGAGAGCAGTTTCAAGGAAATGTTTCTCCTGAGTTTTAGACGACGTTTACTGCTGTTTCGTACGTATGCCGGCATTGGGCTGGATATGCCGGTTTTGGGATTCTGCACAGAAAAGGTTTGCAAAACGCTGAATCCACACGTGAATTTAACTCTGTAAGTTGAATGCTCAAAATTGACAACCATTCAGTTAGATAGCTCCGTTTTCGTTTTAGAAGCAGATATTTCTCTGTACAGCCTATGGTCCCTTTCACTCGGAAATATCTCATCGCAGCTTCTAAAAGAAACGTGTTTCTCACTCGCTGAATCTCAACATAGATTCATCTCTCTTAGGTGAACGAACACACAGCAGAGCAGTTTCAAGGAAACGTTTCTCGTGACTTTTAGACGAAGTTTACTGCTGTTTCGTACGTATGCCGGCATAGGGCTCGAAATTCCGGTTTTGGGATTCTGCACAGAAAGTGTTTGCAAACCGCTGAATCCACACGTGAGTTTAACTGTGTCAGTTGAATGCGCATATTAATAACCATTCAGTTAGATAGCTCCGTTTCGGTTTTAGAAGCAGATATTTCTCTGTACAGCCTATGGTCCCATTCACTCGGGAAGATCCCAACGCAGCTCCTAGAAGAAACCTGTTTCTGACTCGCTGAATTTCAACATAGATTCAACTCTCTTAGGTGAACGAACGCACAGCAGAGCAGTTTCAAGGAAACGTTTCCCTGAGTTTTAGACGAAGTTTACTTCTGTTTCGTACCTATGCCGGCATTGGGCTGGAAATACCGGTTTTGGGATTCTGCACAGAAAGGGTTTGCAAATCGCTGAATACACACGTGAGTCTAACACTGTCAGTTGAATGCACCCATGGACAAACATTCAGTTAAATAGCTCCGTTTTGGTTTTAGAAGTAGATATTTCTCTGTACAGCCTATGGTCTCATTCCCTCGGGAATATCCCGAACCAGCTCTTAGAAGAAACGTGTTTCTGACTCGCCGAATCTCCACATAGATTGAAATCTCTTAGGTGAACGAATGCACAGCAGAGCAGTTTCAAGGAAACGTTTCTCCTGAGTTTTAGACGAAGTTTACTGCTGCTTCGTACGTATGTCGGCATTGGGCTGGAAATGCCGGTTTTGGGATTCTGCAGAGAAAGGGTTTGCAAACCGCTGAATCCACACGTGAGTTTAACTCTGTCACTTGAATTCACACATTGACAACCATTCAGTTGGATAGCTCCGTTTTGGTTTTAGGAGCAGATATTTCTCTGTACAGCCTATCGTCCCATTCACTCTGGAATATCCCAACGCAGCTCCTAGAAGAAACGTGTTTCAGACCCGCTGAATCCACCCGTGAGTTTAACTCTGTCACTTGAATTCACACATTGACTACCATTCAGTTGGATAGCTCCGTTTTGGTTTTAGGAGCAGATATTTCTCTGTACAGCCTATCGTCCCATTCACTCTGGAATATCCCAACGCAGCTCCTAGAAGAAACGTGTTTCAGACCCGCTGAATCTCAACATAGATTAAACTCTCTTAGGTGAACGAACGCACAGCAGAAAAGTTTCAAGGAAACGTTTCTCCTGAGTTTTAGACAACGTTTCCTGCTGTTTAGTACGTATTCCCGCATTGGGCTGGAAATACCGGTTTTGGGATTCTGCACAGAAAGGGTTTGCAAACAGCTGAATCCACACGTGAGTTTAACTCTCTCAGTTGAAAGCAGGCATTGACAAGCATTCAGTTAGATAGCTCCGTTTTCGTTTTAGAAGCAGATATTTCTCTGTACAGCCTATGGTCCAATTCCCTCGGGAATATCCCAAAGCAGCTCCTAGAAGAAACCTGTTTCTGACTCGCTGAATCTCAACATAGATTCAACTCTCTTTGATGAACGAACGCACAGCACAGCAGTTTCAAGGAAACGTTTCTCCTGAGTTTTGGACGAAGTTTACTGCTGCTTCGTACGTATGTCGGCATTGGGCTGGAAATGCCGGTTTTGGGATTCTGCACAGAAAGGGTTTGCAAACCGCTGAATGCACACGTGAGTTTATCTCTCTGAGTTCAATGCACACATTGACAACCATTCACTTAGATAGCTCCGTTTTGGTTTTACAAGCAGATATTTCTCTGTACAGCCTATGGTCCCATTCACTCGGTAATATCCCAACGCAGTTCCTAGAAGAAACCTGTTTCTGACTCGCTGAATTCCAACATAGATTCAACTCTCTTAGGTGTACGAACGCACAGAAGAGCAGTTTCAAGGAAACGTTTCTCCTGAGTTTTAGACGAAGTTTACTGCTGTTTCTTACGTATGATGGCATTGGGCTGGAAATACCGGTTTTGGGATTCTGCAAAGAAAGGGATTGCAAACCGCTGAATCGACACGTGAGTTAAACTCTGTCAGTTGAATGCAGACATTGACAACCATTCAGTTAGATAGCTCCGTTTTGGTTTTAGAAGTAGATATTTCTCTCTACAGCCTATGGCCCAATTACCTCGGGAATATCCCAATGCAGCTCCTAGAAGAAACGTGTTTCTGACTCGCTGAATCTCAACATAGATTCAACTCTCTTAGGTGAACGAAGGCACAGCAGAGCAGTTTCAAGGAAACGTTTCTCCTGAGTTTTAGACGAAGTTTCCTGCTGTTTAGTACGTATGCCGGCGTTGGGCTGGAAATACCGATTTGCGATTCTGCACAGAAAGGGTTTGCAAATCGCTGAATCCACAGGTGAGTTTACCACTGTCAGCTGAATGCACACATTGACAACCATTCAGTTAGATAGCTCCGTTTTGGTTTTAGAAGCAGATATTTCTCTGTACAGCCTATGGTCCCATTCACTCGGGAATATCCCAACGCAGCTCCTAGAAGAAACGTGTTTCTGACTCGCTGAATCTCAACATAGATTCAACTCTCTTAGGTGAACGAAGGCACAGCAGAGCAGTTTCAAGGAAACGTTTCTCCTGAGTTTTAGACGAAGTTTCCTGCTGTTTAGTACGTATGCCGGCATTGGGCTGGAAATTCCGGTTTTGGGATTCTGCACAGAAATCGTTTGCAAACCGCTGAATCCTCACTTGACTTTAACTCTGTCAGTTGAATGCACACATTGAGAACCATTCATTTAGATAGCTCCGTTTTGGTTTTAGAAGCAGATATTTCTCGGTACAGCCTATGGTCCCATTCACTCGGGAATATCCCAACGCAGCTCCTAGAAGAAACGTGTTTCTGACTCGCTGAATCTCAACATAGATTCAACTCTCTTAGGTGAACGAATGCACAGCAGAGCAGTTTCAAGGAAACGTTTCTCCTGAGTTTTAGACGAAGTTTACTGCTGCTTCGTACGTATGTCGGCATTGGGCTGGAAATGCCGGTTTTGGGATTCTGCACAGAAAGGGTTTGCAAACCGCTGAATGCACACGTTAGTTTACCTCTCTGAGTTCAATGCACACATTGACAACCATTCAGTTAGATAGCTCCGTTTTGGTTTTAGAAGCAGATATTTCTCTATACAGCCTATGGTCCCATTCACTCGGTAATATCCCAACGCAGTTCCTAGAAGAAACCTGTTTCTGACTCGCTGAATTCCAACATAGATTCAACTCTCTTAGGTGAACGAACGCACAGAAGAGCAGTTTCAAGGAAACGTTTCTCCTGAGTTTTAGACGAAGTTTACTGCTGTTTCTTACCTATGATGGCATTGGGCTGGAAATACCGGTTTTGGGATTCTGCAAAGAAAGGGTTTGCAAACCGCTGAATCGACACGTGAGTTAAACTCTGTCAGTTGAATGCAGACATTGACAACCATTCAGTTAGATAGCTCCGTTTTGGTTTTAGAAGTAGATATTTCTCTCTACAGCCTATGGCCCAATTCCCTCGGGAATATCCCAATGCAGCTCCTAGAAGAAACGTGTTTCTGACTCGCTGAATCTCAACATAGATTCAACTCTCTTAGGTGAACGAAGGCACAGCAGAGCAGTTTCAAGGAAACGTTTCTCCTGAGTTTTAGACGAAGTTTCCTGCTGTTTAGTACGTATGCCGGCATTGGGCTGGAAATACTGGTTTTGGGATTCTGCTCAGAAAGGGTTTGCAAACCGCTGAATCCACACGTGAGTTTAACTCTGTTAGTTGAATGCACACGTTGACAACCATTCAGTTAGATAGCTCGGCTTTGGTTTTAGAAGCAGATATTCCTCTGTACAGCCTATGGTCTCATTCACTCGGGAATATCCCAACGCAGCTCCTAGAAGAAACGTGCTTCTGACTCGCTGAATCTCAACATAGATTCAACTCTCTTAGGTGAACGAACGCACAGCAGAGCAGTTTCCAGGAAACGTTTCTCCTGAGCTTTAGACGAAGTTTCCTGCTGTTTAGTACGTATGCCGGCATTGGGCTGGAAATACCGATTTGCGATTCTGCACAGAAAGGGTTTGCAAATCGCTGAATCCACAGGTGAGTTTACCACTGTCAGCTGAATGCACACATTGACAACCATTCAGTTAGATAGCTCCGTTTTGGTTTTAGAAGCAGATATTTCTCTGTACAGCCTATGGTCCCATTCACTCGGGAATATCCCAACGCAGCTCCTAGAAGAAACGTGTTTCTGACTCGCTGAATCTCAACATAGATTCAACTCTCTTAGGTGAACGAACGCACAGCAGAGCAGATTCAAGGAAACGTTTCCCTGAGTTTTAGACGAAGTTTACTGCTGTTTCCTACCTATGCCGGCATTGGGCTGGAAATGCCGGTTTTGGGATTCTGCACAGAAAGGGTTTGCAAACCGCTGAATCCACACGTGAGTCTAACACTGTCAGTTGAATGCACCCATGGACAAACATTCAGTTAAATAGCTCCGTTTAGGTTTTACAAGTAGATATTTCTCTGTATAGCATATGGTCTCATTCCCTCGGGAATATCCCAACGCAGCTCTTAGAAGAAACGTGTTTCTGACTCGCCGAATCTCCACATAGATTGAACTCTCTTAGGTGAACGAATGCACAGCAGAGCAGTTTCAAGGAAACGTTTCTCCTGAGTTTTAGACGAAGTTTACTGCTGCTTCGTACGTATGTCGGCAATGGGCTGGAAATGCCGGTTTTGGGATTCTGCACAGAAAGGGTTTGCAAACCGCTGAATCCACACGTGAGTTTAACTCTGTCAGTTGAATGCGCCCTTTGACAACCATTCAGTTAGAAAGCTCCGTTTCCGTTTTAGAAGCAGATATTTCTCTGTACAGCCTATGGTCCCATTCACTCGGGAATATACCAACGCAGCTCCTAGAAGAAACGTGTTTCTGGCTCACTGAATCTCAACATAGATTCAACTCTCTTAGGTGAACGAACGCACAGCAGAGCAGTTTCAAGGAAACGTTTCTCCTGCGTTTTAGATGAAGTTTACTGTTGTTTCGCACGTATGCCGGCATTGGGCTGGAAATGCCGGTTTTGGGATTCTACACAGAAAGGGTTTGCAAACCGCTGAATCCACACGTGAGTTTAACTCTGTCAGTTGAATGCGCCCTTTGACAACCATTCAGTTAGAAAGCTCCGTTTCCGTTTTAGAAGCAGATATTTCTCTGTACAGCCTATGGTCCCATTCACTCGGGAATATACCAACGCAGCTCCTAGAAGAAACGTGTTTCTGATTCGCTGAATCTGGCCATAGATTGAGCTCTCTTAGGTGAACGAACGCACAGCAGAGCAGTTTCAAGGAAACGTTTCTCCTGAGTTTTAGAAGAAGTTTACTGCTCTTTCGTACGTATGACAGCATTGGGCTGGAAATGCCGGCTTTGGGATTCTGCACAGAATGGGTTTGCAAACCGCTGAATTCACACGTGAGTTTAACTCTGTCAGTTGAATGCGCACATTGACAACCATTCAGTTAGATAGCTCCGTTTCCGTTTTAGCAGCAGATATTTCTCTGTACAGCCCATGGTCCCATTCACTCGGGAATATTCCAACTCAGCTCCTAGAAGAAACGTCTTTCTGACTCGCTGAATCTCAACATAGGTTCAACTCTCTTAGGTGAACGAACGCACAGCAGAGCAGTTTCATGGAAACGTTTCTCCTGAGTTTTAGATGAAGTTTACTGCTGTTTCGTACGTATGCCGGCATTGGGCTGGAAATGCCGGTTTTGGGATTCTGCACAGAAAGGGTTTGCAAACCGCTGAATCCACACGTGAGTTTAACTCTGTCAGTTGAATGCGCCCATTGACAACCATTCAGTTAGATAGCTCCGTTTCCGTTTTAGAAGCAGATAATTCTCTGTAGAGACTATGGTCCCATTCACTCGGGAATATACCAATGCAGTTCCTAGAAGAAACGTGTTTCTGATTCGCTGAATCTTGGCATAGATTGAGCTCTCTTAGGTGAACGAACGCACAGCAGAGCAGTTTCAAGGAAACGTTTCTCATGAGTTTTAGAAGTAGTTTACTGCTCTTTCGTACGTATGCCGGCATTGGACTAGAAAAGCCGGTTTTGGGATTCTGCACAGAAAGGGTTTGCAAACCGCAGAATTCACACGTGAGTTCAACTCTGTCAGTTGAATGAGCACAATGACAACCATTCAGTTAGATAGCTCCGTTTTCGTTTTAGAAGCAGATATTTCTCTGTACAGCGTATGCTCCCATTCACTCGGGAATATCCCAACGCAGCTCCTGGAAGAAACAAGTTTCTGACTCGCTGAGTCTCAACATAGATTCAACTCTCTTAGGTGAACGAACGCACAGCAGAGCAGTTTCAAGGAAACGTTTCTCCTGAGTTTTAGACGAAATTTACTGCTGTTTCGTACGTATGCCAGCATTGGGGTGGATATGCCGGTTTTTGGATTCTGCACAGAAAGGGTTTGCAAACCGCTGAATCCACACGTGAGTTTAACTCTGTCAGTTGAATGCTCACATTGACAATGATTTAGTTAGATAGCTCCGTTTCCGTTTTAGCAGCAGATATTTCTCTGTACAGCCAATGGTCCCATTCACTCGGGAATATCCCAACGCAGCTCCTAGAAGAAACGTGTTTCTGACTCGCTGAATCTCAAAATAGATTCAACTCCCTTAGGTGAACGAATGCACAGCAGAGCAGTTTCAAGGAAATGTTTCTCCTGAGTTTTAGACGACGTTTACTGCTGTTTCGTACGTATGCCGGCATTGGGCTGGATATGCCGGTTTTGGGATTCTGCACAGAAAAGGTTTGCAAAACGCTGAATCCACACGTGAATTTAACTCTGTAAGTTGAATGCTCAAAATTGACAACCATTCAGTTAGATAGCTCCGTTTTCGTTTTAGAAGCAGATATTTCTCTGTACAGCCTATGGTCCCTTTCACTCGGAAATATCTCATCGCAGCTTCTAAAAGAAACGTGTTTCTCACTCGCTGAATCTCAACATAGATTCAGCTCTCTTAGGTGAACGAACACACAGCAGAGCAGTTTCAAGGAAACGTTTCTCGTGACTTTTAGACGAAGTTTACTGCTGTTTCGTACGTATGCCGGCATAGGGCTCGAAATTCCGGGTTTGGGATTCTGCACAGAAAGTGTTTGCAAACCGCTGAATCCACACGTGAGTTTAACTGTGTCAGTTGAATGCGCATATTAATAACCATTCAGTTAGATAGCTCCGTTTCGGTTTTAGAAGCAGATATTTCTCTGTACAGCCTATGGTCCCATTCACTCGGGAAGATCCCAACGCAGCTCCTAGAAGAAACCTGTTTCTGACTCGCTGAATTTCAACATAGATTCAACTCTATTAGGTGAACGAACGCACAGCAGAGCAGTTTCAAGGAAACGTTTCTCCTGAGTTTTAGACGAAATTTACTGCTGTTTCGTACGTATGCCAGCATTGGGGTGGATATGCCGGTTTTTGGATTCTGCACAGAAAGGGTTTGCAAACCGCTGAATCCACACGTGAGTTTAACTCTGTCAGTTGAATGCTCACATTGACAATGATTTAGTTAGATAGCTCCGTTTCCGTTTTAGCAGCACATATTTCTCTGTACAGCCAATGGTCCCATTCACTCGGGAATATCCCAACGCAGCTCCTAGAAGAAACGTGTTTCTGACTCGCTGAATCTCAAAATAGATTCAACTCCCTTAGGTGAACGAATGCACAGCAGAGCAGTTTTAAGGAAATGTTTCTCCTGAGTTTTAGACGACGTTTACTGCTGTTTCATACGTATGCCGGCATTGGGCTGGATATGCCGGTTTTGGGATTCTGCACAGAAAAGGTTTGCAAAACGCTGAATCCACACGTGAATTTAACTCTGTAAGTTGAATGCTCAAAATTGACAACCATTCAGTTAGATAGCTCCGTTTTCGTTTTAGAAGCAGATATTTCTCTGTACAGCCTATGGTCCCTTTCACTCGGAAATATCTCATCGCAGCTTCTAAAAGAAACGTGTTTCTCACTCGCTGAATCTCAACATAGATTCATCTCTCTTAGGTGAACGAACACACAGCAGAGCAGTTTCAAGGAAACGTTTCTCGTGACTTTTAGACGAAGTTTACTGCTGTTTCGTACGTATGCCGGCATAGGGCTCGAAATTCCGGTTTTGGGATTCTGCACAGAAAGTGTTTGCAAACCGCTGAATCCACACGTGAGTTTAACTGTGTCAGTTGAATGCGCATATTAATAACCATTCAGTTAGATAGCTCCGTTTCGGTTTTAGAAGCAGATATTTCTCTGTACAGCCTATGGTCCCATTCACTCGGGAAGATCCCAACGCAGCTCCTAGAAGAAACCTGTTTCTGACTCGCTGAATTTCAACATAGATTCAACTCTCTTAGGTGAACGAACGCACAGCAGAGCAGTTTCAAGGAAACGTTTCCCTGAGTTTTAGACGAAGTTTACTTCTGTTTCGTACCTATGCCGGCATTGGGCTGGAAATACCGGTTTTGGGATTCTGCACAGAAAGGGTTTGCAAATCGCTGAATACACACGTGAGTCTAACACTGTCAGTTGAATGCACCCATGGACAAACATTCAGTTAAATAGCTCCGTTTTGGTTTTAGAAGTAGATATTTCTCTGTACAGCCTATGGTCTCATTCCCTCGGGAATATCCCGAACCAGCTCTTAGAAGAAACGTGTTTCTGACTCGCCGAATCTCCACATAGATTGAAATCTCTTAGGTGAACGAATGCACAGCAGAGCAGTTTCAAGGAAACGTTTCTCCTGAGTTTTAGACGAAGTTTACTGCTGCTTCGTACGTATGTCGGCATTGGGCTGGAAATGCCGGTTTTGGGATTCTGCAGAGAAAGGGTTTGCAAACCGCTGAATCCACACGTGAGTTTAACTCTGTCACTTGAATTCACACATTGACAACCATTCAGTTGGATAGCTCCGTTTTGGTTTTAGGAGCAGATATTTCTCTGTACAGCCTATCGTCCCATTCACTCTGGAATATCCCAACGCAGCTCCTAGAAGAAACGTGTTTCAGACCCGCTGAATCCACCCGTGAGTTTAACTCTGTCACTTGAATTCACACATTGACTACCATTCAGTTGGATAGCTCCGTTTTGGTTTTAGGAGCAGATATTTCTCTGTACAGCCTATCGTCCCATTCACTCTGGAATATCCCAACGCAGCTCCTAGAAGAAACGTGTTTCAGACCCGCTGAATCTCAACATAGATTAAACTCTCTTAGGTGAACGAACGCACAGCAGAAAAGTTTCAAGGAAACGTTTCTCCTGAGTTTTAGACAACGTTTCCTGCTGTTTAGTACGTATTCCCGCATTGGGCTGGAAATACCGGTTTTGGGATTCTGCACAGAAAGGGTTTGCAAACAGCTGAATCCACACGTGAGTTTAACTCTCTCAGTTGAAAGCAGGCATTGACAAGCATTCAGTTAGATAGCTCCGTTTTCGTTTTAGAAGCAGATATTTCTCTGTACAGCCTATGGTCCAATTCCCTCGGGAATATCCCAAAGCAGCTCCTAGAAGAAACCTGTTTCTGACTCGCTGAATCTCAACATAGATTCAACTCTCTTTGATGAACGAACGCACAGCACAGCAGTTTCAAGGAAACGTTTCTCCTGAGTTTTGGACGAAGTTTACTGCTGCTTCGTACGTATGTCGGCATTGGGCTGGAAATGCCGGTTTTGGGATTCTGCACAGAAAGGGTTTGCAAACCGCTGAATGCACACGTGAGTTTATCTCTCTGAGTTCAATGCACACATTGACAACCATTCACTTAGATAGCTCCGTTTTGGTTTTACAAGCAGATATTTCTCTGTACAGCCTATGGTCCCATTCACTCGGTAATATCCCAACGCAGTTCCTAGAAGAAACCTGTTTCTGACTCGCTGAATTCCAACATAGATTCAACTCTCTTAGGTGTACGAACGCACAGAAGAGCAGTTTCAAGGAAACGTTTCTCCTGAGTTTTAGACGAAGTTTACTGCTGTTTCTTACGTATGATGGCATTGGGCTGGAAATACCGGTTTTGGGATTCTGCAAAGAAAGGGATTGCAAACCGCTGAATCGACACGTGAGTTAAACTCTGTCAGTTGAATGCAGACATTGACAACCATTCAGTTAGATAGCTCCGTTTTGGTTTTAGAAGTAGATATTTCTCTCTACAGCCTATGGCCCAATTACCTCGGGAATATCCCAATGCAGCTCCTAGAAGAAACGTGTTTCTGACTCGCTGAATCTCAACATAGATTCAACTCTCTTAGGTGAACGAAGGCACAGCAGAGCAGTTTCAAGGAAACGTTTCTCCTGAGTTTTAGACGAAGTTTCCTGCTGTTTAGTACGTATGCCGGCGTTGGGCTGGAAATACCGATTTGCGATTCTGCACAGAAAGGGTTTGCAAATCGCTGAATCCACAGGTGAGTTTACCACTGTCAGCTGAATGCACACATTGACAACCATTCAGTTAGATAGCTCCGTTTTGGTTTTAGAAGCAGATATTTCTCTGTACAGCCTATGGTCCCATTCACTCGGGAATATCCCAACGCAGCTCCTAGAAGAAACGTGTTTCTGACTCGCTGAATCTCAACATAGATTCAACTCTCTTAGGTGAACGAAGGCACAGCAGAGCAGTTTCAAGGAAACGTTTCTCCTGAGTTTTAGACGAAGTTTCCTGCTGTTTAGTACGTATGCCGGCATTGGGCTGGAAATTCCGGTTTTGGGATTCTGCACAGAAATCGTTTGCAAACCGCTGAATCCTCACTTGACTTTAACTCTGTCAGTTGAATGCACACATTGAGAACCATTCATTTAGATAGCTCCGTTTTGGTTTTAGAAGCAGATATTTCTCGGTACAGCCTATGGTCCCATTCACTCGGGAATATCCCAACGCAGCTCCTAGAAGAAACGTGTTTCTGACTCGCTGAATCTCAACATAGATTCAACTCTCTTAGGTGAACGAATGCACAGCAGAGCAGTTTCAAGGAAACGTTTCTCCTGAGTTTTAGACGAAGTTTACTGCTGCTTCGTACGTATGTCGGCATTGGGCTGGAAATGCCGGTTTTGGGATTCTGCACAGAAAGGGTTTGCAAACCGCTGAATGCACACGTTAGTTTACCTCTCTGAGTTCAATGCACACATTGACAACCATTCAGTTAGATAGCTCCGTTTTGGTTTTAGAAGCAGATATTTCTCTATACAGCCTATGGTCCCATTCACTCGGTAATATCCCAACGCAGTTCCTAGAAGAAACCTGTTTCTGACTCGCTGAATTCCAACATAGATTCAACTCTCTTAGGTGAACGAACGCACAGAAGAGCAGTTTCAAGGAAACGTTTCTCCTGAGTTTTAGACGAAGTTTACTGCTGTTTCTTACCTATGATGGCATTGGGCTGGAAATACCGGTTTTGGGATTCTGCAAAGAAAGGGTTTGCAAACCGCTGAATCGACACGTGAGTTAAACTCTGTCAGTTGAATGCAGACATTGACAACCATTCAGTTAGATAGCTCCGTTTTGGTTTTAGAAGTAGATATTTCTCTCTACAGCCTATGGCCCAATTCCCTCGGGAATATCCCAATGCAGCTCCTAGAAGAAACGTGTTTCTGACTCGCTGAATCTCAACATAGATTCAACTCTCTTAGGTGAACGAAGGCACAGCAGAGCAGTTTCAAGGAAACGTTTCTCCTGAGTTTTAGACGAAGTTTCCTGCTGTTTAGTACGTATGCCGGCATTGGGCTGGAAATACTGGTTTTGGGATTCTGCTCAGAAAGGGTTTGCAAACCGCTGAATCCACACGTGAGTTTAACTCTGTTAGTTGAATGCACACGTTGACAACCATTCAGTTAGATAGCTCGGCTTTGGTTTTAGAAGCAGATATTCCTCTGTACAGCCTATGGTCTCATTCACTCGGGAATATCCCAACGCAGCTCCTAGAAGAAACGTGCTTCTGACTCGCTGAATCTCAACATAGATTCAACTCTCTTAGGTGAACGAACGCACAGCAGAGCAGTTTCCAGGAAACGTTTCTCCTGAGCTTTAGACGAAGTTTCCTGCTGTTTAGTACGTATGCCGGCATTGGGCTGGAAATACCGATTTGCGATTCTGCACAGAAAGGGTTTGCAAATCGCTGAATCCACAGGTGAGTTTACCACTGTCAGCTGAATGCACACATTGACAACCATTCAGTTAGATAGCTCCGTTTTGGTTTTAGAAGCAGATATTTCTCTGTACAGCCTATGGTCCCATTCACTCGGGAATATCCCAACGCAGCTCCTAGAAGAAACGTGTTTCTGACTCGCTGAATCTCAACATAGATTCAACTCTCTTAGGTGAACGAACGCACAGCAGAGCAGATTCAAGGAAACGTTTCCCTGAGTTTTAGACGAAGTTTACTGCTGTTTCCTACCTATGCCGGCATTGGGCTGGAAATGCCGGTTTTGGGATTCTGCACAGAAAGGGTTTGCAAACCGCTGAATCCACACGTGAGTCTAACACTGTCAGTTGAATGCACCCATGGACAAACATTCAGTTAAATAGCTCCGTTTAGGTTTTACAAGTAGATATTTCTCTGTATAGCATATGGTCTCATTCCCTCGGGAATATCCCAACGCAGCTCTTAGAAGAAACGTGTTTCTGACTCGCCGAATCTCCACATAGATTGAACTCTCTTAGGTGAACGAATGCACAGCAGAGCAGTTTCAAGGAAACGTTTCTCCTGAGTTTTAGACGAAGTTTACTGCTGCTTCGTACGTATGTCGGCAATGGGCTGGAAATGCCGGTTTTGGGATTCTGCACAGAAAGGGTTTGCAAACCGCTGAATCCACACGTGAGTTTAACTCTGTCAGTTGAATGCGCCCTTTGACAACCATTCAGTTAGAAAGCTCCGTTTCCGTTTTAGAAGCAGATATTTCTCTGTACAGCCTATGGTCCCATTCACTCGGGAATATACCAACGCAGCTCCTAGAAGAAACGTGTTTCTGGCTCACTGAATCTCAACATAGATTCAACTCTCTTAGGTGAACGAACGCACAGCAGAGCAGTTTCAAGGAAACGTTTCTCCTGCGTTTTAGATGAAGTTTACTGTTGTTTCGCACGTATGCCGGCATTGGGCTGGAAATGCCGGTTTTGGGATTCTACACAGAAAGGGTTTGCAAACCGCTGAATCCACACGTGAGTTTAACTCTGTCAGTTGAATGCGCCCTTTGACAACCATTCAGTTAGAAAGCTCCGTTTCCGTTTTAGAAGCAGATATTTCTCTGTACAGCCTATGGTCCCATTCACTCGGGAATATACCAACGCAGCTCCTAGAAGAAACGTGTTTCTGATTCGCTGAATCTGGCCATAGATTGAGCTCTCTTAGGTGAACGAACGCACAGCAGAGCAGTTTCAAGGAAACGTTTCTCCTGAGTTTTAGAAGAAGTTTACTGCTCTTTCGTACGTATGACAGCATTGGGCTGGAAATGCCGGCTTTGGGATTCTGCACAGAATGGGTTTGCAAACCGCTGAATTCACACGTGAGTTTAACTCTGTCAGTTGAATGCGCACATTGACAACCATTCAGTTAGATAGCTCCGTTTCCGTTTTAGCAGCAGATATTTCTCTGTACAGCCCATGGTCCCATT
Organism: Aotus nancymaae; assembly: GCF_030222135.1. Taxonomy (NCBI): domain Eukaryota; kingdom Metazoa; phylum Chordata; class Mammalia; order Primates; family Aotidae; genus Aotus; species Aotus nancymaae. Next base: position 97,348 of record NW_026988464.1, read on the forward strand.
CACTCGGGAATATTCCAACTCAGCTCCTAGAAGAAACGTCTTTCTGACTCGCTGAATCTCAACATAGGTTCAACTCTCTTAGGTGAACGAACGCACAGCAGAGCAGTTTCATGGAAACGTTTCTCCTGAGTTTTAGATGAAGTTTACTGCTGTTTCGTACGTATGCCGGCATTGGGCTGGAAATGCCGGTTTTGGGATTCTGCACAGAAAGGGTTTGCAAACCGCTGAATCCACACGTGAGTTTAACTCTGTCAGTTGAATGCGCCCATTGACAACCATTCAGTTAGATAGCTCCGTTTCCGTTTTAGAAGCAGATAATTCTCTGTAGAGACTATGGTCCCATTCACTCGGGAATATACCAATGCAGTTCCTAGAAGAAACGTGTTTCTGATTCGCTGAATCTTGGCATAGATTGAGCTCTCTTAGGTGAACGAACGCACAGCAGAGCAGTTTCAAGGAAACGTTTCTCATGAGTTTTAGAAGTAGTTTACTGCTCTTTCGTACGTATGCCGGCATTGGACTAGAAAAGCCGGTTTTGGGATTCTGCACAGAAAGGGTTTGCAAACCGCAGAATTCACACGTGAGTTCAACTCTGTCAGTTGAATGAGCACAATGACAACCATTCAGTTAGATAGCTCCGTTTTCGTTTTAGAAGCAGATATTTCTCTGTACAGCGTATGCTCCCATTCACTCGGGAATATCCCAACGCAGCTCCTGGAAGAAACAAGTTTCTGACTCGCTGAGTCTCAACATAGATTCAACTCTCTTAGGTGAACGAACGCACAGCAGAGCAGTTTCAAGGAAACGTTTCTCCTGAGTTTTAGACGAAATTTACTGCTGTTTCGTACGTATGCCAGCATTGGGGTGGATATGCCGGTTTTTGGATTCTGCACAGAAAGGGTTTGCAAACCGCTGAATCCACACGTGAGTTTAACTCTGTCAGTTGAATGCTCACATTGACAATGATTTAGTTAGATAGCTCCGTTTCCGTTTTAGCAGCAGATATTTCTCTGTACAGCCAATGGTCCCATTCACTCGGGAATATCCCAACGCAGCTCCTAGAAGAAACGTGTTTCTGACTCGCTGAATCTCAAAATAGATTCAACTCCCTTAGGTGAACGAATGCACAGCAGAGCAGTTTCAAGGAAATGTTTCTCCTGAGTTTTAGACGACGTTTACTGCTGTTTCGTACGTATGCCGGCATTGGGCTGGATATGCCGGTTTTGGGATTCTGCACAGAAAAGGTTTGCAAAACGCTGAATCCACACGTGAATTTAACTCTGTAAGTTGAATGCTCAAAATTGACAACCATTCAGTTAGATAGCTCCGTTTTCGTTTTAGAAGCAGATATTTCTCTGTACAGCCTATGGTCCCTTTCACTCGGAAATATCTCATCGCAGCTTCTAAAAGAAACGTGTTTCTCACTCGCTGAATCTCAACATAGATTCAGCTCTCTTAGGTGAACGAACACACAGCAGAGCAGTTTCAAGGAAACGTTTCTCGTGACTTTTAGACGAAGTTTACTGCTGTTTCGTACGTATGCCGGCATAGGGCTCGAAATTCCGGGTTTGGGATTCTGCACAGAAAGTGTTTGCAAACCGCTGAATCCACACGTGAGTTTAACTGTGTCAGTTGAATGCGCATATTAATAACCATTCAGTTAGATAGCTCCGTTTCGGTTTTAGAAGCAGATATTTCTCTGTACAGCCTATGGTCCCATTCACTCGGGAAGATCCCAACGCAGCTCCTAGAAGAAACCTGTTTCTGACTCGCTGAATTTCAACATAGATTCAACTCTATTAGGTGAACGAACGCACAGCAGAGCAGTTTCAAGGAAACGTTTCTCCTGAGTTTTAGACGAAATTTACTGCTGTTTCGTACGTATGCCAGCATTGGGGTGGATATGCCGGTTTTTGGATTCTGCACAGAAAGGGTTTGCAAACCGCTGAATCCACACGTGAGTTTAACTCTGTCAGTTGAATGCTCACATTGACAATGATTTAGTTAGATAGCTCCGTTTCCGTTTTAGCAGCACATATTTCTCTGTACAGCCAATGGTCCCATTCACTCGGGAATATCCCAACGCAGCTCCTAGAAGAAACGTGTTTCTGACTCGCTGAATCTCAAAATAGATTCAACTCCCTTAGGTGAACGAATGCACAGCAGAGCAGTTTTAAGGAAATGTTTCTCCTGAGTTTTAGACGACGTTTACTGCTGTTTCATACGTATGCCGGCATTGGGCTGGATATGCCGGTTTTGGGATTCTGCACAGAAAAGGTTTGCAAAACGCTGAATCCACACGTGAATTTAACTCTGTAAGTTGAATGCTCAAAATTGACAACCATTCAGTTAGATAGCTCCGTTTTCGTTTTAGAAGCAGATATTTCTCTGTACAGCCTATGGTCCCTTTCACTCGGAAATATCTCATCGCAGCTTCTAAAAGAAACGTGTTTCTCACTCGCTGAATCTCAACATAGATTCATCTCTCTTAGGTGAACGAACACACAGCAGAGCAGTTTCAAGGAAACGTTTCTCGTGACTTTTAGACGAAGTTTACTGCTGTTTCGTACGTATGCCGGCATAGGGCTCGAAATTCCGGTTTTGGGATTCTGCACAGAAAGTGTTTGCAAACCGCTGAATCCACACGTGAGTTTAACTGTGTCAGTTGAATGCGCATATTAATAACCATTCAGTTAGATAGCTCCGTTTCGGTTTTAGAAGCAGATATTTCTCTGTACAGCCTATGGTCCCATTCACTCGGGAAGATCCCAACGCAGCTCCTAGAAGAAACCTGTTTCTGACTCGCTGAATTTCAACATAGATTCAACTCTCTTAGGTGAACGAACGCACAGCAGAGCAGTTTCAAGGAAACGTTTCCCTGAGTTTTAGACGAAGTTTACTTCTGTTTCGTACCTATGCCGGCATTGGGCTGGAAATACCGGTTTTGGGATTCTGCACAGAAAGGGTTTGCAAATCGCTGAATACACACGTGAGTCTAACACTGTCAGTTGAATGCACCCATGGACAAACATTCAGTTAAATAGCTCCGTTTTGGTTTTAGAAGTAGATATTTCTCTGTACAGCCTATGGTCTCATTCCCTCGGGAATATCCCGAACCAGCTCTTAGAAGAAACGTGTTTCTGACTCGCCGAATCTCCACATAGATTGAAATCTCTTAGGTGAACGAATGCACAGCAGAGCAGTTTCAAGGAAACGTTTCTCCTGAGTTTTAGACGAAGTTTACTGCTGCTTCGTACGTATGTCGGCATTGGGCTGGAAATGCCGGTTTTGGGATTCTGCAGAGAAAGGGTTTGCAAACCGCTGAATCCACACGTGAGTTTAACTCTGTCACTTGAATTCACACATTGACAACCATTCAGTTGGATAGCTCCGTTTTGGTTTTAGGAGCAGATATTTCTCTGTACAGCCTATCGTCCCATTCACTCTGGAATATCCCAACGCAGCTCCTAGAAGAAACGTGTTTCAGACCCGCTGAATCCACCCGTGAGTTTAACTTTGTCACTTGAATTCACACATTGACTACCATTCAGTTGGATAGCTCCGTTTTGGTTTTAGGAGCAGATATTTCTCTGTACAGCCTATCGTCCCATTCACTCTGGAATATCCCAACGCAGCTCCTAGAAGAAACGTGTTTCAGACCCGCTGAATCCACCCGTGAGTTTAACTCTGTCACTTGAATTCACACATTGACAACCATTCAGTTGGATAGCTCCGTTTTGGTTTTAGGAGCAGATATTTCTCTGTACAGCCTATCGTCCCATTCACTCTGGAATATCCCAACGCAGCTCCTAGAAGAAACGTGTTTCAGACCCGCTGAATCTCAACATAGATTAAACTCTCTTAGGTGAACGAAGGCACAGCAGAGCAGTTTCAAGGAAACGTTTCTCCTGAGTTTTAGACGAAGTTTCCTGCTGTTTAGTACGTATGCCGGCATTGGGCTGGAAATTCCGGTTTTGGGATTCTGCACAGAAATCGTTTGCAAACCGCTGAATCCTCACTTGACTTTAACTCTGTCAGTTGAATGCACACATTGAGAACCATTCATTTAGATAGCTCCGTTTTTGTTTTAGAAGCAGATATTTCTCGGTACAGCCTATGGTCCCATTCACTCGGGAATATCCCAACGCAGCTCCTAGAAGAAACGTGTTTCTGACTCGCTGAATCTCAACATAGATTCAACTCTCTTAGGTGAACGAATGCCCAGCAGAGAAGTTTCAAGGAAACGTTTCCCTGAGTTTTAGACGAAGTTTACTGCTGTTTCGTACCTATGCCGGCATTGGGCTGGAAATACCGGTTTTGGGATTCTGCACAGAAAGGGTTTGCAAACCGCTGAATCCACACGTGAGTCTAACACTGTCAGTTGAATGCACCCATGGACAAACAATCAGTTAGATAGCTCCGTTTTGGTTTTAGAAGTAGATATGTCTCTGTACAGCCTATGGTCTCATTCCCTCGGGAATATCCGAACGCAGCTCTTAGAAGAAACGTGTTTCTGACTCGCCGAATCTCCACATAGATTCAACTCTCTTAGGTGAACGAATGCACAGCAGAGCAGTTTCAAGGAAACGTTTCTCCTGAGTTTTAGACGAAGTTTACTGCTGCTTCGTACATATGTCGGCATTGGGCTGGAAATGCCGGTTTTGGGATTCTGCACAAAGGGTTTGCAAACCGCTGAATGCACACGTGAGTTTACCTCTCTGAGTTCAATGCACACATTGACAACCATTCACTTAGATAGCTCCGTTTTGGTTTTACAAGCAGATATTTCTCTGTACAGCCTATGGCCCAATTCCCTCGGGAATATCCCAATGCAGCTCCTAGAAGAAACGTGTTTCTGATTCGCTGAATCTGGCCATAGATTGAGCTCTCTTAGGTGAACGAACGCACAGCAGAGCAGTTTCAAGGAAACGTTTCTCCTGAGTTTTAGAAGAAGTTTACTGCTCTTTCGTACGTATGACGGCATTGGGCTGGAAATGCCGGCTTTGGGATTCTGCACAGAATGGGTTTGCAAACCGCTGAATTCACACGTGAGTTTAACTCTGTCAGTTGAATGCGCACATTGACAACCATTCAGTTAGATAGCTCCGTTTCCGTTTTAGCAGCAGATATTTCTCTGTACAGCCTATGGTCCCATTCACTCGGGAATATACCAACGCAGCTCCTAGAAGAAACGTGTTTCTGGCTCACTGAATCTCAACATAGATTCAACTCTCTTAGGTGAACGAACGTAGAGCAGAGCAGTTTCAAGGAAACGTTTCTCCTGCGTTTTAGATGAAGTTTACTGTTGTTTCGCACGTATGCCGGCATTGGGCTGGAAATGCCGGTTTTGGGATTCTACACAGAAAGGGTTTGCAAACCGCTGAATCCACACGTGAGTTTAACTCTGTCAGTTGAATGCGCCCTTTGACAACCATTCAGTTAGAAAGCTCCGTTTCCGTTTTAGAAGCAGATATTTCTCTGTACAGCCTGTGGTCCCATTCACTCGGGAATATACCAACGCAGCTCCTAGAAGAAACGTGTTTCTGATTCGCTGAATCTGGCCATAGATTGAGCTCTCTTAGGTGAACGAACGCACAGCAGAGCAGTTTCAAGGAAACGTTTCTCCTGAGTTTTAGAAGAAGTTTACTGCTCTTTCGTACATATGACGGCATTGGGCTGGAAATGCCGGCTTTGGGATTCTGCACAGAATGGGTTTGCAAACCGCTGAATTCACACGTGAGTTTAACTCTGTCAGTTGAATGCGCACATTGACAACCATTCAGTTAGATAGCTCCGTTTCCGTTTTAGCAGCAGATATTTCTCTGTACAGCCCATGGTCCCATTCACTCGGGAATATCCCAACTCAGCTCCTAGAAGAAACGTCTTTCTGACTCGCTGAATCTCAACATAGGTTCAACTCTCTTAGGTGAACGAACGTAGAGCAGAGCAGTTTCAAGGAAACGTTTCTCATGAGTTTTAGACGAAGTTTACTGCTGTTTCGTACGTATGCCGGCATTGGGCTGGAAATGCCGGTTTTGGGATTCTGCACAGAAAGGGTTTGCAAACCGCTGAATCCACACGTGAGTTTAACTCTGTCAGTTGAATGCGCCCTTTGACAACCATTCAGTTAGAAAGCTCCGTTTCCGTTTTAGAAGCAGATATTTCTCTGTACAGCCTATGGTCCCATTCACTCGGGAATATACCAACGCAGCTCCTAGAAGAAACGTGTTTCTGATTCGCTGAATCTGGCCATAGATTGAGCTCTCTTAGGTGAACGAACGCACAGCAGAGCAGTTTCAAGGAAACGTTTCTCATGAGTTTTAGAAGTAGTTTACTGCTCTTTCGTACGTATGACAGCATTGGGCTGGAAATGCCGGCTTTGGGATTCTGCACAGAATGGGTTTGCAAACCGCTGAATTCACACGTGAGTTTAACTCTGTCAGTTGAATGCGCACATTGACAACCATTCAGTTAGATAGCTCCGTTTCCGTTTTAGCAGCAGATATTTCTCTGTACAGCCCATGGTCCCATTCACTCGGGAATATTCCAACTCAGCTCCTAGAAGAAACGTCTTTCTGACTCGCTGAATCTCAACATAGGTTCAACTCTCTTAGGTGAACGAACGCACAGCAGAGCAGTTTCATGGAAACGTTTCTCCTGAGTTTTAGATGAAGTTTACTGCTGTTTCGTACGTATGCCGGCATTGGGCTGGAAATGCCGGTTTTGGGATTCTGCACAGAAAGGGTTTGCAAACCGCTGAATCCACACGTGAGTTTATCTCTGTCAGTTGAATGCGCCCATTGACAACCATTCAGTTAGATAGCTCCGTTTCCGTTTTAGAAGCAGATAATTCTCTGTAGAGACTATGGTCCCATTCACTCGGGAATATACCAATGCAGTTCCTAGAAGAAACGTGTTTCTGATTCGCTGAATCGTGGCATAGATTGAGCTCTCTTAGGTGAACGAACGCACAGCAGAGCAGTTTCAAGGAAACGTTTCTCATGAGTTTTAGAAGTAGTTTACTGCTCTTTCGTACGTATGCCGGCATTGGACTAGAAAAGCCGGTTTTGGGATTCTGCACAGAAAGGGTTTGCAAACCGCAGAATTCACACGTGAGTTCAACTCTGTCAGTTGAATGAGCACAATGACAACCATTCAGTTAGATAGCTCCGTTTTCGTTTTAGAAGCAGATATTTCTCTGTACAGCGTATGCTCCCATTCACTCGGGAATATCCCAACGCAGCTCCTGGAAGAAACAAGTTTCTGACTCGCTGAGTCTCAACATAGATTCAACTCTCTTAGGTGAACGAACGCACAGCAGAGCAGTTTCAAGGAAACGTTTCTCCTGAGTTTTAGACGAAATTTACTGCTGTTTCGTACGTATGCCAGCATTGGGGTGGATATGCCGGTTTTTGGATTCTGCACAGAAAGGGTTTGCAAACCGCTGAATCCACACGTGAGTTTAACTCTGTCAGTTGAATGCTCACATTGACAATGATTTAGTTAGATAGCTCCGTTTCCGTTTTAGCAGCAGATATTTCTCTGTACAGCCAATGGTCCCATTCACTCGGGAATATCCCAACGCAGCTCCTAGAAGAAACGTGTTTCTGACTCGCTGAATCTCAAAATAGATTCAACTCCCTTAGGTGAACGAATGCACAGCAGAGCAGTTTCAAGGAAATGTTTCTCCTGAGTTTTAGACGACGTTTACTGCTGTTTCGTACGTATGCCGGCATTGGGCTGGATATGCCGGTTTTGGGATTCTGCACAGAAAAGGTTTGCAAAACGCTGAATCCACACGTGAATTTAACTCTGTAAGTTGAATGCTCAAAATTGACAACCATTCAGTTAGATAGCTCCGTTTTCGTTTTAGAAGCAGATATTTCTCTGTACAGCCTATGGTCCCTTTCACTCGGAAATATCTCATCGCAGCTTCTAAAAGAAACGTGTTTCTCACTCGCTGAATCTCAACATAGATTCATCTCTCTTAGGTGAACGAACACACAGCAGAGCAGTTTCAAGGAAACGTTTCTCGTGACTTTTAGACGAAGTTTACTGCTGTTTCGTACGTATGCCGGCATAGGGCTCGAAATTCCGGTTTTGGGATTCTGCACAGAAAGTGTTTGCAAACCGCTGAATCCACACGTGAGTTTAACTGTGTCAGTTGAATGCGCATATTAATAACCATTCAGTTAGATAGCTCCGTTTCGGTTTTAGAAGCAGATATTTCGCTGTACAGCCTATGGTCCCATTCACTCGGGAAGATCCCAACGCAGCTCCTAGAAGAAACCTGTTTCTGACTCGCTGAATTTCAACATAGATTCAACTCTCTTAGGTGAACGAACGCACAGCAGAGCAGTTTCAAGGAAACGTTTCCCTGAGTTTTAGACGAAGTTTACTTCTGTTTCGTACCTATGCCGGCATTGGGCTGGAAATACCGGTTTTGGGATTCTGCACAGAAAGGGTTTGCAAATCGCTGAATACACACGTGAGTCTAACACTGTCAGTTGAATGCACCCATGGACAAACATTCAGTTAAATAGCTCCGTTTTGGTTTTAGAAGTAGATATTTCTCTGTACAGCCTATGGTCTCATTCCCTCGGGAATATCCCGAACCAGCTCTTAGAAGAAACGTGTTTCTGACTCGCCGAATCTCCACATAGATTGAAATCTCTTAGGTGAACGAATGCACAGCAGAGCAGTTTCAAGGAAACGTTTCTCCTGAGCTTTAGACGAAGTTTCCTGCTGTTTAGTACGTATGCCGGCGTTGGGCTGGAAATGCCGGTTTTGGGATTCTGCAGAGAAAGGGTTTGCAAACCGCTGAATCCACACGTGAGTTTAACTCTGTCACTTGAATTCACACATTGACAACCATTCAGTTGGATAGCTCCGTTTTGGTTTTAGGAGCAGATATTTCTCTGTACAGCCTATCGTCCCATTCACTCTGGAATATCCCAACGCAGCTCCTAGAAGAAACGTGTTTCAGACCCGCTGAATCCACCCGTGAGTTTAACTCTGTCACTTGAATTCACACATTGACTACCATTCAGTTGGATAGCTCCGTTTTGGTTTTAGGAGCAGATATTTCTCTGTACAGCCTATCGTCCCATTCACTCTGGAATATCCCAACGCAGCTCCTAGAAGAAACGTGTTTCAGACCCGCTGAATCCACCCGTGAGTTTAACTCTGTCACTTGAATTCACACATTGACAACCATTCAGTTGGATAGCTCCGTTTTGGTTTTAGGAGCAGATATTTCTCTGTACAGCCTATCGTCCCATTCACTCTGGAATATCCCAACGCAGCTCCTAGAAGAAACGTGTTTCAGACCCGCTGAATCTCAACATAGATTAAACTCTCTTAGGTGAACGAACGCACAGCAGAAAAGTTTCAAGGAAACGTTTCTCCTGAGTTTTAGACAACGTTTCCTGCTGTTTAGTACGTATTCCCGCATTGGGCTGGAAATACCGGTTTTGGGATTCTGCACAGAAAGGGTTTGCAAACAGCTGAATCCACACGTGAGTTTAACTCTCTCAGTTGAAAGCAGGCATTGACAAGCATTCAGTTAGATAGCTCCGTTTTCGTTTTAGAAGCAGATATTTCTCTGTACAGCCTATGGTCCAATTCCCTCGGGAATATCCCAAAGCAGCTCCTAGAAGAAACCTGTTTCTGACTCGCTGAATCTCAACATAGATTCAACTCTCTTTGGTGAACGAACGCACAGCACAGCAGTTTCAAGGAAACGTTTCTCCTGAGTTTTGGACGAAGTTTACTGCTGCTTCGTACGTATGTCGTCATTGGGCTGGAAATGCCGGTTTTGGGATTCTGCACAGAAAGGATTTGCAAACCGCTGAATGCACACGTGAGTTTACCTCTCTGAGTTCAATGCACACATTGACAACCATTCACTTAGATAGCTCCGTTTTGGTTTTACAAGCAGATATTTCTCTGTACAGCCTATGGTCCCATTCACTCGGTAATATCCCAACGCAGTTCCTAGAAGAAACCTGTTTCTGACTCGCTGAATTCCAACATAGATTCAACTCTCTTAGGTGTACGAACGCACAGAAGAGCAGTTTCAAGGAAACGTTTCTCCTGAGTTTTAGACGAAGTTTACTGCTGTTTCTTACGTATGATGGCATTGGGCTGGAAATACCGGTTTTGGGATTCTGCAAAGAAAGGGATTGCAAACCGCTGAATCGACACGTGAGTTAAACTCTGTCAGTTGAATGCAGACATTGACAACCATTCAGTTAGATAGCTCCGTTTTGGTTTTAGAAGTAGATATTTCTCTCTACAGCCTATGGCCCAATTTCCTCAGGAATATCCCAATGCAGCTCCTAGAAGAAACGTGTTTCTGACTCGCTGAATCTCAACATAGATTCAACTCTCTTAGGTGAACGAAGGCACAGCAGAGCAGTTTCAAGGAAACGTTTCTCCTGAGTTTTAGACGAAGTTTCCTGCTGTTTAGTACGTATTCCGGCATTGGGCTGGAAATACTGGTTTTGGGATTCTGCTCAGAAAGGGTTTGCAAACCGCTGAATCCACACGTGAGTTTAACTCTGTTAGTTGAATGCACACGTTGACAACCATTCAGTTAGATAGCTCGGCTTTGGTTTTAGAAGCAGATATTCCTCTGTACAGCCTATGGTCTCATTCACTCGGGAATATCCCAACGCAGCTCCTAGAAGAAACGTGCTTCTGACTCGCTGAATCTCAACATAGATTCAACTCTCTTAGGTGAACGAACGCACAGCAGAGCAGTTTCAAGGAAACGTTTCTCCTGAGCTTTAGACGAAGTTTCCTGCTGTTTAGTACGTATGCCGGCGTTGGGCTGGAAATACCGATTTGCGATTCTGCACAGAAAGGGTTTGCAAATCGCTGAATCCACAGGTGAGTTTACCACTGTCAGCTGAATGCACACATTGACAACCATTCAGTTAGATAGCTCCGTTTTGGTTTTAGAAGCAGATATTTCTCTGTACAGCCTATGGTCCCATTCACTCGGGAATATCCCAACGCAGCTCCTAGAAGAAACGTGTTTCTGACTCGCTGAATCTCAACATAGATTCAACTCTCTTAGGTGAACGAAGGCACAGCAGAGCAGTTTCAAGGAAACGTTTCTCCTGAGTTTTAGACGAAGTTTCCTGCTGTTTAGTACGTATGCCGGCATTGGGCTGGAAATTCCGGTTTTGGGATTCTGCACAGAAATCGTTTGCAAACCGCTGAATCCTCACTTGACTTTAACTCTGTCAGTTGAATGCACACATTGAGAACCATTCATTTAGATAGCTCCGTTTTGGTTTTAGAAGCAGATATTTCTCGGTACAGCCTATGGTCCCATTCACTCGGGAATATCCCAACGCAGCTCCTAGAAGAAACGTGTTTCTGACTCGCTGCATCTCAACATAGATTCAACTCTCTTAGGTGAACGAATGCCCAGCAGAGAAGTTTCAAGGAAACGTTTCCCTGAGTTTTAGACGAAGTTTACTGCTGTTTCGTACCTATGCCGGCATTGGGCTGGAAATACCGGTTTTGGGATTCTGCACAGAAAGGGTTTGCAAACCGCTGAATCCACACGTGAGTTTTACACTGTCAGTTGAATGCACCCATGGACAAACATTCAGTTAGATAGCTCCGTTTTGGTTTTAGAAGTAGATATTTCTCTGTACAGCCTATGGTCTCATTCCCTCGGGAATATCCGAACGCAGCTCTTAGAAGAAACGTGTTTCTGACTCGCCGAATCTCCACATAGATTCAACTCTCTTAGGTGAACGAATGCACAGCAGAGCAGTTTCAAGGAAACGTTTCTCCTGAGTTTTAAACGAAGTTTACTGCTGCTTCGTACGTATGTCGGCATTGGGCTGGAAATGCCGGTTTTGGGATTCTGCACAGAAAGGGTTTGCAAACCGCTGAATGCACACGTTAGTTTACCTCTCTGAGTTCAATGCACACATTGACAACCATTCAGTTAGATAGCTCCGTTTTGGTTTTAGAAGCAGATATTTCTCTATACAGCCTATGGTCCCATTCACTCGTGAATATCCCAACTCAGCTCCTAGAAGAAACGTGTTTCTGACTCGCTGAATCCCAGCATAGATTCAACTCTCTTAGGTGAACGAACGCACAGCACAGCAGTTTCAAGGAAACGTTTCTCCTGAGTTTTAGACGAAGTTTACTGCTGTTTCATACGTATGCCGGTATTGGGCTGGAAATACCGGTTTTGGGATACTGCAAAGAAAGGGTTTGCAGAACGCTGAATCCACAGGTGAGTTTAACTTCTGTCAGTTGAATGCACACATTGACAACCATTCAGTTAGATAGCTCCGTTTTGGTTTTAGGAGCAGATATTTCTCTGTACAGCCTATCGTCCCATTCACTCGGGAATATCCCAACGCAGCTCCTAGAAGAAACGTGTTTCAGACCCGCTTAATCTCAACATAGATTAAACTCTCTTAGGTGAACGAACGCACAGCAGAGCAGTTTCAAGGAAACGTTTCTCCTGAGTTTTAGACAAAGTTTCCTGCTGTTTAGTATGTATTCCTACATTGGGCTGGAAATACCGGTTTTGGTATTCTGCACAGAAAGGTTTTGCAAACAGCTGAATCCACACGTGAGTTTAACTCTCTCAGTTGAATGCAGACATTGACAACCATTCAGTTAGATAGCTCCGTTTTGGTTTTAGAAGCAGATATTTATCTCTACAGCCTATGGTCCAATTCCCTCGGGAATATCCCAACGCAGCTCCTAGAAGAAACGTGTTTCTGACTCGCTGAATCTCAACATAGATTCAACTCTCTTAGGTGAACGAACGCACAGCACAGTAGTTTCAAGGAAACCTTTCTCCTGAGATTTAGACGAAGTTTCCTGCTGTTTAGTACGTATGCCGGCATTGGGCTGGAAATACCGGTTTTGGGATTCTGCACAGAAAGGGTTTGCAAACCGCTGAATCCACACGTGAGTTTACCTCTGTCAGTTGAATGCACACGTTGAAAACCATTCAGTTAGAGAGCTCCGTTTTGGTTTTAGAAGAAGATATTTCTCTGTACAGCCTATGGTCCCATTCACTCGGGAATATCCAAATGCAGCTCCTAGAAGAAACGTGTTTCTGACTCGCTGAATCTCAACATAGGTTCAACTCTCTTAGGTGAACGAACGCACAGCAGAGCAGTTTCAAGGAAACGTTTCTCCTGAGTTTTACACGAGGTTTCCTGCTGTTTAGTACGTATGCCGGCATTGGGCTGGAAATACCGGTTTTGGGATTCTGCACAGAAAGGGTTTGCAAACCGCTGAATCCTCACTTGACTTTAACTCTGTCAGTTGAATGCACACATTGACAACCATTCAGTTAGATAGCTCCGTTTTGGTTTTAGAAGCAGATATTTCTCTGTACAGCCTATGGTCTCATTCCCTCGGGAATATCTGAACGCAGCTCTTAGAAGAAACGTGTTTCTGACTCGCCGAATCTCCACATAGATTCAACTCTCTTAGGTGAACGAATGCACAGCAGAGCAGTTTCAAGGAAACGTTTCTCCTGAGTTTTAGACGAAGTTTACTGCTGCTTCGTACGTATGTCGGCATTGGGCTGGAAATGCCGGTTTTGGGATTCTGCACAGAAAGGGTTTGCAAACCGCTGAATGCACACGTGAGTTTACCTCTCTGAGTTCAATGCACACATTGACAACCATTCACTTAGATAGCTCCGTTTTGGTTTTACAAGCAGATATTTCTCTGTACAGCCTATGGTCCCATTCACTCGGTAATATCCCAACGCAGTTCCTAGAAGAAACCTGTTTCTGACTCGCTGAATTCCAACATAGATTCAACTCTCTTAGGTGAACGAACGCACAGAAGAGCAGTTTCAAGGAAACGTTTCTCCTGAGTTTTAGACGAAGTTTACTGCTGTTTCTTACGTATGATGGCATTGGGCTGGAAATACCGGTTTTGGGATTCTGCAAAGAAAGGGTTTGCAAACCGCTGAATCGACACGTGAGTTAAACTCTGTCAGTTGAATGCAGACATTGACAACCATTCAGTTAGATAGCTCCGTTTTGGTTTTAGAAGTAGATATTTCTCTCTACAGCCTATGGCCCAATTCCCTCGGGAATATCCCAATGCAGCTCCTAGAAGAAACGTGTTTCTGACTCGCTGAATCTCAACATAGATTCAACTCTCTTAGGTGAACGAAGGCACAACAGAGCAGTTTCAAGGAAACGTTTCTCCTGAGTTTTAGACGAAGTTTCCTGCTGTTTAGTACGTATGCCGGCATTGGGCTGGAAATACTGGTTTTGGGATTCTGCTCAGAAAGGGTTTGCAAACCGCTGAATGCACACGTGAGTTTAACTCTGTTAGTTGAATGCACACGTTGACAACCATTCAGTTAGATAGCTCGGTTTTGGTTTTAGAAGCAGATATTCCTCTGTACAGCCTATGGTCTCATTCACTCGGGAATATCCCAACGCAGCTCCTAGAAGAAACGTGCTTCTGACTCGCTGAATCTCAACATAGATTCAAGTCTCTTAGGTGAACGAACGCACAGCAGAACAGTTTCAAGGAAACGTTTCTCCTGAGCTTTAGACGAAGTTTCCTGCTGTTTAGTACGTATGCCGGCATTGGGCTGGAAATACCGATTTGCGATTCTGCACAGAAAGGGTTTGCAAATCGCTGAATCCACAGGTGAGTTTACCACTGTCAACTGAATGCACACATTGACAACCATTCAGTTAGATAGCTCCGTTTTGGTTTTAGAAGCAGATATTTCTCTGTACAGCCTATGGTCCCATTCACTCGGGAATATCCCAACGCAGCTCCTAGAAGAAACGTGTTTCTGACTCGCTGAATCTCAACATAGATTCAACTCTCTTAGGTGAACGAACGCACAGCAGAGCAGATTCAAGGAAACGTTTCCCTGAGTTTTAGACGAAGTTTACTGCTGTTTCCTACCTATGCTGGCATTGGGCTGGAAATGCCGGTTTTGGGATTCTGCACAGAAAGGGTTTGCAAACCGCTGAATCCACACGTGAGTCTAACACTGTCAGTTGAATGCACCCATGGACAAACATTCAGTTAAATAGCTCCGTTTATGTTTTAGAAGTAGATATTTCTCTGTACAGCATATGGTCTCATTCCCTCGGGAATATCCCAACGCAGTTCTTAGAAGAAACGTGTTTCTGACTCGCCGAATCTCCACATAGATTGAACTCTCTTAGGTGAACGAATGCACAGCAGAGCAGTTTCAAGGAAACGTTTCTCCTGAGTTTTAGACGAAGTTTACTGCTGCTTCGTACGTATGTCGGCAATGGGCTGGAAATGCCGGTTTTGGGATTCTGCACAGAAAGGGTTTGCAAACCGCTGAATCCACACGTGAGTTTAACTCTGTCGGTTGAATGCGCCCTTTGACAACCATTCAGTTAGAAAGCTCCGTTTCCGTTTTAGAAGCAGATATTTCTCTGTACAGCCTATGGTCCCATTCACTCGGGAATATACCAACGCAGCTCCTAGAAGAAACGTGTTTCTGGCTCGCTGAATCTCAACATAGATTCAACTCTCTTAGGTGAACGAACGCACAGCAGAGCAGTTTTAAGGAAACGTTTCTCCTGCGTTTTAGATGAAGTTTACTGTTGTTTCGCACGTATGCCGGCATTGGGCTGGAAATGCCGGTTTTGGGATTCTACACAGAAAGGGTTTACAAACCGCTGAATCCACACGTGAGTTTAACTCTGTCAGTTGAATGCGCCCTTTGACAACTATTCAGTTAGAAAGCTCCGTTTCCGTTTTAGAAGCAGATATTTCTCTGTACAGCTTATGGTCCCATTCACTCGGGAATATACCAACGCAGCTCCTAGAAGAAACGTGTTTCTGATTCGCTGAATCTGGCCATAGATTGAGCTCTCTTAGGTGAACGAACGCACAGCAGAGCAGTTTCAAGGAAACGTTTCTCCTGAGTTTTAGAAGAAGTTTACGGCTCTTTCGTACGTATGACGGCATTGGGCTGGAAATGCCGGCTTTGGGATTCTGCACAGAATGGGTTTGAAAACCGCTGAATTCACACGTGAGTTTAACTCTGTCAGTTGAATGCGCACATTGACAACCATTCAGTTAGATAGCTCCGTTTCCGTTTTAGCAGCAGATATTTCTCTGTACAGCCCATGGTCCCATTCACTCGGGAATATCCCAACTCAGCTCCTAGAAGAAACGTCTTTCTGACTCGCTGAATCTCAACATAGGTTCAACTATCTTAGGTGAACGAACGTACAGCAGAGCAGTTTCAAGGAAACGTTTCTCCTGAGTTTTAGATGAAGTTTACTGCTGTTTCGTACGTATGCCGGCATTGGTCTGGAAATGCCGGTTTTGGGATTCTGCACAGAAAGGGTTTGCAAACCGCAGAATTCACACGTGAGTTCAACTCTGTCAGTTGAATGAGCACAATGACAACCATTCAGTTAGATAGCTCCGTTTTCGTTTTAGAAGCAGATATTTCTCTGTACAGCGTATGCTCCCATTCACTCGGGAATATCCCAACGCAGCTCCTGGAAGAAACAAGTTTCTGACTCGCTGAATCTCAACATAGATTCAACTCTCTTAGGTGAACGAACGCACAGCAGAGCAGTTTCAAGGAAACGTTTCTCCTGAGTTTTAGACGAAATTTACTGCTGTTTCGTACGTATGCCAGCATTGGGGTGGATATGCCGGTTTTTGGATTCTGCACAGAAAGGGTTTGCAAACCGCTGAATCCACACGTGAGTTTAACTCTGTCAGTTGAATGCTCACATTGACAATGATTTAGTTAGATAGCTCCGTTTCCGTGTTAGCAGCAGATATTTCTCTGTACAGCCAATGGTCCCATTCACTCGGGAATATCCCAACGCAGCTCCTAGAAGAAACGTGTTTCTGACTCGCTGAATCTCAAAATAGATTCAACTCCCTTAGGTCAACGAATGCACAGCAGAGCAGTTTCAAGGAAATGTTTCTCCTGAGTTTTAGACGACGTTTACTGCTGTTTCGTACGTATGCCGGCATTGGGCTGGATATGCCGGTTTTGGGATTCTGCACAGAAAAGGTTTGCAAAACGCTGAATCCACACGTGAATTTAACTCTGTAAGTTGAATGCTCAAAATTGACAACCATTCAGTTAGATAGCTCCGTTTTCGTTTTAGAAGCAGATATTTCTCTGTACAGCCTATGGTCCCTTTCACTCGGAAATATCTCATCGCAGCTTCTAAAAGAAACGTGTTTCTCACTCGCTGAATCTCAACATAGATTCATCTCTCTTAGGTGAACGAACACACAGCAGAGCAGTTTCAAGGAAACGTTTCTCGTGACTTTTAGACGAAGTTTACTGCTGTTTCGTACGTATGCCGGCATAGGGCTCGAAATTCCGGTTTTGGGATTCTGCACAGAAAGTGTTTGCAAACCGCTGAATCCACACGTGAGTTTAACTGTGTCAGTTGAATGCGCATATTAATAACCATTCAGTTAGATAGCTCCGTTTCGGTTTAAGAAGCAGATATTTCTCTGTACAGCCTATGGTCCCATTCACTCGGGAAGATCCCAACGCAGCTCCTAGAAGAAACCTGTTTCTGACTCGCTGAATTTCAACATAGATTCAACTCTCTTAGGTGAACGAACGCACAGCAGAGCAGTTTCAAGGAAACGTTTCCCTGAGTTTTAGACGAAGTTTACTTCTGTTTCGTACCTATGCCGGCATTGGGCTGGAAATACCGGTTTTGGGATTCTGCACAGAAAGGGTTTGCAAATCGCTGAATACACACGTGAGTCTAACACTGTCAGTTGAATGCACCCATGGACAAACATTCAGTTAAATAGCTCCGTTTTGGTTTTAGAAGTAGATATTTCTCTGTACAGCCTATGGTCTCATTCCCTCGGGAATATCCCGAACCAGCTCTTAGAAGAAACGTGTTTCTGACTCGCCGAATCTCCACATAGATTGAAATCTCTTAGGTGAACGAATGCACAGCAGAGCAGTTTCAAGGAAACGTTTCTCCTGAGTTTTAGACGAAGTTTACTGCTGCTTCGTACATATGTCGGCATTGGGATGGAAATGCCGGTTTTGGGATTCTGCAGAGAAAGGGTTTGCAAACCGCTGAATCCACACGTGAGTTTAACTCTGTCACTTGAATTCACACATTGACAACCATTCAGTTGGATAGCTCCGTTTTGGTTTTAGGAGCAGATATTTCTCTGTACAGCCTATCGTCCCATTCACTCGGGAATATCCCAACGCAGCTCCTAGAAGAAACGTGTTTCAGACCCGCTGAATCTCAACATAGATTAAACTCTCTTAGGTGAACGAACGCACAGCAGAAAAGTTTCAAGGAAACGTTTCTCCTGAGTTTTAGACAACGTTTCCTGCTGTTTAGTACGTATTCCCGCATTGGGCTGGAAATACCAGTTTTGGGATTCTGCACAGAAAGGGTTTGCAAACAGCTGAATCCACACGTGAGTTTAACTCTCTCAGTTGAATGCAGGCATTGACAAGCATTCAGTTAGATAGCTCCGTTTTCGTTTTAGAAGCAGATATTTCTCTGTACAGCCTATGGTCCAATTCCCTCGGGAATATCCCAAAGCAGCTCCTAGAAGAAACCTGTTTCTGACTCGCTGAATCTCAACATAGATTCAACTCTCTTAGGTGAACGAACGCACAGCACAGCAGTTTCAAGGAAACGTTTCTCCTGAGTTTTAGACGAAGTTTCCTGCTGTTTCGTACGTATGCCGGCATTGGGCTGGAAATACCGGTTTTGGGATTCTGACAGAAAGGGTTTGCAAACCGCTGAATCCACACGTGAGTTTAACTCCGTCAGGTGAATGCACACGTTGACAACCATTCAGTTAGAGAGCTCTGTTTTGGTTTTAGAAGCAGATATTTCTCTGTACAGCCTATGGTCCCATTCACTCGTGAATATCCAAATGCAGCTCCTAGAAGAAACGTGTTTCTGACTCGCTGAGTCTCAACATAGATTCAACTCTCTTAGGTGAACGAAGGCACAGCAGAGCAGTTTCAAGGAAACGTTTCTCCTGAGTTTTAGACGAAGTTTCCTGCTGTTTAGTACGTATGCCGGCATTGGGCTGGAAATACCGGTTTTGGGATTCTGCACAGAAAGCGTTTGCAAACCGCTGAATCCTCACTTGACTTTAATTCTGTCAGTTGAATGCACACATTGAGAACCATTCATTTAGATAGCTCCGTTTTGGTTTTAGAAGC
Source organism: Aotus nancymaae (assembly GCF_030222135.1). Lineage (NCBI taxonomy): Eukaryota > Metazoa > Chordata > Mammalia > Primates > Aotidae > Aotus > Aotus nancymaae. The sequence goes on from NW_026988464.1 coordinate 116,570, forward strand.
AGATATTTCTCGGTACAGCCTATGGTCCCATTCACTCGGGAATATCCCAACGCAGCTCCTAGAAGAAACGTGTTTCTGACTCGCTGAATCTCAACATAGATTCAACTCTCTTAGGTGAACGAATGCCCAGCAGAGAAGTTTCAAGGAAACGTTTCCCTGAGTTTTAGACGAAGTTTACTGCTGTTTCGTACCTATGCCGGCATTGGGCTGGAAATACCGGTTTTGGGATTCTTCACAGAAAGGGTTTGCAAACCGCTGAATCCACACGTGAGTCTAACACTGTCAGTTGAATGCACCCATGGACAAACATTCAGTTAGATAGCTCCGTTTTGGTTTTAGAAGTAGATATTTCTCTGTACAGCCTATGGTCTCATTCCCTCTGGAATATCCGAACGCAGCTCTTAGAAGAAACGTGTTTCTGACTCGCCGAATCACCACATAGATTCAACTCTCTTAGGTGAACGAATGCACAGCAGAGCAGTTTCAAGGAAACGTTTCTCCTGAGTTTTAGACGAAGTTTACTGCTGCTTCGTACGTATGTCGGCATTGGGCTGGAAATGCCGGTTTTGGGATTCTGCACAGAAAGGGTTTGCAAACCGCTGAATGCACACGTTAGTTTACCTCTCTGAGTTCAATGCACACATTGACAACCATTCAGTTAGATAGCTCCGTTTTGGTTTTAGAAGCAGATATTTCTCTATACAGCCTATGGTCCAATTCCCTCGGGAATATCCCAACGCAGCTCCTAGAAGAAACGTGTTTATGACTCGCTGAATCCCAGCATAGATTCAACTCTCTTAGGTGAACGAACGCACAGCACAGCAGTTTCAAGGAAACGTTTCTCCTGAATTTTAGACGAAGTTTACTGCTGTTTCATACGTATGCCGGTATTGGGCTGGAAATGCCGGTTTTGGGATACTGCAAAGAAAGGGTTTGCAGAACGCTGAATCCACAGGTGAGTTTAACTTCTGTCAGTTGAATGCACACATTGACAACCATTCAGTTAGATAGCTCCGTTTTGGTTTTAGGAGCAGATATTTCTCTGTACAGCCTATCGTCCCATTCACTCGGGAATATCCCAACGCAGCTCCTAGAAGAAACGTGTTTCAGACCCGCTTAATCTCAACATAGATTAAACTCTCGTAGGTGAACGAACGCACAGCAGAGCAGTTTCAAGGAAACGTTTCTCCTGAGTTTTAGACAAAGTTTCCTGCAGTTTAGTATGTATTCCTACATTGGGCTGGAAATACCGGTTTTGGGATTCTGCACAGAAAGGTTTTGCAAACAGCTGAATCCACACGTGAGTTTAACTCTCTCAGTTGAATGCAGACATTGACAACCATTCAGTTAGATAGCTCCGTTTTGGTTTTAGAAGCAGATATTTATCTCTACAGCCTATGGTCCAATTCCCTCGGGAATATCCCAACGCAGCTCCTAGAAGAAACGTGTTTCTGACTCGCTGAATCTCAACATAGATTCAACTCTCTTAGGTGAACGAACGCACAGCACAGTAGTTTCAAGGAAACCTTTCTCCTGAGATTTAGACGAAGTTTCCTGCTGTTTAGTACGTATGCCGGCATTGGGCTGGAAATACCGGTTTTGGGATTCTGCACAGAAAGGCTTTGCAAACCGCTGAATCCACACGTGAGTTTAACTCTGTCAGTTGAATGCACACGTTGACAACCATTCAGTTAGAGAGCTCCGTTTTGGTTTTAGAAGAAGATATTTCTCTGTACAGCCTATGGTCCCATTCACTCGGGAATATCCAAATGCAGCTCCTAGAAGAAACGTGTTTCTGACTCGCTGAATCTCAACATAGGTTCAACTCTCTTAGGTGAACGAACGCACAGCAGAGCAGTTTCAAGGAAACGTTTCTCCTGAGTTTTACACGAGGTTTCCTGCTGTTTAGTACGTATGCCGGCATTGGGCTGGAAATACCGGTTTTGGGATTCTGCACAGAAAGGGTTTGCAAACCGCTGAATCCTCACTTGACTTTAACTCTGTCAGTTGAATGCACACATTGACAACCATTCAGTTAGATAGCTCCGTTTTGGTTTTAGAAGCAGATATTTCTCTGTACAGCCTATGGTCTCATTCACTCGGGAATATCCGAACGCAGCTCTTAGAAGAAACGTGTTTCTGACTCGCCGAATCTCCACATAGATTCAACTCTCTTAGGTGAACGAATGCACAGCAGAGCAGTTTCAAGGAAACGTTTCTCCTGAGTTTTAGACGAAGTTTACTGCTGCTTCGTACGTATGTCGGCATTGGGCTGGAAATGCCGGTTTTGGGATTCTGCACAGAAAGGGTTTGCAAACCGCTGAATCCACACGTGAGTTTAACTCTGTTAGTTGAATGCACACGTTGACAACCATTCAGTTAGATAGCTCGGTTTTGGTTTTAGAAGCAGATATTCCTCTGTACAGCCTATGGTCTCATTCACTCGGGAATATCCCAACGCAGCTCCTAGAAGAAACGTGCTTCTGACTCGCTGAATCTCAACATAGATTCAACTCTCTTAGGTGAACGAACGCACAGCAGAGCAGTTTCAAGGAAACGTTTCTCCTGAGCTATAGACGAAGTTTCCTGTTGTTTAGTACGTATGCCGGCATTGGGCTGGAAATACCGATTTTCGATTCTGCACAGAAAGGGTTTGCAAATCGCTGAATCCACAGGTGAGTTTACCACTGTCAGCTGAATGTACACATTGACAACCATTCAGTTAGATAGCTCCGTTTTGGTTTTAGAAGCAGATATTTCTCTGTACAGCCTATGGTCCCATTCACTCGGGAATATCCCAACGCAGCTCCTAGAAGAAACGTGTTTCTGACTCGCTGAATCTCAACATAGATTCAACTCTCTTAGGTGAACGAACGCACAGCAGAGCAGATTCAAGGAAACGTTTCCCTGAGTTTTAGACGAAGTTTACTGCTGTTTCCTACCTATGCCGGCATTGGGCTGGAAATGCCGGTTTTGGGATTCTGCACAGAAAGGGTTTGCAAACCGCTGAATCCACACGTGAGTCTAACACTGTCAGTTGAATTCACCCATGGACAAACATTCAGTTAAATAGCTCCGTTTAGGTTTTAGAAGTAGATATTTCTCTGTACAGCCTATGGTCTCATTCCCTCGGGAATATCCCAACGCAGCTCTTAGAAGAAACGTGTTTCTGACTCGCCGAATCTCCACATAGATTGAACTCTCTTAGGTGAACGAATGCACAGCAGAGCAGTTTCAAGGAAACGTTTCTCCTGAGTTTTAGACGAAGTTTACTGCTGCTTCGTACGTATGTCGGCAATGGGCTGGAAATGCCGGTTTTGGGATTCTGCACAGAAAGGGTTTGCAAACCGCTGAATGCACACGTGAGTTTACCTCTCTGAGTTCAATGCACACATTGACCACCATTCAGTTAGATAACTCCATTTTGGTTTTAGAAGCAGATATTTCTCTGTACAGCCTATGGTCCCATTCACTCGGTAATACCCCAACGCAGCTCCTAGAAGAAACGTGTTTCTGACTTACTGAATCTCAACATAGATTCAAATCTCTTAGGTGAAGGAACGCACAGCAGAGCAGTTTCAAGGAAACGTTTCTCCTGAGTTTTAGACAAAGTTTCCTGCTGTTTAGTACATATGCCGGCATTGGGCTGGAAATACCGGTTTTGGGATTCCGCACAGAAAGGGTTTGCAAACAGCTGAATCCACATGTGAGTTTAACTCTGTCAGTTGAATGCAGACATTGACAACCATTCAGTTAGATAGCTCCGTTTTGGTTTTAGAAGCAGATATTTCTCTCTACAGCCTATGGTCCAATTCCCTCGGGAATATCCCAACGCAGCTCCTAGAAGAAACGTGTTTCTGAGTCGCTGAATCTCAGCATAGATTCAACTCTCTTAGGTGAACGAACGCACAGCACAGCAGTTTCAAGGAAACGTTTCTCCTGATTTTTAGACGAAGTTTCCTGCTGTTTAGTACGTATGCCGGCATTCGGCTGGAAATACCGGTTTCGGGATTCTGCACAGAAAGGGTTTGCAAATCGCTGAATCCACACGTGAGTTTTACTCTGTCAGTTGAATGCACACGTTGACAACCATTCAGTTAGAGAGCTCCGTTTTGGTTTTAGAAGCAGATATTTCTCTCTACAGCCTATGGTCCAATTCCCTCGGGAATATCCCAACGCAGCTCCTAGAAGAAACGTGTTTCTGAGTCGCTGAATCTCAGCATAGATTCAACTCTCTTAGGTGAACGAACGCACAGCACAGCAGTTTCAAGGAAACGTTTCTCCTGATTTTTAGACGAAGTTTACTGCTGTTTCATACCTATGCCGGTATTGGGCTGGAAATACCGGTTTTGGGATTCTGCACAGAAAGGCTTTGCAAACCGCTGAATCCACACGTGAGTCTAACACTGTAAGTTGAATGCACCCATGGGCAAACATTCAGTTAGATAGGTCCGTTTTGGTTTTAGAAGTAGATATTTCTCTGTACAGCCTATTTTCTCATTCACTCGGGAATATCCGAACGCAGCTCTTAGAAGAAACGTGTTTCTGACTCGCCGAATCTCCACATAGATTCAACTCTCTTAGGTGAACGAATGCACAGCATAGCAGTTTCAAGGAAACGTTTCTCCTGAGTTTTAGACGAAGTTTACTGCTGCTTCGTACGTATGTCGGCATTGGGCTGGAAATGCCGGTATGGGATTCTGCACAGAAAGGGTTTGCAAACCGCTGAATGCACACGTGAGTTTACCTGTCTGAGTTCAATGCACACATTGACAACCATTCAGGTAGATAGCTCCGTTTTGGTTTTAGAAGCAGATATTTCTCTGTACAGCCTATGGTCCCATTCACTCGTGAATATCCCAACGCAGCTCCTAGAAGAAACGTGTTTATGACTCGCTGAATCCCAACATAGATTCAACTCTCTTAGGTGAACGAACGCACAGCACAGCAGTTTCAAGGAAACGTTTCCCCTGAGTTTTAGACGAAGTTTACTGCTGTTTCGTACGTATGCCGGTATTGGGCTGGAAATGCCGGTTTTGGAATACTGCAAAGAAAGGGTTTGCAGAACGCTGAATCCACAGGTGAGTTTAACTTCTGTCAGTTGAATGCACACATTGACAACCATTCAGTTAGATAGCTCCGTTTTGGTTTTAGAAGCAGATATTTCTCTGTACAGCCTATGGTCCCATTCACTCGGGAATATCCCAACGCAGCTCCTAGAAGAAACCTGTTTCAGACCCGCTGAATCTCAATATAGATTCAGATCTCTTAGGTAAACGAACGCACAGCAGAGCAGTTTCAAGGAAACGTTTCTCCTGAGTTTTAGACAAAGTTTCCTGCTGTTTAGTACGTATTCCCGCATTGGGCTGGAAATAACGGTTTTGGGATTCTGCACAGAAAGGTTTTGCAAACAGCTGAATCCACACGTGAGTTTAACTCTCTCAGTTGAATGCAGACATTGACAACCATTCAGTTAGATAGCTCCGTTTTGGTTTTAGAAGCAGATATTTCTCTCTACAGCCTATGGTCCAATTCCCTCGGGAATATCCCAACGCAGCTCCTAGAAGAAACGTGTTTCTGACTCGCTGAATCTCAACATAGATTCAACTCTCTTAGGTGAACGAACCCACAGCACAGCAGTTTCAAGGAAACGTTTCTCCTGAGATTTAGACGAAGTTTCCTGCTGTTTAGTACGTATGCCGGCATTGGGCTGGAAATACCGGTTTTGGGATTATGCACAGAAAGGGTTTGCAAACCGCTGAATCCACACATGAGTTTAACTCTGTCAGTTGAATGCACACGTTGACAGCCATTCAGTTAGAGGGCTCCGTTTTGGTTTTAGAAGAAGATATTTCTCTGTACAGCCTATGGTCCCATTCACTCGGGAATATCCAAACGCAGCTCCTAGAAGAAACGTGTTTCTGACTCGCTGAATGTCAACATAGGTTCAACTCTCTTACGTGAATGAACGCACAGCAGAGCAGTTTCAAGGAAACGTTTCTCCTGAGTTTTAGACGAAGTTTCCTGCTGTTTAGTACGTATGGCGGCATTGGGCCGGAAATACCGGTTTTGGGATTCTGCACAGAAAGGGTTTGCAAACCGCTGAATCCCCACTTGAGTTTGACTCTCTCAGTTGAATGCACACATTGACAACCATTCAGTTAGATAGCTCCGTTTTGGTTTTAGAAGCAGATATTTCTCTGTACAGCCTACGGTCTCATTCCCTCGGGAATATCCCAACGCAACTCTTAGAAGAAACGTGTTTCTGACTCGCCGAATCTCCACATAGATTGAACTTTCTTAGGTGAACGAACACACAGCAGAGCAGTTTCAAGGAAACGTTTCTCCTGAGTTTTAGACGAAGTTTCCTGCTGTTTAGTACGTTTGCCGGCATTGGGCTGGAAATTCCGGTTTTGGGATTCTGCAGAGAAAGGGTTTGCAAACCGCTGAATCCACACCTGAGTTTATCTCTGTCAGTGGAATGCGCACACTGACAACCATTCTGTTAGATAGCTCCGTTTTCGATTTAGAAGCAGATATTTCTCTGTGCAGCCTATGGTCCCATTCACTCGGGAATATCCCAACGCACCGCCTAGAAGAAACCTGTTTCTGACTCGCTGAATCTCAACATAGATTCAACTCTCTTAGGTGAACGAACACCAGCAGAGCAGTTTCAAGGAAACGTTTCTCCTGAGTTTTAGACGAAGTTTACTGCTGTTTCGTATGTATGCCGGTATTCGGTTGGAAATGCCGGTGTTGCGATTCGGCGCAGAAAGGGTTTGCAAACCGCTGAATCCACACGTGAGTTTAAGTCTGTCAGTTGAATGCACCCATTGACAACCATTCAGTTAGATAGCTCCGTTTTGGTTTTAGAAGCAGATATTTCTCTGTAGAGCCTATGGTCTCATTCACTCGGGAATATCCGAACGCAGCTCCTAGAAGAAACTTGTTTCTGACTCGCTGAATCTCAACATAGATTTAACTCTCTTAGGTGAACGAAAGCACAGCAGAGCAGGTTCAAGGAAACGTTTCTCCTGAGTTTTAGACGAAGTTTCCTGCGGTTTAGTACGTATGCCGGCACTGGGCTGGAAATACCGGTTTTGGGATTCTGCACAGAATGGGTTTGCAAACCGCTGAAGCCACACGTGAGTTTAACTCTGTCAGTTGAATGCACACATTGACAACCATTCAGTTAGATAGCTCCGTTTGGTTTTAGGAGCAGATATTTCTCTGTACAGCCTATGGTCCCATTCACTCGGGAATATCCCAACGCAGCTCCTAGAAGAAACGTGTTTCTGACTCGCTGAATCTCAACATAGATTCAACTCTCTTAGGTGAACGAACGCACCGCAGAGCAGTTTCAAAGAAACGTTTCTCCTGAGTTTTAGAGGAAGTTTACTGCTGTTTCGTACATATGTCGGCATTGGGCTGGAAATGCCGGTTTTGCGATTCTGCACAGAAAGGGTTTGCAAACCGCTGAATCCACACGTGAGTTCAAATGTGTCAGTTGAATGCACCCATTGACAACCATTCAGTTAGAAAGCTCCGTTTTGGTTTTAGAAGCAGATATTTCTCTGTACAGACTATGGACCCATTCATTCGGGAATATCCCAACGCAGCTCCTAGAAGAAACGTGTTTCTGACTCGCTGAATCTCAACATAGATTCAACTCTCTTTGGTGAACGAACGCACAGCAGAGCAGTCTCAACTAAACGCTTCTCCTCAATCTTAGACGAAGTCATACTGCTGTTTCGTACGTATGCTGGCATTGGGCTGGAAATGACGGTTTCGCGATTCTGCACAGAAAGGGTTTGCAAACCGCTGAATCCACACGTGAGTTTAACTCTGTCGGTTGAATGCACTCATTGACAACCATTCAGGTAGATAGCTCCGTTTTGGGTTTAGAAGCAGATATTTCTCTGTACAGCCTATGGTCCCATTCCCTCGGGAATATCCCAACGCAGCTCCCAGAAGAAACGTGTTTCCGACTTGCTGAATTTCAACATAGATTCAACTCTCTAAGGTGAACGAACGCACAGCAGAGCAGTTTCAAGGAAACGTTTCTCCTGAGATTTAGACGAAGTTTACTGCTGTTTAGTACGTATGCCGGCATTGGACTGGAAATACTGGTTTTGGGATTCTGCACAGAAAGGGATTGCAAACCGCTGAATCCAGACGTGAGTATAACTCTGTCAGTTGAATGCAGACATTGAGAACCATTCAGTTAGATAGCTCCGTTTTGGTTTTAGAAGCAGATATTTCTCTCTACAGCCTATGGTCCAATTCCCTCGGGAATATCCCAACGCAGCTCTTAGAAGAAACGTGTTTATGACTCGGTGAATCTCCACATAGATTCAACTCTCTTAGGTGAACGAACGCACAGCACAGCAGTTTCAAGGAAACGTTTCTCCTGAGTTTTAGACGAAGTTTACTGCTGTTTCGTACGTATGCCGGTATTGGTCTGAAATTGCCGTTTTTGGGATACTGCAAAGAAAGGGTTTGCAAAACGCTGAATCCACACGTGAGTTTAACTCTGTCAGTTAAATGCAGACATTGTCAACCATTCAGTTAGATAGCTCCGTTTTGGTTTTAGAAGCAGATATTTCTCTCTACAGCCTATGGTCCAATTCCCTCGTGAATATCCCAAGGCAGCTCCTAGAAGAAACGTGTTTCTGACTCGCTGAATCTCAACATAGTTTCAACTCTCTTAGGTGAACGAACGCACAGCAGAGTAGTTTCAAGGAAACTTTTCTCCTGAGTTTTAGACGAAGTTTCCTGCTGTTTAGTACGTATGCCGGCATTGGGCTGGAAATACCGATTTTGGGATTCTGCACAGAAAGGGTTTGCAAACTGCTGAATCCACACGTGAATTTAACTCTGTCAGTTGAATGCACACATTGACAACCATTCAGTTAGATAACTCTGTTTTGGTTTTAGAAGCAGATATTTCTCTGTACAGCCTATGGTCCCATTCACTCGGGAATATACCAACGCAGCTCTTAGAACAAACGTGTTTCTGACTCGCTGAATCTAAACATAGATTCAACTCTCTTAGGTGAACGAACGCACAGCAGAGCAGTTTCAAGCAAACGTCTCTCCTGAGTTTTAGACAAAGTTTCCTGCTGTTTAGTACGTATGCCGGCATTGGGCTGGAAATACCGAAATTGGGTTTCCGCACAGAAAGGGTTTGCAAAGCGGTGAATCCACACGTGAGTTTAACTCTGTCAGTTGAATGCAAACATTGACAACCATTCAGTTAGATAGCTCCGTTTTGGTTTTAGAAGCAGATATTTCTCTGTACAGCCTATGGTCCCATTCACTCGGGAATATCCCAACGCAGCTCCTAGAAGAAACGTGTTTCTGACTCGCTGAATCTCAACATAGATTCCACTCGCTTAGGTGAACGAACGCACAGCAGAGCAGTATCAAGGAAACGTTTCCCTGAGTTTTAGACGAAGTTTACTGCTGTTTCGTACCTATGATGGCATTGGCCGGAAATGCCGGTTTTGGGATTCTGCACAGAAAGGGTTTGCAAACCGCTGAATCCACACGTGAGTCTAACACTGTCTGTTGAATGCACCCATGGAGAAACATTCAATTAGAAAGCTCCGTTTTGGTTTTAGAAGCAGATATTTCTCTGTACAGCTTACGGTCCCATTACCTCGGGAATATCCCAACGCAGCTCTTAGAAGAAACGTGTTTCTGACTCGCCGAATCTTCACATAGATTCAACTCTCTTAGGTGAACGAACACACAGCAGAGCAGTTTCAAGGAAACGTTTCTCCTGAGTTTTAGACGAAGTTTACTGCTGTTTCTTACGTATGTCCGCATTGGGCTGGAAATGCCGGTTTTGGGATTCTGCACAGAAAGGGTTTGCAAACCGCTGAATGCACACGTGAGTTTACCTCTCTGAGTTGAATGCACACATTGACAACCATTCAGTTAGATAGATCCGTTTTGGTTTTAGAAACAGATATTTCTCTGTACAGCCTATGGTCCCATTCACTCGGGAATATCCCAAGCAGCTCCTAGAAGAAACGTGTTTCTGACTCGCTGAATCCCAACATAGATTCAACTCTCTTAGGTGAAAGATCGCACAGCAGAGCAGTTTCAAGGAAACGTTTCTCCTGAGTTTTACACGAAGTTTCCAGCTGTTTAGTACGTATGCCGGCATTGGGCTGGAAATACCGGTTTTGGGATTGTGTACAGAAAGGGTTTGCAAACCGCTGAATCCACGGGTGAGTTTAACTCTGTCAGTTGAATGCACACATTGACAACCATTCAGTTAGATAGCTCCGTTTTGGGTTTAGAAGCAGATATTTCTCTGTACAGCCTATGGTCCCATTCCCTAGGGAATATCCCAACGCAGCTCCTAGAAGAAACGTGTTTCTGACTCGCTGAATCTCAACATAGATTCAACTCTCTAAGGTGAACGAACGCACAGCAGTGCAGATTCAAGGAAACGTTTCTCCTGAGTTTTAGACGTAGTTTCCTTCTGTTTAGTACGTATGCCGGCATTGGGCTGGAAATACCAGTTTTGGATTCTGCACAGAAAGGGTTTCCAAACCGCTGAATGCACACGTGAGTTTAACTCTGTCACTTGAATGAACACGTTGGCAACCATTCAGTTAGAGACCTCCGTTTTGGTTTTAGAAGCATATATTTCTCTGTACAGTCTATGGTCCCATTCACTCGGGAATATCCCAACGCAGCCCCTAGAGGAAACGTGTTTCTGACTCGCTGAATCTCAACATAGATTCAACTCTCTTAGGTGAACGAACGCACAGCAGAGCAGTTTCAAGGAAACGTTTCTCCTGAGTTTTAGACGAAGTTTCCTGCTGTTTAGTACGTATGCCAGCATTGGGCTGGAAATACCGGTTTTGGGATTCTGCACAGAAAGGGTTTGCAAACCGCTGAATCCACAAGTGAGTTTAACTCTGTCAGTTGAATGCACACGTTGACAACCATTCAGTTAGAGAGCTCCGTTTTGCTTTTAGAAGCAGATATTTCTCTGTACAACCTATGGTTCCATTCACTCGGGAATATCCCAACGCAGCCCCTAGAAGAAACGTGTTTCTGATTCGCTGAATCTCAACATAGACTCAACTCTCTTAGGTGAACATACGCACAGCAGAGCAGTTTCAAGGAAACGTTTCTCCTGAGTTTTAGACGAAGTTTACTGCTGTTTCGTACATATGTCGGCATTGGGCTGGAAATGCCGGTTTTGGGATTCTGCACAGAAAGGGTTTGCAAACCGCTGAATGCACACGTGAGTTTTCCTCTCTGAGTTGAATGCACACATTGACAACCATTCAGTTAGATAGCTCCGTTTTGGGTTTAGAAGCAGATATTTCTCTGTACAGCCTATGGTCCCATTCCCTCGGGAATATCCCAACGCAGCTCCTAGAAGAAACGTGTTTCCGACGGGCTGAATCTCAACTTAGATTCAACTCTCTAAGGTGAACGAAGGCTCAGCAGAGCAGTATCAAGGAAACGTTTCTCCTGAGTTTTAGACGAAGATTCCTGCTGTTTAGTACGTATGCCGGCATTGGGCTGGAAATACCGGTTTTGGATTCTGCAAAGAAAGTGTTTGCAAACCGCTGAATCCACACGTGAGTTTAACTCTGTCACTTGAATGCACACGTTGACAACCATTCAGTTAGAGACCTCCGTTTTGGTTTTAGAAGCAGATATTTCTCTCTACAGCCTATGGTCCCATTCACTCGGGAATATCCCAACGCAGCTCCTAGAAGAAACGTGTTTCTGACTCGCTGAATCTCAACATAGATTCAACTCTCTTAGGTGAACGAAGGCACAGCAGAGCAGTTTCAAGGAAACGTTTCTCCTGAGTCTTAGACGATGTTTACTGCGGTTTAGTACGTATGCCGGCATTGGGCTGGAAATACCGGTTTTGCGATTCTGCACAGAAAGGGTTTGCCAACCGCTGAAACCACACGTAAGTTTAACTCTGTCAGTTGAATGCACACATTGACAACCATTCAGTTAGATAGCTCCGTTTTGGTTTTAGAAGCAGGTATTTCTCTATACAGCCTATGGTCCCATTCACTCGGGAATACCCCAACGCAGCTCCTAGAAGAAACGTGTTTCTGACTCGCTGAATCTCAACATAGATTCAACTCTCTTAGGTGAACGAACGCACAGCAGAGCAGTTTCAAGGAAACGTTTCTCCTGAGTTTTAGACGATGATTACTGCGGTTTAGTACGTATGTCGGCATTGGGCTGGAAATACCGGTTTTGGGATTCTGCACAGAAAGGGTTTGCAAACGGCTGAATGCACACGTGAGTTTAACTCTGTCAGTTGAATGCACACATTGACAACCATTGAGTTAGATAGCTCCGTTTTGGTTTTAGGAGCAGATATTTCTCTGTACAGCCTATGGTCCCATTCACTCGGGAATATCCCAACGCAGCTCCTAGAAGAAACGTGTTTCTGACTCGCTGAATCTCAACATAGATTCAACTGTCTTAGGTGAACGAACGCACAGCAGAGCAGTTTCAAGGAAACGTTTCTCCTGAGTTTTAGACGAAGTTTACTGCAGTTTAGTACGTATGCCGGCATTGGGCTGGAAATACCGGTTTTGGGATTCTGCACAGAAAGGGTTTGCAAACCGCTGAATTCACACGTGAGTTTAACACTGTCAGTTGAATGCACACATTGACAACCATTGAGTTAGATAGCTCCGTTTTGGTTTTCGGAGCAGATATTTCTCTGTACAGCCTATGGTCCCATTCATTCGGGAATATCCCAACGCAGCTCCTAGAAGAAACGTGTTTCTGACTCTCTGAATCTCAACATAGATTCAACTCTCTTAGGTGAACGAACGCACAGCAGAGCAGTTTCAAGGACACGTTTCTCCTGAGTTTTAGACGATGTTTACTGCGGTTTAGTACGTATGACGGCATTGGGCTGGAAATACCGGTTTTGGGATTCTTCACAGAAAGAGTTTGCAAACGGCTGAATGCACACTTGAGTTTAACACTGTCAGTTGAATGCACACATTGACAACCATTCAGTTAGATAGCTCCGTTTTGGTTTTAGGAGCAGATATTTCTCTGTACAGCCTATGGTCCCATTCACTCGGGAATATCCCAACGCAGCTCCTAGAAGAAACGTCTTTCTGACTCTCTGAATCTCAACATAGATTCAACTCTCTTAGGTGAACGAACGCAGAGCGGAGTAGTTTCAAGGACACGTTTCTCCTTAGTTTTAGACGATGTTTACTGCGGTTTAGTACGTATGCCGGCATTGGGCTGGAAATACCGGTTTTGGGATTCTTCACAGAAAGGGTTTGCAAACAGCTGAATGCACACGTGAGTTTAACTCTGTCAGTTAAATGCACACATTGACAACCATTCAGTTAGATATCTCCGTTTTGGTTTTCGGAGCAGATATTTCTCTGTACAGCCTATGGTCCCATTCACTCGGGAATATCCGAACGCAGCTCCTAGAAGAAACGTGTTTCTGACTCGCTGAATCTCAACATAGATTCAACTCTCTTAGGTGAACGAAGGCCCAGCTGAGCAGTTTCAAGGAAACGTTTCTCCTGAGTTTTAGACGAAGTTTCCTGCGGTTTAGTACGTATGCCGGCATTGGGCTGGAAATACCGGTTTTGGGATTCTGCACAGAAAGGGTTTGCAAACCGCTGAATCCACACGTGAGTTTGACTCTGTCAGTTGAATGCACGCATAGACAACCATTGAGTTAGATAGCTCCGTTTTGGTTTTAGGAGCAGATATTTCTCTGTACAGCCTATGGTCCCATTCACTCGGGAATATCCCAACGCAGCTCCTAGAAGAAACGTGTTTCCGACTCTCTGAATCTCAACTTAGATTCAACTCTCTTTGGTGAATTAACGCACAGCAGAGCAGTTTCAAGGAAACGTTTCTCCTGAGTTTTAGACGATGTTTACTGCGGTTTAGTACGTATGCCGGCATTTGGCTGGAAATACCGGTTTTGGGATTCTGCACAGAAAGGGTTTGCAAACAGCTGAATGCACAGGTGAGTTTAACTCTGTCAGTTGAATGCACACATTGACAACCATTCAGTTAGATATTTCCATTTTGGTTTTAGGAGCAGATATTTCTCTGTACAGCCTATTGTCCCATTCACTCGGGAATATCCGAACGCAGCTCCTAGAAGAAACGTGTTTCTGACTCGCTGAATCTCAACATAGATTCAATTGTCTTAGGTGAACGAAAGCACAGCAGAGCAGTTTCAAGGAAACGTTTCTTCTGAGTTTTAGACGAAGTTTCCTGCTGTTTAGTACGTATGCCGGCATTGGGCTGGAATTACCGGTTTGCGATTCTGCACAGAAAGGGTTTGCCAATCGCTGAAACAACACGTAAATTTAACTCTGTCAGTGGAAGGCACACATTGACAACCATTCAGTTAGATGGATCCGTTTTGGTTTTAGAAGCAGGTATTGCTCTATACAGCCTATGGTCCCATTCACTCGGGAATATCCCAACGCAGCTCCTAGAAGAAACGTGTTTCTGACTCGCTGAATCTCAACATAGATTCAACTCTCTTAGGTGAACGAACGCACAGCAGAGCAGTTTCAAGGAAACGTTTCTCCTGAGATTTAGACGATGTTTACTGCAGTTTAGTACGTATGCCGGCATTCGGCTGGAAATACCGGTTTTGGGATTCTGCACAGAAAGGGTTTGCAAACCGCTGAATCCACATGTGAGTTTAACTCTGTCAGTTGAATGCACGCATTGACAACCATTGAGTTAGATAGCTCCGTTTTGGTTTTAGGAACAGATATTTCTCTCTACAGCCTATGGTCCAATTCCCTCGGGAATATCCCAACGCAGCTCTTAGAAGAAACGTGTTTATGACTCGGTGAATCTCCACATAGATTCAACTCTCTTAGGTGAACGAACGCACAGCACAGCAGTTTCAAGGAAACGTTTCTCCTGAGTTTTAGACGAAGTTTACTGCTGTTTCGTACGTATGCCGGTATTGGTCTGAAATTGCCGTTTTTGGGATACTGCAAAGAAAGGGTTTGCAAAACGCTGAATCCACACGTGAGTTTAACTCTGTCAGTTAAATGCAGACATTTTCAACCATTCAGTTAGATAGCTCCGTTTTGGTTTTAGAAGCAGATATTTCTCTCTACAGCCTATGGTCCAATTCCCTCGTGAATATCCCAAGGCAGCTCCTAGAAGAAACGTGTTTCTGACTCGCTGAATCTCAACATAGTTTCAACTCTCTTAGGTGAACGAACGCACAGCAGAGTAGTTTCAAGGAAACTTTTCTCCTGAGTTTTAGACGAAGTTTCCTGCTGTTTAGTACGTATGCCGGCATTGGGCTGGAAATACCGATTTTGGGATTCTGCACAGAAAGGGTTTGCAAACTGCTGAATCCACACGTGAATTTAACTCTGTCAGTTGAATGCACACATTGACAACCATTCAGTTAGATAACTCTGTTTTGGTTTTAGAAGCAGATATTTCTCTGTACAGCCTATGGTCCCATTCACTCGGGAATATACCAACGCAGCTCTTAGAACAAACGTGTTTCTGACTCGCTGAATCTAAACATAGATTCAACTCTCTTAGGTGAACGAACGCACAGCAGAGCAGTTTCAAGCAAACGTCTCTCCTGAGTTTTAGACAAAGTTTCCTGCTGTTTAGTACGTATGCCGGCATTGGGCTGGAAATACCGAAATTGGGTTTCCGCACAGAAAGGGTTTGCAAAGCGGTGAATCCACACGTGAGTTTAACTCTGTCAGTTGAATGCAAACATTGACAACCATTCAGTTAGATAGCTCCGTTTTGGTTTTAGAAGCAGATATTTCTCTGTACAGCCTATGGTCCCATTCACTCGGGAATATCCCAACGCAGCTCCTAGAAGAAACGTGTTTCTGACTCGCTGAATCTCAACATAGATTCCACTCGCTTAGGTGAACGAACGCACAGCAGAGCAGTATCAAGGAAACGTTTCCCTGAGTTTTAGACGAAGTTTACTGCTGTTTCGTACCTATGATGGCATTGGCCGGAAATGCCGGTTTTGGGATTCTGCACAGAAAGGGTTTGCAAACCGCTGAATCCACACGTGAGTCTAACACTGTCTGTTGAATGCACCCATGGAGAAACATTCAATTAGAAAGCTCCGTTTTGGTTTTAGAAGCAGATATTTCTCTGTACAGCTTACGGTCCCATTACCTCGGGAATATCCCAACGCAGCTCTTAGAAGAAACGTGTTTCTGACTCGCCGAATCTTCACATAGATTCAACTCTCTTAGGTGAACGAACACACAGCAGAGCAGTTTCAAGGAAACGTTTCTCCTGAGTTTTAGACGAAGTTTACTGCTGTTTCTTACGTATGTCCGCATTGGGCTGGAAATGCCGGTTTTGGGATTCTGCACAGAAAGGGTTTGCAAACCGCTGAATGCACACGTGAGTTTACCTCTCTGAGTTGAATGCACACATTGACAACCATTCAGTTAGATAGATCCGTTTTGGTTTTAGAAACAGATATTTCTCTGTACAGCCTATGGTCCCATTCACTCGGGAATATCCCAACGCAGCTCCTAGAAGAAACGTGTTTCTGACTCGCTGAATCCCAACATAGATTCAAATCTCTTAGGTGAAGGAACGCACAGCAGAGCAGTTTCAAGGAAACGTTTCTCCTGAGTTTTACACGAAGTTTCCAGCTGTTTAGTACGTATGCCGGCATTGGGCTGGAAATACCGGTTTTGGGATTGTGTACAGAAAGGGTTTGCAAACCGCTGAATCCACGCGTGAGTTTAACTCTGTCAGTTGAATGCACACATTGACAACCATTCAGTTAGATAGCTCCGTTTTGGGTTTAGAAGCAGATATTTCTCTGTACAGCCTATGGTCCCATTCCCTAGGGAATATCCCAACGCAGCTCCTAGAAGAAACGTGTTTCTGACTCGCTGAATCTCAACATAGATTCAACTCTCTAAGGTGAACGAACGCACAGCAGTGCAGATTCAAGGAAACGTTTCTCCTGAGTTTTAGACGTAGTTTCCTTCTGTTTAGTACGTATGCCGGCATTGGGCTGGAAATACCAGTTTTGGATTCTGCACAGAAAGGGTTTCCAAACCGCTGAATGCACACGTGAGTTTAACTCTGTCAGTTGAATGCACACGTTGACAACCATTCAGTTAGATAGCTCCGTTTTGGTTTTAGAAGCAGGTATTTCTCTATACAGCCTATGGTCCCATTCACTCGGGAATACCCCAACGCAGCTCCTAGAAGAAACGTGTTTCTGACCCGCTGAATCTCAACATAGATTCAACTCTCTTAGGTGAACGAACGCACAGCAGAGCAGTTTCAAGGAAACGTTTCTCCTGAGTTTTAGACGATGATTACTGCGGTTTAGTACGTATGTCGGCATTGGGCTGGAAATACCGGTTTTGGGATTCTGCACAGAAAGGGTTTGCAAACGGCTGAATGCACACGTGAGTTTAACTCTGTCAGTTGAATGCACACATTGACAACCATTGAGTTAGATAGCTCCGTTTTGGTTTTAGGAGCAGATATTTCTCTGTACAGCCTATGGTCCCATTCACTCGGGAATATCCCAACGCAGCTCCTAGAAGAAACGTGTTTCTGACTCGCTGAATCTCAACATAGATTCAACTGTCTTAGGTGAACGAACGCACAGCAGAGCAGTTTCAAGGAAACGTTTCTCCTGAGTTTTAGACGAAGTTTACTGCAGTTTAGTACGTATGCCGGCATTGGGCTGGAAATACCGGTTTTGGGATTCTGCACAGAAAGGGTTTGCAAACCGCTGAATTCACACGTGAGTTTAACACTGTCAGTTGAATGCACACATTGACAACCATTGAGTTAGATAGCTCCGTTTTGGTTTTCGGAGCAGATATTTCTCTGTACAGCCTATGGTCCCATTCATTCGGGAATATCCCAACGCAGCTCCTAGAAGAAACGTGTTTCTGACTCTCTGAATCTCAACATAGATTCAACTCTCTTAGGTGAACGAACGCACAGCAGAGCAGTTTCAAGGACACGTTTCTCCTGAGTTTTAGACGATGTTTACTGCGGTTTAGTACGTATGACGGCATTGGGCTGGAAATACCGGTTTTGGGATTCTTCACAGAAAGAGTTTGCAAACGGCTGAATGCACACTTGAGTTTAACACTGTCAGTTGAATGCACACATTGACAACCATTCAGTTAGATAGCTCCGTTTTGGTTTTAGGAGCAGATATTTCTCTGTACAGCCTATGGTCCCATTCACTCGGGAATATCCCAACGCAGCTCCTAGAAGAAACGTCTTTCTGACTCTCTGAATCTCAACATAGATTCAACTCTCTTAGGTGAACGAACGCAGAGCGGAGTAGTTTCAAGGACACGTTTCTCCTTAGTTTTAGACGATGTTTACTGCGGTTTAGTACGTATGCCGGCATTGGGCTGGAAATACCGGTTTTGGGATTCTTCACAGAAAGGGTTTGCAAACAGCTGAATGCACACGTGAGTTTAACTCTGTCAGTTAAATGCACACATTGACAACCATTCAGTTAGATATCTCCGTTTTGGTTTTCGGAGCAGATATTTCTCTGTACAGCCTATGGTCCCATTCACTCGGGAATATCCGAACGCAGCTCCTAGAAGAAACGTGTTTCTGACTCGCTGAATCTCAACATAGATTCAACTCTCTTAGGTGAACGAAGGCCCAGCTGAGCAGTTTCAAGGAAACGTTTCTCCTGAGTTTTAGACGAAGTTTCCTGCGGTTTAGTACGTATGCCGGCATTGGGCTGGAAATACCGGTTTTGGGATTCTGCACAGAAAGGGTTTGCAAACCGCTGAATCCACACGTGAGTTTGACTCTGTCAGTTGAATGCACGCATTGACAACCATTGAGTTAGATAGCTCCGTTTTGGTTTTAGGAGCAGATATTTCTCTGTACAGCCTATGGTCCCATTCACTCGGGAATATCCCAACGCAGCTCCTAGAAGAAACGTGTTTCCGACTCTCTGAATCTCAACTTAGATTCAACTCTCTTTGGTGAATTAACGCACAGCAGAGCAGTTTCAAGGAAACGTTTCTCCTGAGTTTTAGACGATGTTTACTGCGGTTTAGTACGTATGCCGGCATTTGGCTGGAAATACCGGTTTTGGGATTCTGCACAGAAAGGGTTTGCAAACAGCTGAATGCACAGGTGAGTTTAACTCTGTCAGTTGAATGCACACATTGACAACCATTCAGTTAGATATCTCCATTTTGGTTTTAGGAGCAGATATTTCTCTGTACAGCCTATTGTCCCATTCACTCGGGAATATCCGAACGCAGCTCCTAGAAGAAACGTGTTTCTGACTCGCTGAATCTCAACATAGATTCAATTGTCTTAGGTGAACGAAAGCACAGCAGAGCAGTTTCAAGGAAACGTTTCTTCTGAGTTTTAGACGAAGTTTCCTGCTGTTTAGTACGTATGCCGGCATTGGGCTGGAATTACCGGTTTGCGATTCTGCACAGAAAGGGTTTGCCAATCGCTGAAACAACACGTAAATTTAACTCTGTCAGTGGAAGGCACACATTGACAACCATTCAGTTAGATGGATCCGTTTTGGTTTTAGAAGCAGGTATTGCTCTATACAGCCTATGGTCCCATTCACTCGGGAATATCCCAACGCAGCTCCTAGAAGAAACGTGTTTCTGACTCGCTGAATCTCAACATAGATTCAACTCTCTTAGGTGAACGAACGCACAGCAGAGCAGTTTCAAGGAAACGTTTCTCCTGAGATTTAGACGATGTTTACTGCAGTTTAGTACGTATGCCGGCATTCGGCTGGAAATACCGGTTTTGGGATTCTGCACAGAAAGGGTTTGCAAACCGCTGAATCCACATGTGAGTTTAACTCTGTCAGTTGAATGCACGCATTGACAACCATTGAGATAGATAGCTCCGTTTTGGTTTTAGGAACAGATATTTCTCTGTACAGCCTATGGTCCCATTCACTCGGGAATATCCCAACGCAGCTCCTAGAAGAAACGTGTTTCTGACTCGCTGAATCTCAACATAGATTCAACTCTCTTAGGTGAACGAACGCACAGCAGAGCAATTTCAAGGACACGTTTCTCCTGAGTTTTAGACGATGTTTACTGCGGTTTAGTACGTATGCCGGCATTGGGCTGGAAATACCGGCTTTGGGATTCTGCACAGAAAGGGTTTGCAAACCGCTGAATTCACACGTCAGTTTAACTCTGTCAGTTGAATGCACGCGTTGACAACCATTGAGTTAGATAGCTCCATTTTGGTTTTCGGAGCAGATATTTCTCTGTACAGCCTATGGTCCCATTCACTCGGGTATATCCCAACGCAGCTCCTAGAAGAATCGTGTTTCTGACTCGCTGAATCTCAACATAGATTCAACTCTCTTAGGTGAACGAACGCACAGCACAGTAGTTTCAAGGAAACCTTTCTCCTGAGATTTAGACGAAGTTTCCTGCTGTTTAGTACGTATGCCGGCATTGGGCTGGAAATACCGGTTTTGGGATTCTGCACAGAAAGGGTTTGCAAACCGCTGAATCCACACGTGAGTTTACCTCTGTCAGTTGAATGCACACGTTGAAAACCATTCAGTTAGAGAGCTCCGTTTTGGTTTTAGAAGAAGATATTTCTCTGTACAGCCTATGGTCCCATTCACTCGGGAATATCCAAATGCAGCTCCTAGAAGAAACGTGTTTCTGACTCGCTGAATCTCAACATAGGTTCAACTCTCTTAGGTGAACGAACGCACAGCAGAGCAGTTTCAAGGAAACGTTTCTCCTGAGTTTTACACGAGGTTTCCTGCTGTTTAGTACGTATGCCGGCATTGGGCTGGAAATACCGGTTTTGGGATTCTGCACAGAAAGGGTTTGCAAACCGCTGAATCCTCACTTGACTTTAACTCTGTCAGTTGAATGCACACATTGACAACCATTCAGTTAGATAGCTCCGTTTTGGTTTTAGAAGCAGATATTTCTCTGTACAGCCTATGGTCTCATTCCCTCGGGAATATCTGAACGCAGCTCTTAGAAGAAACGTGTTTCTGACTCGCCGAATCTCCACATAGATTCAACTCTCTTAGGTGAACGAATGCACAGCAGAGCAGTTTCAAGGAAACGTTTCTCCTGAGTTTTAGACGAAGTTTACTGCTGCTTCGTACGTATGTCGGCATTGGGCTGGAAATGCCGGTTTTGGGATTCTGCACAGAAAGGGTTTGCAAACCGCTGAATGCACACGTGAGTTTACCTCTCTGAGTTCAATGCACACATTGACAACCATTCACTTAGATAGCTCCGTTTTGGTTTTACAAGCAGATATTTCTCTGTACAGCCTATGGTCCCATTCACTCGGTAATATCCCAACGCAGTTCCTAGAAGAAACCTGTTTCTGACTCGCTGAATTCCAACATAGATTCAACTCTCTTAGGTGAACGAACGCACAGAAGAGCAGTTTCAAGGAAACGTTTCTCCTGAGTTTTAGACGAAGTTTACTGCTGTTTCTTACGTATGATGGCATTGGGCTGGAAATACCGGTTTTGGGATTCTGCAAAGAAAGGGTTTGCAAACCGCTGAATCGACACGTGAGTTAAACTCTGTCAGTTGAATGCAGACATTGACAACCATTCAGTTAGATAGCTCCGTTTTGGTTTTAGAAGTAGATATTTCTCTCTACAGCCTATGGCCCAATTCCCTCGGGAATATCCCAATGCAGCTCCTAGAAGAAACGTGTTTCTGACTCGCTGAATCTCAACATAGATTCAACTCTCTTAGGTGAACGAAGGCACAGCAGAGCAGTTTCAAGGAAACGTTTCTCCTGAGTTTTAGACGAAGTTTCCTGCTGTTTAGTACGTATGCCGGCATTGGGCTGGAAATACTGGTTTTGGGATTCTGCTCAGAAAGGGTTTGCAAACCGCTGAATGCACACGTGAGTTTAACTCTGTTAGTTGAATGCACACGTTGACAACCATTCAGTTAGATAGCTCGGTTTTGGTTTTAGAAGCAGATATTCCTCTGTACAGCCTATGGTCTCATTCACTCGGGAATATCCCAACGCAGCTCCTAGAAGAAACGTGCTTCTGACTCGCTGAATCTCAACATAGATTCAACTCTCTTAGGTGAACGAACGCACAGCAGAACAGTTTCAAGGAAACGTTTCTCCTGAGCTTTAGACGAAGTTTCCTGCTGTTTAGTACGTATGCCGGCATTGGGCTGGAAATACCGATTTGCGATTCTGCACAGAAAGGGTTTGCAAATCGCTGAATCCACAGGTGAGTTTACCACTGTCAACTGAATGCACACATTGACAACCATTCAGTTAGATAGCTCCGTTTTGGTTTTAGAAGCAGATATTTCTCTGTACAGCCTATGGTCCCATTCACTCGGGAATATCCCAACGCAGCTCCTAGAAGAAACGTGTTTCTGACTCGCTGAATCTCAACATAGATTCAACTCTCTTAGGTGAACGAACGCACAGCAGAGCAGATTCAAGGAAACGTTTCCCTGAGTTTTAGACGAAGTTTACTGCTGTTTCCTACCTATGCTGGCATTGGGCTGGAAATGCCGGTTTTGGGATTCTGCACAGAAAGGGTTTGCAAACCGCTGAATCCACACGTGAGTCTAACACTGTCAGTTGAATGCACCCATGGACAAACATTCAGTTAAATAGCTCCGTTTATGTTTTAGAAGTAGATATTTCTCTGTACAGCATATGGTCTCATTCCCTCGGGAATATCCCAACGCAGTTCTTAGAAGAAACGTGTTTCTGACTCGCCGAATCTCCACATAGATTGAACTCTCTTAGGTGAACGAATGCACAGCAGAGCAGTTTCAAGGAAACGTTTCTCCTGAGTTTTAGACGAAGTTTACTGCTGCTTCGTACGTATGTCGGCAATGGGCTGGAAATGCCGGTTTTGGGATTCTGCACAGAAAGGGTTTGCAAACCGCTGAATCCACACGTGAGTTTAACTCTGTCGGTTGAATGCGCCCTTTGACAACCATTCAGTTAGAAAGCTCCGTTTCCGTTTTAGAAGCAGATATTTCTCTGTACAGCCTATGGTCCCATTCACTCGGGAATATACCAACGCAGCTCCTAGAAGAAACGTGTTTCTGGCTCGCTGAATCTCAACATAGATTCAACTCTCTTAGGTGAACGAACGCACAGCAGAGCAGTTTTAAGGAAACGTTTCTCCTGCGTTTTAGATGAAGTTTACTGTTGTTTCGCACGTATGCCGGCATTGGGCTGGAAATGCCGGTTTTGGGATTCTACACAGAAAGGGTTTACAAACCGCTGAATCCACACGTGAGTTTAACTCTGTCAGTTGAATGCGCCCTTTGACAACTATTCAGTTAGAAAGCTCCGTTTCCGTTTTAGAAGCAGATATTTCTCTGTACAGCCTATGGTCCCATTCACTCGGGAATATACCAACGCAGCTCCTAGAAGAAACGTGTTTCTGATTCGCTGAATCTGGCCATAGATTGAGCTCTCTTAGGTGAACGAACACACAGCAGAGCAGTTTCAAGGAAACGTTTCTCCTGAGTTTTAGAAGAAGTTTACGGCTCTTTCGTACGTATGACGGCATTGGGCTGGAAATGCCGGCTTTGGGATTCTGCACAGAATGGGTTTGCAAACCGCTGAATTCACACGTGAGTTTAACTCTGTCAGTTGAATGCGCACATTGACAACCATTCAGTTAGATAGCTCCGTTTCCGTTTTAGCAGCAGATATTTCTCTGTACAGCCCATGGTCCCATTCACTCGGGAATATCCCAACTCAGCTCCTAGAAGAAACGTCTTTCTGACTCGCTGAATCTCAACATAGGTTCAACTATCTTAGGTGAACGAACGTACAGCAGAGCAGTTTCAAGGAAACGTTTCTCCTGAGTTTTAGATGAAGTTTACTGCTGTTTCGTACGTATGCCGGCATTGGTCTGGAAATGCCGGTTTTGGGATTCTGCACAGAAAGGGTTTGCAAACCGCAGAATTCACACGTGAGTTCAACTCTGTCAGTTGAATGAGCACAATGACAACCATTCAGTTAGATAGCTCCGTTTTCGTTTTAGAAGCAGATATTTCTCTGTACAGCGTATGCTCCCATTCACTCGGGAATATCCCAACGCAGCTCCTGGAAGAAACAAGTTTCTGACTCGCTGAATCTCAACATAGATTCAACTCTCTTAGGTGAACGAACGCACAGCAGAGCAGTTTCAAGGAAACGTTTCTCCTGAGTTTTAGACGAAATTTACTGCTGTTTCGTACGTATGCCAGCATTGGGGTGGATATGCCGGTTTTTGGATTCTGCACAGAAAGGGTTTGCAAACCGCTGAATCCACACGTGAGTTTAACTCTGTCAGTTGAATGCTCACATTGACAATGATTTAGTTAGATAGCTCCGTTTCCGTGTTAGCAGCAGATATTTCTCTGTACAGCCAATGGTCCCATTCACTCGGGAATATCCCAACGCAGCTCCTAGAAGAAACGTGTTTCTGACTCGCTGAATCTCAAAATAGATTCAACTCCCTTAGGTCAACGAATGCACAGCAGAGCAGTTTCAAGGAAATGTTTCTCCTGAGTTTTAGACGACGTTTACTGCTGTTTCGTACGTATGCCGGCATTGGGCTGGATATGCCGGTTTTGGGATTCTGCACAGAAAAGGTTTGCAAAACGCTGAATCCACACGTGAATTTAACTCTGTAAGTTGAATGCTCAAAATTGACAACCATTCAGTTAGATAGCTCCGTTTTCGTTTTAGAAGCAGATATTTCTCTGTACAGCCTATGGTCCCTTTCACTCGGAAATATCTCATCGCAGCTTCTAAAAGAAACGTGTTTCTCACTCGCTGAATCTCAACATAGATTCATCTCTCTTAGGTGAACGAACACACAGCAGAGCAGTTTCAAGGAAACGTTTCTCGTGACTTTTAGACGAAGTTTACTGCTGTTTCGTACGTATGCCGGCATAGGGCTCGAAATTCCGGTTTTGGGATTCTGCACAGAAAGTGTTTGCAAACCGCTGAATCCACACGTGAGTTTAACTGTGTCAGTTGAATGCGCATATTAATAACCATTCAGTTAGATAGCTCCGTTTCGGTTTAAGAAGCAGATATTTCTCTGTACAGCCTATGGTCCCATTCACTCGGGAAGATCCCAACGCAGCTCCTAGAAGAAACCTGTTTCTGACTCGCTGAATTTCAACATAGATTCAACTCTCTTAGGTGAACGAACGCACAGCAGAGCAGTTTCAAGGAAACGTTTCCCTGAGTTTTAGACGAAGTTTACTTCTGTTTCGTACCTATGCCGGCATTGGGCTGGAAATACCGGTTTTGGGATTCTGCACAGAAAGGGTTTGCAAATCGCTGAATACACACGTGAGTCTAACACTGTCAGTTGAATGCACCCATGGACAAACATTCAGTTAAATAGCTCCGTTTTGGTTTTAGAAGTAGATATTTCTCTGTACAGCCTATGGTCTCATTCCCTCGGGAATATCCCGAACCAGCTCTTAGAAGAAACGTGTTTCTGACTCGCCGAATCTCCACATAGATTGAAATCTCTTAGGTGAACGAATGCACAGCAGAGCAGTTTCAAGGAAACGTTTCTCCTGAGTTTTAGACGAAGTTTACTGCTGCTTCGTACATATGTCGGCATTGGGATGGAAATGCCGGTTTTGGGATTCTGCAGAGAAAGGGTTTGCAAACCGCTGAATCCACACGTGAGTTTAACTCTGTCACTTGAATTCACACATTGACAACCATTCAGTTGGATAGCTCCGTTTTGGTTTTAGGAGCAGATATTTCTCTGTACAGCCTATCGTCCCATTCACTCGGGAATATCCCAACGCAGCTCCTAGAAGAAACGTGTTTCAGACCCGCTGAATCTCAACATAGATTAAACTCTCTTAGGTGAACGAACGCACAGCAGAAAAGTTTCAAGGAAACGTTTCTCCTGAGTTTTAGACAACGTTTCCTGCTGTTTAGTACGTATTCCCGCATTGGGCTGGAAATACCAGTTTTGGGAATCTGCACAGAAAGGGTTTGCAAACAGCTGAATCCACACGTGAGTTTAACTCTCTCAGTTGAATGCAGGCATTGACAAGCATTCAGTTAGATAGCTCCGTTTTCGTTTTAGAAGCAGATATTTCTCTGTACAGCCTATGGTCCAATTCCCTCGGGAATATCCCAAAGCAGCTCCTAGAAGAAACCTGTTTCTGACTCGCTGAATCTCAACATAGATTCAACTCTCTTAGGTGAACGAACGCACAGCACAGCAGTTTCAAGGAAACGTTTCTCCTGAGTTTTAGACGAAGTTTCCTGCTGTTTCGTACGTATGCCGGCATTGGGCTGGAAATACCGGTTTTGGGATTCTGACAGAAAGGGTTTGCAAACCGCTGAATCCACACGTGAGTTTAACTCTGTCAGGTGAATGCACACGTTGACAACCATTCAGTTAGAGAGCTCTGTTTTGGTTTTAGAAGCAGATATTTCTCTGTACAGCCTATGGTCCCATTCACTCGTGAATATCCAAATGCAGCTCCTAGAAGAAACGTGTTTCTGACTCGCTGAGTCTCAACATAGATTCAACTCTCTTAGGTGAACGAAGGCACAGCAGAGCAGTTTCAAGGAAACGTTTCTCCTGAGTTTTAGACGAAGTTTCCTGCTGTTTAGTACGTATGCCGGCATTGGGCTGGAAATACCGGTTTTGGGATTCTGCACAGAAAGCGTTTGCAAACCGCTGAATCCTCACTTGACTTTAATTCTGTCAGTTGAATGCACACATTGAGAACCATTCATTTAGATAGCTCCGTTTTGGTTTTAGAAGCAGATATTTCTCGGTACAGCCTATGGTCCCATTCACTCGGGAATATCCCAACGCAGCTCCTAGAAGAAACGTGTTTCTGACTCGCTGAATCTCAACATAGATTCAACTCTCTTAGGTGAACGAATGCCCAGCAGAGAAGTTTCAAGGAAACGTTTCCCTGAGTTTTAGACGAAGTTTACTGCTGTTTCGTACCTATGCCGGCATTGGGCTGGAAATACCGGTTTTGGGATTCTTCACAGAAAGGGTTTGCAAACCGCTGAATCCACACGTGAGTCTAACACTGTCAGTTGAATGCACCCATGGACAAACATTCAGTTAGATAGCTCCGTTTTGGTTTTAGAAGTAGATATTTCTCTGTACAGCCTATGGTCTCATTCCCTCTGGAATATCCGAACGCAGCTCTTAGAAGAAACGTGTTTCTGACTCGCCGAATCACCACATAGATTCAACTCTCTTAGGTGAACGAATGCACAGCAGAGCAGTTTCAAGGAAACGTTTCTCCTGAGTTTTAGACGAAGTTTACTGCTGCTTCGTACGTATGTCGGCATTGGGCTGGAAATGCCGGTTTTGGGATTCTGCACAGAAAGGGTTTGCAAACCGCTGAATGCACACGTTAGTTTACCTCTCTGAGTTCAATGCACACATTGACAACCATTCAGTTAGATAGCTCCGTTTTGGTTTTAGAAGCAGATATTTCTCTATACAGCCTATGGTCCAATTCCCTCGGGAATATCCCAACGCAGCTCCTAGAAGAAACGTGTTTATGACTCGCTGAATCCCAGCATAGATTCAACTCTCTTAGGTGAACGAACGCACAGCACAGCAGTTTCAAGGAAACGTTTCTCCTGAATTTTAGACGAAGTTTACTGCTGTTTCATACGTATGCCGGTATTGGGCTGGAAATGCCGGTTTTGGGATACTGCAAAGAAAGGGTTTGCAGAACGCTGAATCCACAGGTGAGTTTAACTTCTGTCAGTTGAATGCACACATTGACAACCATTCAGTTAGATAGCTCCGTTTTGGTTTTAGGAGCAGATATTTCTCTGTACAGCCTATCGTCCCATTCACTCGGGAATATCCCAACGCAGCTCCTAGAAGAAACGTGTTTCAGACCCGCTTAATCTCAACATAGATTAAACTCTCGTAGGTGAACGAACGCACAGCAGAGCAGTTTCAAGGAAACGTTTCTCCTGAGTTTTAGACAAAGTTTCCTGCAGTTTAGTATGTATTCCTACATTGGGCTGGAAATACCGGTTTTGGGATTCTGCACAGAAAGGTTTTGCAAACAGCTGAATCCACACGTGAGTTTAACTCTCTCAGTTGAATGCAGACATTGACAACCATTCAGTTAGATAGCTCCGTTTTGGTTTTAGAAGCAGATATTTATCTCTACAGCCTATGGTCCAATTCCCTCGGGAATATCCCAACGCAGCTCCTAGAAGAAACGTGTTTCTGACTCGCTGAATCTCAACATAGATTCAACTCTCTTAGGTGAACGAACGCACAGCACAGTAGTTTCAAGGAAACCTTTCTCCTGAGATTTAGACGAAGTTTCCTGCTGTTTAGTACGTATGCCGGCATTGGGCTGGAAATACCGGTTTTGGGATTCTGCACAGAAAGGCTTTGCAAACCGCTGAATCCACACGTGAGTTTAACTCTGTCAGTTGAATGCACACGTTGACAACCATTCAGTTAGAGAGCTCCGTTTTGGTTTTAGAAGAAGATATTTCTCTGTACAGCCTATGGTCCCATTCACTCGGGAATATCCAAATGCAGCTCCTAGAAGAAACGTGTTTCTGACTCGCTGAATCTCAACATAGGTTCAACTCTCTTAGGTGAACGAACGCACAGCAGAGCAGTTTCAAGGAAACGTTTCTCCTGAGTTTTACACGAGGTTTCCTGCTGTTTAGTACGTATGCCGGCATTGGGCTGGAAATACCGGTTTTGGGATTCTGCACAGAAAGGGTTTGCAAACCGCTGAATCCTCACTTGACTTTAACTCTGTCAGTTGAATGCACACATTGACAACCATTCAGTTAGATAGCTCCGTTTTGGTTTTAGAAGCAGATATTTCTCTGTACAGCCTATGGTCTCATTCACTCGGGAATATCCGAACGCAGCTCTTAGAAGAAACGTGTTTCTGACTCGCCGAATCTCCACATAGATTCAACTCTCTTAGGTGAACGAATGCACAGCAGAGCAGTTTCAAGGAAACGTTTCTCCTGAGTTTTAGACGAAGTTTACTGCTGCTTCGTACGTATGTCGGCATTGGGCTGGAAATGCCGGTTTTGGGATTCTGCACAGAAAGGGTTTGCAAACCGCTGAATCCACACGTGAGTTTAACTCTGTTAGTTGAATGCACACGTTGACAACCATTCAGTTAGATAGCTCGGTTTTGGTTTTAGAAGCAGATATTCCTCTGTACAGCCTATGGTCTCATTCACTCGGGAATATCCCAAAGCAGCTCCTAGAAGAAACGTGCTTCTGACTCGCTGAATCTCAACATAGATTCAACTCTCTTAGGTGAACGAACGCACAGCAGAGCAGTTTCAAGGAAACGTTTCTCCTGAGCTATAGACGAAGTTTCCTGTTGTTTAGTACGTATGCCGGCATTGGGCTGGAAATACCGATTTTCGATTCTGCACAGAAAGGGTTTGCAAATCGCTGAATCCACAGGTGAGTTTACCACTGTCAGCTGAATGTACACATTGACAACCATTCAGTTAGATAGCTCCGTTTTGGTTTTAGAAGCAGATATTTCTCTGTACAGCCTATGGTCCCATTCACTCGGGAATATCCCAACGCAGCTCCTAGAAGAAACGTGTTTCTGACTCGCTGAATCTCAACATAGATTCAACTCTCTTAGGTGAACGAACGCACAGCAGAGCAGATTCAAGGAAACGTTTCCCTGAGTTTTAGACGAAGTTTACTGCTGTTTCCTACCTATGCCGGCATTGGGCTGGAAATGCCGGTTTTGGGATTCTGCACAGAAAGGGTTTGCAAACCGCTGAATCCACACGTGAGTCTAACACTGTCAGTTGAATTCACCCATGGACAAACATTCAGTTAAATAGCTCCGTTTAGGTTTTAGAAGTAGATATTTCTCTGTACAGCCTATGGTCTCATTCCCTCGGGAATATCCCAACGCAGCTCTTAGAAGAAACGTGTTTCTGACTCGCCGAATCTCCACATAGATTGAACTCTCTTAGGTGAACGAATGCACAGCAGAGCAGTTTCAAGGAAACGTTTCTCCTGAGTTTTAGACGAAGTTTACTGCTGCTTCGTACGTATGTCGGCAATGGGCTGGAAATGCCGGTTTTGGGATTCTGCACAGAAAGGGTTTGCAAACCGCTGAATGCACACGTGAGTTTACCTCTCTGAGTTCAATGCACACATTGACCACCATTCAGTTAGATAACTCCATTTTGGTTTTAGAAGCAGATATTTCTCTGTACAGCCTATGGTCCCATTCACTCGGTAATACCCCAACGCAGCTCCTAGAAGAAACGTGTTTCTGACTTACTGAATCTCAACATAGATTCAAATCTCTTAGGTGAAGGAACGCACAGCAGAGCAGTTTCAAGGAAACGTTTCTCCTGAGTTTTAGACAAAGTTTCCTGCTGTTTAGTACATATGCCGGCATTGGGCTGGAAATACCGGTTTTGGGATTCCGCACAGAAAGGGTTTGCAAACAGCTGAATCCACATGTGAGTTTAACTCTGTCAGTTGAATGCAGACATTGACAACCATTCAGTTAGATAGCTCCGTTTTGGTTTTAGAAGCAGATATTTCTCTCTACAGCCTATGGTCCAATTCCCTCGGGAATATCCCAACGCAGCTCCTAGAAGAAACGTGTTTCTGAGTCGCTGAATCTCAGCATAGATTCAACTCTCTTAGGTGAACGAACGCACAGCACAGCAGTTTCAAGGAAACGTTTCTCCTGATTTTTAGACGAAGTTTCCTGCTGTTTAGTACGTATGCCGGCATTCGGCTGGAAATACCGGTTTCGGGATTCTGCACAGAAAGGGTTTGCAAATCGCTGAATCCACACGTGAGTTTTACTCTGTCAGTTGAATGCACACGTTGACAACCATTCAGTTAGAGAGCTCCGTTTTGGTTTTAGAAGCAGATATTTCTCTCTACAGCCTATGGTCCAATTCCCTCGGGAATATCCCAACGCAGCTCCTAGAAGAAACGTGTTTCTGAGTCGCTGAATCTCAGCATAGATTCAACTCTCTTAGGTGAACGAACGCACAGCACAGCAGTTTCAAGGAAACGTTTCTCCTGATTTTTAGACGAAGTTTACTGCTGTTTCATACCTATGCCGGTATTGGGCTGGAAATACCGGTTTTGGGATTCTGCACAGAAAGGCTTTGCAAACCGCTGAATCCACACGTGAGTCTAACACTGTAAGTTGAATGCACCCATGGGCAAACATTCAGTTAGATAGGTCCGTTTTGGTTTTAGAAGTAGATATTTCTCTGTACAGCCTATTTTCTCATTCACTCGGGAATATCCGAACGCAGCTCTTAGAAGAAACGTGTTTCTGACTCGCCGAATCTCCACATAGATTCAACTCTCTTAGGTGAACGAATGCACAGCATAGCAGTTTCAAGGAAACGTTTCTCCTGAGTTTTAGACGAAGTTTACTGCTGCTTCGTACGTATGTCGGCATTGGGCTGGAAATGCCGGTATGGGATTCTGCACAGAAAGGGTTTGCAAACCGCTGAATGCACACGTGAGTTTACCTGTCTGAGTTCAATGCACACATTGACAACCATTCAGGTAGATAGCTCCGTTTTGGTTTTAGAAGCAGATATTTCTCTGTACAGCCTATGGTCCCATTCACTCGTGAATATCCCAACGCAGCTCCTAGAAGAAACGTGTTTATGACTCGCTGAATCCCAACATAGATTCAACTCTCTTAGGTGAACGAACGCACAGCACAGCAGTTTCAAGGAAACGTTTCCCCTGAGTTTTAGACGAAGTTTACTGCTGTTTCGTACGTATGCCGGTATTGGGCTGGAAATGCCGGTTTTGGAATACTGCAAAGAAAGGGTTTGCAGAACGCTGAATCCACAGGTGAGTTTAACTTCTGTCAGTTGAATGCACACATTGACAACCATTCAGTTAGATAGCTCCGTTTTGGTTTTAGAAGCAGATATTTCTCTGTACAGCCTATGGTCCCATTCACTCGGGAATATCCCAACGCAGCTCCTAGAAGAAACCTGTTTCAGACCCGCTGAATCTCAATATAGATTCAGATCTCTTAGGTAAACGAACGCACAGCAGAGCAGTTTCAAGGAAACGTTTCTCCTGAGTTTTAGACAAAGTTTCCTGCTGTTTAGTACGTATTCCCGCATTGGGCTGGAAATAACGGTTTTGGGATTCTGCACAGAAAGGTTTTGCAAACAGCTGAATCCACACGTGAGTTTAACTCTCTCAGTTGAATGCAGACATTGACAACCATTCAGTTAGATAGCTCCGTTTTGGTTTTAGAAGCAGATATTTCTCTCTACAGCCTATGGTCCAATTCCCTCGGGAATATCCCAACGCAGCTCCTAGAAGAAACGTGTTTCTGACTCGCTGAATCTCAACATAGATTCAACTCTCTTAGGTGAACGAACCCACAGCACAGCAGTTTCAAGGAAACGTTTCTCCTGAGATTTAGACGAAGTTTCCTGCTGTTTAGTACGTATGCCGGCATTGGGCTGGAAATACCGGTTTTGGGATTATGCACAGAAAGGGTTTGCAAACCGCTGAATCCACACATGAGTTTAACTCTGTCAGTTGAATGCACACGTTGACAGCCATTCAGTTAGAGGGCTCCGTTTTGGTTTTAGAAGAAGATATTTCTCTGTACAGCCTATGGTCCCATTCACTCGGGAATATCCAAACGCAGCTCCTAGAAGAAACGTGTTTCTGACTCGCTGAATGTCAACATAGGTTCAACTCTCTTACGTGAATGAACGCACAGCAGAGCAGTTTCAAGGAAACGTTTCTCCTGAGTTTTAGACGAAGTTTCCTGCTGTTTAGTACGTATGGCGGCATTGGGCCGGAAATACCGGTTTTGGGATTCTGCACAGAAAGGGTTTGCAAACCGCTGAATCCCCACTTGAGTTTGACTCTCTCAGTTGAATGCACACATTGACAACCATTCAGTTAGATAGCTCCGTTTTGGTTTTAGAAGCAGATATTTCTCTGTACAGCCTACGGTCTCATTCCCTCGGGAATATCCCAACGCAACTCTTAGAAGAAACGTGTTTCTGACTCGCCGAATCTCCACATAGATTGAACTTTCTTAGGTGAACGAACACACAGCAGAGCAGTTTCAAGGAAACGTTTCTCCTGAGTTTTAGACGAAGTTTCCTGCTGTTTAGTACGTTTGCCGGCATTGGGCTGGAAATTCCGGTTTTGGGATTCTGCAGAGAAAGGGTTTGCAAACCGCTGAATCCACACCTGAGTTTATCTCTGTCAGTGGAATGCGCACACTGACAACCATTCTGTTAGATAGCTCCGTTTTCGATTTAGAAGCAGATATTTCTCTGTGCAGCCAATGGTCCCATTCACTCGGGAATATCCCAACGCACCGCCTAGAAGAAACCTGTTTCTGACTCGCTGAATCTCAACATAGATTCAACTCTCTTAGGTGAACGAACACCAGCAGAGCAGTTTCAAGGAAACGTTTCTCCTGAGTTTTAGACGAAGTTTACTGCTGTTTCGTATGTATGCCGGTATTCGGTTGGAAATGCCGGTGTTGCGATTCTGCGCAGAAAGGGTTTGCAAACCGCTGAATCCACACGTGAGTTTAAGTCTGTCAGTTGAATGCACCCATTGACAACCATTCAGTTAGATAGCTCCGTTTTGGTTTTAGAAGCAGATATTTCTCTGTAGAGCCTATGGTCTCATTCACTCGGGAATATCCGAACGCAGCTCCTAGAAGAAACTTGTTTCTGACTCGCTGAATCTCAACATAGATTTAACTCTCTTAGGTGAACGAAAGCACAGCAGAGCAGGTTCAAGGAAACGTTTCTCCTGAGTTTTAGACGAAGTTTCCTGCGGTTTAGTACGTATGCCGGCACTGGGCTGGAAATACCGGTTTTGGGATTCTGCACAGAATGGGTTTGCAAACCGCTGAAGCCACACGTGAGTTTAACTCTGTCAGTTGAATGCACACATTGACAACCATTCAGTTAGATAGCTCCGTTTGGTTTTAGGAGCAGATATTTCTCTGTACAGCCTATGGTCCCATTCACTCGGGAATATCCCAACGCAGCTCCTAGAAGAAACGTGTTTCTGACTCGCTGAATCTCAACATAGATTCAACTCTCTTAGGTGAACGAACGCACCGCAGAGCAGTTTCAAAGAAACGTTTCTCCTGAGTTTTAGAGGAAGTTTACTGCTGTTTCGTACATATGTCGGCATTGGGCTGGAAATGCCGGTTTTGCGATTCTGCACAGAAAGGGTTTGCAAACCGCTGAATCCACACGTGAGTTCAAATGTGTCAGTTGAATGCACCCATTGACAACCATTCAGTTAGAAAGCTCCGTTTTGGTTTTAGAAGCAGATATTTCTCTGTACAGACTATGGACCCATTCATTCGGGAATATCCCAACGCAGCTCCTAGAAGAAACGTGTTTCTGACTCGCTGAATCTCAACATAGATTCAACTCTCTTTGGTGAACGAACGCACAGCAGAGCAGTCTCAACTAAACGCTTCTCCTCAATCTTAGACGAAGTCATACTGCTGTTTCGTACGTATGCTGGCATTGGGCTGGAAATGACGGTTTCGCGATTCTGCACAGAAAGGGTTTGCAAACCGCTGAATCCACACGTGAGTTTAACTCTGTCGGTTGAATGCACTCATTGACAACCATTCAGGTAGATAGCTCCGTTTTGGGTTTAGAAGCAGATATTTCTCTGTACAGCCTATGGTCCCATTCCCTCGGGAATATCCCAACGCAGCTCCCAGAAGAAACGTGTTTCCGACTTGCTGAATTTCAACATAGATTCAACTCTCTAAGGTGAACGAACGCACAGCAGAGCAGTTTCAAGGAAACGTTTCTCCTGAGATTTAGACGAAGTTTACTGCTGTTTAGTACGTATGCCGGCATTGGACTGGAAATACTGGTTTTGGGATTCTGCACAGAAAGGGATTGCAAACCGCTGAATCCAGACGTGAGTATAACTCTGTCAGTTGAATGCAGACATTGAGAACCATTCAGTTAGATAGCTCCGTTTTGGTTTTAGAAGCAGATATTTCTCTCTACAGCCTATGGTCCAATTCCCTCGGGAATATCCCAACGCAGCTCTTAGAAGAAACGTGTTTATGACTCGGTGAATCTCCACATAGATTCAACTCTCTTAGGTGAACGAACGCACAGCACAGCAGTTTCAAGGAAACGTTTCTCCTGAGTTTTAGACGAAGTTTACTGCTGTTTCGTACGTATGCCGGTATTGGTCTGAAATTGCCGTTTTTGGGATACTGCAAAGAAAGGGTTTGCAAAACGCTGAATCCACACGTGAGTTTAACTCTGTCAGTTAAATGCAGACATTGTCAACCATTCAGTTAGATAGCTCCGTTTTGGTTTTAGAAGCAGATATTTCTCTCTACAGCCTATGGTCCAATTCCCTCGTGAATATCCCAAGGCAGCTCCTAGAAGAAACGTGTTTCTGACTCGCTGAATCTCAACATAGTTTCAACTCTCTTAGGTGAACGAACGCACAGCAGAGTAGTTTCAAGGAAACTTTTCTCCTGAGTTTTAGACGAAGTTTCCTGCTGTTTAGTACGTATGCCGGCATTGGGCTGGAAATACCGATTTTGGGATTCTGCACAGAAAGGGTTTGCAAACTGCTGAATCCACACGTGAATTTAACTCTGTCAGTTGAATGCACACATTGACAACCATTCAGTTAGATAACTCTGTTTTGGTTTTAGAAGCAGATATTTCTCTGTACAGCCTATGGTCCCATTCACTCGGGAATATACCAACGCAGCTCTTAGAACAAACGTGTTTCTGACTCGCTGAATCTAAACATAGATTCAACTCTCTTAGGTGAACGAACGCACAGCAGAGCAGTTTCAAGCAAACGTCTCTCCTGAGTTTTAGACAAAGTTTCCTGCTGTTTAGTACGTATGCCGGCATTGGGCTGGAAATACCGAAATTGGGTTTCCGCACAGAAAGGGTTTGCAAAGCGGTGAATCCACACGTGAGTTTAACTCTGTCAGTTGAATGCAAACATTGACAACCATTCAGTTAGATAGCTCCGTTTTGGTTTTAGAAGCAGATATTTCTCTGTACAGCCTATGGTCCCATTCACTCGGGAATATCCCAACGCAGCTCCTAGAAGAAACGTGTTTCTGACTCGCTGAATCTCAACATAGATTCCACTCGCTTAGGTGAACGAACGCACAGCAGAGCAGTATCAAGGAAACGTTTCCCTGAGTTTTAGACGAAGTTTACTGCTGTTTCGTACCTATGATGGCATTGGCCGGAAATGCCGGTTTTGGGATTCTGCACAGAAAGGGTTTGCAAACCGCTGAATCCACACGTGAGTCTAACACTGTCTGTTGAATGCACCCATGGAGAAACATTCAATTAGAAAGCTCCGTTTTGGTTTTAGAAGCAGATATTTCTCTGTACAGCTTACGGTCCCATTACCTCGGGAATATCCCAACGCAGCTCTTAGAAGAAACGTGTTTCTGACTCGCCGAATCTTCACATAGATTCAACTCTCTTAGGTGAACGAACACACAGCAGAGCAGTTTCAAGGAAACGTTTCTCCTGAGTTTTAGACGAAGTTTACTGCTGTTTCTTACGTATGTCCGCATTGGGCTGGAAATGCCGGTTTTGGGATTCTGCACAGAAAGGGTTTGCAAACCGCTGAATGCACACGTGAGTTTACCTCTCTGAGTTGAATGCACACATTGACAACCATTCAGTTAGATAGATCCGTTTTGGTTTTAGAAACAGATATTTCTCTGTACAGCCTATGGTCCCATTCACTCGGGAATATCCCAACGCAGCTCCTAGAAGAAACGTGTTTCTGACTCGCTGAATCCCAACATAGATTCAACTCTCTTAGGTGAAAGATCGCACAGCAGAGCAGTTTCAAGGAAACGTTTCTCCTGAGTTTTACACGAAGTTTCCAGCTGTTTAGTACGTATGCCGGCATTGGGCTGGAAATACCGGTTTTGGGATTGTGTACAGAAAGGGTTTGCAAACCGCTGAATCCACGCGTGAGTTTAACTCTGTCAGTTGAATGCACACATTGACAACCATTCAGTTAGATAGCTCCGTTTTGGGTTTAGAAGCAGATATTTCTCTGTACAGCCTATGGTCCCATTCCCTAGGGAATATCCCAACGCAGCTCCTAGAAGAAACGTGTTTCTGACTCGCTGAATCTCAACATAGATTCAACTCTCTAAGGTGAACGAACGCACAGCAATGCAGATTCAAGGAAACGTTTCTCCTGAGTTTTAGACGTAGTTTCCTTCTGTTTAGTACGTATGCCGGCATTGGGCTGGAAATACCAGTTTTGGATTCTGCACAGAAAGGGTTTCCAAACCGCTGAATGCACACGTGAGTTTAACTCTGTCACTTGAATGAACACGTTGGCAACCATTCAGTTAGAGACCTCCGTTTTGGTTTTAGAAGCATATATTTCTCTGTACAGTCTATGGTCCCATTCACTCGGGAATATCCCAACGCAGCCCCTAGAGGAAACGTGTTTCTGACTCGCTGAATCTCAACATAGATTCAACTCTCTTAGGTGAACGAACGCACAGCAGAGCAGTTTCAAGGAAACGTTTCTCCTGAGTTTTAGACGAAGTTTCCTGCTGTTTAGTACGTATGCCAGCATTGGGCTGGAAATACCGGTTTTGGGATTCTGCACAGAAAGGGTTTGCAAACCGCTGAATCCACAAGTGAGTTTAACTCTGTCAGTTGAATGCACACGTTGACAACCATTCAGTTAGAGAGCTCCGTTTTGCTTTTAGAAGCAGATATTTCTCTGTACAACCTATGGTTCCATTCACTCGGGAATATCCCAACGCAGCCCCTAGAAGAAACGTGTTTCTGATTCGCTGAATCTCAACATAGACTCAACTCTCTTAGGTGAACATACGCACAGCAGAGCAGTTTCAAGGAAACGTTTCTCCTGAGTTTTAGACGAAGTTTACTGCTGTTTCGTACATATGTCGGCATTGGGCTGGAAATGCCGGTTTTGGGATTCTGCACAGAAAGGGTTTGCAAACCGCTGAATGCACACGTGAGTTTTCCTCTCTGAGTTGAATGCACACATTGACAACCATTCAGTTAGATAGCTCCGTTTTGGGTTTAGAAGCAGATATTTCTCTGTACAGCCTATGGTCCCATTCCCTCGGGAATATCCCAACGCAGCTCCTAGAAGAAACGTGTTTCCGACGGGCTGAATCTCAACTTAGATTCAACTCTCTAAGGTGAACGAAGGCTCAGCAGAGCAGTATCAAGGAAACGTTTCTCCTGAGTTTTAGACGAAGATTCCTGCTGTTTAGTACGTATGCCGGCATTGGGCTGGAAATACCGGTTTTGGATTCTGCAAAGAAAGTGTTTGCAAACCGCTGAATCCACACGTGAGTTTAACTCTGTCACTTGAATGCACACGTTGACAACCATTCAGTTAGAGACCTCCGTTTTGGTTTTAGAAGCAGATATTTCTCTCTACAGCCTATGGTCCCATTCACTCGGGAATATCCCAACGCAGCTCCTAGAAGAAACGTGTTTCTGACTCGCTGAATCTCAACATAGATTCAACTCTCTTAGGTGAACGAAGGCACAGCAGAGCAGTTTCAAGGAAACGTTTCTCCTGAGTCTTAGAAGATGTTTACTGCGGTTTAGTACGTATGCCGGCATTGGGCTGGAAATACCGGTTTTGCGATTCTGCACAGAAAGGGTTTGCCAACCGCTGAAACCACACGTAAGTTTAACTCTGTCAGTTGAATGCACACATTGACAACCATTCAGTTAGATAGCTCCGTTTTGGTTTTAGAAGCAGGTATTTCTCTATACAGCCTATGGTCCCATTCACTCGGGAATACCCCAACGCAGCTCCTAGAAGAAACGTGTTTCTGACTCGCTGAATCTCAACATAGATTCAACTCTCTTAGGTGAACGAACGCACAGCAGAGCAGTTTCAAGGAAACGTTTCTCCTGAGTTTTAGACGATGATTACTGCGGTTTAGTACGTATGTCGGCATTGGGCTGGAAATACCGGTTTTGGGATTCTGCACAGAAAGGGTTTGCAAACGGCTGAATGCACACGTGAGTTTAACTCTGTCAGTTGAATGCACACATTGACAACCATTGAGTTAGATAGCTCCGTTTTGGTTTTAGGAGCCGATATTTCTCTGTACAGCCTATGGTCCCATTCACTCGGGAATATCCCAACGCAGCTCCTAGAAGAAACGTGTTTCTGACTCGCTGAATCTCAACATAGATTCAACTGTCTTAGGTGAACGAACGCACAGCAGAGCAGTTTCAAGGAAACGTTTCTCCTGAGTTTTAGACGAAGTTTACTGCAGTTTAGTACGTATGCCGGCATTGGGCTGGAAATACCGGTTTTGGGATTCTGCACAGAAAGGGTTTGCAAACCGCTGAATTCACACGTGAGTTTAACACTGTCAGTTGAATGCACACATTGACAACCATTGAGTTAGATAGCTCCGTTTTGGTTTTCGGAGCAGATATTTCTCTGTACAGCCTATGGTCCCATTCATTCGGGAATATCCCAACGCAGCTCCTAGAAGAAACGTGTTTCTGACTCTCTGAATCTCAACATAGATTCAACTCTCTTAGGTGAACGAACGCACAGCAGAGCAGTTTCAAGGACACGTTTCTCCTGAGTTTTAGACGATGTTTACTGCGGTTTAGTACGTATGACGGCATTGGGCTGGAAATACCGGTTTTGGGATTCTTCACAGAAAGAGTTTGCAAACGGCTGAATGCACACTTGAGTTTAACACTGTCAGTTGAATGCACACATTGACAACCATTCAGTTAGATAGCTCCGTTTTGGTTTTAGGAGCAGATATTTCTCTGTACAGCCTATGGTCCCATTCACTCGGGAATATCCCAACGCAGCTCCTAGAAGAAACGTCTTTCTGACTCTCTGAATCTCAACATAGATTCAACTCTCTTAGGTGAACGAACGCAGAGCGGAGTAGTTTCAAGGACACGTTTCTCCTTAGTTTTAGACGATGTTTACTGCGGTTTAGTACGTATGCCGGCATTGGGCTGGAAATACCGGTTTTGGGATTCTTCACAGAAAGGGTTTGCAAACAGCTGAATGCACACGTGAGTTTAACTCTGTCAGTTAAATGCACACATTGACAACCATTCAGTTAGATATCTCCGTTTTGGTTTTCGGAGCAGATATTTCTCTGTACAGCCTATGGTCCCATTCACTCGGGAATATCCGAACGCAGCTCCTAGAAGAAACGTGTTTCTGACTCGCTGAATCTCAACATAGATTCAACTCTCTTAGGTGAACGAAGGCCCAGCTGAGCAGTTTCAAGGAAACGTTTCTCCTGAGTTTTAGACGAAGTTTCCTGCGGTTTAGTACGTATGCCGGCATTGGGCTGGAAATACCGGTTTTGGGATTCTGCACAGAAAGGGTTTGCAAACCGCTGAATCCACACGTGAGTTTGACTCTGTCAGTTGAATGCACGCATTGACAACCATTGAGTTAGATAGCTCCGTTTTGGTTTTAGGAGCAGATATTTCTCTGTACAGCCTATGGTCCCATTCACTCGGGAATATCCCAACGCAGCTCCTAGAAGAAACGTGTTTCCGACTCTCTGAATCTCAACTTAGATTCAACTCTCTTTGGTGAATTAACGCACAGCAGAGCAGTTTCAAGGAAACGTTTCTCCTGAGTTTTAGACGATGTTTACTGCGGTTTAGTACGTATGCCGGCATTTGGCTGGAAATACCGGTTTTGGGATTCTGCACAGAAAGGGTTTGCAAACAGCTGAATGCACATGTGAGTTTAACTCTGTCAGTTGAATGCACACATTGACAACCATTCAGTTAGATATCTCCATTTTGGTTTTAGGAGCAGATATTTCTCTGTACAGCCTATTGTCCCATTCACTCGGGAATATCCGAACGCAGCTCCTAGAAGAAACGTGTTTCTGACTCGCTGAATCTCAACATAGATTCAATTGTCTTAGGTGAACGAAAGCACAGCAGAGCAGTTTCAAGGAAACGTTTCTTCTGAGTTTTAGACGAAGTTTCCTGCTGTTTAGTACGTATGCCGGCATTGGGCTGGAATTACCGGTTTGCGATTCTGCACAGAAAGGGTTTGCCAATCGCTGAAACAACACGTAAATTTAACTCTGTCAGTGGAAGGCACACATTGACAACCATTCAGTTAGATGGATCCGTTTTGGTTTTAGAAGCAGGTATTGCTCTATACAGCCTATGGTCCCATTCACTCGGGAATATCCCAACGCAGCTCCTAGAAGAAACGTGTTTCTGACTCGCTGAATCTCAACATAGATTCAACTCTCTTAGGTGAACGAACGCACAGCAGAGCAGTTTCAAGGAAACGTTTCTCCTGAGATTTAGACGATGTTTACTGCAGTTTAGTACGTATGCCGGCATTCGGCTGGAAATACCGGTTTTGGGATTCTGCACAGAAAGGGTTTGCAAACCGCTGAATCCACATGTGAGTTTAACTCTGTCAGTTGAATGCACGCATTGACAACCATTGAGTTAGATAGCTCCGTTTTGGTTTTAGGAACAGATATTTCTC
Organism: Aotus nancymaae; assembly: GCF_030222135.1. Classification (NCBI taxonomy): domain Eukaryota; kingdom Metazoa; phylum Chordata; class Mammalia; order Primates; family Aotidae; genus Aotus; species Aotus nancymaae. Next base: position 158,181 of record NW_026988464.1, read on the forward strand.
TCTACAGCCTATGGTCCAATTCCCTCGGGAATATCCCAACGCAGCTCTTAGAAGAAACGTGTTTATGACTCGGTGAATCTCCACATAGATTCAACTCTCTTAGGTGAACGAACGCACAGCACAGCAGTTTCAAGGAAACGTTTCTCCTGAGTTTTAGACGAAGTTTACTGCTGTTTCGTACGTATGCCGGTATTGGTCTGAAATTGCCGTTTTTGGGATACTGCAAAGAAAGGGTTTGCAAAACGCTGAATCCACACGTGAGTTTAACTCTGTCAGTTAAATGCAGACATTGTCAACCATTCAGTTAGATAGCTCCGTTTTGGTTTTAGAAGCAGATATTTCTCTCTACAGCCTATGGTCCAATTCCCTCGTGAATATCCCAAGGCAGCTCCTAGAAGAAACGTGTTTCTGACTCGCTGAATCTCAACATAGTTTCAACTCTCTTAGGTGAACGAACGCACAGCAGAGTAGTTTCAAGGAAACTTTTCTCCTGAGTTTTAGACGAAGTTTCCTGCTGTTTAGTACGTATGCCGGCATTGGGCTGGAAATACCGATTTTGGGATTCTGCACAGAAAGGGTTTGCAAACTGCTGAATCCACACGTGAATTTAACTCTGTCAGTTGAATGCACACATTGACAACCATTCAGTTAGATAACTCTGTTTTGGTTTTAGAAGCAGATATTTCTCTGTACAGCCTATGGTCCCATTCACTCGGGAATATACCAACGCAGCTCTTAGAACAAACGTGTTTCTGACTCGCTGAATCTAAACATAGATTCAACTCTCTTAGGTGAACGAACGCACAGCAGAGCAGTTTCAAGCAAACGTCTCTCCTGAGTTTTAGACAAAGTTTCCTGCTGTTTAGTACGTATGCCGGCATTGGGCTGGAAATACCGAAATTGGGTTTCCGCACAGAAAGGGTTTGCAAAGCGGTGAATCCACACGTGAGTTTAACTCTGTCAGTTGAATGCAAACATTGACAACCATTCAGTTAGATAGCTCCGTTTTGGTTTTAGAAGCAGATATTTCTCTGTACAGCCTATGGTCCCATTCACTCGGGAATATCCCAACGCAGCTCCTAGAAGAAACGTGTTTCTGACTCGCTGAATCTCAACATAGATTCCACTCGCTTAGGTGAACGAACGCACAGCAGAGCAGTATCAAGGAAACGTTTCCCTGAGTTTTAGACGAAGTTTACTGCTGTTTCGTACCTATGATGGCATTGGCCGGAAATGCCGGTTTTGGGATTCTGCACAGAAAGGGTTTGCAAACCGCTGAATCCACACGTGAGTCTAACACTGTCTGTTGAATGCACCCATGGAGAAACATTCAATTAGAAAGCTCCGTTTTGGTTTTAGAAGCAGATATTTCTCTGTACAGCTTACGGTCCCATTACCTCGGGAATATCCCAACGCAGCTCTTAGAAGAAACGTGTTTCTGACTCGCCGAATCTTCACATAGATTCAACTCTCTTAGGTGAACGAACACACAGCAGAGCAGTTTCAAGGAAACGTTTCTCCTGAGTTTTAGACGAAGTTTACTGCTGTTTCTTACGTATGTCCGCATTGGGCTGGAAATGCCGGTTTTGGGATTCTGCACAGAAAGGGTTTGCAAACCGCTGAATGCACACGTGAGTTTACCTCTCTGAGTTGAATGCACACATTGACAACCATTCAGTTAGATAGATCCGTTTTGGTTTTAGAAACAGATATTTCTCTGTACAGCCTATGGTCCCATTCACTCGGGAATATCCCAACGCAGCTCCTAGAAGAAACGTGTTTCTGACTCGCTGAATCCCAACATAGATTCAACTCTCTTAGGTGAAAGATCGCACAGCAGAGCAGTTTCAAGGAAACGTTTCTCCTGAGTTTTACACGAAGTTTCCAGCTGTTTAGTACGTATGCCGGCATTGGGCTGGAAATACCGGTTTTGGGATTGTGTACAGAAAGGGTTTGCAAACCGCTGAATCCACGCGTGAGTTTAACTCTGTCAGTTGAATGCACACATTGACAACCATTCAGTTAGATAGCTCCGTTTTGGGTTTAGAAGCAGATATTTCTCTGTACAGCCTATGGTCCCATTCCCTAGGGAATATCCCAACGCAGCTCCTAGAAGAAACGTGTTTCTGACTCGCTGAATCTCAACATAGATTCAACTCTCTAAGGTGAACGAACGCACAGCAGTGCAGATTCAAGGAAACGTTTCTCCTGAGTTTTAGACGTAGTTTCCTTCTGTTTAGTACGTATGCCGGCATTGGGCTGGAAATACCAGTTTTGGATTCTGCACAGAAAGGGTTTCCAAACCGCTGAATGCACACGTGAGTTTAACTCTGTCACTTGAATGAACACGTTGGCAACCATTCAGTTAGAGACCTCCGTTTTGGTTTTAGAAGCATATATTTCTCTGTACAGTCTATGGTCCCATTCACTCGGGAATATCCCAACGCAGCCCCTAGAGGAAACGTGTTTCTGACTCGCTGAATCTCAACATAGATTCAACTCTCTTAGGTGAACGAACGCACAGCAGAGCAGTTTCAAGGAAACGTTTCTCCTGAGTTTTAGACGAAGTTTCCTGCTGTTTAGTACGTATGCCAGCATTGGGCTGGAAATACCGGTTTTGGGATTCTGCACAGAAAGGGTTTGCAAACCGCTGAATCCACAAGTGAGTTTAACTCTGTCAGTTGAATGCACACGTTGACAACCATTCAGTTAGAGAGCTCCGTTTTGCTTTTAGAAGCAGATATTTCTCTGTACAACCTATGGTTCCATTCACTCGGGAATATCCCAACGCAGCCCCTAGAAGAAACGTGTTTCTGATTCGCTGAATCTCAACATAGACTCAACTCTCTTAGGTGAACATACGCACAGCAGAGCAGTTTCAAGGAAACGTTTCTCCTGAGTTTTAGACGAAGTTTACTGCTGTTTCGTACATATGTCGGCATTGGGCTGGAAATGCCGGTTTTGGGATTCTGCACAGAAAGGGTTTGCAAACCGCTGAATGCACACGTGAGTTTTCCTCTCTGAGTTGAATGCACACATTGACAACCATTCAGTTAGATAGCTCCGTTTTGGGTTTAGAAGCAGATATTTCTCTGTACAGCCTATGGTCCCATTCCCTCGGGAATATCCCAACGCAGCTCCTAGAAGAAACGTGTTTCCGACGGGCTGAATCTCAACTTAGATTCAACTCTCTAAGGTGAACGAAGGCTCAGCAGAGCAGTATCAAGGAAACGTTTCTCCTGAGTTTTAGACGAAGATTCCTGCTGTTTAGTACGTATGCCGGCATTGGGCTGGAAATACCGGTTTTGGATTCTGCAAAGAAAGTGTTTGCAAACCGCTGAATCCACACGTGAGTTTAACTCTGTCACTTGAATGCACACGTTGACAACCATTCAGTTAGAGACCTCCGTTTTGGTTTTAGAAGCAGATATTTCTCTCTACAGCCTATGGTCCCATTCACTCGGGAATATCCCAACGCAGCTCCTAGAAGAAACGTGTTTCTGACTCGCTGAATCTCAACATAGATTCAACTCTCTTAGGTGAACGAAGGCACAGCAGAGCAGTTTCAAGGAAACGTTTCTCCTGAGTCTTAGACGATGTTTACTGCGGTTTAGTACGTATGCCGGCATTGGGCTGGAAATACCGGTTTTGCGATTCTGCACAGAAAGGGTTTGCCAACCGCTGAAACCACACGTAAGTTTAACTCTGTCAGTTGAATGCACACATTGACAACCATTCAGTTAGATAGCTCCGTTTTGGTTTTAGAAGCAGGTATTTCTCTATACAGCCTATGGTCCCATTCACTCGGGAATACCCCAACGCAGCTCCTAGAAGAAACGTGTTTCTGACTCGCTGAATCTCAACATAGATTCAACTCTCTTAGGTGAACGAACGCACAGCAGAGCAGTTTCAAGGAAACGTTTCTCCTGAGTTTTAGACGATGATTACTGCGGTTTAGTACGTATGTCGGCATTGGGCTGGAAATACCGGTTTTGGGATTCTGCACAGAAAGGGTTTGCAAACGGCTGAATGCACACGTGAGTTTAACTCTGTCAGTTGAATGCACACATTGACAACCATTGAGTTAGATAGCTCCGTTTTGGTTTTAGGAGCAGATATTTCTCTGTACAGCCTATGGTCCCATTCACTCGGGAATATCCCAACGCAGCTCCTAGAAGAAACGTGTTTCTGACTCGCTGAATCTCAACATAGATTCAACTGTCTTAGGTGAACGAACGCACAGCAGAGCAGTTTCAAGGAAACGTTTCTCCTGAGTTTTAGACGAAGTTTACTGCAGTTTAGTACGTATGCCGGCATTGGGCTGGAAATACCGGTTTTGGGATTCTGCACAGAAAGGGTTTGCAAACCGCTGAATTCACACGTGAGTTTAACACTGTCAGTTGAATGCACACATTGACAACCATTGAGTTAGATAGCTCCGTTTTGGTTTTCGGAGCAGATATTTCTCTGTACAGCCTATGGTCCCATTCATTCGGGAATATCCCAACGCAGCTCCTAGAAGAAACGTGTTTCTGACTCTCTGAATCTCAACATAGATTCAACTCTCTTAGGTGAACGAACGCACAGCAGAGCAGTTTCAAGGACACGTTTCTCCTGAGTTTTAGACGATGTTTACTGCGGTTTAGTACGTATGACGGCATTGGGCTGGAAATACCGGTTTTGGGATTCTTCACAGAAAGAGTTTGCAAACGGCTGAATGCACACTTGAGTTTAACACTGTCAGTTGAATGCACACATTGACAACCATTCAGTTAGATAGCTCCGTTTTGGTTTTAGGAGCAGATATTTCTCTGTACAGCCTATGGTCCCATTCACTCGGGAATATCCCAACGCAGCTCCTAGAAGAAACGTCTTTCTGACTCTCTGAATCTCAACATAGATTCAACTCTCTTAGGTGAACGAACGCAGAGCGGAGTAGTTTCAAGGACACGTTTCTCCTTAGTTTTAGACGATGTTTACTGCGGTTTAGTACGTATGCCGGCATTGGGCTGGAAATACCGGTTTTGGGATTCTTCACAGAAAGGGTTTGCAAACAGCTGAATGCACACGTGAGTTTAACTCTGTCAGTTAAATGCACACATTGACAACCATTCAGTTAGATATCTCCGTTTTGGTTTTCGGAGCAGATATTTCTCTGTACAGCCTATGGTCCCATTCACTCGGGAATATCCGAACGCAGCTCCTAGAAGAAACGTGTTTCTGACTCGCTGAATCTCAACATAGATTCAACTCTCTTAGGTGAACGAAGGCCCAGCTGAGCAGTTTCAAGGAAACGTTTCTCCTGAGTTTTAGACGAAGTTTCCTGCGGTTTAGTACGTATGCCGGCATTGGGCTGGAAATACCGGTTTTGGGATTCTTCACAGAATTGGTTTGCACACAGCTGAATGCACACGTGAGTTTAACTCTGTCAGTTGAATGCACACATTGACAACCATTCAGTTAGATAGCTCCCTTTTGGTTTTAGGAGCAGATATTTCTCTGTACAGCCTATGGTCCCATTCACTCGGGAATATCCGAATGCAGCTCCTAGAAGAAACGTGTTTCTGACTCGCTGAATCTCAACATAGATTCAACTCTCTTAGGTGAACGAACGCACAGCAGAGCAGTTTCCCGGAAACGTTTTTCCTGAGTGATAGACGAAGTTTCCTGATGTTTAGTACGTATGTGGGAATTGGGCTGGAAATACCGGTTTTGCGATTCTGCACAGAAAGGGTTTGCCAACCGCTGAAACCACACATAAGTTTAACTCTGTCAGTTGAATGCACACATTGACAACCATTCAGTTAGATAGCTCCGTTTTGGTTTCAGAAGCAGGTATTTCTCTATACAGCCTATGGTCCCATTCACTCGGGAATACCCCAACGCAGTTCCTAGAAGAAACGTGTTTCTGACTCTCTGAATCTCAACATAGATTCAACTCTCTTAGGTGAACGAACGCACAGCAGAGCAGTTTCAAGAAAACGTTTCTCCTGAGTTTTAGACGAAGTTTCCTGCTGTTTAGTACGTATGCCGGCATTGGGCTGGAAATACCGGTTTTGGGATTCTGCACAGAAAGGGTTTGCAAACCGCTGAATCCACACGTGAGTTTAACTCTGTCAGTTGAATGCACACATTGACAACCATTCAGTTAGATATCTCCGTTTTGGTTTTAGGAGCAGATATTTCTCTGTACAGCCTATGGTCCCATTCACTCGGGATTATCCCAACGGAGCTCCTAGAAGAAACGTGTTTCTGACTCGCTGAATCTCAACATAGATTCAACTCTCTCAGTTGAACGAAGGCACAGCAGAGCAGTTTCAAGGAAACGTTTCTCCTGAGTCTTAGACTATGTTAACTGCGGTTTAGTACGTATGCCGGCATTGGGTTGGAAATACCGGTTTTGGGATTCTTCACAGAAAGGGTTTGCAAACGGCTGAATGCACACGTGAGTTTAAAACTGTCAGTTGAATGCACACATTGACAACCATTCAGTTAGATAGCTCCGTTTTGGTTTTAGGAGCAGATATTTCTCTGTACAGTCTATGGTCCCATTCACTCGGGAATATCCCCACGCAGCTCCTAGAAGAAACGTGTTTCTGACTCTCTGAATCTCAACATAGATACAACTCTCTTAGGTGAACGAACGCACAGCAGAGCAGTTTCAAGGAAACGTTTCTCCTGAGTTTTAGACGAAGTTTACTGCGCTTTAGTACGTATGCCGGCATTGGGCTGCTAATACCGGTTTTGGGATTCTGCACAGAAAGGGTTTGCAAACCGCTGAATCCACACGTGAGTTTAACTCTGTCAGTTGAATGCACGCATTGACAACCATTGAGTTAGATAGCTCCGTTTTGGTTTTCGGAGCAGATATTTCTCTGTACAGCCTAGGGTCCCATTCACTCGGGAATATCCCAACGCAGCTCCTAGAAGAAACGAGTTTCTGACTCTCTGAATCTCAACATAGATTCACCTCTCTTAGGTGAACGAACGCATAACAGAGCAGATTCAAGGACACGTTTCTCCTGAGTTTTAGAAGATGTTTACTGCGGTTTAGTACGTATGCCGGCATTGGGCTGGAAATACCGGTTTTGGGATTCTTCACAGAAAGGGTTTGCAAACAGCTGAATGCACACGTGAGTTAAACTCTGTCAGTTGAAAGCTCACATTGACAACCATTCAGTTAGATATCTCCGTTTTGGTTTTAGGAGCAGATATTTCTCTGTACAGCCTATGGTCCCATTCACTCGGGAACATCCGAACGCAGCTCCTAGAAGAAACGTGTTTCTGACTCGCTGAATCTCAACATAGATTCAACTCTCTTAGGTGAACGAACGCACAGCTGAGCAGTTTCAAGGAAACGTTTCTCCTAAGTTTTAGACGAAGTTTACTGCGGTTTAGTACGTATGCCGGCATTGGGCTGGAAATACCGGTTTGGGGATTCTGTACAGAAAGGGTTTGCAAACCGCTGAATCCACACGTGAGTTTACATCTGTCAGTTGATTGCACACATTGACAACCATTCAGTTAGATATCTCCGTTTTGGTTTAAGGAGCAGATATTTCTCTGTACAGCCTATGGTCCCATTCACTCGGGAATATCCCAACACAGCTTCTAGAAGAAACGTGTTTCTGACTCGCTGAATCTCAACATAGATTCAACTGTCTTAGGTGAACGAACGCACAGCAGAGCAGTTTCAAGGAAACGTTTCTCCTGAGTTTTAGACGAAGTTTACTGCGGTTTAGGACGTATGCCAGCATTCGGCTGGAAATACCGTTTTTGGGATTCTGCACAGAAAGGCTTTGCAAACCGCTGAATCCACACGTGAGTTTAACTCTGTCAGTTGAATGCAAACATTTACAAACATTCAGTTAGATAGCTCCGTTTTGGTTTTAGGAGCAGATATTTCTCTGTACAGCCTATGGTCCCATTCACTCGGGAATAACCCAACGCAGCTCCTAGAAGAAACGTGTTTCTGACTCGCTGAATCTCAACATAGATTCAACTCTCTTAGGTGAACGAACGCACAGCAGAACAGTTTCAAGGAAACGTTTTTCGTGGGTTTTAAACGAAGTTTACTGCGGTTTAGTACGTATGCCGGCATTGGGCTGGAAATACCGGTTTGGGGATTCTGTACAGAAAGGGTTTGCAAACCGCTGAATCCACACGTGAGTTTAACTCTGTCAGTTGAATGCACACATTTACAACCATTGAGTTAGATAGCTGCGTTTTGGTTTTAGGAGCAGATATTTCTCTGTACAGCCTATGGTCCCATTCACTCGGGAATATCCCAATGCAGCTCCTAGAAGAAACGTGTTTCTGACTCGCTGAATCTCAACATAGATTCTACTCTCTTAGGTGAATGATCGCACAGCAGAGCAGTTTCAAGGAAACGTTTCTCCTGAGTTTTAGACGAAGTTTCCTGCTGTTTAGTACGTATGCCGGCATTGGGCTGGAAATACCGGTTTTGGGATTCTGCACAGAAAGGGTTTGCAAACCGCTGAATCCACACGTGAGTTTAACTCTGTCAGTTGAATGCACGCATTGACAACCATTGAGTTAGATAGCTCCGTTTTGGTTTTCGGAGCAGATATTTCTCTGTACAGCCTATGGTCCCATTCACTCGGGAATATCCCAACGCAGCTCCTAGAAGAAACGTGTTTCTGACTCTCTGAATCTCAACATAGATTCACCTTTCTTAGGTGAACGAACGCACAGCAGAGCAGTTTCAAGGACACGTTTCTCCTGAGTTTTAGACGATGTTTACTGCGGTTTAGTACGTATGCCGGCATTGGGCTGGAAATACCGGTTTTGGGATTCTTCACAGAAAGGGTTTGCAAACCGCTGAATGCACACGTGAGTTTAACTCTGTCAGTTGAATGCACACATTGACAACCATTCAGTTAGATATCTCCGTTTTGGTTTTAGGAGCAGATATTTCTCTGTACAGCCTATGGTCCCATTCACTCGGGAACATCCGAACGCAGCTCCTAGAAGAAACGTGTTTCTGACTCGCTGAATCTCAACATAGATTCAACTCTCTTAGGTGAACGAACGCACAGCAGAGCAGTTTCAAGGAAACGTTTCTCCTGAATTTTAGACGATGTTTACTGCGGTTTAGTACGTATGCCCGCATTGGGCTGGAAATACCGGTTTTGGGATTCTGCACAGAAAGGGTTTGCAAACCGCTGAATGCACACGTGAGTTTAACTCTGTCAGTTGAATGCACACATTGACAACCATTCAGTTAGATATCTCCGTTTTGGTTTTAGGAGCAGATATTTCTCTGTACAGCCTATGGTTCCATTCACTCGGGAATATCCCAACGCAGCTCCTAGAAGAAACGTGTTTCTGACTCGCTGAATCACAACATAGATTCAACTCTCTTAGGTGAACGAACGCCCCGCAGAGCAGTTTCAAGGAAACGTTTCTCCTGAGTTTTAGACGAAGTTTACTGCGGTTTAGGACGTATGCCAGCATTGGGCTGGAAATACCGGTTTTGGGATTCTGCACAGAAAGGCTTTGCAAACCGCTGAATCCACACGTGAGTTTAACTCTGTCAGTTGAATGCAAACATTTACAAACATTCAGTTAGATAGCTCCGTTTTGGTTTTAGGAGCAGATATTTCTCTGTACAGCCTATGGTCCCATTCACTCGGGAATATCCCAACGCAGCTCCTAGAAGAAACGTGTTTCTGACTCGCTGAATCTCAACATAGATTCAACTCTCTTAGGTGAACGAAGGCACAGCAGAGCAGTTTCAAGGAAACGTTTCTCCTGAGTTTTAGACGAAGTTTACTGCGGTTTAGGACGTATGCCAGCATTGGGCTGGAAATACCGGTTTTGGGATTCTGCACAGAAAGGCTTTGCAAACCGCTGAATCCACACGTGAGTTTAACTCTGTCAGTTGAATGCACACATTTACAACCATTGAGTTAGAAAGCTGCGTTTTGGTTTTAGGAGCAGATATTTCTTTGTACATCCTATGGTCCCATTCACTCGGGTATATCCCAACGCAGCTCCTAGAAGAAACGTGTTTCTGACTCGCTGAATCTCAACATAGATTCAACTCTCTTAGGTGAACGAACGCACAGCAGAACAGTTTCAAGGAAACGTTTTCCGTGGGTTTTAAACGAAGTTTACTGCGGTTTAGTACGTATGCCGGCATTGGGCTGGAAATACCGGTTTGTGTATTCTGTACAGAAAGGTTTTGCAAACCGCTGAATCCACACGTGAGTTTAACTCTGTCAGTTGAATGCACACATTGACAACCATTCAGTTAGATATCTCCGTTTTGGTTCTAGGAGCAGATATTTCTCTGTACAGCCTATGGTCCCATTCACTCGGGAATATCCCAATGCAGCTCCTAGAAGAAACGTGTTTCTGACTCGCTGAATCTCAACATAGATTCTACTCTCTTAGGTGAATGATCGCACAGCAGAGCAGTTTCAAGGAAACGTTTCTCCTGAGTTTTAGACGAAGTTTCCTGCTGTTTAGTACGTATGCCGGCATTGGGCTGGAAATACCGGTTTTGGGATTCTGCACAGAAAGGGTTTGCAAACCGCTGAATCCACACCTGAGTTTAACTCTCTCAGTTGAATGCACACATTGACAACCATTCAGTTAGATACCTCCGTTTTGGTTTTCGGAGCAGATATTTCTCTGTACAGCCTATGGTCCCATTCACTCGGGAATATCCCAACGCAGCTCCTAGAAGAAACGTGTTTCTGACTCGCTGAATCTCAACATAGATTCAACTCTCTTAGGTGAACGAAGGCACAGCAGAGCAGTTTCAAGGAAACGTTTCTACTGAGTCTTAGACGATGTTTACTGCGGTTTAGTACGTATGCCGGCATTGGGCTGGAAATACCGGTTTTGGGATTCTTCACAGAAAGGGTTTGCAAACGGTTGAATGCACACGTGAGTTTAACACTGTCAGTTGAATGCACACATTGACAACCATTCAGTTAGATAGCTCCGTTTTGGTTTTAGGAGGAGATTTTTCTCTGTACAGCCTATGGTCCCATTCACTCGGGAATATCCCAACGCAGCTCCTAGAAGAAACGTGATTCTGACTCTTTGAATCTCAACATAGATTCAACTCTCTTAGGTGAACGAACGCACAGCAGAGCAGTTTCAAGGAAACGTTTCTCCTGAGTTTTAGACGAAGTTTACAGCGCTTTAGTACGGATGCCGGCATTGGGCTGCAAATACCGGTTTTGGGATTCTGCACAGAAAGGGTTTGCAAACCGCTGAATCCACACGTGAGTTTAACTCTGTCAGTTGAATGCGCGCATTGACAACCATTGAGTTAGAGAGCTCCGTTTTGGTTTTCGGAGCAGATATTTCTCTGTACAGCCTATGGTCCCATTCACTCGGGAATATCCCAACGCAGCTCCTAGAAGAAACGTGTTTCTGACTCTCTGAATCTCAACATAGATTCACCTCTCTTAGGTGAACGAACGCAGAGCAGAGCTGTTTCAAGGACACGTTTCTCCTGAGTTTTAGACGATGTTTACTGCGGTTTAGTACGTATGCCGGCATTGGGCTGGAAATACCGGTTTTGGGATTCTGCACAGAAAGGCTTTGCAAACCGCTGAATCCACACGTGAGTTTAACTCTGTCAGTTGAATGCACACATTTACAACCATTGAGTTAGATAGCTCCGTTTTGGTTTTAGGAGCAGATATTTCTCTGTACAGCCTATGGTCCCATTCACTCGGGTATATCCCAACGCAGCTCCTAGAAGAAACGTGTTTCTGACTCGCTGAATCTCAACATAGATTCAACTCTCTTAGGTGAACGAACGCACAGCAGAACAGTTTCAAGGAAACGTTTTTCGTGGGTTTTAAACGAAGTTTACTGCGGTTTAGTACGTATGCCGGCATTGGGCTGGAAATACCGGTTTGGGGATTCTGTATAGAAAGGGTTTGCAAACCGCTGAATCCACACGTGAGTTTAACTCTGTCAGTTGAATGCACACATTGACAACCATTCAGTTAGATATCTCCGTTTTGGTTTTCGGAGCAGATATTTCTCTGTACAGCCTTTGGTCCCATTCACTCGGGAATATCCCAACGCAGCTCCTAGAAGAAACGTGTTTCTGACTCGCTGAATCTCAACATAGATTCAACTCTCTTAGGTGAACGAAGGCACAGCAGAGCAGTTTCAAGGAAACGTTTCTCCTGAGTCTTAGACGATGTTTACTGCGGTTTAGTACGTATGCCGGCACTGGGCTGGAAATACTGGTTTTGGGATTCTTCACAGAAAGGGTTTGCAAACGGCTGAATGCACACGTGAGTTTAACTCTGTCAGTTGAATGCACACATTGACAACCATTCAGTTAGATAGCTCCGTTTGGTTTTAGGAGCAGATATTTCTCTGTACAGCCTATGGTCCCATTCACTCGGGAATATCCCAACGCAGCTCCTAGAAGAAACGTGTTTCTGACTCGCTGAATCTCAACATAGATTCAACTCTCTTAGGGGAACGAACGCACCGCAGAGCAGTTTCAAAGAAACGTTTCTCCTGAGTTTTAGAGGAAGTTTACTGCTGTTTCGTACATATGTCGGCATTGGGCTGGAAATGCCGGTTTTGCGATTCTGCACAGAAAGGGTTTGCAAACCGCTGAATCCACACGTGAGTTCAAATGTGTCAGTTGAATGCACCCATTGACAACCATTCAGTTAGAAAGCTCCGTTTTGGTTTTAGAAGCAGATATTTCTCTGTACAGACTATGGACCCATTCATTCGGGAATATCTCAACGCAGCTCCTAGAAGAAACGTGTTTCTGACTCGCTGAATCTCAACATAGATTCAACTCTCTTTGGTGAACGAACGCACAGCAGAGCAGTCTCAACTAAACGCTTCTCCTCAATCTTAGACGAAGTCATACTGCTGTTTCGTACGTATGCTGGCATTGGGCTGGAAATGACGGTTTCGCGATTCTGCACAGAAAGGGTTTGCAAACCGCTGAATCCACACGTGAGTTTAACTCTGTCGGATGAATGCACTCATTGACAACCATTCAGGTAGATAGCTCCGTTTTGGGTTTAGAAGCAGATATTTCTCTGTACAGCCTATGGTCCCATTCCCTCGGGAATATCCCAACGCAGCTCCCAGAAGAAACGTGTTTCCGACTTGCTGAATTTCAACATAGATTCAACTCTCTAAGGTGAACGAACGCACAGCAGAGCAGTTTCAAGGAAACGTTTCTCCTGAGATTTAGACGAAGTTTACTGCTGTTTAGTACGTATGCCGGCATTGGGCTGGAAATACTGGTTTTGGGATTCTGCACAGAAAGGGATTGCAAACCGCTGAATCCAGACGTGAGTATAACTCTGTCAGTTGAATGCAGACATTGAGAACCATTCAGTTAGATAGCTCCGTTTTGGTTTTAGAAGCAGATATTTCTCTCTACAGCCTATGGTCCAATTCCCTCGGGAATATCCCAACGCAGCTCCTAGAAGAAACGTGTTTATGACTCGGTGAATCTCAACATAGATTCAACTCTCTTAGGTGAACGAACGCACAGCACAGCAGTTTCAAGGAAACGTTTCTCCTGAGTTTTAGACGAAGTTTACTGCTGTTTCGTACGTATGCCGGTATTGGTCTGAAATTGCCGTTTTTGGGATACTGCAAAGAAAGGGTTTGCAAAACGCTGAATCCACACGTGAGTTTAACTCTGTCAGTTAAATGCAGACATTGTCAACCATTCAGTTAGATAGCTCCGTTTTGGTTTTAGAAGCAGATATTTCTCTCTACAGCCTATGGTCCAATTCCCTCGTGAATATCCCAAGGCAGCTCCTAGAAGAAACGTGTTTCTGACTCGCTGAATCTCAACATAGTTTCAACTCTCTTAGGTGAACGAACGCACAGCAGAGTAGTTTCAAGGAAAGTTTTCTCCTGAGTTTTAGACGAAGTTTCCTGCTGTTTAGTACGTATGCCGGCATTGGGCTGGAAATACCGATTTTGGGATTCTGCACAGAAAGGGTTTGCAAACTGCTGAATCCACACGTGAATTTAACTCTGTCAGTTGAATGCACACATTGACAACCATTCAGTTAGATAGCTCCGTTTTGGTTTTAGAAGCAGATATTTCTCTGTACAGCCTATGGTCCCATTCACTCGGGAATATCCCAACGCAGCTCCTAGAACAAACGTGTTTCTGACTCGCTGAATCTAAACATAGATTCAACTCTCTTAGGTGAACGAACGCACAGCAGAGGAGTTTCAAGCAAGCGTTTCTCCTGAGTTTTAGACAAAGTTTCCTGCTGTTTAGTACGTATGCCGGCATTGGGCTGGAAATACTGGTTTTGGGATTCTGCACAGAAAGGGATTGCAACCCGCTGAATCCAGACGTGAGTTTAACTCTGTCAGTTGAATGCAGACATTGAGAACCATTCAGTTAGATAGCTCCGTTTTGGTTTTAGAAGCAGATATTTCTCTCTACAGCCTATGGTCCAATTCCCTCGGGAATATCCCAACGCAGCTCCTAGAAGAAACGTGTTTATGACTCGGTGAATCTCAACATAGATTCAACTCTCTTAGGTGAACGAACGCACAGCACAGCAGTTTCAAGGAAACGTTTCTCCTGAGTTTTAGACGAAGTTTACTGCTGTTTCGTACGTATGCCGGTATTGGTCTGAAATTGCCTTTTTTGGGATACTGCAAAGAAAGGGTTTGCAAAACGCTGAATCCACACGTGAGTTTAACTCTGTCAGTTAAATCCAGACATTGACAACCATTCAGTTAGACAGCTCCGTTTTGATTTTAGAAGCAGATATTTCTCTCTACAGCCTATGGTTCAATTCCCTCGGGAATATCCCAAGGCAGCTCCTAGAAGAAACGTGTTTCTGACTCGCTGAATCTCAACATAGTTTCAACTCTCTTAGGTGAACGAAAGCACAGCAGAGCAGTTTCAAGGAAACTTTTCTCCTGAGTTTTAGACGAAGTTTCCTGCTGTTTATTACGTATGCCGGCATTGGGCTGGAAATACCGGTTTTGGGATTCTGCACAGAAAGGGTTTGCAAACCGCTGAATCCACACGTGAGTTTAACTCTGTCAGTTGAATGCACACATTGACAACCATTCAGTTAGATAACTCCGTTTTGGTTTTAGAAGCAGATATTTCTCTGTACAGCCTATGGTCCCATTCACTCGGGAATATACCAACGCAGCTCTTAGAACAAACGTGTTTCTGACTCGCTGAATCTAAACATAGATTCAACTCTCTTAGGTGAACGAACGCACAGCAGAGCAGTTTCAAGCAAACGTTTCTCCTGAGTTTTAGACAAAGTTTCCTGCTGTTTAGTACGTATGCCGGCATTGGGCTGGAAATACCGAAATTGGGTTTCCGCACAGAAAGGGTTTGCAAAGCGCTGAATCCACACGTGAGTTTAACTCTGTCAGTTGAATGCACACATTGACAACCATTCAGTTAGATAGCTCCGTTTTGGTTTTAGAAGCAGATATTTCTCTGTACAGCCTATGGTCCCATTCACTCGGGAATATCCCAACGCAGCTCCTAGAAGAAACGTGTTTCTGACTCGCTGAATCTCAACATAGATTCCACTCGCTTAGGTGAACGAACGCACAGCAGAGCAGTATCAAGGAAACGTTTCCCTGAGTTTTAGACGAAGTTTACTGCTGTTTCGTACCTATGATGGCATTGGCCGGAAATGCCGGTTTTGGGATTCTGCACAGAAAGGGTTTGCAAACCGCTGAATCCACACGTGAGTCTAACACTGTCTGTTGAATGCACCCATGGAGAAACATTCAATTAGATAGCTCCGTTTTGGTTTTAGAAGCAGATATTTCTCTGTACGGCTTACGGTCCCATTACCTCGGGAATATCCCAACGCAGCTCTTAGAAGAAACGTGTTTCTGACTCGCCGAATCTTCACATAGATTCAACTCTCTTAGGTGAACGAACTCACAGCAGAGCAGTTTCAAGGAAACGTTTCTCCTGAGTTTTAGACGAAGTTTACTGCTGTTTCTTACGTATGTCCGCATTGGGCTGGAAATGCCGGTTTTGGGATTCTGCACAGAAAGGGTTTGCAAACCGCTGAATGCACACGTGAGTTTACCTCTCTGAGTTGAATGCACACATTGACAACCATTCAGTTAGATAGATCCGTTTTGGTTTTAGAAACAGATATTTCTCTGTACAGCCTATGGTCCCATTCACTCGGGAATATCCCAACGCAGCTCCTAGAAGAAACGTGTTTCTGACTCACTGAATCCCAACATAGATTCAACTCTCTTAGGTGAAAGAACGCACAGCAGAGCAGTTTCAAGGAAACGTTTCTCCTGAGTTTTAGACGAAGTTTCCAGCTGTTTAGTACGTATGCCGGCATTGGGCTGGAAATACTGGTTTTGGGATTCTGCACAGAAAGGGATTGCAACCCGCTGAATCCAGACGTGAGTTTAACTCTGTCAGTTGAATGCAGACATTGAGAACCATTCAGTTAGATAGCTCCGTTTTGGTTTTAGAAGCAGATAATTCTCTCTACAGCCTATGGTCCAATTCCCTCGGGAATATCCCAACGCAGCTCCTAGAAGAAACGTGTTTATGACTCGGTGAATCTCAACATAGATTCAACTCTCTTAGGTGAACGAACGCACAGCACAGCAGTTTCAAGGAAACGTTTCTCCTGAGTTTTAGACGTAGTTTACTGCTGTTTCGTACGTATGCCGGTATTGGTCTGAAATTGCCTTTTTTGGGATACTGCAAAGAAAGGGTTTGCAAAACGCTGAATCCACACGTGAGTTTAACTCTGTCAGTTAAATCCAGACATTGACAACCATTCAGTTAGACAGCTCCGTTTTGATTTTAGAAGCAGATATTTCTCTCTACAGCCTATGGTTCAATTCCCTCGGGAATATCCCAAGGCAGCTCCTAGAAGAAACGTGTTTCTGACTCGCTGAATCTCAACATAGTTTCAACTCTCTTAGGTGAACGAAAGCACAGCAGAGCAGTTTCAAGGAAACTTTTCTCCTGAGTTTTAGACGAAGTTTCCTGCTGTTTATTACGTATGCCGGCATTGGGCTGGAAATACCGGTTTTGGGATTCTGCACAGAAAGGGTTTGCAAACCGCTGAATCCACACGTGAGTTTAACTCTGTCAGTTGAATGCACACATTGACAACCATTCAGTTAGATAACTCCGTTTTGGTTTTAGAAGCAGATATTTCTCTGTACAGCCTATGGTCCCATTCACTCGGGAATATACCAACGCAGCTCTTAGAACAAACGTGTTTCTGACTCGCTGAATCTAAACATAGATTCAACTCTCTTAGGTGAACGAACGCACAGCAGAGCAGTTTCAAGCAAACGTTTCTCCTGAGTTTTAGACAAAGTTTCCTGCTGTTTAGTACGTATGCCGGCATTGGGCTGGAAATACCGAAATTGGGTTTCCGCACAGAAAGGGTTTGCAAAGCGCTGAATCCACACGTGAGTTTAACTCTGTCAGTTGAATGCACACATTGACAACCATTCAGTTAGATAGCTCCGTTTTGGTTTTAGAAGCAGATATTTCTCTGTACAGCCTATGGTCCCATTCACTCGGGAATATCCCAACGCAGCTCCTAGAAGAAACGTGTTTCTGACTCGCTGAATCTCAACATAGATTCCACTCGCTTAGGTGAACGAACGCACAGCAGAGCAGTATCAAGGAAACGTTTCCCTGAGTTTTAGACGAAGTTTACTGCTGTTTCGTACCTATGATGGCATTGGCCGGAAATGCCGGTTTTGGGATTCTGCACAGAAAGGGTTTGCAAACCGCTGAATCCACACGTGAGTCTAACACTGTCTGTTGAATGCACCCATGGAGAAACATTCAATTAGATAGCTCCGTTTTGGTTTTAGAAGCAGATATTTCTCTGTACAGCTTACGGTCCCATTACCTCGGGAATATCCCAACGCAGCTCTTAGAAGAAACGTGTTTCTGACTCGCCGAATCTTCACATAGATTCAACTCTCTTAGGTGAACGAACACACAGCAGAGCAGTTTCAAGGAAACGTTTCTCCTGAGTTTTAGACGAAGTTTACTGCTGTTTCTTACGTATGTCCGCATTGGGCTGGAAATGCCGGTTTTGGGATTCTGCACAGAAAGGGTTTGCAAACCGCTGAATGCACACGTGAGTTTACCTCTCTGAGTTGAATGCACACATTGACAACCATTCAGTTAGATAGATCCGTTTTGGTTTTAGAAACAGATATTTCTCTGTACAGCCTATGGTCCCATTCACTCGGGAATATCCCAACGCAGCTCCTAGAAGAAACGTGTTTCTGACTCGCTGAATCCCAACATAGATTCAACTCTCTTAGGTGAAAGAACGCACAGCAGAGCAGTTTCAAGGAAACGTTTCTCCTGAGTTTTAGACGAAGTTTCCAGCAGTTTAGTACGTATGCCGGCATTGGGCTGGAAATACCGGTTTTGGGATTGTGTACAGAAAGGGATTGCAAACCGTTGAATCCACGCGTGAGTTTAACTCTGTCAGTTGAATGCACACATTGACAACCATTCAGTTAGATAGCTCCGTTTTGGGTTTAGAAGCAGATATTTCTCTGTACAGCCTATGGTCCCATTCCCTAGGGAATATCCCAACGCAGCTCCTAGAAGAAACGTGTTTCTGACTCGCTGAATCTCAACATAGATTCAACTCTCTAAGGTGAACGAACGCACAGCAGTGCAGTTTCAAGGAAACGTTTCTCCTGAGTTTTAGACGTAGTTTCCAGCTGTTTAGTACGTATGCCGGCATTGGGCTGGAAATACCAGTTTTGGATTCTGCACAGAAAGGGTTTGCAAACCGCTGAATGCACACGTGAGTTTAACTCTGTCACTTGAATGAACACGTTGGCAACCATTCAGTTAGAGACCTCCGTTTTGGTTTTAGAAGCATATATTTCTCTGTACAGTCTATGGTCCCATTCACTCGGGAATATCCCAACGCAGCCCCTAGAAGAAACGTGTTTCTGACTCGCTGAATCTCAACATAGATTCAACTCTCTTAGGTGAACGAACGCACAGCAGAGCAGTTTAAAGGAAACGTTTCTCCTGAGTTTTAGACGAAGTTTCCTGCTGTTTAGTACGTATGCCGGCATTGGGCTGGAAATACTGGTTTTGGGATTCTGCACAGAAAGGGATTGCAACCCGCTGAATCCAGACGTGAGTTTAACTCTGTCAGTTGAATGCAGACATTGAGAACCATTCAGTTAGATAGCTCCGTTTTGGTTTTAGAAGCAGATATTTCTCTCTACAGCCTATGGTCCAATTCCCTCGGGAATATCCCAACGCAGCTCCTAGAAGAAACGTGTTTATGACTCGGTGAATCTCAACATAGATTCAACTCTCTTAGGTGAACGAACGCACAGCACAGCAGTTTCAAGGAAACGTTTCTCCTGAGTTTTAGACGAAGTTTACTGCTGTTTCGTACGTATGCCGGTATTGGTCTGAAATTGCCTTTTTTGGGATACTGCAAAGAAAGGGTTTGCAAAACGCTGAATCCACACGTGAGTTTAACTCTGTCAGTTAAATCCAGACATTGACAACCATTCAGTTAGACAGCTCCGTTTTGATTTTAGAAGCAGATATTTCTCTCTACAGCCTATGGTTCAATTCCCTCGGGAATATCCCAAGGCAGCTCCTAGAAGAAACGTGTTTCTGACTCGCTGAATCTCAACATAGTTTCAACTCTCTTAGGTGAACGAAAGCACAGCAGAGCAGTTTCAAGGAAACTTTTCTCCTGAGTTTTAGACGAAGTTTCCTGCTGTTTATTACGTATGCCGGCATTGGGCTGGAAATACCGGTTTTGGGATTCTGCACAGAAAGGGTTTGCAAACCGCTGAATCCACACGTGAGTTTAACTCTGTCAGTTGAATGCACACATTGACAACCATTCAGTTAGATAACTCCGTTTTGGTTTTAGAAGCAGATATTTCTCTGTACAGCCTATGGTCCCATTCACTCGGGAATATACCAACGCAGCTCTTAGAACAAACGTGTTTCTGACTCGCTGAATCTAAACATAGATTCAACTCTCTTAGGTGAACGAACGCACAGCAGAGCAGTTTCAAGGAAACGTTTCTCCTGAGTTTTAGACAAAGTTTCCTGCTGTTTAGTACGTATGCCGGCATTGGGCTGGAAATACTGGTTTTGGGATTCTGCACAGAAAGGGATTGCAACCCGCTGAATCCAGACGTGAGTTTAACTCTGTCAGTTGAATGCAGACATTGAGAACCATTCAGTTAGATAGCTCCGTTTTGGTTTTAGAAGCAGATATTTCTCTCTACAGCCTATGGTACAATTCCCTCGGGAATATCCCAACGCAGCTCCTAGAAGAAACGTGTTTATGACTCGGTGAATCTCAACATAGATTCAACTCTCTTAGGTGAACGAACGCACAGCACAGCAGTTTCAAGGAAACGTTTCTCCTGAGTTTTAGACGAAGTTTACTGCTGTTTCGTACGTATGCCGGTATTGGTCTGAAATTGCCTTTTTTGGGATACTGCAAAGAAAGGGTTTGCAAAACGCTGAATCCACACGTGAGTTTAACTCTGTCAGTTAAATCCAGACATTGACAACCATTCAGTTAGACAGCTCCGTTTTGATTTTAGAAGCAGATATTTCTCTCTACAGCCTATGGTTCAATTCCCTCGGGAATATCCCAAGGCAGCTCCTAGAAGAAACGTGTTTCTGACTCGCTGAATCTCAACATAGTTTCAACTCTCTTAGGTGAACGAAAGCACAGCAGAGCAGTTTCAAGGAAACTTTTCTCCTGAGTTTTAGACGAAGTTTCCTGCTGTTTAGTACGTATGCCGGCATTGGGCTGGAAATACCGGTTTTGGGATTCTGCACAGAAAGGGTTTGCAAACCGCTGAATCCACACGTGAGTTTAACTCTGTCAGTTGAATGCACACATTGACAACCATTCAGTTAGATAACTCCGTTTTGGTTTTAGAAGCAGATATTTCTCTGTACAGCCTATGGTCCCATTCACTCCGGAATATCCGAACGCAGCTCCTAGAAGAAACGTGTTTCTGACTCGCTGAATCTCAACATAGATTCAACTCTCTTAGGTGAACGAAGGCCCAGCTGAGCAGTTTCAAGGAAACGTTTCTCCTGAGTTTTAGACGAAGTTTACTGCGGTTTAATACGTATGCCGGCATTGGGCTGGAAATACCGGTTTTGGGATTCTGCACAGAAAGGGTTTGCAAACCGCTGAATCCACACGTGAGTTTGACTCTGTCAGTTGAACGCACGCATTGACAACCATTGAGTTAGATAGCTCCGTTTTGGTTTTAGGAGCAGATATTTCTCTGTACAGCCTATGGTCCCATTCACTCGGGAATATCCGAACGCAGCTCCTAGAAGAAACGTGTTTCTGACTCGCTGAATCTCAACATAGATTCAATTGTCTTAGGTGAACGAACGCACAGCAGAGCAGTTTCAAGGAAACGTTTCTTCTGAGTTTTAGACGAAGTTTCCTGCTGTTTAGTACGTATGCCGGCATTGGGCTGGAATTACGGGTTTGCGATTCTGCACAGAAAGGGTTTCCCAATCGCTGAAACAACACGTAAATTTAACTCTGTCAGTGGAAGGCACACATTGACAACCATTCAGTTAGATGGATCCGTTTTGGTTTTAGAAGCAGGTATTGCTCTATACAGCCTATGGTCCCATTCACTCGGGAATATCCCAACGCAGCTCCTAGAAGAAACGTGTTTCTGACTCGCTGAATCTCAACATAGATTCAACTCTCTTAGGTGAACGAACGCACAGCAGAGCAGTTTCAAGGAAACGTTTCTCCTGAGTTTTAGACGATGTTTACTGCAGTTTAGTACGTATGCCGGCATTCGGCTGGAAATGCCGGTTTTGGGATTCTGCACAGAAAGGGTTTGCAAACCGCTGAATCCACATGTGAGTTTAACTCTGTCAGTTGAATGCACGCATTGACAGCCATTGAGTTAGATAGCTCCGTTTTGGTTTTAGGAACAGATATTTCTCTGTACAGCCTATGGTCCCATTCACTCGGGAATATCCCAACGCAGCTCCTAGAAGAAACGTGTTTCTGACTCGCTGAATCTCAACATAGATTCAACTCTCTTAGGTGAACGAACGCACAGCAGAGCAGTTTCAAGGACACGTTTCTCCTGAGTTTTAGACGATGTTTACTGCGGTTTAGTACGTATGCCGGCATTGGGCTGGAAATACCGGCTTTGGGATTCTGCACAGAAAGGGTTTGCAAACCGCTGAATTCACACGTGAGTTTAACTCTGTCAGTTGAATGCACGCGTTGACAAGCATTGAGTTAGATAGCTCCATTTTGGTTTTCGGAGCAGATATTTCTCTGTACAGCCTATGGTCCCATTCACTCGGGTATATCCCAACGCAGCTCCTAGAAGAAACGTGTTTCTGACTCGCTGAATCTCAACATAGATTCAACTCTCTTAGGTGAACGAACGCACAGCAGAACAGTTTCAAGGAAACGTTTTTCGTGGGTTTTAGACGAAGTTTACTGCGGTTTAGTACGTATGCCGGCATTGGGCTGGAAATACCGCTTTGGGGATTCTGTACAGAAAGGGTTTGCAAACCGATGAATCCACAAGTGAGTTTAACTCTGTCAGTTGAATGCACACATTGACAACCATTCAGTTAGATAGCTCCGTTTTGGTTTTAGGAGCAGATATTTCTCTGTACAGCCTATGGTCCCATTCACTCGGGAATATCCCAATGCAGCTCCTAGAAGAAACGTGTTTCTGACTCGCTGAATCTCAACATAGATTCAACTCTCTTAGGTGAATGATCGCACAGCAGAGCAGTTTCAAGGAAACGTTTCTCCTGAGTCTTAGACGATGTTTACTGCGGTTTAGTACGTATGCCGGCATTGGGCTGGAAATACCGGTTTTGGGATTCTTCACAGAAAGGGTTTGCAAACGGCTGAATGCACACGTGAGTTTAACACTGTCAGTTGAATGCACACATTGACAACCATTCAGTTAGATAGCTCCGTTTTGGTTTTAGGAGCAAATATTTCTCTGTACAGCCTATGGTCCCATTCACTTGGGAATATCGCAACGCAGCTCCTAGAAGAAACGTGTTTCTGACTCTCTGAATTTCAACATAGATTCAACTCTCTTAGGTGAGCGAACGCACAGCAGAGCAGTTTCAAGGAAACGTTGCTCCTGAGTTTTAGACGAAGTTTACTGTGCTTTAGTACGTATGCCGGCATTGGGCTGCTAATACCGGTTTTGGGATTCTGCACAGAAAGGGTTTGCAAACCGCTGAATCCACTCGAGTGTTTAACTCTGTCAGTTGAATGCACGCTTTGACAACCATTGAGTTAGACAGCTCCGTTTTGGTTTTCGGAGCAGATATTTCTCTGTACAGCCTAGGGTCCCATTCACTCGGGAATATCCCAACGCAGCTCCTAGAAGAAACGTGTTTCTGACTCTCTGAATCTCAACATAGATTCACCTCTTAGGTGAACGAACGCACAGCAGAGCAGTTTCAAGGACACGTTTCTCCTGAGTTTTAGACGATGTTTACTGCGGTTTAGTACGTATGCCGGCATTGGGCTGGAAATACCGGTTTTGGGATTCTGCACAGAAAGGGTTTGCAAACCGCTGAATGCACACGTGAGTTTACCTCTCTGAGTTGAATGCACACATTGACAACCATTCAGTTAGATAGATCCGTTTTGGTTTTAGAAACAGATATTTCTCTGTACAGCCTATGGTCCCATTCACTCGGGAATATCCCAACGCAGCTCCTAGAAGAAACGTGTTTCTGACTCGCTGAATCCCAACATAGATTCAACTCTCTTAGGTGAAAGAACGCACAGCAGAGCAGTTTCAAGGAAACGTTTCTCCTGAGTTTTAGACGAAGTTTCCAGCTGTTTAGTACGTATGCCGGCATTGGGCTGGAAATACTGGTTTTGGGATTCTGCACAGAAAGGGATTGCAACCCGCTGAATCCAGACGTGAGTTTAACTCTGTCAGTTGAATGCAGACATTGAGAACCATTCAGTTAGATAGCTCCGTTTTGGTTTTAGAAGCAGATAATTCTCTCTACAGCCTATGGTCCAATTCCCTCGGGAATATCCCAACGCAGCTCCTAGAAGAAACGTGTTTATGACTCGGTGAATCTCAACATTGATTCAACTCTCTTAGGTGAACGAACGCACAGCACAGCAGTTTCAAGGAAACGTTTCTCCTGAGTTTTAGACGAAGTTTACTGCTGTTTCGTACGTATGCCGGTATTGGTCTGAAATTGCCTTTTTTGGGATACTGCAAAGAAAGGGTTTGCAAAACGCTGAATCCACACGTGAGTTTAACTCTGTCAGTTAAATCCAGACATTGACAACCATTCAGTTAGACAGCTCCGTTTTGATTTTAGAAGCAGATATTTCTCTCTACAGCCTATGGTTCAATTCCCTCGGGAATATCCCAAGGCAGCTCCTAGAAGAAACGTGTTTCTGACTCGCTGAATCTCAACATAGTTTCAACTCTCTTAGGTGAACGAAAGCACAGCAGAGCAGTTTCAAGGAAACTTTTCTCCTGAGTTTTAGACGAAGTTTCCTGCTGTTTATTACGTATGCCGGCATTGGGCTGGAAATACCGGTTTTGGGATTCTGCACAGAAAGGGTTTGCAAACCGCTGAATCCACACGTGAGTTTAACTCTGTCAGTTGAATGCACACATTGACAACCATTCAGTTAGATAACTCCGTTTTGGTTTTAGAAGCAGATATTTCTCTGTACAGCCTATGGTCCCATTCACTCGGGAATATACCAACGCAGCTCTTAGAACAAACGTGTTTCTGACTCGCTGAATCTAAACATAGATTCAACTCTCTTAGGTGAACGAACGCACAGCAGAGCAGTTTCAAGCAAACGTTTCTCCTGAGTTTTAGACAAAGTTTCCTGCTGTTTAGTACGTATGCCGGCATTGGGCTGGAAATACCGAAATTGGGTTTCCGCACAGAAAGGGTTTGCAAAGCGCTGAATCCACACGTGAGTTTAACTCTGTCAGTTGAATGCACACATTGACAACCATTCAGTTAGATAGCTCCGTTTTGGTTTTAGAAGCAGATATTTCTCTGTACAGCCTATGGTCCCATTCACTCGGGAATATCCCAACGCAGCTCCTAGAAGAAACGTGTTTCTGACTCGCTGAATCTCAACATAGATTCCACTCGCTTAGGTGAACGAACGCACAGCAGAGCAGTATCAAGGAAACGTTTCCCTGAGTTTTAGACGAAGTTTACTGCTGTTTCGTACCTATGATGGCATTGGCCGGAAATGCCGGTTTTGGGATTCTGCACAGAAAGGGTTTGCAAACCGCTGAATCCACACGTGAGTCTAACACTGTCTGTTGAATGCACCCATGGAGAAACATTCAATTAGATAGCTCCGTTTTGGTTTTAGAAGCAGATATTTCTCTGTACAGCTTACGGTCCCATTACCTCGGGAATATCCCAACGCAGCTCTTAGAAGAAACGTGTTTCTGACTCGCCGAATCTTCACATAGATTCAACTCTCTTAGGTGAACGAACACACAGCAGAGCAGTTTCAAGGAAACGTTTCTCCTGAGTTTTAGACGAAGTTTACTGCTGTTTCTTACGTATGTCCGCATTGGGCTGGAAATGCCGGTTTTGGGATTCTGCACAGAAAGGGTTTGCAAACCGCTGAATGCACACGTGAGTTTACCTCTCTGAGTTGAATGCACACATTGACAACCATTCAGTTAGATAGATCCGTTTTGGTTTTAGAAACAGATATTTCTCTGTACAGCCTATGGTCCCATTCACTCGGGAATATCCCAACGCAGCTCCTAGAAGAAACGTGTTTCTGACTCGCTGAATCCCAACATAGATTCAACTCTCTTAGGTGAAAGAACGCACAGCAGAGCAGTTTCAAGGAAACGTTTCTCCTGAGTTTTAGACGAAGTTTCCAGCAGTTTAGTACGTATGCCGGCATTGGGCTGGAAATACCGGTTTTGGGATTGTGTACAGAAAGGGATTGCAAACCGTTGAATCCACGCGTGAGTTTAACTCTGTCAGTTGAATGCACACATTGACAACCATTCAGTTAGATAGCTCCGTTTTGGGTTTAGAAGCAGATATTTCTCTGTACAGCCTATGGTCCCATTCCCTAGGGAATATCCCAACGCAGCTCCTAGAAGAAACGTGTTTCTGACTCGCTGAATCTCAACATAGATTCAACTCTCTAAGGTGAACGAACGCACAGCAGTGCAGTTTCAAGGAAACGTTTCTCCTGAGTTTTAGACGTAGTTTCCAGCTGTTTAGTACGTATGCCGGCATTGGGCTGGAAATACCAGTTTTGGATTCTGCACAGAAAGGGTTTGCAAACCGCTGAATGCACACGTGAGTTTAACTCTGTCACTTGAATGAACACGTTGGCAACCATTCAGTTAGAGACCTCCGTTTTGGTTTTAGAAGCATATATTTCTCTGTACAGTCTATGGTCCCATTCACTCGGGAATATCCCAACGCAGCCCCTAGAAGAAACGTGTTTCTGACTCGCTGAATCTCAACATAGATTCAACTCTCTTAGGTGAACGAACGCACAGCAGAGCAGTTTAAAGGAAACGTTTCTCCTGAGTTTTAGACGAAGTTTCCTGCTGTTTAGTACGTATGCCGGCATTGGGCTGGAAATACTGGTTTTGGGATTCTGCACAGAAAGGGATTGCAACCCGCTGAATCCAGACGTGAGTTTAACTCTGTCAGTTGAATGCAGACATTGAGAACCATTCAGTTAGATAGCTCCGTTTTGGTTTTAGAAGCAGATATTTCTCTCTACAGCCTATGGTCCAATTCCCTCGGGAATATCCCAACGCAGCTCCTAGAAGAAACGTGTTTATGACTCGGTGAATCTCAACATAGATTCAACTCTCTTAGGTGAACGAACGCACAGCACAGCAGTTTCAAGGAAACGTTTCTCCTGAGTTTTAGACGAAGTTTACTGCTGTTTCGTACGTATGCCGGTATTGGTCTGAAATTGCCTTTTTTGGGATACTGCAAAGAAAGGGTTTGCAAAACGCTGAATCCACACGTGAGTTTAACTCTGTCAGTTAAATCCAGACATTGACAACCATTCAGTTAGACAGCTCCGTTTTGATTTTAGAAGCAGATATTTCTCTCTACAGCCTATGGTTCAATTCCCTCGGGAATATCCCAAGGCAGCTCCTAGAAGAAACGTGTTTCTGACTCGCTGAATCTCAACATAGTTTCAACTCTCTTAGGTGAACGAAAGCACAGCAGAGCAGTTTCAAGGAAACTTTTCTCCTGAGTTTTAGACGAAGTTTCCTGCTGTTTATTACGTATGCCGGCATTGGGCTGGAAATACCGGTTTTGGGATTCTGCACAGAAAGGGTTTGCAAACCGCTGAATCCACACGTGAGTTTAACTCTGTCAGTTGAATGCACACATTGACAACCATTCAGTTAGATAACTCCGTTTTGGTTTTAGAAGCAGATATTTCTCTGTACAGCCTATGGTCCCATTCACTCGGGAATATACCAACGCAGCTCTTAGAACAAACGTGTTTCTGACTCGCTGAATCTAAACATAGATTCAACTCTCTTAGGTGAACGAACGCACAGCAGAGCAGTTTCAAGGAAACGTTTCTCCTGAGTTTTAGACAAAGTTTCCTGCTGTTTAGTACGTATGCCGGCATTGGGCTGGAAATACTGGTTTTGGGATTCTGCACAGAAAGGGATTGCAACCCGCTGAATCCAGACGTGAGTTTAACTCTGTCAGTTGAATGCAGACATTGAGAACCATTCAGTTAGATAGCTCCGTTTTGGTTTTAGAAGCAGATATTTCTCTCTACAGCCTATGGTACAATTCCCTCGGGAATATCCCAACGCAGCTCCTAGAAGAAACGTGTTTATGACTCGGTGAATCTCAACATAGATTCAACTCTCTTAGGTGAACGAACGCACAGCACAGCAGTTTCAAGGAAACGTTTCTCCTGAGTTTTAGACGAAGTTTACTGCTGTTTCGTACGTATGCCGGTATTGGTCTGAAATTGCCTTTTTTGGGATACTGCAAAGAAAGGGTTTGCAAAACGCTGAATCCACACGTGAGTTTAACTCTGTCAGTTAAATCCAGACATTGACAACCATTCAGTTAGACAGCTCCGTTTTGATTTTAGAAGCAGATATTTCTCTCTACAGCCTATGGTTCAATTCCCTCGGGAATATCCCAAGGCAGCTCCTAGAAGAAACGTGTTTCTGACTCGCTGAATCTCAACATAGTTTCAACTCTCTTAGGTGAACGAAAGCACAGCAGAGCAGTTTCAAGGAAACTTTTCTCCTGAGTTTTAGACGAAGTTTCCTGCTGTTTATTACGTATGCCGGCATTGGGCTGGAAATACCGGTTTTGGGATTCTGCACAGAAAGGGTTTGCAAACCGCTGAATCCACACGTGAGTTTAACTCTGTCAGTTGAATGCACACATTGACAACCATTCAGTTAGATAACTCCGTTTTGGTTTTAGAAGCAGATATTTCTCTGTACAGCCTATGGTCCCATTCACTCCGGAATATCCGAACGCAGCTCCTAGAAGAAACGTGTTTCTGACTCGCTGAATCTCAACATAGATTCAACTCTCTTAGGTGAACGAAGGCCCAGCTGAGCAGTTTCAAGGAAACGTTTCTCCTGAGTTTTAGACGAAGTTTACTGCGGTTTAGTACGTATGCCGGCATTGGGCTGGAAATACCGGTTTTGGGATTCTGCACAGAAAGGGTTTGCAAACCGCTGAATCCACACGTGAGTTTGACTCTGTCAGTTGAACGCACGCATTGACAACCATTGAGTTAGATAGCTCCGTTTTGGTTTTAGGAGCAGATATTTCTCTGTACAGCCTATGGTCCCATTCACTCGGGAATATCCGAACGCAGCTCCTAGAAGAAACGTGTTTCTGACTCGCTGAATCTCAACATAGATTCAATTGTCTTAGGTGAACGAACGCACAGCAGAGCAGTTTCAAGGAAACGTTTCTTCTGAGTTTTAGACGAAGTTTCCTGCTGTTTAGTACGTATGCCGGCATTGGGCTGGAATTACGGGTTTGCGATTCTGCACAGAAAGGGTTTCCCAATCGCTGAAACAACACGTAAATTTAACTCTGTCAGTGGAAGGCACACATTGACAACCATTCAGTTAGATGGATCCGTTTTGGTTTTAGAAGCAGGTATTGCTCTATACAGCCTATGGTCCCATTCACTCGGGAATATCCCAACGCAGCTCCTAGAAGAAACGTGTTTCTGACTCGCTGAATCTCAACATAGATTCAACTCTCTTAGGTGAACGAACGCACAGCAGAGCAGTTTCAAGGAAACGTTTCTCCTGAGTTTTAGACGATGTTTACTGCAGTTTAGTACGTATGCCGGCATTCGGCTGGAAATGCCGGTTTTGGGATTCTGCACAGAAAGGGTTTGCAAACCGCTGAATCCACATGTGAGTTTAACTCTGTCAGTTGAATGCACGCATTGACAGCCATTGAGTTAGATAGCTCCGTTTTGGTTTTAGGAACAGATATTTCTCTGTACAGCCTATGGTCCCATTCACTCGGGAATATCCCAACGCAGCTCCTAGAAGAAACGTGTTTCTGACTCGCTGAATCTCAACATAGATTCAACTCTCTTAGGTGAACGAACGCACAGCAGAGCAGTTTCAAGGACACGTTTCTCCTGAGTTTTAGACGATGTTTACTGCGGTTTAGTACGTATGCCGGCATTGGGCTGGAAATACCGGCTTTGGGATTCTGCACAGAAAGGGTTTGCAAACCGCTGAATTCACACGTGAGTTTAACTCTGTCAGTTGAATGCACGCGTTGACAAGCATTGAGTTAGATAGCTCCATTTTGGTTTTCGGAGCAGATATTTCTCTGTACAGCCTATGGTCCCATTCACTCGGGTATATCCCAACGCAGCTCCTAGAAGAAACGTGTTTCTGACTCGCTGAATCTCAACATAGATTCAACTCTCTTAGGTGAACGAACGCACAGCAGAACAGTTTCAAGGAAACGTTTTTCGTGGGTTTTAGACGAAGTTTACTGCGGTTTAGTACGTATGCCGGCATTGGGCTGGAAATACCGCTTTGGGGATTCTGTACAGAAAGGGTTTGCAAACCGATGAATCCACAAGTGAGTTTAACTCTGTCAGTTGAATGCACACATTGACAACCATTCAGTTAGATAGCTCCGTTTTGGTTTTAGGAGCAGATATTTCTCTGTACAGCCTATGGTCCCATTCACTCGGGAATATCCCAATGCAGCTCCTAGAAGAAACGTGTTTCTGACTCGCTGAATCTCAACATAGATTCAACTCTCTTAGGTGAATGATCGCACAGCAGAGCAGTTTCAAGGAAACGTTTCTCCTGAGTCTTAGACGATGTTTACTGCGGTTTAGTACGTATGCCGGCATTGGGCTGGAAATACCGGTTTTGGGATTCTTCACAGAAAGGGTTTGCAAACGGCTGAATGCACACGTGAGTTTAACACTGTCAGTTGAATGCACACATTGACAACCATTCAGTTAGATAGCTCCGTTTTGGTTTTAGGAGCAAATATTTCTCTGTACAGCCTATGGTCCCATTCACTTGGGAATATCGCAACGCAGCTCCTAGAAGAAACGTGTTTCTGACTCTCTGAATTTCAACATAGATTCAACTCTCTTAGGTGAGCGAACGCACAGCAGAGCAGTTTCAAGGAAACGTTGCTCCTGAGTTTTAGACGAAGTTTACTGTGCTTTAGTACGTATGCCGGCATTGGGCTGCTAATACCGGTTTTGGGATTCTGCACAGAAAGGGTTTGCAAACCGCTGAATCCACTCGAGTGTTTAACTCTGTCAGTTGAATGCACGCTTTGACAACCATTGAGTTAGACAGCTCCGTTTTGGTTTTCGGAGCAGATATTTCTCTGTACAGCCTAGGGTCCCATTCACTCGGGAATATCCCAACGCAGCTCCTAGAAGAAACGTGTTTCTGACTCTCTGAATCTCAACATAGATTCACCTCTTAGGTGAACGAACGCACAGCAGAGCAGTTTCAAGGACACGTTTCTCCTGAGTTTTAGACGATGTTTACTGCGGTTTAGTACGTATGCCGGCATTGGGCTGGAAATACCGGTTTTGGGATTCTTCACAGAAAGGGTTTGCAAACAGCTGAATGCACACGTGAGTTTAACTCTGTCAGTTGAATGCACACATTGACAACCATTCAGTTAGATAGCTCCGTTTTGGTTTTAGGAGCAGATATTTCTCTGTACAGCCTATGGTCCCATTCACTCGGGAATATCCGAACGCAGCTCCTAGAAGAAACGTGTTTCTGACTCGCTGAATCTCAACATAGATTCAACTCTCTTAGGTGAACGAACGCACAGCAGAGCAGTTTCCCGGAAACGTTTTTCCTGAGTGATAGACGAAGTTTCCTGATGTTTAGTACGTATGCCGGCATTGGGCTGGAAATACCGGTTTTGGGATTCTGCACAGAAAGGGTTTGCAAACCGCTGAATCCACACCTGAGTTTAAATCTGTCAGTTGAATGCACACTTTGACAACCATTCAGTTAGATATCTCCATTTAGGTTTTCGGAGCAGATATTTCTCTGTACAGCCTATGGTCCCATTCACTCGGGAATATCCCAACGCAGCTCCTAGAAGAAACGTGTTTCTGACTCGCTGAATCTCAACATAGATTCAACTCTCTTAGGTGAATGAAGGCACAGCAGATCAGTTTCAAGGAAACGTTTCTCCTGAGTTTTAGACGATGTTTACTGCGGTTTAGTACGTATTCCGGCAATGGGCTGGAAATACCAGTTTGGGGATTCTGCACAGAAAGGGTTTGTAAACCGCTGAATCCACACGTGAGTTTACCTCTGTCAGTTGAATGTACACATTGACAACCATTCAGCTAGATAGCTCCGTTTTGGTTATAGGAGCAGATATTTCTCTGTACAGCCTATGGTCCCATTCACTCGGGAATACCCCAACGCAGCTCCTAGAAGAAACGTGTTTCTGACTCTCTGAATCTCAACATAGATTCAACTCTCTTATGTGAACGAAGGCACAGCAGAGCAGTTTCAAGGAAACGTTTCTCCCGAGTTTTAGACGAAGTTTACTGCGGTTTAGTACGTATGCCAGCATTGGGCTGGAAAAACCGGTTTTGGGATTCTGCACAGAAAGGGTTTGCAAACCGCTGAATCCACAAGTGAGTTTAACTCTCTCAGTTGAATGCACGCATTGACAACCATTGAGATAGATAGCTCCGTTTTGGTTTTCGGAGCAGATATTTCTCTGTGCAGCCTATGGTCCCATTCACTCGGGAATATCCCAACGCAGCTCCTAGAAAAAACGTGTTTCTGACTCGCTGAATCTCAACATAGATTTAACTCTCTTAGGTGAACGAACGCACAGCAGAGCAGTTTCAAGGACACGTTTCTCCTGAATTTTAGACGATGTTTACAGCGGTTTAGTACGTATACCGGCATTGGGCTGGAAATACCGCTTTTGGGATTCTTCACAGAAAGTGTTTGCAAACGGCTGATTGCACAGGTGAGTTTAACTCTGTCAGTTGAATGCACGCATTGACAACCATTGAGTTAGATAGCTCCGTTTTGGTTTTCGGAGCAGATATTTCTTTGTACAGTCTACGGTCCCATTCACTCGGGAATATCACAAGGCATCTCCTAGAAGAAACGTGTTTCTGACTCTCTGAATCTCAACATAGATTCAACTCTCTTAGGTTAACGAACGCACAGCAGAGCAGTTTCAGGGACACGTTTCTCCTGAGTTTTAGACGATGTTTACTGCGGTTTAGTACGTATGCCGGCATTGGGCTGGAAATACCGGTTTTGGGATTCTTCACAGAAGGGGTTTGCAAACAGCTGAATGCACACGTGAGTTTAAATCTGTCAGTTGAATGCACACATTGACAACCATTCAGTTAGATATCTCCGTTTTGGTTTTAGGAGCAGATATTTCTCTGTACAGCCTATGGTCCCATTCACTCGGGAATATCCCAACGCAGCTCCTAGAAGAAACGTGTTTCTGACTCGCTGAATCTCAACATAGATTCAACTCTCTTACGTGAACGAAGGCCCAGTAGAGCAGTTTCAAGGAAACGTTTCTCCCGAGTTTTAGACGAAGTTTACTGCGGTTTAGTACGTATGCCGGCATTGGGCTGGAAATACCGGTTTTGGGATTCTTCACAGAAAGGGTTTGCAAACAGCTGAATGCACACGTGAGTTTAACTCTGTCAGTTGAATGCACACATTTACAACCATTCAGTTAGATATCTCCGTTTTGGTTTTAGGAGCAGATATTTCTCTGTACAGCCTAAGGTCCCATTCACTCGGGAACATCCGAACGCAGCTCCTAGAAGAAAGGTGTTTCTGACTCGCTGAATCTCAACATAGATTCAACTCTCTTAGGTGAACGAACGCACAGCAGAGCAGTTTCAAGGAAACGTTTCTCCTGAATTTTAGACGATGTTTATTGCGGTTTAGTACGTATGCCGGCATTGGGGTGGAAATACCGGTTTTGGGATTCTGCACAGAAAGGGTTTGCAAACGGCTGAATGCACACGTGAGTTTAACTCTGTCAGTTGAATGCACACATTGACAACCATTCAGTTAGATAGCTCCGTTTTGGTTTTAGGAGCAGATATTTCTCTGTACAGCCTATGGTCCCATTCACTCGGGAATATCCCAACGCAGCTCCTAGAAGAAACGTGTTTCTGACTCGCTGAATCTCAACATAGATTCAACTCTCTTAGGTGAACGAACTCACCGCAGAGCAGTTTCAAGGAAACGTTTCTCTGAGTTTTAGACGAAGTTTACTGCGGTTTAGTACGTATGCCGGCATTGGGCTGGAAATACCGGTTTGGGGATTCTGTACAGAAAGGGTTTGCAAACCGCTGAATCCACACGTGAGTTTAAATCTGTCAGTTGAATGCACACATTGACAACCATTCAGTTAGATATCTCCGTTTTGGTTTAAGGAGCAGATATTTCTCTGTACAGCCTATGGTCCCATTCACTCGGGATTATCCCAACGCAGCTCCTAGAAGAAACGTGTTTCTGACTCGCTGAATCTCAACATAGATTCAACTCTCTTAGGTGAACGAACGCACAGCAGAGCAGTTTCAAGGAAACGTTTCTCCTGCGTTTTAGACGAAGTTTACTGCGGTTTAGGACGTATGCCTGCATTGGGCTGGAAATACCGGTTTTGGGATTCTGCACAGAAAGGCTTTGCAAACCGATGAATCCACACGTGAGTTTAACTCTGTCAGTTGAATGCACACATTTACAACCATTGAGTTAGATAGCTCCGTTTTGGTTTTAGGAGCAGATATTTCTCTGTACAGCCTATGGTCCCATTCACTCGGGTATATCCCAACGCAGCTCCTAGAAGAAACGTGTTTCTGACTCTCTGAATCTCAACATAGATTTACCTCTCTTAGGTGAACGAACGCAGAGCAGACCTGTTTCAAGGACACGTTTCTCCTGAGTTTTAGACGATGTTTACTGCGGTTTAGTACGTATGCCGGCATTGGGCTGGAAATACCGGTTTTGGGATTCTTCACAGAAAGGGTTTGCAAACAGCTGAATGCACACGTGAGTTTAACTCTGTCAGTTGAATGCACACATTTACAACCATTCAGTTAGATATCTCCGTTTTGGTTTTAGGAGCAGATATTTCTCTGTACAGCCTATGGTCCCATTCACTCGGGAACATCCGAACGCAGCTCCTAGAAGAAAGGTGTTTCTGACTCGCTGAATCTCAACATAGATTCAACTCTCTTAGGTGAACGAACGCACAGCAGAGCAGTTTCAAGGAAACGTTTCTCCTGAATTTTAGACGATGTTTATTGCGGTTTAGTACGTATGCCGGCATTGGGCTGGAAATACCGGTTTTGGGATTCTGCACAGAAAGGGTTTGCAAACGGCTGAATGCACACGTGAGTTTAACTCTGTCAGTTGAATGCACACATTGACAACCATTCAGTTAGATAGCTCCGTTTTGGTTTTAGGAGCAGATATTTCTCTGTACAGCCTATGGTCCCATTCACTCGGGAATATCCCAACGCAGCTCCTAGAAGAAACGTGTTTCTGACTCGCTTAATCTCAACATAGATTCAACTCTCTTAGGTGAACGAACTCACCGCAGAGCAGTTTCAAGGAAACGTTTCTCTGAGTTTTAGACGAAGTTTACTGCGGTTTACTACGTATGCCGGCATTGGGCTGGAAATACCGGTTTGGGGATTCTGTACAGAAAGGGTTTGCAAACCGCTGAATCCACACGTGAGTTTAAATCTGTCAGTTGAATGCACACATTGACAACCATTCAGTTAGATATCTCCGTTTTGGTTTAAGGAGCAGATATTTCTCTGTACAGCCTATTGTCCCATTCACTCGGGAATATCCCAACGCAGCTCCTAGAAGAAACGTGTTTCTGACTCGCTGAATCTCAACATAGATTCAACTCTCTTAGGTGAACGAACGCACAGCAGAGCAGTTTCAAGGAAACGTTTCTCCTGAGTTTTAGCCGAAGTTTACTGCGGTTTAGGACGTATGCCTGCATTGGGCTGGAAATACCGGTTTTGGGATTCTGCACAGAAAGGCTTTGCAAACCGATGAATCCACACGTGAGTTTAACTCTGTCAGTTGAATGCACACATTTACAACCATTGAGTTAGATAGCTCCGTTTTGGTTTTAGGAGCAGATATTTCTCTGTACAGCCTATGGTCCCATTCATTCGGGTATATCCCAACGCAGCTCCTAGAAGAAACGTGTTTCTGACTCGCTGAATCTCAACATAGATTCAACTCTCTTAGGTGAACGAACGCACAGCAGAACAGTTTCAAGGAAACGTTTTTCGTGGGTTTTAAACGAAGTTTACTGCGGTTTAGTACGTATGCCGGCATTGGGCTGAAAATACCGGTTTGGGGATTCTGTACAGAAAGGGTTTGCAAACCGCTGAATCCACACGTGAGTTTAACTCTGTCAGTTGAATGCACACATTGACAACCATTCAGTTAGATATCTCCGTTTTGGTTCTAGGAGCAGATATTTCTCTGTACAGCCTATGGTCACATTCACTCGGGAATATCCCAATGCAGCTCCTAGAAGAAACGTCTTTCTGATTCGCTGAATCTCAACATAGATTCTACTCTCTTAGGTGAATGATTGCAAAGCAGAGCAATTTCAAGGAAACGTTTCTCCTGAGTTTTAGACGAAGTTTCCTTCTGTTTAGTACGTATGCCGGCATTGGGCTGGAAATACCGGTTTTGGGATTCTGCACAGAAAGCGTTTGCAAACCGCTGAATCCACACCTGAGTTTAACTCTGTCAGTTGAATGCACACATTGACAACCATTCAGTTAGATATCTCCGTTTTGGTTTTCGGAGCAGATATTTCTCTGTACAGCCTATGGTCCCATTCACTCGGGAATATCCCAACGCAGCTCCTAGAAGAAACGTGTTTCTGACTCGCTGAATCTCAACATAGATTCAACTCTCTTAGGTGAACGAAGGCACAGCAGAGCAGTTTCAAGGAAACGTTTCTCCTGAGTCTTAGACGAAGTTTACTGTGGTTTAGTACGTATGCCGGCATTGGGCTGGAAATACCGGTTTTGGGATTCTTCACAGAAAGGGTTTGCAAACGGCTGAATGCACACGTGAGTTTAACACTGTCAGATGAATGCACACATTGACAACCATTCAGTTAGATAGCTCCGTTTTGGTTTTAGGAGCAGATATTTCTCTGTACAGCCTATGGTCCCATTCACTCGGGAATATCCCAACGCAGCTCCTAGAAGAAACGTGTTCCTGACTCGCTGAATCTCAACATAGATTCAACTCTCTTAGGTGAACGAAGGCACAGCAGAGCAGATTCAAGGAAACGTTTCTCCTGAGTTTTAGACGATGTTTACTGCGGTTTAGTACGTATGCCGGCATTGGGCTGGAAATACCGGTTTTGGGATTCTTCACAGAAAGGGTTTGCAAACGGCTGATTGCACACGTGAGTTTAACTCTGTCAGTTGAATGCACGCATTGACAACCATTGAGTTAGATAGCTCCGTTTCGGTTTACGGAGCAGATATTTCTCTGTACAGCCTATGGTCCCATTCACTCGGGAATATCCCAACGCGGCTCCTAGAAGAAACGTGTTTCTGACTCTCTGAATCTCAACATAGATTCAACTCTCTTAGGTTAACGAACGCACAGCAGAGCAGTTTGAAGGACACGTTTCTCCTGAGTTTTAGACGATGTTTACTGCGGTTTAGTACGTATTCCGGCAATGAGCTGGAAATACCAGTTTGGGGATTCTGCACAGAAAGGGTTTGTAACCGCTGAATCCACACGTGAGTTTACCTCTGTCAGTTGAATGTACACATTGACAACCATTCAGCTAGATAGCTCCGTTTTGGTTATAGGAGCAGATATTTCTCTGTACAGCCTATGGTCCCATTCACTCGGGAATACCCCAACGCAGCTCCTAGAAGAAACGTGTTTCTGACTCTCTGAATCTCAACATAGATTCAACTCTCTTACGTGAACGAAGGCACAGCAGAGCAGTTTCAAGGAAACGTTTCTCCCGAGTTTTAGACGAAGTTTACTGCGGTTTAGTACGTATGCCAGCATTGGGCTGGAAAAACCGGTTTTGGGATTCTGCACAGAAAGGGTTTGCAAACCGCTGAATCCACAAGTGAGTTTAACTCTCTCAGTTGAATGCACGCATTGACAACCATTGAGATAGATAGCTCCGTTTTGGTTTTCGGAGCAGATATTTCTCTGTGCAGCCTATGGTCCCATTCACTCGGGAATATCCCAACGCAGCTCCTAGAAAAAACGTGTTTCTGACTCGCTGAATCTCAACATAGATTTAACTCTCTTAGGTGAACGAACGCACAGCAGAGCAGTTTCAAGGACACGTTTCTCCTGAATTTTAGACGATGTTTACAGCGGTTTAGTACGTATACCGGCATTGGGCTGGAAATACCGCTTTTGGGATTCTTCACAGAAAGTGTTTGCAAACGGCTGATTGCACAGGTGAGTTTAACTCTGTCAGTTGAATGCACGCATTGACAACCATTGAGTTAGATAGCTCCGTTTTGGTTTTCGGAGCAGATATTTCTTTGTACAGTCTACGGTCCCATTCACTCGGGAATATCCCAAGGCATCTCCTAGAAGAAACGTGTTTCTGACTCTCTGAATCTCAACATAGATTCAACTCTCTTAGGTTAACGAACGCACAGCAGAGCAGTTTCAGGGACACGTTTCTCCTGAGTTTTAGACGATGTTTACTGCGGTTTAGTACGTATGCCGTCATTGGGCTGGAAATACCGGTTTTGGGATTCTTCACAGAAGGGGTTTGCAAACAGCTGAATGCACACGTGAGTTTAAATCTGTCAGTTGAATGCACACATTGACAACCATTCAGTTAGATATCTCCGTTTTGGTTTTAGGAGCAGATATTTCTCTGTACAGCCTATGGTCCCATTCACTCGGGAATATCCCAACGCAGCTCCTAGAAGAAACGTGTTTCTGACTCGCTGAATCTCAACATAGATTCAACTCTCTTACGTGACCGAAGGCCCAGTAGAGCAGTTTCAAGGAAACGTTTCTCCCGAGTTTTAGACGAAGTTTACTGCGGTTTAGTACGTATGCCGGCATTGGGCTGGAAATACCGGTTTTGGGATTCTTCACAGAAAGGGTTTGCAAACAGCTGAATGCACACGTGAGTTTAACTCTGTCAGTTGAATGCACACATTTACAACCATTCAGTTAGATATCTCCGTTTTGGTTTTAGGAGCAGATATTTCTCTGTACAGCCTAAGGTCCCATTCACTCGGGAATATCCGAACGCAGCTCCTAGAAGAAAGGTGTTTCTGACTCGCTGAATCTCAACATAGATTCAACTCTCTTAGGTGAACGAACGCACAGCAGAGCAGTTTCAAGGAAACGTTTCTCCTGAATTTTAGACGATGTTTA
Organism: Aotus nancymaae; assembly: GCF_030222135.1. Taxonomy (NCBI): domain Eukaryota; kingdom Metazoa; phylum Chordata; class Mammalia; order Primates; family Aotidae; genus Aotus; species Aotus nancymaae. Next base: position 197,199 of record NW_026988464.1, read on the forward strand.
TTGCGGTTTAGTACGTATGCCGGCATTGGGGTGGAAATACCGGTTTTGGGATTCTGCACAGAAAGGGTTTGCAAACGGCTGAATGCACACGTGAGTTTAACTCTGTCAGTTGAATGCACACATTGACAACCATTCAGTTAGATAGCTCCGTTTTGGTTTTAGGAGCAGATATTTCTCTGTACAGCCTATGGTCCCATTCACTCGGGAATATCCCAACGCAGCTCCTAGAAGAAACGTGTTTCTGACTCGCTGAATCTCAACATAGATTCAACTCTCTTAGGTGAAGGAACTCACCGCAGAGCAGTTTCAAGGAAACGTTTCTCTGAGTTTTAGACGAAGTTTACTGCGGTTTAGTACGTATGCCGGCATTGGGCTGGAAATACCGGTTTGGGGATTCTGTACAGAAAGGGTTTGCAAACCGCTGAATCCACACGTGAGTTTAAATCTGTCAGTTGAATGCACACATTGACAACCATTCAGTTAGATATCTCCGTTTTGGTTTAAGGAGCAGATATTTCTCTGTACAGCCTATGGTCCCAATCACTCGGGAATATCCCAACGCAGCTCCTAGAAGAAACGTGTTTCTGACTCGCTGAATCTCAACATAGATTCAACTCTCTTAGGTGAACGAACGCACAGCAGAGCAGTTTCAAGGAAACGTTTCTCCTGAGTTTTAGACGAAGTTTACTGCGGTTTAGGACGTATGCCTGCATTGGGCTGGAAATACCGGTTTTGGGATTCTGCACAGAAAGGCTTTGCAAACCGATGAATCCACACGTGAGTTTAACTCTGTCAGTTGAATGCACACATTTACAACCATTGAGTTAGATAGCTCCGTTTTGGTTTTAGGAGCAGATATTTCTCTGTACAGCCTATGGTCCCATTCACTCGGGTATATCCCAACGCAGCTCCTAGAAGAAACGTGTTTCTGACTCGCTGAATCTCAACATAGATTCATCTCTCTTAGGTGAACGAACGCACAGCAGAACAGTTTCAAGGAAACGTTTTTCGTGGGTTTTAAACGAAGTTTACTGCGGTTTAGTACGTATGCCGGCATTAGGCTGGAAATACCGGTTTGGGGATTCTGTACAGAAAGGGTTTGCAAACCGCTGAATCCACACGTGAGTTTAACTCTGTCAGTTGAATGCACACATTGACAACCATTCAGTTAGATATCTCCGTTTTGGTTCTAGGAGCAGATATTTCTCTGTACAGCCTATGGTCCCATTCACTCGGGAATATCCCAATGCAGCTCCTAGAAGAAACGTCTTTCTGATTCGCTGAATCTCAACATAGATTCTACTCTCTTAGGTGAATGATCGCACAGCAGAGCAATTTCAAGGAAACGTTTCTCCTGAGTTTTAGACGAAGTTTCCTTCTGTTTAGTACGTATGCCGGCATTGGGCTGGAAATACCGGTTTTGGGATTCTGCACAGAAAGCGTTTGCAAACCGCTGAATCCACACCTGAGTTTAACTCTGTCAGTTGAATGCACACATTGACAACCATTCAGTTAGATATCTCCGTTTTGGTTTTCGGAGCAGATATTTCTCTGTACAGCCTATGGTCCCATTCACTCGGGAATATCCCAACGCAGCTCCTAGAAGAAACGTGTTTCTGACTCGCTGAATCTCAACATAGATTCAACTCTCTTAGGTGAACGAAGGCACAGCAGAGCAGTTTCAAGGAAACGTTTCTCCTGAGTCTTAGACGATGTTTACTGCGGTTTAGTACGTATGCCGGCATTGGGCTGGAAATACCGGTTTTGGGATTCTTCACAGAAAGGGTATGCAAACGGCTGAATGCACACGTGAGTTTAACACTGTCAGTTGAATGCACACATTGACAACCATTCAGTTAGATAGCTCCGTTTTGGTTTTAGGAGCAGATATTTCTCTGTACAGCCTATGGTCCCATTCACTCGGGAATATCCCAACGCAGCTCCTAGAAGAAACGTGTTCCTGACTCGCTGAATCTCAACATAGATTCAACTCTCTTAGGTGAACGAAGGCACAGCAGAGCAGATTCAAGGAAACGTTTCTCCTGAGTTTCAGACGATGTTTACTGCGGTTTAGTACGTATGCCGGCATTGGGCTGGAAATACCGGTTTTGGGATTCTTCACAGAAAGGGTTTGCAAACGGCTGATTGCACACGTGAGTTTAACTCTGTCAGTTGAATGCACGCATTGACAACCATTGAGATAGATAGCTCCGTTTCGGTTTACGGAGCAGATATTTCTCTGTACAGCCTATGGTCCCATTCACTCGGGAATATCCCAACGCGGCTCCTAGAAGAAACGTGTTTCTGACTCTCTGAATCTCAGCATAGATTCAACTCTCTTAGGTTAACGAACACACAGAAGAGCAGTTTGAAGGACACGTTTCTCCTGAGTTTTAGACGATGTTTACTGCGGTTTAGTACGTATGCCGGCATTGGGCTGGAAATACCGGTTTTGGGATTCTTCACAGAAGGGGTTTGCAAACAGCTGAATGCACACGTGAGTTTAACTCTGTCAGTTGAATGCACACATTGACAACCATTGAGTTAGATAGCTCCGTTTTCGTTCTAGGAGCAGATATTTCTCTGTACAGCCTATGGTCCCATTCACTCGGGAATATCCCAACGCGGCTCCTAGAAGAAACGTGTTTCTGACTCGCTGAATCTCAACGTAGATTCAACTCTCTTAGGTGAACGAACGCACAGCAGAGCAGTTTCAAGAAACGTTTCTACTGAGTTTTAGACGATGTTTACTGCGGTTTAGTACGTATTCCGGCAATGGGCTGGAAATACCAGTTTGGGGATTCTGCACAGAAAGGGTTTGTAAACCGCTGAATCCACACGTGAGTTTACCTCTGTCAGTTGAATGTACACATTGACAACCATTCAGCTAGATAGCTCCGTTTTGGTTATAGGAGCAGATATTTCTCTGTACAGCCTATGGTCCCATTCACTCGGGAATACCCCAACGCAGCTCCTAGAAGAAACGTGTTTCTGACTCTCTGAATCTCAACATAGATTCAACTCTCTTACGTGAACGAAGGCACAGCAGAGCAGTTTCAAGGAAACGTTTCTCCCGAGTTTTAGACGAAGTTTACTGCGGTTTAGTACGTATGCCAGCATTGGGCTGGAAAAACCGGTTTTGGGATTCTGCACAGAAAGGGTTTGCAAACCGCTGAATCCACACGTGAGTTTAACTCTGTCAGTTGAATGCAAACATTTACAAACATTCAGTTAGATAGCTCCGTTTTGGTTTTAGGAGCAGATATTTCTCTGTACATCCTATGGTCCCATTCACTCGGGAATATCCCAACGCAGCTCCTAGAAGAAACGTGTTTCTGACTCGCTGAATCTCAACATAGATTCAACTCTCTTAGGTGAACGAACGCACAGCAGAACAGTTTCAAGGAAACGTTTTTCGTGGGTTTTAAACGAAGTTTACTGCGGTTTAGTACGTATGCCGGCATTGGGCTGGAAATACCGGTTTGGGGATTCTGTACAGAAAGGGTTTGCAAACCGCTGAATCCACACGTGAGTTTAACTCTGTCAGTTGAATGCACACATTGACAACCATTCAGTTAGATATCTCCGTTTTGGTTCTAGGAGCAGATATTTCTCTGTACAGCCTATGGTCCCATTCACTCAGGAATATCCCAATGCAGCTCCTAGAAGAAACGTGTTTCTGACTCGCTGAATCTCAACAGAGATTCTACTCTCTTAGGTGAATGATCGCACAGCAGAGCAGTTTCAAGGAAACGTTTCTCCTGAGTTTTAGACGAAGTTTCCTGCTGTTTAGTACGTATGCCGGCATTGGGCTGGAAATACCGGTTTTGGGATTCTGCACAGAAAGGGTTTGCAAACCGCTGAATCCACACCTGAGTTTAAATCTGTCAGTTGAATGCACACTTTGACAACCATTCAGTTAGATATCTCCGTTTAGGTTTTCGGAGCAGATATTTCTCTGTACAGCCTATGGTCCCATTCACTCGGGAATATCCCAACGCAGCTCCTAGAAGAAACGTGTTTCTGACTCGCTGAATCTCAACATAGATTCAACTCTCTTAGGTGAATGAAGGCACAGCAGAGCAGTTTCAAGGAAACGTTTCTCCTGAGTTTTAGACGATGTTTACTGCGGTTTAGTACGTATTCCGGCAATGGGCTGGAAATACCAGTTTGGGGATTCTGCACAGAAAGGGTTTGTAAACCTCTGAAACCACACGTGAGTTTACCTCTGTCAGTTGAATGTACACATTGACAACCATTCAGCTAGATAGCTCCGTTTTGGTTATAGGAGCAGATATTTCTCTGTACAGCCTATGGTCCCATTCACTCGGGAATACCCCAACGCAGCTCCTAGAAGAAACGTGTTTCTGACTCTCTGAATCTCAACATAGATTCAACTCTCTTATGTGAACGAAGGCACAGCAGAGCAGTTTCAAGGAAACGTTTCTCCCGAGTTTTAGACGAAGTTTACTGCGGTTTAGTACGTATGCCAGCATTGGGCTGGAAAAACCGGTTTTGGGATTCTGCACAGAAAGGGTTTGCAAACCGCTGAATCCACAATTGAGTTTAACTCTCTCAGTTGAATGCACGCATTGACAACCATTGAGATAGATAGCTCCGTTTTGGTTTTCGGAGCAGATATTTCTCTGTGCAGCCTATGGTCCCATTCACTCGGGAATATCCCAACGCAGCTCCTGGAAAAAACGTGTTTCTGACTCGCTGAATCTCAACATAGATTTAACTCTCTTAGGTGAACGAACGCACAGCAGAGCAGTTTCAAGGACACGTTTCTCCTGAATTTTAGACGATGTTTACAGCGGTTTAGTACGTATACCGGCATTGGGCTGGAAATACCGCTTTTGGGATTCTTCACAGAAAGTGTTTGCACACGGCTGATTGCACAGGTGAGTTTAACTCTGTCAGTTGAATGCACGCATTGACAACCATTGAGTTAGATAGCTCCGTTTTGGTTTTCGGAGCAGATATTTCTTTGTACAGTCTATGGTCCCATTCACTCGGGAATATCCCAACGCATCTCCTAGAAGAAACGTGTTTCTGACTCTCTGAATCTCAACATAGATTCAACTCTCTTAGGTTAACGAACGCACAGCAGAGCAGTTTCAGGGACACGTTTCTCCTGAGTTTTAGACGATGTTTACTGCGGTTTAGTACGTATGCCGGCATTGGGCTGGAAATACCGGTTTTGGGATTCTTCACAGAAGGGGTTTGCAAACAGCTGAATGCACACGTGAGTTTAAATCTGTCAGTTGAATGCACACATTGACAACCATTCAGTTAGATATCTCCGTTTTGGTTTTAGGAGCAGATATTTCTCTGTACAGCCTATGGTCCCATTCACTCGGGAATATCCCAACGCAGCTCCTAGAAGAAACGTGTTTCTGACTCGCTGAATCTCAACATAGATTCAACTCTCTTACGTGAACGAAGGCCCAGTAGAGCAGTTTCAAGGAAACGTTTCTCCCGAGTTTTAGACGAAGTTTACTGCGGTTTAGTACGTATGCCGGCATTGGGCTGGAAATACCGGTTTTGGGATTATTCACAGAAAGGGTTTGCAAACAGCTGAATGCACACGTGAGTTTAACTCTGTCAGTTGAATGCACACATTTACAACCATTCAGTTAGATATCTCCGTTTTGGTTTTAGGAGCAGATATTTCTCTGTACAGCCTAAGGTCCCATTCACTCGGGAACATCCGAACGCAGCTCCTAGAAGAAAGGTGTTTCTGACTCGCTGAATCTCAACATAGATTCAACTCTCTTAGGTGAACGAACGCACAGCAGAGCAGTTTCAAGGAAACGTTTCTCCTGAATTTTAGACGATGTTTATTGCGGTTTAGTACGTATGCCGGCATTGGGCTGGAAATACCGGTTTTGGGATTCTGCACAGAAAGGGTTTGCAAACGGCTGAATGCACACGTGAGTTTAACTCTGTCAGTTGAATGCACACATTGACAACCATTCAGTTAGATAGCTCCGTTTTGGTTTTAGGAGCAGATATTTCTCTGTACAGCCTATGGTCCCATTCACTCGGGAATATCCCAACGCAGCTCCTAGAAGAAACGTGTTTCTGACTCGCTGAATCTCAACATAGATTCAACTCTCTTAGGTGAACGAACTCACCGCAGAGCAGTTTCAAGGAAACGTTTCTCTGAGTTTTAGACGAAGTTTACTGCGGTTTAGTACGTATGCCGGCATTGGGCTGGAAATACCGGTTTGGGGATTCTTCACAGAAAGGGTATGCAAACGGCTGAATGCACACGTGAGTTTAACACTGTCAGTTGAATGCACACATTGACAACCATTCAGTTAGATAGCTCCGTTTTGGTTTTAGGAGCAGATATTTCTCTGTACAGCCTATGGTCCCATTCACTCGGGAATATCCCAACGCAGCTCCTAGAAGAAACGTGTTCCTGACTCGCTGAATCTCAACATAGATTCAACTCTCTTAGGTGAACGAAGGCACAGCAGAGCAGATTCAAGAAAACGTTTCTCCTGAGTTTCAGACGATGTTTACTGCGGTTTAGTACGTATGCCGGCATTGGGCTGGAAATACCGGTTTTGGGATTCTTCACAGAAAGGGTTTGCAAACGGCTGATTGCACACGTGAGTTTAACTCTGTCAGTTGAATGCACGCATTGACAACCATTGAGTTAGATAGCTCCGTTTCGGTTTACGGAGCAGATATTTCTCTGTACAGCCTATGGTCCCATTCACTCGGGAATATCCCAACGCGGCTCCTAGAAGAAACGTGTTTCTGACTCTCTGAATCTCAGCATAGATTCAACTCTCTTAGGTTAACGAACACACAGAAGAGCAGTTTGAAGGACACGTTTCTCCTGAGTTTTAGACGATGTTTACTGCGGTTTAGTACGTATGCCGGCATTGGGCTGGAAATACCGGTTTTGGGATTCTTCACAGAAGGGGTTTGCAAACAGCTGAATGCACACGTGAGTTTAACTCTGTCAGTTGAATGCACACATTGACAACCATTGAGTTAGATAGCTCCGTTTTCGTTCTAGGAGCAGATATTTCTCTGTACAGCCTATGGTCCCATTCACTCGGGAATATCCCAACGCGGCTCCTAGAAGAAACGTGTTTCTGACTCGCTGAATCTCAACGTAGATTCAACTCTCTTAGGTGAACGAACGCACAGCAGAGCAGTTTCAAGAAACGTTTCTCCTGAGTTTTAGACGATGTTTACTGCGGTTTAGTACGTATTCCGGCAATGGGCTGGAAATACCAGTTTGGGGATTCTGCACAGAAAGGGTTTGTAAACCGCTGAATCCACACGTGAGTTTACCTCTGTCAGTTGAATGTACACATTGACAACCATTCAGCTAGATAGCTCCGTTTTGGTTATAGGAGCAGATATTTCTCTGTACAGCCTATGGTCCCATTCACTCGGGAATACCCCAACGCAGCTCCTAGAAGAAACGTGTTTCTGACTCTCTGAATCTCAACATAGATTCAACTCTCTTACGTGAACGAAGGCACAGCAGAGCAGTTTCAAGGAAACGTTTCTCCCGAGTTTTAGACGAAGTTTACTGCGGTTTAGTACGTATGCCAGCATTGGGCTGGAAAAACCGGTTTTGGGATTCTGCACAGAAAGGGTTTGCAAACCGCTGAATCCACACGTGAGTTTAACTCTGTCAGTTGAATGCAAACATTTACAAACATTCAGTTAGATAGCTCCGTTTTGGTTTTAGGAGCAGATATTTCTCTGTACAGCCTATGGTCCCATTCACTCGGGAATATCCCAACGCAGCTCCTAGAAGAAACGTGTTTCTGACTCGCTGAATCTCAACATAGATTCAACTCTCTTAGGTGAACGAACGCACAGCAGAACAGTTTCAAGGAAACGTTTTTCGTGGGTTTTAAACGAAGTTTACTGCGGTTTAGTACGTATGCCGGCATTGGGCTGGAAATACCGGTTTGGGGATTCTGTACAGAAAGGGTTTGCAAACCGCTGAATCCACACGTGAGTTTAACTCTGTCAGTTGAATGCACACATTGACAACCATTCAGTTAGATATCTCCGTTTTGGTTCTAGGAGCAGATATTTCTCTGTACAGCCTATGGTCCCATTCACTCAGGAATATCCCAATGCAGCTCCTAGAAGAAACGTGTTTCTGACTCGCTGAATCTCAACAGAGATTCTACTCTCTTAGGTGAATGATCGCACAGCAGAGCAGTTTCAAGGAAACGTTTCTCCTGAGTTTTAGACGAAGTTTCCTGCTGTTTAGTACGTATGCCGGCATTGGGCTGGAAATACCGGTTTTGGGATTCTGCACAGAAAGGGTTTGCAAACCGCTGAATCCACACCTGAGTTTAAATCTGTCAGTTGAATGCACACTTTGACAACCATTCAGTTAGATATCTCCGTTTAGGTTTTCGGAGCAGATATTTCTCTGTACAGCCTATGGTCCCATTCACTCGGGAATATCCCAACGCAGCTCCTAGAAGAAACGTGTTTCTGACTCGCTGAATCTCAACATAGATTCAACTCTCTTAGGTGAATGAAGGCACAGCAGAGCAGTTTCAAGGAAACGTTTCTCCTGAGATTTAGACGATGTTTACTGCGGTTTAGTACGTATTCCGGCAATGGGCTGGAAATACCAGTTTGGGGATTCTGCACAGAAAGGGTTTGTAAACCGCTGAATCCACACGTGAGTTTACCTCTGTCAGTTGAATGTACACATTGACAACCATTCAGCTAGATAGCTCCGTTTTGGTTATAGGAGCAGATATTTCTCTGTACAGCCTATGGTCCCATTCACTCGGGAATACCCCAACGCAGCTCCTAGAAGAAACGTGTTTCTGACTCTCTGAATCTCAACATAGATTCAACTCTCTTATGTGAACGAAGGCACAGCAGAGCAGTTTCAAGGAAACGTTTCTCCCGAGTTTTAGACGAAGTTTACTGCGGTTTAGTACGTATGCCAGCATTGGGCTGGAAAAACCGGTTTTGGGATTCTGCCCAGAAAGGGTTTGCAAACCGCTGAATCCACAAGTGAGTTTAACTCTCTCAGTTGAATGCACGCATTGACAACCATTGAGATAGATAGCTCCGTTTTGGTTTTCGGAGCAGATATTTCTCTGTGCAGCCTATGGTCCCATTCACTCGGGAATATCCCAACGCAGCTCCTAGAAAAAACGTGTTTCTGACTCGCTGAATCTCAACATAGATTTAACTCTCTTAGGTGAACGAACGCACAGCAGAGCAGTTTCAAGGACACGTTTCTCCTGAATTTTAGACGATGTTTACAGCGGTTTAGTACGTATACCGGCATTGGGCTGGAAATACCGCTTTTGGGATTCTTCACAGAAAGTGTTTGCAAACGGCTGATTGCACAGGTGAGTTTAACTCTGTCAGTTGAATGCACGCATTGACAACCATTGAGTTAGATAGCTCCGTTTTGGTTTTCGGAGCAGATATTTCTTTGTACAGTCTATGGTCCCATTCACTCGGGAATATCCCAACGCATCTCCTAGAAGAAACGTGTTTCTGACTCTCTGAATCTCAGCATAGATTCAACTCTCTTAGGTTAACGAACGCACAGCAGAGCAGTTCAGGGACACGTTTCTCCTGAGTTTTAGACGATGTTTACTGCGGTTTAGTACGTATGCCGGCATTGGGCTGGAAATACCGGTTTTGGGATTCTTCACAGAAGGGGTTTGCAAACAGCTGAATGCACACGTGAGTTTAAATCTGTCAGTTGAATGCACACATTGACAACCATTCAGTTAGATATCTCCGTTTTGGTTTTAGGAGCAGATATTTCTCTGTACAGCCTATGGTCCCATTCACTCGGGAATATCCCAACGCAGCTCCTAGAAGAAACGTGTTTCTGACACGCTGAATCTCAACATAGATTCAACTCTCTTACGTGAACGAAGGCCCAGTAGAGCAGTTTCAAGGAAACGTTTCTCCCGAGTTTTAGACGAAGTTTACTGCGGTTTAGTACGTATGCCGGCATTGGGCTGGAAATACCGGTTTTGGGATTCTTCACAGAAAGGGTTTGCAAACAGCTGAATGCACACGTGAGTTTAACTCTGTCAGTTGAATGCACACATTTACAACCATTCAGTTAGATATCTCCGTTTTGGTTTTAGGAGCAGATATTTCTCTGTACAGCCTAAGGTCCCATTCACTCGGGAACATCCGAACGCAGCTCCTAGAAGAAAGGTGTTTCTGACTCGCTGAATCTCAACATAGATTCAACTCTCTTAGGTGAACGAACGCACAGCAGAGCAGTTTCAAGGAAACGTTTCTCCTGAATTTTAGACGATGTTTATTGCGGTTTAGTACGTATGCCGGCATTGGGGTGGAAATACCGGTTTTGGGATTCTGCACAGAAAGGGTTTGCAAACGGCTGAATGCACACGTGAGTTTAACTCTGTCAGTTGAATGCACACATTGACAACCATTCAGTTAGATAGCTCCGTTTTGGTTTTAGGAGCAGATATTTCTCTGTACAGCCTATGGTCCCATTCACTCGGGAATATCCCAACGCAGCTCCTAGAAGAAACGTGTTTCTGACTCGCTGAATCTCAACATAGATTCAACTCTCTTACGTGAACGAAGGCACAGCAGAGCAGTTTCAAGGAAACGTTTCTCCCGAGTTTTAGACGAAGTTGACTGCGGTTTAGTACGTATGCCAGCATTGGGCTGGAAAAACCGGTTTTGGGATTCTGCACAGAAAGGGTTTGCAAACCGCTGAATCCACACGTGAGTTTAACTCTGTCAGTTGAATGCAAACATTTACAAACATTCAGTTAGATAGCTCCGTTTTGGTTTTAGGAGCAGATATTTCTCTGTACAGCCTATGGTCCCATTCACTCGGGAATATCCCAACGCAGCTCCTAGAAGAAACGTGTTTCTGACTCGCTGAATCTCAACATAGATTCAACTCTCTTAGGTGAACGAACGCACAGCAGAACAGTTTCAAGGAAACGTTTTTCGTGGGTTTTAAACGAAGTTTACTGCGGTTTAGTACGTATGCCGGCATTGGGCTGGAAATACCGGTTTGGGGATTCTGTACAGAAAGGGTTTGCAAACCGCTGAATCCACACGTGAGTTTAACTCTGTCAGTTGAATGCACACATTGACAACCATTCAGTTAGATATCTCCGTTTTGGTTCTAGGAGCAGATATTTCTCTGTACAGCCTATGGTCGCATTCACTCAGGAATATCCCAATGCAGCTCCTAGAAGAAACGTGTTTCTGACTCGCTGAATCTCAACAGAGATTCTACTCTCTTAGGTGAATGATCACACAGCAGAGCAGTTTCAAGGAAACGTTTCTCCTGAGTTTTAGACGAAGTTTCCTGCTGTTTAGTACGTATGCCGGCATTGGGCTGGAAATACCGGTTTTGGGATTCTGCACAGAAAGGGTTTGCAAACCGCTGAATCCACACCTGAGTTTAAATCTGTCAGTTGAATGCACACTTTGACAACCATTCAGTTAGATATCTCCGTTTAGGTTTTCGGAGCAGATATTTCTCTGTACAGCCTATGGTCCCATTCACTCGGGAATATCCCAACGCAGCTCCTAGAAGAAACGTGTTTCTGACTCGCTGAATCTCAACATAGATTCAACTCTCTTTGGTGAATGAAGGCACAGCAGAGCAGTTTCAAGGAAACGTTTCTCCTGAGTTTTAGACGATGTTTACTGCGGTTTAGTACGTATTCCGGCAATGGGCTGGAAATACCAGTTTGGGGATTCTGCACAGAAAGGGTTTGTAAACCGCTGAATCCACACGTGAGTTTACCTCTGTCAGTTGAATGTACACATTGACAACCATTCAGCTAGATAGCTCCGTTTTGGTTATAGGAGCAGATATTTCTCTGTACAGCCTATGGTCCCATTCACTCGGGAATACCCCAACGCAGCTCCTAGAAGAAACGTGTTTCTGACTCTCTGAATCTCAACATAGATTCAACTCTCTTATGTGAACGAAGGCACAGCAGAGCAGTTTCAAGGAAACGTTTCTCCCGAGTTTTAGACGAAGTTTACTGCGGTTTAGTACGTATGCCAGCATTGGGCTGGAAAAACCGGTTTTGGGATTCTGCACAGAAAGGGTTTGCAAACCGCTGAATCCACAAGTGAGTTTAACTCTCTCAGTTGAATGCACGCATTGACAACCATTGAGATAGATAGCTCCGTTTTGGTTTTCGGAGCAGATATTTCTCTGTGCAGCCTATGGTCCCATTCACTCGGGAATATCCCAATGCAGCTCCTAGAAAAAACGTGTTTCTGACTCGCTGAATCTCAACATAGATTTAACTCTCTTAGGTGAACGAACGCACAGCAGAGCAGTTTCAAGGACACGTTTCTCCTGAATTTTAGACGATGTTTACAGCGGTTTAGTACGTATACCGGCATTGGGCTGGAAATACCGCTTTTGGGATTCTTCACAGAAAGTGTTTGCAAACGGCTGATTGCACAGGTGAGTTTAACTCTGTCAGTTGAATGCACGCATTGACAACCATTGAGTTAGATAGCTCCGTTTTGGTTTTCGGAGCAGATATTTCTTTGTACAGTCTATGGTCCCATTCACTCGGGAATATCCCAACGCATCTCCTAGAAGAAACGTGTTTCTGACTCTCTGAATCTCAACATAGATTCAACTCTCTTAGGTTAACGAACGCACAGCAGAGCAGTTCAGGGACACGTTTCTCCTGAGTTTTAGACGATGTTTACTGCGGTTTAGTACGTATGCCGGCATTGGGCTGGAAATACCGGTTTTGGGATTCTTCACAGAAGGGGTTTGCAAACAGCTGAATGCACACGTGAGTTTAAATCTGTCAGTTGAATGCACACATTGACAACCATTCAGTTAGATATCTCCGTTTTGGTTTTAGGAGCAGATATTTCTCTGTACAGCCTATGGTCCCATTCACTCGGGAATATCCCAACGCAGCTCCTAGAAGAAACGTGTTTCTGACTCGCTGAATCTCAACATAGATTCAACTCTCTTACGTGAACGAAGGCCCAGTAGAGCAGTTTCAAGGAAACGTTTCTCCCGAGTTTTAGACGAAGTTTACTGCGGTTTAGTACGTATGCCGGCATTGGGCTGGAAATACCGGTTTTGGGATTCTTCACAGAAAGGGTTTGCAAACAGCTGAATGCACACGTGAGTTTAACTCTGTCAGTTGAATGCACACATTTACAACCATTCAGTTAGATATCTCCGTTTTGGTTTTAGGAGCAGATATTTCTCTGTACAGCCTAAGGTCCCATTCACTCGGGAACATCCGAACGCAGCTCCTAGAAGAAAGGTGTTTCTGACTCGCTGAATCTCAACATAGATTCAACTCTCTTAGGTGAACGAACGCACAGCAGAGCAGTTTCAAGGAAACGTTTCTCCTGAATTTTAGACGATGTTTATTGCGGTTTAGTACGTATGCCGGCATTGGGCTGGAAATACCGGTTTTGGGATTCTGCACAGAAAGGGTTTGCAAACGGCTGAATGCACACGTGAGTTTAACTCTGTCAGTTGAATGCACACATTGACAACCATTCAGTTAGATAGCTCCGTTTTGGTTTTAGGAGCAGATATTTCTCTGTACAGCCTATGGTCCCATTCACTCGGGAATATCCCAACGCAGCTCCTAGAAGAAACGTGTTTCTGACTCGCTGAATCTCAACATAGATTCAACTCTCTTAGGTGAACGAACTCACCGCAGAGCAGTTTCAAGGAAACGTTTCTCTGAGTTTTAGACGAAGTTTACTGCGGTTTAGTACGTATGCCGGCATTGGGCTGGAAATACCGGTTTGGGGATTCTGTACAGAAAGGCTTTGCAAACCGCTGAATCCACACGTGAGTTTAAATCTGTCAGTTGAATGCACACAATGACAACCATTCAGTTAGATATCTCCGTTTTGGTTTAAGGAGCAGATATTTCTCTGTACAGCCTATGGTCCCATTCACTCGGGAATATCCCAACGCAGCTCCTAGAAGAAACGTGTTTCTGACTCGCTGAATCTCAACATAGATTCAACTCTCTTAGGTGAACGAACGCACAGCAGAGCAGTTTCAAGGAAACGTTTCTCCTGAGTTTTAGACGAAGTTTACTGCGGTTTAGGACGTATGCCTGCATTGGGCTGGAAATACCGGTTTTGGGATTCTGCACAGAAAGGCTTTGCAAACCGATGAATCCACACGTGAGTTTAACTCTGTCAGTTGAATGCACACATTTACAACCATTGAGTTAGATAGCTCCGTTTTGGTTTTAGGAGCAGATATTTCTCTGTACAGCCTATGGTCCCATTCACTCGGGTATATCCCAACGCAGCTCCTAGAAGAAACGTGTTTCTGACTCTCTGAATCTCAACATAGATTCACCTCTCTTAGGTGAACGAACGCAGAGCAGACCTGTTTCAAGGACACGTTTCTCCTGAGTTTTAGACGATGTTTACTGCGGTTTAGTACGTATGCCGGCATTGGGCTGGAAATACCGGTTTTGGGATTCTTCACAGAAAGGGTTTGCAAACAGCTGTATGGAAACGTGAGTTTAACTCTGTCAGTTGAATGCACACATTTACAACCATTCAGTTAGATATCTCCGTTTTGGTTTTAGGAGCAGATATTTCTCTGTACAGCCTATGGTCCCATTCACTCGGGAACATCCGAACGCAGCTCCTAGAAGAAAGGTGTTTCTGACTCGCTGAATCTCAACATAGATTCAACTCTCTTAGGTGAACGAACGCACAGCAGAGCAGTTTCAAGGAAACCTTTCTCCTGAATTTTAGACGATGTTTATTGCGGTTTAGTACGTATGCCGGCATTGGGCTGGAAATACCGGTTTTGGGATTCTGCACAGAAAGGGTTTGCAAACGGCTGAATGCACACGTGAGTTTAACTCTGTCAGTTGAATGCACACATTGACAACCATTCAGTTAGATAGCTCCGTTTTGGTTTTAGGAGCAGATATTTCTCTGTACAGCCTATGGTCCCATTCACTCGGGAATATCCCAACGCAGCTCCTAGAAGAAACGTGTTTCTGACTCGCTGAATCTCAACATAGATTCAACTCTGTTAGGTGAACGAACTCACCGCAGAGCAGTTTCAAGGAAACGTTTCTCTGAGTTTTAGACGAAGTTTACTGCGGTTTACTACGTATGCCGGCATTGGGCTGGAAATTCCGGTTTGGGGATTCTGTACAGAAAGGGTTTGCAAACCGCTGAATCCACACGTGAGTTTAAATCTGTCAGTTGAATGCACACATTGACAACCATTCAGTTAGATATCTCCGTTTTGGTTTAAGGAGCAGATATTTCTCTGTACAGCCTATGGTCCCATTCACTCGGGAATATCCCAACGCAGCTCCTAGAAGAAACGTGTTTCTGACTCGCTGAATCTCAACATAGATTCAACTCTCTTAGGTGAACGAACGCACAGCAGAGCAGTTTCAAGGAAACGTTTCTCCTGAGTTTTAGACGAAGTTTACTGCGGTTTAGGACGTATGCCTGCATTGGGCTGGAAATACCGGTTTTGGGATTCTGCACAGAAAGGCTTTGCAAACCGATGAATCCACACGTGAGTTTAACTCTGTCAGTTGAATGCACACATTTACAACCATTGAGTTAGATAGCTCCGTTTTGGTTTTAGGAGCAGATATTTCTCTGTACAGCCTATGGTCCCATTCACTCGGGTATATCCCAACGCAGCTCCTAGAAGAAACGTGTTTCTGACTCGCTGAATCTCAACATAGATTCATCTCTCTTAGGTGAACGAACGCACAGCAGAACAGTTTCAAGGAAACGTTTTTCGTGGGTTTTAAACGAAGTTTACTGCGGTTTAGTACGTATGCCGGCATTAGGCTGGAAATACCGGTTTGGGGATTCTGTACAGAAAGGGTTTGCAAACCGCTGAATCCACACGTGAGTTTAACTCTGTCAGTTGAATGCACACATTGACAACCATTCAGTTAGATATCTCCGTTTTGGTTCTAGGAGCAGATATTTCTCTGTACAGCCTATGGTCCCATTCACTCGGGAATATCCCAATGCAGCTCCTAGAAGAAACGTCTTTCTGATTCGCTGAATCTCAACATAGATTCTACTCTCTTAGGTGAATGATCGCACAGCAGAGCAATTTCAAGGAAACGTTTCTCCTGAGTTTTAGACGAAGTTTCCTTCTGTTTAGTACGTATGCCGGCATTGGGCTGGAAATACCGGTTTTGGGATTCTGCACAGAAAGCGTTTGCAAACCGCTGAATCCACACCTGAGTTTAACTCTGTCAGTTGAATGCACACATTGACAACCATTCCGTTAGATATCTCCGTTTTGGTTTTCGGAGCAGATATTTCTCTGTACAGCCTATGGTCCCATTCACTCGGGAATATCCCAACGCAGCTCCTAGAAGAAACGTGTTTCTGACTCGCTGAATCTCAACATAGATTCAACTCTCTTAGGTGAACGAAGGCACAGCAGAGCAGTTTCAAGGAAACGTTTCTCCTGAGTCTTAGACGATGTTTACTGCGGTTTAGTACGTATGCCGGCATTGGGCTGGAAATACCGGTTTTGGGATTCTTCACAGAAAGGGTATGCAAACGGCTGAATGCACACGTGAGTTTAACACTGTCAGTTGAATGCACACATTGACAACCATTCAGTTAGATAGCTCCGTTTTGGTTTTAGGAGCAGATATTTCTCTGTACAGCCTATGGTCCCATTCACTCGGGAATATCCCAACGCAGCTCCTAGAAGAAACGTGTTCCTGACTCGCTGAATCTCAACATATATTCAACTCTCTTAGGTGAACGAAGGCACAGCAGAGCAGATTCAAGGAAACGTTTCTCCTGAGTTTCAGACGATGTTTACTGCGGTTTAGCACGTATGCCGGCATTGGGCTGGAAATACCGGTTTTGGGATTCTTCACAGAAAGGGTTTGCAAACGGCTGATTGCACACGTGAGTTTAACTCTGTCAGTTGAATGCACGCATTGACAACCATTGAGTTAGATAGCTCCGTTTCGGTTTACGGAGCAGATATTTCTCTGTACAGCCTATGGTCCCATTCACTCGGGAATATCCCAACGCGGCTCCTAGAAGAAACGTGTTTCTGACTCTCTGAATCTCAGCATAGATTCAACTCTCTTAGGTTAACGAACACACAGAAGAGCAGTTTGAAGGACACGTTTCTCCTGAGTTTTAGACGATGTTTACTGCGGTTTAGTACGTATGCCGGCATTGGGCTGGAAATACCGGTTTTGGGATTCTTCACAGAAGGGGTTTGCAAACAGCTGAATGCACACGTGAGTTTAACTCTGTCAGTTGAATGCACACATTGACAACCATTGAGTTAGATAGCTCCGTTTTCGTTCTAGGAGCAGATATTTCTCTGTACAGCCTATGGTCCCATTCACTCGGGAATATCCCAACGCGGCTCCTAGAAGAAACGTGTTTCTGACTCGCTGAATCTCAACGTAGATTCAACTCTCTTAGGTGAACGAACGCACAGCAGAGCAGTTTCAAGAAACGTTTCTCCTGAGTTTTAGACGATGTTTACTGCGGTTTAGTACGTATTCCGGCAATGGGCTGGAAATACCAGTTTGGGGATTCTGCACAGAAAGGGTTTGTAAACCGCTGAATCCACACGTGAGTTTACCTCTGTCAGTTGAATGTACACATTGACAACCATTCAGCTAGATAGCTCCGTTTTGGTTATAGGAGCAGATATTTCTCTGTACAGCCTATGGTCCCATTCACTCGGGAATACCCCAACGCAGCTCCTAGAAGAAACGTGTTTCTGACTCTCTGAATCTCAACATAGATTCAACTCTCTTACGTGAACGAAGGCACAGCAGAGCAGTTTCAAGGAAACGTTTCTCCCGAGTTTTAGACGAAGTTTACTGCGGTTTAGTACGTATGCCAGCATTGGGCTGGAAAAACCGGTTTTGGGATTCTGCACAGAAAGGGTTTGCAAACCGCTGAATCCACACGTGAGTTTAACTCTGTCAGTTGAATGCAAACATTTACAAACATTCAGTTAGATAGCTCCGTTTTGGTTTTAGGAGCAGATATTTCTCTGTACAGCCTATGGTCCCATTCACTCGGGAATATCCCAACGCAGCTCCTAGAAGAAACGTGTTTCTGACTCGCTGAATCTCAACATAGATTCAACTCTCTTAGGTGAACGAACGCACAGCAGAACAGTTTCAAGGAAACGTTTTTCGTGGGTTTTAAACGAAGTTTACTGCGGTTTAGTACGTATGCCGGCATTGGGCTGGAAATACCGGTTTGGGGATTCTGTACAGAAAGGGTTTGCAAACCGCTGAATCCACACGTGAGTTTAACTCTGTCAGTTGAATGCACACATTGACAACCATTCAGTTAGATATCTCCGTTTTGGTTCTAGGAGCAGATATTTCTCTGTACAGCCTATGGTCCCATTCACTCAGGAATATCCCAATGCAGCTCCTAGAAGAAACGTGTTTCTGACTCGCTGAATCTCAACAGAGATTCTACTCTCTTAGGTGAATGATCGCACAGCAGAGCAGTTTCAAGGAAACGTTTCTCCTGAGTTTTAGACGAAGTTTCCTGCTGTTTAGTACGTATGCCGGCATTGGGCTGGAAATACCGGTTTTGGGATTCTGCACAGAAAGGGTTTGCAAACCGCTGAATCCACACCTGAGTTTAAATCTGTCAGTTGAATGCACACTTTGACAACCATTCAGTTAGATATCTCCGTTTAGGTTTTCGGAGCAGATATTTCTCTGTACAGCCTATGGTCCCATTCACTCGGGAATATCCCAACGCAGCTCCTAGAAGAAACGTGTTTCTGACTCGCTGAATCTCAACATAGATTCAACTCTCTTAGGTGAATGAAGGCACAGCAGAGCAGTTTCAAGGAAACGTTTCTCCTGAGTTTTAGACGATGTTTACTGCGGTTTAGTACGTATTCCGGCAATGGGCTGGAAATACCAGTTTGGGGATTCTGCACAGAAAGGGTTTGTAAACCTCTGAATCCACACGTGAGTTTACCTCTGTCAGTTGAATGTACACATTGACAACCATTCAGCTAGATAGCTCCGTTTTGGTTATAGGAGCAGATATTTCTCTGTACAGCCTATGGTCCCATTCACTCGGGAATACCCCAACGCAGCTCCTAGAAGAAACGTGTTTCTGACTCTCTGAATCTCAACATAGATTCAACTCTCTTATGTGAACGAAGGCACAGCAGAGCAGTTTCAAGGAAACGTTTCTCCCGAGTTTTAGACGAAGTTTACTGCGGTTTAGTACGTATGCCAGCATTGGGCTGGAAAAACCGGTTTTGGGATTCTGCACAGAAAGGGTTTGCAAACCGCTGAATCCACAATTGAGTTTAACTCTCTCAGTTGAATGCACGCATTGACAACCATTGAGATAGATAGCTCCGTTTTGGTTTTCGGAGCAGATATTTCTCTGTGCAGCCTATGGTCCCATTCACTCGGGAATATCCCAACGCAGCTCCTGGAAAAAACGTGTTTCTGACTAGCTGAATCTCAACATAGATTTAACTCTCTTAGGTGAACGAACGCACAGCAGAGCAGTTTCAAGGACACCTTTCTCCTGAATTTTAGACGATGTTTACAGCGGTTTAGTACGTATACCGGCATTGGGCTGGAAATACCGCTTTTGGGATTCTTCACAGAAAGTGTTTGCAAACGGCTGATTGCACAGGTGAGTTTAACTCTGTCAGTTGAATGTACGCATTGACAACCATTGAGTTAGATAGCTCCGTTTTGGTTTTCGGAGCAGATATTTCTTTGTACAGTCTATGGTCCCATTCACTCGGGAATATCCCAACGCATCTCCTAGAAGAAACGTGTTTCTGACTCTCTGAATCTCAACATAGATTCAACTCTCTTAGGTTAACGAACGCACAGCAGAGCAGTTTCAGGGACACGTTTCTCCTGAGTTTTAGACGATGTTTACTGCGGTTTAGTACGTATGCCGGCATTGGGCTGGAAATACCGGTTTTGGGATTCTTCACAGAAGGGGTTTGCAAACAGCTGAATGCACACGTGAGTTTAAATCTGTCAGTTGAATGCACACATTGACAACCATTCAGTTAGATATCTCCGTTTTGGTTTTAGGAGCAGATATTTCTCTGTACAGCCTATGGTCCCATTCACTCGGGAATATCCCAACGCAGCTCCTAGAAGAAACGTGTTTCTGACACGCTGAATCTCAACATAGATTCAACTCTCTTACGTGAACGAAGGCCCAGTAGAGCAGTTTCAAGGAAACGTTTCTCCCGAGTTTTAGACGAAGTTTACTGCGGTTTAGTACGTATGCCGGCATTGGGCTGGAAATACCGGTTTTGGGATTCTTCACAGAAAGGGTTTGCAAACAGCTGAATGCACACGTGAGTTTAACTCTGTCAGTTGAATGCACACATTTACAACCATTCAGTTAGATATCTCCGTTTTGGTTTTAGGAGCAGATATTTCTCTGTACAGCCTAAGGTCCCATTCACTCGGGAACATCCGAACGCAGCTCCTAGAAGAAAGGTGTTTCTGACTCGCTGAATCTCAACATAGATTCAACTCTCTTAGGTGAACGAACGCACAGCAGAGCAGTTTCAAGGAAACGTTTCTCCTGAATTTTAGACGATGTTTATTGCGGTTTAGTACGTATGCCGGCATTGGGCTGGAAATACCGGTTTTGGGATTCTGCACAGAAAGGGTTTGCAAACGGCTGAATGCACACGTGAGTTTAACTCTGTCAGTTGAATGCACACATTGACAACCATTCAGTTAGATAGCTCCGTTTTGGTTTTAGGAGCAGATATTTCTCTGTACAGCCTATGGTCCCATTCACTCGGGAATATCCCAACGCAGCTCCTAGAAGAAACGTGTTTCTGACTCGCTGAATCTCAACATAGATTCAACTCTCTTACGTGAACGAAGGCACAGCAGAGCAGTTTCAAGGAAACGTTTCTCCCGAGTTTTAGACGAAGTTGACTGCGGTTTAGTACGTATGCCAGCATTGGGCTGGAAAAACCGGTTTTGGGATTCTGCACAGAAAGGGTTTGCAAACCGCTGAATCCACACGTGAGTTTAACTCTGTCAGTTGAATGCAAACATTTACAAACATTCAGTTAGATAGCTCCGTTTTGGTTTTAGGAGCAGATATTTCTCTGTACAGCCTATGGTCCCATTCACTCGGGAATATCCCAACGCAGCTCCTAGAAGAAACGTGTTTCTGACTCGCTGAATCTCAACATAGATTCAACTCTCTTAGGTGAACGAACGCACAGCAGAACAGTTTCAAGGAAACGTTTTTCGTGGGTTTTAAACGAAGTTTACTGCGGTTTAGTACGTATGCCGGCATTGGGCTGGAAATACCGGTTTGGGGATTCTGTACAGAAAGGGTTTGCAAACCGCTGAATCCACACGTGAGTTTAACTCTGTCAGTTGAATGCACACATTGACAACCATTCAGTTAGATATCTCCGTTTTGGTTCTAGGAGCAGATATTTCTCTGTACAGCCTATGGTCGCATTCACTCAGGAATATCCCAATGCAGCTCCTAGAAGAAACGTGTTTCTGACTCGCTGAATCTCAACAGAGATTCTACTCTCTTAGGTGAATGATCACACAGCAGAGCAGTTTCAAGGAAACGTTTCTCCTGAGTTTTAGACGAAGTTTCCTGCTGTTTAGTACGTATGCCGGCATTGGGCTGGAAATACCGGTTTTGGGATTCTGCACAGAAAGGGTTTGCAAACCGCTGAATCCACACCTGAGTTTAAATCTGTCAGTTGAATGCACACTTTGACAACCATTCAGTTAGATATCTCCGTTTAGGTTTTCGGAGCAGATATTTCTCTGTACAGCCTATGGTCCCATTCACTCGGGAATATCCCAACGCAGCTCCTAGAAGAAACGTGTTTCTGACTCGCTGAATCTCAACATAGATTCAACTCTCTTTGGTGAATGAAGGCACAGCAGAGCAGTTTCAAGGAAACGTTTCTCCTGAGTTTTAGACGATGTTTACTGCGGTTTAGTACGTATTCCGGCAATGGGCTGGAAATACCAGTTTGGGGATTCTGCACAGAAAGGGTTTGTAAACCGCTGAATCCACACGTGAGTTTACCTCTGTCAGTTGAATGTACACATTGACAACCATTCAGCTAGATAGCTCCGTTTTGGTTATAGGAGCAGATATTTCTCTGTACAGCCTATGGTCCCATTCACTCGGGAATACCCCAACGCAGCTCCTAGAAGAAACGTGTTTCTGACTCTCTGAATCTCAACATAGATTCAACTCTCTTATGTGAACGAAGGCACAGCAGAGCAGTTTCAAGGAAACGTTTCTCCCGAGTTTTAGACGAAGTTTACTGCGGTTTAGTACGTATGCCAGCATTGGGCTGGAAAAACCGGTTTTGGGATTCTGCACAGAAAGGGTTTGCAAACCGCTGAATCCACAAGTGAGTTTAACTCTCTCAGTTGAATGCACGCATTGACAACCATTGAGATAGATAGCTCCGTTTTGGTTTTCGGAGCAGATATTTCTCTGTGCAGCCTATGGTCCCATTCACTCGGGAATATCCCAATGTAGCTCCTAGAAAAAACGTGTTTCTGACTCGCTGAATCTCAACATAGATTTAACTCTCTTAGGTGAACGAACGCACAGCAGAGCAGTTTCAAGGACACGTTTCTCCTGAATTTTAGACGATGTTTACAGCGGTTTAGTACGTATACCGGCATTGGGCTGGAAATACCGCTTTTGGGATTCTTCACAGAAAGTGTTTGCAAACGGCTGATTGCACAGGTGAGTTTAACTCTGTCAGTTGAATGCACGCATTGACAACCATTGAGTTAGATAGCTCCGTTTTGGTTTTCGGAGCAGATATTTCTTTGTACAGTCTATGGTCCCATTCACTCGGGAATATCCCAACGCATCTCCTAGAAGAAACGTGTTTCTGACTCTCTGAATCTCAACATAGATTCAACTCTCTTAGGTTAACGAACGCACAGCAGAGCAGTTCAGGGACACGTTTCTCCTGAGTTTTAGACGATGTTTACTGCGGTTTAGTACGTATGCCGGCATTGGGCTGGAAATACCGGTTTTGGGATTCTTCACAGAAGGGGTTTGCAAACAGCTGAATGCACACGTGAGTTTAAATC
Organism: Aotus nancymaae; assembly: GCF_030222135.1. NCBI lineage: Eukaryota > Metazoa > Chordata > Mammalia > Primates > Aotidae > Aotus > Aotus nancymaae. The sequence continues at coordinate 220,340 of NW_026988464.1, forward strand.
TGTCAGTTGAATGCACACATTGACAACCATTCAGTTAGATATCTCCGTTTTGGTTTTAGGAGCAGATATTTCTCTGTACAGCCTATGGTCCCATTCACTCGGGAATATCCCAACGCAGCTCCTAGAAGAAACGTGTTTCTGACTCGCTGAATCTCAACATAGATTCAACTCTCTTACGTGAACGAAGGCCCAGTAGAGCAGTTTCAAGGAAACGTTTCTCCCGAGTTTTAGACGAAGTTTACTGCGGTTTAGTACGTATGCCGGCATTGGGCTGGAAATACCGGTTTTGGGATTCTTCACAGAAAGGGTTTGCAAACAGCTGAATGCACACGTGAGTTTAACTCTGTCAGTTGAATGCACACATTTACAACCATTCAGTTAGATATCTCCGTTTTGGTTTTAGGAGCAGATATTTCTCTGTACAGCCTAAGGTCCCATTCACTCGGGAACATCCGAACGCAGCTCCTAGAAGAAAGGTGTTTCTGACTCGCTGAATCTCAACATAGATTCAACTCTCTTAGGTGAACGAACGCACAGCAGAGCAGTTTCAAGGAAACGTTTCTCCTGAATTTTAGACGATGTTTATTGCGGTTTAGTACGTATGCCGGCATTGGGCTGGAAATACCGGTTTTGGGATTCTGCACAGAAAGGGTTTGCAAACGGCTGAATGCACACGTGAGTTTAACTCTGTCAGTTGAATGCACACATTGACAACCATTCAGTTAGATAGCTCCGTTTTGGTTTTAGGAGCAGATATTTCTCTGTACAGCCTATGGTCCCATTCACTCGGGAATATCCCAACGCAGCTCCTAGAAGAAACGTGTTTCTGACTCGCTGAATCTCAACATAGATTCAACTCTCTTAGGTGAACGAACTCACCGCAGAGCAGTTTCAAGGAAACGTTTCTCTGAGTTTTAGACGAAGTTTACTGCGGTTTAGTACGTATGCCGGCATTGGGCTGGAAATACCGGTTTGGGGATTCTGTACAGAAAGGCTTTGCAAACCGCTGAATCCACACGTGAGTTTAAATCTGTCAGTTGAATGCACACAATGACAACCATTCAGTTAGATATCTCCGTTTTGGTTTAAGGAGCAGATATTTCTCTGTACAGCCTATGGTCCCATTCACTCGGGAATATCCCAACGCAGCTCCTAGAAGAAACGTGTTTCTGACTCGCTGAATCTCAACATAGATTCAACTCTCTTAGGTGAACGAACGCACAGCAGAGCAGTTTCAAGGAAACGTTTCTCCTGAGTTTTAGACGAAGTTTACTGCGGTTTAGGACGTATGCCTGCATTGGGCTGGAAATACCGGTTTTGGGATTCTGCACAGAAAGGCTTTGCAAACCGAGGAATCCACACGTGAGTTTAACTCTGTCAGTTGAATGCACACATTTACAACCATTGAGTTAGATAGCTCCGTTTTGGTTTTAGGAGCAGATATTTCTCTGTACAGCCTATGGTCCCATTCACTCGGGTATATCCCAACGCAGCTCCTAGAAGAAACGTGTTTCTGACTCTCTGAATCTCAACATAGATTCACCTCTCTTAGGTGAACGAACGCAGAGCAGACCTGTTTCAAGGACACGTTTCTCCTGAGTTTTAGACGATGTTTACTGCGGTTTAGTACGTATGCCGGCATTGGGCTGGAAATACCGGTTTTGGGATTCTTCACAGAAAGGGTTTGCAAACAGCTGAATGCAAACGTGAGTTTAACTCTGTCAGTTGAATGCACACATTTACAACCATTCAGTTAGATATCTCCGTTTTGGTTTTAGGAGCAGATATTTCTCTGTACAGCCTATGGTCCCATTCACTCGGGAACATCCGAACGCAGCTCCTAGAAGAAAGGTGTTTCTGACTCGCTGAATCTCAACATAGATTCAACTCTCTTAGGTGAACGAACGCACAGCAGAGCAGTTTCAAGGAAACCTTTCTCCTGAATTTTAGACGATGTTTATTGCGGTTTAGTACGTATGCCGGCATTGGGCTGGAAATACCGGTTTTGGGATTCTGCACAGAAAGGGTTTGCAAACGGCTGAATGCACACGTGAGTTTAACTCTGTCAGTTGAATGCACACATTGACAACCATTCAGTTAGATAGCTCCGTTTTGGTTTTAGGAGCAGATATTTCTCTGTACAGCCTATGGTCCCATTCACTCGGGAATATCCCAACGCAGCTCCTAGAAGAAACGTGTTTCTGACTCGCTGAATCTCAACATAGATTCAACTCTGTTAGGTGAACGAACTCACCGCAGAGCAGTTTCAAGGAAACGTTTCTCTGAGTTTTAGACGAAGTTTACTGCGGTTTACTACGTATGCCGGCATTGGGCTGGAAATTCCGGTTTGGGGATTCTGTACAGAAAGGGTTTGCAAACCGCTGAATCCACACGTGAGTTTAAATCTGTCAGTTGAATGCACACATTGACAACCATTCAGTTAGATATCTCCGTTTTGGTTTAAGGAGCAGATATTTCTCTGTACAGCCTATGGTCCCATTCACTCGGGAATATCCCAACGCAGCTCCTAGAAGAAACGTGTTTCTGACTCGCTGAATCTCAACATAGATTCAACTCTCTTAGGTGAACGAACGCACAGCAGAGCAGTTTCAAGGAAACGTTTCTCCTGAGTTTTAGACGAAGTTTACTGCGGTTTAGGACGTATGCCTGCATTGGGCTGGAAATACCGGTTTTGGGATTCTGCACAGAAAGGCTTTGCAAACCGATGAATCCACACGTGAGTTTAACTCTGTCAGTTGAATGCACACATTTACAACCATTGAGTTAGATAGCTCCGTTTTGGTTTTAGGAGCAGATATTTCTCTGTACAGCCTATGGTCCCATTCACTCGGGTATATCCCAACGCAGCTCCTAGAAGAAACGTGTTTCTGACTCGCTGAATCTCAACATAGATTCATCTCTCTTAGGTGAACGAACGCACAGCAGAACAGTTTCAAGGAAACGTTTTTCGTGGGTTTTAAACGAAGTTTACTGCGGTTTAGTACGTATGCCGGCATTAGGCTGGAAATACCGGTTTGGGGATTCTGTACAGAAAGGGTTTGCAAACCGCTGAATCCACACGTGAGTTTAACTCTGTCAGTTGAATGCACACATTGACAACCATTCAGTTAGATATCTCCGTTTTGGTTCTAGGAGCAGATATTTCTCTGTACAGCCTATGGTCCCATTCACTCGGGAATATCCCAATGCAGCTCCTAGAAGAAACGTCTTTCTGATTCGCTGAATCTCAACATAGATTCTACTCTCTTAGGTGAATGATCGCACAGCAGAGCAATTTCAAGGAAACGTTTCTCCTGAGTTTTAGACGAAGTTTCCTTCTGTTTAGTACGTATGCCGGCATTGGGCTGGAAATACCGGTTTTGGGATTCTGCACAGAAAGCGTTTGCAAACCGCTGAATCCACACCTGAGTTTAACTCTGTCAGTTGAATGCACACATTGACAACCATTCAGTTAGATATCTCCGTTTTGGTTTTCGGAGCAGATATTTCTCTGTACAGCCTATGGTCCCATTCACTCGGGAATATCCCAACGCAGCTCCTAGAAGAAACGTGTTTCTGACTCGCTGAATCTCAACATAGATTCAACTCTCTTAGGTGAACGAAGGCACAGCAGAGCAGTTTCAAGGAAACGTTTCTCCTGAGTCTTAGACGATGTTTACTGCGGTTTAGTACGTATGCCGGCATTGGGCTGGAAATACCGGTTTTGGGATTCTTCACAGAAAGGGTATGCAAACGGCTGAATGCACACGTGAGTTTAACACTGTCAGTTGAATGCACACATTGACAACCATTCAGTTAGATAGCTCCGTTTTGGTTTTAGGAGCAGATATTTCTCTGTACAGCCTATGGTCCCATTCACTCGGGAATATCCCAACGCAGCTCCTAGAAGAAACGTGTTCCTGACTCGCTGAATCTCAACATAGATTCAACTCTCTTAGGTGAACGAAGGCACAGCAGAGCAGATTCAAGGAAACGTTTCTCCTGAGTTTCAGACGATGTTTACTGCGGTTTAGTACGTATGCCGGCATTGGGCTGGAAATACCGGTTTGGGATTCTTCACAGAAAGGGTTTGCAAACGGCTGATTGCACACGTGAGTTTAACTCTGTCAGTTGAATGCACGCATTGACAACCATTGAGTTAGATAGCTCCGTTTCGGTTTACGGAGCAGATATTTCTCTGTACAGCCTATGGTCCCATACATTCGGGAATATCCCAACGCGGCTCCTAGAAGAAACGTGTTTCTGACTCTCTGAATCTCAGCATAGATTCAACTCTCTTAGGTTAACGAACACACAGAAGAGCAGTTTGAAGGACACGTTTCTCCTGAGTTTTAGACGATGTTTACTGCGGTTTAGTACGTATGCCGGCATTGGGCTGGAAATACCGGTTTTGGGATTCTTCACAGAAGGGGTTTGCAAACAGCTGAATGCACACGTGAGTTTAACTCTGTCAGTTGAATGCACACATTGACAACCATTGAGTAAGATAGCTCCGTTTTCGTTCTAGGAGCAGATATTTCTCTGTACAGCCTATGGTCCCATTCACTCGGGAATATCCCAACGCGGCTACTAGAAGAAACGTGTTTCTGACTCGCTGAATCTCAACGTAGATTCAACTCTCTTAGGTGAACGAACGCACAGCAGAGCAGTTTCAAGAAACGTTTCTCCTGAGTTTTAGACGATGTTTACTGCGGTTTAGTACGTATTCCGGCAATGGGCTGGAAATACCAGTTTGGGGATTCTGCACAGAAAGGGTTTGTAAACCGCTGAATCCACACGTGAGTTTACCTCTGTCAGTTGAATGTACACATTGACAACCATTCAGCTAGATAGCTCCGTTTTGGTTATAGGAGCAGATATTTCTCTGTACAGCCTATGGTCCCATTCACTCGGGAATACCCCAACGCAGCTCCTAGAAGAAACGTGTTTCTGACTCTCTGAATCTCAACATAGATTCAACTCTCTTACGTGAACGAAGGCACAGCAGAGCAGTTTCAAGGAAACGTTTCTCCCGAGTTTTAGACGAAGTTTACTGCGGTTTAGTACGTATGCCAGCATTGGGCTGGAAAAACCGGTTTTGGGATTCTGCACAGAAAGGGTTTGCAAACCGCTGAATCCACAAGTGAGTTTAACTCTCTCAGTTGAATGCACGCATTGACAACCATTGAGATAGATAGCTCCGTTTTGGTTTTCGGAGCAGATATTTCTCTGTGCAGCCTATGGTCCCATTCACTCGGGAATATCCCAACGCAGCTCCTAGAAAAAACGTGTTTCTGACTCACTGAATCTCAACATAGATTTAACTCTCTTAGGTGAACGAACGCACAGCAGAGCAGTTTCAAGGACACGTTTCTCCTGAATTTTAGACGATGTTTACAGCGGTTTAGTACGTATACCGGCATTGGGCTGGAAATACCGCTTTTGGGATTCTTCACAGAAAGTGTTTGCAAACGGCTGATTGCACAGGTGAGTTTAACTCTGTCAGTTGAATGCACGCATTGACAACCATTGAGTTAGATAGCTCCGTTTTGGTTTTCGGAGCAGATATTTCTCTGTACAGTCTATGGTCCCATTCACTCGGGAATATCCCAACGCATCTCCTAGAAGAAACGTGTTTCTGACTCTCTGAATCTCAACATAGATTCAACTCTCTTAGGTTAACGAACGCACAGCAGAGCAGTTTCAGGGACACGTTTCTCCTGAGTTTTAGACGATGTTTACTGCGGTTTAGTACGTATGCCGGCATTGGGCTGGAAATACCGGTTTTGGGATTCTTCACAGAAGGGGTTTGCAAACAGCTGAATGCACACGTGAGTTTAAATCTGTCAGTTGAATGCACACATTGACAACCATTCAGTTAGATATCTCCGTTTTGGTTTTAGGAGCAGATATTTCTCTGTACAACCTATGGTCCCATTCACTCGGGAATATCCCAACGCAGCTCCTAGAAGAAACGTGTTTCTGACTCGCTGAATCTCAACATAGATTCAACTCTCTTACGTGAACGAAGGCCCAGTAGAGCAGTTTCAAGGAAACGTTTCTGCCGAGTTTTAGACGAAGTTTACTGCGGTTTAGTACGTATGCCAGCATTGAGCTGGAAATACCGGTTTTGGGATTCTGCACAGAAAGGGTTTGCAAACCGCTGAATCCACAAGTGAGTTTAACTCTCTCAGTTGAATGCACGCATTGACAACCATTGAGATAGATAGCTCCATTTTGGTTTTCGGAGCAGATATTTCTCTGTGCAGCCTATGGTCCCATTCACTCGGGAATATCCCAACGCAGCTCCTAGAAAAAACGTGTTTCTGACTCGCTGAATCTCAACATAGATTTAACTCTCTTAGGTGAACGAACGCACAGCAGAGCAGTTTCAAGGACACGTTTCTCCTGAGTTTTAGACGATGTTTACTGCGGTTTAGTACGTATACCGGCATTGGGCTGGAAATACCGCTTTTGGGATTCTTCACAGAAAGGGTTTGCAAACGGCTGATTGCACAGGTGAGTTTAACTCTGTCAGTTGAATGCACGCATTGACAACCATTGAGTTAGATAGCTCCGTTTTGGTTTTCGGAGCAGATATTTCTCTGTACAGTCTATGGTCCCATTCACTCGGGAATATCCCAACGCATCTCCTAGAAGAAACGTGTTTCTGACTCTCTGAATCTCAACATAGATTCAACTCTCTTAGTTTAACGAACGCACAGCAGAGCAGTTTCAGGGACACGTTTCTCCTGAGTTTTAGACGATGTTTACTGCGGTTTAGTACGTATGCCGGCATTGGGCTGGAAATACCGGTTTTGGGATTCTTCACAGAAGGGGTTTGCAAACAGCTGAATGCACACGTGAGTTTAAATCTCTCAGTTGAATGCACACATTGACAACCATTCAGTTAGATATCTCCGTTTTGGTTTTAGGAGCAGATATTTCTCTGTACAGCCTATGGTCCCATTCACTTGGGAATATCCGAACGCAGCTCCTAGAAGAAACGTGTTTCTTACTCGCTGAATCTCAACATAGATTCAACTCTCTTAGGTGAACGAACGCACAGCAGAGCAGTTTCAAGGAAACGTTTCTCCTGAGTGTTAGACGAAATTTCCTGCTGTTTAGTACGTATGCCGGCATTGGGCTGGAAATACCGGTTTTGGGATTCTGCACAGAAAGGGTTTGCAAACGGCTGAATGCACACGTGAGTTTAACTCTGTCAGTTGAATGCACACATTGACAACAATTCAGTTAGATAGCTCCGTTTTGGTTTTAGGAGCAGATATTTCTCTGTACAGCCTATGGTCCCATTCACTCGGGAATATCCCAACGCAGCTCCTAGAAGAAACGTGTTTCTGACTCGCTGAATCTCAACAAAGATTAAACTCTCTTAGGTGAACGAAGGCACAGCAGAGCAGTTTCAAGGAAACGTTTCTCCTGAGTTTTAGACGATGTTTACTGCGGTTTAGTACGTATGCCGGCATTCGGCTGGAAATACCGGTTTTGGGAATCTGCACAGAAAGGGTTTGCAAACCGCTGAATCCACACGTGAGTTTAACTCTGTCAGTTGAATGCACACATTGACAACCATTCAGTTAGATATCTCCGTTTTGGTTCTAGGAGCAGATATTTCTCTGTACAGCCTATGGTCCCATTCACTCGGGAATATCCCAACGCGGCTCCTAGAAGGAACGTGTTTCTGACTCGCTGAATCTCAACATAGATTCAACTCTCTTAGGTGAACGAAGGCACAGCAGAGCAGTTTCAAGGAAACGTTTCTCCTGAGTTTTAGACGATGTTTACTGCGGTTTAGTACGTATGCCGGCATTGGGCTGGAAATACCGGTTTTAGGATTCTTCACAGAAAGGGTTTGCAAACAGCTGAATGCACACGTGAGTTTAACTCTGTCAGTTGAATGCACACATTGACAACCATTGAGTTAGATAGCTCCGTTTTGGTTTTAGGAGCAGATATTTCTCTGTACAGCCTATGGTCCCATTCACTCGGGAATATCCCAACGCGGATCCTAGAAGAAACGTGTTTCTGACTCGCTGAATCTCAACATAGATTCAACTCTCTTAGGTGAACGAAGGCACAGCAGAGCAGTTTCAAGGAAACGTTTCTCCTGAGTTTTAGACGATGTTTACTGCGGTTTAGTACGTATGCCGGCATTGGGCTGGAAATACCGGTTTTGGGATTCTTCACAGAAAGGGTTTGCAATCGGCTAATTGCACACGTGAGTTTAACACTGTCAGTTGAATGCACACATTGACAGCAATTCAGTTAGATACCTCCGTTTTGGTTCTAGGAGCAGATATTTCTCTGTACAGCCTATGGTCCCATTCACTCGGGAATATCCCAACGCAGCTCCTAGAAGAAACGTGTTTCTGACTCGCTGAATCTCAACATAGATTCAACTCTCTTAGGTGAACGAACGCACCGCAGAGCAGTTTCAAGGAAACGTTTCTCCTGAGTTTTAGACGATGTTTACTGCGGTTTAGTACGTATGCCGGCATTGGGCTGGAAATACCGGATTGGGGATTCTGTACAGAAAGGGTTTGCAAACCGCTGAATCCACACGTGAGTTTAACTCTGTCAGTTGAATGCACACATTGACAACTATTAAGTTAGATAGCTCCGTTTTGGTTTTAGGAGCAGATATTTCTCTGTAGAGCCTATGGTCCCATTCACTCGGGAATATCCCAACGCAGCTCCTAGAAGAAACGTGTTTCTGACTCGCTGAATCTCAACATAGATTCAACTCTCTTAGGTGAACGAACGCAGAGCAGAGCAGTTTCAAGGAAACGTTTCTCCTGAGTTTTAGACGATGTTTACTGCGGTGTAGTACGTATGCCGGCATTGGGCTGGAAATACCGGTTTGGGGATTCTGCACAGAAAGGGTTTGCAAACCGCTGAATCCACACGTGAGTTTAACTCTGTCAGTTGACTGCACGCATTGACAACCATTGAGTTAGATAGCTCCGTTTTGGTTTTCGGAGCAGATATTTCTCTGTACAGCCTATGGTCCCATTCACTCGGGAATATCCCAACGCAGCTCCTAGAAGAAACGTGTTTCTGACTCGCTGAATCTCAACATAGATTCAACTCTCTTAGGTGAACGAACGCACAGCAGAGCAGTTTCAAGGACACGTTTCTCCTGAGTTTTAGACGAAGTTTCCTGCTGTTTAGTACGTATGCCGGCATTGGGCTGGAAATACCGGTTTTGGGATTCTGCACAGAAAGGGTTTGCAAAAAGCTGAATCCACACGTGAGTTTAGCTCTGTCAGTTGAATGCACACATTGACAACCATTGACTTAGATAGCTCCGTTTTGGTTTTAGGAGCAGATATTTCTCTGTACAGCCTATGGTCCCATTCACTCGGGAATATCCCCACGCAGCTCCTAGAAGAAACGTGTTTCTGACTCGCTGAATCTCAACATAGATTCAACTCTCTTAGGTGAACGAACGCACCGCAGAGCAGTTTCAAGGAAACGTTTCTCCTGAGTTTTAGACGATGTTTACTGCGGTTTAGTACGTATGCCGGCATTGGGCTGGAAATACCGGTTTTGGGATTCTTCACAGAAAGGGTTTGCAAACAGCTGAATGCACACGTGAGTTTAACTCTGTCAGTTGAATGCACACATTGACAACCATTCAGTTAGATATCTCCGTTTTGGTTTTAGGAGCAGATATTTCTTTGTACAGCCTATGGTCCCATTCACTCGGTAATATCCCAACGCAGCTCCTAGAAGAAACGTGTTTCTGACTCGCTGAATCTCAACATAGATTCAACTCTTTTAGGTGTACGAACGCACAGCAGAGCAGTTTCAAGGAAACGTTTCTCCTGAATTTTAGACGATGTTTACTGCGGTTTAGTACGTATTCCGGCAATGGTCTGGAAATACCGGTTTGGGGATTCTGCACAGAAAGGGTTTGCAAACCGCTGAATCCACACGAGAGTTTACTTCTGTCAGTTGAATGTACACATTGACAACCATTCAGTTAGATAGCTCCGTTTTGGTTTTAGGAGCAGATATTTCTCTGTACAGCCTATGGTCCCATTCACTCGGGAATATCCCAACGCAGCTCCTAGAAGAAACGTGTTTCTGACTCGCTGAATCTCAACATAGATTCAACTCTCTTACGTGAACGAAGGCACAGCAGAGCAGTTTCAAGGCAACGTTTCTCCCGAGTTTTAGACGAAGTTTACTGCGGTTTAGTACGTATGCCAGCATTGGGCTGGAAATACCGGTTTTGGGATTCTGCACAGAAAGGATTTGCAAACCGCTGAATCCACAAGTGAGTTTAACTCTCTCAGTTGAATGCACACATTGACAACCATTCAGTTAGATATCTCCGTTTTGGTTCTAGGAGCAGATATTTCTCTGTACAGCCTATGGTCCCATTCACTCGGGAATATCCCAACGCGGCTCCTAGAAGAAACGTGTTTCTGACTCGCTGAATCTCAACATAGATTCAACTCTCTTAGGTGAACGAAGGCACAGCAGAGCAGTTTCAAGGAAACGTTTCTCCTGAGTTTTAGACGATGTTTACTGCGGTTTAGTACGTATGCCGGCATTGGGCTGGAAATACCGGTTTTAGGATTCTTCACAGAAAGGGTTTGCAAACAGCTGAATGCACACGTGAGTTTAACTCTGTCAGTTGACTGCACGCATTGACAACCATTGAGTTAGATAGCTCCGTTTTGGTTTTAGGAGCAGATATTTCTCTGTACAGCCTATGGTCCCATTCACTCGGGAATATCCCAACGCGGCTCCTAGAAGAAACGTGTTTCTGACTCGCTGAATCTCAACATAGATTCAACTCTCTTAGGTGAACGAAGGCACAGCAGAGCAGTTTCAAGGAAACGTTTCTCCTGAGTTTTAGACGATGTTTACTGCGGTTTAGTACGTATGCCGGCATTGGGCTGGAAATACCGGTTTTGGGATTCTTCACAGAAAGGGTTTGCAAACGGCTGATTGCACACGTGAGTTTAACACTGTCAGTTGAATGCAAACATTGACAACAATTCAGTTAGATACCTCCGTTTTGGTTCTAGGAGCAGATATTTCTCTGTACAGCCTATGGTCCCATTCACTCGGGAATATCCCAACGCAGCTCCTAGAAGAAACGTGTTTCTGACTCGCTGAATCTCAACATAGATTCAACTCTCTTAGGTGAACGAACGCACCGCAGAGCAGTTTCAACGAAACGTTTCTCCTGAGTTTTAGACGATGTTTACTGCGGTTTAGTACGTATGCCGGCATTGGGCTGGAAATACCGGTTTTGGGATTCTGCACAGAAAGGGTTTGCAAACCGCTGAATCCACACGTGAGTTTACCTCTGTCAGTTGAATGCACACATTGACAACCATTCAGTTAGATAGCTCCGTTTTGGTTTTAGGAGGAGATTTTTCTCTGTACAGCCTATGATACCATTCACTCGGGACTATCCCAACGCAGCTCTTAGAACAAACGTGTTTCTGACTCGCTGAATCTAAACATAGATTCAACTCTCTTAGTTGAACGAACGCACAGCAGAGCAGTTTCAAGCAAACGTTTCTCCTGAGTTTTAGACAAAGTTTCCTGCTGTTTAGTACGTATGCCGGCATTGGGCTGGAAATACCGAAATTGGGTTTCCGCACAGAAAGGGTTTGCAAAGCGCTGAATCCACACGTGAGTTTAACTCTGTCAGTTGAATGCACACATTGACAACCATTCAGTTAGATAGCTCCGTTTTGGTTTTAGGAGCAGATATTTCTCTGTACAGCCTATGGTCCCATTCACTCGGGAATATCCCAACGCAGCTCCTAGAAGAAACGTGTTTCTGACTCGCTGAATCTCAACAAAGATTAAACTCTCTTAGGTGAACGAAGGCACAGCAGAGCAGTTTCAAGGAAACGTTTCTCCTGAGTTTTAGACGATGTTTACTGCGGTTTAGTACGTATGCCGGCATTCGGCTGGAAATACCGGTTTTGGGATTCTGCACAGAAAGGGTTTGCAAACCGCTGAATCCACACGTGAGTTTAACTCTGTCAGTTGAATGCACACATTGACAACCATTCAGTTAGATATCTCCGTTTTGGTTCTAGGAGCAGATATTTCTCTGTACAGCCTATGGTCCCATTCACTCGGGAATATCCCAACGCGGCTCCTAGAAGAAACGTGTTTCTGACTCGCTGAATCTCAACATAGATTCAACTCTCTTAGGTGAACGAAGGCACAGCAGAGCAGTTTCAAGGAAACGTTTCTCCTGAGCTTTAGACGATGTTTACTGCGGTTTAGTACGTATGCCGGCATTGGGCTGGAAATACCGGTTTTGGGATTCTTCACAGAAAGGGTTTGCAAACGGCTGATTGCACACGTGAGTTTAACACTGTCAGTTGAATGCAAACATTGACAACAATTCAGTTAGATACCTCCGTTTTGGTTCTAGGAGCAGATATTTCTCTGTACAGCCTATGGTCCCATTCACTCGGGAATATCCCAACGCAGCTCCTAGAAGAAACGTGTTTCTGACTCGCTGAATCTCAACATAGATTCAACTCTCTTAGGTGAACGAACGCACCGCAGAGCAGTTTCAACGAAACGTTTCTCCTGAGTTTTAGACGATGTTTACTGCGGTTTAGTACGTATGCCGGCATTGGGCTGGAAATACCGGATTGGGGATTCTGTACAGAAAGGGTTTGCAAACCGCTGAATCCACACGTGAGTTTAACTCTGTCAGTTGAATGCACACATTGACAACTATTAAGTTAGATAGCTCCGTTTTGGTTTTAGGAGCAGATATTTCTCTGTACAGCCTATGGTCCCATTCACTCGGGAATATCCCAACGCGGCTCCTAGAAGAAACGTGTTTCTGACTCGCTGAATCTCAACATAGATTCAACTCTCTTAGGTGAACGAAGGCACAGCAGAGCAGTTTCAAGGAAACGTTTCTCCTGAGTTTTAGACGATGTTTACTGCGGTTTAGTACGTATGCCGGCATTTGGCTGGAAATACCGGTTTTGGGATTCTTCACAGAAAGGGTTTGCAAACGGCTGATTGCACACGTGAGTTTAACACTGTCAGTTGAATGCAAACATTGACAACAATTCAGTTAGATACCTCCGTTTTGGTTCTAGGAGCAGATATTTCTCTGTACAGCCTATGGTCCCATTCACTCGGGAATATCCCAACGCAGCTCCTAGAAGAAACGTGTTTCTGACTCGCTGAATCTCAACATAGATTCAACTCTCTTAGGTGAACGAACGCACAGCAGAGCAGTTTCAAGGACACGTTTCTCCTGAGTTTTAGACGATGTTTACTGCGGTTTAGTACGTATGCCGGCATTGGGCTGGAAATACCGGATTGGGGATTCTGTACAGAAAGGGTTTGCAAACCGCTGAATCCACACGTGAGTTTAACTCTGTCAGTTGAATGCACACATTGACAACTATTAAGTTAGATAGCTCCGTTTTGGTTTTAGGAGCAGATATTTCTCTGTAGAGCCTATGGTCCCATTCACTCGGGAATATCCCAACGCAGCTCCTAGAAGAAACGTGTTTCTGACTCGCTGAATCTCAACATAGATTCAACTCTCTTAGGTGAACGAAGGCACAGCAGAGCAGTTTCAAGGAAACGTTTCTCCTGAGTTTTAGACGATGTTTACTGCGGTGTAGTACGTATGCCGGCATTGTGCTGGAAATACCGGTTTTAGGATTCTTCACAGAAAGGATTTGCAAACAGCTGAATGCACACGTGAGTTTAACTCTGTCAGTTGAATGCACACATTGACAACCATTGAGTTAGATAGCTCCGTTTTGGTTTTAGGAGCAGATATTTCTCTGTACAGCCTATGGTCCCATTCACTCGGGAATATCCCAACGCGGCTCCTAGAAGAAAGGTGTTTCTGACTCGATGAATCTCAACATAGATTCAACTCTCTTAGGTGAACGAAGGCACAGCAGAGCAGTTTCAAGGAAACGTTTCGCCTGAGTTTTAGACGATGTTTACTGCGGTTTAGTACGTATGCCGGCATTGGGCTGGAAATACCGGTTTTGGGATTCTTCACAGAAAGGTTTTGCAAACGGCTGATTGCACACGTGAGTTTAACACTGTCAGTTGAATGCAAACATTGACAACAATTCAGTTAGATACCTCCGTTTTGGTTCTAGGAGCAGATATTTCTCTGTACAGCCTATGGTCCCATTCACTCGGGAATATCCCAACGCAGCTCCTAGAAGAAACGTGTTTCTGACTCGCTGAATCTCAACATAGATTCAACTCTCTTAGGTGAACGAACGCACAGCAGAGCAGTTTCAAGGACACGTTTCTCCTGAGTTTTAGACGATGTTTACTCCGGTTTAGTACGTATGCCGGCATTGGGCTGGAAATACCGGATTGGGGATTCTGTACAGAAAGGGTTTGCAAACCGCTGAATCCACACGTGAGTTTAACTCTGTCAGTTGAATGCACACATTGACAACTATTAAGTTAGATAGCTCCGTTTTGGTTTTAGGAGCAGATATTTCTCTGTAGAGCCTATGGTCCCATTCACTCGGGAATATCCCAACGCAGCTCCTAGAAGAAACGTGTTTCTGACTCGCTGAATCTCAACATAGATTCAACTCTCTTAGGTGAACGAACGCAGAGCAGAGCAGTTTCAAGGAAACGTTTCTGCTGAGTTTTAGACGATGTTTACTGCGGTGCAGTACGTATGACGGCATTGGGCTGGAAATACCGGTTTGGGGATTCTGCACAGAAAGGGTTTGCAAACCGCTGAATCCACACGTGAGTTTAACTCTGTCAGTTCACTGCACGCATTGACAACCATTGAGTTAGATAGCTCCGTTTTGGTTTTCGGAGCAGATATTTCTCTGTACAGCCTATGGTCCCATTCACTCGGGAATATCCCAACGCAGCTCCTAGAAGAAACGTGTTTCTGACTCTCTGAATCTCAACATAGATTCAACTCTCTTAGGTGAACGAACGCACAGCAGAGCAGTTTCAAGGAAACGTTTCTCCTGAATTTTAGACGATGTTTACTGCGGTTTAGTACGTATTCCGGCATTGGGCTGGAAATACCGGTTTTGGGATTCTGCACAGAAAGGGTTTGCAAACCGCTGAACCCACACGTGAGTTTACCTCTGTCAGTTGAATGCACACATTGACAACCATTCAGTTAGATAGCTCCGTTTTGGTTTTAGGAGGAGATTTTTCTCTGTACAGCCTATGGTCCCATTCACTCGGGACTATCCCAACGCAGCTCCTAGAAGAAACGTGTTTCTGACTCGCTGAATCTCAACATAGATTCAACTCTCTTAGGTGAACGAACGCACAGCAGAGCAGTTTCAAGGAAACGTTTCTCCTGAGTTTTAGACGAAGTTTACTGCGGTTTAGGACGTATGCCAGCATTGGGGTGGAAATACCGGTTTTGGGATTCTGCACAGAAAGGGTTTGCAAACCGCTGAATCCACACGTGAGTTTAACTCTGTCAGTTGAATGCACGCATTGACAACCATTGAGTTAGATAGCTCCGTTTTGGTTTTCGGAGCAGATATTTCTCTGTACAGCCTATGGTCCCATTCACTCGGGAATATCCCAACGCAGCTCCTAGAAGAAACGTGTTTCTGACTCGCTGAATCTCAACATAGATTCAACTCTCTTAGGTGAACGAACGCACAGCAGAGCAGTATCAAAGACACGTTTCTCCTGAGTTTTAGACGAAGTTTCCTGCTGTTTAGTACGTATGCCGGCATTGGGCTGGAAATACCGGTTTTGGGATTCTGCACAGAAAGGGTTTGCAAAAAGCTGAATCCACACGTGAGTTTAGCTCTGTCAGTTGAATGCACACATTGACAACCATTGACTTAGATAGCTCCGTTTTCGTTTTAGGAGCAGATATTTCTCTGTACAGCCTATGGTCCCATTCACTCGGGAATATCCCAACGCGGCTCCTAGAAGAAACGTGTTTCTGACTCGCTGAATCTCAACATAGATTCAACTCTCTTAGGTGAACGAAGGCACAGCAGAGCAGTTTCAAGGAAACGTTTCTCCTGAGTTTTAGACGATGTTTACTGCGGTTTAGTACGTATGCCGGCATTGGGCTGGAAATACCGGTTTTGGGATTCTTCACAGAAAGGGTTTGCAAACGGCTGATTGCACACGTGAGTTTAACACTGTCAGTTGAATGCAAACATTGACAACAATTCAGTTAGATACCTCCGTTTTGGTTCTGGGAGCAGATATTTCTCTGTACAGCCTATGGTCCCATTCACTCGGGAATATCCCAACGCAGCTCCTAGAAGAAACGTGTTTCTGACTCGCTGAATCTCAACATAGATTCAACTCTCTTAGGTGAACGAACGCACCGCAGAGCAGTTTCAACGAAACGTTTCTCCCGAGTTTTAGACGATGTTTACTGCGGTTTAGTACGTATGCCGGCATTGGGCTGGAAATACCTGATTGGGGATTCTGTACAGAAAGGGTTTGCAAACCGCTGAATCCACACGTGAGTTTAACTCTGTCAGTTGAATGCACACATTGACAACTATTAAGTTAGATAGCTCCGTTTTGGTTTTAGGAGCAGATATTTCTCTGTAGAGCCGATGGTCCCATTCACTCGGGAATATCCCAACGCTGCTCCTAGAAGAAACGTGTTTCTGACTCGCTGAATCTCAACATAGATTCAACTCTCTTAGGTGAACGAAGGCACAGCAGAGCAGTTTCAAGGAAACGTTTCTCCTGAGTTTTAGACGATGTTTACTGCGGTTTAGTACGTATGCCGGCATTGGGCTGGAAATACCGGTTTTAGGATTCTTCACAGAAAGGGTTTGCAAACAGCTGAATGCACACGTGAGTTTAACTCTGTCAGTTGAATGCACACATTGACAACCATTGAGTTAGATAGCTCCGTTTTGGTTTTAGTAGCAGATATTTCTCTGTACAGCCTATGGTCCCATTCACTCGGGAATATCCCAACGCGGCTCCTAGAAGAAACGTGTTTCTGACTCGCTGAATCTCAACATAGATTCAACTCTCTTAGGTGAACGAAGGCACAGCAGAGCAGTTTCAAGGAAACGTTTCTCCTGAGTTTTAGACGATGTTTACTGCGGTTTAGTACGTATGCCGGCATTGGGCTGGAAATACCGGTTTTGGGATTCTTCACAGAAAGGGTTTGCAAACGGCTGATTGCACACGTGAGTTTAACACTGTCAGTTGAATGCAAACATTGACAACAATTCAGTTAGATACCTCCGTTTTGGTTCTAGGAGCAGATATTTCTCTGTACAGCCTGTGGTCCCATTCACTCGGGAATATCCCAACGCAGCTCCTAGAAGAAACGTGTTTCTGACTCGCTGAATCTCAACATAGATTCAACTCTCTTAAGTGAACGAACGCACCGCAGAGCAGTTTCAAGGAAACGTTTCTCCTGAGTTTTAGACGATGTTTACTGCGGTTTAGTACGTATGCCGGCATTGGGCTGGAAATACCGGATTGGGGATTCTGTACAGAAAGGGTTTGCAAACCGCTGAATCCACACGTGAGTTTAACTCTGTCAGTTGAATGCACACATTGACAACTATTAAGTTAGATAGCTCCGTTTTGGTTTTAGGAGCAGATATTTCTCTGTAGAGCCTATGGTCCCATTCACTCGGGAATATCCCAACGCAGCTCCTAGAAGAAACGTGGTTCTGACTCGCTGAATCTCAACATAGATTCAACTCTCTTAGGTGAACGAACGGAGAGCAGAGCAGTTTCAAGGAAACGTTTCTCCTGAGTTTTAGACGATGTTTACTGCGGTGTAGTACGTATGCCGGCATTGGGCTGGAAATACCGGTTTGGGGATTCTGCACAGAAAGGGTTTGCAAACCGCTGAATCCACACGTGAGTTTAACTCTGTCAGTTCACTGCACGCATTGACAACCATTGAGTTAGATAGCTCCGTTTTGGTTTTCGGAGCAGATATTTCTCTGTACAGCCTATGGTCCCATTCACTCGGGAATATCCCAACGCAGCTCCTAGAAGAAACGTGTTTCTGACTCTCTGAATCTCAACATAGATTCAACTCTCTTAGGTGAACGAACGCACAGCAGAGCAGTTTCAAGGAAACGTTTCTCCTGAATTTTAGACGATGTTTACTGCGGTTTAGTACGTATTCCGGCATTGGGCTGGAAATACCGGTTTTGGGATTCTGCACAGAAAGGGTTTGCAAACCGCTGAATCCACACGTGAGTTTACCTCTGTCAGTTGAATGCACACATTGACAACCATTCAGTTAGATAGCTCCGTTTTGGTTTTAGGAGGAGATTTTTCTCTGTACAGCCTATGGTCCCATTCACTCGGGACTATCCCAACGCAGCTCCTAGAAGAAACGTGTTTCTGACTCGCTGAATCTCAACATAGATTCAACTCTCTTACGTGAACTCTTTTACGTGTACGAACGCACAGCAGAGCAGTTTCAAGGAAACGTTTCTCCTGAATTTTAGACGATGTTTACTGCGGTTTAGTACGTATTCCGGCAATGGGCTGGAAATACCGGTTTGGGGATTCTGCACAGAAAGGGTTTGCAAACCGCTGAATCCACACGTGAGTTTACTTCTGTCAGTTGAATGTACACATTGACAACCATTCAGTTAGATAGCTCCGTTTTGGTTTTAGGAGCAGATATTTCTCTGTACAGCCTATGGTCCCATTCACTCGGGAATATACCAACGCAGCTCCTAGAAGAAACGTGTTTCTGACTCGCTGAATCTCAACGTAGATTCAACTCTCTTAGGTGAACGAACGCAGAGCAGAGCAGTTTCAAGGAAACGTTTCTCCTGAGTTTTAGACGATGTTTACTGCGGTGTTGTACGTATGCCGGCATTGGGCTGGAAATACCGGTTTGGGGATTCTGCACAGAAAGGGTTTGCAAACCGCTGAATCCACACGTGAGTTTAACTCTGTCAGTTGACTGCACGCATTGACAACCATTGAGTTAGATAGCTCCGTTTTGGTTTTCGGAGCAGATATTTCTCTGTACAGCCTATGGTCCCATTCACTCGGGAATATCCCAACGCAGCTCCTAGAAGAAACGTGTTTCTGACTCGCTGAATCTCAACATAGATTCAACTCTCTTAGGTGAAAGAACGCACAGCACAGCAGTTTCAAGGAAACGTTTCTCCTGAATTTTAGACGATGTTTACTGCGGTTTAGTACGTATTCCGGCATTGGGCTGGAAATACCGGTTTTGGGATTCTGCACAGAAAGGGTTTGCAAAGCGCTGAATCCACACGTGAGTTTACCTCTGTCAGTTGAATGCACACATTGACAACCATTCAGTTAGATAGCTCCGTTTTGGTTTTAGGAGGAGATTTTTCTCTGTACAGCCTATGGTCCCATTCACTCGGGACTATTCCAACGCAGCTCCTAGAAGAAACGTGTTTCTGACTCGCTGAATCTCAACATAGATTCAACTCTCTTAGGTGAACGAACGCAGAGCAGAGCAGTTTCAAGGAAACGTTTCTCCTGAGTTTTAGACGATGTTTACTGCGGTTTAGTACGTATGGCGGCATTGGGCTGGAAATACCGGATTGGGGATTCTGTACAGAAAGGGTTTGCAAACCGCTGAATCCAGACGTGAGTTTAACTCTGTCAGTTGAATGAACACATTGACAACTATTAAGTTAGATAGCTCCGTTTTGGTTTTAGGAGCAGATATTTCTCTGTAGAGCCTATGGTCCCATTCACTCGGGAATATCCCAACGCAGCTCCTAGAAGAAACGTGTTTCTGACTCGCTGAATCTCAACATAGATTCAACTCTCTTAGGTGAACGAACGCAGAGCAGAGCAGTTTCAAGGAAACGTTTCTCCTGAGTTTTAGACGATGTTTACTGCGGTGTAGTACGTATGCCGGCATTGGGCTGGAAATACCGGTTTGGGGATTCTGCACAGAAAGGGTTTGCAAACCGCTGAATCCACACGTGAGTTTAACTCTGTCAGTTGAATGCACGCATTGACAACCATAGAGTTAGATAGCTCCGTTTTGGTTTTCGGAGCAGATATTTCTCTGTACAGCCTATGGTCCCATTCACTCGGGAATATCCCAACGCAGCTCCTAGAAGAAACGTGTTTCTGACTCGCTGAATCTCAACATAGATTCAACTCTATTAGGTGAACGAACGCACAGCAGAGCAGTTTCAAGGACACGTTTCTCCTGAGTTTTAGATGAAGTTTCCTGCTGTTTAGTACGTATGCCGGCATTGGGATGGAAATACCGGTTTTGGGATTCTGCACAGAAAGGGTTTGCAGAAAGCTGAATCCACACGTGAGTTTAGCTCTGTCAGTTGAATGCACACATTGACAACCATTGACTTAGATAGCTCCGTTTTGGTTTTAGGAGCAGATATTTCTCTGTACAGCCTATGGTCCCATTCACTCGGGAATATCCCAATGCAGCTCGTAGAAGAAACGTGTTTCTGACTCGCTGAATCTCAACATAGATTCAACTCTCTTAGGTGAATGAACGCACAGCAGAGCAGTTTCAAGGAAACGTTTCTCCTGAGTTTTAGACGATGTTTACTGCGGTTTAGTACGTATGCCGGCATTGGGCTGGAAATACCGGTTTTGGGATTCTTCACAGAAAGGGTTTGCAAACCGCTGAATCCACACGTGAGTTTACCTCTGTCAGTTGAATGCACACATTGACAACCATTCAGTTAGATAGCTCCGTTTTGGTTTTAGGAGGAGATTTTTCTCTGTACAGCCTATGGTCCCATTCACTCGGGACTATCCCAACGCAGCTCCTAGAAGAAACGTGTTTCTGACTCGCTGAATCTCAACATAGATTCAACTCTCTTAGGTGAACGAACGCACCGCAGAGCAGTTTCAAGGAAACGTTTCTCCTGAGTTTTAGACGAAGTTTACTGCGGTTTAGGACAAATGCCAGCATTGGGCTGGAAATACCGGTTTTGGGATTCTGCACCGAAAGGGTTTGCAAACCGCTGAATCCACACGTGAGTTTAACTCTGTCAGTTGAATGCACGCATTGACAACCATTGAGTTAGATAGCTCCGTTTTGGTTTTCGGAGCAGATATTTCTCTGTGCAGCCTATGGTCCCATTCACTCGGGAATATCCCAACGCAGCTCCTAGAAAAAACGTGTTTCTGACTCGCTGAATCTCAACATAGATTTAACTCTCTTAGGTGAACGAACGCACAGCAGAGCAGTTTCAAGGACACGTTTCTCCTGAGTTTTAGACGATGTTTACTGCGGTTTAGTACGTATACCGGCATTGGGCTGGAAATACCGCTTTTGGGATTCTTCACAGAAAGGGTTTGCAAACGGCTGATTGCACAGGTGAGTTTAACTCTGTCAGTTGAATGCAGGCATTGACAACCATTGAGTTAGATAGCTCCGTTTTGGTTTTCGGAGCAGATATTTCTCTGTACAGTCTATGGTCCCATTCACTCGGGAATATCCCAACGCATCTCCTAGAAGAAACGTGTTTCTGACTCTCTGAATCTCAACATAGATTCAACTCTCTTAGGTTAACGAACGCACAGCAGAGCAGTTTCAGGGACACGTTTCTCCTGAGTTTTAGACGATGTTTACTGCGGTTTAGTACGTATGCCGGCATTGGGCTGGAAATACCGGTTTTGGGATTCTTCACAGAAGGGGTTTGCAAACAGCTGAATGCACACGTGAGTTTAAATCTGTCAGTTGAATGCACACATTGACAACCATTCAGTTAGATATCTCCGTTTTGGTTTTAGGAGAAGATATTTCTCTGTACAGCCTATTGTCCCGTTCACTTGGGAATATCCGAACGCAGCTCCTAGAAGAAACGTGTTTCTGACTCGCTGAATCTCAACATAGATTCAACTCTCTTAGGTGAACGAACGCACAGCAGAGCAGTTTCAAGGAAACGTTTCTCCTGAGTGTTAGACGAAATTTCCTGCTGTTTAGTACGTATGCCGGCATTGGGCTGGAAATACCGGTTTTGCGATTCTGCACAGAAAGGGTTTGCCAACCGCTGAAACCACACGTAAGTTTAACTCTGTCAGTTGAATGCACACATTGACAACCATTCAGTTAGATAGCTCCGTTTTGGTTTTAGAAGCAGGTATTTCTCTATACAGCCTTCGATCCCATTCACTCGGGAATACCCCAACACAGCTCCTAGAAGAAACGTGTTTCTGACTCGCTGAATCTCAACATAGATTCAACTCTCTTAGGTGAACGAACGCACCGCAGAGCAGTTTCAAGGAAACGTTTCTACTGAGTTTTAGACGATGTTTACTGCGGTTTAGTACGTATGCCGGCATTGGGCTGGAAATACCGGTTTTGGGATTCTGCACAGAAAGGGTTTGCAAACGGCTGAATGCACACGTGAGTTTAACTCTGTCAGTTGAATGCACACATTGACAACCATTCAGTTAGATAGCTCCGTTTTGGTTTTAGGAGCAGATATTTCTCTGTAGAGCCTATGGTCCCATTCACTCGGGAATATCCCAACGCAGCTCCTAGAAGAAACGTGTTTCTGACTCGCTGAATCTCAACAAAAATTAAACTCTCTTAGGTGAACGAAGGCACAGCAGAGCAGTTTCAAGGAAACGTTTCTCCTGAGTTTTAGACGATGTTTACTGCGGTTTAGTACGTATGCCGGCATTCGGCTGGAAATACCGGTTTTGGGATTCTGCACAGAAAGGGTTTGCAAACCGCTGAATCCACACGTGAGTTTAACTCTGTCAGTTGAATGCACACAATGAAAACCATTCAGTTAGATATCTCCGTTTTGGTTCTAGGAGCAGATATTTCTCTGTACAGCCTATGGTCCCATTCACTCGGGAATATCCCAACGCGGCTCCTAGAAGAAACGTGTTTCTGACTCGCTGAATCTCAACATAGATTCAACTCTCTTAGGTGAACGAAGGCACAGCAGAGCAGTTTCAAGGAAACGTTTCTCCTGAGTTTTAGTCGATGTTTACTGCGGTTTAGTACGTATGCCGGCATTGGGCTGGAAATACCGGTTTTGGGATTCTGCACAGAAAGGGTTTGCAAACAGCTGAATGCACACGTGAGTTTAACTCTGTCAGTTGACTGCACGCATTGACAACCATTGAGTTAGATAGCTCCGTTTTGGTTTTCGGAGCAGATATTTCTCTGTACAGCCTATGGTCCCATTCACTCGGGAATATCCCAACGCAGCTCCTAGAAGAAACGTGTTTCTGACTCGCTGAATCTCAACATAGATTCAACTCTCTTAGGTGAACGAACGCACAGCAGAGCAGTTTCAAGGAAACGTTTCTCCTGAATTTTAGACGATGTTTACTGCGGTTTAGTACGTATTCCGGCCTTGGGCTGGAAATACCGGTTTTGGGATTCTGCACAGAAAGGGTTTGCAAACCGCTGAATCCACACGTGAGTTTACTTCTGTCAGTTGAATGCACACATTGACAACCATTCAGTTAGATAGCTCCGTTTTGGTTTTAGGAGGAGATTTTTCTCTGTACAGCCTATGGTCCCATTCACTCGGGACTATCCCAACGCAGCTCCTAGAAGAAACGTGTTTCTGACTCGCTGAATCTCAACATAGATTCAACTCTTTTAGGTGAACGAAGGCACAGCAGAGCAGTTTCAAGGAAACGATTCTCCTGAGTTTTAGACGAAGTTTACTGCGGTTTAGGACGTATGCCAGCATTGGGCTGGAAATACCGGTTTTGGGATTCTGCACAGAAAGGGTTTGCAAACCGCTGAATCCACACGTGAGTTTAACTCTGTCAGTTGAATTCACGCATTGACAGCCATTGAGTTAGATAGCTCCGTTTTGGTTTCCGGAGCAGATATTTCTCTGTACAGCCTATGGTCCCATTCACTCGGGAATATCCCAACGCAGCTCCTAGAAGAAACGTGTTTCTGACTCGCTGAATCTCAACATAGATTCAACTCTCTTAGGTGAACGAACGCACAGCAGAGCAGTTTCAAGGAAACGTTTCTCCTGAGTTTTAGACGATGTTTACTGCGGTTTAGTACGTATTCCGGCATTGGGTTGGAAATACCGGTTTTGGGATTCTTCACAGAAAGGGTTTGCAAACAGCTGAATGCACACGTGAGTTTAACTCTGTCAGTTGAATGCACACATTGACAACCATTCAGTTAGATATCTCCGTTTTGGTTTTAGGAGCAGATATTTCTCTGTACAGCCTATGGTCCCATTCACTCGGGAATATCCCAACGCGGCTCCTAGAAGAAACGTGTTTCTGACTCGCTGAATCTCAACATAGATTCAACTCTCTTAGGTGAACGAACGCACAGCAGAGCAATTTCAAGGACACGTTTCTCCTGAGTTTTAGACGAAGTTTCCTGCTGTTTAGTACGTATGCCGGCATTGGGCTGGAAATACCGGTTTTGGGATTCTGCACAGAAAGGGTTTGCAAAAAGCTGAATCCACACGTGAGTTTAGCTCTGTCAGTTGAATGCACACATTGACAACCATTGACTTAGATAGCTCCGTTTTGGTTTTAGGAGCAGATATTCCTCTGTACAGCCTATGGTCCCATTCACTCGGGAATATCCCAATGCAGCTCCTAGAAGAAACGTGTTTCTGACTCGCTGAATCTCAACATAGATTCAACTCTCTTAGGTGAACGAACGCACCGCAGAGCAGTTTCAAGGAAACGTTTCTCCTGAGTTTTAGACGAAGTTTACTGCGGTTTAGGACAAATGCCAGCATTGGGCTGGAAATACCGGTTTTGGGATTCTGCACCGAAAGGGTTTGCAAACCGCTGAATCCACACGTGAGTTTAACTCTGTCAGTTGAATGCACGCATTGACAACCATTGAGTTAGATAGCTCCGTTTTGGTTTTCGGAGCAGATATTTCTCTGTGCAGCCTATGGTCCCATTCACTCGGGAATATCCCAACGCAGCTCCTAGAAAAAACGTGTTTCTGACTCGCTGAATCTCAACATAGATTTAACTCTCTTAGGTGAACGAACGCACAGCAGAGCAGTTTCAAGGACACGTTTCTCCTGAGTTTTAGACGATGTTTACTGCGGTTTAGTACGTATACCGGCATTGGGCTGGAAATACCGCTTTTGGGATTCTTCACAGAAAGGGTTTGCAAACGGCTGATTGCACAGGTGAGTTTAACTCTGTCAGTTGAATGCAGGCATTGACAACCATTGAGTTAGATAGCTCCGTTTTGGTTTTCGGAGCAGATATTTCTCTGTACAGTCTATGGTCCCATTCACTCGGGAATATCCCAACGCATCTCCTAGAAGAAACGTGTTTCTGACTCTCTGAATCTCAACATAGATTCAACTCTCTTAGGTTAACGAACGCACAGCAGAGCAGTTTCAGGGACACGTTTCTCCTGAGTTTTAGACGATGTTTACTGCGGTTTAGTACGTATGCCGGCATTGGGCTGGAAATACCGGTTTTGGGATTCTTCACAGAAGGGGTTTGCAAACAGCTGAATGCACACGTGAGTTTAAATCTGTCAGTTGAATGCACACATTGACAACCATTCAGTTAGATATCTCCGTTTTGGTTTTAGGAGAAGATATTTCTCTGTACAGCCTATTGTCCCGTTCACTTGGGAATATCCGAACGCAGCTCCTAGAAGAAACGTGTTTCTGACTCGCTGAATCTCAACATAGATTCAACTCTCTTAGGTGAACGAACGCACAGCAGAGCAGTTTCAAGGAAACGTTTCTCCTGAGTGTTAGACGAAATTTCCTGCTGTTTAGTACGTATGCCGGCATTGGGCTGGAAATACCGGTTTTGCGATTCTGCACAGAAAGGGTTTGCCAACCGCTGAAACCACACGTAAGTTTAACTCTGTCAGTTGAATGCACACATTGACAACCATTCAGTTAGATAGCTCCGTTTTGGTTTTAGAAGCAGGTATTTCTCTATACAGCCTTCGATCCCATTCACTCGGGAATACCCCAACACAGCTCCTAGAAGAAACGTGTTTCTGACTCGCTGAATCTCAACATAGATTCAACTCTCTTAGGTGAACGAACGCACCGCAGAGCAGTTTCAAGGAAACGTTTCTACTGAGTTTTAGACGATGTTTACTGCGGTTTAGTACGTATGCCGGCATTGGGCTGGAAATACCGGTTTTGGGATTCTGCACAGAAAGGGTTTGCAAACGGCTGAATGCACACGTGAGTTTAACTCTGTCAGTTGAATGCACACATTGACAACCATTCAGTTAGATAGCTCCGTTTTGGTTTTAGGAGCAGATATTTCTCTGTAGAGCCTATGGTCCCATTCACTCGGGAATATCCCAACGCAGCTCCTAGAAGAAACGTGTTTCTGACTCGCTGAATCTCAACAAAAATTAAACTCTCTTAGGTGAACGAAGGCACAGCAGAGCAGTTTCAAGGAAACGTTTCTCCTGAGTTTTAGACGATGTTTACTGCGGTTTAGTACGTATGCCGGCATTCGGCTGGAAATACCGGTTTTGGGATTCTGCACAGAAAGGGTTTGCAAACCGCTGAATCCACACGTGAGTTTAACTCTGTCAGTTGAATGCACACAATGAAAACCATTCAGTTAGATATCTCCGTTTTGGTTCTAGGAGCAGATATTTCTCTGTACAGCCTATGGTCCCATTCACTCGGGAATATCCCAACGCGGCTCCTAGAAGAAACGTGTTTCTGACTCGCTGAATCTCAACATAGATTCAACTCTCTTAGGTGAACGAAGGCACAGCAGAGCAGTTTCAAGGAAACGTTTCTCCTGAGTTTTAGTCGATGTTTACTGCGGTTTAGTACGTATGCCGGCATTGGGCTGGAAATACCGGTTTTGGGATTCTGCACAGAAAGGGTTTGCAAACAGCTGAATGCACACGTGAGTTTAACTCTGTCAGTTGACTGCACGCATTGACAACCATTGAGTTAGATAGCTCCGTTTTGGTTTTCGGAGCAGATATTTCTCTGTACAGCCTATGGTCCCATTCACTCGGGAATATCCCAACGCAGCTCCTAGAAGAAACGTGTTTCTGACTCGCTGAATCTCAACATAGATTCAACTCTCTTAGGTGAACGAACGCACAGCAGAGCAGTTTCAAGGAAACGTTTCTCCTGAATTTTAGACGATGTTTACTGCGGTTTAGTACGTATTCCGGCCTTGGGCTGGAAATACCGGTTTTGGGATTCTGCACAGAAAGGGTTTGCAAACCGCTGAATCCACACGTGAGTTTACTTCTGTCAGTTGAATGCACACATTGACAACCATTCAGTTAGATAGCTCCGTTTTGGTTTTAGGAGGAGATTTTTCTCTGTACAGCCTATGGTCCCATTCACTCGGGACTATCCCAACGCAGCTCCTAGAAGAAACGTGTTTCTGACTCGCTGAATCTCAACATAGATTCAACTCTTTTAGGTGAACGAAGGCACAGCAGAGCAGTTTCAAGGAAACGATTCTCCTGAGTTTTAGACGAAGTTTACTGCGGTTTAGGACGTATGCCAGCATTGGGCTGGAAATACCGGTTTTGGGATTCTGCACAGAAAGGGTTTGCAAACCGCTGAATCCACACGTGAGTTTAACTCTGTCAGTTGAATTCACGCATTGACAGCCATTGAGTTAGATAGCTCCGTTTTGGTTTCCGGAGCAGATATTTCTCTGTACAGCCTATGGTCCCATTCACTCGGGAATATCCCAACGCAGCTCCTAGAAGAAACGTGTTTCTGACTCGCTGAATCTCAACATAGATTCAACTCTCTTAGGTGAACGAACGCACAGCAGAGCAGTTTCAAGGAAACGTTTCTCCTGAGTTTTAGACGATGTTTACTGCGGTTTAGTACGTATTCCGGCATTGGGTTGGAAATACCGGTTTTGGGATTCTTCACAGAAAGGGTTTGCAAACGGCTGAATGCACACGTGAGTTTAACTCTGTCAGTTGAATGCACACATTGACAACCATTCAGTTAGATATCTCCGTTTTGGTTTTAGGAGCAGATATTTCTCTGTACAGCCTATGGTCCCATTCACTCGGGAATATCCCAACGCAGCTCCTAGAAGAAACGTGTTTCTGACTCGCTGAATCTCAACATAGATTCAACTCTCTTAGGTGAACGAACGCACAGCAGAGCAATTTCAAGGACACGTTTCTCCTGAGTTTTAGACGAAGTTTCCTGCTGTTTAGTACGTATGCCGGCATTGGGCTGGAAATACCGGTTTTGGGATTCTGCACAGAAAGGGTTTGCAAAAAGCTGAATCCACACGTGAGTTTAGCTCTGTCAGTTGAATGCACACATTGACAACCATTGACTTAGATAGCTCCGTTTTGGTTTTAGGAGCAGATATTTCTCTGTACAGCCTATGGTCCCATTCACTCGGGAATATCCCAATGCAGCTCCTAGAAGAAACGTGTTTCTGACTCGCTGAATCTCAACATAGATTCAACTCTCTTAGGTGAATGAACGCACAGCAGAGCAGTTTCAAGGAAACGTTTCTCCTGAGTTTTAGACGATGTTTACTGCGGTTTAGTACGTATGCCGGCATTGGGCTGGAAATACCGGTTTTGGGATTCTTCACAGAAAGGGTTTGAAAACAGCTGAATGCACACGTGAGTTTAACTCTGTCAGTTGAATGCACACATTGACAACCATTCAGTTAGATATCTCCGTTTTGGTTTTAGGAGCAGATATTTCTTTGTACAGCCTATGGTCCCATTCACTCGGGAATATCCCAACGCAGCTCCTAGAAGAAACGTGTTTCTGACTCGCTGAATCTCAACATAGATTCAACTCTCTTACGTGAACGAAGACACAGCAGAGCAGTTTCAAGGCAACGTTTCTCCCGAGTTTTAGACGAAGTTTACTGCGGATTAGTACGTATGCCAGCATTTGGCTGGAAATACCGGTTTTGGGATTCTGCACAGAAAGGATTTGCAAACCGCTGAATCCACAAGTGAGTTTAACTCTCTCAGTTGAATGCACGCATTGACAACCATTGAGTTAGATATCTCCGTTTTGGTTTTAGGAGCAGATATTTCTCTGTACAGCCTATGGTCCCATTCACTCGGGAATAGCCCAACGCAGCTCCTAGAAGAAACGTGTTTCTGACTCGCTGAATCTCAACATAGATTCAACTCTCTTAGGTGAACGAAGGCACAGCAGAGCAGATTAAAGGAAACGTTTCTCCTGAGTTTTAGACGATGTTTACTGCCGTTTAGTACGTAAGCCGGCATTGGGCTGGAAATACCGGTTTTGGGATTCTGTACAGAAAGGGTTTGCAACCGCTGAATCCACACGTGAGTTTAACTCTGTCAGTTGAATGCACACATTGACAACCATTCAGTTAGATAGCTCCGTTTTCGTTTTAGAAGCAGATATTACTCTATACAGCCTATGGTCCCTTTGACTCGGGAATATCCCAACGCGGCTCCTAGAAGAAACGTGTTTCTGACCCGCTGAATCTCAACATAGATTCAACTCTCTTAGGTGAAGGAACGCACAGCAGAGCAGTTTCAAGGAAACATTTCTCCTGAGTTTTAGAGGAAGTTTACGGCGGTTTAGTACGTATTCCGGCATTGGGCTGGAAACACCGGTTTTGGAATTCTACACAGAAAGGGTTTGCAAACCGCTGAATCCACAGGTGAGTTTAACTGTGTCAGTTGAATGCACACATTGACAACCATTCTGTTAGATAGCTCCGTTTTGGTTTTAGGAGCAGATATTTCTCTGTACAGCCTATGGTCCCATTCACTCGGGAATAATCCAACGCAGCTCCTAGAAGAAACGTGTTTCTGACTCGCTGAATCTCAACATATATTCAACTCTCTTAGGTGAACGAACGCACAGCAGAGCAATTTCAAGGAAACGTTTCTCTGGAATTTTAGACGAAGTTTACTGTGGTTTAGTACGTATGCCGTCATTGGGCTGGAAATACCGGTTTTGGGATTCTACACAGAAAGGGTTTGTAAACCGCTGAATCCACACGTGAGTTTATCTCCGTCCACTGAATGCACACATTGACAACCTTTCAGTTAGATAGCTCCGTTTTGGTTTTAGGAGCAGATATTTCTCTGTACAGACTATGGTCCCAATCACTCGGGAATATCCCAATGCAGCTCCTAGAAGAAACCTGTTTCTGACTCGCTGAATCTCAACATAGATTCAACTCTCTTAGGTGAACGAACGCACAGCAGAGCAGTTTCAAGGAAACGTTTCTCCTGAGTTTCAGACGAAGTTTATTGCGGTTTAGTACGTATTCCGGAATTGGGCTGGAAACACAGGTTTTGGGATACTGCACAGAAAGCGTTTGGAAACCGCTGAATCCACAGGTGAGTTTAACTCTGTCAGTTGAATGCACACATTGACAACCATTCAGTTAGATAGCTCCGTTTTGGTTTTAGGAGCAGATATTTCTCTGTACAGCCTATGGTCCCATTCACTCGGGAATATCCCAATGCAGCTCCTAGAAGAAACGGTTTTCTGACTCGCTGAATCTCAGCATAGATTCAACTCTCTTAGGTGAACGAACGCACAGCAGAGCAGTTTCAAGGACACGTTTCTCCTGAGTTTTAGACGAAGTTTACTACGGTTTAGTACGTATGCCAGAATTCGGCTGGAAATACGGGATTTGGGATTCTGCACAGAAAGGGTTTGCAAACTGCTGAATCCACACGTGAGTTTAACTCTGTCAGTTGAATGCACACATTGACAACCATTCAGTTAGATAGCTCCGTTTTTGTTTTAGAAGCAGATATTTCTCTATACAGCCTATGGTCCCATTCACTCGGGAATATCCCAACGCGGCTCCTAGAAGAAACGTGTTTCTGACCCGCTGAATCTCAACATAGATTAAACTCTCTTAGGTGAACGAACGCACAGCAGAGCAGTTTCAAGGAAACGTTTCTCCTGAGTTTTAGACGAAGTTTACGGCGGTTTAGTACGTATTCCGGCATTGGGCTGGAAACACCGGTTTTCGGATTCTACACAGAAAGGGTTTGCAAACCGCTGAATCCACACGTGAGTTTAACTCTGTCAGTTGAATGCACACATTGACAACCATTCAGTTAGATAGCTCCGTTTTGGTTTTAGGAGCAGATATTTCTCTGTACAGCCTATGGTCCCATTCACTCGGGAATATCCCAACGCAGCTCCTAGAAGAAACGTGTTTCTGACTCTCTGAATCTCAACATAGATTCAAATCTCTTAGGTGAACGAACGCACAGCAGAGCAGTTTCAAGGAAACGTTTCTCTGGAGTTTTAGACGAAGTTTACTGCGGTTTAGTACGTATGCCGTCATTGGGCTGGAAATACCGGTTTTGGGATTCTACACAGAAAGGTTTTGTAAACCGCTGAATCCACACGTGAGTTTATCTCCGTCCGTTGAATGCACACATTGACAACCTTTCAGATAGATAGCTCCGTTTTGGTTTTAGTAGCAGATATTTCTCTGTACAGCCTATGGTCCCATTCACTCGGGAATATCCCAACGCAGCTCCTAGAAGAAACGTGTTTCTGACTCGCTGAATCTCAACATAGATTCAACTCTCTTAGGTGAACGAACGAACAGCATAGCAGTTTCAAGGAAACGTTTCTCCAGAGTTTTAGACGATGTTTACTGCCGTTTAGTACGTATGCCGGCATTGAGCTGGAAATACCGGTTTTGGGATTCTGTACAGAAAGGGTTTGCAAACCGCTGAATCCACACGTGAGTTTAACTCTGTCAGTTGAATGCACACATTGACCACCATTCACTTAGAAAGCTCCGTTTTGGTTATAGGATCAGATATTTCTCTGTACAGCCTATGATCCCATTCACTCGGGAATATCCCAACGCAACTCCTAGAAGAAACGTGTTTCTGACTCTCTGAATCTCAACATAGATTCAAATCTCTTAGGTGAACGAACGCACAGCAGAGCAGTTTCAAGGAAACGTTTCTCTGGAGTTTTAGACGAAGTTTACTGCGGTTTAGTACGTATGCCGTCATTGGGCTGGAAATACCGGTTTTGGGATTCTACACAGAAAGGGTTTGTAAACCGCTGAATCCACACGTGAGTTTAACTCTATCAGTTGAATGCACACATTGACAACCATTCAGTTAGATATCTCCGTTTTGGTTTTAGGAGCAGATATTTCTTTGTACAGCCTATGGTCCCATTCTCTCGGGAATATCCCAACGCAGCTCCTAGAAAAAACGTGTTTCTGACTCGCTGAATCTCAACATAGATTCAACTCTCGGAGGTGAACGAACGCACAGCAGAGCAGTTTCAAGGACACGTGTCTCCTGAGTTTTAGATGATGTTTACTGCGGTTTAGTACGTATACCGGCATTGGGGTGGAAATACCGGTTTTGGGATTCTGCACAGAAAGGGTTTGCAAACCGCTGAATCCACACGTGAGATTAACTCTGTCAGTTGAGTGCACACATTGACAACCATTCAGTTAGATATCTCCGTTTTGGTTCTAGGAGCAGATATTTCTCTGTACAGCCTATGGTCCCATTCACTCGGGAATATCCCAACGCGGCTCCTAGAAGAAACGTGTTTCTGACTCGCTGAATCTCAACATAGATTCAACTCTCTTAGGTGAATGAAGGCACAGCAGAGCAGATTCAAGGAAACGTTTCTCCTGAGTTTTAGACGATGTTTACTGCGGTTTAGTACGTATGCCGGCATTGGCCTGGAAATACCGGCTTTGGGATTCTTCACAGAAAGGGTTTGCAAACGGCTGAATGCACACGTGAGTTTAACTCTGTCAGTTGAATGCACGCATTGACAACCATTGAGTTAGATAGCTCCGTTTCGGTTTTCAGAGCAGATATTTCTCTGTACAGCCTATGGTCCCATTCACTCGGGAATATCCCAACGCATCTCCTAGAAGAAACGTGTTTCTGACTCTCTGAATCTCAACATAGATTCAACTCTCTTAGGTTAACGAACGCAAAGCAGAGCAGTTTCAAGGACACGTTTCTCCTGAGTTTTAGACGATGTTTACTGCGGTTTAGTACGTATGCCGGCATTGCGCAGGAAATACCGGTTTTGGGATTCGGCACAGAAAGGGTTTGCAAACCGCTGAATCCGCACGTGAGTTTAACTCTGTCAGTTGAATGCACGCATTGACAGCCATTGAGTTAGATAGCTCCGTTTTGGTTTTCGGAGCAGATATTTCTCTGTACAGCCTATGGTCCCATTCACTCGGGAATATCCCAACGCAGCTCCTAGAAGAAACGTGTTTCTGACTCTCTGAATCTCAACTTAGATTCAACTCTCTTAGGTGAACGAACGCACAGCAGAGCAGTTTCAAGGACACGTTTCTCCCGAGTTTTAGACGATGTTTACTGCGGTTTAGTACGTATGCCGGCATTGGGCTGGAAATACCGGTTTTGGGATTCTGCACAGAAAGGGTTTGCAAACCGCTGAAACCACACGTGAGTTTAGCTCTGTCAGTTGAATGCACACATTGACAACCATTCAGTTAGATAGCTCCGTTTTGGTTTTAGGAGCAGATATTTCTCTGTACAGCCTATGGTCCCATTCACTCGGGAATATCCCCACGCAGCTGCTAGAAGAAACGTGTTTCTGACTCACTGAATCTCAACATAGATTCAACTCTCTTAGGTGAACGAACGCACAGCAGAGCAGTTTCAAGGAAACGTTTCTCCTGAGTGTTCGTCGAAGTTTCCTGCTGTTTAGTACGTATGCCGGCATTGGGCTGGAAATACCGGTTTTGCGATTCTGCACAGAAAGGGTTTGCCAACCGCTGAAACCACATGTAAGTTTAACTCTGTCAGTTGAAGGCACACATTGACAGCCATTCAGTTAGATGGCTCCGTTTTGGTTTTAGAAGCAGGTATTTCTCTGTACAGCCTATGGTCCCATTCACTCGGGAATATCGCAACGCAGCTCCTAGAAGAAACGTGTTTCTGACTCGGTGAATCTCAACATAGATTCAACTCTCTTAGGTGAACGAACGCACAGCAGAGCAGTTTCAGGAAAACGTTTCTCCTGAGTTTTAGATGATGTTTACTGCGGTTTAGTACGTATGCCGGCATTCGGCTGGAAATAGCGGTTTTGGGATTCTTCACAGAAAGGGTTTGCAAACCGCTGAATCCACACGTGAGTTTAACTCTGTAGGTTGAATGCACACATTGACAACCATTGACTTAGATAGCTCCGTTTTGGTTTTAGGAGCAGATATTTCTCTGTACATCCTATGGTCCCATTCACTCGGGAATATCCCAACGCAGCTCCTAGAAGAAACGTGTTTCTGACTCGCTGAATCTCAACATAGATTCAACTCTCTTAGGTGAACGAACGCACAGCAGAGCAGTTAAACGGAAACGTCTCTCCTGAATTTTAGACGATGTTTACTGCGGTTTAGTACGTATTCCGGCAATGGGCTGGAAATACTGGTTTGGGGATTCTGCACAGAAAGGGTTTGCAAACCGCTGAATGCACACGTGAGTTTACCTCTGTCAGTTGAATGCACACATTGACAACCATTCAGTTAGATAGCTCCGTTTTGGTTTTAGGAGCAGATATTTCTCTGTACAGCCTATGGTCCCATTCACTCGGGAATATCCCAACGCAGCTCCTAGAAGAAACGTGTTTCTGACTCGCTGAATCTCAACATAGATTCAACTCTCTTAGGTGAACGAACGCACAGCAGAGCAGTTTTAAGGAAACGTTTCTCCTGAGTTTTAGACGAAGTTTACTGCGGTTTAGTACGAATGCCAGCATTGGGGTGGAAATACCGGTTTTGGGATTCTTCACAGAAGGGGTTTGCAAACAGCTGAATGCACACGTGAGTTTAACTCTGTCAGTTGAATGCACGCATTGACAACCATTGTGTTACATAGCTCCGTTTTGGTTTTCGGAGCAGATATTTCTCTGTACAGCCTATGGTCCCATTCACTCGGGAATATCCCAACGCAGCTCCTAGAAGAAACGTGTTTCTGACTCGCTGAATCTCAACATAGATTCAACTCTCTTAGGTGAACGAACGCACAGCAGAGCAGTTTTAAGGAAACGTTTCTCCTGAGTTTTAGACGAAGTTTCCTGCTGTTTAGTACGTATGCCGGCATTGGGCTGGAAATACCGGTTTTGGGATTCTGCACAGAAAGGGTTTGCAAACCGCTGAATCCACACGTGAGTTTAGCTCTGTCAGTTGAATGCATACATTGACAACCATTGACTTAGATAGCTCCGTTTTGGTTTTAGGAGCAGATATTTCTCTGTACATCCTATGGTCCCATTCACTCGGGAATATCCCAACGCAGCTCCTAGAAGAAACGTGTTTCTGACTCGCTGAATCTCAACATAGATTCAACTCTCTTAGGTGAACGAACGCACAGCAGAGCAGTTTCAAGGAAACGTTTCTCCTGAATTTTAGACGATGTTTACTGCGGTTTAGTACGTATTCCGGCATTGGGCTGGAAATACCGGTTTTGGGATTCTGCACAGAAAGGGTTTGCAAAGCGCTGAATCCACACGTGAGTTTACCTCTGTCAGTTGAATGCACACATTGACAACCATTCAGTTAGATAGCTCCGTTTTGGTTTTAGGAGGAGATTTTTCTCTGTACAGCCTATGGTCCCATTCACTCGGGACTATCCCAACGCAGCTCCTAGAAGAAACGTGTTTCTGACTCGCTGCATCTCAACATAGATTCAACTCTCTTAGGTGAACGAACGCACAGCAGAGCAGTTTCAAGGAAACGTTTCTCCTGAGTTTTAGACGAAGTTTACTGCGGTTTAGGACGTATGCCAGCATTGGGCTGGAAATACCGGTTTTGGGATTCTGCACAGAAAGGGTTTGCAAACCGCTGAATCCACAGGTGAGTTTAACTCTCTCAGTTGAATGCACGCATTGACAACCATTGAGTTAGATAGCTCCGTTTTGGTTTTCGGAGCAGATATTTCTCTGTACAGCCTATGGTCCCATTCACTCGGGAATATCCCAACGCAGATCCTAGAAGAAACGTGTTTCTGACTCGCTGAATCTCAACATAGATTCAACTCTCTTAGCTGAACGAACGCACAGCAGAACAGTTTCAAGGACACGTTTCTCCTGAGTTTTAGATGAAGTTTCCTGCTGTTTGGTACGTATGCCGGCATTGGGCTGGAAATACCGGTTTTGGGATTCTGCACAGAAAGGGTTTGCAAAAAGCTGAATCCACACGTGAGTTTAGCTCTGTCAGTTGAATGCACACATTGACAACCATTGACTTAGATAGCTCCGTTTTGGTTTTAGGAGCAGATATTTCTCTGTACAGCCTATGGTCCCATTCACTCGGGAATATCCCAATGCAGCTCCTAGAAGAAACGTGTTTCTGACTCGCTGAATCTCAACATAGATTCAACTCTCTTAGGTGAATGAACGCACAGCAGAGCAGTTTCAAGGAAACGTTTCTCCTGAGTTTTAGACGATGTTTACTGCGGTTTAGTACGTATGCCGGCATTGGGCTGGAAATACCGGTTTTGGGATTCTTCACAGAAAGGGTTTGCAAACAGCTGAATGCACACGTGTGTTTAACTCTGTCAGTTGAATGCACACATTGACAACCATTCAGTTAGATATCTCCGTTTTGGTTTTAGGAGCAGATATTTCTTTGTACAGCCTATGGTCCCATTCACTCGGGAATATCCCAACGCAGCTCCTAGAAGAAAAGTGTTTCTGACTCGCTGAATCTCAACATAGATTCAACTCTTTTAGGTGTACGAACGCACAGCAGAGCAGTTTCAAGGAAACGTTTCTCCTGAATTTTAGACGATGTTTACTGCGGTTTAGTACGTATTCCGGCAATGGGCTGGAAATACCGGTTTGGGGATTCTGCACAGAAAGGGTTTGCAAACCGCTGAATCCACACGTGAGTTTACTTCTGTCAGTTGAATGTACACATTGACAACCATTCAGTTAGATAGCTCCGTTTTGGTTTTAGGAGCAGATATTTCTCTGTACAGCCTATGGTCCCATTCACTCGGGAATATCCCAACGCAGCTCCTAGAAGAAACGTGTTTCTGACTCGCTGAATCTCAACATAGATTCAACTCTCTTACGTGAACGAAGGCACAGCAGAGCAGTTTCAAGGAAACGTTTCTCCCGAGTTTTAGACAAAGTTTACTGCGGTTTAGTACGAATGCCAGCATTGGGCTGGAAATACCGGTTTTGGGATTCTGCACAGAAAGGATTTGCAAACCGCTGAATCCACAAGTGAGTTTAACTCTCTCAGTTGAATGCACGCATTGACAACCATTGAGTTAGATATCTCCGTTTTGGTTCTAGGAGCAGATATTTCTCTGTACAGCCTATGGTCCCATTCACTCGGGAATATCCCAACGCAGCTCCTAGAAGAAACGTGTTTCTGACTCGCTGAATCTCAACATAGATTCAACTCTCTTAGGTGAACGAACGCACAGCAGAGCAGTTTCAAGGAAACGTTTCTCCTGAATTTTAGACGATGTTTACTGCGGTTTAGTACGTATTCCGGCATTGGGCTGGAAATACCGGTTTTGGGATTCTGCACAGAAAGGGTTTGCAAACCGCTGAATCCACACGTGAGTTTACCTCTGTCAGTTGAATGCACACATTGACAAACATTCAGTTAGATAGCTCCGTTTTGGTTTTAGGAGGAGATTTTTCTCTGTACAGCCTATGGTCCCATTCACTCGGGGCTATCCGAACGCAGCTCCTAGAAGAAACGTGTTTCTGACTCGCTGAATCTCAACATAGATTCAACTCTCTTAGGTGAACGAACGCACCGCAGAGCAGTTTCAAGGAAACGTTTCTCCTGAGTTTTAGACGAAGTTTACTGTGGTTTAGGACTTGTGCCAGCATTGGGCTGGAAATACCGGTTTTGGGATTCTGCACCGAAAGGGTTTGCAAACGGCTGATTGCACACGTGAGTTTAACTCTGTCAGTTGAATGCACGCATTGACAACCATTGAGTTAGATAGCTCCGTTTTGGTTTTCGGAGCAGATATTTCTCTGTACAGCCTATGGTCCCATTCACTCGGGAATATCCCAACGCATCTCCTAGAAGAAACGTGTTTCTGACTCTCTGAATCTCAACATAGATTCAACTCTCTTAGGTGAACGAACGCACTGCAGAGCAGTTTCAAGGACACGTTTCTCCTGAGTTTTAGACGATGTTTACTGCGGTTTAATACGTATACCGGCATTGGGCTGGAAATACCGGTTTTGGGATTCTTCACAGAAGGGGTTTGCAAACAGCTGAACGCACACGTGAGTTTAACTCTGTCAGTTGAATGCACACATTGACAACCATTGAGTTAGATAGCTCCGTTTTGGTTTTAGGAGCAGATATTTCTCTGTACAGCCTATGGTCCCATTCACTCGGGAATATCCCAACGCGGCTCCTAGAAGAAAAGTGTTTCTGACTCGCTGAATCTCAACATAGATTCAACTCTCTTAGGTGAACGAAGCCACAGCAGAGCAGTTTCAAGGAAACGTTTCTCCTGAGTTTTAGACGATGTTTACTGCGGTTTAGTACGTATGCCGGCATTGGGCTGGAAATACCGGTTTTGGGATTCTTCACAGAAAGGTCTTGCAAACGGCTGATTGCACACGTGAGTTTAACACTGTCAGTTGAATGCAAACATTGACAACCATTCAGTTAGATACCTCCGTTTTGGTTCTAAGAGCAGATATTTCTCTGTACAGCCTATGGTCCCATTCACTCGGGAATATCCCAACGCAGCTCCTAGAAGAAACGTGTTTCTGACTCGCTGAATCTCAACATAGATTCAACTCTCTTAGGTGAACGAAGGCACAGCAGAGCAGATTAAAGGAAACGTTTCTCCTGAGTTTTAGACGATGTTTACTGCGGTTTAGTACGTATGCCGGCATTGGGCTGGAAATACCGGATTGGGGATTCTGTACAGAAAGGGTTTGCAAACCGCTGAATCCACACGTGAGTTTAACTCTGTCAGTTGAATGCACACATTGACAACTATTAAGTTAGATAGCTCCGTTTTGGTTTTAGGAGCAGATATTTCTCTGTAGAGCCTATGGTCCCATTCACTCGGGAATATCCCAACGCAGCTCCTAGAAGAAACGTGTTTCTGACTCGCTGAATCTCAACATAGATTCAACTCTCTTAGGTGAACGAACGCAGAGCAGAGCAGTTTCAAGGAAACGTTTCTCCTGAGTTTTAGACGAAGTTTACTGCGGTTTAGTACGTATGCCGGCATTGGGCTGGAAATACCGGTTTTGGGATTCGGCACAGAAAGGGTTTGCAAACCGCTGAATCCGCACGTGAGTTTAACTCTGTCAGTTGAATGCACGCATTGACAGCCATTGAGTTAGATAGCTCCGTTTTGGTTTTCGGAGCAGATATTTCTCTGTACAGCCTATGGTCCCATTCACTCGGGAATATCCCAACGCAGCTCCTAGAAGAAACGTGTTTCTGACTCTCTGAATCTCAACTTAGATTCAACTCTCTTAGGTGAACGAACGCACAGCAGAGCAGTTTCAAGGACACGTTTCTCCCGAGT
Organism: Aotus nancymaae; assembly: GCF_030222135.1. Lineage (NCBI taxonomy): Eukaryota > Metazoa > Chordata > Mammalia > Primates > Aotidae > Aotus > Aotus nancymaae. The sequence goes on from NW_026988464.1 coordinate 259,791, forward strand.
TTTAGACGATGTTTACTGCGGTTTAGTACGTATGCCGGCATTGGGCTGGAAATACCGGTTTGGGGATTCTGCACAGAAAGGGTTTGCAAACCGCTGAAACCACACGTGAGTTTACCTCTGTCAGTTGAATGCACACATTGACAACCTATGATCCCATTCACTCGGGAATATCCCAACGCAGCTCCTAGAAAAACGTGTTTCTGACTCGCTCAATCTCAACATAGATTCAACTCTCTTAGGTGAACGAACGCACAGCAGAGCAGTGTCAAGGAAACGTTTCTACTGAGTTTTAGACGATGTTTACTGCGGTTTAGGACGTATGCCAGCATTGGGCTGGAAATACCGGTTTTGGTATTTCCAGTTAGATAGCTCCGTTTTGGTTTTAGGAGCAGATATTTCTCTGTACAGCCTATGGTCCCATTCACTCGGGAATATCCCCACGCAGCTGCTAGAAGAAACGTGTTTCTGACTCTCTGAATCTCAACATAGATTCAACTCTCTTAGGTTAACGAACGCACAGCAGAGCAGTTTCAAGGACACGTTTCTACTGAATTTTAGACGATGTTTACTGCGGTTTAGTACGTATACCGGCATTGGGCTGGAAATACCGGTTTTGGGATTCTTCACAGAAGGGGTTTGCAAACAGCTGAATGCACACATGAGTTTAACTCTGTCAGTTGAATGCACACATTGACAACCATTGAGTTAGATAGCTCCGTTTTGGTTTTAGGAGCAGATATTTCTCTGTACAGCCTATGGTCCCATTCACTCGGGAATATCCCAACGCGGCTCCTAGAAGAAAAGTGTTTCTGACTCGCTGAATCTCAACATAGATTCAACTCTCTTAGGTGAACGAAGGCACAGCAGAGCAGTTTCAAGGAAACGTTTCTCCTGAGTTTTAGACGATGTTTACTGCGGTTTAGTACGTATGCCGGCATTGGGCTGGAAATACCGGTTTTGGGATTCTTCACAGAAAGGGTTTGCAAACAGCTGAATGCACACGTGAGTTTAACTCTGTCAGTTGAATGCACACATTGACAACCATTCAGTTATTTATCTCCGTTTTGGTTTTAGGAGCAGATATTTCTTTGTACAGCCTATGGTCCCATTCACTCGGGAATATCCCAACGCAGCTCCTAGAAGAATCGTGTTTCTGACTCGCTGAATCTCAACATAGATTCAACTCTCTTACGTGAACGAAGGCACAGCAGAGCAGTTTCAAGGCAACGTTTCTCCCGAGTTTTAGACGAAGTTTACTGCGGTTTAGTACGTATGCCAGCATTGGGCTGGAAATACCGGTTTTGGGATTCTGCACAGAAAGGATTTGCAAACCGCTGAATCCACAAGTGAGTTTAACTCTCTCAGTTGAATGCACGCATTGACAACCATTGAGTTAGATATCTCCGTTTTGGTTCTAGGAGCAGATATTTCTCTGTACAGCCTATGGTCCCATTCACTCGGGAATATCCCAACGTGGCTCCTAGAAGAAACGTGTTTCTGACTCGCTGAATCTCAACATAGATTCAACTCTCTTAGGTGAACGAAGGCACAGCAGAGCAGATTAAAGGAAACGTTTCTCTTGAGTTTTAGACGATGTTTACTGCCGTTTAGTACGTAAGCCGGCATTGGGCTGGAAATACCGGTTTTGGGATTCTGTACAGAAAGGGTTTGCAACCGCTGAATCCACACGTGAGTTTAACTCTGTCAGTTGAATGCACACATTGACAACCATTCAGTTAGATAGCTCCGTTTTGGTTTTAGAAGCAGATATTACTCTATACAGCCTATGGTCCCTTTGACTCGGGAATATCCCAACGCGGCTCCTAGAAGAAACCTGTTTCTGACCCGCTGAATCTCAACATAGATTCAACTCTCTTAGGTGAAGGAACGCACAGCAGAGCAGTTTCAAGGAAACGTTTCTCCTGAGTTTTAGAGGAAGTTTACGGCGGTTTGGAACGTATTCCGGCATTGGGCTGGAAACACCGGTTTTGGGATTCTACACAGAAAGGGTTTGCAAACCGCTGAATCCACAGGTGAGTTTAACTGTGTCAGTTGAATGCACACATTGACAACCATTCTGTTAGATAGCTCCGTTTTGGTTTTAGGAGCAGATATTTCTCTGTACAGCCTATGGTCCCATTCACTCGGGAATATCCCAACGCAGCTCCTAGAAGAAACGTGTTTCTGACTCGCTGAATCTCAACATATATTCAACTCTCTTAGGTGAACGAACGCACAGCAGAGCAATTTCAAGGAAACGTTTCTCTGGAATTTTAGACGAAGTTTACTGCGGTTTAGTACGTATGCCGTCATTGGGCTGGACATACCGGTTTTGGGATTCTACACAGAAAGGGTTTGTAAACCGCTGAATCCACACGTGAGTTTATCTCCGTCCGCTGAATGCACACATTGACAACCTTTCAGTTAGATAGCTCCGTTTTGGTTTTAGGAGCAGATATTTCTCTGTACAGAATATGGTCCCAATCACTCGGGAATATCCCATTGCAGCTCCTAGAAGAAACCTGTTTCTGACTCGCTGAATCTCAACATAGATTCAACTCTCTTAGGTGAACGAACGCACCGCAGAGCAGTTTCAAGGAAACGTTTCTCCTGAGTTTTAGACGATGTTTACTGCGGTTTAGTACGTATGCCGGCATTGGGCTGGAAATACCGGATTGGGGATTCTGTACAGAAAGGGTTTGCAAACCGCTGAATCCACACGTGAGTTTAACTCTGTCAGTTGAATGCACACATTGACAACTATTAAGTTAGATAGCTCCGTTTTGGTTTTAGGAGCAGATATTTCTCTGTAGAGCCTATGGTCCCATTCACTCGGGAATATCCCAACGCAGCTCCTAGAAGAAACGTGTTTCTGTCTCGTTGAATCTCAACATAGATTCAACTCTCTTAGGTGAACGGACGCAGAGCAGAGCAGTTTCAAGGAAACGTTTCTCCTGAGTTTTAGACGATGTTTACTGCGGTGTAGTACGTATGCTGGCATTGGGCTGAAAATACCGGTTTGGGGATTCTGCACAGAAAGGGTTTGCAAACCGCTGAATCCACACGTGAGTTTAACTCTGTCAGTTGACTGCACGCATTGACAACCATTGAGTTAGATAGCTCCGTTTTGGTTTTCGGAGCAGATATTTCTCTGTACAGCCTATGGTCCCATTCACTCGGGAATATCCCAGCGCAGCTCCTTGTAGAAACGTGTTTCTGACTCGCTGAATCTCAACATAGATTCAACTCTCTTAGGTGTACAAACGCACAGCAGAGCAGTTTCAAGGAAACGTTTCTCCTGAATTTTAGACGATGTTTACTGCGGTTTAGTACGTATTCCGGCCTTGGGCTGGAAATACCGGTTTTGGGATTCTGCACAGAAAGGGTTTGCAAACCGCTGAATCCACACGTGAGTTTACCTCTGTCAGTTGAATGCACACGTTGACAACCATTCAGTTAGATAGCTCCGTTTTGGTTTTAGGAGGAGATTTTTCTCTGTACAGCCTACGGTCCCATTCACTCGGGAATATCCCAACGCAGCTCCTAGAAGAAACGTGTTTCTGACTCGCTGAATCTCAACATAGATTCAACTCTCTTAGGTGAACGAACGCACAGCAGAGCAGTTTCAAGGAAACGTTTCTCCTGAGTTTTAGACGAAGTTTACTGCGGTTTAGGACGTATGCCAGCATTGGGCTGGAAATACCGTTTTTGGGATTCTGCACAGAAAGCGTTTGCAAACCGCTGAATCCACACGTGAGTTTATCTCTGTCAGTTGAATGCACGCATTGACAGCCATTGAGTTAGATAGCTCCGTTTTGGTTTTCGGAGCAGATATTTCTCTGTACAGCCTATGGTCCCATTCACTCGGGAATATCCCAACGCAGCTCCTAGAAGAAACGTGTTTCTGACTCGCTGAATCTCAACTTAGATTCAACTCTCTTAGGTGAACGAACGCACAGCAGAGCAGTTTCAAGGAAACGTTTCTCCTGAGTTTTAGACGATGTTTACTGCGGTTTAGTACGTATTCCGGCATTGGGCTGGAAATACCGGTTTTGGGATTCTTCACAGAAAGGGTTTGCAAACAGCTGAATGCACACGTGAGTTTAACTCTGTCAGTTGAATGCACACATTGACAACCATTCAGTTAGATATCTCCGTTTTGGTTTTAGGAGCAGATATTTCTTTGTACAGCCTATGGTCCCATTCACTCGGGAATATCCCAACGCAGCTCCTAGAAGAAACGTGTTTCTGACTCCCTGAATCTCAACATAGATTCAACTCTTTTAGGTGTACGAACGCACAGCAGAGCAGTTTCAAGGAAACGTTTCTCCTGAATTTTAGACGATGTTTACTGCGATTTAGTACGTATTCCGGCAATGGGCTGGAAATACCGGTTTGGGGATTCTGCACAGAAAGGGTTTGCAAACCGCTGAATCCACACGTGAGTTTACTTCTGTCAGTTGAATGTACACATTGACAACCATTCAGTTAGATAGCTCCGTTTTGGTTTTAGGAGCAGATATTTCTCTGTACAGCCTATGGTCCCATTCACTCGGGAATATCCCAACGCAGCTCCTAGAAGAAACGTGTTTCTGACTCGCTGAATCTCAACATAGATTCAACTCTCTTACGTGAACGAAGGCACAGCAGAGCAGTTTCTAGGAAACGTTTCTCCCGAGTTTTAGACGAAGTTTACTGCGGTTTAGTACGTATGCCAGCATTGGGCTGGAAATACCGGTTTTGGGATTCTGCACAGAAAGGATTTGCAAACCGCTGAATCTACAAGTGAGTTTAACTCTCTCAGTTGAATGCACGCATTGACAACCATTGAGTTAGATATCTCCGTTTTGGTTCTAGGAGCAGATATTTCTCTGTACAGCCTATGGTCCCATTCACTCGGGAATATCCCAACGCGGCTCCTAGAAGAAACGTGTTTCTGACTCGCTGAATCTCAACATAGATTCAACTCTCTTAGGTGAACGAACGCACAGCAGAGCAGTTTCAAGGAAACGTTTCTCCTGAGTTTTAGACGATGTTTACTGCGGTTTAGTACGTATGCCGGCATTGGGCTGGAAATACCGGTTTTGGGATTCTTCACAGAAAGGGTTTGCAAACAGCTGAATGCACACGTGAGTTTAACTCTGTCAGTTGAATGCACACATTGACAACCATTCAGTTAGATATCTCCGTTTTGGTTTTAGGAGCAGATATTTCTTTGTACAGCCTATGGTCCCATTCACTCGGGAATATCCCAACGCAGCTCCTAGAAGAAACGTGTTTCTGACTCGCTGAATCTCAACATAGATTCAACTCTCTTACGTGAACGAAGGCATAGCAGAGCAGTTTCAAGGCAACGTTTCTCCCGAGTTTTAGACGAAGTTTACTGCGGTTTAGTACGTATGCCAGCATTGGGCTGGAAATACCGGTTTTGGGATTCTGCACAGAAAGGATTTGCAAACCGCTGAATCCACAAGTGAGTTTAACTCTCTCAGTTGAATGCACGCATTGACAACCATTGAGTTAGATATCTCCGTTTTGGTTCTAGGAGCAGATATTTCTCTGTACAGCCTATGGTCCCATTCACTCGGGAATATCAAAACGTGGCTCCTAGAAGAAACGTGTTTCTGACTCGCTGAATCTCAACATAGATTCAACTCTCTTAGGTGAACGAAGGCACAGCAGAGCAGATTAAAGGAAACGTTTCTCCTGAGTTTTAGACGATGTTTACTGCCTTCTAGTACGTAAGCCGGCATTGGGCTGGAAATACCGGTTTTGGGATTCTGTACAGAAAGGGTTTGCAACCGCTGAATCCACACGTGAGTTTAACTCTGTCAGTTGAATGCACACATTGACAACCATTCAGTTAGATAGCTCCGTTTTGGTTTTAGAAGCAGATATTACTCTATACAGCCTATGGTCCCTTTGACTCGGGAATATCCCAACGCGGCTCCTAGAAGAAACGTGTTTCTGACCCGCTGAATCTCAACATAGATTCAACTCTCTTAGGTGAAGGAACGCACAGCAGAGCAGTTTCAAGGAAACGTTTCTCCTGAGTTTTAGAGGAAGTTTACGGCGGTTTAGTACGTATTCCGGCATTGGGCTGGAAACACCGGTTTTGGGATTCTACACAGAAAGGGTTTGCAAACCGCTGAATCCACAGGTGAGTTTAACTGTGTCAGTTGAATGCACACATTGACAACCATTCTGTTAGATAGCTCCGTTTTGGTTTTAGGAGCAGATATTTCTCTGTACAGCCTATGGTCCCATTCACTCGGGAATATCCCAACGCAGCTCCTAGAAGAAACGTGTTTCTGACTCGCTGAATCTCAACATATATTCAACTCTCTTAGGTGAACGAACGCACAGCAGAGCAATTTCAAGGAAACGTTTCTCTGGAATTTTAGACGAAGTTTACTGCGGTTTAGTACGTATGCCGTCATTGGGCTGGAAATACCGGTTTTGGGATTCTACACAGAAAGGGTTTGTAAACCGCTGAATCCACACGTGAGTTTATCTCCGTCCGCTGAATGCACACATTGACAACCTTTCAGTTAGATAGCTCCGTTTTGGTTTTAGGAGCAGATATTTCTCTGTACAGACTATGGTCCCAATCACTCGGGAATATCCCAATGCAGCTCCTAGAAGAAACCTGTTTCTGACTCGCTGAATCTCAACATAGATTCAACTCTCTTAGGTGAACGAACGCACAGCAGAGCAGCTTCAAGGAAACGTTTCTCCTGAGTTTCAGACGAAGTTTATTGCGGTTTAGTACGTATTCCGGAATTGGGCTGGAAACACAGGTTTTGGGATTCTGCACAGAAAGCGTTTGGAAACCGCTGAATCCACAGGTGAGTTTAACTCTGTCAGTTGAATGCACACATTGACAACCATTCAGTTAGATAGCTCCGTTTTGGTTTTAGGAGCAGATATTTCTCTGTACAGCCTATGGTCCCATTCAGTCGGGAATATCCCAATGCAGCTACTAGAATAAACGGTTTTCTGACTCGCTGAATCTCAGCATAGATTCAACTCTCTTAGGTGAACGAACGCACAGCAGAGCAGTTTCAAGGACACGTTTCTCCTGAGTTTTAGACGAAGTTTACTACAGTTTAGTACGTATGCCAGAATTGGGCTGGAAATACGGGATTTGGGATTCTGCACAGAAAGGGTTTGCAAACCGCTGAATCCACACGTGAGTTTAACTCTGTCAGTTGAATGCACACATTGACAACCATTCAGTTAGATAGCTCCGTTTTTGTTTTAGAAGCAGATATTTCTCTATACAGCCTATGGTCCCATTCACTCGGGAATATCCCAACGCGGCTCCTAGAAGAAACGTGTTTCTGACCCGCTGAATCTCAACAAAGATTCAACTCTCTTAGGTGAACGAACGCACAGCAGAGCAGTTTCAAGGAAACGTTTCTCCTGAGTTTTAGACGAAGTTTACGGCGGTTTAGTACGTATTCCGGCATTGGGCTGGAAACACCGGTTTTGGGATTCTACACAGAAAGGGTTTGCAAACCGCTGAATCCACACGTGAGTTTAACTCTGTCAGTTGAATGCACACATTGACAACCATTCAGTTAGATAGCTCCGTTTTGGTTTTAGGAGCAGATATTTCTCTGTACAGCCTATGGTCCCATTCACTCGGGAATATCCCAACGCAGCTCCTAGAAGAAACGTGTTTCTGACTCTCTGAATCTCAACATAGATTCAAATCTCTTAGGTGAACGAACGCACAGCAGAGCAGTTTCAAGGAAACGTTTCTCTGGAGTTTTAGACGAAGTTTACTGCGGTTTAGTACGTATGCCGTCATTGGGCTGGACATACCGGTTTTGGGATTCTACACAGAAAGGTTTTGTAAACCGCTGAATCCACACGTGAGTTTATCTCCGTCCGCTGAATGCACACATTGACAACCTTTCAGTTAGATAGCTCCGTTTTGGTTTTAGGAGCAGATATTTCTCTGTACAGCCTATGGTCCCATTCACTCGGGAATATCCCAACGCAGCTCCTAGAAGAAACGTGTTTCTGACTCGCTGAATCTCAACATAGATTCAACTCTCTTAGGTGAACGAACGAACAGCATAGCAGTTTCAAGGAAACGTTTCTCCTGAGTTTTAGACGATGTTTACTGCCGTTTAGTACGTATGCCGGCATTGGGCTGGAAATACCGGTTTTGGGATTCTGTACAGAAAGGGTTTGCAAACCGCTGAATCCACACGTGAGTTTAACTCTGTCAGTTGAATGCACACATTGACCACCATTCACTTAGAAAGCTCCGTTTTGGTTATAGGATCAGATATTTCTCTGTACAGCCTATGATCCCATTCACTCGGGAATATCCCAACGCAACTCCTAGAAGAAACGTGTTTCTGACTCTCTGAATCTCAACATAGATTCAAATCTCTTAGGTGAACTAACGCACAGCAGAGCAGTTTCAAGGAAACGTTTCTCTGGAGTTTTAGACGAAGTTTACTGCGGTTTAGTACGTATGCCGTCATTGGGCTGGAAATACCGGTTTTGGGATTCTACACAGAAAGGGTTTGTAAACCGCTGAATCCACACGTGAGTTTATCTCCGTCCGCTGAATGCACACATTGACAACCTTTCATTTACATAGCTCCGTTTTGGTTTTAGGAGCAGATATTTCTCTGTACAGCCTATGGTCCCATTCACTCGGGAATATCCCAATGCAGCTCCTAGAAGAAACGTGTTTCTGACTCGCTGAATCTCAACATAGATTCAACTCTCTTAGGTGAATGAACGCACAGCAGAGCAGTTTCAAGGAAACGTTTCTCCTGAGTTTTAGACGATGTTTACTGCGGTTTAGTACGTATGCCGGCATTGGGCTGGAAATACCGGCTTTGGGATTCTTCACAGAAAGGGTTTGCAAACAGCTGAATGCACACGTGAGTTTAACTCTGTCAGTTGAATGCACACATTGACAACCATTCAGTTAGATATCTCCGTTTTGGTTTTAGGAGCAGATATTTCTTTGTACAGCCTATGGTCCCATTCACTCGGGAATATCCCAACGCAGCTCCTAGAAAAAACGTGTTTCTGACTCGCTGAATCTCAACATAGATTCAACTCTCTTACGTGAACGAAGGCACAGCAGAGCAGTTTCAAGGAAACGTTTCTCCCGAGTTTTAGACGAAGTTTACTGCGGTTTAGTACGTATGCCAGCATTGGGCTGGAAATACCGGTTTTGGGATTCTGCACAGAAAGGATTTGCAAACCGCTGAATCCACAAGTGAGTTTAACTCTCTCAGTTGAATGCACGCATTGACAACCATTGAGTTAGATATCTCCGTTTTGGTTCTAGGAGCAGATATTTCTCTGTACAGCCTATGGTCCCATTCACTCGGGAATATCCCAACGTGGCTCCTAGAAGAAACGTGTTTCTGACTCGCTGAATCTCAACATAGATTCAACTCTCTTAGGTGAACGAAGGCACAGCAGAGCAGATTAAAGGAAACGTTTCTGCTGAGTTTTAGACGATGTTTACTGCGGTTTAGTACTTATGCCGGCATTGGGCTGGAAATACCGGTTTTGGGATTCTTCACAGAAAGGGTTTGCAAACGGCTGATTGCACACGTGAGTTTAACTCTGTCAGTTGAATGCACGCATTGACAACCATTGAGTTAGATAGCTCCGTTTTGGTTTTCGGAGCAGATATTTCTCTGTACAGCCTATGGTCCCATTCACTCGGGAATATCCCAACGCATCTCCTAGAAGAAACGTGTTTCTGACTCTCTGAATCTCAACATAGATTCAACTCTCTAAGGTTAACGAACGCACAGCAGAGCAGTTTCAAGGACACGTTTCTCCTGAGTTTTAGACGATGTTTACTGCGGTTTAGTACGTATACCGGCATTGGGCTGGAAATACCGGTTTTGGGATTCTTCACAGAAGGGGTTTGCAAACAGCTGAACGCACACGTGAGTTTAACTCTGTCAGTTGAATGCACACATTGACAACGATTGAGTTAGATAGCTCCGTTTTGGTTTTAGGAGCAGATATTTCTCTGTACAGCCTATGGTCCCATTCACTCGGGAATATCCCAACGCGGCTCCTAGAAGAAAAGTGTTTCTGACTCGCTGAATCTCAACATAGATTCAACTCTCTTCGGTGAACGAAGGCACAGCAGAGCAGTTTCAAGGAAACGTTTCTCCTGAGTTTTAGACGATGTTTACTGCGGTTTAGTACGTATGCCGGCATTGGGCTGGAAATACCGGTTTTGGGATTCTTCACAGAAAGGTCTTGCAAACGGCTGATTGCACACGTGAGTTTAACACTGTCAGTTGAATGCAAACATTGACAACCATTCAGTTAGATACCTCCGTTTTGGTTCTAAGAGCAGATATTTCTCTGTACAGCCTATGGTCCCATTCACTCGGGAATATCCCAACGCAGCTCCTAGAAGAAACGTGTTTCTGACTCGCTGAATCTCAACATAGATTCAACTCTCTTAGGTGAACGAACGCACCGCAGAGCAGTTTCAAGGAAACGTTTCTCCTGAGTTTTAGACGATGTTTACTGCGGTTTAGTACGTATGCCGGCATTGGGCTGGAAATACCGGATTGGGGATTCTGTACAGAAAGGGTTTGCAAACCGCTGAATCCACACGTGAGTTTAACTCTGTCAGTTGAATGCACACATTGACAACTATTAAGTTAGATAGCTCCGTTTTGGTTTTAGGAGCAGATATTTCTCTGTAGAGCCTATGGTCCCATTCACTCGGGAATATCCCAACGCAGCTCCTAGAAGAAACGTGTTTCTGACTCGCTGAATCTCAACATAGATTCAACTCTCTTAGGTGAACGAACGCAGAGCAGAGCAGTTTCAAGGAAACGTTTCTCCTGAGTTTTAGACGAAGTTTACTGCGGTTTAGTACGTATGCCGGCATTGGGCTGGAAATACCGGTTTTGGGATTCGGCACAGAAAGGGTTTGCAAACCGCTGAATCCGCACGTGAGTTTAACTCTGTCAGTTGAATGCACGCATTGACAGCCATTGAGTTAGATAGCTCCGTTTTGGTTTTCGGAGCAGATATTTCTCTGTACAGCCTATGGTCCCATTCACTCGGGAATATCCCAACGCAGCTCCTAGAAGAAACGTGTTTCTGACTCTCTGAATCTCAACTTAGATTCAACTCTCTTAGGTGAACGAACGCACAGCAGAGCAGTTTCAAGGACACGTTTCTCCCGAGTTTTAGACGATGTTTACTGCGGTTTAGTACGTATGCCGGCATTGGGCTGGAAATACCGGTTTGGGGATTCTGCACAGAAAGGGTTTGCAAACCGCTGAAACCACACGTGAGTTTACCTCTGTCAGTTGAATGCACACATTGACAACCTATGATCCCATTCACTCGGGAATATCCCAACGCAGCTCCTAGAAGAAACGTGTTTCTGACTCGCTCAATCTCAACATAGATTCAACTCTCTTAGGTGAACGAACGCACAGCAGAGCAGTGTCAAGGAAACGTTTCTACTGAGTTTTAGACGATGTTTACTGCGGTTTAGGACGTATGCCAGCATTGGGCTGGAAATACCGGTTTTGGTATTTCCAGTTAGATAGCTCCGTTTTGGTTTTAGGAGCAGATATTTCTCTGTACAGCCTATGGTCCCATTCACTCGGGAATATCCCCACGCAGCTGCTAGAAGAAACGTGTTTCTGACTCTCTGAATCTCAACATAGATTCAACTCTCTTAGGTTAACGAACGCACAGCAGAGCAGTTTCAAGGACACGTTTCTACTGAATTTTAGACGATGTATACTGCGGTTTAGTACGTATACCGGCATTGGGCTGGAAATACCGGTTTTGGGATTCTTCACAGAAGGGGTTTGCAAACAGCTGAATGCACACGTGAGTTTAACTCTGTCAGTTGAATGCACACATTGACAACCATTGAGTTAGATAGCTCCGTTTTGGTTTTAGGAGCAGATATTTCTCTGTACAGCCTATGGTCCCATTCACTCGGGAATATCCCAACGCGGCTCCTAGAAGAAAAGTGTTTCTGACTCGCTGAATCTCAACATAGATTCAACTCTCTTAGGTGAACGAAGACACAGCAGAGCAGTTTCAAGGAAACGTTTCTCCTGAGTTTTAGACGATGTTTACTGCGGTTTAGTACGTATGCCGGCATTGGGCTGGAAATACCGGTTTTGGGATTCTTCACAGAAAGGGTTTGCAAACAGCTGAATGCACACGTGAGTTTAACTCTGTCAGTTGAATGCACACATTGACAACCATTCAGTTATTTATCTCCGTTTTGGTTTTAGGAGCAGATATTTCTTTGTACAGCCTATGGTCCCATTCACTCGGGAATATCCCAACGCAGCTCCTAGAAGAAACGTGTTTCTGACTCGCTGAATCTCAACATAGATTCAACTCTCTTACGTGAACGAAGGCACAGCAGAGCAGTTTCAAGGCAACGTTTCTCCCGAGTTTTAGACGAAGTTTACTGCGGTTTAGTACGTATGCCAGCATTGGGCTGGAAATACCGGTTTGGGGATTCTGCACAGAAAGGATTTGCAAACCGCTGAATCCACAAGTGAGTTTAACTCTCTCAGTTGAATGCACGCATTGACAACCATTGAGTTAGATATCTCCGTTTTGGTTCTAGGAGCAGATATTTCTCTGTACAGCCTATGGTCCCATTCACTCGGGAATATCCCAACGTGGCTCCTAGAAGAAACGTGTTTCTGACTCGCTGAATCTCAACATAGATTCAACTCTCTTAGGTGAACGAAGGCACAGCAGAGCAGATTAAAGGAAACGTTTCTCCTGAGTTTTAGACGATGTTTACTGCCGTTTAGTACGTAAGCCGGCATTGGGCTGGAAATACCGGTTTAGGGATTCTGTACAGAAAGGGTTTGCAACCGCTGAATCCACACGTGAGTTTAACTCTGTCAGTTGAATGCACACATTGACAACCATTCAGTTAGATAGCTCCGTTTTGGTTTTAGAAGCAGATATTACTCTATACAGCCTATGGTCCCTTTGACTCGGGAATATCCCAACGCGGCTCCTAGAAGAAACGTGTTTCTGACCCGCTGAATCTCAACATAGATTCAACTCTCTTAGGTGAAGGAACGCACAGCAGAGCAGTTTCAAGGAAACGTTTCTCCTGAGTTTTAGAGGAAGTTTACGGCGGTTTAGAACGTATTCCGGCATTGGGCTGGAAACACCGGTTTTGGGATTCTACACAGAAAGGGTTTGCAAACCGCTGAATCCACAGGTGAGTTTAACTGTGTCAGTTGAATGCACACATTGACAACCATTCTGTTAGATAGCTCCGTTTTGGTTTTAGGAGCAGATATTTCTCTGTACAGCCTATGGTCCCATTCACTCGGGAATATCCCAACGCAGCTCCTAGAAGAAACGTGTTTCTGACTCGCTGAATCTCAACATATATTCAACTCTCTTAGGTGAACGAACGCACAGCAGAGCAATTTCAAGGAAACGTTTCTCTGGAATTTTAGACGAAGTTTACTGCGGTTTAGTACGTATGCCGTCATTGGGCTGGAAATACCGGTTTTGGGATTCTACACAGAAAGGGTTTGTAAACCGCTGAATCCACACGTGAGTTTATCTCCGTCCGCTGAATGCACACATTGACAACCTTTCAGTTAGATAGCTCCGTTTTGGTTTTAGGAGCAGATATTTCTCTGTACAGACTATGGTCCCAATCACTCGGGAATATCCCAATGCAGCTCCTAGAAGAAACCTGTTTCTGACTCGCTGAATCTCAACATAGATTCAACTCTCTTAGGTGAACGAACGCACAGCAGAGCAGCTTCAAGGAAACGTTTCTCCTGAGTTTCAGACGAAGTTTATTGCGGTTTAGTACGTATTCCGGAATTGGGCTGGAAACACAGGTTTTGGGATTCTGCACAGAAAGCGTTTGGAAACCGCTGAATCCACAGGTGAGTTTAACTCTGTCAGTTGAATGCACACATTGACAACCATTCAGTTAGATAGCTCCGTTTTGGTTTTAGGAGCAGATATTTCTCTGTACAGCCTATGGTCCCATTCAGTCGGGAATATCCCAATGCAGCTCCTAGAATAAACGGTTTTCTGACTCGCTGAATCTCAGCATAGATTCAACTCTCTTAGGTGAACGAACCCACAGCAGAGCAGTTTCAAGGACACGTTTCTCCTGAGTTTTAGACGAAGTTTACTACGGTTTAGTACGTATGCCAGAATTGGGCTGGAAATACGGGATTTGGGATTCTGCACAGAAAGGGTTTGCAAACCGCTGAATCCACACGTGAGTTTAACTCTGTCAGTTGAATGCACACATTGACAACCATTCAGTTAGATAGCTCCGTTTTTGTTTTAGAAGCAGATATTTCTCTATACAGCCTATGGTCCCATTCACTCAGGAATATCCCAACGCGGCTCCTAGAAGAAACGTGTTTCTGACCCGCTGAATCTCAACATAGATTCAACTCTCTTAGGTGAACGAACGCACAGCAGAGCAGTTTCAAGGAAACGTTTCTCCTGAGTTTTAGACGAAGTTTACGGCGGTTTAGTACGTATTCCGTCATTGGGCTGGAAACACCGGTTTTGGGATTCTACACAGAAAGGGTTTGCAAACCGCTGAATCCACACGTGAGTTTAACTCTGTCAGTTGAATGCACACATTGACAACCATTCAGTTAGATAGCTCCGTTTTGGTTTTAGGAGCAGATATTTCTCTGTACAGCCTATGGTCCCATTCACTCGGGAATATCCCAACGCAGCTCCTAGAAGAAACGTGTTTCTGACTCTCTGAATCTCAACATAGATTCAAATCTCTTAGGTGAACGAACGCACAGCAGAGCAGTTTCAAGGAAACGTTTCTCTGGAGTTTTAGACGAAGTTTACTGCGGTTTAGTACGTATACCGTCATTGGGCTGGAAATACCGGTTTTGGGATTCTACACAGAAAGGTTTTGTAAACCGCTGAATCCACACGTGAGTTTATCTCCGTCCGCTGAATGCACACATTGACAACCTTTCAGTTAGATAGCTCCGTTTTGGTTTTAGGAGCAGATATTTCTCTGTACAGCCAATGGTCCCATTCACTCGGGAATATCCCAACGCAGCTCCTAGAAGAAACGTGTTTCTGACTCGCTGAATCTCAACATAGATTCAACTCTCTTAGGTGAACGAACGAACAGCATAGCAGTTTCAAGGAAACGTTTCTCCGGAGTTTTAGACGATGTTTACTGCCGTTTAGTACGTATGCCGGCATTGGGCTGGAAATACCGGTTTTGGGATTCTGTACAGAAAGGGTTTGCAAACCGCTGAATCCACACGTGAGTTTAACTCTGTCAGTTGAATGCACACATTGACCACCATTCACTTAGAAAGCTCCGTTTTGGTTATAGGATCAGATATTTCTCTGTACAGCCTATGATCCCATTCACTCGGGAATATCCCAACGCAACTCCTAGAAGAAACGTGTTTCTGACTCTCTGAATCTCAACATAGATTCAACTCTCTTAGGTGAACGAACGCACAGCAGAGCAGTTTCAAGGAAACGTTTCTCCTGAGTGTTCGACGAAGTTTCCTTTTGTTTAGTACGTATGCCGGCATTGGGCTGGAAATACCGGTTTTGCGATTCTGCACAGAAAGGGTTTGCCAACCGCTGAAACCACATGTAAGTTTAACTCTGTCAGTTGAAGGCACACATTGACAGCCGTTCAGTTAGATGGCTCCGTTTTGGTTTTAGAAGCAGGTATTTCTCTGTACAGCCTATGGTCCCATTCACTCGGGAATATCCCAACGCAGCTCCTAGAAGAAACGTGTTTCTGACTCGGTGAATCTCAACATAGATTCAACTCTCTTAGGTGAACGAACGCACAGCAGAGCAGTTTCAAGAAAACGTTTCTCCTGAGTTTTAGATGATGTTTACTGCGGTTTAGTACGTATGCCGGCATTCGGCTGGAAATACCGGTTTTGGGATTCTTCACAGAAAGGGTTTGCAAACCGCTGAATCCACACGTGAGTTTAACTCTGTCAGTTGAATGCACACATTGACAACCATTGAGTTAGATAGCTCCGTTTTGGTTTTAGGAGCAGATATTTCTCTGTACAGCCTATGGTCCCATTCACTCGGGAATATCCCAACGCAGCTCCTAGAAGAAACGTGTTTCTGACTCGCTGAATCTCAACATAGATTCAACTCTCTTATGTGAACGAACGCACAGCAGAGCAGTTAAACGGAAACGTCTCTCCTGAATTTTAGACGATGTTTACTGCGGTTTAGTACGTATTCCGGCAATGGGCTGGAAATACTGGTTTGGGGATTCTGCACAGAAAGGGTTTGCAAACCGCTGAATGCACACTTGAGTTTACCTCTGTCAGTTGAATGCACACATTGACAACCATTCAGTTAGATAGCTCCGTTTTGGTTTTAGGAGCAGATATTTCTCTGTACAGCCTATGGTCCCATTCACTCGGGAATATCCCAACGCAGCTCCTAGAAGAAACGTGTTTCTGACTCGCTGAATCTCAACGTAGATTCAACTCTCTTAGGTGAACGAACGCACAGCAGAGCAGTTTTAAGGAAACGTTTCTCCTGAGTTTTATAAGAAGTTTCCTGCTGTTTAGTACGTATGCCGGCATTGGGCTGGAAATACCGGTTTTGGGATTCTGCACAGAAAGGGTTTGCAAACCGCTGAATCCACACGTGAGTTTAGCTCTGTCAGTTGAATGCATACATTGACAACCATTGACTTAGATAGCTCCGTTTTGGTTTTCGGAGCAGATATTTCTCTGTACAGCCTATTGTCCCATTCACTCGGGAATATCCCAACGCATCTCCTAGAAGAAACGTGTTTCTGACTCTCTGAATCTCAACATAGATTCAACTCTCTTAGGTTAACGAACGCACAGCAGAGCAGTTTCAAGGACACGTTTCTCCTGAGTTTTAGACGATGTTTACTGCGGTTTAGTACGTATGCCGGCATTGGGCTGGAAATACCGGTTTTGGGATTCTTCACAGAAGGGGTTTGCAAACAGCTGAATGCACACGTGAGTTTAACTCTGTCAGTTGAATGCACACATTGACAACCATTCAGTTAGATATCTCCGTTTTGGTTTTAGGAGCAGATATTTCTCTGTACAGCCTATGGTCCCATTCACTCGGGAATATCCCAACGCAGCTCCTAGAAGAAACGTGTTTCTGACTCGCTGAATCTCAGCATAGATTAAACTCTCTTAGGTGAACGAACGCACCGCAGAGCAGTTTCAAGGAAACGTTTCTCCTGTGTTTTAGACGAAGTTTCCTGCTGTTTAGTACGTATGCCGGCATTGGGCTGGAAATACCGGTTTGGGGATTCTGTACAGAAAGGGTTTGCAAACCGCTGAATCCACACGTGAGTTTAACTCTGTCAGTTGAATGCACACATTGACAACCATTAAGTTAGATATCTCCGTTTTGGTTTAAGGAGCAGATATTTCTCTGTACAGCCTATGATACCATTCACTCGGGAATATCCCAACGCAGCTCCTAGAAGAAACGTGTTTCTGACTCGCTGAATCTCAACATAGATTCAACTCTCTTAGGTGAACGAACGCACAGCAGAGCAGTGTCAAGGAAACGTTCCTACTGAGTTTTAGACGAAGTTTACTGCGGTTTAGGACGTATGCCAGCATTGGGCTGGAAATACCGGTTTTGGAATTCTGCACAGAAAGGCTTTGCAAACCGCTGAATCCACACGTGAGTTTAACTCTGTCAGTTGAATGCACACATTGACAACCATTGAGTTAGATAGCTCCGTTTAGGTTTTAGGAGCAGATATTTCTCTGTACAGCCTATGGTCCCATTCACTCGGGAATATTCCAACGCAGCTCCTAGAAGAAACGTGTTTCTGACCCGCTGAATCTCAACATAGATTCAACTCTCTTAGGTGAAGGAACGCACAGCAGAGCAGTTTCAAGGAAACGTTTCTCCTGAGTTTTAGAGGAAGTTTACGGCGGTTTAGAACGTATTCCGGCATTGGGCTGGAAACACCGGTTTTGGGATTCTACACAGAAAGGGTTTGCAAACCGCTGAATCCACAGGTGAGTTTAACTGTGTCAGTTGAATGCACACATTGACAACCATTCTGTTAGATAGCTCCGTTTTGGTTTTAGGAGCAGATATTTCTCTGTACAGCCTATGGTCCCATTCACTCGGGAATATCCCAACGCAGCTCCTAGAAGAAACGTGTTTCTGACTCGCTGAATCTCAACATATATTCAACTCTCTTAGGTGAACGAACGCACAGCAGAGCAATTTCAAGGAAACGTTTCTCTGGAATTTTAGACGAAGTTTACTGCGGTTTAGTACGTATGCCGTCATTGGGCTGGAAATACCGGTTTTGGGATTCTACACAGAAAGGGTTTGTAAACCGCTGAATCCACACGTGAGTTTATCTCCGTCCGCTGAATGCACACATTGACAACCTTTCAGTTAGATAGCTCCGTTTTGGTTTTAGGAGCAGATATTTCTCTGTACAGACTATGGTCCCAATCACTCGGGAATATCCCAATGCAGCTCCTAGAAGAAACCTGTTTCTGACTCGCTGAATCTCAACATAGATTCAACTCTCTTAGGTGAACGAACGCACAGCAGAGCAGCTTCAAGGAAACGTTTCTCCTGAGTTTCAGACGAAGTTTATTGCGGTTTAGTACGTATTCCGGAATTGGGCTGGAAACACAGGTTTTGGGATTCTGCACAGAAAGCGTTTGGAAACCGCTGAATCCACAGGTGAGTTTAACTCTGTCAGTTGAATGCACACATTGACAACCATTCAGTTAGATAGCTCCGTTTTGGTTTTAGGAGCAGATATTTCTCTGTACAGCCTATGGTCCCATTCAGTCGGGAATATCCCAATGCAGCTCCTAGAATAAACGGTTTTCTGACTCGCTGAATCTCAGCATAGATTCAACTCTCTTAGGTGAACGAACCCACAGCAGAGCAGTTTCAAGGACACGTTTCTCCTGAGTTTTAGACGAAGTTTACTACGGTTTAGTACGTATGCCAGAATTGGGCTGGAAATACGGGATTTGGGATTCTGCACAGAAAGGGTTTGCAAACCGCTGAATCCACACGTGAGTTTAACTCTGTCAGTTGAATGCACACATTGACAACCATTCAGTTAGATAGCTCCGTTTTTGTTTTAGAAGCAGATATTTCTCTATACAGCCTATGGTCCCATTCACTCAGGAATATCCCAACGCGGCTCCTAGAAGAAACGTGTTTCTGACCCGCTGAATCTCAACATAGATTCAACTCTCTTAGGTGAACGAACGCACAGCAGAGCAGTTTCAAGGAAACGTTTCTCCTGAGTTTTAGACGAAGTTTACGGCGGTTTAGTACGTATTCCGTCATTGGGCTGGAAACACCGGTTTTGGGATTCTACACAGAAAGGGTTTGCAAACCGCTGAATCCACACGTGAGTTTAACTCTGTCAGTTGAATGCACACATTGACAACCATTCAGTTAGATAGCTCCGTTTTGGTTTTAGGAGCAGATATTTCTCTGTACAGCCTATGGTCCCATTCACTCGGGAATATCCCAACGCAGCTCCTAGAAGAAACGTGTTTCTGACTCTCTGAATCTCAACATAGATTCAAATCTCTTAGGTGAACGAACGCACAGCAGAGCAGTTTCAAGGAAACGTTTCTCTGGAGTTTTAGACGAAGTTTACTGCGGTTTAGTACGTATACCGTCATTGGGCTGGAAATACCGGTTTGGGGATTCTGCACAGAAAGGGTTTGCAAACCGCTGAATCCACACGTGAGTTTACTTCTGTCAGTTGAATGTACACATTGACAACCATTCAGTTAGATAGCTCCGTTTTGGTTTTAGGAGCAGATATTTCTCTGTACAGCCTATGGTCCCATTCACTCGGGAATATCCCAACGCAGCTCCTAGAAGAAACGTGTTTCTGACTCGCTGAATCTCAACATAGATTCAACTCTCTTACGTGAACGAAGGCACAGCAGAGCAGTTTCTAGGAAACGTTTCTCCCGAGTTTTAGACGAAGTTTACTGCGGTTTAGTACGTATGCCAGCATTGGGCTGGAAATACCGGTTTTGGGATTCTGCACAGAAAGGATTTGCAAACCGCTGAATCTACAAGTGAGTTTAACTCTCTCAGTTGAATGCACGCATTGACAACCATTGAGTTAGATATCTCCGTTTTGGTTCTAGGAGCAGATATTTCTCTGTACAGCCTATGGTCCCATTCACTCGGGAATATCCCAACGCGGCTCCTAGAAGAAACGTGTTTCTGACTCGCTGAATCTCAACATAGATTCAACTCTCTTAGGTGAACGAACGCACAGCAGAGCAGTTTCAAGGAAACGTTTCTCCTGAGTTTTAGACGATGTTTACTGCGGTTTAGTACGTATGCCGGCATTGGGCTGGAAATACCGGTTTTGGGATTCTTCACAGAAAGGGTTTGCAAACAGCTGAATGCACACGTGAGTTTAACTCTGTCAGTTGAATGCACACATTGACAACCATTCAGTTAGATATCTCCGTTTTGGTTTTAGGAGCAGATATTTCTTTGTACAGCCTATGGTCCCATTCACTCGGGAATATCCCAACGCAGCTCCTAGAAGAAACGTGTTTCTGACTCGCTGAATCTCAACATAGATTCAACTCTCTTACGTGAACGAAGGCATAGCAGAGCAGTTTCAAGGCAACGTTTCTCCCGAGTTTTAGACGAAGTTTACTGCGGTTTAGTACGTATGCCAGCATTGGGCTGGAAATACCGGTTTTGGGATTCTGCACAGAAAGGATTTGCAAACCGCTGAATCCACAAGTGAGTTTAACTCTCTCAGTTGAATGCACGCATTGACAACCATTGAGTTAGATATCTCCGTTTTGGTTCTAGGAGCAGATATTTCTCTGTACAGCCTATGGTCCCATTCACTCGGGAATATCAAAACGTGGCTCCTAGAAGAAACGTGTTTCTGACTCGCTGAATCTCAACATAGATTCAACTCTCTTAGGTGAACGAAGGCACAGCAGAGCAGATTAAAGGAAACGTTTCTCCTGAGTTTTAGACGATGTTTACTGCCTTCTAGTACGTAAGCCGGCATTGGGCTGGAAATACCGGTTTTGGGATTCTGTACAGAAAGGGTTTGCAACCGCTGAATCCACACGTGAGTTTAACTCTGTCAGTTGAATGCACACATTGACAACCATTCAGTTAGATAGCTCCGTTTTGGTTTTAGAAGCAGATATTACTCTATACAGCCTATGGTCCCTTTGACTCGGGAATATCCCAACGCGGCTCCTAGAAGAAACGTGTTTCTGACCCGCTGAATCTCAACATAGATTCAACTCTCTTAGGTGAAGGAACGCACAGCAGAGCAGTTTCAAGGAAACGTTTCTCCTGAGTTTTAGAGGAAGTTTACGGCGGTTTAGTACGTATTCCGGCATTGGGCTGGAAACACCGGTTTTGGGATTCTACACAGAAAGGGTTTGCAAACCGCTGAATCCACAGGTGAGTTTAACTGTGTCAGTTGAATGCACACATTGACAACCATTCTGTTAGATAGCTCCGTTTTGGTTTTAGGAGCAGATATTTCTCTGTACAGCCTATGGTCCCATTCACTCGGGAATATCCCAACGCAGCTCCTAGAAGAAACGTGTTTCTGACTCGCTGAATCTCAACATATATTCAACTCTCTTAGGTGAACGAACGCACAGCAGAGCAATTTCAAGGAAACGTTTCTCTGGAATTTTAGACGAAGTTTACTGCGGTTTAGTACGTATGCCGTCATTGGGCTGGAAATACCGGTTTTGGGATTCTACACAGAAAGGGTTTGTAAACCGCTGAATCCACACGTGAGTTTATCTCCGTCCGCTGAATGCACACATTGACAACCTTTCAGTTAGATAGCTCCGTTTTGGTTTTAGGAGCAGATATTTCTCTGTACAGACTATGGTCCCAATCACTCGGGAATATCCCAATGCAGCTCCTAGAAGAAACCTGTTTCTGACTCGCTGAATCTCAACATAGATTCAACTCTCTTAGGTGAACGAACGCACAGCAGAGCAGCTTCAAGGAAACGTTTCTCCTGAGTTTCAGACGAAGTTTATTGCGGTTTAGTACGTATTCCGGAATTGGGCTGGAAACACAGGTTTTGGGATTCTGCACAGAAAGCGTTTGGAAACCGCTGAATCCACAGGTGAGTTTAACTCTGTCAGTTGAATGCACACATTGACAACCATTCAGTTAGATAGCTCCGTTTTGGTTTTAGGAGCAGATATTTCTCTGTACAGCCTATGGTCCCATTCAGTCGGGAATATCCCAATGCAGCTACTAGAATAAACGGTTTTCTGACTCGCTGAATCTCAGCATAGATTCAACTCTCTTAGGTGAACGAACGCACAGCAGAGCAGTTTCAAGGACACGTTTCTCCTGAGTTTTAGACGAAGTTTACTACAGTTTAGTACGTATGCCAGAATTGGGCTGGAAATACGGGATTTGGGATTCTGCACAGAAAGGGTTTGCAAACCGCTGAATCCACACGTGAGTTTAACTCTGTCAGTTGAATGCACACATTGACAACCATTCAGTTAGATAGCTCCGTTTTTGTTTTAGAAGCAGATATTTCTCTATACAGCCTATGGTCCCATTCACTCGGGAATATCCCAACGCGGCTCCTAGAAGAAACGTGTTTCTGACCCGCTGAATCTCAACAAAGATTCAACTCTCTTAGGTGAACGAACGCACAGCAGAGCAGTTTCAAGGAAACGTTTCTCCTGAGTTTTAGACGAAGTTTACGGCGGTTTAGTACGTATTCCGGCATTGGGCTGGAAACACCGGTTTTGGGATTCTACACAGAAAGGGTTTGCAAACCGCTGAATCCACACGTGAGTTTAACTCTGTCAGTTGAATGCACACATTGACCACCATTCACTTAGAAAGCTCCGTTTTGGTTATAGGATCAGATATTTCTCTGTACAGCCTATGATCCCATTCACTCGGGAATATCCCAACGCAACTCCTAGAAGAAACGTGTTTCTGACTCTCTGAATCTCAACATAGATTCAAATCTCTTAGGTGAACTAACGCACAGCAGAGCAGTTTCAAGGAAACGTTTCTCTGGAGTTTTAGACGAAGTTTACTGCGGTTTAGTACGTATGCCGTCATTGGGCTGGAAATACCGGTTTTGGGATTCTACACAGAAAGGGTTTGTAAACCGCTGAATCCACACGTGAGTTTATCTCCGTCCGCTGAATGCACACATTGACAACCTTTCATTTACATAGCTCCGTTTTGGTTTTAGGAGCAGATATTTCTCTGTACAGCCTATGGTCCCATTCACTCGGGAATATCCCAATGCAGCTCCTAGAAGAAACGTGTTTCTGACTCGCTGAATCTCAACATAGATTCAACTCTCTTAGGTGAATGAACGCACAGCAGAGCAGTTTCAAGGAAACGTTTCTCCTGAGTTTTAGACGATGTTTACTGCGGTTTAGTACGTATGCCGGCATTGGGCTGGAAATACCGGCTTTGGGATTCTTCACAGAAAGGGTTTGCAAACAGCTGAATGCACACGTGAGTTTAACTCTGTCAGTTGAATGCACACATTGACAACCATTCAGTTAGATATCTCCGTTTTGGTTTTAGGAGCAGATATTTCTTTGTACAGCCTATGGTCCCATTCACTCGGGAATATCCCAACGCAGCTCCTAGAAAAAACGTGTTTCTGACTCGCTGAATCTCAACATAGATTCAACTCTCTTACGTGAACGAAGGCACAGCAGAGCAGTTTCAAGGAAACGTTTCTCCCGAGTTTTAGACGAAGTTTACTGCGGTTTAGTACGTATGCCAGCATTGGGCTGGAAATACCGGTTTTGGGATTCTGCACAGAAAGGATTTGCAAACCGCTGAATCCACAAGTGAGTTTAACTCTCTCAGTTGAATGCACGCATTGACAACCATTGAGTTAGATATCTCCGTTTTGGTTCTAGGAGCAGATATTTCTCTGTACAGCCTATGGTCCCATTCACTCGGGAATATCCCAACGTGGCTCCTAGAAGAAACGTGTTTCTGACTCGCTGAATCTCAACATAGATTCAACTCTCTTAGGTGAACGAAGGCACAGCAGAGCAGATTAAAGGAAACGTTTCTGCTGAGTTTTAGACGATGTTTACTGCGGTTTAGTACTTATGCCGGCATTGGGCTGGAAATACCGGTTTTGGGATTCTTCACAGAAAGGGTTTGCAAACGGCTGATTGCACACGTGAGTTTAACTCTGTCAGTTGAATGCACGCATTGACAACCATTGAGTTAGATAGCTCCGTTTTGGTTTTCGGAGCAGATATTTCTCTGTACAGCCTATGGTCCCATTCACTCGGGAATATCCCAACGCATCTCCTAGAAGAAACGTGTTTCTGACTCTCTGAATCTCAACATAGATTCAACTCTCTAAGGTTAACGAACGCACAGCAGAGCAGTTTCAAGGACACGTTTCTCCTGAGTTTTAGACGATGTTTACTGCGGTTTAGTACGTATACCGGCATTGGGCTGGAAATACCGGTTTTGGGATTCTTCACAGAAGGGGTTTGCAAACAGCTGAACGCACACGTGAGTTTAACTCTGTCAGTTGAATGCACACATTGACAACGATTGAGTTAGATAGCTCCGTTTTGGTTTTAGGAGCAGATATTTCTCTGTACAGCCTATGGTCCCATTCACTCGGGAATATCCCAACGCGGCTCCTAGAAGAAAAGTGTTTCTGACTCGCTGAATCTCAACATAGATTCAACTCTCTTCGGTGAACGAAGGCACAGCAGAGCAGTTTCAAGGAAACGTTTCTCCTGAGTTTTAGACGATGTTTACTGCGGTTTAGTACGTATGCCGGCATTGGGCTGGAAATACCGGTTTTGGGATTCTTCACAGAAAGGTCTTGCAAACGGCTGATTGCACACGTGAGTTTAACACTGTCAGTTGAATGCAAACATTGACAACCATTCAGTTAGATACCTCCGTTTTGGTTCTAAGAGCAGATATTTCTCTGTACAGCCTATGGTCCCATTCACTCGGGAATATCCCAACGCAGCTCCTAGAAGAAACGTGTTTCTGACTCGCTGAATCTCAACATAGATTCAACTCTCTTAGGTGAACGAACGCACCGCAGAGCAGTTTCAAGGAAACGTTTCTCCTGAGTTTTAGACGATGTTTACTGCGGTTTAGTACGTATGCCGGCATTGGGCTGGAAATACCGGATTGGGGATTCTGTACAGAAAGGGTTTGCAAACCGCTGAATCCACACGTGAGTTTAACTCTGTCAGTTGAATGCACACATTGACAACTATTAAGTTAGATAGCTCCGTTTTGGTTTTAGGAGCAGATATTTCTCTGTAGAGCCTATGGTCCCATTCACTCGGGAATATCCCAACGCAGCTCCTAGAAGAAACGTGTTTCTGACTCGCTGAATCTCAACATAGATTCAACTCTCTTAGGTGAACGAACGCAGAGCAGAGCAGTTTCAAGGAAACGTTTCTCCTGAGTTTTAGACGAAGTTTACTGCGGTTTAGTACGTATGCCGGCATTGGGCTGGAAATACCGGTTTTGGGATTCGGCACAGAAAGGGTTTGCAAACCGCTGAATCCGCACGTGAGTTTAACTCTGTCAGTTGAATGCACGCATTGACAGCCATTGAGTTAGATAGCTCCGTTTTGGTTTTCGGAGCAGATATTTCTCTGTACAGCCTATGGTCCCATTCACTCGGGAATATCCCAACGCAGCTCCTAGAAGAAACGTGTTTCTGACTCTCTGAATCTCAACTTAGATTCAACTCTCTTAGGTGAACGAACGCACAGCAGAGCAGTTTCAAGGACACGTTTCTCCCGAGTTTTAGACGATGTTTACTGCGGTTTAGTACGTATGCCGGCATTGGGCTGGAAATACCGGTTTGGGGATTCTGCACAGAAAGGGTTTGCAAACCGCTGAAACCACACGTGAGTTTACCTCTGTCAGTTGAATGCACACATTGACAACCTATGATCCCATTCACTCGGGAATATCCCAACGCAGCTCCTAGAAGAAACGTGTTTCTGACTCGCTCAATCTCAACATAGATTCAACTCTCTTAGGTGAACGAACGCACAGCAGAGCAGTGTCAAGGAAACGTTTCTACTGAGTTTTAGACGATGTTTACTGCGGTTTAGGACGTATGCCAGCATTGGGCTGGAAATACCGGTTTTGGTATTTCCAGTTAGATAGCTCCGTTTTGGTTTTAGGAGCAGATATTTCTCTGTACAGCCTATGGTCCCATTCACTCGGGAATATCCCCACGCAGCTGCTAGAAGAAACGTGTTTCTGACTCTCTGAATCTCAACATAGATTCAACTCTCTTAGGTTAACGAACGCACAGCAGAGCAGTTTCAAGGACACGTTTCTACTGAATTTTAGACGATGTATACTGCGGTTTAGTACGTATACCGGCATTGGGCTGGAAATACCGGTTTTGGGATTCTTCACAGAAGGGGTTTGCAAACAGCTGAATGCACACGTGAGTTTAACTCTGTCAGTTGAATGCACACATTGACAACCATTGAGTTAGATAGCTCCGTTTTGGTTTTAGGAGCAGATATTTCTCTGTACAGCCTATGGTCCCATTCACTCGGGAATATCCCAACGCGGCTCCTAGAAGAAAAGTGTTTCTGACTCGCTGAATCTCAACATAGATTCAACTCTCTTAGGTGAACGAAGACACAGCAGAGCAGTTTCAAGGAAACGTTTCTCCTGAGTTTTAGACGATGTTTACTGCGGTTTAGTACGTATGCCGGCATTGGGCTGGAAATACCGGTTTTGGGATTCTTCACAGAAAGGGTTTGCAAACAGCTGAATGCACACGTGAGTTTAACTCTGTCAGTTGAATGCACACATTGACAACCATTCAGTTATTTATCTCCGTTTTGGTTTTAGGAGCAGATATTTCTTTGTACAGCCTATGGTCCCATTCACTCGGGAATATCCCAACGCAGCTCCTAGAAGAAACGTGTTTCTGACTCGCTGAATCTCAACATAGATTCAACTCTCTTACGTGAACGAAGGCACAGCAGAGCAGTTTCAAGGCAACGTTTCTCCCGAGTTTTAGACGAAGTTTACTGCGGTTTAGTACGTATGCCAGCATTGGGCTGGAAATACCGGTTTGGGGATTCTGCACAGAAAGGATTTGCAAACCGCTGAATCCACAAGTGAGTTTAACTCTCTCAGTTGAATGCACGCATTGACAACCATTGAGTTAGATATCTCCGTTTTGGTTCTAGGAGCAGATATTTCTCTGTACAGCCTATGGTCCCATTCACTCGGGAATATCCCAACGTGGCTCCTAGAAGAAACGTGTTTCTGACTCGCTGAATCTCAACATAGATTCAACTCTCTTAGGTGAACGAAGGCACAGCAGAGCAGATTAAAGGAAACGTTTCTCCTGAGTTTTAGACGATGTTTACTGCCGTTTAGTACGTAAGCCGGCATTGGGCTGGAAATACCGGTTTAGGGATTCTGTACAGAAAGGGTTTGCAACCGCTGAATCCACACGTGAGTTTAACTCTGTCAGTTGAATGCACACATTGACAACCATTCAGTTAGATAGCTCCGTTTTGGTTTTAGAAGCAGATATTACTCTATACAGCCTATGGTCCCTTTGACTCGGGAATATCCCAACGCGGCTCCTAGAAGAAACGTGTTTCTGACCCGCTGAATCTCAACATAGATTCAACTCTCTTAGGTGAAGGAACGCACAGCAGAGCAGTTTCAAGGAAACGTTTCTCCTGAGTTTTAGAGGAAGTTTACGGCGGTTTAGAACGTATTCCGGCATTGGGCTGGAAACACCGGTTTTGGGATTCTACACAGAAAGGGTTTGCAAACCGCTGAATCCACAGGTGAGTTTAACTGTGTCAGTTGAATGCACACATTGACAACCATTCTGTTAGATAGCTCCGTTTTGGTTTTAGGAGCAGATATTTCTCTGTACAGCCTATGGTCCCATTCACTCGGGAATATCCCAACGCAGCTCCTAGAAGAAACGTGTTTCTGACTCGCTGAATCTCAACATATATTCAACTCTCTTAGGTGAACGAACGCACAGCAGAGCAATTTCAAGGAAACGTTTCTCTGGAATTTTAGACGAAGTTTACTGCGGTTTAGTACGTATGCCGTCATTGGGCTGGAAATACCGGTTTTGGGATTCTACACAGAAAGGGTTTGTAAACCGCTGAATCCACACGTGAGTTTATCTCCGTCCGCTGAATGCACACATTGACAACCTTTCAGTTAGATAGCTCCGTTTTGGTTTTAGGAGCAGATATTTCTCTGTACAGACTATGGTCCCAATCACTCGGGAATATCCCAATGCAGCTCCTAGAAGAAACCTGTTTCTGACTCGCTGAATCTCAACATAGATTCAACTCTCTTAGGTGAACGAACGCACAGCAGAGCAGCTTCAAGGAAACGTTTCTCCTGAGTTTCAGACGAAGTTTATTGCGGTTTAGTACGTATTCCGGAATTGGGCTGGAAACACAGGTTTTGGGATTCTGCACAGAAAGCGTTTGGAAACCGCTGAATCCACAGGTGAGTTTAACTCTGTCAGTTGAATGCACACATTGACAACCATTCAGTTAGATAGCTCCGTTTTGGTTTTAGGAGCAGATATTTCTCTGTACAGCCTATGGTCCCATTCAGTCGGGAATATCCCAATGCAGCTCCTAGAATAAACGGTTTTCTGACTCGCTGAATCTCAGCATAGATTCAACTCTCTTAGGTGAACGAACCCACAGCAGAGCAGTTTCAAGGACACGTTTCTCCTGAGTTTTAGACGAAGTTTACTACGGTTTAGTACGTATGCCAGAATTGGGCTGGAAATACGGGATTTGGGATTCTGCACAGAAAGGGTTTGCAAACCGCTGAATCCACACGTGAGTTTAACTCTGTCAGTTGAATGCACACATTGACAACCATTCAGTTAGATAGCTCCGTTTTTGTTTTAGAAGCAGATATTTCTCTATACAGCCTATGGTCCCATTCACTCAGGAATATCCCAACGCGGCTCCTAGAAGAAACGTGTTTCTGACCCGCTGAATCTCAACATAGATTCAACTCTCTTAGGTGAACGAACGCACAGCAGAGCAGTTTCAAGGAAACGTTTCTCCTGAGTTTTAGACGAAGTTTACGGCGGTTTAGTACGTATTCCGTCATTGGGCTGGAAACACCGGTTTTGGGATTCTACACAGAAAGGGTTTGCAAACCGCTGAATCCACACGTGAGTTTAACTCTGTCAGTTGAATGCACACATTGACAACCATTCAGTTAGATAGCTCCGTTTTGGTTTTAGGAGCAGATATTTCTCTGTACAGCCTATGGTCCCATTCACTCGGGAATATCCCAACGCAGCTCCTAGAAGAAACGTGTTTCTGACTCTCTGAATCTCAACATAGATTCAAATCTCTTAGGTGAACGAACGCACAGCAGAGCAGTTTCAAGGAAACGTTTCTCTGGAGTTTTAGACGAAGTTTACTGCGGTTTAGTACGTATACCGTCATTGGGCTGGAAATACCGGTTTTGGGATTCTACACAGAAAGGTTTTGTAAACCGCTGAATCCACACGTGAGTTTATCTCCGTCCGCTGAATGCACACATTGACAACCTTTCAGTTAGATAGCTCCGTTTTGGTTTTAGGAGCAGATATTTCTCTGTACAGCCAATGGTCCCATTCACTCGGGAATATCCCAACGCAGCTCCTAGAAGAAACGTGTTTCTGACTCGCTGAATCTCAACATAGATTCAACTCTCTTAGGTGAACGAACGAACAGCATAGCAGTTTCAAGGAAACGTTTCTCCGGAGTTTTAGACGATGTTTACTGCCGTTTAGTACGTATGCCGGCATTGGGCTGGAAATACCGGTTTTGGGATTCTGTACAGAAAGGGTTTGCAAACCGCTGAATCCACACGTGAGTTTAACTCTGTCAGTTGAATGCACACATTGACCACCATTCACTTAGAAAGCTCCGTTTTGGTTATAGGATCAGATATTTCTCTGTACAGCCTATGATCCCATTCACTCGGGAATATCCCAACGCAACTCCTAGAAGAAACGTGTTTCTGACTCTCTGAATCTCAACATAGATTCAACTCTCTTAGGTGAACGAACGCACAGCAGAGCAGTTTCAAGGAAACGTTTCTCCTGAGTGTTCGACGAAGTTTCCTTTTGTTTAGTACGTATGCCGGCATTGGGCTGGAAATACCGGTTTTGCGATTCTGCACAGAAAGGGTTTGCCAACCGCTGAAACCACATGTAAGTTTAACTCTGTCAGTTGAAGGCACACATTGACAGCCGTTCAGTTAGATGGCTCCGTTTTGGTTTTAGAAGCAGGTATTTCTCTGTACAGCCTATGGTCCCATTCACTCGGGAATATCCCAACGCAGCTCCTAGAAGAAACGTGTTTCTGACTCGGTGAATCTCAACATAGATTCAACTCTCTTAGGTGAACGAACGCACAGCAGAGCAGTTTCAAGAAAACGTTTCTCCTGAGTTTTAGATGATGTTTACTGCGGTTTAGTACGTATGCCGGCATTCGGCTGGAAATACCGGTTTTGGGATTCTTCACAGAAAGGGTTTGCAAACCGCTGAATCCACACGTGAGTTTAACTCTGTCAGTTGAATGCACACATTGACAACCATTGAGTTAGATAGCTCCGTTTTGGTTTTAGGAGCAGATATTTCTCTGTACAGCCTATGGTCCCATTCACTCGGGAATATCCCAACGCAGCTCCTAGAAGAAACGTGTTTCTGACTCGCTGAATCTCAACATAGATTCAACTCTCTTATGTGAACGAACGCACAGCAGAGCAGTTAAACGGAAACGTCTCTCCTGAATTTTAGACGATGTTTACTGCGGTTTAGTACGTATTCCGGCAATGGGCTGGAAATACTGGTTTGGGGATTCTGCACAGAAAGGGTTTGCAAACCGCTGAATGCACACTTGAGTTTACCTCTGTCAGTTGAATGCACACATTGACAACCATTCAGTTAGATAGCTCCGTTTTGGTTTTAGGAGCAGATATTTCTCTGTACAGCCTATGGTCCCATTCACTCGGGAATATCCCAACGCAGCTCCTAGAAGAAACGTGTTTCTGACTCGCTGAATCTCAACGTAGATTCAACTCTCTTAGGTGAACGAACGCACAGCAGAGCAGTTTTAAGGAAACGTTTCTCCTGAGTTTTATAAGAAGTTTCCTGCTGTTTAGTACGTATGCCGGCATTGGGCTGGAAATACCGGTTTTGGGATTCTGCACAGAAAGGGTTTGCAAACCGCTGAATCCACACGTGAGTTTAGCTCTGTCAGTTGAATGCATACATTGACAACCATTGACTTAGATAGCTCCGTTTTGGTTTTCGGAGCAGATATTTCTCTGTACAGCCTATGGTCCCATTCACTCGGGAATATCCCAACGCATCTCCTAGAAGAAACGTGTTTCTGACTCTCTGAATCTCAACATAGATTCAACTCTCTTAGGTTAACGAACGCACAGCAGAGCAGTTTCAAGGACACGTTTCTCCTGAGTTTTAGACGATGTTTACTGCGGTTTAGTACGTATGCCGGCATTGGGCTGGAAATACCGGTTTTGGGATTCTTCACAGAAGGGGTTTGCAAACAGCTGAATGCACACGTGAGTTTAACTCTGTCAGTTGAATGCACACATTGACAACCATTCAGTTAGATATCTCCGTTTTGGTTTTAGGAGCAGATATTTCTCTGTACAGCCTATGGTCCCATTCACTCGGGAATATCCCAACGCAGCTCCTAGAAGAAACGTGTTTCTGACTCGCTGAATCTCAGCATAGATTAAACTCTCTTAGGTGAACGAACGCACCGCAGAGCAGTTTCAAGGAAACGTTTCTCCTGTGTTTTAGACGAAGTTTCCTGCTGTTTAGTACGTATGCCGGCATTGGGCTGGAAATACCGGTTTGGGGATTCTGTACAGAAAGGGTTTGCAAACCGCTGAATCCACACGTGAGTTTAACTCTGTCAGTTGAATGCACACATTGACAACCATTAAGTTAGATATCTCCGTTTTGGTTTAAGGAGCAGATATTTCTCTGTACAGCCTATGATACCATTCACTCGGGAATATCCCAACGCAGCTCCTAGAAGAAACGTGTTTCTGACTCGCTGAATCTCAACATAGATTCAACTCTCTTAGGTGAACGAACGCACAGCAGAGCAGTGTCAAGGAAACGTTCCTACTGAGTTTTAGACGAAGTTTACTGCGGTTTAGGACGTATGCCAGCATTGGGCTGGAAATACCGGTTTTGGAATTCTGCACAGAAAGGCTTTGCAAACCGCTGAATCCACACGTGAGTTTAACTCTGTCAGTTGAATGCACACATTGACAACCATTGAGTTAGATAGCTCCGTTTAGGTTTTAGGAGCAGATATTTCTCTGTACAGCCTATGGTCCCATTCACTCGGGAATATTCCAACGCAGCTCCTAGAAGAAACGTGTTTCTGACCCGCTGAATCTCAACATAGATTCAACTCTCTTAGGTGAAGGAACGCACAGCAGAGCAGTTTCAAGGAAACGTTTCTCCTGAGTTTTAGAGGAAGTTTACGGCGGTTTAGAACGTATTCCGGCATTGGGCTGGAAACACCGGTTTTGGGATTCTACACAGAAAGGGTTTGCAAACCGCTGAATCCACAGGTGAGTTTAACTGTGTCAGTTGAATGCACACATTGACAACCATTCTGTTAGATAGCTCCGTTTTGGTTTTAGGAGCAGATATTTCTCTGTACAGCCTATGGTCCCATTCACTCGGGAATATCCCAACGCAGCTCCTAGAAGAAACGTGTTTCTGACTCGCTGAATCTCAACATATATTCAACTCTCTTAGGTGAACGAACGCACAGCAGAGCAATTTCAAGGAAACGTTTCTCTGGAATTTTAGACGAAGTTTACTGCGGTTTAGTACGTATGCCGTCATTGGGCTGGAAATACCGGTTTTGGGATTCTACACAGAAAGGGTTTGTAAACCGCTGAATCCACACGTGAGTTTATCTCCGTCCGCTGAATGCACACATTGACAACCTTTCAGTTAGATAGCTCCGTTTTGGTTTTAGGAGCAGATATTTCTCTGTACAGACTATGGTCCCAATCACTCGGGAATATCCCAATGCAGCTCCTAGAAGAAACCTGTTTCTGACTCGCTGAATCTCAACATAGATTCAACTCTCTTAGGTGAACGAACGCACAGCAGAGCAGCTTCAAGGAAACGTTTCTCCTGAGTTTCAGACGAAGTTTATTGCGGTTTAGTACGTATTCCGGAATTGGGCTGGAAACACAGGTTTTGGGATTCTGCACAGAAAGCGTTTGGAAACCGCTGAATCCACAGGTGAGTTTAACTCTGTCAGTTGAATGCACACATTGACAACCATTCAGTTAGATAGCTCCGTTTTGGTTTTAGGAGCAGATATTTCTCTGTACAGCCTATGGTCCCATTCAGTCGGGAATATCCCAATGCAGCTCCTAGAATAAACGGTTTTCTGACTCGCTGAATCTCAGCATAGATTCAACTCTCTTAGGTGAACGAACCCACAGCAGAGCAGTTTCAAGGACACGTTTCTCCTGAGTTTTAGACGAAGTTTACTACGGTTTAGTACGTATGCCAGAATTGGGCTGGAAATACGGGATTTGGGATTCTGCACAGAAAGGGTTTGCAAACCGCTGAATCCACACGTGAGTTTAACTCTGTCAGTTGAATGCACACATTGACAACCATTCAGTTAGATAGCTCCGTTTTTGTTTTAGAAGCAGATATTTCTCTATACAGCCTATGGTCCCATTCACTCAGGAATATCCCAACGCGGCTCCTAGAAGAAACGTGTTTCTGACCCGCTGAATCTCAACATAGATTCAACTCTCTTAGGTGAACGAACGCACAGCAGAGCAGTTTCAAGGAAACGTTTCTCCTGAGTTTTAGACGAAGTTTACGGCGGTTTAGTACGTATTCCGTCATTGGGCTGGAAACACCGGTTTTGGGATTCTACACAGAAAGGGTTTGCAAACCGCTGAATCCACACGTGAGTTTAACTCTGTCAGTTGAATGCACACATTGACAACCATTCAGTTAGATAGCTCCGTTTTGGTTTTAGGAGCAGATATTTCTCTGTACAGCCTATGGTCCCATTCACTCGGGAATATCCCAACGCAGCTCCTAGAAGAAACGTGTTTCTGACTCTCTGAATCTCAACATAGATTCAAATCTCTTAGGTGAACGAACGCACAGCAGAGCAGTTTCAAGGAAACGTTTCTCTGGAGTTTTAGACGAAGTTTACTGCGGTTTAGTACGTATACCGTCATTGGGCTGGAAATACCGGTTTTGGGATTCTACACAGAAAGGTTTTGTAAACCGCTGAATCCACACATGAGTTTATCTCCGTCCGCTGAATGCACACATTGACAACCTTTCAGTTAGATAGCTCCGTTTTGGTTTTAGGAGCAGATATTTCTCTGTACAGCCAATGGTCCCATTCACTCGGGAATATCCCAACGCAGCTCCTAGAAGAAACGTGTTTCTGACTCGCTGAATCTCAACATAGATTCAACTCTCTTAGGTGAACGAACGAACAGCATAGCAGTTTCAAGGAAACGTTTCTCCGGAGTTTTAGATGATGTTTACTGCCGTTTAGTACGTATGCCGGCATTGGGCTGGAAATACCGGTTTTGGGATTCTGTACAGAAAGGGTTTGCAAACCGCTGAATCCACACGTGAGTTTAACTCTGTCAGTTGAATGCACACATTGACCACCATTCACTTAGAAAGCTCCGTTTTGGTTATAGGATCAGATATTTCTCTGTACAGCCTATGATCCCATTCACTCGGGAATATCCCAACGCAACTCCTAGAAGAAACGTGTTTCTGACTCTCTGAATCTCAACATAGATTCAACTCTCTTAGGTGAACGAACGCACAGCAGAGCAGTTTCAAGGAAACGTTTCTCCTGAGTGTTCGACGAAGTTTCCTTTTGTTTAGTACGTATGCCGGCATTGGGCTGGAAATACCGGTTTTGCGATTCTGCACAGAAAGGGTTTGCCAACCGCTGAAACCACATGTAAGTTTAACTCTGTCAGTTGAAGGCACACATTGACAGCCATTCAGTTAGATGGCTCCGTTTTGGTTTTAGAAGCAGGTATTTCTCTGTACAGCCTATGGTCCCATTCACTCGGGAATATCCCAACGCAGCTCCTAGAAGAAACGTGTTTCTGACTCGGTGAATCTCAACATAGATTCAACTCTCTTAGGTGAACGAACGCACAGCAGAGCAGTTTCAAGAAAACGTTTCTCCTGAGTTTTAGATGATGTTTACTGCGGTTTAGTACGTATGCCGGCATTCGGCTGGAAATACCGGTTTTGGGATTCTTCACAGAAAGGGTTTGCAAACCGCTGAATCCACACGTGAGTTTAACTCTGTCAGTTGAATGCACACATTGACAACCATTGAGTTAGATAGCTCCGTTTTGGTTTTAGGAGCAGATATTTCTCTGTACAGCCTATGGTCCCATTCACTCGGGAATATCCCAACGCAGCTCCTAGAAGAAACGTGTTTCTGACTCGCTGAATCTCAACATAGATTCAACTCTCTTAGGTGAACGAACGCACAGCAGAGCAGTTAAACGGAAACGTCTCTCCTGAATTTTAGACGATGTTTACTGCGGTTTAGTACGTATTCCGGCAATGGGCTGGAAATACTGGTTTGGGGATTCTGCACAGAAAGGGTTTGCAAACCGCTGAATGCACACTTGAGTTTACCTCTGTCAGTTGAATGCACACATTGACAACCATTCAGTTAGATAGCTCCGTTTTGGTTTTAGGAGCAGATATTTCTCTGTACAGCCTATGGTCCCATTCACTCGGGAATATCCCAACGCAGCTCCTAGAAGAAACGTGTTTCTGACTCGCTGAATCTCAACGTAGATTCAACTCTCTTAGGTGAACGAACGCACAGCAGAGCAGTTTTAAGGAAACGTTTCTCCTGAGTTTTATAAGAAGTTTCCTGCTGTTTAGTACGTATGCCGGCATTGGGCTGGAAATACCGGTTTTGGGATTCTGCACAGAAAGGGTTTGCAAACCGCTGAATCCACACGTGAGTTTAGCTCTGTCAGTTGAATGCATACATTGACAACCATTGACTTAGATAGCTCCGTTTTGGTTTTCGGAGCAGATATTTCTCTGTACAGCCTATGGTCCCATTCACTCGGGAATATCCCAACGCATCTCCTAGAAGAAACGTGTTTCTGACTCTCTGAATCTCAACATAGATTCAACTCTCTTAGGTTAACGAACGCACAGCAGAGCAGTTTCAAGGACACGTTTCTCCTGAGTTTTAGACGATGTTTACTGCGGTTTAGTACGTATGCCGGCATTGGGCTGGAAATACCGGTTTTGGGATTCTTCACAGAAGGGGTTTGCAAACAGCTGAATGCACACGTGAGTTTAACTCTGTCAGTTGAATGCACACATTGACAACCATTCAGTTAGATATCTCCGTTTTGGTTTTAGGAGCAGATATTTCTCTGTACAGCCTATGGTCCCATTCACTCGGGAATATCCCAACGCAGCTCCTAGAAGAAACGTGTTTCTGACTCGCTGAATCTCAGCATAGATTAAACTCTCTTAGGTGAACGAACGCACCGCAGAGCAGTTTCAAGGAAACGTTTCTCCTGTGTTTTAGACGAAGTTTCCTGCTGTTTAGTACGTATGCCGGCATTGGGCTGGAAATACCGGTTTGGGGATTCTGTACAGAAAGGGTTTGCAAACCGCTGAATCCACACGTGAGTTTAACTCTGTCAGTTGAATGCACACATTGACAACCATTAAGTTAGATATCTCCGTTTTGGTTTAAGGAGCAGATATTTCTCTGTACAGCCTACGGTCCCATTCACTCGGGAATATCCCAACGCAGCTCCTAGAAGAAACGTGTTTCTGACTCGCTGAATCTCAACATAGATTCAACTCTCTTAGGTGAACGAACGCACAGCAGAGCAGTTTTAAGGAAACGTTTCTCCTGAGGTTTAGACGAAGTTTCCTGCTGTTTAGTACGTATGCCGGCATTGGGCTGGAAGTTCCGGTTTTGGGATTCTGCACAGAAAGGGTTTGCAAACCGCTGAATCCACACGTGAGTTTAGCTCTGTCAGTTGAATGCATACATTGACAACCATTGACTTAGATAGCTCCGTTTTGGTTTTAGGATCAGATATTTCTCTGTACAGCCTATGGTCCCATTCACTCGGGAATATCCCAACGCAGCTCCTAGAAGAAACGTGTTTCTGACTCGCTGAATCTCAACATAGATTCAACTCTCTTAGGTGAACGAACGCACAGCAGAGCAGTTTCAAGGAAACGTTTCTACTGAGTTTTAGACGAAGTTTACTGCGGTTTAGGACGTATGCCAGCATTGGGCTGGAAATACCGGTTTTGGAATTCTGCACAGAAAGGCTTTGCAAACCGCTGAATCCACACGTGAGTTTAACTGTCAGTTGAATGCACACATTGACAACCATTGAGTTTGATTGCTCCGTTTTGGTTTTCGGAGCAGATATTTCTCTGTGCAGCCTATGGTCCATTCACTCGGGAATATCCCAACGCAGCTCCTAGAAGAAACGTGTTTCTGACTCGCTGAATCTCAACATAGATTCAACTCTCTTAGGTGAACGAACGCACAGCAGAGCAGTTTTAAGGAAACGTTTCTCCTGAGTTTTAGACGAAGTTTACTGCGGTTTAGTACGTATGCCAGCATTGGGCTGGAAATATCGGTTTTGGGATTCTGCACAGAAAGGGTTTGCAAACCGCTGAATCCACACGTGAGTTTAACTCTGTCAGTTGAATGCACGCATTGACAACCATTGAGTTAGTTAGCTCCATTTTGGTTTTCGGAGCAGATATTTCTCTGTACAGCCTATGGTCCCATTCACTCGGGAATATCCCAACGCAGCTCCTAGAAGAAACGTGTTTCTGACTCGCTGAATGTCAACATAGATTCAACTCTCTTAGGTGAACGAACGCACTGCAGAGCAGTTTCAAAGAAACGTTTCTCCTGAGTTTTAGACGAAGTTTACTGCGGTTAAGTACGTATGCAGTCATTGGGCTGGAAATACCGGTTTTGGGATTCTGCACAGAAAGGGTTTGCAAACCGCTGAATCCACACGTGAGTTTAACTCTGTCAGTTGAATTCACACATTGACAACCTTTCAGTTAGATAGCTCCGTTTTGGTTTTAGGAGCAGATATTTCTCTGTACATCCTATGGTCCCATTCACTCGGGAATATCCCAACGCAGCTCCTAGAAGAAACGTGTTTCTGACTCGCTGAATTTCAACATAGATTCAACTCTCTTAGGTGAACGAACGCACAGCAGAGCAGTTTCAAGGACACGTTTCTCCTGAGTTTTAGACGAAGTTTACTGCGGTTTAGTGCGTATTCCAGCATTGGGCTGGAAATACCGGTTTTGGGATTCTGCACAGAAAGGGTTTGCAAACGGCTGAATCCACACGTGAGTTTAACTCTGTCAGTTGAATGCACACATTGACAACCATTCATTTAGATATCTCCGTTTTGGTTTTAGGAGCAGATATTTCTCTATACAGCCTATGGTCCCATTCACTCGGGAATATCCCAACGCAGCTCCTAGAAGAAAGGTGTTTCTGATTCGCTGAATCTCAACATAGATTCAACTCTCTTAGGTGAACGAACGCACAGCAGAGCAGTTTCAAGGAAACGTTTCTCCTGAGTGTTAGACGATGTTTACTGCGGTTTAGTACGTATGCTGGCATTGGGCTGGAAACACCGGTTTGGGGATTTTGTACAGAAAGGGTTTGCAAACCACTGAATCCACACTTTAGTTTAATTCTGTCAGTTGAATGCACACATTGACAACCATTCAGTGAGATAGCTAAGTTTTCGTTTTAGGAGCGGATATTTCTCTGTACAGCCTGTGGTCCCATTCACTCGGGAATATCCGAACGCAGCTCCTAGAAGAAACGTGTTTCTGACTCGCTGAATCTCAACATAGATTCAACTCTCTTAGGTGAGCGAAAGCACAGCAGAGCAGTTTCAAGGAAACGTTTCTCCTGAGTTTTAGACGTAGTTTCCTGCTGTTTAGTACGTATGCCGGCATTGGGCTGGAAATACCGTTTTTGTGATTCTGCACAGAAATGATTTGCCAACCGCTGAAACCACACGTGAGTTTAACTCTGTCAGTTGAATGCACACATTGACAACCATTCAGTTAGATAGCTATGTTTTGGTTTTAGAAGCAGATATTTCTCTATACAGCCTATGGTCCCATTCACTCGGCAATATCCCAACGCAGCTCCTAGAAGAAACGTGTTTCTGACTCGCTGAATCTCAACATAGATTCAACTCTCTTAGTTGAACGAACGCACAGCCGAGCAGTTTGAAGGACACGTTTCTCCTGAGATTTATACGATGTTTACTGCGGTTTAGTACGTATACCGGCATTGGGCTGGAAATACCGGTTTTGGGATTCTGCACAGAAAGGGTTTGCAAACCGCTGAATCCACACGTGAGTTTAACTCTGTGAGTTGAATGCACACATTGAAAACCATTCAGTTAGATATCTCCGTTTTGGTTCTACGAGCAGATATTTCTCTGTACAGCCTATGGTCCCATTCACTCGGGAATATCCCAACGCGGCTCCTAGAAGAAACGTGTTTCTGACTCGCTGAATCTCAACATAGATTCAACTCTCTTAGGTGAACGAAGGCACAGCAGAGCAGTTTCAAGGAAACGTTTCTCCTGAGTTTTAGACGATGTTTACTGCGGTTTTGTACGTATTCCGGTATTGGGCTGGAAATACCGGTTTTGGGATTCTTCACAGAAAGGGTTTGCAAACGGCTGATTGCACACGTGAGTTTAACTCTGTCAGTTGAATGCACGCATTGACAACCATTGAGTTAGATATTTCCGTTTTGGTTTTCGGAGCAGATATTTCTCTGTACAGCCTATGGTCCCATTCACTCGGGAATATCCCAACGCAGCTCCTAGAAGAAACGTGTTTCTGACTCGCTGAATCTCAACATAGATTCAACTCTCTTAGGTGAACGAAGGCACAGCAGAGCAGTTTCAAGGAAACGTTTCTCCTGAGTTTTAGACGATGTTTACTGCAATTTAGTACGTATGCCGGCATTGGGCTGGAAATACCGGTTTTGGGATTCTGCACAGAAAGGGTTTGCAAACCGCTGAATCCACACGTGAGTTTAACTCTATCAGTTGAATGCACACATTGACAACCATTCAGTTAGATATCTCCGTTTTGGTTTTAGGAGCAGATATTTCTCTGTACAGCCTATGGTCCCATTTACTCGGGAATATCCCAACGCAGCTACTAGAAGAAACGTGTTTCTGACTCTCTGAATGTCAACATAGATTCAACTCTCTTAGGTGAACGAACGCACTGCAGAGCAGATTCAAAGAAACGTTTCTCCTGAGTTTTAGACGAAGTTTACTGCGGTTTAGTACGTATGCAGTCATTGGGCTGGAAATACCGGTTTTGGGATTCTGCACAGAAAGGGTTTGCAAACCGCTGAATCCACACGTGAGTTTAACTCTGTCAGTTGAATTCACACATTGACAACCTTTCAGTTAGATAGCTCCGTTTTGGTTTTAGGAGCAGATATTTCTCTGTACAGACTATGGTCCCATTCACTCGGGAATATCCCAACGCAGCTCCTAGAAGAAAGGTGTTTCTGATTCGCTGAATCTCAACATAGATTCAACTCTCTTAGGTGAACGAACGCACAGCAGAGCAGTTTCAAGGAAACGTTTCTCCTGAGTGTTAGACGATGTTTACTGCGGTTTAGTACGTATGCTGGCATTGGGCTGGAAACACCGGTTTGGGGATTTTGTACAGAAAGGGTTTGCAAACCACTGAATCCACACTTTAGTTTAATTCTGTCAGTTGAATGCACACATTGACAACCATTCAGTGAGATAGCTAAGTTTTCGTTTTAGGAGCGGATATTTCTCTGTACAGCCTGTGGTCCCATTCACTCGGGAATATCCGAACGCAGCTCCTAGAAGAAACGTGTTTCTGACTCGCTGAATCTCAACATAGATTCAACTCTCTTAGGTGAGCGAAAGCACAGCAGAGCAGTTTCAAGGAAACGTTTCTCCTGAGTTTTAGACGTAGTTTCCTGCTGTTTAGTACGTATGCCGGCATTGGGCTGGAAATACCGTTTTTGTGATTCTGCACAGAAATGATTTGCCAACCGCTGAAACCACACGTGAGTTTAACTCTGTCAGTTGAATGCACACATTGACAACCATTCAGTTAGATAGCTATGTTTTGGTTTTAGAAGCAGATATTTCTCTATACAGCCTATGGTCCCATTCACTCGGCAATATCCCAACGCAGCTCCTAGAAGAAACGTGTTTCTGACTCGCTGAATCTCAACATAGATTAAACTCTCTTAGGTGAACGAGCGAACAGCAGAGCAGTTTCAAGGAAACGATTCTCCTGAGTTTTAGACGAAGTTTCCTGCTGTTTAGTACGTATGTCGGCATTGGGTTGGAAATCCCGGTTTTGCGATTTTGCACAGAGAGGGTTTGCTAACCGCTGACAACACACGTAAGTTTAACTCTGTCAGTTGAATGCACGCAGTGACAACCATTGAGTTAGATAATTCCGTTTTGGTTTTCGGAGCAGATATTTCTCTGTACAGCCTATGGTCCCATTCACTCGGGAATATCCCTACGCAGCTCCTAGAAGAAACGTGTTTCTGACTCGCTGAATCTCAACATAGATTCAACTCTCTTAGTTGAACGAACGCACAGCCGAGCAGTTTGAAGGACACGTTTCTCCTGAGATTTATACGATGTTTACTGCGGTTTAGTACGTATACCGGCATTGGGCTGGAAATACCGGTTTTGGAATTCTGCACAGAAAGGGTTTGCAAACCGCTGAATCCACACGTGAGTTTAACTCTGTGAGTTGAATGCACACATTGAAAACCATTCAGTTAGATATCTCCGTTTTGGTTCTACGAGCAGATATTTCTCTGTACAGCCTATGGTCCCATTCACTCGGGAAAATCCCAACGCGGCTCCTAGAAGAAACGTGTTTCTGACTCGCTGAATCTCAACATAGATTCAACTCTCTTAGGTGAACGAAGGCACAGCAGAGCAGTTTCAAGGAAACGTTTCTCCTGAGTTTTAGACGATGTTTACTGCGGTTTTGTACGTATTCCGGTATTGGGCTGGAAATACCGGTTTTGGGATTCTTCACAGAAAGGGTTTGCAAACGGCTGATTGCACACGTGAGTTTAACTCTGTCAGTTGAATGCACGCATTGACAACCATTGAGTTAGATATTTCCGTTTTGGTTTTCGGAGCAGATATTTCTCTGTACAGCCTATGGTCCCATTCACTCGGGAATATCCCAACGCAGCTCCTAGAAGAAACGTGTTTCTGACTCGCTGAATCTCAACATAGATTCAACTCTCTTAGGTGAACGAAGGCACAGCAGAGCAGTTTCAAGGAAACGTTTCTCCTGAGTTTTAGACGATGTTTACTGCAATTTAGTACGTATGCCGGCATTGGGCTGGAAATACCGGTTTTGGGATTCTGCACAGAAAGGGTTTGCAAACCGCTGAATCCACACGTGAGTTTAACTCTATCAGTTGAATGCACACATTGACAACCATTCAGTTAGATATCTCCGTTTTGGTTTTAGGAGCAGATATTTCTCTGTACAGCCTATGGTCCCATTTACTCGGGAATATCCCAACGCAGCTACTAGAAGAAACGTGTTTCTGACTCTCTGAATGTCAACATAGATTCAACTCTCTTAGGTGAACGAACGCACTGCAGAGCAGATTCAAAGAAACGTTTCTCCTGAGTTTTAGACGAAGTTTACTGCGGTTTAGTACGTATGCAGTCATTGGGCTGGAAATACCGGTTTTGGGATTCTGCACAGAAAGGGTTTGCAAACCGCTGAATCCACACGTGAGTTTAACTCTGTCAGTTGAATTCACACATTGACAACCTTTCAGTTAGATAGCTCCGTTTTGGTTTTAGGAGCAGATATTTCTCTGTACAGACTATGGTCCCATTCACTCGGGAATATCCCAACGCAGCTCCTAGAAGAAACGTGTTTCTGACTCGCTGAATTTCAACAAAGATTCAACTCTCTTAGGTGAACGAACGCACAGCAGAGCAGTTTCAAGGAAACGTTTCTCCTGAGTTTTAGACGAAGTTTACTGCGGTTTAGAACGTATTCCAGCATTGGGCTGGAAATACCGGTTTTGGGATTCTGCACAGAAAGGGTTTGCAAACGGCTGAATCCACACGTGAGTTTAACTCTGTCAGTTGAATGCACACATTGACAACCATTCAGTTAGATATCTCCGTTTTTGTTTTA
Source organism: Aotus nancymaae (assembly GCF_030222135.1). NCBI lineage: Eukaryota > Metazoa > Chordata > Mammalia > Primates > Aotidae > Aotus > Aotus nancymaae. Next base: position 303,244 of record NW_026988464.1, read on the forward strand.
GGAGCAGGTATTTCTCTGTACAGACTATGGTCCCATTCACTCGGGAATACCCCAACGCAGCTCCTAGAAGAAACGTGTTTCTGAATCGCTGAATCGCAACATAGATTCAACTCTCTTAGTTGAACGAACGCACAGCAGAGCAGTTTCAAGGAAACGTTTCTCCTGAGTGTTAGACGAAGTTTACTGCGGTTTAGTACGTATGCTGGCATTGGGCTGGAAATACCGGTTTGGGGATTCTGTACAGAAAGGGTTTGCAAACCACTGAATACACACTTGAGTTTAATTCTGTCAGTTGAATGCACACATTTACAACCATTCAGTTAGATAGCTAAGTTTTGATTTTAGGAGCAGATAATTCTCTGTACAGCCTGTGGTCCCATTCACTCGGGAATATCCGAACGCAGCTCCTAGAAGAAACGTGTTTCTGACTCTCTGAATCTCAACATAGATTCAACTCTCTTAGGTGAGCGAAAGCACAGCAGAGCAGTTTCAAGGAAACGTTTCTCCTGAGTTTTAGACGAAGTTTCCTGCTGTTTAGTACGTATGCCGGCATTGGGCTGGAAATACCGTTTTTGTGATTCTGCACAGAAATGGTTTGCCAACCGCTGAAACCACACGTGAGTTTAACTCTGTCAGTTGAATGCACGCATTTTCAACCATTGAGTTAGATAGCTCCGTTTTGGTTTTCGGAGCAGATATTTCTCTGTACAGCCTGTGGTCCCATTCACTCGGGAATATCCCTACGCAGCTCCTAGAAGAAACGTATTTCTGACTCGCTGAATCTCAACATAGGTTCAACTCTCTTAGTTGAACGAACGCACAGCGGAGCAGTTTCAAGGAAACGTTTCTCTTGAGTTTTAGACGATGTTTACTGCAGTTTAGTACGTATGCCAGCATTGGGCTGGAAATACCGGTTTTGGGATTCTTCACAGAAAGGGTTTGCAAACGGCTGAATGAACACGTGAGTTTAACTCTGTCAGTTGAATGCACACATTGACAACCATTCAGTTAGATAGCTCCGTTTTGGTTTTAGGAGCAGATATTTCTCTGTACAGCCTATGGTCCCATTCACTCGGGAATATCCCAACGGAGCTCCTAGAAGAAACGTGTTTCTGACTCGATGAATCTCAACATAGATTCAACTCTCTTAGGTGAACGAAGGCACAGCAGAGCAGTTTCAAGGAAACGTTTCTCCTGAGTCTTAGACGATGTTTATTGCAGTTTAGCACGTATGCTGGCATTGGGTTGGAAATACCGGTTTTGGGATTCTTCACAGAAAGGGTTTGCAAACGGCTGAATGCACACGTGAGTTTCACACTGTCAGTTGAATGCACACATTGACAACCATTCAGGTAGATAGCTCCGTTTTGGTTTTAGGAGCAGATATTTCTCTGTACAGCCTATGGTCCCATTCACTCGGGAATATCCCAACGCAGCTCCTAGAAGAAACGTGTTTCTGACTCTCTGAATCTCAACATAGATTCAACTCTCTTAGGTGAACGAACGCACTGCAGAGCAGTTTCAAAGAAACGTTTCTCCTGAGTTTTAGACGAAGTTTACTGCGGTTTAGTACGTATGCCGGCATTGGGCTGGAAATACCGGTTTGGGGATTCTGTACAGAAAGGGTTTGCAAACCACTGAATACACACTTGAGTTTAATTCTGTCAGTTGAATGCACACATTGACAACCATTCAGTTAGATAGCTAAGTTTTGATTTTAGGAGCAGATAATTCTTTGTACAGCCTGTGGTCCCATTCACTCGGGAATATCCGAACGCAGCTCCTAGAAGAAACGTGTTTCTGACTCACTGAATCTCAACATAGATTCAACTCTCTTAGGTGAGCGAAAGCACAGCAGAGCAGTTTCAAGGAAACGTTTCTCCTGAGTTTTAGACGAAGGTTCCTGCTGTTTAGTACGTATGCCGGCATTGGGCTGGAAATACCGTTTTTGTGATTCTGCACAAAAATGGTTTGCCAACCGCTGAAACCACACGTGAGTTTAAATCTGTCAGTTGAATGCACGCATTTTCAACCATTGAGTTAGATAGCTCCGTTTTGGTTTTCGGAGCAGATATTTCTCTGTACAGCCTATGGTCCCATTCACTCGGGAATATCCCTACGCAGCTCCTAGAAGAAACGTGTTTCTGACTCGCTGAATCTCAACATAGAATCAACTCTCTTAGTTGAACGAACGCCCAGCAGAGCAGTTTCAAGGAAACGTTTCTCTTGAGTTTTAGACGATGTTTACTGCAGTTTAGTACGTATGCCGGTATTGGGCTGGAAATACCGGTTTTGGGATTCTTCACAGAAAGGATTTGCAAACGGCTGAATGCACACGTGAGCTTAACTCTGTCAGTTGAATGCACACATTGACAACCATTCAGTTAGATAGCTCCGTTTCGGTTTTAGGAGCAGATATTTCTCTGTACAGCCTATGGTCCCATTCACTAGGGAATATCCCAACGCAGCTCCTAGAAGAAACGTGTTTCTGTCTCTCTGAATCTCAACATAGACTCAACTCTCTTAGGTGAACGAACGCACAGCAGAACAGTTTCAAGGAAACGTTTCTCCTGAGTTTTAGACGAAGTTTACTGCGCTTTAGTACGTATGCCGGCATTGTGCTGCAAATACCGGTTTTGGGATTCTGCACAGAAAGGGTTTGCAAACCGCTGAATCCACACGTCAGTTTAACTCTGTCAGTTGAATGCACGCATTGACAACCATTGAGTTAGATAGCTCCGTTTTGGTTTTCGGAGCAGATATTTCTCTGTACAGCCTATGGTCCCATTCACTCGGGAATATCCCTACGCAGCTCCTAGAAGAAACGTGTTTCTGACTCGCTGAATCTCAACATAGATTCAACTCTCTTAGGTGAACGAACGCACAGCAGAGCAGTTTCAAGAAAACGTTTCTCCTGAGTTTTAGATGATGTTTACTGCGGTTTAGTACGTATGCCAGCATTGGGGTGGAAATACCGGTTTTGGGATTCTTCACAGAAAGGGTTTGCAAACAGCTGATTGCACACGTGAGTTTAACTCTGCCAGTTGAATGCACGCATTGACAACCATTGAGTTAGATAGCTCCGTTTCGGTTTTCGGAGCAGATATTTCTCAGTACAGCCTATGGTCCCATTCACTCGGAAATATCCCAACGCATCTCCTAGAAGAAACGTGTTTCTGACTCTCTGAATCTCAACATAGATTCAACTCTCTTAGGTTAACGAACGCAGAGCAGAGCAGTTTCAAGGACACGTTTCTCCTGAGTTTTAGACGATGTTTACTGCGGTTTAGTACGTATGCCGGCATTGGGCTGGAAATACTGGTTTTGGGATTCTTCACAGAAGGGGTTTGCAAACAGCTGAATGCACACGTGAGTTTAACTCTGTCAGTTGAATGCACACATTGACAACCATTCAGTTAGATAGCTCCGTTTTGGTTTTAGGAGCAGATATTTCTCTGTACAGCCTATGGTCCCATTCACTCGGGAATATCCCAACGGAGCTCCTAGAAGAAACGTGTTTCTGACTCGATGAATCTCAACATAGATTCAACTCTCTTAGGTGAACGAAGGCACAGCAGAGCAGTTTCAAGGAAACGTTTCTCCTGAGTCTTAGACGATGTTTATTGCAGTTTAGCACGTATGCTGGCATTGGGTTGGAAATACCGGTTTTGGGATTCTTCACAGAAAGGGTTTGCAAACGGCTGAATGCACACGTGAGTTTCACACTGTCAGTTGAATGCACACATTGACAACCATTCAGGTAGATAGCTCCGTTTTGGTTTTAGGAGCAGATATTTCTCTGTACAGCCTATGGTCCCATTCACTCGGGAATATCCCAACGCAGCTCCTAGAAGAAACGTGTTTCTGACTCTCTGAATCTCAACATAGATTCAACTCTCTTAGGTGAACGAACGCACTGCAGAGCAGTTTCAAAGAAACGTTTCTCCTGAGTTTTAGACGAAGTTTACTGCGGTTTAGTACGTATGCCGGCATTGGGCTGGAAATACCGGTTTGGGGATTCTGTACAGAAAGGGTTTGCAAACCACTGAATACACACTTGAGTTTAATTCTGTCAGTTGAATGCACACATTGACAACCATTCAGTTAGATAGCTAAGTTTTGATTTTAGGAGCAGATAATTCTTTGTACAGCCTGTGGTCCCATTCACTCGGGAATATCCGAACGCAGCTCCTAGAAGAAACGTGTTTCTGACTCACTGAATCTCAACATAGATTCAACTCTCTTAGGTGAGCGAAAGCACAGCAGAGCAGTTTCAAGGAAACGTTTCTCCTGAGTTTTAGACGAAGGTTCCTGCTGTTTAGTACGTATGCCGGCATTGGGCTGGAAATACCGTTTTTGTGATTCTGCACAAAAATGGTTTGCCAACCGCTGAAACCACACGTGAGTTTAAATCTGTCAGTTGAATGCACGCATTTTCAACCATTGAGTTAGATAGCTCCGTTTTGGTTTTCGGAGCAGATATTTCTCTGTACAGCCTATGGTCCCATTCACTCGGGAATATCCCTACGCAGCTCCTAGAAGAAACGTGTTTCTGACTCGCTGAATCTCAACATAGAATCAACTCTCTTAGTTGAACGAAAGCCCAGCAGAGCAGTTTCAAGGAAACGTTTCTCTTGAGTTTTAGACGATGTTTACTGCAGTTTAGTACGTATGCCGGTATTGGGCTGGAAATACCGGTTTTGGGATTCTTCACAGAAAGGATTTGCAAACGGCTGAATGCACACGTGAGCTTAACTCTGTCAGTTGAATGCACACATTGACAACCATTCAGTTAGATAGCTCCGTTTCGGTTTTAGGAGCAGATATTTCTCTGTACAGCCTATGGTCCCATTCACTAGGGAATATCCCAACGCAGCTCCTAGAAGAAACGTGTTTCTGTCTCTCTGAATCTCAACATAGACTCAACTCTCTTAGGTGAACGAACGCACAGCAGAACAGTTTCAAGGAAACGTTTCTCCTGAGTTTTAGACGAAGTTTACTGCGCTTTAGTACGTATGCCGGCATTGTGCTGCAAATACCGGTTTTGGGATTCTGCACAGAAAGGGTTTGCAAACCGCTGAATCCACACGTCAGTTTAACTCTGTCAGTTGAATGCACGCATTGACAACCATTGAGTTAGATAGCTCCGTTTTGGTTTTCGGAGCAGATATTTCTCTGTACAGCCTATGGTCCCATTCACTCGGGAATATCCCTACGCAGCTCCTAGAAGAAACGTGTTTCTGACTCGCTGAATCTCAACATAGATTCAACTCTCTTAGGTGAACGAACGCACAGCAGAGCAGTTTCAAGAAAACGTTTCTCCTGAGTTTTAGATGATGTTTACTGCGGTTTAGTACGTATGCCAGCATTGGGGTGGAAATACCGGTTTTGGGATTCTTCACAGAAAGGGTTTGCAAACAGCTGATTGCCCACGTGAGTTTAACTCTGCCAGTTGAATGCACGCATTGACAACCATTGAGTTAGATAGCTCCGTTTCGGTTTTCGGAGCAGATATTTCTCAGTACAGCCTATGGTCCCATTCACTCGGAAATATCCCAACGCATCTCCTAGAAGAAACGTGTTTCTGACTCTCTGAATCTCAACATAGATTCAACTCTCTTAGGTTAACGAACGCAGAGCAGAGCAGTTTCAAGGACACGTTTCTCCTGAGTTTTAGACGATGTTTACTGCGGTTTAGTACGTATGCCGGCATTGGGCTGGAAATACTGGTTTTGGGATTCTTCACAGAAGGGGTTTGCAAACAGCTGAATGCACACGTGAGTTTAACTCTGTCAGTTGAATGCACACATTGACAACCATTCAGTTAGATATCTCCGTTTTGGTTTTAGGAGCAGATATTTCTCTGTACAGCCTATGGTCCCATTCACTCGGGAATATCCCAACGCAGCTCCTAGAAGAAACGTGTTTCTGACTCGCTGAATCTCAACATAGATTCAACTCTCTTAGGTGAACGAACGCACAGCAGAGCAGTTTCAAGGAAACGTTTCTACTGAGTTTTAGACGAAGTTTACTGCGGTTTAGTACGTATGCCGGCATTGGGCTGGAAATACCGGTTTGGGGATTCTGCACAGAAAGGGTTTGCAAACCGCTGAATCCACACGTGAGTTTAACTCTGTCAGTTGACTGCACGCATTGACAACCATTTAGTTAGATAGCTCCGTTTTGGTTTTCGGAGCAGATATTTCTCTGTACAGCCTATGGTCCCATTCACTCGGGAATATCCCAACGCAGCTCCTAGAAGAAACGTGTTTCTGACTCGCTGAATCTGAACATAGATTCAACTCTCTTAGGTGAACGAACGCACAGCAGAGCAGTTTCAAGGAAACGTTTCTCCTGAATTTTAGACGATGTTTACGGCGGTTTAGTACGTATTCCGGCATTGGGCTGGAAATACCGGTTTAGGGATTCTTCTGAGAAGGAGTTTGCAAACAGCTGAATGCACACGTGAGTTTAACTCTGTCAGTTGAATGCACACATTGACAACCATTCAGTTAGATATCTCCGTTTTGGTTTTAGGAGCAGATATTTCTCTGTACAGCCTATGGTCCCATTCTCTCGGGAATATCCCAACGCAGCTCCTAGAAGAAACGTGTTTCTGACTCGCTGAATCTCAACTTAGATTCAACTCTCTTAGGTGAACGAACGCAGAGCAGAGCAGTTTCAAGGACACGTTTCTCCTGAGTTTTAGACGATGTTTACTGCGGTTTAGTACGTATGCCGGCATTGGGCTGGAAATACCGGTTTTGGGATTCTGCACAGAAAGGGTTTGCAAACCGCTGAATCCACACGTGAGTTTAGCTCTGTCAGTTGAATGCACACATTGACAACCATTCAGTTAGATAGCTCCGTTTAGGTTTTAGAAGCAGGTATTTCTCTGTACAGCCTATGGTCCCATTCACTCGGGAATATCCCAACGCAGCTCCTAGAAGAAACGTGTTTCTGACTCGGTGAATCTCAACATAGATTCAACTCTCTTAGGTGAACGAACGCACAGCAGAGCAGTTTCAAGAAAACGTTTCTCCTGAGTTTTAGATGATGTTTACTGCGGTTTAGTACGTATGCCAGCATTGGGGTGGAAATACCGGTTTTGGGATTCTTCACAGAAAGGGTTTGCAAACAGCTGATTGCACACGTGAGTTTAACTCTGTCAGTTGAATGCACGCATTGACAACCATTGAGTTAGATAGCTCCGTTTCGGTTTTCGGAGCAGATATTTCTCTGTACAGCCTATGGTCCCATTCACTCGGAAATATCCCAACGCATCTCCTAGAAGAAACGTGTTTCTGACTCTCTGAATCTCCACATAGATTCAACTCTCTTAGGTTAACGAACGCACAGCAGAGCAGTTTCAAGGACACGTTTCTCCTGAGTTTTAGACGATGTTTACTGCGGTTTAGTACGTATGCCGGCATTGGGCTGTAAATACTGGTTTTGGGATTCTTCACAGAAGGGGTTTGCAAACAGCTGAATGCACACGTGAGTTTAACTCTGTCAGTTGAATGCACACATTGACAACCATTCAGTTAGATATCTCCGTTTTGGTTTTAGGAGCAGATATTTCTCTGTACAGCCTATGGTCCCATTCACTCGGGAATATCCCAACGCAGCTCCTAGAAGAAACGTGTTTCTGACTCGCTGAATCTCAACATAGATTATACTCTCTTAGGTGAACGAACGCACCGCAGAGCAGTTTCAAGGAAACGTTTCTCCTGAGTTTTAGACGAAGTTTCCTGCTGTTTAGTACGTATGCCGGCATTGGGCTGGAAATACCGGTTTGGGGATTCTGTACAGAAAGGGTTTGCAAACCGCTGAATCCACACGTGAGTTTAGCTCTGTCAGTTGAATGCACACATTGACAACCATTAAGTTAGATATCTCCGTTTTGGTTTAAGGAGCAGATATTTCTCTGTACAGCCTATGATACCATTCACTCGGGAATATCCCAACGCAGCTCCTAGAAGAAACGTGTTTCTGACTCGCTGAATCTCAACATAGATTCAACTCTCTTAGGTGAACGAACGCACAGCAGAGCAGTGTCAAGGAAACGTTCCTACTGAGTTTTAGACGAAGTTTACTGCGGTTTAGGACGTATGCCAGCATTGGGCTGGAAATACCGGTTTTGGAATTCTGCACAGAAAGGCTTTGCAAACCGCTGAATCCACACGTGAGTTTAACTCTGTCAGTTGAATGCACACATTGACAACCATTGAGTTAGATAGCTCCGTTTAGGTTTTAGGAGCAGATATTTCTCTGTACAGCCTATGGTCCCATTCACTCGGGAATATTCCAACGCAGCTCCTAGAAGAAACGTGTTTCTGACTCGCTGAATCTCAACATAGATTAAACTCTCTTAGGTGAACGAAGGCACAGCAGAGCAGTTTCAAGGAAACGTTTCTCCTAAGCTTTAGACGAAGTTTACTGCGGTTTAGTACGTATGCCGGCATTGGGCTGGAAATTCCGGTTTTGGGATTCTGCACAGAAAGGGTTTGCAAACCGCTGAATCCACACGTGAGTTTAACTCTCTCAGTTGAATGCACGCATTGAGAACCATTGAGTTACATAGCTCCGTTTTGGTTTTCGGAGCAGATATTTCTCTGTACAGCCTACGGTCCCATTCACTCGGGAATATCCCAACGCAGCTCCTAGAAGAAACGTGTTTCTGACTCGCTGAATCTCAACATAGATTCAACTCTCTTAGGTGAACGAACGCACAGCAGAGCAGTTTTAAGGAAACGTTTCTCCTGAGTTTTAGACGAAGTTTCCTGCTGTTTAGTACGTATGCCGGCATTGGGCTGGAAATACCGGTTTTGGGATTCTGCACAGAAAGGGTTTGCAAACTGCTGAATCCACACGTGAGTTTAGCTCTGTCAATTGAATGCATACATTGACAACCATTGACTTAGATAGCTCCGTTTTGGTTTTAGGATCAGATATTTCTCTGTACAGCCTATGGTCCCATTCACTCGGGAATATCCCAACGCAGCTCCTAGAAGAAACGTGTTTCTGACTCGCTGAATCTCAACATAGATTCAACTCTCTTAGGTGAACGAACGCACAGCAGAGCAGTTTCAAGAAAACGTTTCTCCTGAGTTTTAGATGATGTTTACTGCGGTTTAGTACGTATGCCAGCATTGGGGTGGAAATACCGGTTTTGGGATTCTTCACAGAAAGGGTTTGCAAACAGCTGATTGCACACGTGAGTTTAACTCTGTCAGTTGAATGCACGCATTGACAACCATTGAGTTAGATAGCTCCGTTTCGGTTTTCGGAGCAGATATTTCTCTGTACAGCCTATGGTCCCATTCACTCGGAAATATCCCAACGCATCTCCTAGAAGAAACGTGTTTCTGACTCTCTGAATCTCCACATAGATTCAACTCTCTTAGGTTAACGAACGCACAGCAGAGCAGTTTCAAGGACACGTTTCTCCTGAGTTTTAGACGATGTTTACTGCGGTTTAGTACGTATGCCGGCATTGGGCTGTAAATACTGGTTTTGGGATTCTTCACAGAAGGGGTTTGCAAACAGCTGAATGCACACGTGAGTTTAACTCTGTCAGTTGAATGCACACATTGACAACCATTCAGTTAGATATCTCCGTTTTGGTTTTAGGAGCAGATATTTCTCTGTACAGCCTATGGTCCCATTCACTCGGGAATATCCCAACGCAGCTCCTAGAAGAAACGTGTTTCTGACTCGCTGAATCTCAACATAGATTATACTCTCTTAGGTGAACGAACGCACCGCAGAGCAGTTTCAAGGAAACGTTTCTCCTGAGTTTTAGACGAAGTTTCCTGCTGTTTAGTACGTATGCCGGCATTGGGCTGGAAATACCGGTTTGGGGATTCTGTACAGAAAGGGTTTGCAAACCGCTGAATCCACACGTGAGTTTAGCTCTGTCAGTTGAATGCACACATTGACAACCATTAAGTTAGATATCTCCGTTTTGGTTTAAGGAGCAGATATTTCTCTGTACAGCCTATGATACCATTCACTCGGGAATATCCCAACGCAGCTCCTAGAAGAAACGTGTTTCTGACTCGCTGAATCTCAACATAGATTCAACTCTCTTAGGTGAACGAACGCACAGCAGAGCAGTGTCAAGGAAACGTTCCTACTGAGTTTTAGACGAAGTTTACTGCGGTTTAGGACGTATGCCAGCATTGGGCTGGAAATACCGGTTTTGGAATTCTGCACAGAAAGGCTTTGCAAACCGCTGAATCCACACGTGAGTTTAACTCTGTCAGTTGAATGCACACATTGACAACCATTGAGTTAGATAGCTCCGTTTAGGTTTTAGGAGCAGATATTTCTCTGTACAGCCTATGGTCCCATTCACTCGGGAATATTCCAACGCAGCTCCTAGAAGAAACGTGTTTCTGACTCGCTGAATCTCAACATAGATTAAACTCTCTTAGGTGAACGAAGGCACAGCAGAGCAGTTTCAAGGAAACGTTTCTCCTAAGCTTTAGACGAAGTTTACTGCGGTTTAGTACGTATGCCGGCATTGGGCTGGAAATTCCGGTTTTGGGATTCTGCACAGAAAGGGTTTGCAAACCGCTGAATCCACACGTGAGTTTAACTCTCTCAGTTGAATGCACGCATTGAGAACCATTGAGTTACATAGCTCCGTTTTGGTTTTCGGAGCAGATATTTCTCTGTACAGCCTACGGTCCCATTCACTCGGGAATATCCCAACGCAGCTCCTAGAAGAAACGTGTTTCTGACTCGCTGAATCTCAACATAGATTCAACTCTCTTAGGTGAACGAACGCACAGCAGAGCAGTTTTAAGGAAACGTTTCTCCTGAGTTTTAGACGAAGTTTCCTGCTGTTTAGTACGTATGCCGGCATTGGGCTGGAAATACCGGTTTTGGGATTCTGCACAGAAAGGGTTTGCAAACTGCTGAATCCACACGTGAGTTTAGCTCTGTCAATTGAATGCATACATTGACAACCATTGACTTAGATAGCTCCGTTTTGGTTTTAGGATCAGATATTTCTCTGTACAGCCTATGGTCCCATTCACTCGGGAATATCCCAACGCAGCTCCTAGAAGAAACGTGTTTCTGACTCGCTGAATCTCAACATAGATTCAACTCTCTTAGGTGAACGAACGCACAGCAGAGCAGTTTGAAGGAAACGTTTCTACTGAGTTTTAGACGAAGTTTACCGCGGTTTAGGACGTATGCCAGCATTGGGCTGGAAATACCGGTTTTGGAATTCTGCACAGAAAGGCTTTGCAAACCGCTGAATCCACACGTGAGTTTAACTGTCAGTTGAATGCACACATTGACAACCATTGAGTTTGATTGCTCCGTTTTGGTTTTCGGAGCAGATATTTCTCTGTACAGCCTATGGTCCCATTCACTCGGGAATATCCCAACGCAGCTCCTAGAAGAAACGTGTTTCTGACTCGCTGAATCTCAACATAGATTCAACTCTCTTAGGTGAACGAACGCACAGCAGAGCAGTTTTAAGGAAACGTTTCTCCTGAGTTTTAGACGAAGTTTACTGCGGTTTAGTACGTATGCCAGCATTGGGCTGGAAATACCGGTTTTGGGATTCTGCACAGAAAGGGTTTGCAAACCGCTGAATCCACACGTGAGTTTAACTCTGTCAGTTGAATGCACGCATTGACAACCATTGAGTTAGATAGCTCCATTTTGGTTTTCGGAGCAGATATTTCTCTGTACAGCCTATGGTCCCATTCACTCGGTAATATCCCAATGCAGCTCCTAGAAGAAACGTGTTTCTGACTCGCTGAATGTCAACATAGATTCAACTCTCTTAGGTGAACGAACGCACTGCAGAGCAGTTTCAAAGAAACGTTTCTCCTGAGTTTTAGACGAAGTTTACTGCGGTTAAGTACGTATGCAGTCATTGGGCTGGAAATACCGGTTTTGGGATTCTGCACAGAAAGGGTTTGCAAACCGCTGAATCCACACGTGAGTTTAACTCTGTCAGTTGAATTCACACATTGACAACCTTTCAGTTAGATAGCTCCGTTTTGGTTTTTGGAGCAGATATTTCTCTGTACATCCTATGGTCCCATTCACTCGGGAATATCCCAACGCAGCTCCTAGAAGAAACGTGTTTCTGACTCGCTGAATTTCAACATAGATTCAACTCTCTTAGGTGAACGAACGCACAGCAGAGCAGTTTCAAGGAAACGTTTCTCCTGAGTTTTAGACGAAGTTTACTGCGGTTTAGTACGTATTCCAGCATTGGGCTGGAAATACCGGTTTTGGGATTCTGCACAGAAAGGGTTTGCAAACGGCTGAATCCACACGTGAGTTGAACTCTGTCAGTTGAATGCACACATTGACAACCATTCAGTTAGATATCTCCGTTTTGGTTTTAGGAGCAGATATTTCTCTGTACAGCCTATGGTCCCATTCACTCGGGAATATCCCAACGCAGCTCCTAGAAGAAAGGTGTTTCTGATTCGCTGAATCTCAACATAGATTCAACTCTCTTAGGTGAACGAACGCACAGCAGAGCAGTTTCAAGGAAACGTTTCTCCTGAGTGTTAGACGAAGTTTACTGCGGTTTAGTACGTATGCTGGCATTGGGCTGGAAACACCGGTTTGGGGATTTTGTACAGAAAGGGTTTGCAAACCACTGAATCCACACTTGAGTTTAATTCTGTCAGTTGATTGCACACATTGACAACCATTCAGTGAGATAGCTAAGTTTTGGTTTTAGGAGCGGATATTTCTCTGTACAGCCTGTGGTCCCATTCACTCGGGAATATCCGAAAGCAGCTCCTAGAAGAAACGTGTTTCTGACTCGCTGAATCTCAACATAGATTCAACTCTCTTAGGTGAGCGAAAGCACAGCAGAGCAGTTTCAAGGAAACGTTTCTCCTGAGTTTTAGACGTAGTTTCCTGCTGTTTAGTACGTATGCCGGCATTGGGCTGGAAATACCGTTTTTGTGATTCTGCACAGAAATGATTTGCCAACCGCTGAAACCACACGTGAGTTTAACTCTGTCAGTTGAATGCACACATTGACAACCATTCAGTTAGATAGCTATGTTTTGGTTTTAGAAGCAGATATTTCTCTATACAGCCTATGGTCCCATTCACTCGGCAATATCCCAACGCAGCTCCTAGAAGAAACGTGTTTCTGACTCGCTGAATCTCAACATAGATTAAACTCTCTTAGGTGAACGAGCGAACAGCAGAGCAGTTTCAAGGAAACGTTTCTCCTGAGTTTTAGACGAAGTTTCCTGCTGTTTAGTACGTATGTCGGCATTGGGTTGGAAATCCCGGTTTTGCGATTCTGCACAGAAAGGGTTTGCCAACCGCTGACAACACACGTAAGTTTAACTCTGTCAGTTGAATGCACGCAGTGACAACCATTGAGTTAGATAGCTCCGTTTTGGTTTTCGGAGCAGATATTTCTCTGTACAGCCTATGGTCCCATTCACTCGGGAATATCCCTACGCAGCTCCTAGAAGAAACGTGTTTCTGACTCGCTGAATCTCAACATAGATTCAACTCTCTTAGTTGAACGAACGCACAGCAGAGCAGTTTGAAGGACACGTTTCTCCTGAGTTTTATACGATGTTTACTGCGGTTTAGTACGTATACCGGCATTGGGCTGGAAATACCGGTTTTGGGATTCTGCACAGAAAGGGTTTGCAAACCGCTGAATCCACACGTGAGTTTAACTCTGTCAGTTGAATGCACACATTGACAACCATTCAGTTAGATATCTCCGTTTTGGTTCTACGAGCAGATATTTCTCTGTACAGCCTATGGTCCCATTCACTCGGGAATATCCCAACGCGGCTCCTACAAGAAACGTGTTTCTGACTCGCTGAATCTCAACATAGATTCAACTCTCTTAGGTGAACGAAGGCACAGCAGAGCAGTTTCAAGGAAACGTTTCTCCTGAGTTTTAGACGATGTTTACTGCGGTTTTGTACGTATTCCGGTATTGGGCTGGAAATACCGGTTTTGGGATTCTTCACAGAAAGGGTTTGCAAACGGCTGATTGCACACGTGAGTTTAACTCTGTCAGTTGAATGCACGCATTGACAACCATTGAGTTAGATATTTCCGTTTTGGTTTTCGGAGCAGATATTTCTCTGTACAGCCTATGGTCCCATTCACTCGGGAATATCCCAACGCAGCTCCTAGAAGAAACGTGTTTCTGACTCGCTGAATCTCAACATAGATTCAACTCTCTTAGGTGAACGAAGGCACAGCAGAGCAGTTTCAAGGAAACGTTTCTCCTGAGTTTTAGACGATGTTTACTGCGGTTTAGTACGTATGCCGGCATTGGGCTGGAAATACCGGTTTTGGGATTCTGCACAGAAAGGGTTTGCAAACCGCTGAATCCACACGTGAGTTTAACTCTATCAGTTGAATGCACACATTGACAACCATTCAGTTAGATATCTCCGTTTTGGTTTTAGGAGCAGATATTTCTCTGTACAGCCTATGGTCCCATTCACTCGGGAATATCCCAACGTGGCTCCTAGAAGAAACGTGTTTCTGACTCTCTGAATCTCAACATAGATTCAACTCTCTTAGGAGAACGAACGCACAGCAGAGCAGTTTCAAAGAAACGTTTCTCCTGAGTTTTAGACGAAGTTTACTGCGGTTTAGTACGTATGCAGTCATTGGGCTGGAAACACCGGTTTTGGGATTCTGCACAGAAAGGGTTTGCAAACCGCTGAATCCACACGTGAGTTTAACTCTGTCAGTAGAATTCACACATTGACAACCTTTCAGTTAGATAGCTCCGTTTTGGTTTTAGGAGCAGATATTTCTCTGTACAGACTATGGTCCCATTCACTCGGGAATATCCTAACGCAGCTCCTAGAAGAAACGTGTTTCTGACTCGCTGAATTTCAACATAGATTCAACTCTCTTAGGTGAACGAACGCACAGCAGAGCAGTTTCAAGGAAACGTTTCTCCTGAGTTTTAGACGAAGTTTACTGCGGTTTAGTACGTATTCCAGCATTGGGCTGGAAATACCGGTTTTGGGATTCTGCACAGAAAGGGTTTGCAAACGGCTGAATCCACACGTGAGTTGAACTCTGTCAGTTGAATGCACACATTGACAACCATTCATTTAGATATCTCCGTTTTGGTTTTAGGAGCAGATATTTCTCTGTACAGCCTATGGTCCCATTCACTCGGGAATATCCCAACGCAGCTCCTAGAAGAAAGGTGTTTCTGATTCGCTGAATCTCAACATAGATTCAACTCTCTTAGGTGAACGAACGCACAGCAGAGCAGTTTCAAGGAAACGTTTCTCCTGAGTGTTAGACGAAGTTTACTGCGGTTTAGTACGTATGCTGGCATTGGGCTGGAAACACCGGTTTGGGGATTTTGTACAGAAAGGGTTTGCAAACCACTGAATCCACACTTGAGTTTAATTCTGTCAGTTGATTGCACACATTGACAACCATTCAGTGAGATAGCTAAGTTTTGGTTTTAGGAGCGGATATTACTCTGTACAGCCTGTGGTCCCATTCACTCGGGAATATCCGAAAGCAGCTCCTAGAAGAAACGTGTTTCTGACTCGCTGAATCTCAACATAGATTCAACTCTCTTAGGTGAGCGAAAGCACAGCAGAGCAGTTTCAAGGAAACGTTTCTCCTGAGTTTTAGACGTAGTTTCCTGCTGTTTAGTACGTATGCCGGCATTGGGCTGGAAATACCGTTTTTGTGATTCTGCACAGAAATGATTTGCCAACCGCTGAAACCACACGTGAGTTTAACTCTGTCAGTTGAATGCACACATTGACAACCATTCAGTTAGATAGCTATGTTTTGGTTTTAGAAGCAGATATTTCTCTATACAGCCTATGGTCCCATTCACTCGGCAATATCCCAACGCAGCTCCTAGAAGAAACGTGTTTCTGACTCGCTGAATCTCAACATAGATTCAACTCTCTTAGGTGAACGAGCGAACAGCAGAGCAGTTTCAAGGAAACGTTTCTCCTGAGTTTTAGACGAAGTTTCCTGCTGTTTAGTACGTATGCCGGCATTGGGCTGGAAATACCGTTTTTGTGATTCTGCACAGAAATGGTTTGCCAACCGCTGAAACCACACGTGAGTTTAACTCTGTCAGTTGAATGCACGCATTTTCAACCATTGAGTTAGATAGCTCCGTTTTGGTTTTCGGAGCAGATATTTCTCTGTACAGCCTATGGTCCCATTCACTCGGGAATATCCCTACGCAGCTCCTAGAAGAAACGTATTTCTGACTCGCTGAATCTCAACATAGGTTCAACTCTCTTAGTTGAACGAACGCACAGCGGAGCAGTTTCAAGGAAACGTTTCTCTTGAGTTTTAGACGATGTTTACTGCAGTTTAGTACGTATGCCAGCATTGGGCTGGAAATACCGGTTTTGGGATTCTTCACAGAAAGGGTTTGCAAATGGCTGAATGAACACGTGAGTTTAACTCTGTCAGTTGAATGCACACATTGACAACCATTCAGTTAGATAGCTCCGTTTTGGTTTTAGGAGCAGGTATTTCTCTGTACAGCCTATGGTCCCATTCACTCGGGAATATCCCAACGCGGCTCCTAGAAGAAACGTGTTTCTGACTCGCTGAATCTCAACATAGATTCAACTCTCTTAGGTGAACGAAGGCACAGCAGAGCAGTTTCAAGGAAACGTTTCTCCTGAGTTTTAGACGATGTTTACTGCGGTTTTGTACGTATTCCGGTATTGGGCTGGAAATACCGGTTTTGGGATTCTTCACAGAAAGGGTTTGCAAACGGCTGATTGCACACGTGAGTTTAACTCTGTCAGTTGAATGCACGCATTGACAACCATTGAGTTAGATATTTCCGTTTTGGTTTTCGGAGCAGATATTTCTCTGTACAGCCTATGGTCCCATTCACTCGGGAATATCCCAACGCAGCTCCTAGAAGAAACGTGTTTCTGACTCGCTGAATCTCAACATAGATTCACCTCTCTTAGGTGAACGAAGGCACAGCAGAGCAGTTTCAAGGAAACGTTTCTCCTGAGTTTTAGACGATGTTTACTGCGATTTAGTACGTATGCCGGCATTGGGCTGGAAATACCGGTTTTGGGATTCTGCACAGAAAGGGTTTGCAAACCGCTGAATCCACACGTGAGTTTAAATCTATCAGTTGAATGCACACATTGACAACCATTCAGTTAGATATCTCCGTTTTGGTTTTAGGAGCAGATATTTCTCTGTACAGCCTATGGTCCCATTTACTCGGGAATATCCCAACGCAGCTACTAGAAGAAACGTGTTTCTGACTCTCTGAATCTCAACATAGATTCACCTCTCTTAGGTGAACGAACGCACTGCAGAGCAGTTTAAAAGAAACGTTTCTCCTGAGTTTTAGACGAAGTTTACTGCGGTTTAGTACGTATGCAGTCATTGGGCTGGAAATACCGGTTTTGGGATTCTGCACAGAAAGGGTTTGCAAACCGCTGAATCCACACGTGAGTTTACCTCTGTCAGTTGAATTCACACATTGACAACCTTTCAGTTAGATAGCTCCGTTTTGGTTTTAGGAGCAGATATTTCTCTGTACAGACTATGGTCCCATTCACTCGGGAATATCCCAACGCAGCTCCTAGAAGAAACGTGTTTCTGACTCGCTGAATTTCAACAAAGATTCAACTCTCTTAGGTGAACGAACGCACAGCAGAGCAGTTTCAAGGAAACGTTTCTCCTGAGTTTTAGACGAAGTTTACTGCGGTTTAGAACGTATTCCAGCATTGGGCTGGAAATACCGGTTTTGGGATTCTGCACAGAAAGGCTTTGCAAACGGCTGAATCCACACGTGAGTTTAACTCTGTCAGTTGAATGCACACATTGACAACCATTCAGTTAGATATCTCCGTTTTGGTTTTAGGAGCAGGTATTTCTCTGTACAGACTATGGTCCCATTCACTCGGGAATACCCCAACGCAGCTCCTAGAAGAAACGTGTTTCTGAATCGCTGAATCGCAACATAGATTCAACTCTCTTAGTTGAACGAACGCACAGCAGAGCAGTTTCAAGGAAACGTTTCTCCTGAGTGTTAGACGAAGTTTACTGCGGTTTAGTACGTATGCTGGCATTGGGCTGGAAATACCGGTTTGGGGATTCTGTACAGAAAGGGTTTGCAAACCACTGAATACACACTTGAGTTTAATTCTGTCAGTTGAATGCACACATTTACAACCATTCAGTTAGATAGCTAAGTTTTGATTTTAGGAGCAGATAATTCTCTGTACAGCCTGTGGTCCCATTCACTCGGGAATATCCGAACGCAGCTCCTAGAAGAAACGTGTTTCTGACTCTCTGAATCTCAACATAGATTCAACTCTCTTAGGTGAGCGAAAGCACAGCAGAGCAGTTTCAAGGAAACGTTTCTCCTGAGTTTTAGACGAAGTTTCCTGCTGTTTAGTACGTATGCCGGCATTGGGCTGGAAATACCGTTTTTGTGATTCTGCACAGAAATGGTTTGCCAACCGCTGAAACCACATGTGAGTTTAACTCTGTCAGTTGAATGCACGCATTTTCAACCATTGAGTTAGATAGCTCCGTTTTGGTTTTCGGAGCAGATATTTCTCTGTGCAGCCTATGGTCACATTCACTCGGGAATATCCCTACGCAGCTCCTAGAAGAAACGTATTTCTGACTCGCTGAATCTCAACATAAGTTCAACTCTCTTAGTTGAACGAACGCACAGCGGAGCAGTTTCAAGGAAACGTTTCTCTTGAGTTTTAGACGATGTTTACTGCAGTTTAGTACGTATGCCATCATTGGGCTGGAAATACCGGTTTTGGGATTCTTCACAGAAAGGGTTTGCAAACGGCTGAATGAACACGTGAGTTTAACTCTGTCAGTTGAATGCACACATTGACAACCATTCAGTTAGATAGCTCCGTTTTGGTTTTAGGAGCAGATATTTCTCTGTACAGCCTATGGTCCCATTCACTCGGGAATATCCCAACGGAGCTCCTAGAAGAAACGTGTTTCTGACTCGATGAATCTCAACATAGATTCAACTCTCTTAGGTGAACGAAGGCACAGCAGAGCAGTTTCAAGGAAACGTTTCTCCTGAGTCTTAGACGATGTTTATTGCAGTTTAGCACGTATGCTGGCATTGGGTTGGAAATACCGGTTTTGGGATTCTTCACAGAAAGGGTTTGCAAACGGCTGAATGCACACGTGAGTTTCACACTGTCAGTTGAATGCACACATTGACAACCATTCAGGTAGATAGCTCCGTTTTGGTTTTAGGAGCAGATATTTCTCTGTACAGCCTATGGTCCCATTCACTCGGGAATATCCCAACGCAGCTCCTAGAAGAAACGTGTTTCTGACTCTCTGAATCTCAACATAGATTCAACTCTCTTAGGTGAACGAACGCACTGCAGAGCAGTTTCAAAGAAACGTTTCTCCTGAGTTTTAGACGAAGTTTACTGCGGTTTAGTACGTATGCCGGCATTGGGCTGGAAATACCGGTTTGGGGATTCTGTACAGAAAGGGTTTGCAAACCACTGAATACACACTTGAGTTTAATTCTGTCAGTTGAATGCACACATTGACAACCATTCAGTTAGATAGCTAAGTTTTGATTTTAGGAGCAGATAATTCTTTGTACAGCCTGTGGTCCCATTCACTCGGGAATATCCGAACGCAGCTCCTAGAAGAAACATGTTTCTGACTCACTGAATCTCAACATAGATTCAACTCTCTTAGGTGAGCGAAAGCACAGCAGAGCAGTTTCAAGGAAACGTTTCTCCTGAGTTTTAGACGAAGGTTCCTGCTGTTTAGTACGTATGCCGGCATTGGGCTGGAAATACCGTTTTTGTGATTCTGCACAGAAATGGTTTGCCAACCGCTGAAACCACACGTGAGTTTAAATCTGTCAGTTGAATGCACGCATTTTCAACCATTGAGTTAGATAGCTCCCTTTTGGTTTTCGGAGCAGATATTTCTCTGTACAGCCTATGGTCCCATTCACTCGGGAATATCCCTACGCAGCTCCTAGAAGAAACGTGTTTCTGACTCGCTGAATCTCAACATAGATTCAACTCTCTTAGTTGAACGAACGCACAGCAGAGCAGTTTCAAGGAAACGTTTCTCTTGAGTTTTAGACGATGTTTACTGCAGTTTAGTACGTATGCCGGTATTGGGCTGGAAATACCGGTTTTGGGATTCTTCACAGAAAGGATTTGCAAACGGCTGAATGCACACGTGAGTTTAACTCTGTCAGTTGAATGCACACATTGACAACCATTCAGTTAGATAGCTCCGTTTTGGTTTTAGGAGCAGATATTTCTCTGTACAGCCTATGGTCCCATTCACTAGGGAATATCCCAACGCAGCTCCTAGAAGAAACGTGTTTCTGTCTCTCTGAATCTCAACATAGATTCAACTCTCTTAGGTGAACGAACGCACAGCAGAACAGTTTCAAGGAAACGTTTCTCCTGAGTTTTAGACGAAGTTTACTGCGCTTTAGTACGTATGCCGGCATTGGGCTGCAAATACCGGTTTTGGGATTCTGCACAGAAAGGGTTTGCAAACCGCTGAATCCACACGTCAGTTTAACTCTGTCAGTTGAATGCACGCATTGACAACCATTGAGTTAGATAGCTCCGTTTTGGTTTTCGGAGAATATATTTCTCTGTGCAGCCTATGGTCCCATTCACTCGGGAATATCCCAACGCAGCTCCTAGAAGAAACGTGTTTCTGACTCGCTGAATCTCAACATAGACTCAACTCTCTTAGGTGAGCGAACGCAGAGCAGAGCAGTTTCAAGGAAACGTTTCTCCTGAGATTTAGACGAAGTTTACTGCGGTTTAGTACGTATGCCGGCATTGGGCTGGAAATACCGGTTTGGGGATTCTGCACAGAAAGGGTTTGCAAACCGCTGAATCCACACGTGAGTTTAACTCTGTCAGTTGACTGCACGCATTGACAACCATTTAGTTAGATAGCTCCGTTTTGGTTTTCGGAGCAGATATTTCTCTGTACAGCCTATGGTCCCATTCACTCGGGAATATCCCAACGCAGCTCCTAGAAGAAACGTGTTTCTGACTCGCTGAATCTGAACATAGATTCAACTCTCTTAGGTGAACGAACGCACAGCAGAGCAGTTTCAAGGAAACGTTTCTCCTGAATTTTAGACGATGTTTACGGCGGTTTAGTACGTATTCCGGCATTGGGCTGGAAATACCGGTTTAGGGATTCTTCTCAGAAGGAGTTTGCAAACAGCTGAATGCACACGTGAGTTTAACTCTGTCAGTTGAATGCACACATTGACAACCATTCAGTTAGATATCTCCGTTTTGGTTTTAGGAGCAGATATTTCTCTGTACAGCCTATGGTCCCATTCTCTCGGGAATATCCCAACGCAGCTCCTAGAAGAAACGTGTTTCTGACTCGCTGAATCTCAACTTAGATTCAACTCTCTTAGGTGAACGAACGCAGAGCAGAGCAGTTTCAAGGACACGTTTCTCCTGAGTTTTAGACGATGTTTACTGCGGTTTAGTACGTATGCCGGCATTGGGCTGGAAATACCGGTTTTGGGATTCTGCACAGAAAGGGTTTGCAAACCGCTGAATCCACACGTGAGTTTAGCTCTGTCAGTTGAATGCACACATTGACAACCATTCAGTTAGATAGCTCCGTTTAGGTTTTAGAAGCAGGTATTTCTCTGTACAGCCTATGGTCCCATTCACTCGGGAATATCCCAACGCAGCTCCTAGAAGAAACGTGTTTCTGACTCGGTGAATCTCAACATAGATTCAACTCTCTTAGGTGAACGAACGCACAGCAGAGCAGTTTCAAGAAAACGTTTCTCCTGAGTTTTAGATGATGTTTACTGCGGTTTAGTACGTATGCCAGCATTGGGGTGGAAATACCGGTTTTGGGATTCTTCACAGAAAGGGTTTGCAAACAGCTGATTGCACACGTGAGTTTAACTCTGTCAGTTGAATGCACGCATTGACAACCATTGAGTTAGATAGCTCCGTTTCGGTTTTCGGAGCAGATATTTCTCTGTACAGCCTATGGTCCCATTCACTCGGAAATATCCCAACGCATCTCCTAGAAGAAACGTGTTTCTGACTCTCTGAATCTCCACATAGATTCAACTCTCTTAGGTTAACGAACGCACAGCAGAGCAGTTTCAAGGACACGTTTCTCCTGAGTTTTAGACGATGTTTACTGCGGTTTAGTACGTATGCCGGCATTGGGCTGTAAATACTGGTTTTGGGATTCTTCACAGAAGGGGTTTGCAAACAGCTGAATGCACACGTGAGTTTAACTCTGTCAGTTGAATGCACACATTGACAACCATTCAGTTAGATATCTCCGTTTTGGTTTTAGGAGCAGATATTTCTCTGTACAGCCTATGGTCCCATTCACTCGGGAATATCCCAACGCAGCTCCTAGAAGAAACGTGTTTCTGACTCGCTGAATCTCAACATAGATTATACTCTCTTAGGTGAACGAACGCACCGCAGAGCAGTTTCAAGGAAACGTTTCTCCTGAGTTTTAGACGAAGTTTCCTGCTGTTTAGTACGTATGCCGGCATTGGGCTGGAAATACCGGTTTGGGGATTCTGTACAGAAAGGGTTTGCAAACCGCTGAATCCACACGTGAGTTTAGCTCTGTCAGTTGAATGCACACATTGACAACCATTAAGTTAGATATCTCCGTTTTGGTTTAAGGAGCAGATATTTCTCTGTACAGCCTATGATACCATTCACTCGGGAATATCCCAACGCAGCTCCTAGAAGAAACGTGTTTCTGACTCGCTGAATCTCAACATAGATTCAACTCTCTTAGGTGAACGAACGCACAGCAGAGCAGTGTCAAGGAAACGTTCCTACTGAGTTTTAGACGAAGTTTACTGCGGTTTAGGACGTATGCCAGCATTGGGCTGGAAATACCGGTTTTGGAATTCTGCACAGAAAGGCTTTGCAAACCGCTGAATCCACACGTGAGTTTAACTCTGTCAGTTGAATGCACACATTGACAACCATTGAGTTAGATAGCTCCGTTTAGGTTTTAGGAGCAGATATTTCTCTGTACAGCCTATGGTCCCATTCACTCGGGAATATTCCAACGCAGCTCCTAGAAGAAACGTGTTTCTGACTCGCTGAATCTCAACATAGATTAAACTCTCTTAGGTGAACGAAGGCACAGCAGAGCAGTTTCAAGGAAACGTTTCTCCTAAGCTTTAGACGAAGTTTACTGCGGTTTAGTACGTATGCCGGCATTGGGCTGGAAATTCCGGTTTTGGGATTCTGCACAGAAAGGGTTTGCAAACCGCTGAATCCACACGTGAGTTTAACTCTCTCAGTTGAATGCACGCATTGAGAACCATTGAGTTACATAGCTCCGTTTTGGTTTTCGGAGCAGATATTTCTCTGTACAGCCTACGGTCCCATTCACTCGGGAATATCCCAACGCAGCTCCTAGAAGAAACGTGTTTCTGACTCGCTGAATCTCAACATAGATTCAACTCTCTTAGGTGAACGAACGCACAGCAGAGCAGTTTTAAGGAAACGTTTCTCCTGAGTTTTAGACGAAGTTTCCTGCTGTTTAGTACGTATGCCGGCATTGGGCTGGAAATACCGGTTTTGGGATTCTGCACAGAAAGGGTTTGCAAACTGCTGAATCCACACGTGAGTTTAGCTCTGTCAATTGAATGCATACATTGACAACCATTGACTTAGATAGCTCCGTTTTGGTTTTAGGATCAGATATTTCTCTGTACAGCCTATGGTCCCATTCACTCGGGAATATCCCAACGCAGCTCCTAGAAGAAACGTGTTTCTGACTCGCTGAATCTCAACATAGATTCAACTCTCTTAGGTGAACGAACGCACAGCAGAGCAGTTTGAAGGAAACGTTTCTACTGAGTTTTAGACGAAGTTTACCGCGGTTTAGGACGTATGCCAGCATTGGGCTGGAAATACCGGTTTTGGAATTCTGCACAGAAAGGCTTTGCAAACCGCTGAATCCACACGTGAGTTTAACTGTCAGTTGAATGCACACATTGACAACCATTGAGTTTGATTGCTCCGTTTTGGTTTTCGGAGCAGATATTTCTCTGTACAGCCTATGGTCCCATTCACTCGGGAATATCCCAACGCAGCTCCTAGAAGAAACGTGTTTCTGACTCGCTGAATCTCAACATAGATTCAACTCTCTTAGGTGAACGAACGCACAGCAGAGCAGTTTTAAGGAAACGTTTCTCCTGAGTTTTAGACGAAGTTTACTGCGGTTTAGTACGTATGCCAGCATTGGGCTGGAAATACCGGTTTTGGGATTCTGCACAGAAAGGGTTTGCAAACCGCTGAATCCACACGTGAGTTTAACTCTGTCAGTTGAATGCACGCATTGACAACCATTGAGTTAGATAGCTCCATTTTGGTTTTCGGAGCAGATATTTCTCTGTACAGCCTATGGTCCCATTCACTCGGGAATATCCCAATGCAGCTCCTAGAAGAAACGTGTTTCTGACTCGCTGAATGTCAACATAGATTCAACTCTCTTAGGTGAACGAACGCACTGCAGAGCAGTTTCAAAGAAACGTTTCTCCTGAGTTTTAGACGAAGTTTACTGCGGTTAAGTACGTATGCAGTCATTGGGCTGGAAATACCGGTTTTGGGATTCTGCACAGAAAGGGTTTGCAAACCGCTGAATCCACACGTGAGTTTAACTCTGTCAGTTGAATTCACACATTGACAACCTTTCAGTTAGATAGCTCCGTTTTGGTTTTTGGAGCAGATATTTCTCTGTACATCCTATGGTCCCATTCACTCGGGAATATCCCAACGCAGCTCCTAGAAGAAACGTGTTTCTGACTCGCTGAATTTCAACATAGATTCAACTCTCTTAGGTGAACGAACGCACAGCAGAGCAGTTTCAAGGAAACGTTTCTCCTGAGTTTTAGACGAAGTTTACTGCGGTTTAGTACGTATTCCAGCATTGGGCTGGAAATACCGGTTTTGGGATTCTGCACAGAAAGGGTTTGCAAACGGCTGAATCCACACGTGAGTTGAACTCTGTCAGTTGAATGCACACATTGACAACCATTCAGTTAGATATCTCCGTTTTGGTTTTAGGAGCAGATATTTCTCTGTACAGCCTATGGTCCCATTCACTCGGGAATATCCCAACGCAGCTCCTAGAAGAAAGGTGTTTCTGATTCGCTGAATCTCAACATAGATTCAACTCTCTTAGGTGAACGAACGCACAGCAGAGCAGTTTCAAGGAAACGTTTCTCCTGAGTGTTAGACGAAGTTTACTGCGGTTTAGTACGTATGCTGGCATTGGGCTGGAAACACCGGTTTGGGGATTTTGTACAGAAAGGGTTTGCAAACCACTGAATCCACACTTGAGTTTAATTCTGTCAGTTGATTGCACACATTGACAACCATTCAGTGAGATAGCTAAGTTTTGGTTTTAGGAGCGGATATTTCTCTGTACAGCCTGTGGTCCCATTCACTCGGGAATATCCGAAAGCAGCTCCTAGAAGAAACGTGTTTCTGACTCGCTGAATCTCAACATAGATTCAACTCTCTTAGGTGAGCGAAAGCACAGCAGAGCAGTTTCAAGGAAACGTTTCTCCTGAGTTTTAGACGTAGTTTCCTGCTGTTTAGTACGTATGCCGGCATTGGGCTGGAAATACCGTTTTTGTGATTCTGCACAGAAATGATTTGCCAACCGCTGAAACCACACGTGAGTTTAACTCTGTCAGTTGAATGCACACATTGACAACCATTCAGTTAGATAGCTATGTTTTGGTTTTAGAAGCAGATATTTCTCTATACAGCCTATGGTCCCATTCACTCGGCAATATCCCAACGCAGCTCCTAGAAGAAACGTGTTTCTGACTCGCTGAATCTCAACATAGATTCAACTCTCTTAGGTGAACGAGCGAACAGCAGAGCAGTTTCAAGGAAACGTTTCTCCTGAGTTTTAGACGAAGTTTCCTGCTGTTTAGTACGTATGTCGGCATTGGGTTGGAAATCCCGGTTTTGCGATTCTGCACAGAAAGGGTTTGCCAACCGCTGACAACACACGTAAGTTTAACTCTGTCAGTTGAATGCACGCAGTGACAACCATTGAGTTAGATAGCTCCGTTTTGGTTTTCGGAGCAGATATTTCTCTGTACAGCCTATGGTCCCATTCACTCGGGAATATCCCTACGCAGCTCCTAGAAGAAACGTGTTTCTGACTCGCTGAATCTCAACATAGATTCAACTCTCTTAGTTGAACGAACGCACAGCAGAGCAGTTTGAAGGACACGTTTCTCCTGAGTTTTATACGATGTTTACTGCGGTTTAGTACGTATACCGGCATTGGGCTGGAAATACCGGTTTTGGGATTCTGCACAGAAAGGGTTTGCAAACCGCTGAATCCACACGTGAGTTTAACTCTGTCAGTTGAATGCACACATTGACAACCATTCAGTTAGATATCTCCGTTTTGGTTCTACGAGCAGATATTTCTCTGTACAGCCTATGGTCCCATTCACTCGGGAATATCCCAACGCGGCTCCTACAAGAAACGTGTTTCTGACTCGCTGAATCTCAACATAGATTCAACTCTCTTAGGTGAACGAAGGCACAGCAGAGCAGTTTCAAGGAAACGTTTCTCCTGAGTTTTAGACGATGTTTACTGCGGTTTTGTACGTATTCCGGTATTGGGCTGGAAATACCGGTTTTGGGATTCTTCACAGAAAGGGTTTGCAAACGGCTGATTGCACACGTGAGTTTAACTCTGTCAGTTGAATGCACGCATTGACAACCATTGAGTTAGATATTTCCGTTTTGGTTTTCGGAGCAGATATTTCTCTGTACAGCCTATGGTCCCATTCACTCGGGAATATCCCAACGCAGCTCCTAGAAGAAACGTGTTTCTGACTCGCTGAATCTCAACATAGATTCAACTCTCTTAGGTGAACGAAGGCACAGCAGAGCAGTTTCAAGGAAACGTTTCTCCTGAGTTTTAGACGATGTTTACTGCGGTTTAGTACGTATGCCGGCATTGGGCTGGAAATACCGGTTTTGGGATTCTGCACAGAAAGGGTTTGCAAACCGCTGAATCCACACGTGAGTTTAACTCTATCAGTTGAATGCACACATTGACAACCATTCAGTTAGATATCTCCGTTTTGGTTTTAGGAGCAGATATTTCTCTGTACAGCCTATGGTCCCATTCACTCGGGAATATCCCAACGTGGCTCCTAGAAGAAACGTGTTTCTGACTCTCTGAATCTCAACATAGATTCAACTCTCTTAGGAGAACGAACGCACAGCAGAGCAGTTTCAAAGAAACGTTTCTCCTGAGTTTTAGACGAAGTTTACTGCGGTTTAGTACGTATGCAGTCATTGGGCTGGAAACACCGGTTTTGGGATTCTGCACAGAAAGGGTTTGCAAACCGCTGAATCCACACGTGAGTTTAACTCTGTCAGTAGAATTCACACATTGACAACCTTTCAGTTAGATAGCTCCGTTTTGGTTTTAGGAGCAGATATTTCTCTGTACAGACTATGGTCCCATTCACTCGGGAATATCCCAACGCAGCTCCTAGAAGAAACGTGTTTCTGACTCGCTGAATTTCAACATAGATTCAACTCTCTTAGGTGAACGAACGCACAGCAGAGCAGTTTCAAGGAAACGTTTCTCCTGAGTTTTAGACGAAGTTTACTGCGGTTTAGTACGTATTCCAGCATTGGGCTGGAAATACCGGTTTTGGGATTCTGCACAGAAAGGGTTTGCAAACGGCTGAATCCACACGTGAGTTGAACTCTGTCAGTTGAATGCACACATTGACAACCATTCATTTAGATATCTCCGTTTTGGTTTTAGGAGCAGATATTTCTCTGTACAGCCTATGGTCCCATTCACTCGGGAATATCCCAACGCAGCTCCTAGAAGAAAGGTGTTTCTGATTCGCTGAATCTCAACATAGATTCAACTCTCTTAGGTGAACGAACGCACAGCAGAGCAGTTTCAAGGAAACGTTTCTCCTGAGTGTTAGACGAAGTTTACTGCGGTTTAGTACGTATGCTGGCATTGGGCTGGAAACACCGGTTTGGGGATTTTGTACAGAAAGGGTTTGCAAACCACTGAATCCACACTTGAGTTTAATTCTGTCAGTTGATTGCACACATTGACAACCATTCAGTGAGATAGCTAAGTTTTGGTTTTAGGAGCGGATATTACTCTGTACAGCCTGTGGTCCCATTCACTCGGGAATATCCGAAAGCAGCTCCTAGAAGAAACGTGTTTCTGACTCGCTGAATCTCAACATAGATTCAACTCTCTTAGGTGAGCGAAAGCACAGCAGAGCAGTTTCAAGGAAACGTTTCTCCTGAGTTTTAGACGTAGTTTCCTGCTGTTTAGTACGTATGCCGGCATTGGGCTGGAAATACCGTTTTTGTGATTCTGCACAGAAATGATTTGCCAACCGCTGAAACCACACGTGAGTTTAACTCTGTCAGTTGAATGCACACATTGACAACCATTCAGTTAGATAGCTATGTTTTGGTTTTAGAAGCAGATATTTCTCTATACAGCCTATGGTCCCATTCACTCGGCAATATCCCAACGCAGCTCCTAGAAGAAACGTGTTTCTGACTCGCTGAATCTCAACATAGATTCAACTCTCTTAGGTGAACGAGCGAACAGCAGAGCAGTTTCAAGGAAACGTTTCTCCTGAGTTTTAGACGAAGTTTCCTGCTGTTTAGTACGTATGTCGGCATTGGGTTGGAAATCCCGGTTTTGCGATTCTGCACAGAAAGGGTTTGCCAACCGCTGACAACACACGTAAGTTTAACTCTGTCAGTTGAATGCACGCAGTGACAACCATTGAGTTAGATAGCTCCGTTTTGGTTTTCGGAGCAGATATTTCTCTGTACAGCCTATGGTCCCATTCACTCGGGAATATCCCTACGCAGCTCCTAGAAGAAACGTGTTTCTGACTCGCTGAATCTCAACATAGATTCAACTCTCTTAGTTGAACGAACGCACAGCAGAGCAGTTTGAAGAACACGTTTCTCCTGAGTTTTATACGATGTTTACTGCGGTTTAGTACGTATACCGGCATTGGGCTGGAAATACCGGTTTTGGGATTCTGCACAGAAAGGGTTTGCAAACCGCTGAATCCACACGTGAGTTTAACTCTGTCAGTTGAATGCACACATTGACAACCATTCAGTTAGATATCTCCGTTTTGGTTCTACGAGCAGATATTTCTCTGTACAGCCTATGGTCCCATTCACTCGGGAATATCCCAACGCGGCTCCTACAAGAAACGTGTTTCTGACTCGCTGAATCTCAACATAGATTCAACTCTCTTAGGTGAACGAAGGCACAGCAGAGCAGTTTCAAGGAAACGTTTCTCCTGAGTTTTAGACGATGTTTACTGCGGTTTTGTACGTATTCCGGTATTGGGCTGGAAATACCGGTTTTGGGATTCCTCACAGAAAGGGTTTGCAAACGGCTGATTGCACACGTGAGTTTAACTCTGTCAGTTGAATGCACGCATTGACAACCATTGAGTTAGATATTTCCGTTTTGGTTTTCGGAGCAGATATTTCTCTGTACAGCCTATGGTCCCATTCACTCGGGAATATCCCAACGCAGCTCCTAGAAGAAACGTGTTTCTGACTCGCTGAATCTCAACATAGATTCAACTCTCTTAGGTGAACGAAGGCACAGCAGAGCAGTTTCAAGGAAACGTTTCTCCTGAGTTTTAGACGATGTTTACTGCGGTTTAGTACGTATGCCGGCATTGGGCTGGAAATACCGGTTTTGGGATTCTGCACAGAAAGGGTTTGCAAACCGCTGAATCCACACGTGAGTTTAACTCTATAAGTTGAATGCACACATTGACAACCATTCAGTTAGATATCTCCGTTTTGGTTTTAGGAGCAGATATTTCTCTGTACAGCCTATGGTCCCATTCACTCGGCAATATCCCAACGTGGCTCCTAGAAGAAACGTGTTTCTGACTCTCTGAATCTCAACATAGATTCAACTCTCTTAGGAGAACGAACGCACAGCAGAGCAGTTTCAAAGAAACGTTTCTCCTGAGTTTTAGACGAAGTTTACTGCGGTTTAGTACGTATGCCGGCATTGGGCTGGAAATACCGGTTTTGGGATTCTGCACAGAAAGGGTTTGCAAACCACTGAATACACACTTGAGTTTAATTCTGTCAGTTGAATGCACACATTGACAACCATTCAGTTAGATAGCTAAGTTTTGATTTTAGGAGCAGATAATTCTCTGTACAGCCTGTGGTCCCATTCACTCGGGAATATCCGAACGCAGCTCCTAGAAGAAACGTGTTTCTGACTCTCTGAATCTCAACATAGATTCAACTCTCTTAGGTGAGCGAAAGCACAGCAGAGCAGTTTCAAGGAAACGTTTCTCCTGAGTTTTAGACGAAGTTTCCTGCTGTTTAGTACGTATGCCGGCATTGGGCTGGAAATACCGTTTTTGTGATTCTGCACAGAAATGGTTTGCCAACCGCTGAAACCACACGTGAGTTTAACTCTGTCAGTTGAATGCACGCATTTTCAACCATTGAGTTAGATAGCTCCGTTTTGGTTTTCGGAGCAGATATTTCTCTGTACAGCCTATGGTCCCATTCACTCGGGAATATCCCTACGCAGCTCCTAGAAGAAACGTATTTCTGACTCGCTGAATCTCAACATAGGTTCAACTCTCTTAGTTGAACGAACGCACAGCGGAGCAGTTTCAAGGAAACGTTTCTCTTGAGTTTTAGACGATGTTTACTGCAGTTTAGTACGTATGCCAGCATTGGGCTGGAAATACCGGTTTTGGGATTCTTCACAGAAAGGGTTTGCAAATGGCTGAATGAACACGTGAGTTTAACTCTGTCAGTTGAATGCACACATTGACAACCATTCAGTTAGATAGCTCCGTTTTGGTTTTAGGAGCAGGTATTTCTCTGTACAGCCTATGGTCCCATTCACTCGGGAATATCCCAACGCGGCTCCTAGAAGAAACGTGTTTCTGACTCGCTGAATCTCAACATAGATTCAACTCTCTTAGGTGAACGAAGGCACAGCAGAGCAGTTTCAAGGAAACGTTTCTCCTGAGTTTTAGACGATGTTTACTGCGGTTTTGTACGTATTCCGGTATTGGGCTGGAAATACCGGTTTTGGGATTCTTCACAGAAAGGGTTTGCAAACGGCTGATTGCACACGTGAGTTTAACTCTGTCAGTTGAATGCACGCATTGACAACCATTGAGTTAGATATTTCCGTTTTGGTTTTCGGAGCAGATATTTCTCTGTACAGCCTATGGTCCCATTCACTCGGGAATATCCCAACGCAGCTCCTAGAAGAAACGTGTTTCTGACTCGCTGAATCTCAACATAGATTCACCTCTCTTAGGTGAACGAAGGCACAGCAGAGCAGTTTCAAGGAAACGTTTCTCCTGAGTTTTAGACGATGTTTACTGCGATTTAGTACGTATGCCGGCATTGGGCTGGAAATACCGGTTTTGGGATTCTGCACAGAAAGGGTTTGCAAACCGCTGAATCCACACGTGAGTTTAACTCTATCAGTTGAATGCACACATTGACAACCATTCAGTTAGATATCTCCGTTTTGGTTTTAGGAGCAGATATTTCTCTGTACAGCCTATGGTCCCATTTACTCGGGAATATCCCAACGCAGCTACTAGAAGAAACGTGTTTCTGACTCTCTGAATCTCAACATAGATTCACCTCTCTTAGGTGAACGAACGCACTGCAGAGCAGTTTAAAAGAAACGTTTCTCCTGAGTTTTAGACGAAGTTTACTGCGGTTTAGTACGTATGCAGTCATTGGGCTGGAAATACCGGTTTTGGGATTCTGCACAGAAAGGGTTTGCAAACCGCTGAATCCACACGTGAGTTTACCTCTGTCAGTTGAATTCACACATTGACAACCTTTCAGTTAGATAGCTCCGTTTTGGTTTTAGGAGCAGATATTTCTCTGTACAGACTATGGTCCCATTCACTCGGGAATATCCCAACGCAGCTCCTAGAAGAAACGTGTTTCTGACTCGCTGAATTTCAACAAAGATTCAACTCTCTTAGGTGAACGAACGCACAGCAGAGCAGTTTCAAGGAAACGTTTCTCCTGAGTTTTAGACGAAGTTTACTGCGGTTTAGAACGTATTCCAGCATTGGGCTGGAAATACCGGTTTTGGGATTCTGCACAGAAAGGCTTTGCAAACGGCTGAATCCACACGTGAGTTTAACTCTGTCAGTTGAATGCACACATTGACAACCATTCAGTTAGATATCTCCGTTTTGGTTTTAGGAGCAGGTATTTCTCTGTACAGACTATGGTCCCATTCACTCGGGAATACCCCAACGCAGCTCCTAGAAGAAACGTGTTTCTGAATCGCTGAATCGCAACATAGATTCAACTCTCTTAGTTGAACGAACGCACAGCAGAGCAGTTTCAAGGAAACGTTTCTCCTGAGTGTTAGACGAAGTTTACTGCGGTTTAGTACGTATGCTGGCATTGGGCTGGAAATACCGGTTTGGGGATTCTGTACAGAAAGGGTTTGCAAACCACTGAATACACACTTGAGTTTAATTCTGTCAGTTGAATGCACACATTTACAACCATTCAGTTAGATAGCTAAGTTTTGATTTTAGGAGCAGATAATTCTCTGTACAGCCTGTGGTCCCATTCACTCGGGAATATCCGAACGCAGCTCCTAGAAGAAACGTGTTTCTGACTCTCTGAATCTCAACATAGATTCAACTCTCTTAGGTGAGCGAAAGCACAGCAGAGCAGTTTCAAGGAAACGTTTCTCCTGAGTTTTAGACGAAGTTTCCTGCTGTTTAGTACGTATGCCGGCATTGGGCTGGAAATACCGTTTTTGTGATTCTGCACAGAAA
Organism: Aotus nancymaae; assembly: GCF_030222135.1. NCBI lineage: Eukaryota > Metazoa > Chordata > Mammalia > Primates > Aotidae > Aotus > Aotus nancymaae. Next base: position 336,167 of record NW_026988464.1, read on the forward strand.
TGGTTTGCCAACCGCTGAAACCACACGTGAGTTTAACTCTGTCAGTTGAATGCACGCATTTTCAACCATTGAGTTAGATAGCTCCGTTTTGGTTTTCGGAGCAGATATTTCTCTGTGCAGCCTATGGTCACATTCACTCGGGAATATCCCTACGCAGCTCCTAGAAGAAACGTATTTCTGACTCGCTGAATCTCAACATAAGTTCAACTCTCTTAGTTGAACGAACGCACAGCGGAGCAGTTTCAAGGAAACGTTTCTCTTGAGTTTTAGACGATGTTTACTGCAGTTTAGTACGTATGCCATCATTGGGCTGGAAATACCGGTTTTGGGATTCTTCACAGAAAGGGTTTGCAAACGGCTGAATGAACACGTGAGTTTAACTCTGTCAGTTGAATGCACACATTGACAACCATTCAGTTAGATAGCTCCGTTTTGGTTTTAGGAGCAGATATTTCTCTGTACAGCCTATGGTCCCATTCACTCGGGAATATCCCAACGGAGCTCCTAGAAGAAACGTGTTTCTGACTCGATGAATCTCAACATAGATTCAACTCTCTTAGGTGAACGAAGGCACAGCAGAGCAGTTTCAAGGAAACGTTTCTCCTGAGTCTTAGACGATGTTTATTGCAGTTTAGCACGTATGCTGGCATTGGGTTGGAAATACCGGTTTTGGGATTCTTCACAGAAAGGGTTTGCAAACGGCTGAATGCACACGTGAGTTTCACACTGTCAGTTGAATGCACACATTGACAACCATTCAGGTAGATAGCTCCGTTTTGGTTTTAGGAGCAGATATTTCTCTGTACAGCCTATGGTCCCATTCACTCGGGAATATCCCAACGCAGCTCCTAGAAGAAACGTGTTTCTGACTCTCTGAATCTCAACATAGATTCAACTCTCTTAGGTGAACGAACGCACTGCAGAGCAGTTTCAAAGAAACGTTTCTCCTGAGTTTTAGACGAAGTTTACTGCGGTTTAGTACGTATGCCGGCATTGGGCTGGAAATACCGGTTTGGGGATTCTGTACAGAAAGGGTTTGCAAACCACTGAATACACACTTGAGTTTAATTCTGTCAGTTGAATGCACACATTGACAACCATTCAGTTAGATAGCTAAGTTTTGATTTTAGGAGCAGATAATTCTTTGTACAGCCTGTGGTCCCATTCACTCGGGAATATCCGAAAGCAGCTCCTAGAAGAAACATGTTTCTGACTCACTGAATCTCAACATAGATTCAACTCTCTTAGGTGAGCGAAAGCACAGCAGAGCAGTTTCAAGGAAACGTTTCTCCTGAGTTTTAGACGAAGGTTCCTGCTGTTTAGTACGTATGCCGGCATTGGGCTGGAAATACCGTTTTTGTGATTCTGCACAGAAATGGTTTGCCAACCGCTGAAACCACACGTGAGTTTAAATCTGTCAGTTGAATGCACGCATTTTCAACCATTGAGTTAGATAGCTCCCTTTTGGTTTTCGGAGCAGATATTTCTCTGTACAGCCTATGGTCCCATTCACTCGGGAATATCCCTACGCAGCTCCTAGAAGAAACGTGTTTCTGACTCGCTGAATCTCAACATAGATTCAACTCTCTTAGTTGAACGAACGCACAGCAGAGCAGTTTCAAGGAAACGTTTCTCTTGAGTTTTAGACGATGTTTACTGCAGTTTAGTACGTATGCCGGTATTGGGCTGGAAATACCGGTTTTGGGATTCTTCACAGAAAGGATTTGCAAACGGCTGAATGCACACGTGAGTTTAACTCTGTCAGTTGAATGCACACATTGACAACCATTCAGTTAGATAGCTCCGTTTTGGTTTTAGGAGCAGATATTTCTCTGTACAGCCTATGGTCCCATTCACTAGGGAATATCCCAACGCAGCTCCTAGAAGAAACGTGTTTCTGTCTCTCTGAATCTCAACATAGATTCAACTCTCTTAGGTGAACGAACGCACAGCAGAACAGTTTCAAGGAAACGTTTCTCCTGAGTTTTAGACGAAGTTTACTGCGCTTTAGTACGTATGCCGGCATTGGGCTGCAAATACCGGTTTTGGGATTCTGCACAGAAAGGGTTTGCAAACCGCTGAATCCACACGTCAGTTTAACTCTGTCAGTTGAATGCACGCATTGACAACCATTGAGTTAGATAGCTCCGTTTTGGTTTTCGGAGAATATATTTCTCTGTGCAGCCTATGGTCCCATTCACTCGGGAATATCCCAACGCAGCTCCTAGAAGAAACGTGTTTCTGACTCGCTGAATCTCAACATAGACTCAACTCTCTTAGGTGAGCGAACGCAGAGCAGAGCAGTTTCAAGGAAACGTTTCTCCTGAGATTTAGACGAAGTTTACTGCGGTTTAGTACGTATGCCGGCATTGGGCTGGAAATACCGGTTTGGGGATTCTGCACAGAAAGGGTTTGCAAACCGCTGAATCCACACGTGAGTTTAACTCTGTCAGTTGACTGCACGCATTGACAACCATTTAGTTAGATAGCTCCGTTTTGGTTTTCGGAGCAGATATTTCTCTGTACAGCCTATGGTCCCATTCACTCGGGAATATCCCAACGCAGCTCCTAGAAGAAACGTGTTTCTGACTCGCTGAATCTGAACATAGATTCAACTCTCTTAGGTGAACGAACGCACAGCAGAGCAGTTTCAAGGAAACGTTTCTCCTGAATTTTAGACGATGTTTACGGCCGTTTAGTACGTATTCCAGCATTGGGCTGGAAATACCGGTTTAGGGATTCTTCTCAGAAGGAGTTTGCAAACAGCTGAATGCACACGTGAGTTTAACTCTGTCAGTTGAATTCACACATTGACAACCATTCAGTTAGATATCTCCGTTTTGGTTTTAGGAGCAGATATTTCTCTGTACAGCCTATGGTCCCATTCACTCGGGAATATCCCAACGCAGCTCCTAGAAGAAACGTGTTTCTGACTCGCTGAATCTCAACTTAGATTCAACTCTCTTAGGTGAACGAACGCAGAGCAGAGCAGTTTCAAGGACACGTTTCTCCTGAATTTTAGACGATGTTTACTGCGGTTTAGTACGTATGCCGGCATTGGGCTGGAAATACCGGTTTTGGGATTCTGCACAGAAAGGGTTTGCAAACCGCTGAATCCACACGTGAGTTTAGCTCTGTCAGTTGAATGCACACATTGACAACCATTCAGTTAGATAGCTCCGTTTAGGTTTTAGAAGCAGGTATTTCTCTGTACAGCCTATGGTCCCATTCACTCGGGAATATCCCAACGCAGCTCCTAGAAGAAACGTGTTTCTGACTCGGTGAATCTCAACATAGATTCAACTCTCTTAGGTGAACGAACGCACAGCAGAGCAGTTTCAAGAAAACGTTTCTCCTGAGTTTTAGATGATGTTTACTGCGGTTTAGTTCGTATGCCAGCATTGGGGTGGAAATACCGGTTTTGGGATTCTTCACAGAAAGGGTTTGCAAACAGCTGATTGCACACGTGAGTTTAACTCTGTCAGTTGAATGCACGCATTGACAACCATTGAGTTAGATAGCTCCGTTTCGGTTTTCGGAGCAGATATTTCTCTGTACAGCCTATGGTCCCATTCACTCGGAAATATCCCAACGCATCTCCTAGAAGAAACGTGTTTCTGACTCTCTGAATCTCAACATAGATTCAACTCTCTTAGGTTAACGAACGCACAGCAGAGCAGTTTCAAGGACACGTTTCTCCTGAGTTTTAGACGATGTTTACTGCGGTTTAGTACGTATGCCGGCATTGGGCTGGAAATACTGGTTTTGGGATTCTTCACAGAAGGGGTTTGCAAACAGCTGAATGCACACGTGAGTTTAACTCTGTCAGTTGAATGCACACATTGACAACCATTCAGTTAGATATCTCCGTTTAGGTTTTAGGAGCAGATATTTCTCTGTACAGCCTATGGTCCCATTCACTCGGGAATATCCCAACGCAGCTCCTAGAAGAAACGTGTTTCTGACTCGCTGAATCTCAACATAGATTAAACTCTCTTAGGTGAACGAACGCAGAGCAGAGCAGTTTCAAGGAAACGTTTCTCCTGAGTTTTAGACGAAGTTTCCTGCTGTTTAGTACGTATGCCGGCATTGGGCTGGAAATACCGGTTTGGGGATTCTGTACAGAAAGGGTTTGCAAACCGCTGAATCCACACGTGAGTTTAGCTCTGTCAGTTGAATGCACACATTGACAACCATTGAGTTTGATTGCTCCGTTTTGGTTTTCGGAGCAGATATTTCTCTGTACAGCCTATGGTCCCATTCACTCGGGAATATCCCAACGCAGCTCCTAGAAGAAACGTGTTTCTGACTCGCTGAATCTCAACATAGATTCAACTCTCTTAGGTGAACGAACGCACAGCAGAGCAGTTTTAAGGAAACGTTTCTCCTGAGTTTTAGACGAAGTTTACTGCGGTTTAGTACGTATGCCAGCATTGGGCTGGAAATACCGGTTTTGGGATTCTGCACAGAAAGGGTTTGCAAACCGCTGAATCCACACGTGAGTTTAACTCTGTCAGTTGAATGCACGCATTGACAACCATTGAGTTAGATAGCTCCATTTTGGTTTTCGGAGCAGATATTTCTCTGTACAGCCTATGGTCCCATTCACTCGGGAATATCCCAATGCAGCTCCTAGAAGAAACGTGTTTCTGACTCGCTGAATGTCAACATAGATTCAACTCTCTTAGGTGAACGAACGCACTGCAGAGCAGTTTCAAAGAAACGTTTCTCCTGAGTTTTAGACGAAGTTTACTGCGGTTAAGTACGTATGCAGTCATTGGGCTGGAAATACCGGTTTTGGGATTCTGCACAGAAAGGGTTTGCAAACCGCTGAATCCACACGTGAGTTTAACTCTGTCAGTTGAATTCACACATTGACAACCTTTCAGTTAGATAGCTCCGTTTTGGTTTTAGGAGCAGATATTTCTCTGTACATCCTATGGTCCCATTCACTCGGGAATATCCCAACGCAGCTCCTAGAAGAAACGTGTTTCTGACTCGCTGAATTTCAACATAGATTCAACTCTCTTAGGTGAACGAACGCACAGCAGAGCAGTTTCAAGGAAACGTTTCTCCTGAGTTTTAGACGAAGTTTACTGCGGTTTAGTACGTATTCCAGCATTGGGCTGGAAATACCGGTTTTGGGATTCTGCACAGAAAGGGTTTGCAAACGGCTGAATCCACACGTGAGTTGAACTCTGTCAGTTGAATGCACGCATTGACAACCATTGAGTTAGATATTTCCGTTTTGGTTTTCGGAGCAGATATTTCTCTGTACAGCCTGTGGTCCCATTCACTCGGGAATATCCGAAAGCAGCTCCTAGAAGAAACGTGTTTCTGACTCGCTGAATCTCAACATAGATTCAACTCTCTTAGGTGAGCGAAAGCACAGCAGAGCAGTTTCAAGGAAACGTTTCTCCTGAGTTTTAGACGTAGTTTCCTGCTGTTTAGTACGTATGCCGGCATTGGGCTGGAAATACCGTTTTTGTGATTCTGCACAGAAATGATTTGCCAACCGCTGAAACCACACGTGAGTTTAACTCTGTCAGTTGAATGCACACATTGACAACCATTGAGTTAGATAGCTCCGTTTTGGTTTTAGGAGCAGATATTTCTCTGTACAGCCTATGGTCCCATTCACTCGGGAATATCCCAACGCGGCTCCTAGAAGAAAAGTGTTTCTGACTCGCTGAATCTCAACATAGATTCAACTCTCTTAGGTGAACGAAGGCACAGCAGAGCAGTTTCAAGGAAACGTTTCTCCTGAGTTTTAGACGATGTTTACTGCGGTTTAGTACGTATGCCGCCATTGGGCTGGAAATACCGGTTTTGGGATTCTTCACAGAAAGGTCTTGCAAACGGCTGATTGCACACGTGAGTTTAACACTGTCAGTTGAATGCAAACATTGACAACCATTCAGTTAGATACCTCCGTTTTGGTTCTAAGAGCAGATATTTCTCTGTACAGCCTATGGTCCCATTCACTCGGGAATATCCCAACGCAGCTCCTAGAAGAAACGTGTTTCTGACTCGCTGAATCTCAACATAGATTCAACTCTCTTAGGTGAACGAACGCACCGCAGAGCAGTTTCAAGGAAACGTTTCTCCTGAGTTTTAGACGATGTTTACTGCGGTTTAGTACGTATGCCGGCATTGGGCTGGAAATACCGGATTGGGGATTCTGTACAGAAAGGGTTTGCAAACCGCTGAATCCACACGTGAGTTTAACTCTGTCAGTTGAATGCACACATTGACAACTATTAAGTTAGATAGCTCCGTTTTGGTTTTAGGAGCAGATATTTCTCTGTAGAGCCTATGGTCCCATTCACTCGGGAATATCCCAACGCAGCTCCTAGAAGAAACGTGTTTCTGACTCGCTGAATCTCAACATAGATTCAACTCTCTTAGGTGAACGAACGCAGAGCAGAGCAGTTTCAAGGAAACGTTTCTCCTGAGTTTTAGACGAAGTTTACTGCGGTTTAGTACATATGCCGGCATTGGGCTGGAAATACCGGTTTTGGGATTCGGCACAGAAAGGGTTTGCAAACCGCTGAATCCGCACGTGAGTTTAACTCTGTCAGTTGAATGCACGCATTGACAGCCATTGAGTTAGATAGCTCCGTTTTGGTTTTCGGAGCAGATATTTCTCTGTACAGCCTATGGTCCCATTCACTCGGGAATATCCCAACGCAGCTCCTAGAAGAAACGTGTTTCTGACTCTCTGAATCTCAACTTAGATTCAACTCTCTTAGGTGAACGAACGCACAGCAGAGCAGTTTCAAGGACACGTTTCTCCCGAGTTTTAGACGATGTTTACTGCGGTTTAGTACGTATGCCGGCATTGGGCTGGAAATACCGGTTTGGGGATTCTGCACAGAAAGGGTTTGCAAACCGCTGAAACCACACGTGAGTTTACCTCTGTCAGTTGAATGCACACATTGACAACCTATGATCCCATTCACTCGGGAATATCCCAACGCAGCTCCTAGAAGAAACGTGTTTCTGACTCGCTCAATCTCAACATAGATTCAACTCTCTTAGGTGAACGAACGCACAGCAGAGCAGTGTCAAGGAAACGTTTCTACTGAGTTTTAGACGATGTTTACTGCGGTTTAGGACGTATGCCAGCATTGGGCTGGAAATACCGGTTTTGGTATTTCCAGTTAGATAGCTCCGTTTTGGTTTTAGGAGCAGATATTTCTCTGTACAGCCTATGGTCCCATTCACTCGGGAATATCCCCACGCAGCTGCTAGAAGAAACGTGTTTCTGACTCTCTGAATCTCAACATAGATTCAACTCTCTTAGGTTAACGAACGCACAGCAGAGCAGTTTCAAGGACACGTTTCTACTGAATTTTAGACGATGTATACTGCGGTTTAGTACGTATACCGGCATTGGGCTGGAAATACCGGTTTTGGGATTCTTCACAGAAGGGGTTTGCAAACAGCTGAATGCACACGTGAGTTTAACTCTGTCAGTTGAATGCACACATTGACAACCATTGAGTTAGATAGCTCCGTTTTGGTTTTAGGAGCAGATATTTCTCTGTACAGCCTATGGTCCCATTCACTCGGGAATATCCCAACGCGGCTCCTAGAAGAAAAGTGTTTCTGACTCGCTGAATCTCAACATAGATTCAACTCTCTTAGGTGAACGAAGACACAGCAGAGCAGTTTCAAGGAAACGTTTCTCCTGAGTTTTAGACGATGTTTACTGCGGTTTAGTACGTATGCCGGCATTGGGCTGGAAATACCGGTTTTGGGATTCTTCACAGAAAGGGTTTGCAAACAGCTGAATGCACACGTGAGTTTAACTCTGTCAGTTGAATGCACACATTGACAACCATTCAGTTATTTATCTCCGTTTTGGTTTTAGGAGCAGATATTTCTTTGTACAGCCTATGGTCCCATTCACTCGGGAATATCCCAACGCAGCTCCTAGAAGAAACGTGTTTCTGACTCGCTGAATCTCAACATAGATTCAACTCTCTTACGTGAACGAAGGCACAGCAGAGCAGTTTCAAGGCAACGTTTCTCCCGAGTTTTAGACGAAGTTTACTGCGGTTTAGTACGTATGCCAGCATTGGGCTGGAAATACCGGTTTGGGGATTCTGCACAGAAAGGATTTGCAAACCGCTGAATCCACAAGTGAGTTTAACTCTCTCAGTTGAATGCACGCATTGACAACCATTGAGTTAGATATCTCCGTTTTGGTTCTAGGAGCAGATATTTCTCTGTACAGCCTATGGTCCCATTCACTCGGGAATATCCCAACGTGGCTCCTAGAAGAAACGTGTTTCTGACTCGCTGAATCTCAACATAGATTCAACTCTCTTAGGTGAACGAAGGCACAGCAGAGCAGATTAAAGGAAACGTTTGTCCTGAGTTTTAGACGATGTTTACTGCCGTTTAGTACGTAAGCCGGCATTGGGCTGGAAATACCGGTTTAGGGATTCTGTACAGAAAGGGTTTGCAACCGCTGAATCCACACGTGAGTTTAACTCTGTCAGTTGAATGCACACATTGACAACCATTCAGTTAGATAGCTCCGTTTTGGTTTTAGAAGCAGATATTACTCTATACAGCCTATGGTCCCTTTGACTCGGGAATATCCCAACGCGGCTCCTAGAAGAAACGTGTTTCTGACCCGCTGAATCTCAACATAGATTCAACTCTCTTAGGTGAAGGAACGCACAGCAGAGCAGTTTCAAGGAAACGTTTCTCCTGAGTTTTAGAGGAAGTTTACGGCGGTTTAGAACGTATTCCGGCATTGGGCTGGAAACACCGGTTTTGTGATTCTACACAGAAAGGGTTTGCAAACCGCTGAATCCACAGGTGAGTTTAACTGTGTCAGTTGAATGCACACATTGACAACCATTCTGTTAGATAGCTCCGTTTTGGTTTTAGGAGCAGATATTTCTCTGTACAGCCTATGGTCCCATTCACTCGGGAATATCCCAACGCAGCTCCTAGAAGAAACGTGTTTCTGACTCGCTGAATCTCAACATATATTCAACTCTCTTAGGTGAACGAACGCACAGCAGAGCAATTTCAAGGAAACGTTTCTCTGGAATTTTAGACGAAGTTTACTGCGGTTTAGTACGTATGCCGTCATTGGGCTGGAAATACCGGTTTTGGGATTCTACACAGAAAGGGTTTGTAAACCGCTGAATCCACACGTGAGTTTATCTCCGTCCGCTGAATGCACACATTGACAACCTTTCAGTTAGATAGCTCCGTTTTGGTTTTAGGAGCAGATATTTCTCTGTACAGACTATGGTCCCAATCACTCGGGAATATCCCAATGCAGCTCCTAGAAGAAACCTGTTTCTGACTCGCTGAATCTCAACATAGATTCAACTCTCTTAGGTGAACGAACGCACAGCAGAGCAGCTTCAAGGAAACGTTTCTCCTGAGTTTCAGACGAAGTTTATTGCGGTTTAGTACGTATTCCGGAATTGGGCTGGAAACACAGGTTTTGGGATTCTGCACAGAAAGCGTTTGGAAACCGCTGAATCCACAGGTGAGTTTAACTCTGTCAGTTGAATGCACACATTGACAACCATTCAGTTAGATAGCTCCGTTTTGGTTTTAGGAGCAGATATTTCTCTGTACAGCCTATGGTCCCATTCAGTCGGGAATATCCCAATGCAGCTCCTAGAATAAACGGTTTTCTGACTCGCTGAATCTCAGCATAGATTCAACTCTCTTAGGTGAACGAACCCACAGCAGAGCAGTTTCAAGGACACGTTTCTCCTGAGTTTTAGACGAAGTTTACTACGGTTTAGTACGTATGCCAGAATTGGGCTGGAAATACGGGATTTGGGATTCTGCACAGAAAGGGTTTGCAAACCGCTGAATCCACACGTGAGTTTAACTCTGTCAGTTGAATGCACACATTGACAACCATTCAGTTAGATAGCTCCGTTTTGGTTTTAGGAGCAGATATTTCTCTGTACAGCCTATGGTCCCATTCACTCGGGAATATCCCAACGCAGCTCCTAGAAGAAACGTGTTTCTGACTCTCTGAATCTCAACATAGATTCAAATCTCTTAGGTGAACGAACGCACAGCAGAGCAGTTTCAAGGAAACGTTTCTCTGGAGTTTTAGACGAAGTTTACTGCGGTTTAGTACGTATACCGTCATTGGGCTGGAAATACCGGTTTTGGGATTCTACACAGAAAGGTTTTGTAAACCGCTGAATCCACACGTGAGTTTATCTCCGTCCGCTGAATGCACACATTGACAACCTTTCAGTTAGATAGCTCCGTTTTGGTTTTAGGAGCAGATATTTCTCTGTACAGCCAATGGTCCCATTCACTCGGGAATATCCCAACGCAGCTCCTAGAAGAAACGTGTTTCTGACTCGCTGAATCTCAACATAGATTCAACTCTCTTAGGTGAACGAACGAACAGCATAGCAGTTTCAAGGAAACGTTTCTCCGGAGTTTTAGACGATGTTTACTGCCGTTTAGTACGTATGCCGGCATTGGGCTGGAAATACCGGTTTTGGGATTCTGTACAGAAAGGGTTTGCAAACCGCTGAATCCACACGTGAGTTTAACTCTGTCAGTTGAATGCACACATTGACCACCATTCACTTAGAAAGCTCCGTTTTGGTTATAGGATCAGATATTTCTCTGTACAGCCTATGATCCCATTCACTCGGGAATATCCCAACGCAACTCCTAGAAGAAACGTGTTTCTGACTCTCTGAATCTCAACATAGATTCAACTCTCTTAGGTGAACGAACGCACAGCAGAGCAGTTTCAAGGAAACGTTTCTCCTGAGTGTTCGACGAAGTTTCCTTTTGTTTAGTACGTATGCCGGCATTGGGCTGGAAATACCGGTTTTGCGATTCTGCACAGAAAGGGTTTGCCAACCGCTGAAACCACATGTAAGTTTAACTCTGTCAGTTGAAGGCACACATTGACAGCCATTCAGTTAGATGGCTCCGTTTTGGTTTTAGAAGCAGGTATTTCTCTGTACAGCCTATGGTCCCATTCACTCGGGAATATCCCAACGCAGCTCCTAGAAGAAACGTGTTTCTGACTCGGTGAATCTCAACATAGATTCAACTCTCTTAGGTGAACGAACGCACAGCAGAGCAGTTTCAAGAAAACGTTTCTCCTGAGTTTTAGATGATGTTTACTGCGGTTTAGTACGTATGCCGGCATTCGGCTGGAAATACCGGTTTTGGGATTCTTCACAGAAAGGGTTTGCAAACCGCTGAATCCACACGTGAGTTTAACTCTGTCAGTTGAATGCACACATTGACAACCATTGAGTTAGATAGCTCCGTTTTGGTTTTAGGAGCAGATATTTCTCTGTACAGCCTATGGTCCCATTCACTCGGGAATATCCCAACGCAGCTCCTAGAAGAAACGTGTTTCTGACTCGCTGAATCTCAACATAGATTCAACTCTCTTAGGTGAACGAACGCACAGCAGAGCAGTTAAACGGAAACGTCTCTCCTGAATTTTAGACGATGTTTACTGCGGTTTAGTACGTATTCCGGCAATGGGCTGGAAATACTGGTTTGGGGATTCTGCACAGAAAGGGTTTGCAAACCGCTGAATGCACACTTGAGTTTACCTCTGTCAGTTGAATGCACACATTGACAACCATTCAGTTAGATAGCTCCGTTTTGGTTTTAGGAGCAGATATTTCTCTGTACAGCCTATGGTCCCATTCACTCGGGAATATCCCAACGCAGCTCCTAGAAGAAACGTGTTTCTGACTCGCTGAATCTCAACGTAGATTCAACTCTCTTAGGTGAACGAACGCACAGCAGAGCAGTTTTAAGGAAACGTTTCTCCTGAGTTTTATAAGAAGTTTCCTGCTGTTTAGTACGTATGCCGGCATTGGGCTGGAAATACCGGTTTTGGGATTCTGCACAGAAAGGGTTTGCAAACCGCTGAATCCACACGTGAGTTTAGCTCTGTCAGTTGAATGCATACATTGACAACCATTGACTTAGATAGCTCCGTTTTGGTTTTCGGAGCAGATATTTCTCTGTACAGCCTATGGTCCCATTCACTCGGGAATATCCCAACGCATCTCCTAGAAGAAACGTGTTTCTGACTCTCTGAATCTCAACATAGATTCAACTCTCTTAGGTTAACGAACGCACAGCAGAGCAGTTTCAAGGACACGTTTCTCCTGAGTTTTAGACGATGTTTACTGCGGTTTAGTACGTATGCCGGCATTGGGCTGGAAATACCGGTTTTGGGATTCTTCACAGAAGGGGTTTGCAAACAGCTGAATGCACACGTGAGTTTAACTCTGTCAGTTGAATGCACACATTGACAACCATTCAGTTAGATATCTCCGTTTTGGTTTTAGGAGCAGATATTTCTCTGTACAGCCTATGGTCCCATTCACTCGGGAATATCCCAACGCAGCTCCTAGAAGAAACGTGTTTCTGACTCGCTGAATCTCAGCATAGATTAAACTCTCTTAGGTGAACGAACGCACCGCAGAGCAGTTTCAAGGAAACGTTTCTCCTGTGTTTTAGACGAAGTTTCCTGCTGTTTAGTACGTATGCCGGCATTGGGCTGGAAATACCGGTTTGGGGATTCTGTACAGAAAGGGTTTGCAAACCGCTGAATCCACACGTGAGTTTAACTCTGTCAGTTGAATGCACACATTGACAACCATTAAGTTAGATATCTCCGTTTTGGTTTAAGGAGCAGATATTTCTCTGTACAGCCTATGATACCATTCACTCGGGAATATCCCAACGCAGCTCCTAGAAGAAACGTGTTTCTGACTCGCTGAATCTCAACATAGATTCAACTCTCTTAGGTGAACGAACGCACAGCAGAGCAGTGTCAAGGAAACGTTCCTACTGAGTTTTAGACGAAGTTTACTGCGGTTTAGGACGTATGCCAGCATTGGGCTGGAAATACCGGTTTTGGAATTCTGCACAGAAAGGCTTTGCAAACCGCTGAATCCACACGTGAGTTTAACTCTGTCAGTTGAATGCACACATTGACAACCATTGAGTTAGATAGCTCCGTTTAGGTTTTAGGAGCAGATATTTCTCTGTACAGCCTATGGTCCCATTCACTCGGGAATATTCCAACGCAGCTCCTAGAAGAAACGTGTTTCTGACCCGCTGAATCTCAACATAGATTCAACTCTCTTAGGTGAAGGAACGCACAGCAGAGCAGTTTCAAGGAAACGTTTCTCCTGAGTTTTAGAGGAAGTTTACGGCGGTTTAGAACGTATTCCGGCATTGGGCTGGAAACACCGGTTTTGGGATTCTACACAGAAAGGGTTTGCAAACCGCTGAATCCACAGGTGAGTTTAACTGTGTCAGTTGAATGCACACATTGACAACCATTCTGTTAGATAGCTCCGTTTTGGTTTTAGGAGCAGATATTTCTCTGTACAGCCTATGGTCCCATTCACTCGGGAATATCCCAACGCAGCTCCTAGAAGAAACGTGTTTCTGACTCGCTGAATCTCAACATATATTCAACTCTCTTAGGTGAACGAACGCACAGCAGAGCAATTTCAAGGAAACGTTTCTCTGGAATTTTAGACGAAGTTTACTGCGGTTTAGTACGTATGCCGTCATTGGGCTGGAAATACCGGTTTTGGGATTCTACACAGAAAGGGTTTGTAAACCGCTGAATCCACACGTGAGTTTATCTCCGTCCGCTGAATGCACACATTGACAACCTTTCAGTTAGATAGCTCCGTTTTGGTTTTAGGAGCAGATATTTCTCTGTACAGACTATGGTCCCAATCACTCGGGAATATCCCAATGCAGCTCCTAGAAGAAACCTGTTTCTGACTCGCTGAATCTCAACATAGATTCAACTCTCTTAGGTGAACGAACGCACAGCAGAGCAGCTTCAAGGAAACGTTTCTCCTGAGTTTCAGACGAAGTTTATTGCGGTTTAGTACGTATTCCGGAATTGGGCTGGAAACACAGGTTTTGGGATTCTGCACAGAAAGCGTTTGGAAACCGCTGAATCCACAGGTGAGTTTAACTCTGTCAGTTGAATGCACACATTGACAACCATTCAGTTAGATAGCTCCGTTTTGGTTTTAGGAGCAGATATTTCTCTGTACAGCCTATGGTCCCATTCAGTCGGGAATATCCCAATGCAGCTCCTAGAATAAACGGTTTTCTGACTCGCTGAATCTCAGCATAGATTCAACTCTCTTAGGTGAACGAACCCACAGCAGAGCAGTTTCAAGGACACGTTTCTCCTGAGTTTTAGACGAAGTTTACTACGGTTTAGTACGTATGCCAGAATTGGGCTGGAAATACGGGATTTGGGATTCTGCACAGAAAGGGTTTGCAAACCGCTGAATCCACACGTGAGTTTAACTCTGTCAGTTGAATGCACACATTGACAACCATTCAGTTAGATAGCTCCGTTTTTGTTTTAGAAGCAGATATTTCTCTATACAGCCTATGGTCCCATTCACTCAGGAATATCCCAACGCGGCTCCTAGAAGAAACGTGTTTCTGACCCGCTGAATCTCAACATAGATTCAACTCTCTTAGGTGAACGAACGCACAGCAGAGCAGTTTCAAGGAAACGTTTCTCCTGAGTTTTAGACGAAGTTTACGGCGGTTTAGTACGTATTCCGTCATTGGGCTGGAAACACCGGTTTTGGGATTCTACACAGAAAGGGTTTGCAAACCGCTGAATCCACACGTGAGTTTAACTCTGTCAGTTGAATGCACACATTGACAACCATTCAGTTAGATAGCTCCGTTTTGGTTTTAGGAGCAGATATTTCTCTGTACAGCCTATGGTCCCATTCACTCGGGAATATCCCAACGCAGCTCCTAGAAGAAACGTGTTTCTGACTCTCTGAATCTCAACATAGATTCAAATCTCTTAGGTGAACGAACGCACAGCAGAGCAGTTTCAAGGAAACGTTTCTCTGGAGTTTTAGACGAAGTTTACTGCGGTTTAGTACGTATACCGTCATTGGGCTGGAAATACCGGTTTTGGGATTCTACACAGAAAGGTTTTGTAAACCGCTGAATCCACACGTGAGTTTATCTCCGTCCGCTGAATGCACACATTGACAACCTTTCAGTTAGATAGCTCCGTTTTGGTTTTAGGAGCAGATATTTCTCTGTACAGCCAATGGTCCCATTCACTCGGGAATATCCCAACGCAGCTCCTAGAAGAAACGTGTTTCTGACTCGCTGAATCTCAACATAGATTCAACTCTCTTAGGTGAACGAACGAACAGCATAGCAGTTTCAAGGAAACGTTTCTCCGGAGTTTTAGACGATGTTTACTGCCGTTTAGTACGTATGCCGGCATTGGGCTGGAAATACCGGTTTTGGGATTCTGTACAGAAAGGGTTTGCAAACCGCTGAATCCACACGTGAGTTTAACTCTGTCAGTTGAATGCACACATTGACCACCATTCACTTAGAAAGCTCCGTTTTGGTTATAGGATCAGATATTTCTCTGTACAGCCTATGATCCCATTCACTCGGGAATATCCCAACGCAACTCCTAGAAGAAACGTGTTTCTGACTCTCTGAATCTCAACATAGATTCAACTCTCTTAGGTGAACGAACGCACAGCAGAGCAGTTTCAAGGAAACGTTTCTCCTGAGTGTTCGACGAAGTTTCCTTTTGTTTAGTACGTATGCCGGCATTGGGCTGGAAATACCGGTTTTGCGATTCTGCACAGAAAGGGTTTGCCAACCGCTGAAACCACATGTAAGTTTAACTCTGTCAGTTGAAGGCACACATTGACAGCCATTCAGTTAGATGGCTCCGTTTTGGTTTTAGAAGCAGGTATTTCTCTGTACAGCCTATGGTCCCATTCACTCGGGAATATCCCAACGCAGCTCCTAGAAGAAACGTGTTTCTGACTCGGTGAATCTCAACATAGATTCAACTCTCTTAGGTGAACGAACGCACAGCAGAGCAGTTTCAAGAAAACGTTTCTCCTGAGTTTTAGATGATGTTTACTGCGGTTTAGTACGTATGCCGGCATTCGGCTGGAAATACCGGTTTTGGGATTCTTCACAGAAAGGGTTTGCAAACCGCTGAATCCACACGTGAGTTTAACTCTGTCAGTTGAATGCACACATTGACAACCATTGAGTTAGATAGCTCCGTTTTGGTTTTAGGAGCAGATATTTCTCTGTACAGCCTATGGTCCCATTCACTCGGGAATATCCCAACGCAGCTCCTAGAAGAAACGTGTTTCTGACTCGCTGAATCTCAACATAGATTCAACTCTCTTAGGTGAACGAACGCACAGCAGAGCAGTTAAACGGAAACGTCTCTCCTGAATTTTAGACGATGTTTACTGCGGTTTAGTACGTATTCCGGCAATGGGCTGGAAATACTGGTTTGGGGATTCTGCACAGAAAGGGTTTGCAAACCGCTGAATGCACACTTGAGTTTACCTCTGTCAGTTGAATGCACACATTGACAACCATTCAGTTAGATAGCTCCGTTTTGGTTTTAGGAGCAGATATTTCTCTGTACAGCCTATGGTCCCATTCACTCGGGAATATCCCAACGCAGCTCCTAGAAGAAACGTGTTTCTGACTCGCTGAATCTCAACGTAGATTCAACTCTCTTAGGTGAACGAACGCACAGCAGAGCAGTTTTAAGGAAACGTTTCTCCTGAGTTTTATAAGAAGTTTCCTGCTGTTTAGTACGTATGCCGGCATTGGGCTGGAAATACCGGTTTTGGGATTCTGCACAGAAAGGGTTTGCAAACCGCTGAATCCACACGTGAGTTTAGCTCTGTCAGTTGAATGCATACATTGACAACCATTGACTTAGATAGCTCCGTTTTGGTTTTCGGAGCAGATATTTCTCTGTACAGCCTATGGTCCCATTCACTCGGGAATATCCCAACGCATCTCCTAGAAGAAACGTGTTTCTGACTCTCTGAATCTCAACATAGATTCAACTCTCTTAGGTTAACGAACGCACAGCAGAGCAGTTTCAAGGACACGTTTCTCCTGAGTTTTAGACGATGTTTACTGCGGTTTAGTACGTATGCCGGCATTGGGCTGGAAATACCGGTTTTGGGATTCTTCACAGAAGGGGTTTGCAAACAGCTGAATGCACACGTGAGTTTAACTCTGTCAGTTGAATGCACACATTGACAACCATTCAGTTAGATATCTCCGTTTTGGTTTTAGGAGCAGATATTTCTCTGTACAGCCTATGGTCCCATTCACTCGGGAATATCCCAACGCAGCTCCTAGAAGAAACGTGTTTCTGACTCGCTGAATCTCAGCATAGATTAAACTCTCTTAGGTGAACGAACGCACCGCAGAGCAGTTTCAAGGAAACGTTTCTCCTGTGTTTTAGACGAAGTTTCCTGCTGTTTAGTACGTATGCCGGCATTGGGCTGGAAATACCGGTTTGGGGATTCTGTACAGAAAGGGTTTGCAAACCGCTGAATCCACACGTGAGTTTAACTCTGTCAGTTGAATGCACACATTGACAACCATTAAGTTAGATATCTCCGTTTTGGTTTAAGGAGCAGATATTTCTCTGTACAGCCTATGATACCATTCACTCGGGAATATCCCAACGCAGCTCCTAGAAGAAACGTGTTTCTGACTCGCTGAATCTCAACATAGATTCAACTCTCTTAGGTGAACGAACGCACAGCAGAGCAGTGTCAAGGAAACGTTCCTACTGAGTTTTAGACGAAGTTTACTGCGGTTTAGGACGTATGCCAGCATTGGGCTGGAAATACCGGTTTTGGAATTCTGCACAGAAAGGCTTTGCAAACCGCTGAATCCACACGTGAGTTTAACTCTGTCAGTTGAATGCACACATTGACAACCATTGAGTTAGATAGCTCCGTTTAGGTTTTAGGAGCAGATATTTCTCTGTACAGCCTATGGTCCCATTCACTCGGGAATATTCCAACGCAGCTCCTAGAAGAAACGTGTTTCTGACCCGCTGAATCTCAACATAGATTCAACTCTCTTAGGTGAAGGAACGCACAGCAGAGCAGTTTCAAGGAAACGTTTCTCCTGAGTTTTAGAGGAAGTTTACGGCGGTTTAGAACGTATTCCGGCATTGGGCTGGAAACACCGGTTTTGGGATTCTACACAGAAAGGGTTTGCAAACCGCTGAATCCACAGGTGAGTTTAACTGTGTCAGTTGAATGCACACATTGACAACCATTCTGTTAGATAGCTCCGTTTTGGTTTTAGGAGCAGATATTTCTCTGTACAGCCTATGGTCCCATTCACTCGGGAATATCCCAACGCAGCTCCTAGAAGAAACGTGTTTCTGACTCGCTGAATCTCAACATATATTCAACTCTCTTAGGTGAACGAACGCACAGCAGAGCAATTTCAAGGAAACGTTTCTCTGGAATTTTAGACGAAGTTTACTGCGGTTTAGTACGTATGCCGTCATTGGGCTGGAAATACCGGTTTTGGGATTCTACACAGAAAGGGTTTGTAAACCGCTGAATCCACACGTGAGTTTATCTCCGTCCGCTGAATGCACACATTGACAACCTTTCAGTTAGATAGCTCCGTTTTGGTTTTAGGAGCAGATATTTCTCTGTACAGACTATGGTCCCAATCACTCGGGAATATCCCAATGCAGCTCCTAGAAGAAACCTGTTTCTGACTCGCTGAATCTCAACATAGATTCAACTCTCTTAGGTGAACGAACGCACAGCAGAGCAGCTTCAAGGAAACGTTTCTCCTGAGTTTCAGACGAAGTTTATTGCGGTTTAGTACGTATTCCGGAATTGGGCTGGAAACACAGGTTTTGGGATTCTGCACAGAAAGCGTTTGGAAACCGCTGAATCCACAGGTGAGTTTAACTCTGTCAGTTGAATGCACACATTGACAACCATTCAGTTAGATAGCTCCGTTTTGGTTTTAGGAGCAGATATTTCTCTGTACAGCCTATGGTCCCATTCAGTCGGGAATATCCCAATGCAGCTCCTAGAATAAACGGTTTTCTGACTCGCTGAATCTCAGCATAGATTCAACTCTCTTAGGTGAACGAACCCACAGCAGAGCAGTTTCAAGGACACGTTTCTCCTGAGTTTTAGACGAAGTTTACTACGGTTTAGTACGTATGCCAGAATTGGGCTGGAAATACGGGATTTGGGATTCTGCACAGAAAGGGTTTGCAAACCGCTGAATCCACACGTGAGTTTAACTCTGTCAGTTGAATGCACACATTGACAACCATTCAGTTAGATAGCTCCGTTTTTGTTTTAGAAGCAGATATTTCTCTATACAGCCTATGGTCCCATTCACTCAGGAATATCCCAACGCGGCTCCTAGAAGAAACGTGTTTCTGACCCGCTGAATCTCAACATAGATTCAACTCTCTTAGGTGAACGAACGCACAGCAGAGCAGTTTCAAGGAAACGTTTCTCCTGAGTTTTAGACGAAGTTTACGGCGGTTTAGTACGTATTCCGTCATTGGGCTGGAAACACCGGTTTTGGGATTCTACACAGAAAGGGTTTGCAAACCGCTGAATCCACACGTGAGTTTAACTCTGTCAGTTGAATGCACACATTGACAACCATTCAGTTAGATAGCTCCGTTTTGGTTTTAGGAGCAGATATTTCTCTGTACAGCCTATGGTCCCATTCACTCGGGAATATCCCAACGCAGCTCCTAGAAGAAACGTGTTTCTGACTCTCTGAATCTCAACATAGATTCAAATCTCTTAGGTGAACGAACGCACAGCAGAGCAGTTTCAAGGAAACGTTTCTCTGGAGTTTTAGACGAAGTTTACTGCGGTTTAGTACGTATACCGTCATTGGGCTGGAAATACCGGTTTTGGGATTCTACACAGAAAGGTTTTGTAAACCGCTGAATCCACACGTGAGTTTATCTCCGTCCGCTGAATGCACACATTGACAACCTTTCAGTTAGATAGCTCCGTTTTGGTTTTAGGAGCAGATATTTCTCTGTACAGCCAATGGTCCCATTCACTCGGGAATATCCCAACGCAGCTCCTAGAAGAAACGTGTTTCTGACTCGCTGAATCTCAACATAGATTCAACTCTCTTAGGTGAACGAACGAACAGCATAGCAGTTTCAAGGAAACGTTTCTCCGGAGTTTTAGACGATGTTTACTGCCGTTTAGTACGTATGCCGGCATTGGGCTGGAAATACCGGTTTTGGGATTCTGTACAGAAAGGGTTTGCAAACCGCTGAATCCACACGTGAGTTTAACTCTGTCAGTTGAATGCACACATTGACCACCATTCACTTAGAAAGCTCCGTTTTGGTTATAGGATCAGATATTTCTCTGTACAGCCTATGATCCCATTCACTCGGGAATATCCCAACGCAACTCCTAGAAGAAACGTGTTTCTGACTCTCTGAATCTCAACATAGATTCAACTCTCTTAGGTGAACGAACGCACAGCAGAGCAGTTTCAAGGAAACGTTTCTCCTGAGTGTTCGACGAAGTTTCCTTTTGTTTAGTACGTATGCCGGCATTGGGCTGGAAATACCGGTTTTGCGATTCTGCACAGAAAGGGTTTGCCAACCGCTGAAACCACATGTAAGTTTAACTCTGTCAGTTGAAGGCACACATTGACAGCCATTCAGTTAGATGGCTCCGTTTTGGTTTTAGAAGCAGGTATTTCTCTGTACAGCCTATGGTCCCATTCACTCGGGAATATCCCAACGCAGCTCCTAGAAGAAACGTGTTTCTGACTCGGTGAATCTCAACATAGATTCAACTCTCTTAGGTGAACGAACGCACAGCAGAGCAGTTTCAAGAAAACGTTTCTCCTGAGTTTTAGATGATGTTTACTGCGGTTTAGTACGTATGCCGGCATTCGGCTGGAAATACCGGTTTTGGGATTCTTCACAGAAAGGGTTTGCAAACCGCTGAATCCACACGTGAGTTTAACTCTGTCAGTTGAATGCACACATTGACAACCATTGAGTTAGATAGCTCCGTTTTGGTTTTAGGAGCAGATATTTCTCTGTACAGCCTATGGTCCCATTCACTCGGGAATATCCCAACGCAGCTCCTAGAAGAAACGTGTTTCTGACTCGCTGAATCTCAACATAGATTCAACTCTCTTAGGTGAACGAACGCACAGCAGAGCAGTTAAACGGAAACGTCTCTCCTGAATTTTAGACGATGTTTACTGCGGTTTAGTACGTATTCCGGCAATGGGCTGGAAATACTGGTTTGGGGATTCTGCACAGAAAGGGTTTGCAAACCGCTGAATGCACACTTGAGTTTACCTCTGTCAGTTGAATGCACACATTGACAACCATTCAGTTAGATAGCTCCGTTTTGGTTTTAGGAGCAGATATTTCTCTGTACAGCCTATGGTCCCATTCACTCGGGAATATCCCAACGCAGCTCCTAGAAGAAACGTGTTTCTGACTCGCTGAATCTCAACGTAGATTCAACTCTCTTAGGTGAACGAACGCACAGCAGAGCAGTTTTAAGGAAACGTTTCTCTTGAGTTTTATAAGAAGTTTCCTGCTGTTTAGTACGTATGCCGGCATTGGGCTGGAAATACCGGTTTTGGGATTCTGCACAGAAAGGGTTTGCAAACCGCTGAATCCACACGTGAGTTTAGCTCTGTCAGTTGAATGCATACATTGACAACCATTGACTTAGATAGCTCCGTTTTGGTTTTCGGAGCAGATATTTCTCTGTACAGCCTATGGTCCCATTCACTCGGGAATATCCCAACGCATCTCCTAGAAGAAACGTGTTTCTGACTCTCTGAATCTCAACATAGATTCAACTCTCGTAGGTTAACGAACGCACAGCAGAGCAGTTTCAAGGACACGTTTCTCCTGAGTTTTAGACGATGTTTACTGCGGTTTAGTACGTATGCCGGCATTGGGCTGGAAATACGGGTTTTGGGATTCTTCACAGAAGGGGTTTGCAAACAGCTGAATGCACACGTGAGTTTAACTCTGTCAGTTGAATGCACACATTGACAACCATTCAGTTAGATATCTCCGTTTTGGTTTTAGGAGCAGATATTTCTCTGTACAGCCTATGGTCCCATTCACTCGGGAATATCCCAACGCAGCTCCTAGAAGAAACGTGTTTCTGACTCGCTGAATCTCAGCATAGATTAAACTCTCTTAGGTGAACGAACGCACCGCAGAGCAGTTTCAAGGAAACGTTTCTCCTGTGTTTTAGACGAAGTTTCCTGCTGTTTAGTACGTATGCCGGCATTGGGCTGGAAATACCGGTTTGGGGATTCTGTACAGAAAGGGTTTGCAAACCGCTGAATCCACACGTGAGTTTAACTCTGTCAGTTGAATGCACACATTGACAACCATTAAGTTAGATATCTCCGTTTTGGTTTAAGGAGCAGATATTTCTCTGTACAGCCTATGATACCATTCACTCGGGAATATCCCAACGCAGCTCCTAGAAGAAACGTGTTTCTGACTCGCTGAATCTCAACATAGATTCAACTCTCTTAGGTGAACGAACGCACAGCAGAGCAGTGTCAAGGAAACGTTCCTACTGAGTTTTAGACGAAGTTTACTGCGGTTTAGGACGTATGCCAGCATTGGGCTGGAAATACCGGTTTTGGAATTCTGCACAGAAAGGCTTTGCAAACCGCTGAATCCACACGTGAGTTTAACTCTGTCAGTTGAATGCACACATTGACAACCATTGAGTTAGATAGCTCCGTTTAGGTTTTAGGAGCAGATATTTCTCTGTACAGCCTATGGTCCCATTCACTCGGGAATATTCCAACGCAGCTCCTAGAAGAAACGTGTTTCTGACTCGCTGAATCTCAACATAGATTAAACTCTCTTAGGTGAACGAAGGCACAGCAGAGCAGTTTCAAGGAAACGTTTCTCCTAAGCTTTAGACGAAGTTTACTGCGGTTTAGTACGTATGCCGGCATTGGGCTGGAAATTCCGGTTTTGGGATTCTGCACAGAAAGGGTTTGCAAACCGCTGAATCCACACGTGAGTTTAACTCTCTCAGTTGAATACACGCATTGAGAACCATTGAGTTACATAGCTCCGTTTTGGTTTTCGGAGTAGATATTTCTCTGTACAGCCTACGGTCCCATTCACTCGGGAATATCCCAACGCAGCTCCTAGAAGAAACGTGTTTCTGACTCGCTGAATCTCAACATAGATTCACCTCTCTTAGGTGAACGAACGCACAGCAGAGCAGTTTTAAGGAAACGTTTCTCCTGAGGTTTAGACGAAGTTTCCTGCTGTTTAGTACGTATGCCGGCATTGGGCTGGAAGTTCCGGTTTTGGGATTCTGCACAGAAAGGGTTTGCAAACCGCTGAATCCACACGTGAGTTTAGCTCTGTCAGTTGAATGCATACATTGACAACCATTGACTTAGATAGCTCCGTTTTGGTTTTAGGATCAGATATTTCTCTGTACAGCCTATGGTCCCATTCACTCGGGAATATCCCAACGCAGCTCCTAGAAGAAACGTGTTTCTGACTCGCTGAATCTCAACATAGATTCAACTCTCTTAGGTGAACGAACGCACTGCAGAGCAGTTTCAAAGAAACGTTTCTCCTGAGTTTTAGACGAAGTTTACTGCGGTTAAGTACGTATGCAGTCATTGGGCTGGAAATACCGGTTTTGGGATTCTGCACAGAAAGGGTTTGCAAACCGCTGAATCCACACGTGAGTTTAACTCTGTCAGTTGAATTCACACATTGACAACCTTTCAGTTAGATAGCTCCGTTTTGGTTTTAGGAGCAGATATTTCTCTGTACATCCTATGGTCCCATTCACTCGGGAATATCCCAACGCAGCTCCTAGAAGAAACGTGTTTCTGACTCGCTGAATTTCAACATAGATTCAACTCTCTTAGGTGAACGAACGCACAGCAGAGCAGTTTCAAGGAAACGTTTCTCCTGAGTTTTAGACGAAGTTTACTGCGGTTTAGTGCGTATTCCAGCATTGGGCTGGAAATACCGGTTTTGGGATTCTGCACAGAAAGGGTTTGCAAACGGCTGAATCCACACGTGAGTTTAACTCTGTCAGTTGAATGCACACATTGACAACCATTCATTTAGATATCTCCGTTTTGGTTTTAGGAGCAGATATTTCTCTATACAGCCTATGGTCCCATTCACTCGGGAATATCCCAACGCAGCTCCTAGAAGAAAGGTGTTTCTGATTCGCTGAATCTCAACATAGATTCAACTCTCTTAGGTGAACGAACGCACAGCAGAGCAGTTTCAAGGAAACGTTTCTCCTGAGTGTTAGACGATGTTTACTGCGGTTTAGTACGTATGCTGGCATTGGGCTGGAAACACCGGTTTGGGGATTTTGTACAGAAAGGGTTTGCAAACCACTGAATCCACACTTTAGTTTAATTCTGTCAGTTGAATGCACACATTGACAACCATTCAGTGAGATAGCTAAGTTTTCGTTTTAGGAGCGGATATTTCTCTGTACAGCCTGTGGTCCCATTCACTCGGGAATATCCGAACGCAGCTCCTAGAAGAAACGTGTTTCTGACTCGCTGAATCTCAACATAGATTCAACTCTCTTAGGTGAGCGAAAGCACAGCAGAGCAGTTTCAAGGAAACGTTTCTCCTGAGTTTTAGACGTAGTTTCCTGCTGTTTAGTACGTATGCCGGCATTGGGCTGGAAATACCGTTTTTGTGATTCTGCACAGAAATGATTTGCCAACCGCTGAAACCACACGTGAGTTTAACTCTGTCAGTTGAATGCACACATTGACAACCATTCAGTTAGATAGCTATGTTTTGGTTTTAGAAGCAGATATTTCTCTATACAGCCTATGGTCCCATTCACTCGGCAATATCCCAACGCAGCTCCTAGAAGAAACGTGTTTCTGACTCGCTGAATCTCAACATAGATTAAACTCTCTTAGGTGAACGAGCGAACAGCAGAGCAGTTTCAAGGAAACGATTCTCCTGAGTTTTAGACGAAGTTTCCTGCTGTTTAGTACGTATGTCGGCATTGGGTTGGAAATCCCGGTTTTGCGATTTTGCACAGAGAGGGTTTGCTAACCGCTGACAACACACGTAAGTTTAACTCTGTCAGTTGAATGCACGCAGTGACAACCATTGAGTTAGATAATTCCGTTTTGGTTTTCGGAGCAGATATTTCTCTGTACAGCCTATGGTCCCATTCACTCGGGAATATCCCTACGCAGCTCCTAGAAGAAACGTGTTTCTGACTCGCTGAATCTCAACATAGATTCAACTCTCTTAGTTGAACGAACGCACAGCCGAGCAGTTTGAAGGACACGTTTCTCCTGAGATTTATACGATGTTTACTGCGGTTTAGTACGTATACCGGCATTGGGCTGGAAATACCGGTTTTGGAATTCTGCACAGAAAGGGTTTGCAAACCGCTGAATCCACACGTGAGTTTAACTCTGTGAGTTGAATGCACACATTGAAAACCATTCAGTTAGATATCTCCGTTTTGGTTCTACGAGCAGATATTTCTCTGTACAGCCTATGGTCCCATTCACTCGGGAATATCCCAACGCGGCTCCTAGAAGAAACGTGTTTCTGACTCGCTGAATCTCAACATAGATTCAACTCTCTTAGGTGAACGAAGGCACAGCAGAGCAGTTTCAAGGAAACGTTTCTCCTGAGTTTTAGACGATGTTTACTGCGGTTTTGTACGTATTCCGGTATTGGGCTGGAAATACCGGTTTTGGGATTCTTCACAGAAAGGGTTTGCAAACGGCTGATTGCACACGTGAGTTTAACTCTGTCAGTTGAATGCACGCATTGACAACCATTGAGTTAGATATTTCCGTTTTGGTTTTCGGAGCAGATATTTCTCTGTACAGCCTATGGTCCCATTCACTCGGGAATATCCCAACGCAGCTCCTAGAAGAAACGTGTTTCTGACTCGCTGAATCTCAACATAGATTCAACTCTCTTAGGTGAACGAAGGCACAGCAGAGCAGTTTCAAGGAAACGTTTCTCCTGAGTTTTAGACGATGTTTACTGCAATTTAGTACGTATGCCGGCATTGGGCTGGAAATACCGGTTTTGGGATTCTGCACAGAAAGGGTTTGCAAACCGCTGAATCCACACGTGAGTTTAACTCTATCAGTTGAATGCACACATTGACAACCATTCAGTTAGATATCTCCGTTTTGGTTTTAGGAGCAGATATTTCTCTGTACAGCCTATGGTCCCATTTACTCGGGAATATCCCAACGCAGCTACTAGAAGAAACGTGTTTCTGACTCTCTGAATGTCAACATAGATTCAACTCTCTTAGGTGAACGAACGCACTGCAGAGCAGATTCAAAGAAACGTTTCTCCTGAGTTTTAGACGAAGTTTACTGCGGTTTAGTACGTATGCAGTCATTGGGCTGGAAATACCGGTTTTGGGATTCTGCACAGAAAGGGTTTGCAAACCGCTGAATCCACACGTGAGTTTAACTCTGTCAGTTGAATTCACACATTGACAACCTTTCAGTTAGATAGCTCCGTTTTGGTTTTAGGAGCAGATATTTCTCTGTACAGACTATGGTCCCATTCACTCGGGAATATCCCAACGCAGCTCCTAGAAGAAAGGTGTTTCTGATTCGCTGAATCTCAACATAGATTCAACTCTCTTAGGTGAACGAACGCACAGCAGAGCAGTTTCAAGGAAACGTTTCTCCTGAGTGTTAGACGATGTTTACTGCGGTTTAGTACGTATGCTGGCATTGGGCTGGAAACACCGGTTTGGGGATTTTGTACAGAAAGGGTTTGCAAACCACTGAATCCACACTTTAGTTTAATTCTGTCAGTTGAATGCACACATTGACAACCATTCAGTGAGATAGCTAAGTTTTCGTTTTAGGAGCGGATATTTCTCTGTACAGCCTGTGGTCCCATTCACTCGGGAATATCCGAACGCAGCTCCTAGAAGAAACGTGTTTCTGACTCGCTGAATCTCAACATAGATTCAACTCTCTTAGGTGAGCGAAAGCACAGCAGAGCAGTTTCAAGGAAACGTTTCTCCTGAGTTTTAGACGTAGTTTCCTGCTGTTTAGTACGTATGCCGGCATTGGGCTGGAAATACCGTTTTTGTGATTCTGCACAGAAATGATTTGCCAACCGCTGAAACCACACGTGAGTTTAACTCTGTCAGTTGAATGCACACATTGACAACCATTCAGTTAGATAGCTATGTTTTGGTTTTAGAAGCAGATATTTCTCTATACAGCCTATGGTCCCATTCACTCGGCAATATCCCAACGCAGCTCCTAGAAGAAACGTGTTTCTGACTCGCTGAATCTCAACATAGATTAAACTCTCTTAGGTGAACGAGCGAACAGCAGAGCAGTTTCAAGGAAACGATTCTCCTGAGTTTTAGACGAAGTTTCCTGCTGTTTAGTACGTATGTCGGCATTGGGTTGGAAATCCCGGTTTTGCGATTTTGCACAGAGAGGGTTTGCTAACCGCTGACAACACACGTAAGTTTAACTCTGTCAGTTGAATGCACGCAGTGACAACCATTGAGTTAGATAATTCCGTTTTGGTTTTCGGAGCAGATATTTCTCTGTACAGCCTATGGTCCCATTCACTCGGGAATATCCCTACGCAGCTCCTAGAAGAAACGTGTTTCTGACTCGCTGAATCTCAACATAGATTCAACTCTCTTAGTTGAACGAACGCACAGCCGAGCAGTTTGAAGGACACGTTTCTCCTGAGATTTATACGATGTTTACTGCGGTTTAGTACGTATACCGGCATTGGGCTGGAAATACCGGTTTTGGAATTCTGCACAGAAAGGGTTTGCAAACCGCTGAATCCACACGTGAGTTTAACTCTGTGAGTTGAATGCACACATTGAAAACCATTCAGTTAGATATCTCCGTTTTGGTTCTACGAGCAGATATTTCTCTGTACAGCCTATGGTCCCATTCACTCGGGAATATCCCAACGCGGCTCCTAGAAGAAACGTGTTTCTGACTCGCTGAATCTCAACATAGATTCAACTCTCTTAGGTGAACGAAGGCACAGCAGAGCAGTTTCAAGGAAACGTTTCTCCTGAGTTTTAGACGATGTTTACTGCGGTTTTGTACGTATTCCGGTATTGGGCTGGAAATACCGGTTTTGGGATTCTTCACAGAAAGGGTTTGCAAACGGCTGATTGCACACGTGAGTTTAACTCTGTCAGTTGAATGCACGCATTGACAACCATTGAGTTAGATATTTCCGTTTTGGTTTTCGGAGCAGATATTTCTCTGTACAGCCTATGGTCCCATTCACTCGGGAATATCCCAACGCAGCTCCTAGAAGAAACGTGTTTCTGACTCGCTGAATCTCAACATAGATTCAACTCTCTTAGGTGAACGAAGGCACAGCAGAGCAGTTTCAAGGAAACGTTTCTCCTGAGTTTTAGACGATGTTTACTGCAATTTAGTACGTATGCCGGCATTGGGCTGGAAATACCGGTTTTGGGATTCTGCACAGAAAGGGTTTGCAAACCGCTGAATCCACACGTGAGTTTAACTCTATCAGTTGAATGCACACATTGACAACCATTCAGTTAGATATCTCCGTTTTGGTTTTAGGAGCAGATATTTCTCTGTACAGCCTATGGTCCCATTTACTCGGGAATATCCCAACGCAGCTACTAGAAGAAACGTGTTTCTGACTCTCTGAATGTCAACATAGATTCAACTCTCTTAGGTGAACGAACGCACTGCAGAGCAGATTCAAAGAAACGTTTCTCCTGAGTTTTAGACGAAGTTTACTGCGGTTTAGTACGTATGCAGTCATTGGGCTGGAAATACCGGTTTTGGGATTCTGCACAGAAAGGGTTTGCAAACCGCTGAATCCACACGTGAGTTTAACTCTGTCAGTTGAATTCACACATTGACAACCTTTCAGTTAGATAGCTCCGTTTTGGTTTTAGGAGCAGATATTTCTCTGTACAGACTATGGTCCCATTCACTCGGGAATATCCCAACGCAGCTCCTAGAAGAAAGGTGTTTCTGATTCGCTGAATCTCAACATAGATTCAACTCTCTTAGGTGAACGAACGCACAGCAGAGCAGTTTCAAGGAAACGTTTCTCCTGAGTGTTAGACGATGTTTACTGCGGTTTAGTACGTATGCTGGCATTGGGCTGGAAACACCGGTTTGGGGATTTTGTACAGAAAGGGTTTGCAAACCACTGAATCCACACTTTAGTTTAATTCTGTCAGTTGAATGCACACATTGACAACCATTCAGTGAGATAGCTAAGTTTTCGTTTTAGGAGCGGATATTTCTCTGTACAGCCTGTGGTCCCATTCACTCGGGAATATCCGAACGCAGCTCCTAGAAGAAACGTGTTTCTGACTCGCTGAATCTCAACATAGATTCAACTCTCTTAGGTGAGCGAAAGCACAGCAGAGCAGTTTCAAGGAAACGTTTCTCCTGAGTTTTAGACGTAGTTTCCTGCTGTTTAGTACGTATGCCGGCATTGGGCTGGAAATACCGTTTTTGTGATTCTGCACAGAAATGATTTGCCAACCGCTGAAACCACACGTGAGTTTAACTCTGTCAGTTGAATGCACACATTGACAACCATTCAGTTAGATAGCTATGTTTTGGTTTTAGAAGCAGATATTTCTCTATACAGCCTATGGTCCCATTCACTCGGCAATATCCCAACGCAGCTCCTAGAAGAAACGTGTTTCTGACTCGCTGAATCTCAACATAGATTAAACTCTCTTAGGTGAACGAGCGAACAGCAGAGCAGTTTCAAGGAAACGATTCTCCTGAGTTTTAGACGAAGTTTCCTGCTGTTTAGTACGTATGTCGGCATTGGGTTGGAAATCCCGGTTTTGCGATTTTGCACAGAGAGGGTTTGCTAACCGCTGACAACACACGTAAGTTTAACTCTGTCAGTTGAATGCACGCAGTGACAACCATTGAGTTAGATAATTCCGTTTTGGTTTTCGGAGCAGATATTTCTCTGTACAGCCTATGGTCCCATTCACTCGGGAATATCCCTACGCAGCTCCTAGAAGAAACGTGTTTCTGACTCGCTGAATCTCAACATAGATTCAACTCTCTTAGTTGAACGAACGCACAGCCGAGCAGTTTGAAGGACACGTTTCTCCTGAGATTTATACGATGTTTACTGCGGTTTAGTACGTATACCGGCATTGGGCTGGAAATACCGGTTTTGGAATTCTGCACAGAAAGGGTTTGCAAACCGCTGAATCCACACGTGAGTTTAACTCTGTGAGTTGAATGCACACATTGAAAACCATTCAGTTAGATATCTCCGTTTTGGTTCTACGAGCAGATATTTCTCTGTACAGCCTATGGTCCCATTCACTCGGGAATATCCCAACGCGGCTCCTAGAAGAAACGTGTTTCTGACTCGCTGAATCTCAACATAGATTCAACTCTCTTAGGTGAACGAAGGCACAGCAGAGCAGTTTCAAGGAAACGTTTCTCCTGAGTTTTAGACGATGTTTACTGCGGTTTTGTACGTATTCCGGTATTGGGCTGGAAATACCGGTTTTGGGATTCTTCACAGAAAGGGTTTGCAAACGGCTGATTGCACACGTGAGTTTAACTCTGTCAGTTGAATGCACGCATTGACAACCATTGAGTTAGATATTTCCGTTTTGGTTTTCGGAGCAGATATTTCTCTGTACAGCCTATGGTCCCATTCACTCGGGAATATCCCAACGCAGCTCCTAGAAGAAACGTGTTTCTGACTCGCTGAATCTCAACATAGATTCAACTCTCTTAGGTGAACGAAGGCACAGCAGAGCAGTTTCAAGGAAACGTTTCTCCTGAGTTTTAGACGATGTTTACTGCAATTTAGTACGTATGCCGGCATTGGGCTGGAAATACCGGTTTTGGGATTCTGCACAGAAAGGGTTTGCAAACCGCTGAATCCACACGTGAGTTTAACTCTATCAGTTGAATGCACACATTGACAACCATTCAGTTAGATATCTCCGTTTTGGTTTTAGGAGCAGATATTTCTCTGTACAGCCTATGGTCCCATTTACTCGGGAATATCCCAACGCAGCTACTAGAAGAAACGTGTTTCTGACTCTCTGAATGTCAACATAGATTCAACTCTCTTAGGTGAACGAACGCACTGCAGAGCAGATTCAAAGAAACGTTTCTCCTGAGTTTTAGACGAAGTTTACTGCGGTTTAGTACGTATGCAGTCATTGGGCTGGAAATACCGGTTTTGGGATTCTGCACAGAAAGGGTTTGCAAACCGCTGAATCCACACGTGAGTTTAACTCTGTCAGTTGAATTCACACATTGACAACCTTTCAGTTAGATAGCTCCGTTTTGGTTTTAGGAGCAGATATTTCTCTGTACAGACTATGGTCCCATTCACTCGGGAATATCCCAACGCAGCTCCTAGAAGAAACGTGTTTCTGACTCGCTGAATTTCAACAAAGATTCAACTCTCTTAGGTGAACGAACGCACAGCAGAGCAGTTTCAAGGAAACGTTTCTCCTGAGTTTTAGACGAAGTTTACTGCGGTTTAGAACGTATTCCAGCATTGGGCTGGAAATACCGGTTTTGGGATTCTGCACAGAAAGGGTTTGCAAACGGCTGAATCCACACGTGAGTTTAACTCTGTCAGTTGAATGCACACATTGACAACCATTCAGTTAGATATCTCCGTTTTGGTTTTAGGAGCAGGTATTTCTCTGTACAGACTATGGTCCCATTCACTCGGGAATACCCCAACGCAGCTCCTAGAAGAAACGTGTTTCTGAATCGCTGAATCGCAACATAGATTCAACTCTCTTAGTTGAACGAACGCACAGCAGAGCAGTTTCAAGGAAACGTTTCTCCTGAGTGTTAGACGAAGTTTACTGCGGTTTAGTACGTATGCTGGCATTGGGCTGGAAATACCGGTTTGGGGATTCTGTACAGAAAGGGTTTGCAAACCACTGAATCCACACTTGAGTTTAATTCTGTCAGTTGAATGCACACATTTACAACCATTCAGTTAGATAGCTAAGTTTTGATTTTAGGAGCAGATAATTCTCTGTACAGCCTGTGGTCCCATTCACTCGGGAATATCCGAACGCAGCTCCTAGAAGAAACGTGTTTCTGACTCTCTGAATCTCAACATAGATTCAACTCTCTTAGGTGAGCGAAAGCACAGCAGAGCAGTTTCAAGGAAACGTTTCTCCTGAGTTTTAGACGAAGTTTCCTGCTGTTTAGTACGTATGCCGGCATTGGGCTGGAAATACCGTTTTTGTGATTCTGCACAGAAATGGTTTGCCAACCGCTGAAACCACACGTGAGTTTAACTCTGTCAGTTGAATGCACGCATTTTCAACCATTGAGTTAGATAGCTCCGTTTTGGTTTTCGGAGCAGATATTTCTCTGTACAGCCTATGGTCCCATTCACTCGGGAATATCCCTACGCAGCTCCTAGAAGAAACGTATTTCTGACTCGCTGAATCTCAACATAGGTTCAACTCTCTTAGTTGAACGAACGCACAGCGGAGCAGTTTCAAGGAAACGTTTCTCTTGAGTTTTAGACGATGTTTACTGCAGTTTAGTACGTATGCCAGCATTGGGCTGGAAATACCGGTTTTGGGATTCTTCACAGAAATGGTTTGCAAACGGCTGAATGAACACGTGAGTTTAACTCTGTCAGTTGAATGCACACATTGACAACCATTCAGTTAGATAGCTCCGTTTTGGTTTTAGGAGCAGATATTTCTCTGTACAGCCTATGGTCCCATTCACTCGGGAATATCCCAACGGAGCTCCTAGAAGAAACGTGTTTCTGACTCGATGAATCTCAACATAGATTCAACTCTCTTAGGTGAACGAAGGCACAGCAGAGCAGTTTCAAGGAAACGTTTCTCCTGAGTCTTAGACGATGTTTATTGCAGTTTAGCACGTATGCTGGCATTGGGTTGGAAATACCGGTTTTGGGATTCTTCACAGAAAGGGTTTGCAAACGGCTGAATGCACAAGTGAGTTTCACACTGTCAGTTGAATGCACACATTGACAACCATTCAGGTAGATAGCTCCGTTTTGGTTTTAGGAGCAGATATTTCTCTGTACAGCCTATGGTCCCATTCACTCGGGAATATCCCAACGCAGCTCCTAGAAGAAACGTGTTTCTGACTCTCTGAATCTCAACATAGATTCAACTCTCTTAGGTGAACGAACGCACTGCAGAGCAGTTTCAAAGAAACGTTTCTCCTGAGTTTTAGACGAAGTTTACTGCGGTTTAGTACGTATGCCGGCATTGGGCTGGAAATACCGGTTTGGGGATTCTGTACAGAAAGGGTTTGCAAACCACTGAATACACACTTGAGTTTAATTCTGTCAGTTGAATGCACACATTGACAACCATTCAGTTAGAGAGCTAAGTTTTGATTTTAGGAGCAGATAATTCTTTGTACAGCCTGTGGTCCCATTCACTCGGGAATATCCGAACGCAGCTCCTAGAAGAAACGTGTTTCTGACTCACTGAATCTCAACATAGATTCAACTCTCTTAGGTGAGCGAAAGCACAGCAGAGCAGTTTCAAGGAAACGTTTCTCCTGAGTTTTAGACGAAGGTTCCTGCTGTTTAGTACGTATGCCGGCATTGGGCTGGAAATACCGTTTTTGTGATTCTGCACAAAAATGGTTTGCCAACCGCTGAAACCACACGTGAGTTTAAATCTGTCAGTTGAATGCACGCATTTTCAACCATTGAGTTAGATAGCTCCGTTTTGGTTTTCGGAGCAGATATTTCTCTGTACAGCCTATGGTCCCATTCACTAGGGAATATCCCAACGCAGCTCCTAGAAGAAACGTGTTTCTGTCTCTCTGAATCTCAACATAGACTCAACTCTCTTAGGTGAACGAACGCACAGCAGAACAGTTTCAAGGAAACGTTTCTCCTGAGTTTTAGACGAAGTTTACTGCGCTTTAGTACGTATGCCGGCATTGTGCTGCAAATACCGGTTTTGGGATTCTGCACAGAAAGGGTTTGCAAACCGCTGAATCCACACGTCAGTTTAACTCTGTCAGTTGAATGCACGCATTGACAACCATTGAGTTAGATAGCTCCGTTTTGGTTTTCGGAGCAGATATTTCTCTGTACAGCCTATGGTCCCATTCACTCGGGAATATCCCTACGCAGCTCCTAGAAGAAACGTGTTTCTGACTCGCTGAATCTCAACATAGATTCAACTCTCTTAGGTGAACGAACGCACAGCAGAGCAGTTTCAAGAAAACGTTTCTCCTGAGTTTTAGATGATGTTTACTGCGGTTTAGTACGTATGCCAGCATTGGGGTGGAAATACCGGTTTTGGGATTCTTCACAGAAAGGGTTTGCAAACAGCTGAATGCACACGTGAGTTTAACTCTGCCAGTTGAATGCACGCATTGACAACCATTGAGTTAGATAGCTCCGTTTCGGTTTTCGGAGCAGATATTTCTCAGTACAGCCTATGGTCCCATTCACTCGGAAATATCCCAACGCATCTCCTAGAAGAAACGTGTTTCTGACTCTCTGAATCTCAACATAGATTCAACTCTCTTAGGTTAACGAACGCAGAGCAGAGCAGTTTCAAGGACACGTTTCTCCTGAGTTTTAGACGATGTTTACTGCGGTTTAGTACGTATGCCGGCATTGGGCTGGAAATACTGGTTTTGGGATTCTTCACAGAAGGGGTTTGCAAACAGCTGAATGCACACGTGAGTTTAACTCTGTCAGTTGAATGCACACATTGACAACCATTCAGTTAGATATCTCCGTTTTGGTTTTAGGAGCAGATATTTCTCTGTACAGCCTATGGTCCCATTCACTCGGGAATATCCCAACGCAGCTCCTAGAAGAAACGTGTTTCTGACTCGCTGAATCTCAACATAGATTCAACTCTCTTAGGTGAACGAACGCACAGCAGAGCAGTTTCAAGGAAACGTTTCTACTGAGTTTTAGACGAAGTTTACTGCGGTTTAGTACGTATGCCGGCATTGGGCTGGAAATACCGGTTTGGGGATTCTGCACAGAAAGGGTTTGCAAACCGCTGAATCCACACGTGAGTTTAACTCTGTCAGTTGACTGCACGCATTGACAACCATTTAGTTAGATAGCTCCGTTTTGGTTTTCGGAGCAGATATTTCTCTGTACAGCCTATGGTCCCATTCACTCGGGAAT
This sequence comes from Aotus nancymaae, assembly GCF_030222135.1. Classification (NCBI taxonomy): domain Eukaryota; kingdom Metazoa; phylum Chordata; class Mammalia; order Primates; family Aotidae; genus Aotus; species Aotus nancymaae. The sequence continues at coordinate 371,265 of NW_026988464.1, forward strand.
ATCCCAACGCAGCTCCTAGAAGAAACGTGTTTCTGACTCGCTGAATCTGAACATAGATTCAACTCTCTTAGGTGAACGAACGCACAGCAGAGCAGTTTCAAGGAAACGTTTCTCCTGAATTTTAGACGATGTTTACGGCGGTTTAGTACGTATTCCGGCATTGGGCTGGAAATACCGGTTTAGGGATTCTTCTCAGAAGGAGTTTGCAAACAGCTGAATGCACACGTGAGTTTAACTCTGTCAGTTGAATGCACACATTGACAACCATTCAGTTAGATATCTCCGTTTTGGTTTTAGGAGCAGATATTTCTCTGTACAGCCTATGGTCCCATTCTCTCGGGAATATCCCAACGCAGCTCCTAGAAGAAACGTGTTTCTGACTCGCTGAATCTCAACTTAGATTCAACTCTCTTAGGTGAACGAACGCAGAGCAGAGCAGTTTCAAGGACACGTTTCTCCTGAGTTTTAGACGATGTTTACTGCGGTTTAGTACGTATGCCGGCATTGGGCTGGAAATACCGGTTTTGGGATTCTGCACAGAAAGGGTTTGCAAACCGCTGAATCCACACGTGAGTTTAGCTCTGTCAGTTGAATGCACACATTGACAACCATTCAGTTAGATAGCTCCGTTTAGGTTTTAGAAGCAGGTATTTCTCTGTACAGCCTATGGTCCCATTCACTCGGGAATATCCCAACGCAGCTCCTAGAAGAAACGTGTTTCTGACTCGGTGAATCTCAACATAGATTCAACTCTCTTAGGTGAACGAACGCACAGCAGAGCAGTTTCAAGAAAACGTTTCTCCTGAGTTTTAGATGATGTTTACTGCGGTTTAGTACGTATGCCAGCATTGGGGTGGAAATACCGGTTTTGGGATTCTTCACAGAAAGGGTTTGCAAACAGCTGATTGCACACGTGAGTTTAACTCTGTCAGTTGAATGCACGCATTGACAACCATTGAGTTAGATAGCTCCGTTTCGGTTTTCGGAGCAGATATTTCTCTGTACAGCCTATGGTCCCATTCACTCGGAAATATCCCAACGCATCTCCTAGAAGAAACGTGTTTCTGACTCTCTGAATCTCCACATAGATTCAACTCTCTTAGGTTAACGAACGCACAGCAGAGCAGTTTCAAGGACACGTTTCTCCTGAGTTTTAGACGATGTTTACTGCGGTTTAGTACGTATGCCGGCATTGGGCTGTAAATACTGGTTTTGGGATTCTTCACAGAAGGGGTTTGCAAACAGCTGAATGCACACGTGAGTTTAACTCTGTCAGTTGAATGCACACATTGACAACCATTCAGTTAGATATCTCCGTTTTGGTTTTAGGAGCAGATATTTCTCTGTACAGCCTATGGTCCCATTCACTCGGGAATATCCCAACGCAGCTCCTAGAAGAAACGTGTTTCTGACTCGCTGAATCTCAACATAGATTATACTCTCTTAGGTGAACGAACGCACCGCAGAGCAGTTTCAAGGAAACGTTTCTCCTGAGTTTTAGACGAAGTTTCCTGCTGTTTAGTACGTATGCCGGCATTGGGCTGGAAATACCGGTTTGGGGATTCTGTACAGAAAGGGTTTGCAAACCGCTGAATCCACACGTGAGTTTAGCTCTGTCAGTTGAATGCACACATTGACAACCATTAAGTTAGATATCTCCGTTTTGGTTTAAGGAGCAGATATTTCTCTGTACAGCCTATGATACCATTCACTCGGGAATATCCCAACGCAGCTCCTAGAAGAAACGTGTTTCTGACTCGCTGAATCTCAACATAGATTCAACTCTCTTAGGTGAACGAACGCACAGCAGAGCAGTTTTAAGGAAACGTTTCTCCTGAGTTTTAGACGAAGTTTCCTGCTGTTTAGTACGTATGCCGGCATTGGGCTGGAAATACCGGTTTTGGGATTCTGCACAGAAAGGGTTTGCAAACTGCTGAATCCACACGTGAGTTTAGCTCTGTCAATTGAATGCATACATTGACAACCATTGACTTAGATAGCTCCGTTTTGGTTTTAGGATCAGATATTTCTCTGTACAGCCTATGGTCCCATTCACTCGGGAATATCCCAACGCAGCTCCTAGAAGAAACGTGTTTCTGACTCGCTGAATCTCAACATAGATTCAACTCTCTTAGGTGAACGAACGCACAGCAGAGCAGTTTGAAGGAAACGTTTCTACTGAGTTTTAGACGAAGTTTACCGCGGTTTAGGACGTATGCCAGCATTGGGCTGGAAATACCGGTTTTGGAATTCTGCACAGAAAGGCTTTGCAAACCGCTGAATCCACACGTGAGTTTAACTGTCAGTTGAATGCACACATTGACAACCATTGAGTTTGATTGCTCCGTTTTGGTTTTCGGAGCAGATATTTCTCTGTACAGCCTATGGTCCCATTCACTCGGGAATATCCCAACGCAGCTCCTAGAAGAAACGTGTTTCTGACTCGCTGAATCTCAACATAGAGTCAACTCTCTTAGGTGAACGAACGCACAGCAGAGCAGTTTTAAGGAAACGTTTCTCCTGAGTTTTAGACGAAGTTTACTGCGGTTTAGTACGTATGCCAGCATTGGGCTGGAAATACCGGTTTTGGGATTCTGCACAGAAAGGGTTTGCAAACCGCTGAATCCACACGTGAGTTTAACTCTGTCAGTTGAATGCACGCATTGACAACCATTGAGTTAGTTAGCTCCATTTTGGTTTTCGGAGCAGATATTTCTCTGTACAGCCTATGGTCCCATTCACTCGGGAATATCCCAACGCAGCTCCTAGAAGAAACGTGTTTCTGACTCGCTGAATGTCAACATAGATTCAACTCTCTTAGGTGAACGAACGCACTGCAGAGCAGTTTCAAAGAAACGTTTCTCCTGAGTTTTAGACGAAGTTTACTGCGGTTAAGTACGTATGCAGTCATTGGGCTGGAAATACCGGTTTTGGGATTCTGCACAGAAAGGGTTTGCAAACCGCTGAATCCACACGTGAGTTTAACTCTGTCAGTTGAATTCACACATTGACAACCTTTCAGTTAGATAGCTCCGTTTTGGTTTTAGGAGCAGATATTTCTCTGTACATCCTATGGTCCCATTCACTCGGGAATATCCCAACGCAGCTCCTAGAAGAAACGTGTTTCTGACTCGCTGAATTTCAACATAGATTCAACTCTCTTAGGTGAACGAACGCACAGCAGAGCAGTTTCAAGGAAACGTTTCTCCTGAGTTTTAGACGAAGTTTACTGCGGTTTAGTGCGTATTCCAGCATTGGGCTGGAAATACCGGTTTTGGGATTCTGCACAGAAAGGGTTTGCAAACGGCTGAATCCACACGTGAGTTTAACTCTGTCAGTTGAATGCACACATTGACAACCATTCATTTAGATATCTCCGTTTTGGTTTTAGGAGCAGATATTTCTCTATACAGCCTATGGTCCCATTCACTCGGGAATATCCCAACGCAGCTCCTAGAAGAAAGGTGTTTCTGATTCGCTGAATCTCAACATAGATTCAACTCTCTTAGGTGAACGAACGCACAGCAGAGCAGTTTCAAGGAAACGTTTCTCCTGAGTGTTAGACGATGTTTACTGCGGTTTAGTACGTATGCTGGCATTGGGCTGGAAACACCGGTTTGGGGATTTTGTACAGAAAGGATTTGCAAACCACTGAATCCACACTTTAGTTTAATTCTGTCAGTTGAATGCACACATTGACAACCATTCAGTGAGATAGCTAAGTTTTCGTTTTAGGAGCGGATATTTCTCTGTACAGCCTGTGGTCCCATTCACTCGGGAATATCCGAACGCAGCTCCTAGAAGAAACGTGTTTCTGACTCGCTGAATCTCAACATAGATTCAACTCTCTTACGTGAGCGAAAGCACAGCAGAGCAGTTTCAAGGTAACGTTTCTCCTGAGTTTTAGACGTAGTTTCCTGCTGTTTAGTACGTATGCCGGCATTGGGCTGGAAATACCGTTTTTGTGATTCTGCACAGAAATGATTTGCCAACCGCTGAAACCACACGTGAGTTTAACTCTGTCAGTTGAATGCACACATTGACAACCATTCAGTTAGATAGCTATGTTTTGGTTTTAGAAGCAGATATTTCTCTATACAGCCTATGGTCCCATTCACTCGGCAATATCCCAACGCAGCTCCTAGAAGAAACGTGTTTCTGACTCGCTGAATCTCAACATAGATTAAACTCTCTTAGGTGAACGAGCGAACAGCAGAGCAGTTTCAAGGAAACGATTCTCCTGAGTTTTAGACGAAGTTTCCTGCTGTTTAGTACGTATGTCGGCATTGGGTTGGAAATCCCGGTTTTGCGATTTTGCACAGAGAGGGTTTGCTAACCGCTGACAACACACGTATGTTTAACTCTGTCAGTTGAATGCACGCAGTGACAACCATTGAGTTAGATAATTCCGTTTTGGTTTTCGGAGCAGATATTTCTCTGTACAGCCTATGGTCCCATTCACTCGGGAATATCCCTACGCAGCTCCTAGAAGAAACGTGTTTCTGACTCGCTGAATCTCAACATAGATTCAACTCTCTTAGTTGAACGAACGCACAGCCGAGCAGTTTGAAGGACACGTTTCTCCTGAGATTTATACGATGTTTACTGCGGTTTAGTACGTATACCGGCATTGGGCTGGAAATACCGGTTTTGGAATTCTGCACAGAAAGGGTTTGCAAACCGCTGAATCCACACGTGAGTTTAACTCTGTGAGTTGAATGCACACATTGAAAACCATTCAGTTAGATATCTCCGTTTTGGTTCTACGAGCAGATATTTCTCTGTACAGCCTATGGTCCCATTCACTCGGGAATATCCCAACGCGGCTCCTAGAAGAAACGTGTTTCTGACTCGCTGAATCTCAACATAGATTCAACTCTCTTAGGTGAACGAAGGCACAGCAGAGCAGTTTCAAGGAAACGTTTCTCCTGAGTTTTAGACGATGTTTACTGCGGTTTTGTACGTATTCCGGTATTGGACTGGAAATACCGGTTTTGGGATTCTTCACAGAAAGGGTTTGCAAACGGCTGATTGCACACGTGAGTTTAACTCTGTCAGTTGAATGCACGCATTGACAACCATTGAGTTAGATATTTCCGTTTTGGTTTTCGGAGCAGATATTTCTCTGTACAGCCTATGGTCCCATTCACTCGGGAATATCCCAACGCAGCTCCTAGAAGAAACGTGTTTCTGACTCGCTGAATCTCAACATAGATTCAACTCTCTTAGGTGAACGAAGGCACAGCAGAGCAGTTTCAAGGAAACGTTTCTCCTGAGTTTTAGACGATGTTTACTGCAATTTAGTACGTATGCCGGCATTGGGCTGGAAATACCGGTTTTGGGATTCTGCACAGAAAGGGTTTGCAAACCGCTGAATCCACACGTGAGTTTAACTCTATCAGTTGAATGCACACATTGACAACCATTCAGTTAGATATCTCCGTTTTGGTTTTAGGAGCAGATATTTCTCTGTACAGCCTATGGTCCCATTTACTCGGGAATATCCCAACGCAGCTACTAGAAGAAACGTGTTTCTGACTCTCTGAATGTCAACATAGATTCAACTCTCTTAGGTGAACGAACGCACTGCAGAGCAGATTCAAAGAAACGTTTCTCCTGAGTTTTAGACGAAGTTTACTGCGGTTTAGTACGTATGCAGTCATTGGGCTGGAAATACCGGTTTTGGGATTCTGCACAGAAAGGGTTTGCAAACCGCTGAATCCACACGTGAGTTTAACTCTGTCAGTTGAATTCACACATTGACAACCTTTCAGTTAGCTAGCTCCGTTTTGGTTTTAGGAGCAGATATTTCTCTGTACAGACTATGGTCCCATTCACTCGGGAATATCCCAACGCAGCTCCTAGAAGAAAGGTGTTTCTGATTCGCTGAATCTCAACATAGATTCAACTCTCTTAGGTGAACGAACGCACAGCAGAGCAGTTTCAAGGAAACGTTTCTCCTGAGTGTTAGACGATGTTTACTGCGGTTTAGTACGTATGCTGGCATTGGGCTGGAAACACCGGTTTGGGGATTTTGTACAGAAAGGGTTTGCAAACCACTGAATCCACACTTTAGTTTAATTCTGTCAGTTGAATGCACACATTGACAACCATTCAGTGAGATAGCTAAGTTTTCGTTTTAGGAGCGGATATTTCTCTGTACAGCCTGTGGTCCCATTCACTCGGGAATATCCGAACGCAGCTCCTAGAAGAAACGTGTTTCTGACTCGCTGAATCTCAACATAGATTCAACTCTCTTAGGTGAGCGAAAGCACAGCAGAGCAGTTTCAAGGAAACGTTTCTCCTGAGTTTTAGACGTAGTTTCCTGCTGTTTAGTACGTATGCCGGCATTGGGCTGGAAATACCGTTTTTGTGATTCTGCACAGAAATGATTTGCCAACCGCTGAAACCACACGTGAGTTTAACTCTGTCAGTTGAATGCACACATTGACAACCATTCAGTTAGATAGCTATGTTTTGGTTTTAGAAGCAGATATTTCTCTATACAGCCTATGGTCCCATTCACTCGGCAATATCCCAACGCAGCTCCTAGAAGAAACGTGTTTCTGACTCGCTGAATCTCAACATAGATTAAACTCTCTTAGGTGAACGAGCGAACAGCAGAGCAGTTTCAAGGAAACGATTCTCCTGAGTTTTAGACGAAGTTTCCTGCTGTTTAGTACGTATGTCGGCATTGGGTTGGAAATCCCGGTTTTGCGATTTTGCACAGAGAGGGTTTGCTAACCGCTGACAACACACGTAAGTTTAACTCTGTCAGTTGAATGCACGCAGTGACAACCATTGAGTTAGATAATTCCGTTTTGGTTTTCGGAGCAGATATTTCTCTGTACAGCCTATGGTCCCATTCACTCGGGAATATCCCTACGCAGCTCCTAGAAGAAACGTGTTTCTGACTCGCTGAATCTCAACATAGATTCAACTCTCTTAGTTGAACGAACGCACAGCCGAGCAGTTTGAAGGACACGTTTCTCCTGAGATTTATACGATGTTTACTGCGGTTTAGTACGTATACCGGCATTGGGCTGGAAATACCGGTTTTGGAATTCTGCACAGAAAGGGTTTGCAAACCGCTGAATCCACACGTGAGTTTAACTCTGTGAGTTGAATGCACACATTGAAAACCATTCAGTTAGATATCTCCGTTTTGGTTCTACGAGCAGATATTTCTCTGTACAGCCTATGGTCCCATTCACTCGGGAATATCCCAACGCGGCTCCTAGAAGAAACGTGTTTCTGACTCGCTGAATCTCAACATAGATTCAACTCTCTTAGGTGAACGAAGGCACAGCAGAGCAGTTTCAAGGAAACGTTTCTCCTGAGTTTTAGACGATGTTTACTGCGGTTTTGTACGTATTCCGGTATTGGGCTGGAAATACCGGTTTTGGGATTCTTCACAGAAAGGGTTTGCAAACGGCTGATTGCACACGTGAGTTTAACTCTGTCAGTTGAATGCACGCATTGACAACCATTGAGTTAGATATTTCCGTTTTGGTTTTCGGAGCAGATATTTCTCTGTACAGCCTATGGTCCCATTCACTCGGGAATATCCCAACGCAGCTCCTAGAAGAAACGTGTTTCTGACTCGCTGAATCTCAACATAGATTCAACTCTCTTAGGTGAACGAAGGCACAGCAGAGCAGTTTCAAGGAAACGTTTCTCCTGAGTTTTAGACGATGTTTACTGCGGTTTAGTACGTATGCCGGCATTGGGCTGGAAATACCGGTTTTGGGATTCTGCACAGAAAGGGTTTGCAAACCGCTGAATCCACACGTGAGTTTAACTCTATCAGTTGAATGCACACATTGACAACCATTCAGTTAGATATCTCCGTTTTGGTTTTAGGAGCAGATATTTCTCTGTACAGCCTATGGTCCCATTCACTCGGGAATATCCCAACGTGGCTCCTAGAAGAAACGTGTTTCTGACTCTCTGAATCTCAACATAGATTCAACTCTCTTAGGAGAACGAACGCACAGCAGAGCAGTTTCAAAGAAACGTTTCTCCTGAGTTTTAGACGAAGTTTACTGCGGTTTAGTACGTATGCAGTCATTGGGCTGGAAACACCGGTTTTGGGATTCTGCACAGAAAGGGTTTGCAAACCGCTGAATCCACACGTGAGTTTAACTCTGTCAGTTGAATTCACACATTGACAACCTTTCAGTTAGATAGCTCCGTTTTGGTTTTAGGAGCAGATATTTCTCTGTACAGACTATGGTCCCATTCACTCGGGAATATCCCAACGCAGCTCCTAGAAGAAACGTGTTTCTGACTCGCTGAATTTCAACATAGATTCAACTCTCTTAGGTGAACGAACGCACAGCAGAGCAGTTTCAAGGAAACGTTTCTCCTGAGTTTTAGACGAAGTTTACTGCGGTTTAGTACGTATTCCAGCATTGGGCTGGAAATACCGGTTTTGGGATTCTGCACAGAAAGGGTTTGCAAACGGCTGAATCCACACGTGAGTTGAACTCTGTCAGTTGAATGCACACATTGACAACCATTCATTTAGATATCTCCGTTTTGGTTTTAGGAGCAGATATTTCTCTGTACAGCCTATGGTCCCATTCACTCGGGAATATCCCAACGCAGCTCCTAGAAGAAAGGTGTTTCTGATTCGCTGAATCTCAACATAGATTCAACTCTCTTAGGTGAACGAACGCACAGCAGAGCAGTTTCAAGGAAACGTTTCTCCTGAGTGTTAGACGAAGTTTACTGCGGTTTAGTACGTATGCTGGCATTGGGCTGGAAACACCGGTTTGGGGATTTTGTACAGAAAGGGTTTGCAAACCACTGAATCCACACTTGAGTTTAATTCTGTCAGTTGAATGCACACATTTACAACCATTCAGTTAGATAGCTAAGTTTTGATTTTAGGAGCAGATAATTCTCTGTACAGCCTGTGGTCCCATTCACTCGGGAATATCCGAACGCAGCTCCTAGAAGAAACGTGTTTCTGACTCTCTGAATCTCAACATAGATTCAACTCTCTTAGGTGAGCGAAAGCACAGCAGAGCAGTTTCAAGGAAACGTTTCTCCTGAGTTTTAGACGAAGTTTCCTGCTGTTTAGTACGTATGCCGGCATTGGGCTGGAAATACCGTTTTTGTGATTCTGCACAGAAATGGTTTGCCAACCGCTGAAACCACACGTGAGTTTAACTCTGTCAGTTGAATGCACGCATTTTCAACCATTGAGTTAGATAGCTCCGTTTTGGTTTTCGGAGCAGATATTTCTCTGTACAGCCTATGGTCCCATTCACTCGGGAATATCCCTACGCAGCTCCTAGAAGAAACGTATTTCTGACTCGCTGAATCTCAACATAGGTTCAACTCTCTTAGTTGAACGAACGCACAGCGGAGCAGTTTCAAGGAAACGTTTCTCTTGAGTTTTAGACGATGTTTACTGCAGTTTAGTACGTATGCCAGCATTGGGCTGGAAATACCGGTTTTGGGATTCTTCACAGAAAGGGTTTGCAAACGGCTGAATGAACACGTGAGTTTAACTCTGTCAGTTGAATGCACACATTGACAACCATTCAGTTAGATAGCTCCGTTTTGGTTTTAGGAGCAGATATTTCTCTGTACAGCCTATGGTCCCATTCACTCGGGAATATCCCAACGGAGCTCCTAGAAGAAACGTGTTTCTGACTCGATGAATCTCAACATAGATTCAACTCTCTTAGGTGAACGAAGGCACAGCAGAGCAGTTTCAAGGAAACGTTTCTCCTGAGTCTTAGACGATGTTTATTGCAGTTTAGCACGTATGCTGGCATTGGGTTGGAAATACCGGTTTTGGGATTCTTCACAGAAAGGGTTTGCAAACGGCTGAATGCACACGTGAGTTTCACACTGTCAGTTGAATGCACACATTGACAACCATTCAGGTAGATAGCTCCGTTTTGGTTTTAGGAGCAGATATTTCTCTGTACAGCCTATGGTCCCATTCACTCGGGAATATCCCAACGCAGCTCCTAGAAGAAACGTGTTTCTGACTCTCTGAATCTCAACATAGATTCAACTCTCTTAGGTGAACGAACGCACTGCAGAGCAGTTTCAAAGAAACGTTTCTCCTGAGTTTTAGACGAAGTTTACTGCGGTTTAGTACGTATGCCGGCATTGGGCTGGAAATACCGGTTTGGGGATTCTGTACAGAAAGGGTTTGCAAACCACTGAATACACACTTGAGTTTAATTCTGTCAGTTGAATGCACACATTGACAACCATTCAGTTAGATAGCTAAGTTTTGATTTTAGGAGCAGATAATTCTTTGTACAGCCTGTGGTCCCATTCACTCGGGAATATCCGAACGCAGCTCCTAGAAGAAACGTGTTTCTGACTCACTGAATCTCAACATAGATTCAACTCTCTTAGGTGAGCGAAAGCACAGCAGAGCAGTTTCAAGGAAACGTTTCTCCTGAGTTTTAGACGAAGGTTCCTGCTGTTTAGTACGTATGCCGGCATTGGGCTGGAAATACCGTTTTTGTGATTCTGCACAAAAATGGTTTGCCAACCGCTGAAACCACACGTGAGTTTAAATCTGTCAGTTGAATGCACGCATTTTCAACCATTGAGTTAGATAGCTCCGTTTTGGTTTTCGGAGCAGATATTTCTCTGTACAGCCTATGGTCCCATTCACTCGGGAATATCCCTACGCAGCTCCTAGAAGAAACGTGTTTCTGACTCGCTGAATCTCAACATAGAATCAACTCTCTTAGTTGAACGAACGCCCAGCAGAGCAGTTTCAAGGAAACGTTTCTCTTGAGTTTTAGACGATGTTTACTGCAGTTTAGTACGTATGCCGGTATTGGGCTGGAAATACCGGTTTTGGGATTCTTCACAGAAAGGATTTGCAAACGGCTGAATGCACACGTGAGTTTAACTCTGTCAGTTGAATGCACACATTGACAACCATTCAGTTAGATATCTCCGTTTTGGTTTTAGGAGCAGATATTTCTCTGTACAGCCTATGGTCCCATTCACTCGGGAATATCCCAACGCAGCTCCTAGAAGAAACGTGTTTCTGACTCGCTGAATCTCAACATAGATTCAACTCTCTTAGGTGAACGAACGCACAGCAGAGCAGTTTCAAGGAAACGTTTCTACTGAGTTTTAGACGAAGTTTACTGCGGTTTAGTACGTATGCCGGCATTGGGCTGGAAATACCGGTTTGGGGATTCTGCACAGAAAGGGTTTGCAAACCGCTGAATCCACACGTGAGTTTAACTCTGTCAGTTGACTGCACGCATTGACAACCATTTAGTTAGATAGCTCCGTTTTGGTTTTCGGAGCAGATATTTCTCTGTACAGCCTATGGTCCCATTCACTCGGGAATATCCCAACGCAGCTCCTAGAAGAAACGTGTTTCTGACTCGCTGAATCTGAACATAGATTCAACTCTCTTAGGTGAACGAACGCACAGCAGAGCAGTTTCAAGGAAACGTTTCTCCTGAATTTTAGACGATGTTTACGGCGGTTTAGTACGTATTCCGGCATTGGGCTGGAAATACCGGTTTAGGGATTCTTCTCAGAAGGAGTTTGCAAACAGCTGAATGCACACGTGAGTTTAACTCTGTCAGTTGAATGCACACATTGACAACCATTCAGTTAGATATCTCCGTTTTGGTTTTAGGAGCAGATATTTCTCTGTACAGCCTATGGTCCCATTCTCTCGGGAATATCCCAACGCAGCTCCTAGAAGAAACGTGTTTCTGACTCGCTGAATCTCAACTTAGATTCAACTCTCTTAGGTGAACGAACGCAGAGCAGAGCAGTTTCAAGGACACGTTTCTCCTGAGTTTTAGACGATGTTTACTGCGGTTTAGTACGTATGCCGGCATTGGGCTGGAAATACCGGTTTTGGGATTCTGCACAGAAAGGGTTTGCAAACCGCTGAATCCACACGTGAGTTTAGCTCTGTCAGTTGAATGCACACATTGACAACCATTCAGTTAGATAGCTCCGTTTAGGTTTTAGAAGCAGGTATTTCTCTGTACAGCCTATGGTCCCATTCACTCGGGAATATCCCAACGCAGCTCCTAGAAGAAACGTGTTTCTGACTCGGTGAATCTCAACATAGATTCAACTCTCTTAGGTGAACGAACGCACAGCAGAGCAGTTTCAAGAAAACGTTTCTCCTGAGTTTTAGATGATGTTTACTGCGGTTTAGTACGTATGCCAGCATTGGGGTGGAAATACCGGTTTTGGGATTCTTCACAGAAAGGGTTTGCAAACAGCTGATTGCACACGTGAGTTTAACTCTGTCAGTTGAATGCACGCATTGACAACCATTGAGTTAGATAGCTCCGTTTCGGTTTTCGGAGCAGATATTTCTCTGTACAGCCTATGGTCCCATTCACTCGGAAATATCCCAACGCATCTCCTAGAAGAAACGTGTTTCTGACTCTCTGAATCTCCACATAGATTCAACTCTCTTAGGTTAACGAACGCACAGCAGAGCAGTTTCAAGGACACGTTTCTCCTGAGTTTTAGACGATGTTTACTGCGGTTTAGTACGTATGCCGGCATTGGGCTGTAAATACTGGTTTTGGGATTCTTCACAGAAGGGGTTTGCAAACAGCTGAATGCACACGTGAGTTTAACTCTGTCAGTTGAATGCACACATTGACAACCATTCAGTTAGATATCTCCGTTTTGGTTTTAGGAGCAGATATTTCTCTGTACAGCCTATGGTCCCATTCACTCGGGAATATCCCAACGCAGCTCCTAGAAGAAACGTGTTTCTGACTCGCTGAATCTCAACATAGATTATACTCTCTTAGGTGAACGAACGCACCGCAGAGCAGTTTCAAGGAAACGTTTCTCCTGAGTTTTAGACGAAGTTTCCTGCTGTTTAGTACGTATGCCGGCATTGGGCTGGAAATACCGGTTTGGGGATTCTGTACAGAAAGGGTTTGCAAACCGCTGAATCCACACGTGAGTTTAGCTCTGTCAGTTGAATGCACACATTGACAACCATTAAGTTAGATATCTCCGTTTTGGTTTAAGGAGCAGATATTTCTCTGTACAGCCTATGATACCATTCACTCGGGAATATCCCAACGCAGCTCCTAGAAGAAACGTGTTTCTGACTCGCTGAATCTCAACATAGATTCAACTCTCTTAGGTGAACGAACGCACAGCAGAGCAGTGTCAAGGAAACGTTCCTACTGAGTTTTAGACGAAGTTTACTGCGGTTTAGGACGTATGCCAGCATTGGGCTGGAAATACCGGTTTTGGAATTCTGCACAGAAAGGCTTTGCAAACCGCTGAATCCACACGTGAGTTTAACTCTGTCAGTTGAATGCACACATTGACAACCATTGAGTTAGATAGCTCCGTTTAGGTTTTAGGAGCAGATATTTCTCTGTACAGCCTATGGTCCCATTCACTCGGGAATATTCCAACGCAGCTCCTAGAAGAAACGTGTTTCTGACTCGCTGAATCTCAACATAGATTAAACTCTCTTAGGTGAACGAAGGCACAGCAGAGCAGTTTCAAGGAAACGTTTCTCCTAAGCTTTAGACGAAGTTTACTGCGGTTTAGTACGTATGCCGGCATTGGGCTGGAAATTCCGGTTTTGGGATTCTGCACATAAAGGGTTTGCAAACCGCTGAATCCACACGTGAGTTTAACTCTCTCAGTTGAATGCACGCATTGAGAACCATTGAGTTACATAGCTCCGTTTTGGTTTTCGGAGCAGATATTTCTCTGTACAGCCTACGGTCCCATTCACTCGGGAATATCCCAACGCAGCTCCTAGAAGAAACGTGTTTCTGACTCGCTGAATCTCAACATAGATTCAACTCTCTTAGGTGAACGAACGCACAGCAGAGCAGTTTTAAGGAAACGTTTCTCCTGAGTTTTAGACGAAGTTTCCTGCTGTTTAGTACGTATGCCGGCATTGGGCTGGAAATACCGGTTTTGGGATTCTGCACAGAAAGGGTTTGCAAACTGCTGAATCCACACGTGAGTTTAGCTCTGTCAATTGAATGCATACATTGACAACCATTGACTTAGATAGCTCCGTTTTGGTTTTAGGATCAGATATTTCTCTGTACAGCCTATGGTCCCATTCACTCGGGAATATCCCAACGCAGCTCCTAGAAGAAACGTGTTTCTGACTCGCTGAATCTCAACATAGATTCAACTCTCTTAGGTGAACGAACGCACAGCAGAGCAGTTTGAAGGAAACGTTTCTACTGAGTTTTAGACGAAGTTTACCGCGGTTTAGGACGTATGCCAGCATTGGGCTGGAAATACCGGTTTTGGAATTCTGCACAGAAAGGCTTTGCAAACCGCTGAATCCACACGTGAGTTTAACTGTCAGTTGAATGCACACATTGACAACCATTGAGTTTGATTGCTCCGTTTTGGTTTTCGGAGCAGATATTTCTCTGTACAGCCTATGGTCCCATTCACTCGGGAATATCCCAACGCAGCTCCTAGAAGAAACGTGTTTCTGACTCGCTGAATCTCAACATAGATTCAACTCTCTTAGGTGAACGAACGCACAGCAGAGCAGTTTTAAGGAAACGTTTCTCCTGAGTTTTAGACGAAGTTTACTGCGGTTTAGTACGTATGCCAGCATTGGGCTGGAAATACCGGTTTTGGGATTCTGCACAGAAAGGGTTTGCAAACCGCTGAATCCACACGTGAGTTTAACTCTGTCAGTTGAATGCACGCATTGACAACCATTGAGTTAGATAGCTCCATTTTGGTTTTCGGAGCAGATATTTCTCTGTACAGCCTATGGTCCCATTCACTCGGGAATATCCCAATGCAGCTCCTAGAAGAAACGTGTTTCTGACTCGCTGAATGTCAACATAGATTCAACTCTCTTAGGTGAACGAACGCACTGCAGAGCAGTTTCAAAGAAACGTTTCTCCTGAGTTTTAGACGAAGTTTACTGCGGTTAAGTACGTATGCAGTCATTGGGCTGGAAATACCGGTTTTGGGATTCTGCACAGAAAGGGTTTGCAAACCGCTGAATCCACACGTGAGTTTAACTCTGTCAGTTGAATTCACACATTGACAACCTTTCAGTTAGATAGCTCCGTTTTGGTTTTAGGAGCAGATATTTCTCTGTACATCCTATGGTCCCATTCACTCGGGAATATCCCAACGCAGCTCCTAGAAGAAACGTGTTTCTGACTCGCTGAATTTCAACATAGATTCAACTCTCTTAGGTGAACGAACGCACAGCAGAGCAGTTTCAAGGAAACGTTTCTCCTGAGTTTTAGACGAAGTTTACTGCGGTTTAGTACGTATTCCAGCATTGGGCTGGAAATACCGGTTTTGGGATTCTGCACAGAAAGGGTTTGCAAACGGCTGAATCCACACGTGAGTTGAACTCTGTCAGTTGAATGCACACATTGACAACCATTCAGTTAGATATCTCCGTTTTGGTTTTAGGAGCAGATATTTCTCTGTACAGCCTATGGTCCCATTCACTCGGGAATATCCCAACGCAGCTCCTAGAAGAAAGGTGTTTCTGATTCGCTGAATCTCAACATAGATTCAACTCTCTTAGGTGAACGAACGCACAGCAGAGCAGTTTCAAGGAAACGTTTCTCCTGAGTGTTAGACGAAGTTTACTGCGGTTTAGTACGTATGCTGGCATTGGGCTGGAAACACCGGTTTGGGGATTTTGTACAGAAAGGGTTTGCAAACCACTGAATCCACACTTGAGTTTAATTCTGTCAGTTGATTGCACACATTGACAACCATTCAGTGAGATAGCTAAGTTTTGGTTTTAGGAGCGGATATTTCTCTGTACAGCCTGTGGTCCCATTCACTCGGGAATATCCGAAAGCAGCTCCTAGAAGAAACGTGTTTCTGACTCGCTGAATCTCAACATAGATTCAACTCTCTTAGGTGAGCGAAAGCACAGCAGAGCAGTTTCAAGGAAACGTTTCTCCTGAGTTTTAGACGTAGTTTCCTGCTGTTTAGTACGTATGCCGGCATTGGGCTGGAAATACCGTTTTTGTGATTCTGCACAGAAATGATTTGCCAACCGCTGAAACCACACGTGAGTTTAACTCTGTCAGTTGAATGCACACATTGACAACCATTCAGTTAGATAGCTATGTTTTGGTTTTAGAAGCAGATATTTCTCTATACAGCCTATGGTCCCATTCACTCGGCAATATCCCAACGCAGCTCCTAGAAGAAACGTGTTTCTGACTCGCTGAATCTCAACATAGATTAAACTCTCTTAGGTGAACGAGCGAACAGCAGAGCAGTTTCAAGGAAACGTTTCTCCTGAGTTTTAGACGAAGTTTCCTGCTGTTTAGTACGTATGTCGGCATTGGGTTGGAAATCCCGGTTTTGCGATTCTGCACAGAAAGGGTTTGCCAACCGCTGACAACACACGTAAGTTTAACTCTGTCAGTTGAATGCACGCAGTGACAACCATTGAGTTAGATAGCTCCGTTTTGGTTTTCGGAGCAGATATTTCTCTGTACAGCCTATGGTCCCATTCACTCGGGAATATCCCTACGCAGCTCCTAGAAGAAACGTGTTTCTGACTCGCTGAATCTCAACATAGATTCAACTCTCTTAGTTGAACGAACGCACAGCAGAGCAGTTTGAAGGACACGTTTCTCCTGAGTTTTATACGATGTTTACTGCGGTTTAGTACGTATACCGGCATTGGGCTGGAAATACCGGTTTTGGGATTCTGCACAGAAAGGGTTTGCAAACCGCTGAATCCACACGTGAGTTTAACTCTGTCAGTTGAATGCACACATTGACAACCATTCAGTTAGATATCTCCGTTTTGGTTCTACGAGCAGATATTTCTCTGTACAGCCTATGGTCCCATTCACTCGGGAATATCCCAACGCGGCTCCTACAAGAAACGTGTTTCTGACTCGCTGAATCTCAACATAGATTCAACTCTCTTAGGTGAACGAAGGCACAGCAGAGCAGTTTCAAGGAAACGTTTCTCCTGAGTTTTAGACGATGTTTACTGCGGTTTTGTACGTATTCCGGTATTGGGCTGGAAATACCGGTTTTGGGATTCTTCACAGAAAGGGTTTGCAAACGGCTGATTGCACACGTGAGTTTAACTCTGTCAGTTGAATGCACGCATTGACAACCATTGAGTTAGATATTTCCGTTTTGGTTTTCGGAGCAGATATTTCTCTGTACAGCCTATGGTCCCATTCACTCGGGAATATCCCAACGCAGCTCCTAGAAGAAACGTGTTTCTGACTCGCTGAATCTCAACATAGATTCAACTCTCTTAGGTGAACGAAGGCACAGCAGAGCAGTTTCAAGGAAACGTTTCTCCTGAGTTTTAGACGATGTTTACTGCGGTTTAGTACGTATGCCGGCATTGGGCTGGAAATACCGGTTTTGGGATTCTGCACAGAAAGGGTTTGCAAACCGCTGAATCCACACGTGAGTTTAACTCTATCAGTTGAATGCACACATTGACAACCATTCAGTTAGATATCTCCGTTTTGGTTTTAGGAGCAGATATTTCTCTGTACAGCCTATGGTCCCATTCACTCGGGAATATCCCAACGTGGCTCCTAGAAGAAACGTGTTTCTGACTCTCTGAATCTCAACATAGATTCAACTCTCTTAGGAGAACGAACGCACAGCAGAGCAGTTTCAAAGAAACGTTTCTCCTGAGTTTTAGACGAAGTTTACTGCGGTTTAGTACGTATGCAGTCATTGGGCTGGAAACACCGGTTTTGGGATTCTGCACAGAAAGGGTTTGCAAACCGCTGAATCCACACGTGAGTTTAACTCTGTCAGTTGAATTCACACATTGACAACCTTTCAGTTAGATAGCTCCGTTTTGGTTTTAGGAGCAGATATTTCTCTGTACAGACTATGGTCCCATTCACTCGGGAATATCCCAACGCAGCTCCTAGAAGAAACGTGTTTCTGACTCGCTGAATTTCAACATAGATTCAACTCTCTTAGGTGAACGAACGCACAGCAGAGCAGTTTCAAGGAAACGTTTCTCCTGAGTTTTAGACGAAGTTTACTGCGGTTTAGTACGTATTCCAGCATTGGGCTGGAAATACCGGTTTTGGGATTCTGCACAGAAAGGGTTTGCAAACGGCTGAATCCACACGTGAGTTGAACTCTGTCAGTTGAATGCACACATTGACAACCATTCATTTAGATATCTCCGTTTTGTTTTTAGGAGCAGATATTTCTCTGTACAGCCTATGGTCCCATTCACTCGGGAATATCCCAACGCAGCTCCTAGAAGAAAGGTGTTTCTGATTCGCTGAATCTCAACATAGATTCAACTCTCTTAGGTGAACGAACGCACAGCAGAGCAGTTTCAAGGAAACGTTTCTCCTGAGTGTTAGACGAAGTTTACTGCGGTTTAGTACGTATGCTGGCATTGGGCTGGAAACACCGGTTTGGGGATTTTGTACAGAAAGGGTTTGCAAACCACTGAATCCACACTTGAGTTTAATTCTGTCAGTTGATTGCACACATTGACAACCATTCAGTGAGATAGCTAAGTTTTGGTTTTAGGAGCGGATATTACTCTGTACAGCCTGTGGTCCCATTCACTCGGGAATATCCGAAAGCAGCTCCTAGAAGAAACGTGTTTCTGACTCGCTGAATCTCAACATAGATTCAACTCTCTTAGGTGAGCGAAAGCACAGCAGAGCAGTTTCAAGGAAACGTTTCTCCTGAGTTTTAGACGTAGTTTCCTGCTGTTTAGTACGTATGCCGGCATTGGGCTGGAAATACCGTTTTTGTGATTCTGCACAGAAATGATTTGCCAACCGCTGAAACCACACGTGAGTTTAACTCTGTCAGTTGAATGCACACATTGACAACCATTCAGTTAGATAGCTATGTTTTGGTTTTAGAAGCAGATATTTCTCTATACAGCCTATGGTCCCATTCACTCGGCAATATCCCAACGCAGCTCCTAGAAGAAACGTGTTTCTGACTCGCTGAATCTCAACATAGATTAAACTCTCTTAGGTGAACGAGCGAACAGCAGAGCAGTTTCAAGGAAACGTTTCTCCTGAGTTTTAGACGAAGTTTCCTGCTGTTTAGTACGTATGTCGGCATTGGGTTGGAAATCCCGGTTTTGCGATTCTGCACAGAAAGGGTTTGCCAACCGCTGACAACACACGTAAGTTTAACTCTGTCAGTTGAATGCACGCAGTGACAACCATTGAGTTAGATAGCTCCGTTTTGGTTTTCGGAGCAGATATTTCTCTGTACAGCCTATGGTCCCATTCACTCGGGAATATCCCTACGCAGCTCCTAGAAGAAACGTGTTTCTGACTCGCTGAATCTCAACATAGATTCAACTCTCTTAGTTGAACGAACGCACAGCAGAGCAGTTTGAAGAACACGTTTCTCCTGAGTTTTATACGATGTTTACTGCGGTTTAGTACGTATACCGGCATTGGGCTGGAAATACCGGTTTTGGGATTCTGCACAGAAAGGGTTTGCAAACCGCTGAATCCACACGTGAGTTTAACTCTGTCAGTTGAATGCACACATTGACAACCATTCAGTTAGATATCTCCGTTTTGGTTCTACGAGCAGATATTTCTCTGTACAGCCTATGGTCCCATTCACTCGGGAATATCCCAACGCGGCTCCTACAAGAAACGTGTTTCTGACTCGCTGAATCTCAACATAGATTCAACTCTCTTAGGTGAACGAAGGCACAGCAGAGCAGTTTCAAGGAAACGTTTCTCCTGAGTTTTAGACGATGTTTACTGCGGTTTTGTACGTATTCCGGTATTGGGCTGGAAATACCGGTTTTGGGATTCCTCACAGAAAGGGTTTGCAAACGGCTGATTGCACACGTGAGTTTAACTCTGTCAGTTGAATGCACGCATTGACAACCATTGAGTTAGATATTTCCGTTTTGGTTTTCGGAGCAGATATTTCTCTGTACAGCCTATGGTCCCATTCACTCGGGAATATCCCAACGCAGCTCCTAGAAGAAACGTGTTTCTGACTCGCTGAATCTCAACATAGATTCAACTCTCTTAGGTGAACGAAGGCACAGCAGAGCAGTTTCAAGGAAACGTTTCTCCTGAGTTTTAGACGATGTTTACTGCGGTTTAGTACGTATGCCGGCATTGGGCTGGAAATACCGGTTTTGGGATTCTGCACAGAAAGGGTTTGCAAACCGCTGAATCCACACGTGAGTTTAACTCTATAAGTTGAATGCACACATTGACAACCATTCAGTTAGATATCTCCGTTTTGGTTTTAGGAGCAGATATTTCTCTGTACAGCCTATGGTCCCATTCACTCGGCAATATCCCAACGTGGCTCCTAGAAGAAACGTGTTTCTGACTCTCTGAATCTCAACATAGATTCAACTCTCTTAGGAGAACGAACGCACAGCAGAGCAGTTTCAAAGAAACGTTTCTCCTGAGTTTTAGACGAAGTTTACTGCGGTTTAGTACGTATGCCGGCATTGGGCTGGAAATACCGGTTTGGGGATTCTGTACAGAAAGGGTTTGCAAACCACTGAATACACACTTGAGTTTAATTCTGTCAGTTGAATGCACACATTGACAACCATTCAGTTAGATAGCTAAGTTTTGATTTTAGGAGCAGATAATTCTCTGTACAGCCTGTGGTCCCATTCACTCGGGAATATCCGAACGCAGCTCCTAGAAGAAACGTGTTTCTGACTCTCTGAATCTCAACATAGATTCAACTCTCTTAGGTGAGCGAAAGCACAGCAGAGCAGTTTCAAGGAAACGTTTCTCCTGAGTTTTAGACGAAGTTTCCTGCTGTTTAGTACGTATGCCGGCATTGGGCTGGAAATACCGTTTTTGTGATTCTGCACAGAAATGGTTTGCCAACCGCTGAAACCACACGTGAGTTTAACTCTGTCAGTTGAATGCACGCATTTTCAACCATTGAGTTAGATAGCTCCGTTTTGGTTTTCGGAGCAGATATTTCTCTGCACAGCCTATGGTCCCATTCACTCGGGAATATCCCTACGCAGCTCCTAGAAGAAACGTATTTCTGACTCGCTGAATCTCAACATAGGTTCAACTCTCTTAGTTGAACGAACGCACAGCGGAGCAGTTTCAAGGAAACGTTTCTCTTGAGTTTTAGACGATGTTTACTGCAGTTTAGTACGTATGCCAGCATTGGGCTGGAAATACCGGTTTTGGGATTCTTCACAGAAAGGGTTTGCAAATGGCTGAATGAATACGTGAGTTTAACTCTGTCAGTTGAATGCACACATTGACAACCATTCAGTTAGATAGCTCCGTTTTGGTTTTAGGAGCAGGTATTTCTCTGTACAGCCTATGGTCCCATTCACTCGGGAATATCCCAACGCGGCTCCTAGAAGAAACGTGTTTCTGACTCGCTGAATCTCAACATAGATTCAACTCTCTTAGGTGAACGAAGGCACAGCAGAGCAGTTTCAAGGAAACGTTTCTCCTGAGTTTTAGACGATGTTTACTGCGGTTTTGTACGTATTCCGGTATTGGGCTGGAAATACCGGTTTTGGGATTCTTCACAGAAAGGGTTTGCAAACGGCTGATTGCACACGTGAGTTTAACTCTGTCAGTTGAATGCACGCATTGACAACCATTGAGTTAGATATTTCCGTTTTGGTTTTCGGAGCAGATATTTCTCTGTACAGCCTATGGTCCCATTCACTCGGGAATATCCCAACGCAGCTCCTAGAAGAAACGTGTTTCTGACTCGCTGAATCTCAACATAGATTCACCTCTCTTAGGTGAACGAAGGCACAGCAGAGCAGTTTCAAGGAAACGTTTCTCCTGAGTTTTAGACGATGTTTACTGCGATTTAGTACGTATGCCGGCATTGGGCTGGAAATACCGGTTTTGGGATTCTGCACAGAAAGGGTTTGCAAACCGCTGAATCCACACGTGAGTTTAACTCTATCAGTTGAATGCACACATTGACAACCAATCAGTTAGATATCTCCGTTTTGGTTTTAGGAGCAGATATTTCTCTGTACAGCCTATGGTCCCATTTACTCGGGAATATCCCAACGCAGCTACTAGAAGAAACGTGTTTCTGACTCTCTGAATCTCAACATAGATTCACCTCTCTTAGGTGAACGAACGCACTGCAGAGCAGTTTAAAAGAAACGTTTCTCCTGAGTTTTAGACGAAGTTTACTGCGGTTTAGTACGTATGCAGTCATTGGGCTGGAAATACCGGTTTTGGGATTCTGCACAGAAAGGGTTTGCAAACCGCTGAATCCACACGTGAGTTTACCTCTGTCAGTTGAATTCACACATTGACAACCTTTCAGTTAGATAGCTCCGTTTTGGTTTTAGGAGCAGATATTTCTCTGTACAGACTATGGTCCCATTCACTCGGGAATATCCCAACGCAGCTCCTAGAAGAAACGTGTTTCTGACTCGCTGAATTTCAACAAAGATTCAACTCTCTTAGGTGAACGAACGCACAGCAGAGCAGTTTCAAGGAAACGTTTCTCCTGAGTTTTAGACGAAGTTTACTGCGGTTTAGAACGTATTCCAGCATTGGGCTGGAAATACCGGTTTTGGGATTCTGCACAGAAAGGCTTTGCAAACGGCTGAATCCACACGTGAGTTTAACTCTGTCAGTTGAATGCACACATTGACAACCATTCAGTTAGATATCTCCGTTTTGGTTTTAGGAGCAGGTATTTCTCTGTACAGACTATGGTCCCATTCACTCGGGAATACCCCAACGCAGCTCCTAGAAGAAACGTGTTTCTGAATCGCTGAATCGCAACATAGATTCAACTCTCTTAGTTGAACGAACGCACAGCAGAGCAGTTTCAAGGAAACGTTTCTCCTGAGTGTTAGACGAAGTTTACTGCGGTTTAGTACGTATGCTGGCATTGGGCTGGAAATACCGGTTTGGGGATTCTGTACAGAAAGGGTTTGCAAACCACTGAATACACACTTGAGTTTAATTCTGTCAGTTGAATGCACACATTTACAACCATTCAGTTAGATAGCTAAGTTTTGATTTTAGGAGCAGATAATTCTCTGTACAGCCTGTGGTCCCATTCACTCGGGAATATCCGAACGCAGCTCCTAGAAGAAACGTGTTTCTGACTCTCTGAATCTCAACATAGATTCAACTCTCTTAGGTGAGCGAAAGCACAGCAGAGCAGTTTCAAGGAAACGTTTCTCCTGAGTTTTAGACGAAGTTTCCTGCTGTTTAGTACGTATGCCGGCATTGGGCTGGAAATACCGTTTTTGTGATTCTGCACAGAAATGGTTTGCCAACCGCTGAAACCACACGTGAGTTTAACTCTGTCAGTTGAATGCACGCATTTTCAACCATTGAGTTAGATAGCTCCGTTTTGGTTTTCGGAGCAGATATTTCTCTGTGCAGCCTATGGTCACATTCACTCGGGAATATCCCTACGCAGCTCCTAGAAGAAACGTATTTCTGACTCGCTGAATCTCAACATAAGTTCAACTCTCTTAGTTGAACGAACGCACAGCGGAGCAGTTTCAAGGAAACGTTTCTCTTGAGTTTTAGACGATGTTTACTGCAGTTTAGTACGTATGCCAGCATTGGGCTGGAAATACCGGTTTTGGGATTCTTCACAGAAAGGGTTTGCAAACGGCTGAATGAACACGTGAGTTTAACTCTGTCAGTTGAATGCACACATTGACAACCATTCAGTTAGATAGCTCCGTTTTGGTTTTAGGAGCAGATATTTCTCTGTACAGCCTATGGTCCCATTCACTCGGGAATATCCCAACGGAGCTCCTAGAAGAAACGTGTTTCTGACTCGATGAATCTCAACATAGATTCAACTCTCTTAGGTGAACGAAGGCACAGCAGAGCAGTTTCAAGGAAACGTTTCTCCTGAGTCTTAGACGATGTTTATTGCAGTTTAGCACGTATGCTGGCATTGGGTTGGAAATACCGGTTTTGGGATTCTTCACAGAAAGGGTTTGCAAACGGCTGAATGCACACGTGAGTTTCACACTGTCAGTTGAATGCACACATTGACAACCATTCAGGTAGATAGCTCCGTTTTGGTTTTAGGAGCAGATATTTCTCTGTACAGCCTATGGTCCCATTCACTCGGGAATATCCCAACGCAGCTCCTAGAAGAAACGTGTTTCTGACTCTCTGAATCTCAACATAGATTCAACTCTCTTAGGTGAACGAACGCACTGCAGAGCAGTTTCAAAGAAACGTTTCTCCTGAGTTTTAGACGAAGTTTACTGCGGTTTAGTACGTATGCCGGCATTGGGCTGGAAATACCGGTTTGGGGATTCTGTACAGAAAGGGTTTGCAAACCACTGAATACACACTTGAGTTTAATTCTGTCAGTTGAATGCACACATTGACAACCATTCAGTTAGATAGCTAAGTTTTGATTTTAGGAGCAGATAATTCTTTGTACAGCCTGTGGTCCCATTCACTCGGGAATATCCGAACGCAGCTCCTAGAAGAAACATGTTTCTGACTCACTGAATCTCAACATAGATTCAACTCTCTTAGGTGAGCGAAAGCACAGCAGAGCAGTTTCAAGGAAACGTTTCTCCTGAGTTTTAGACGAAGGTTCCTGCTGTTTAGTACGTATGCCGGCATTGGGCTGGAAATACCGTTTTTGTGATTCTGCACAGAAATGGTTTGCCAACCGCTGAAACCACACGTGAGTTTAAATCTGTCAGTTGAATGCACGCATTTTCAACCATTGAGTTAGATAGCTCCCTTTTGGTTTTCGGAGCAGATATTTCTCTGTACAGCCTATGGTCCCATTCACTCGGGAATATCCCTACGCAGCTCCTAGAAGAAACGTGTTTCTGACTCGCTGAATCTCAACATAGATTCAACTCTCTTAGTTGAACGAACGCACAGCAGAGCAGTTTCAAGGAAACGTTTCTCTTGAGTTTTAGACGATGTTTACTGCAGTTTAGTACGTATGCCGGTATTGGGCTGGAAATACCGGTTTTGGGATTCTTCACAGAAAGGATTTGCAAACGGCTGAATGCACACGTGAGTTTAACTCTGTCAGTTGAATGCACACATTGACAACCATTCAGTTAGATAGCTCCGTTTTGGTTTTAGGAGCAGATATTTCTCTGTACAGCCTATGGTCCCATTCACTAGGGAATATCCCAACGCAGCTCCTAGAAGAAACGTGTTTCTGTCTCTCTGAATCTCAACATAGATTCAACTCTCTTAGGTGAACGAACGCACAGCAGAACAGTTTCAAGGAAACGTTTCTCCTGAGTTTTAGACGAAGTTTACTGCGCTTTAGTACGTATGCCGGCATTGGGCTGCAAATACCGGTTTTGGGATTCTGCACAGAAAGGGTTTGCAAACCGCTGAATCCACACGTCAGTTTAACTCTGTCAGTTGAATGCACGCATTGACAACCATTGAGTTAGATAGCTCCGTTTTGGTTTTCGGAGAATATATTTCTCTGTGCAGCCTATGGTCCCATTCACTCGGGAATATCCCAACGCAGCTCCTAGAAGAAACGTGTTTCTGACTCGCTGAATCTCAACATAGACTCAACTCTCTTAGGTGAGCGAACGCAGAGCAGAGCAGTTTCAAGGAAACGTTTCTCCTGAGATTTAGACGAAGTTTACTGCGGTTTAGTACGTATGCCGGCATTGGGCTGGAAATACCGGTTTGGGGATTCTGCACAGAAAGGGTTTGCAAACCGCTGAATCCACACGTGAGTTTAACTCTGTCAGTTGACTGCACGCATTGACAACCATTTAGTTAGATAGCTCCGTTTTGGTTTTCGGAGCAGATATTTCTCTGTACAGCCTATGGTCCCATTCACTCGGGAATATCCCAACGCAGCTCCTAGAAGAAACGTGTTTCTGACTCGCTGAATCTGAACATAGATTCAACTCTCTTAGGTGAACGAACGCACAGCAGAGCAGTTTCAAGGAAACGTTTCTCCTGAATTTTAGACGATGTTTACGGCCGTTTAGTACGTATTCCAGCATTGGGCTGGAAATACCGGTTTAGGGATTCTTCTCAGAAGGAGTTTGCAAACAGCTGAATGCACACGTGAGTTTAACTCTGTCAGTTGAATTCACACATTGACAACCATTCAGTTAGATATCTCCGTTTTGGTTTTAGGAGCAGATATTTCTCTGTACAGCCTATGGTCCCATTCACTCGGGAATATCCCAACGCAGCTCCTAGAAGAAACGTGTTTCTGACTCGCTGAATCTCAACTTAGATTCAACTCTCTTAGGTGAACGAACGCAGAGCAGAGCAGTTTCAAGGACACGTTTCTCCTGAATTTTAGACGATGTTTACTGCGGTTTAGTACGTATGCCGGCATTGGGCTGGAAATACCGGTTTTGGGATTCTGCACAGAAAGGGTTTGCAAACCGCTGAATCCACACGTGAGTTTAGCTCTGTCAGTTGAATGCACACATTGACAACCATTCAGTTAGATAGCTCCGTTTAGGTTTTAGAAGCAGGTATTTCTCTGTACAGCCTATGGTCCCATTCACTCGGGAATATCCCAACGCAGCTCCTAGAAGAAACGTGTTTCTGACTCGGTGAATCTCAACATAGATTCAACTCTCTTAGGTGAACGAACGCACAGCAGAGCAGTTTCAAGAAAACGTTTCTCCTGAGTTTTAGATGATGTTTACTGCGGTTTAGTTCGTATGCCAGCATTGGGGTGGAAATACCGGTTTTGGGATTCTTCACAGAAAGGGTTTGCAAACAGCTGATTGCACACGTGAGTTTAACTCTGTCAGTTGAATGCACGCATTGACAACCATTGAGTTAGATAGCTCCGTTTCGGTTTTCGGAGCAGATATTTCTCTGTACAGCCTATGGTCCCATTCACTCGGAAATATCCCAACGCATCTCCTAGAAGAAACGTGTTTCTGACTCTCTGAATCTCAACATAGATTCAACTCTCTTAGGTTAACGAACGCACAGCAGAGCAGTTTCAAGGACACGTTTCTCCTGAGTTTTAGACGATGTTTACTGCGGTTTAGTACGTATGCCGGCATTGGGCTGGAAATACTGGTTTTGGGATTCTTCACAGAAGGGGTTTGCAAACAGCTGAATGCACACGTGAGTTTAACTCTGTCAGTTGAATGCACACATTGACAACCATTCAGTTAGATATCTCCGTTTAGGTTTTAGGAGCAGATATTTCTCTGTACAGCCTATGGTCCCATTCACTCGGGAATATCCCAACGCAGCTCCTAGAAGAAACGTGTTTCTGACTCGCTGAATCTCAACATAGATTAAACTCTCTTAGGTGAACGAACGCAGAGCAGAGCAGTTTCAAGGAAACGTTTCTCCTGAGTTTTAGACGAAGTTTCCTGCTTTTTAGTACGTATGCCGGCATTGGGCTGGAAATACCGGTTTGGGGATTCTGTACAGAAAGGGTTTGCAAACCGCTGAATCCACACGTGAGTTTAGCTCTGTCAGTTGAATGCACACATTGACAACCATTGAGTTTGATTGCTCCGTTTTGGTTTTCGGAGCAGATATTTCTCTGTACAGCCTATGGTCCCATTCACTCGGGAATATCCCAACGCAGCTCCTAGAAGAAACGTGTTTCTGACTCGCTGAATCTCAACATAGATTCAACTCTCTTAGGTGAACGAACGCACAGCAGAGCAGTTTTAAGGAAACGTTTCTCCTGAGTTTTAGACGAAGTTTACTGCGGTTTAGTACGTATGCCAGCATTGGGCTGGAAATACCGGTTTTGGGATTCTGCACAGAAAGGGTTTGCAAACCGCTGAATCCACACGTGAGTTTAACTCTGTCAGTTGAATGCACGCATTGACAACCATTGAGTTAGATAGCTCCATTTTGGTTTTCGGAGCAGATATTTCTCTGTACAGCCTATGGTCCCATTCACTCGGGAATATCCCAATGCAGCTCCTAGAAGAAACGTGTTTCTGACTCGCTGAATGTCAACATAGATTCAACTCTCTTAGGTGAACGAACGCACTGCAGAGCAGTTTCAAAGAAACGTTTCTCCTGAGTTTTAGACGAAGTTTACTGCGGTTAAGTACGTATGCAGTCATTGGGCTGGAAATACCGGTTTTGGGATTCTGCACAGAAAGGGTTTGCAAACCGCTGAATCCACACGTGAGTTTAACTCTGTCAGTTGAATTCACACATTGACAACCTTTCAGTTAGATAGCTCCGTTTTGGTTTTAGGAGCAGATATTTCTCTGTACATCCTATGGTCCCATTCACTCGGGAATATCCCAACGCAGCTCCTAGAAGAAACGTGTTTCTGACTCGCTGAATTTCAACATAGATTCAACTCTCTTAGGTGAACGAACGCACAGCAGAGCAGTTTCAAGGAAACGTTTCTCCTGAGTTTTAGACGAAGTTTACTGCGGTTTAGTACGTATTCCAGCATTGGGCTGGAAATACCGGTTTTGGGATTCTGCACAGAAAGGGTTTGCAAACGGCTGAATCCACACGTGAGTTGAACTCTGTCAGTTGAATGCACGCATTGACAACCATTGAGTTAGATATTTCCGTTTTGGTTTTCGGAGCAGATATTTCTCTGTACAGCCTGTGTTCCCATTCACTCGGGAATATCCGAAAGCAGCTCCTAGAAGAAACGTGTTTCTGACTCGCTGAATCTCAACATAGATTCAACTCTCTTAGGTGAGCGAAAGCACAGCAGAGCAGTTTCAAGGAAACGTTTCTCCTGAGTTTTAGACGTAGTTTCCTGCTGTTTAGTACGTATGCCGGCATTGGGCTGGAAATACCGTTTTTGTGATTCTGCACAGAAATGATTTGCCAACCGCTGAAACCACACGTGAGTTTAACTCTGTCAGTTGAATGCACACATTGACAACCATTCAGTTAGATAGCTATGTTTTGGTTTTAGAAGCAGATATTTCTCTATACAGCCTATGGTCCCATTCACTCGGCAATATCCCAACGCAGCTCCTAGAAGAAACGTGTTTCTGACTCGCTGAATCTCAACATAGATTAAACTCTCTTAGGTGAACGAGCGAACAGCAGAGCAGTTTCAAGGAAACGTTTCTCCTGAGTTTTAGACGAAGTTTCCTGCTGTTTAGTACGTATGTCGGCATTGGGTTGGAAATCCCGGTTTTGCGATTCTGCACAGAAAGGGTTTGCCAACCGCTGACAACACACGTAAGTTTAACTCTGTCAGTTGAATGCACGCAGTGACAACCATTGAGTTAGATAGCTCCGTTTTGGTTTTCGGAGCAGATATTTCTCTGTACAGCCTATGGTCCCATTCACTCGGGAATATCCCTACGCAGCTCCTAGAAGAAACGTGTTTCTGACTCGCTGAATCTCAACATAGATTCAACTCTCTTAGTTGAACGAACGCACAGCAGAGCAGTTTGAAGAACACGTTTCTCCTGAGTTTTATACGATGTTTACTGCGGTTTAGTACGTATACCGGCATTGGGCTGGAAATACCGGTTTTGGGATTCTGCACAGAAAGGGTTTGCAAACCGCTGAATCCACACGTGAGTTTAACTCTGTCAGTTGAATGCACACATTGACAACCATTCAGTTAGATATCTCCGTTTTGGTTCTACGAGCAGATATTTCTCTGTACAGCCTATGGTCCCATTCACTCGGGAATATCCCAACGCGGCTCCTACAAGAAACGTCTTTCTGACTCGCTGAATCTCAACATAGATTCAACTCTCTTAGGTGAACGAAGGCACAGCAGAGCAGTTTCAAGGAAACGTTTCTCCTGAGTTTTAGACGATGTTTACTGCGGTTTTGTACGTATTCCGGTATTGGGCTGGAAATACCGGTTTTGGGATTCCTCACAGAAAGGGTTTGCAAACGGCTGATTGCACACGTGAGTTTAACTCTGTCAGTTGAATGCACGCATTGACAACCATTGAGTTAGATATTTCCGTTTTGGTTTTCGGAGCAGATATTTCTCTGTACAGCCTATGGTCCCATTCACTCGGGAATATCCCAACGCAGCTCCTAGAAGAAACGTGTTTCTGACTCGCTGAATCTCAACATAGATTCAACTCTCTTAGGTGAACGAAGGCACAGCAGAGCAGTTTCAAGGAAACGTTTCTCCTGAGTTTTAGACGATGTTTACTGCGGTTTAGTACGTATGCCGGCATTGGGCTGGAAATACCGGTTTTGGGATTCTGCACAGAAAGGGTTTGCAAACCGCTGAATCCACACGTGAGTTTAACTCTATCAGTTGAATGCACACATTGACAACCATTCAGTTAGATATCTCCGTTTTGGTTTTAGGAGCAGATATTTCTCTGTACAGCCTATGGTCCCATTCACTCGGGAATATCCCAACGTGGCTCCTAGAAGAAACGTGTTTCTGACTCTCTGAATCTCAACATAGATTCAACTCTCTTAGGAGAACGAACGCACAGCAGAGCAGTTTCAAAGAAACGTTTCTCCTGAGTTTTAGACGAAGTTTACTGCGGTTTAGTACGTATGCAGTCATTGGGCTGGAAACACCGGTTTTGGGATTCTGCACAGAAAGGGTTTGCAAACCGCTGAATCCACACGTGAGTTTAACTCTGTCAGTTGAATTCACACATTGACAACCTTTCAGTTAGATAGCTCCGTTTTGGTTTTAGGAGCAGATATTTCTCTGTACAGACTATGGTCCCATTCACTCGGGAATATCCCAACGCAGCTCCTAGAAGAAACGTGTTTCTGACTCGCTGAATTTCAACATAGATTCAACTCTCTTAGGTGAACGAACGCACAGCAGAGTAGTTTCAAGGAAACGTTTCTCCTGAGTTTTAGACGAAGTTTACTGCGGTTTAGTACGTATTCCAGCATTGGGCTGGAAATACCGGTTTTGGGATTCTGCACAGAAAGGCTTTGCAAATGGCTGAATCCACACGTGAGTTTAACTCTGTCAGTTGAATGCACACATTGACAACCATTCAGTTAGATATCTCCGTTTTGGTTTTAGGAGCAGGTATTTCTCTGTACAGACTATGGTCCCATTCACTCGGGAATATCCCAACGCAGCTCCTAGAAGAAACGTGTTTCTGACTCTCTGAATCTCAACATAGATTCAACTCTCTTAGGTGAACGAACGCACTGCAGAGCAGTTTCAAAGAAACGTTTCTCCTGAGTTTTAGACGAAGTTTACTGCGGTTTAGTACGTATGCCGGCATTGGGCTGGAAATACCGGTTTGGGGATTCTGTACAGAAAGGGTTTGCAAACCACTGAATACACACTTGAGTTTAATTCTGTCAGTTGAATGCACACATTGACAACCATTCAGTTAGATAGCTAAGTTTTGATTTTAGGAGCAGATAATTCTCTGTACAGCCTGTGGTCCCATTCACTCGGGAATATCCGAACACAGCTCCTAGAAGAAACGTGTTTCTTACTCACTGAATCTCAACATAGATTCAACTCTCTTAGGTGAGCGAAAGCACAGCAGAGCAGTTTCAAGGAAACGTTTCTCCTGAGTTTTAGACGAAGGTTCCTGCTGTTTAGTACGTATGCCGGCATTGGGCTGGAAATACCGTTTTTGTGATTCTGCACAGAAATGGTTTGCCAACCGCTGAAACCACACGTGAGTTTAAATCTGTCAGTTGAATGCACGCATTTTCAACCATTGAGTTAGAAAGCTCCGTTTTGGTTTTCGGAGCAGATATTTCTCTGTACAGCCTATGGTCCCATTCACTCGGGAATATCCCTACGCAGCTCCTAGAAGAAACGTGTTTCTGACTCGCTGAATCTCAACATAGATTCAACTCTCTTAGTTGAACGAACGCACAGCAGAGCAGTTTCAAGGAAACGTTTCTCTTGAGTTTTAGACGATGTTTACTGCAGTTTAGTACGTATGCCGGTATTGGGCTGGAAATACCGGTTTTGGGATTCTTCACAGAAAGGATTTGCAAACGGCTGAATGCACACGTGAGTTTAACTCTGTCAGTTGAATGCACACATTGACAACCATTCAGTTAGATAGCTCCGTTTTGGTTTTAGGAGCAGATATTTCTCTGTACAGCCTATGGTCCCATTCACTAGGGAATATCCCAACGCAGCTCCTAGAAGAAACGTGTTTCTGTCTCTCTGAATCTCAACATAGATTCAACTCTCTTAGGTGAACGAACGCACAGCAGAACAGTTTCAAGGAAACGTTTCTCCTGAGTTTTAGACGAAGTTTACTGCACTTTAGTACGTATGCCGGCATTGGGCTGCAAATACCGGTTTTGGGATTCTGCACAGAAAGGGTTTGCAAACCGCTGAATCCACACGTCAGTTTAACTCTGTCAGTTGAATGCACGAATTGACAACCATTGAGTTAGATAGCTCCGTTTTGGTTTTCGGAGAATATATTTCTCTGTACAGCCTATGGCCCCATTCACTCGGGAATATCCCAACGCAGCTCCTAGAAGAAACGTGTTTCTGACACGCTGAATCTCAACATAGACTCAACTCTCTTAGGTGAACGAACGCAGAGCAGAGCAGTTTCAAGGAAACGTTTCTCCTGAGGTTTAGACGAAGTTTACTGCGGTTTAGTACGTATGCCGGCATTGGGCTGGAAATACCGGTTTGGGGATTCTGCACAGAAAGGGTTTGCAAACCGCTGAATCCACACGTGAGTTTAACTCTGTCAGTTGACTGCACGCATTGACAACCATTTATTTAGATAGCTCCATTTTGGTTTTCGGAGCAGATATTTCTCTGTACAGCCTATGGTACCATTCACTCGGGAATATCCCAACGCAGCTCCTAGAAGAAACGTGTTTCTGACTCGCTGAATCTCAACATAGATTCAACTCTCTTAGGTGAACGAACGCACAGCAGAGCAGTTTCAAGGAAACGTTTCTCCTGAATATTAGACGATGTTTACGGCGGTTTAGTACGTATTCCGGCATTGGGCTGGAAATACCGGTTTAGGGATTCTTCACAGAAGGGGTTTGCAAACAGCTGAATGCACACTTGAGTTTAACTCTGTCAGTTGAATGCACACATTGACAACCATTCAGTTAGATATCTCCGTTTCGGTTTTAGGAGCAGATATTTCTCTGTACAGCCTATGGTCCCATTCACTCGGGAATATCCCAATGCAGCTCCTAGAAGAAACGTGTTTCTGACTCGCTGAATCTCAACTTAGATTCAACTCTCTTAGGTGAACGAACGCACAGCAGAGCAGTTTGAAGGACACGTTTCTCCTGAGTTTTAGACGATGTTTACTGCGGTTTAGTACGTATGCCGGCATTGGGCTGGAAATACCGGTTTTGGGATTCTGCACAGAAAGGGTTTGCAAACGGCTGAATCCACAGGTGAGTTTAACTCTGTCAGTTGAATGCACACATTGACAACCATTCAGTTAGATAGCTCCGTTTTGGTTTTAGGAGCAGATATTTCTCTGTACAGCCTATGGTCCCATTCACTCGGGAATATCTCCACGCAGCTCCTAGAAGAAACGTGTTTCTGACTCACTGAATCTCAACATAGATTCAACTCTCTTAGGTGAACGAACGCACAGCAGAGCAGTTTCAAGGAAACGTTTCTCCTGAGTGTTAGACGAAGTTTCCTGCTGTTTAGTACGTATGCCGGCATTGGGCTGGAAATACCGGTTTTGCGATTCTGCACAGAAAGGGTTTGCCACCCGCTGAAACCACACGTAAGTTTAACTCTGTCAGTTGAAGGCACACATTGACAACCATTCAGTTAGATGGCTCCGTTTTGGTTTTAGAAGCAGGTATTTCTCTGTACAGCCTATGGTCCCATTCACTCGGGAATATCCCAACGCAGCTCCTAGAAGAAACGTGTTTCTGACTCGGTGAATCTCAACATAGATTCAACTCTCTTAGGTGAACGAACGCACAGCAGAGCAGTTTTAAGAAAACGTTTCTCCTGAGTTTTAGATGATGTTTACTGCGGTTTAGTACGTATGCCGGCATTCGGCTGGAAATACCGGTTTTGGGATTCTACACAGAAAGGGTTTGCAAACCGCTGAATCCACACGTGAGTTTAACTCTGTCAGTTGAATGCACACATTGACAACCATTGAGTTAGATAGCTCCGTTATGGTTTTAGGAGCAGATATTTCTCTGTACAGCCTATGGTCCCATTCACTCGGGAATATCCCAACGCAGCTCCTAGAAGAAACGTGTTTCTGACTCGCTGAATCTCAACATAGATTCAACTCTCTTAGGTGAACGAACCCACAGCAGAGCAGTTAAACGGAAACGTTTCTCCTGAATTTTAGACGATGTTTACTGCGGTTTAGTACGTATTCCGGCAATGGGCTGGAAATACTGGTTTGGGGATTCTGCACAGAAAGGGTTTGCAAACCGCTGAATGCACACGTGAGTTTACCTCTGTCAGTTGAATGCACACATTGACAACCATTCAGTTAGATAGCTCCGTTTTGGTTTTTGGAGCAGATATTTCTCTGTACAGCCTATGGTCCCATTCCCTCGGGAATATCCCAACGCAGCTCCTAGAAGAAACGTGTTTCTGACTCGCTGAATCTCAACATAGATTCAACTCTCTTAGGTGAACGAACGCACAGCAGAGCAGTTTCAAGGAAACGTTTCTCCTGAGTGTTAGACGAAGTTTCCTGCTGTTTAGTACCTATGCCGGCATTGGGCTGGAAATACCGGTTTTGCGATTCTGCACAGAAAGTGATTGCCAACCGCTGAAACCACACGTAAGTTTAACTCTGTCAGTTGAAGGCACACATTGACAACCATTCAGTTAGATGGCTCCGTTTTGGTTTTAGAAGCAGGTATTTCTCTGTACAGCCTATGGTCCCATTCTCTCGGGAATATCCCAACGCAGCTCCTAGAAGAAACGTTTTTCTGACTCGGTGAATCTCAACATAGATTCAACTCTCTTAGGTGAACGAACGCACAGCAGAGCAGTTTCAAGACGTTTCTCCTGAGTTTTAGATGATGTTTACTGCGGTTTAGTACGTATGCCGGCTTTCGGCTGGAAATACCGGTTTTGGGATTCTTCACAGAAAGGGTTTGCAAACCGCTGAATCCACACGTGAGTTTAGCTCTGTCAGTTGAATGCACACATTGACAACCATTGAGTTAGATAGCTCCGTTTTGGTTTTAGGAGCAGATATTTCTCTGTACAGCCTATGGTCCCATTCACTCGGGAATATCCCAACGCAGCTCCTGGAAGAAACGTGTTTCTGACTCGCTGAATCTCAACATAGATTCAACTCTCTTAGGTGAACGAACGCACAGCAGAGCAGTTAAACGGAAATGTTTCTCCTGAATTTTAGACGATGTTTACTGCGGTTTAGAACGTATTCCGCCAAAGGGCTGGAAATACTGGTTTGGGGATTCTGCACAGAAAGGGTTTGCAAACCGCTGAATCCACACGTGAGTTTACCTCTGTCAGTTGAATGCACACATTGACAACCATTCAGTTAGATAGCTCCGTTTTGGTTTTAGGAGCAGATATTTCTCTGTACAGCCTATGGTCCCATTCACTCGGGAATATCCCAACGCAGCTCCTAGAAGAAACGTGTTTCTGACTCGCTGAATCTCAACATAGATTCAACTCTCTTAGGTGAACGAACGCACAGCAGAGCAGTTTTAAGGAAACGTTTCTCCTGAGTTTTAGACGAAGTTTACTGCGGTTTTGTACGTATGACAGCATTGGGGTGGAAATACCGGTTTTGGGATTCTTCACAGAAGGGGTTTGCAAACAGCTGAATGCACACGTGAGTTTAAGCCTGTCAGTTGAATGCACGCATTGACAAACATTGAGTTACATAGCTCCGTTTTGGTTTTCGGAGCAGATATTTCTCTGTACAGCCTATGGTCCCATTCACTCGGGAATATCCCAACGCAGCTCCTAGAAGAAACGTGTTTCTGACTCGCTGAATCTCAACATAGATTCAACTCTCTTAGGTGAACGAACGCACAGCAGAGCAGTTTTAAGGAAACGTTTCTCCTGAGTTTTAGACGAAGTTTCCTGCTGTTTAGTACGTATGCCGGCATTGGACTGGAAATACCGGTTTTGGGATTCTGCACAGAAAGGGTTTGCAAACCGCTGAATCCACACGTGAGTTTAGCTCTGTCAGTTGAATGCATACATTGACAACCATTGACTTAGATAGCTCCGTTTTGGTTTTAGGAGCAGATATTTCTCTGTACAGCCTATGGTCCCATTCACTCGGGAATATCCCAATGCAGCTCCTAGAAGAAACGTGTTTCTGACTCGCTGAATCTCAACATAGATTCAACTCTCTTAGGTGAATGAACGCACAGCAGAGCAGTTTCAAGGAAACGTTTCTCCTGAGTTTTAGACGATGTTTACTGCGGTTTAGTTCGTATGCCGGCATTGGGCTGGAAATACCGGTTTGGGGATTCTTCACAGAAAGGGTTTGCAAACAGCTGAATGCACACGTGAGTTTAACTCTGTCAGTTGAATGCACACGTTGACAACCATTCAGTTAGATATCTCCGTTTTGGTTTTAGGAGCAGATATTTCTTTGTACAGCCTATGGTCCCATTCACTCGGGAATATCCCAACGCAGCTCCTAGAAGAAACGTGTTTCTGACTCGCTGAATCTCAACATAGATTCAACTCTCTTAGGTGAACGAACGCACAGCAGAGCAGTTTCAAGGAAACGTTTCTCCTGAGTTTTAGACGAAGTTTACTGCGGTTTTGTACGTATGCCAGCATTGGGGTGGAAATACCGGTTTTGGGATTCTTCACAGAAAGGGTTTGCAAACAGTTGATTGCACACGTAAGTTTAACTCTGTCAGTTGAATGCACGCATTGACAACCATTGAGTTAGATAGCTCCGTTTCGGTTTTCGGAGCAGATATTTCTCTGTACAGCCTATGGTCCCATTCACTCGGAAATATCCCAACGCATCTCCTAGAAGAAACGTGTTTCTGACTCTCTGAATCTCAACATAGATTCAACTCTCTTAGGTTAACGAACGCACAGCAGAGCAGTTTCAAGGACACGTTTCTCCTGAGTTTTAGACGATGTTTACTGCGGTTTAGTACGTATTCCGGCAATGGGCTGGAAATACCGGTTTGGGGATTCTGCACAGAAAGGGTTTGCAAACCGCTGAATCCACAAGTGAGTTTAACTCTCTCAGTTGAATGCACGCATTGACAACCATTCAGTTAGATAGCTCCGTTTTGGTTTTAGTAGCAGATATTTCTCTGTAGAGCCTATGGTCGCATTCACTCGGGAATATCCCAACGCAGCTCCTAGAAGAAACGTGTTTCTGACTCGCTGAATCTCAACATAGATTCAACTCTCTTACGTGAATCAAGGCACAGCAGAGCAGTTTCAAGGAAACGTTTCTCCCGAGTTTTAGACGAAGTTTACTGCGGTTTAGTACGTATGCCAGCATTGGGCTGGAAATACCGGTTTTGGGATTCTGCACAGAAAGGATTTGCAAACCGCTGAATCCACATTTGAGTTTAACTCTCTCAGTTGAATGCACGCATTGACAACCATTGAGTTAGATAGCTCCGTTTTGGTTTTTGGAGCAGATATTTCTCTGTACAGCCTATGGTCCCATTCACTCGGGAATATCCCAACGCAGCTCCTAGAAGAAACGTGTTTCTGACTCGCTGAATCTCAACATAGATTAAACTCTCTTAGGTGAACGAACGCACCGCAGCGCAGTTTCAAGGAAACGTTTCTCCTGAGTTTTAGACGAAGTTTCCTGCTGTTTAGTACGTATGCCGGCATTGGGCTGGAAATACCAGTTTGGGGATTCTGTACAGAAAGGGTTTGCAAGCCGCTGAATCCACACGTGAGTTTAGCTCTGTCAGTTGAATGCACACATTGACAACCATTAAGTTAGATATCTCCGTTTTGGTTTAAGGAGCAGATATTTCTCTGTACAGCCTATGATCCCATTCACTCGGGAATATCCCAACGCAACTCCTAGAAGAAACGTGTTTCTGACTCGCTGTATCTCAACATAGATTCAACTCTCTTAGGTGAACGAACGCACAGCAGAGCAGTTTCAAGGAAACGTTTCTCCTGAGTTTTAGACGATTTTTACTGCGGTTTAGTACGTATGCCGGCATTGGGCTGGAAATACCGGTTTTGGGATTCTGCACAGAAAGGGTTTGCAAACCGCTGAATCCACACGTGAGTTTAACTCTATCAGTTGAATGCACACATTGACAACCATTCAGTTAGATATCTCCGTTTTGGTTTTAGGAGCAGATATTTCTCTGTATAGCCTATGGTCCCATTCACTCGGGAATATCCCAACGCAGCTCCTAGAAGAAACGTGTTTCTGACTCTCTGAATCTCAACATAGATTCAACTCTCTTAGGTTAACGAACGCACTGCAGAGCAGTTTCAAAGAAACGTTTCTCCTGAGTTTTAGACGAAGTTTACTGCGGTTTAGTACGTATGCAGTCATTGGGCTGGAAATACCGGTTTTGGGATTCTGCACAGAAAGGGTTTGCAAACCGCTGAATCCACACGTGAGTTTAACTCTGTCAGTTGAATTCACACATTGACAACCTTTCAGTTAGATAGCTCCGTTTTGGTTTTAGGAGCAGATATTTCTCTGTACAGACTATGGTCCCATTCACTCGGGAATATCCCAACGCAGCTCCTAGAAGAAACGTGTTTCTGACTCGCTGAATCTCAACATAGATTCAACTCTCTTAGGTGAACGAACGCACAGCAGAGCAGTTTCAAGGAAACGTTTCTCCTGAGTTTTAGACGAAGTTTACTGCGGATTAGTTCGTATTCCAGCTTTGGGCTGGAAATACCGGTTTTGGGATTCTGCACAGAAAGGCTTTGCAAACGGCTGAATGCACACGTGAGTTTAACTCTGTCAGTTGAATGCACACATTGACAACCATTCAGTTAGATATCTCCGTTTTGGTTTTAGGAGCAGGTATTTCTCTGTACAGACTATGGTCCCATTCACTCGGGAATATCCCAACGCAGCTCCTAGAAGAAACGTGTTTCTGAATCGCTGAATCTCAACATAGATTCAACTCTCTTAGGTGAACGAACGCACAGCAGAGCAGTTTCAAGGAAACGTTTCTCCTGATGGTTAGACGAAGTTTACTGCGGTTTAGTACGTATGCCGGCATTGGGCTGGAAATGCCGGTTTGGGGATTGTGTACAGAACGGGTTTGCAAACCACTGAATACACACTTGAGTTTAATTCTGTCAGTTTAATGCACACATTGACAACCATTCAGTTAGATAGCTCCGTTTTGGTTTTCGGAGCAGATAATTCTCTGTACAGCCTGTGGTCCCATTCACTCGGGAATATCCCTACGCAGCTCCTAGAAGAAACGTGTTTCTGACTCGCTGAATCTCAACATAGATTCAACTCTCTTAGTTGAACGAACGCACAGCAGAGCAGTTTCAAGGAAACGTTTCTCTTGAGTTTTAGACGATGTTTACTGCAGTTTAGTACGTATGCCGGTATTGGGCTGGAAATACCGGTTTTGGAATTCTTCACAGAAAGGGTTTGCAAATGGCTGAATGCACACGTGAGTTTAACTCTGTCAGTTGAATGCACACATTGACAACCATTCAGTTAGATAGCTCCGTTGTGGTTTTAGGAGCAGATATTTCTCTGTACAGCCTATGGTCCCATTCACTCGGGAATATCCCAACGGAGCTCCTAGAAGAAACGTGTTTCTGACTCGCTGAATCTCAACATAGATTCAACTCTCTTAGGTGAACGAAGGCACAGCAGAGCAGTTTCAAGGAAACGTTTCTCCTGAGACTTAGACGATGTTTACTGCAGTTTAGCACATATGCTGGCATTGGGCTGAAAATACCGGTTTTGGGATTCTTCACAGAAAGGGTTTGCAAACGGCTGAATGCACACGTGAGTTTAAAACTGTCAGTTGAATGCACACATTGACAACCATTCAGTTAGATAGCTCCGTTTTGGTTTTAGGAGCAGATATTTCTCTGTACAGCCTATGGTCCCATTCACTCGGGAATATCCCAACGCAGCTCCTAGAAGAAACGTGTTTCTGACTCTCTGAATCTCAACATCGATTCAACTCTCTTAGGTGAACGAACGCACAGCAGAGCAGTTTCAAGGAAACGTTTCTCCTGAGTTTTAGACGAAGTTTACTGCGCCTTAGTACGTATGCCGGCATTGGGCTGGAAATACCGGTTTTGGGATTCTTCACAGAAAGGGTTTGCAAACCGCTGAATCCACACGTGAGTTTAACTCTGTCAGTTGAATGCACACATTGACCACCATTCAGTTAGATAGCTCCGTTTTGGTTTTAGGATCAGATATTTCTCTGTACAGCCTATGGTCCCATTCACTCGGGAATATCCCAACGCAGCTCCTAGAAGAAACGTGTTTCTGACTCTCTGAATCTCAACATATATTCAAATCTCCTAGTGAACGAGCGCACAGCAAAGCAGTTTCAAGGAAACGTTTCTCCTGAGTTTTAGACGAAGTTTACTGCGGTTTAGTACGTATGCCGTCATTGGGCTGGAAATACCGGTTTTGGGATTCTGCACAGAATGGGTTTGCAAACCGCTGAATCCACACGTGAGTTTGACTCCATCCGCTGAATGCACACATTGACAACCTTTCAGTTAGATAGCTCCGTTTTGGTTTTAGGAGCAGATATTTCTCTGTACAGCCTATGGTCCCATTCACTCGGGAGTATCCGAACGCAGCTCCTAGAAGAAACGTGTTTCTGACTCGCTGAATCTCAACATAGATTCAACTCTCTTAGGTGAACGAACGAACAGCAGAGCAGTTTCAAGGAAACGTTTCTCCTGAGTTTTAGACGAAGTTTCCTGCTGTTTAGTACGTATGCCGGCATTGGGTTGTTAATACCGGTTTTGGGATTCTGCACAGAAAGGGTTTGCAAACCGCTGAATCCACACGCGAGTTTAACTTTGTCAGTTGAATGCACACATTGACAACCTTTCAGTTAGATAGCTCCGTTTTGGTTTTAGGAGCAGATATTTCTCTGTACAGCCTATGGTCCCACTCACTCGGGAATATCCGAACGCAGCTCCTAGAAGAAAGGTGTTTCTGACTCGCTGAATCTCAACATAGATTCAACTCTCTTAGGTGAACGAACGAACAGCAGAGCAGTTTCAAGGAAACGTTTCTCCTGAGTTTTAGACGAAGTTTCCTGCTGCTTAGTACGTATGCCGGCATTGGGTTGGAAATACCGGTTTTGCGATTCTGCACAGAAAGAGTTTGCCAACCGCTGACACCACACGTAAGTTTAACTCTGTCAGGTGAATGCACACATTGACAACCATTCAGTTAGATAGCTCCGTTTTGGTTTTAGGAGCAGATATTTCTCTGTACAGCCTATGGTCCCATTCACTCGGGAATATCCCAACGCAGCTCCTAGAAGAAACGTGTTTCTGACTCGCTGAATCTCAACATAGATTCAACTCTCTTAGGTGAACGAACGCACAGCAGAGCAGTTTCAAGGAAACGTTTCTCCTGAGATTTAGACGAAGTTTCCTGCTCTTTAGTACGTATGCCGGCATTGGGCTGGAAATACCGGTTTTGCGATTCTGCACAGAAAGGTTGTGCCAACCGCTGAAACCACACGTAAGTTTAACTCTGTCAGTTGAATGCACACATTGACAACCATTCAGTTAGATAGCTCCGTTTTGGTTTTAGAAGCAGATATTTCTCTATGAAGACTATGGTCCCATTCACTCGGGAATATCCCAACGCAGCTCCTAGAAGAAATGTGTTTCTGACTCGCTGAATCTCAAGATAGATTCAACTCTCTTAGGTGAACGAACGCAGAGCAGAGCAGTTTCAAGGAAACGTTTCTCCTGAGTTTTAGACAATGTTTCCTGCGGTTTAGTACGTATGCCGGCATTGGGCTGGAAATACCTGTTTTGGGATTCTTCACAGAAAGGGTTTGCAAACGGCTGAATGCACACGTGAGTTTAACTCTGTCAGTTGAATGCACACACTGACAACCATTCAGTAAGATAGCTCCGTTTTGGTTTTAGGAGCAGATATTTCTCTGTGCAGCCTATGGTCTCATTCACTCGGGAATATCCCAACGCAGCTCCTAGAAGAAACATGATTCTGACTCGCTGAATCTCAACATAGATTCAACTCTCTTAGGTGAACGAACGCACAGCAGAGCAGTTTCAAGGAAACGTTTCTCCTGAATTTCAGACGATGTTTATTGCGGTTTAGTACGTATTCCGGCAATGGGCTGGAAATACCGGTTTGGGGATTCTGCACAGAAAGGGTTTGCAAACCGCTGAATCCACAAGTGAGTTTAACTCTCTCAGTTGAATGCACGCATTGACAACCATTCAGTTAGATAGCTCCGTTTTGGTTTTAGGAGCAGATATTTCTCTGTAGAGCCTATGGTCGCATTCACTCGGGAATATCCCAACGCAGCTCCTAGAAGAAACGTGTTTCTGACTCGCTGAATCTCAACATAGATTCAACTCTCTTACGTGAATCAAGGCACAGCAGAGCAGTTTCAAGGAAACGTTTCTCCCGAGTTTTAGACGAAGTTTACTGCGGTTTAGTACGTATGCCAGCATTGGGCTGGAAATACCGGTTTTGGGATTCTGCACAGAAAGGATTTGCAAACCGCTGAATCCACATTTGAGTTTAACTCTCTCAGTTGAATGCACGCATTGACAACCATTGAGTTAGATAGCTCCGTTTTGGTTTTTGGAGCAGATATTTCTCTGTACAGCCTATGGTCCCATTCACTCGGGAATATCCCAACGCAGCTCCTAGAAGAAACGTGTTTCTGACTCGCTGAATCTCAACATAGATTAAACTCTCTTAGGTGAACGAATGCACCGCAGCGCAGTTTCAAGGAAACGTTTCTCCTGAGTTTTAGACGAAGTTTCCTGCTGTTTAGTACGTATGCCGGCATTGGGCTGGAAATACCAGTTTGGGGATTCTGTACAGAAAGGGTTTGCAAGCCGCTGAATCCACACGTGAATTTAGCTCTGTCAGTTGAATGCACACATTGACAACCATTAAGTTAGATATCTCCGTTTTGGTTTAAGGAGCAGATATTTCTCTGTACAGCCTATGATCCCATTCACTCGGGAATATCCCAACGCAACTCCTAGAAGAAACGTGTTTCTGACTCGCTGTATCTCAACATAGATTCAACTCTCTTAGGTGAACGAACGCACAGCAGAGCAGTTTCAAGGAAACGTTTCTCCTGAGTTTTAGACGATTTTTACTGCGGTTTAGTACGTATGCCGGCATTGGGCTGGAAATACCGGTTTTGGGATTCTGCACAGAAAGGGTTTGCAAACCGCTGAATCCACACGTGAGTTTAACTCTATCAGTTGAATGCACACATTGACAACCATTCAGTTAGATATCTCCGTTTTGGTTTTAGGAGCAGATATTTCTCTGTACAGCCTATGGTCCCATTCACTCGGGAATATCCCAACGCAGCTCCTAGAAGAAACGTGTTTCTGACTCTCTGAATCTCAACATAGATTCAACTCTCTTAGGTTAACGAACGCACTGCAGAGCAGTTTCAAAGAAACGTTTCTCCTGAGTTTTAGACGAAGTTTACTGCGGTTTAGTACGTATGCAGTCATTGGGCTGGAAATACCGGTTTTGGGATTCTGCACAGAAAGGGTTTGCAAACCGCTGAATCCACACGTGAGTTTAACTCTGTCAGTTGAATTCACACATTGACAACCTTTCAGTTAGATAGCTCCGTTTTGGTTTTAGGAGCAGATATTTCTCTGTACAGACTATGGTCCCATTCACTCGGGAATATCCCAACGCAGCTCCTAGAAGAAACGTGTTTCTGACTCGCTGAATCTCAACATAGATTCAACTCTCTTAGGTGAACGAACGCACAGCAGAGCAGTTTCAAGGAAACGTTTCTCCTGAGTTTTAGACGAAGTTTACTGCGGATTAGTTCGTATTCCAGCTTTGGGCTGGAAATACCGGTTTTGGGATTCTGCACAGAAAGGCTTTGCAAACGGCTGAATGCACACGTGAGTTTAACTCTGTCAGTTGAATGCACACATTGACAACCATTCAGTTAGATATCTCCGTTTTGGTTTTAGGAGCAGGTATTTCTCTGTACAGACTATGGTCCCATTCACTCGGGAATATCCCAACGCAGGTCCTAGAAGAAACGTGTTTCTGAATCGCTGAATCTCAACATAGATTCAACTCTCTTAGGTGAACGAACGCACAGCAGAGCAGTTTCAAGGAAACGTTTCTCCTGATGGTTAGACGAAGTTTACTGCGGTTTAGTACGTATGCCGGCATTGGGCTGGAAATGCCGGTTTGGGGATTGTGTACAGAAAGGGTTTGCAAACCACTGAATACACACTTGAGTTTAATTCTGTCAGTTTAATGCACACATTGACAACCATTCAGTTAGATAGCTCCGTTTTGGTTTTCGGAGCAGATAATTCTCTGTACAGCCTGTGGTCCCATTCACTCGGGAATATCCCTACGCAGCTCCTAGAAGAAACGTGTTTCTGACTCGCTGAATCTCAACATAGATTCAACTCTCTTAGTTGAACGAACGCACAGCAGAGCAGTTTCAAGGAAACGTTTCTCTTGAGTTTTAGACGATGTTTACTGCAGTTTAGTACGTATGCCGGTATTGGGCTGGA
The DNA here is from genome assembly GCF_030222135.1 of Aotus nancymaae. Lineage (NCBI taxonomy): Eukaryota > Metazoa > Chordata > Mammalia > Primates > Aotidae > Aotus > Aotus nancymaae. Next base: position 415,803 of record NW_026988464.1, read on the forward strand.
AATACCGGTTTTGGAATTCTTCACAGAAAGGGTTTGCAAATGGCTGAATGCACACGTGAGTTTAACTCTGTCAGTTGAATGCACACATTGACAACCATTCAGTTAGATAGCTCCGTTGTGGATTTAGGAGCAGATATTTCTCTGTACAGCCTATGGTCCCATTCACTCGGGAATATCCCAACGGAGCTCCTAGAAGAAACGTGTTTCTGACTCGCTGAATCTCAACATAGATTCAACTCTCTTAGGTGAACGAAGGCACAGCAGAGCAGTTTCAAGGAAACGTTTCTCCTGAGACTTAGACGATGTTTACTGCAGTTTAGCACGTATGCTGGCATTGGGCTGAAAATACCGGTTTTGGGATTCTTCACAGAAAGGGTTGGCAAACGGCTGAATGCACACGTGAGTTTAACACTGTCAGTTGAATGCACACATTGACAACCATTCAGTTAGATAGCTCCGTTTTGGTTTTAGGAGCAGATATTTCTCTGTACAGCCTATGGTCCCATTCACTCGGGAATATCCCAACGCAGCTCCTAGAAGAAACGTGTTTCTGACTCTCTGAATCTCAACATCGATTCAACTCTCTTAGGTGAACGAAAGCACAGCAGAGCAGTTTCAAGGAAACGTTTCTCCTGAGTTTTAGACGAAGTTTACTGCGCTTTAGTACGTATGCCGGCATTGGGCTGGAAATACCGGTTTTGGGATTCTTCACAGAAAGGGTTTGCAAACCGCTGAATCCACACGTGAGTTTAACTCTGTCAGTTGAATGCACACATTGACCACCATTCAGTTAGATAGCTCCGTTTTGGTTTTAGGATCAGATATTTCTCTGTACAGCCTATGGTCCCATTCACTCGGGAATATCCCAACGCAGCTCCTAGAAGAAACGTGTTTCTGACTCTCTGAATCTCAACATAGATTCAAATCTCCTAGGTGAACGAGCGCACAGCAAAGCAGTTTCAAGGAAACGTTTCTCCTGAGTTTTAGACGAAGTTTACTGCGGTTTAGTACGTATGCCGTCATTGGGCTGGAAATACCGGTTTTGGGATTCTGCACAGAATGGGTTTGCAAACCGCTGAATCCACACGTGAGTTTGACTCCATCCGCTGAATGCACACATTGACAACCTTTCAGTTAGATAGCTCCGTTTTGGTTTTAGGAGCAGATATTTCTCTGTACAGCCTATGGTCCCATTCACTCGGGAGTATCCGAACGCAGCTCCTAGAAGAAACGTGTTTCTGACTCGCTGAATCTCAACATAGATTCAACTCTCTTAGGTGAACGAACGAACAGCAGAGCAGTTTCAAGGAAACGTTTCTCCTGAGTTTTAGACGAAGTTTCCTGCTGTTTAGTACGTATGCCGGCATTGGGTTGTTAATACCGGTTTTGGGATTCTGCACAGAAAGGGTTTGCAAACCGCTGAATCCACACGCGAGTTTAACTTTGTCAGTTGAATGCACACATTGACAACCTTTCAGTTAGATAGCTCCGTTTTGGTTTTAGGAGCAGATATTTCTCTGTACAGCCTATGGTCCCACTCACTCGGGAATATCCGAACGCAGCTCCTAGAAGAAAGGTGTTTCTGACTCGCTGAATCTCAACATAGATTCAACTCTCTTAGGTGAACGAACGAACAGCAGAGCAGTTTCAAGGAAACGTTTCTCCTGAGTTTTAGACGAAGTTTCCTGCTGCTTAGTACGTATGCCGGCATTGGGTTGGAAATACCGGTTTTGCGATTCTGCACAGAAAGAGTTTGCCAACCGCTGACACCACACGTAAGTTTAACTCTGTCAGGTGAATGCACACATTGACAACCATTCAGTTAGATAGCTCCGTTTTGGTTTTAGGAGCAGATATTTCTCTGTACAGCCTATGGTCCCATTCACTCGGGAATATCCCAACGCAGCTCCTAGAAGAAACGTGTTTCTGACTCGCTGAATCTCAACATAGATTCAACTCTCTTAGGTGAACGAACGCACAGCAGAGCAGTTTCAAGGAAACATTTCTCCTGAGATTTAGACGAAGTTTCCTGCTCTTTAGTACGTATGCCGGCATTGGGCTGGAAATACCGGTTTTGCGATTCTGCACAGAAAGGTTGTGCCAACCGCTGAAACCACACGTAAGTTTAACTCTGTCAGTTGAATGCACACATTGACAACCATTCAGTTAGATAGCTCCGTTTTGGTTTTAGAAGCAGATATTTCTCTATGAAGACTATGGTCCCATTCACTCGGGAATATCCCAACGCAGCTCCTAGAAGAAATGTGTTTCTGACTCGCTGAATCTCAAGATAGATTCAACTCTCCTAGGTGAACGAACGCAGAGCAGAGCAGTTTCAAGGAAACGTTTCTCCTGAGTTTTAGACAATGTTTCCTGCGGTTTAGTACGTATGCCGGCATTGGGCTGGAAATACCTGTTTTGGGATTCTTCACAGAAAGGGTTTGCAAACGGCTGAATGCACACGTGAGTTTAACTCTGTCAGTTGAATGCACACACTGACAACCATTCAGTAAGATAGCTCCGTTTTGGTTTTAGGAGCAGATATTTCTCTGTGCAGCCTATGGTCTCATTCACTCGGGAATATCCCAACGCAGCTCCTAGAAGAAACATGTTTCTGACTCGCTGAATCTCAACATAGATTCAACTCTCTTAGGTGAACGAACGCACAGCAGAGCAGTTTCAAGGAAACGTTTCTCCTGAGTTTTAGACGAAATTTACTGCGGTTTAGTACGTATGCCGGCATTGGGCTGGAAATACCGGTTTTGGGATTCTGCACAGAAACGGTTTGCAAACGGCTGAATCCACAGGTGAGTTTAACTCTGTCAGTTGAATGCACACATTGACAACCATTCAGTTAGATATCTCCGTTTGGGTTTTAGGAGCAGATATTTCTCTGTACAGCCTATGGGCCCATTCACTCGGGAATATCCCAACGCAGCTCCTAGAAGAAACGTGTTTCTTACTCGCTTAATATCAAAATAGACTCAACTCCCTTAGGTGAACGAACGCACAGCAGAGCAGTTTCAAGGAAACGTTTCTCCTGAGTTTTAGACGAAGTTTACTGCGGTTTAGTACGTATGCCAGCATTGGGCTGGAAATACCGGTTTTGGGATTCTGCACAGAAAGGGTTTTCAAACCGCTGAATCCACACGTGAGTTGAACTCTGTCAGTTGAATGCCCGCATTGACAACCATTGGGTTAGATAGCTCCGTTTTGGTTTTCGGAGCAGATATTTCTCTGTACAGCCTGTGGTCCCATTCACTCGGGAATATCCCAACGCAGCTCCTAGAAGAAAAGTGTTTCTGACTCGCTGAATCTCAACATAGATTCAACTCTCTTAGGTGAATGATCGCAGAGCATAGGAGTTTCAAGGAAACGTTTCTCCTGAGTTTTAGACGAAGTTTACTGCGGTTTAGTACGTATGCCGGCATTGGGCTGGAAATACCGGTTTTTTGATTCTGCACAGAAACGGTTTGCAAACGGCTGAATCCACAGGTGAGTTTAACTCTGTCAGTTGAATGCACACATTGACAACCATTCAGTTAGATATCTCCGTTTTGGTTTTAGGAGCAGATATTTCTCTGTACAGCCTATGGGCCCATTCACTCGGGAATATCCCAACGCAGCTCCTAGAAGAAACGTGTTTCTGACTCCCTAAATCTCAGCATAGATTCAACTCTCTTAGGTGAACGAACGCACAGCAGAGCAGTTTCAAGGAAACGTTTCTCCTGAGTTTTAGACGAAGTTTCCTGCTGTTTACTACGTATGCCGGCATTGGGCTGGAAATACCGGTTTTGCGATTTTGCACAGAAGGGGTTTGCCAACCGCTGAAACCACACGTAAGTTTAACTCTGTCAGTTGAATGCACACATTGACCACCATTCAGTTAGATAGCTCCGTTTTGGTTTTAGAAGCAGATATTTCTCTATACAGCCTATGTTCCCATTAAGTCGGGAATATCCCAACGCAGCTCCTAGAAGAAACGTGTTTCTGACTCGCTGAATCTCAACATAGATTCAACTCTCTTAGGTGAAGGAACGCACAGCAGAGCAGTTTCCAGGAAACGTTTCTCCTGAGTTTTAGACTATGTTTACTGCGCTTTAGTACGTATGCCAGCATTGGGCTGGAAATACCTGTTTTGGGATTCTTCACAGAAAGGGTTTGCAAATGGCTGAATGCACACGTGAGTTTAACCCTGTCAGTTGAATGCACACGTTGACAACCATTCAGTTAGATAGCTCCGTTTTGGTTTTAGGAGCAGATATTTCTCTGTGCAGCCTATGGTCTCATTCACTCGGGAATATCCCAACGCAGCTCCTAGAAGAAACGTGTTTCTGACTCGCTGAATCTCAACATAGATTCAACTCTCTTAGGTGAACGAACGCACAGCAGAGCAGTTTCAAGGAAACGTTTCTCCTGAGTTTTAGACGAAGATTGCTGCTGTTTAGTACGTATTCCGGCATTGGGCTGGAAATACCGGTTTTGGGATTCTGCACAGAAAGGGTTTGTAAACCGCTGAATCCACAAGTCAGTTTAACTCTGTCAGTTGAATGCAAACATTGATAACCGTTCAGTTAGATAGCTCCGTTTTGGTTTTAGGAGCAGATATTTCTCTGTACAGCCTATGGTCCCATTCACTCGGGAATATCCCAACGCAGCTCCTAGAAGAAACTTTTTTCTGACTCTCTGAATCTCAACATAGATTAAACTCTCTTAGGCGAACGAACGCACAGCAGAGCAATATCAAGGAAACGTTTCTCCTGAGTTTTAGACGAAGTTTTCTGCGGTTTAGTACGTATGCCGTCATTGGGCTGGAAATACCGGTTTTGGGATTCTTCACAGAAAGGGTTTGCAAACCGCTGAATCCACACGTGAGTTTAACTCTGTCAGTTGAATGCACACATTGACAACCTTTCAGTTAGATAGCTCCGTTTTGGTTTTAGGAGCAGATATTTCTCTGTACAGCCTATGGTCCCATTCACTCGGGAATATCCCAAAGCAGCTCCTAGAAGAAACGTGTTTCTGACTCGCTGAATCTCTACATAGATTCAACTCTCTTAGGTGAAGGAACGCCCAGCAGAGCAGTTTCAAGGAAACGTTTCTCCTGAGTTTTAGACGAAGATTGCTGCTGTTTACTACGTATGCCGGCATTGGGCTGGAAATACCGGTTTTGCGATTCTGCACAAAAGGGGTTTGCCAACCGCTAAAACCACACGTAAGTTTAACTCTGTCAGTTGAATGCACACATTGACCACCATTCAGTTAGATAGCTCCGTTTTGGTTTTAGAAGCAGATATTTCTCTATACAGCCTATGGTCCCATTCACTCGGGAATATCCCAACGCAGCTCCTAGAAGAAACGTGTTTCTGACTCGCTGAATCTGAACATAGATTCAACTCTCTTAGGTGAACGAACGCAGAGTAGAGCAGTTTCAAGGAAACGTTTCTCCTGAGTTTTAGACGAAGTTTTCTGCGGTTTAGTTCGTATGCCGGCATTGGGCTGGAAATACCGGTTTTGGGATTCTGCACAGAAAGGGGTTGCAAACCGCTGAATCCACACGTGAGTTTAACTCTGTCAGTTGAATGCACACATTGACAACCAATGAGTTAGATAGCTCCGTTTTGGTATTAGGAGCAGATATTTCTGTGTACAGCCTTTGGTCCCATTCACTCGGGAATATCCCAACGCAGCTCCTAGAAGAAACGTGTTTCTGACTCGCTGATTGTCAACATAGATACAACTCTCTTAGGTGAACGAACGCACAGCAGAGCAGTTTCAAGGAAACGTTTCTCCTGGGTTTTAGACGAAGTTTACTGCGGTTTAGCACGTATGCCGGCCTTGGGCTGGAAATACCGGTTTGGGGATTCTGTACAGAAAGGGTTTGAAAACGGCTGAATGCACACGTGAGTTTAACTCTTTCAGTTGAATGCACACACTGACAACCATTCAGTTAGATAGCTCCGTTTTGGTTTTAGGAGCAGATATTTCTCTGTGCAGCCTATGGTCTCATTCACTCGGGAATATCCCAACGCAGCTCCTAGAAGAAACATGTTTCTGACTCGCTGAATCTCAACATAGATTCAACTCTCTTAGGTGAACGAACGCACAGCAGAGCAGTTTCAAGGAAACGTTTCTCATGAGTTTTAGACGAAGTTTACTGCGGTTTAGTACGTATGCCGGCATTGGGCTGGAAATACCGGTTTTGGGATTCTGCACAGAAACGGTTTGCAAACGGCTGAATCCACAGGTGAGTTTAACTCTGTCAGTTGAATGCACACATTGACAACCATTCAGTTAGATAGCTCCGTTTTGGTTTTAGGATCAGGTATTTCTCTGTACAGCCTATGGTCCCATTCACTCGGGAATATCTGAACGCAGCTCCTGGAAGAAACGTGTTTCTGACTCGCTGAATCTCAACATAGATTCAACTCTCTTAGGTGAACGAACGCACAGCATAGCAGTTTCAAGGAAACGTTTCTCCTGAGTTTTAGACGAAGTTTCCTGCTGTTTACTACGTATGCCGGCATTGGGCTGGAAATACCGGTTTTGCGATTATGCACAGAAAGGGTTAGCCAACCGCTGAAAACACACCTAAGTTTAACTCTGTCAGTTGAATGCACACATTGACAACCATTCAATTAGATAGCTCCGTTTTGGACTTAGGAGCAGATATTTCTCTGTACAGCCTATGGTCCCATTCACTCGGGAATATCCCAACGCAGCTCCTAGAAGAAAAGTGTTTCTGACTCGCTGAATCTCAACATAGATTCAACTCTCTTAGGTGAACGAACGCACAGCAGAGCAGTTTCAAGGAAACGTTTCTCCTGAGTTTTAGACGATGTTTACTGAGGTTTAATACGTATGCCGGCATTGGGCTGGAAATACCGGTTTTGGGATTCTTCACAGAAAGGGTTTGCAAACGGCTGAATGCACACGTGAGTTTAACTCTGTCAGTTGAATGCACACATTGACAACCATTCAGTTAGATAGCTCCGTTTTGGTTTTAGGAGCAGATATTTCTCTGTGCAGCCTATGGTCTCATTCACTCGGGAATATCCCAACGCAGCTCCTAGAAGAAACGTGTTTCTGACTCGCTGAATCTCAACATAGATTCAACTCTCTTAGGTGAACGAACGCACAGCAGAGCAGTTTCAAGGAAACGTTTCTCCTGAGTTTTAGACGAAGTTTACTGCGGTTTAGTACGTATTCCGGCATTGGGCTGGAAATACCGGTTTTGGGATTCTGCACAGAAACGGTTTGCAATCGGGTGAATCCACACGTGAGTTTAACTCTGTCAGTTGAATGCACACATTGACAACCATTCAGTTAGATTGCTCCGTTTTGGTTTTAGGAGCAGATATTTCTCTGTACAGCCTATGGTCCCATTCACTCGGGAATATCCGAACGCAGCTCCTAGAAGAAACGTGTTTCTGACTCGCTGAATCTCAACATAGATTCAACTCTCTTAGGTGAACGAAAGCACAGCAGAGCAGTTTCATGGAAACGTTTCTCCTGAGTTTTAGACGAAGTTTACTGCGGTTTAGTACGTATACCGGCGTTGGGCTGGAAATACCGGTTTTGGGATTCTGCACAGAAACGGTTTGCAAACGGCTGAATCCACACGTGGGTTTAACTCTGTCAGTTCAATGCACACATTGACAACCATTAAGTTAGATAGCTCCGTTTCGGTTTTAGGAGCAGATATTTCTCTGTGCAGCCTATGGTCTCATTCACTCGGGAATATCCCAACGCAGCTCCTAGAAGAAACGTGTTTCTGACTCGCTGAATCTTAACATAGATTCAACGCTCTCAGGTGAACGAACGCACAGCAGAGCAGTTTCAAGGAAACGTTTCTCCTGAGTTTTAGACGAAGTTTACTGCGGTTTAGTACGTATTCCGGCATTGGGCTGGAAATACCGGTTTTGGGATTCTGCACAGGAACGGTTTGCAAACGGCTGAATCCACACGTGAGTTTATCTCTGTCAGTTGAATGCACACATTGACAACCATTCAGTTAGATTGCTCCGTTTTGGTTTTAGTAGCAGATATTTCTCTGTACAGCCTATGGTCCCATTCACTCGGGAATATCCGAACGCAGCTCCTAGAAGAAACGTGTTTCTGACTCGCTGAATCTCAACATAGATTCAACTCTCTTAGGTGAACGAACGCACAGCAGAGCAGTTTCAAGGAAACGTTTCTCCTGAGTTTTAGACGAAGATTGCTGCTGTTTAGTACGTATTCCGGCATTGGGCTGGAAATACCGGTTTTGGGATTCTGCACAGAAAGGGTTTGCAAACCGCTGAATCCACACGTGAGTTTAACTCTGTCAGTTGAATGCACACATTGATAACCGTTCAGTTAGATAGCTCCGTTTTGTTTTTAGGAGCAGATATTTCTCTGTACAGCCTATGGTCTCATTCACTCGGGAATATCCGAACCCAGCTCCTAGAAGAAACGTGTTTCTGACTCGCTGAATCTCAACATAGATTCAACTCTCTTAGGTGAGAAACGCACAGCAGAGCAGTTTCAAGGAAACGTTTCTCCTGAGTTTTAGACGAAGTTTACTGCGGTTTAGTACGTATGCCAGCATTGGGCTGGAAATACCGGTTTTGGGATTCTGCACAGAAAGGGTTTGCAAACCGCTGAATCCACACGTGAGTTTAACTCTGTCAGTTGAATGCCCGCATTGACAACCATTGAGTTAGATAGCTCCGTTTTGCTTTTCAGAGCACATATTTCTCTGTACAGCCTATGGTCCCATTCACTCGGGAATATCCCAACGCAGCTCCTAGAAGAAACGTGTTTCTGACTCGCTGAATCTCAACATAGATGCAACTCTCTTAGGTGAACGAACGCACAGCAGAGCAGTTTCAAGTAAACGTTTCTCCTGAGTTTCAGACGATGTTTACTGCGGTTTAGTACGTATGCCGGCATTGGACTGGAAATACCGGTTTTGGGATTCTTCACAGAAAGGGTTTGCAAACGGCTGAATGCACACGTGAGTTTAACTCTGTCAGTTGAATGCACACATTGACAACAATTCAGTTAGATAGCTCCGTTTTGGTTTTAGGAGCAGATATTTCTCTGTACAGCCTATGGTCCCATTCACTCGGGAATATTCCATCGCAGCTCCTAGAAGAAATGTGTTTCTGCCTCGCTGAATCTCAACATAGATTCAACTCTCTTAGGTGAACGAACGCACAGCAGAGCAGTTTCAAGGAAACGTTTCTCCTGAGTTTTAGACGAAGTTTACTGCTGTTTAGTACGTATGCCGGCATTGGGCTGCAAATACCGGTTTTGGGATTCTGCACAGAAAGGGTTTGCAAACGGGTGAATGCACATGTGAGTTTAACACTGTCAGTTGAATGCACACGTTGACAACCATTTAGTTAGATAGCTCCGTTTTGATTTTAGGAGAAGATATTTCTCTGTACAGCCTATGGTCCCATTCACTCGGGAATATCCCAACGCAGCTCCTAGAAGAAACGTGTTTCTGACTCTCTGAATCTCAACATAGATTCAACTGTCTTAGGTGAACGAACGCACAGCAGAGCAGTTTCAAAGAAACGTTTCTCCTGAGTTTTAGACGAGGTTTCCTGCGGTTTAGTACGTATGCTGGCATTGGGCTGGAAATACCGGTTTTGCGATTCTGCACAGAAAGGGATTGCCAACCGCTGAAACCACATGTAAGTTTAACTCTGTCAGTTGAATGCACACATTCACAACCTTTCAGTTAGATAGCTCCGTTTTGGTTTTAGGAGCAGATATTTCTCTGTACAGCCTATGGTCCCATTCACTCGGGAATATCCCAACGCAGCTCCTAGAAGAAACGTGTTTCTGACTCGCTGAATCTCAACATAGATTCAACTCCGTTAGGTGAACGAACGCACAGCAGAGCAATTTCAAGGAAACGTTTTTCCTGAGTTTTAGACGAAGTTTACTGCTGTTTAGTACGGATGCCGGCATTGGGCTGCAAATACCGGTTTTGGGATTCTGCACAGAAAGGATTTGCAAACGGCTGAATGCACACTTGAGTTTAACACTGTCAGTTGAACGCACACATTGACAACCTTTCAGTTAGATAGCTCCGTTTTGGTTTTAGGAGCAGATATTTCTCTGTACAGCCTATGTTCCCATTCACTCGGGAATATCCGAACACAGCTCCTAGAAGAAACGTGTTTCTGACTCGCTGAATCTCAACATACATTCAACTCCCTTAGGTGAACGAACGCACAGCAGAGCAGTTTCAAGGAAACGTTTCTCCTGAGTTTTAGACGAAGTTTCCTGCTGTTTAGTACGTATGCCGGCATTGGACTGGAAATACCGGTTTTGCGATTCTGCACAGAAAGGGTTTGCCAACCGCTAAAACCACAGGTAAGTTTAACTCTGTCAGTTGAATGCACATATTGACAACCATTCAGTTAGGTAGCTCCGTTTTGGTTTTAGAAGCAGATATTTCTCTATACAGCCTATGGTCCCATTCACTCGGGAATATCCCAACGCAGCTCCTAGAAGAAACGTGTTTCTGACTCGCTGAATCTCAACATAGATTCAACTCTCTTAGGTGAACGAACGCACAGCAGAGCAGTTTCAAAGACACGTTTCTCCTGAGTTTTAGACGATGTTTACTGCGGTTTAGTACGTATGCCAGCATTGGGCTGTAAATACTGGTTTTCGGATTCTTCACAGAAAGGATTTGCAAAAGGCTGAATGCACACGTGAGTTTAACTCTGTCAGTTGAATGCACATATTGACAACCATTCAGTTAGATAGCTCCGTTTTGACTTTAGGAGCAGATATTTCTCTGTACAGCCTATGGTCCCATTCACTCGGGAATATCCCAACGCAGCTCCTAGAAGAAACGTGTTTCTGACTCGCTGAATCTCAACATAGATTCAACTCTCTTAGGTGAACGAACGCACAGCAGAGCAGTTTCAAGGAAACGTTTCTCCTGAGTTTTAGACGAAGTTTACTGCGGTTCAGTACGTATGCCGGCATTGGTCTGGAAATACCGGTTGGTGATTCTGTACAGAAAGTGTTTGCAAACCACTGAATCCACACGTGAGTTTACCTCTGTCAGTTGAATGCACACATTGACAACCATTCAGTTAGATAGCTCCGTTTTGTTTTTAGGGGCAGATATTTCTCTGTACAGCCTATGGTCCCATTCACTCGGGAATATCCCAACGCAGCTCCTAGAAGAAACGTGTTTCTGTCTCGCTGAATCTCAACGTAGATTCAACTCTCTTAGGTTAACGATCGCACAGCAGAGCAGTTTCAAGGAAACGTTTCTCCTGAGTTTTAGACGAAGTTTTGAGCGGTTTAGTACGTATGCCGGCATTGGGCTGGAAATACCGGTTTTGGGATTCTGCACAGAAAGGGTTTGCAAACGGCTGAATGCACACGTGAGTTTAACTCTGTCAGTTGAATGCACACATTGACCACCATTCACTTAGAAAGCTCCGTTTTGGCTTTAGGAGCAGATATTTCTCTGTACAGCCTATGGTCCCATTCACTCGGGAATATCCCAACGCAGCTCCTAGAAGAAACGTGTTTCTGACTCGCTGAATCTCAACATAGATTCAACTCTCTTAGGTGAACGAACGCACAGCAGAGCAGTTTCAAGGAAACGTTTCTCCTGAGTTTTAGACGAAGTTTCGTGCTGTTTACTACGTATGCCGGCCTTGGGCTGGAAATACCGGTTTTGCGATTATGCACAGAAAGGGTTAGCCAACCGCTGAAAACACACCTAAGTTTAACTCTGTCAGTTGAATGCACACATTGACAACCATTCAGTTAGATTGGTCCGTTTTGGTTTTAGGAGCAGATATTTCTCTGTACAGCCTATGGTCCCATTCACTCGGGAATATCCGAACGCAGCTCCTAGAAGAAACGTGTTTCTGACTCGCTGAATCTCAACATAGATTCAACTCTCGTAGGTGAACGAACGCACAGCAGAGAAGTTTCAAGGAAACGTTTCTCCTGAGTTTTAGACGAACTTTACTGCGGTTTAGTACGTATGCTGTCATTGGGCTGGAAATACCGGTTTTGGGATTCTTCACAGAAAGGGTTTGCAAACCGCTGAATCCACACGTGAGTTTACCTCTGTCAGTTGAATGCACACATTGACAATCTTTCAGTTAGATAGCTCCGTTTTGGTTTTAGGAGCAGATATTTCTCTGTACAGCCTATGGTCCCATTCACTGGGGAATATCCGAATGCCGCTCCTAGAAGAAACGTGTTTCTGACTCGCTGAATCTCAACATGGATTCAACTCTCTTAGGTGAATGAACGCACAGCAGAGCAGTTTCAAGGAATTGTTTCTCCTGAGTTTTAGACGATGTTTACTGCGGTTTAGTACGTATGCCGGCATTGGGCTGAAAATAACCGTTTTGGGATTCTTCACAGATAGGGTGTGGAGACGGCTGAATGCACACGTGAGTTTAACTCTGTCAGTTGAATGCACACCTTTACAACCATTCAGTTAGATATCTCCGTTTTGGTTTTAGGAGCAGATATTTCTCTGTACAGCCTATGGTCCCATTCACTCGGGAATATCCCAACGCAGCTCCTAGAAGAAACGTGTTTCTGACTCGCTGAATCTCAACATAGATTCAACTGTCTTAGGTGAACGAACGCACAGCAGAGCAGTTTCAAGGAAACGTTTCTCCTGAGTTTTAGACGAAGTTTCCTGCGGTTTAGTACGTATGCCGGCATTGGGCTGGAAATACCGGTTTTGCGATTCTGCACAGAAAGGGTTTGCCAACCGCTGAAACCACACGTGAGTTTAACTCTGTCAGTTGAATGCACACATTGACCACCATTCAGTTAGATAGCTCCGTTTTGGTTTTAGAAGCAGAAATTTCTCTATACAACCTATGGTCCCATTCACTCGGGAATATCCCAACGCAGCTCCTAGAAGAAACATCTTTCTGACTCGCTGAATCTCAACATAGATTCAACTCTCTTAGGTGAACGAACGCACAGCAGAGCAGTTTCAAGGAAACGTTTCTCCTGAGTTTTAGACGATGTTTACTGCGGTTTAGTACGTATGCCGTCATTGGGCTGGAAATACCAGTTTTGGGATTCTGCACAGAAAGGGTTTGCAAACCGCTGAATCCACACGTGAGTTTAACTCTGTCAGTTGAATGCACACATTGACAAACTTTCAGTTAGATAGCTCCGTTTTGGTTTTAGGAGCAGATATTTCTCTGTACAGCCTATGGTCCCATTCACTCGGGAATATCCGAACGCAGCTCCTAGAAGAAACGTGTTTCTGACTCGCTGAATCTCAACATAGATTCAACTCTCTTAGGTGAACGAACACACAGCAGAGCAGTTTCAAGGAATCGTTTCTCCTGAGTTTTAGACGAAGTTTACTGCTGTTTAGTACGTATGCCGGCATTGGGCTGCAAATACCGGTTTTGGGATTCTGCACAGAAAGGGTTTGCAAATGGCTGAATGCACACGTGAGTTTGACACTGTCAGTTGAATGCACACGTTGACAACCATTTAGTTAGATAGCTCCGTTTTGGACTTAGGAGCAGATATTTCTCTGTACAGCCTATGGTCCCATTCACTCGGGAATATCCCAACGCAGCTCCTAGAAGAAACGTGTTTCTGACTCGCTGAATCTCAACATAGATTCAACTCTCTTAGGTGAACGAGCGCACAGCAGAGCAGTTTCAAGGAAACGTTTCTCCTGAGTTTTAGACGATGTTTACTGCGGTTTAATACGTATGCCGGCATTGGGCTGGAAATACCGGTTTTGGGATTCTTCACAGAAAGGGTTTGCAAACGGCTGAATGCACACGTGAGTTTAGCTATGTCAGTTGAATGCACACATTGACAACCATTCAGTTAGATAGCTCCGTTTTGGTTTTAGGAGCAGATATTTCTCTGTGCAGCCTATGGTCTCATTCACTCGGGAATATCCCAACGCAGCTCCTAGAAGAAACGTGTTTCTGACTCGCTGAATCTCAACATAGATTCAACTCTCTTAGGTGAACGAACGCACAGCAGAGCAGTTTCAAGGAAACGTTTCTCCTGAGTTTTAGACGAAGTTTACTGCGGTTTAGTACGTATTCCGGCATTGGGCTGGAAATACCGGTTTTGGGATTCTGCACAGAAAGGGTTTGCAAACCGCTGAATCCACACGTGAGTTTAACTCTGTCAGTTGAATGCACACATTGACAACCATTCAGTTAGATTGGTCCGTTTTGGTTTTAGGAGCAGATATTTCTCTGTACAGCCTATGGTCCCTTTCACTCGGGAATATCCGAACGCAGCTCCTAGAAGAAACGTGTTTCTGACTCGCTGAATCTCAACATAGATTCAACTCTCGTAGGTGAACGAACGCACAGCAGAGAAGTTTCAAGGAAACGTTTCTCCTGAGTTTTAGACGAACTTTACTGCGGTTTAGTACGTATGCTGTCATTGGGCTGGAAATACCGGTTTTGGGATTCTTCACAGAAAGGGTTTGCAAACCGCTGAATCCACACGTGAGTTTACCTCTGTCAGTTGAATGCACACATTGACAATCTTTCAGTTAGATAGCTCCGTTTTGGTTTTAGGAGCAGATATTTCTCTGTACAGCCTATGGTCCCATTCACTGGGGAATATCCGAACGCCGCTCCTAGAAGAAACGTGTTTCTGACTCGCTGAATCTCAACATAGATTCAACTCTCTTAGGTGAACGAACGCACAGCAGAGCAGTTTCAAGGAAACGTTTCTCCTGAGTTTTAGACGAAGTTTACTGCGGTTTAGTACGTATTCCGGCATTGGGCTGCAAATACCGGTTTTGGGATTCTGCCCAGAAAGGGTTTGCAAACGGCTGAATGCACACGTGAGTTTAACACTGTCAGTTGAATGCACACGTTGACAACCATTTAGTTAGATAGCTCCGTTTTGGTTTTAGGAGCAGATATTTCTCTGTACAGCCTATGGTCCCATTAACTCTGGAATATCCCAACGCAGCTCCTAGAAGAAATCTGTTTCTGACTCGCTGAATCTCAACATAGTTTCAACTCTCTTAGGTGAACGAACGCACAGCACAGCAGTTTCAAGGAATTGTTTCTCCTGAGTTTTAGACGAACTTTACTGCGGTTTAGTACGTATGCCGGCATTGGCCTGAAAATAACCGTTTTGGGATTCTTCACAGATAGGGTGTGCAGACGGCTGAATGCACACGTGAGTTTAACTCTGTCAGTTGAATGCACACATTTACAACCATTCAGTTAGATATCTCCGTTTTGGTTTTAGGAGCAGATATTTCTCTGTACAGCCTATGGTCCCATTCACTCGGGAATATCCCAACGCAGCTCCTAGAAAAAACGTGTTTCTGACTCGCTGAATCTCAACATAGATTCAACTGTCTTAGGTGAACGAACGCACAGCAGAGCAGTTTCAAGGAAACGTTTCTCCTGAGTTTTAGACGAAGTTTCCTGCGGTTTAGTACGTATGCCGGCATTGGGCTGGAAATACCGGTTTTGCGATTCTGCACAGAAAGGGTTTGCCAACCGCTGAAACCACACGTGAGTTTAACTCTGTCAGTTGAATGCACACATTGACCACCATTCAGTTAGATAGCTCCGTTTTGGTTTTAGAAGCAGAAATTTCTCTATACAACCTATGGTCCCATTCACTCGGGAATATCCCAACGCAGCTCCTAGAAGAAACGTGTTTCTGACTCGCTGAATCTCAACATAGATTCAACTCTCTTAGGTGAACGAACGCACAGCAGAGCAGTTTCAAGGAAACGTTTCTCCTGAGTTTTAGACGATGTTTACTGCGGTTTAGTACGTATGCCGTCATTGGGCTGGAAATACCAGTTTTGGGATTCTGCACAGAAAGGGTTTGCAAACCGCTGAATCCACACGTGAGTTTAACTCTGTCAGTTGAATGCACACATTGACAAACTTTCAGTTAGATAGCTCCGTTTTGGTTTTAGGAGCAGATATTTCTCTGTACAGCCTATGGTCCCATTCACTCGGGAATATCCGAACGCAGCTCCTAGAAGAAACGTGTTTCTGACTCGCTGAATCTCAACATAGATTCAACTCTCTTAGGTGAACGAACACACAGCAGAGCAGTTTCAAGGAATCGTTTCTCCTGAGTTTTAGACGAAGTTTACTGCTGTTTAGTACGTATGCCGGCATTGGGCTGGAAATACCGGTTTGGGGATTCTGCACAGAAAGGGTTTGCAAATGGCTGAATGCACACGTGAGTTTGACACTGTCAGTTGAATGCACACGTTGACAACCATTTAGTTAGATAGCTCCGTTTTGGTTTTAGGAGCAGATATTTCGCTGTACAGCCTATGGTCCCATTCACTCGGGAATATCCCAACGCAGCTCCTAGAAGAAATGTGTTTCTGATTCGCTGAATCTCAACATAGATTCAACTCTCTTAGGTGAAAGAACGCACAGCAGAGCAGTTTCAAGGAAACGTTTCTCCTGAGTTTTAGACGATGTTTACTGCAGTTTAGTACGTATGCCGGCATTGGGCTGGAAATACCCGTTTTGTTATTCTTCACAGAAAGGGTGTGCAAACGGCTGAATGCACACGTGAGTTTAACTCTGTCAGTTGAATGCACACATTTACAACCATTCAGTTAGATATCTCCGTTTTGCTTTTAGGAGCAGATATTTCTCTGTACAGCCTATGGGCCCATTCACTCGGGTATATCCGAAGGCAGCTCCTAGAAGAAACGTGTTTCTGACTCGCTGAATCTCAGCATAGATTCAACTCTCTTAGGTGAACGAACGCACAGCAGAGCAGTTTCAAGGAAACGTTTCTCCTGAGTTTTAGACGAAGTTTACTGCGGTTTAGTACGTATGCCGTCATTGGGCTGGAAATACCACTTTTGGGATTCTGCACAGAAAGGGTTTGCAAACCGCTGAATCCACACGTGAGTTTAAATCTGTCAGTTGAATGCACGCATTGACAACCTTTCAGTTAGATAGCTCCGTTTTGGTTTTAGGAGCAGATATTTCTCTGTATAGCCTATGGTCCCATTCACTCGGGAATATCCCAACGCAGCTCCTAGAAGAAACGTGTTTCTGACTCGCTGAATCTCAACATAGATTCAACTCTCTTAGGTGAACGAACGCACAGCAGAGCAGTTTCATGGAAACGTTTCTCCTGAGTTTTAGACGAAGTTTACTGCGGTTTAGTACGTATGCCGTCATTGGGTTGGAAATACCAGTTTTGGGATTCTGCACAGAAAGGGTTTGCAAACCGCTGAATCCACACGTGAGTTTAAATCTGTCAGTTGAATGCACGCATTGACAACCTTTCAGTTAGATAGCTCCGTTTTGGTTTTAGGAGCAGATATTTCTCTGTACAGCCTATGTTCCCATTCACTAGGGAATATCCGAACGCAGCTCCTAGAAGAAACATGTTTCTGACTCGCTGAATCTCAACATAGATTCAACTCTCTTAGGTGAACGAACGCACAGCAGAGCAGTTTCAAGGAAACGTTTCTCCTGAGTTTTAGACGAAGTTTCCTGCTGTTTAGTACGTATGCCTTCATTGGGCTGGAAATACCGGTTTTGCGATTCTGCACAGAAAGTGTTTGGCAACCGCTGAAACCACACGTAAGTTTAATTCTGTCAGTTGAATGCACACATTGACAACCACTCAGTTATATAGCTCCGTTTTGGTTTTAGAAGCAGATATTTCTCTATACAGGCTATGGTCCCATTCACTCGGGAATATCCCAACGCAGCTCCTAGAAGAAACGTGTTTCTGACTCGCTGAATCTCAACATAGATTCAACTCTCTTAGGTGAACGAATGCACAGCAGAGCAGTTTCAAGGACACGTTTCTCCTGAGTTTTAGACGATGTTTACTGCGGTTTAGTACGTATGCCGGCATTGGGCTGGAAATACCGGTTTTGGGATTCTGCACAGAAAGGGTTTGCAAACGGCTGAATGCACACGTGAGTTTAACTCTGTCAGTTGAATGCACACATTGACCACCATTCACTTAGAAAGCTCCGTTTTGGCTTTAGGAGCAGATATTTCTCTGTACAGCCTATGGTCCCATTCACTCGGGAATATCCCAACGCAGCTCCTAGAAGAAACGTGTTTCTGACTCGCTGAATCTCAACATAGATTCAACTCTCTTAGGTGAACGAACGCACAGCAGAGCAGTTTCAAGGAAACGTTTCTCCTGAGTTTTAGACGAAGTTTCGTGCTGTTTACTACGTATGCCGGCCTTGGGCTGGAAATACCGGTTTTGCGATTATGCACAGAAAGGGTTAGCCAACCGCTGAAAACACACCTAAGTTTAACTCTGTCAGTTGAATGCACACATTGACAACCATTCAGTTAGATAGCTCCGTTTTGGACTTAGGAGCACATATTTCTCTGTACAGCCTATGGTCCCATTCACTCGGGAATATCCCAACGCAGCTCCTAGAAGAAACGTGTTTCTGACTCGCTGAATCTCAACATAGATTCAACTCTCTTAGGTGAACGAGCGCACAGCAGAGCAGTTTCAAGGAAACGTTTCTCCTGAGTTTTAGACGATGTTTACTGCGGTTTAATACGTATGCCGGCATTGGGCTGGAAATACCGGTTTTGGGATTCTTCACAGAAAGGGTTTGCAAACGGCTGAATGCACACGTGAGTTTAGCTATGTCAGTTGAATGCACACATTGACAACCATTCAGTTAGATAGCTCCGTTTTGGTTTTAGGAGCAGATATTTCTCTGTGCAGCCTATGGTCTCATTCACTCGGGAATATCCCAACGCAGCTCCTAGAAGAAACGTGTTTCTGACTCGCTGAATCTCAACATAGATTCAACTCTCTTAGGTGAACGAACGCACAGCAGAGCAGTTTCAAGGAAACGTTTCTCCTGAGTTTTAGACGAAGTTTACTGCGGTTTAGTACGTATTCCGGCATTGGGCTGGAAATACCGGTTTTGGGATTCTGCACAGAAAGGGTTTGCAAACCGCTGAATCCACACGTGAGTTTAACTCTGTCAGTTGAATGCACACATTGACAACCATTCAGTTAGATTGGTCCGTTTTGGTTTTAGGAGCAGATATTTCTCTGTACAGCCTATGGTCCCATTCACTCGGGAATATCCGAACGCAGCTCCTAGAAGAAACGTGTTTCTGACTCGCTGAATCTCAACATAGATTCAACTCTCGTAGGTGAACGAACGCACAGCAGAGAAGTTTCAAGGAAACGTTTCTCCTGAGTTTTAGACGAACTTTACTGCGGTTTAGTACGTATGCTGTCATTGGGCTGGAAATACCGGTTTTGGGATTCTTCACAGAAAGGGTTTGCAAACCGCTGAATCCACACGTGAGTTTACCTCTGTCAGTTGAATGCACACATTGACAATCTTTCAGTTAGATAGCTCCGTTTTGGTTTTAGGAGCAGATATTTCTCTGTACAGCCTATGGTCCCATTCACTGGGGAATATCCGAACGCCGCTCCTAGAAGAAACGTGTTTCTGACTCGCTGAATCTCAACATAGATTCAACTCTCTTAGGTGAATGAACGCACAGCAGAGCAGTTTCAAGGAAACCTTTCTCCTGAGTTTTAGACGAAGTTTACTGCTGTTTCGTAAGTATGCCGGCATTGGGCTGCAAATACCGGTTTTGGGATTCTGCCCAGAAAGGGTTTGCAAACGGCTGAATGCACACGTGAGTTTAACACTGTCAGTTGAATGCACACGTTGACAACCATTTAGTTAGATAGCTCCGTTTTGGTTTTAGGAGCAGATATTTCTCTGTACAGCCTATGGTCCCATTCACTCTGGAATATCCCAACGCAGCTCCTAGAAGAAATCTATTTCTGACTCGCTGAATCTCAACATAGATTCAACTCTCTTAGGTGAACGAACGCACAGCACAGCAGTTTCAAGGAATTGTTTCTCCTGAGTTTTAGACGATGTTTACTGCGGTTTAGTACGTATGCCGGCATTGGGCTGAAAATAACCGTTTTGGGATTCTTCACAGATAGGGTGTGGAGACGGCTGAATGCACACGTGAGTTTAACTCTGTCAGTTGAATGCACACATTTACAACCATTCAGTTAGATATCTCCGTTTTGGTTTTAGGAGCAGATATTTCTCTGTACAGCCTATGGTCCCATTCACTCGGGAATATCCCAACGCAGCTCCTAGAAGAAACGTGTTTCTGACTCGCTGAATCTCAACATAGATTCAACTGTCTTAGGTGAACGAACGCACAGCAGAGCAGTTTCAAGGAAACGTTTCTCCTGAGTTTTAGACGAAGTTTCCTGCGGTTTAGTACGTATGCCGGCATTGGGCTGGAAATACCGGTTTTGCGATTCTGCACAGAAAGGGTTTGCCAACCGCTGAAACCACACGTGAGTTTAACTCTGTCAGTTGAATGCACACATTGACCACCATTCAGTTAGATAGCTCCGTTTTGGTTTTAGAAGCAGAAATTTCTCTATACAACCTATGGTCCCATTCACTCGGGAATATCCCAACGCAGCTCCTAGAAGAAACATCTTTCTGACTCGCTGAATCTCAACATAGATTCAACTCTCTTAGGTGAACGAACGCACAGCAGAGCAGTTTCAAGGAAACGTTTCTCCTGAGTTTTAGACGATGTTTACTGCGGTTTAGTACGTATGCCGTCATTGGGCTGGAAATACCAGTTTTGGGATTCTGCACAGAAAGGGTTTGCAAACCGCTGAATCCACACGTGAGTTTAACTCTGTCAGTTGAATGCACACATTGACAAACTTTCAGTTAGATAGCTCCGCTTTGGTTTTAGGAGCAGATATTTCTCTGTACAGCCTATGGTCCCATTCACTCGGGAATATCCGAACGCAGCTCCTAGAAGAAACGTGTTTCTGAATCGCTGAATCTCAACATAGATTCAACTCTCTTAGGTGAACGAACACACAGCAGAGCAGTTTCAAGGAATCGTTTCTCCTGAGTTTTAGACGAAGTTTACTGCTGTTTAGTACGTATGCCGGCATTGGGCTGCAAATACCGGTTTTGGGATTCTGCACAGAAAGGGTTTGCAAATGGCTGAATGCACACGTGAGTTTGACACTGTCAGTTGAATGCACACGTTGACAACCATTTAGTTACATAGCTCCGTTTTGGACTTAGGAGCAGATATTTCTCTGTACAGCCTATGGTCCCATTCACTCGGGAATATCCCAACGCAGCTCCTAGAAGAAACGTGTTTCTGACTCGCTGAATCTCAACATAGATTCAACTCTCTTAGGTGAACGAGCGCACAGCAGAGCAGTTTCAAGGAAACGTTTCTCCTGAGTTTTAGACGATGTTTACTGCGGTTTAATACGTATGCCGGCATTGGGCTGGAAATACCGGTTTTGGGATTCTTCACAGAAAGGGTTTGCAAACGGCTGAATGCACACGTGAGTTTAGCTATGTCAGTTGAATGCACACATTGACAACCATTCAGTTAGATAGCTCCGTTTTGGTTTTAGGAGCAGATATTTCTCTGTGCAGCCTATGGTCTCATTCACTCGGGAATATCCCAACGCAGCTCCTAGAAGAAACGTGTTTCTGACTCGCTGAATCTCAACATAGATTCAACTCTCTTAGGTGAACGAACGCACAGCAGAGCAGTTTCAAGGAAACGTTTCTCCTGAGTTTTAGACGAAGTTTACTGCGGTTTAGTACGTATTCCGGCATTGGGCTGGAAATACCGGTTTTGGGATTCTGCACAGAATGGGTTTGCAAACCGCTGAATCCACACGTGAGTTTAACTCTGTCAGTTGAATGCACACATTGACAACCATTCAGTTAGATTGCTCCGTTTTGGTTTTAGGAGCAGATATTTCTCTGTACAGCCTATGGTCCCTTTCACTCGGGAATATCCGAACGCAGCTCCTAGAAGAAACGTGTTTCTGACTCGCTGAATCTCAACATAGATTCAACTCTCGTAGGTGAACGAACGCACAGCAGAGAAGTTTCAAGGAAACGTTTCTCCTGAGTTTTAGACGAACTTTACTGCGGTTTAGTACGTATGCTGTCATTGGGCTGGAAATACCGGTTTTGGGATTCTTCACAGAAAGGGTTTGCAAACCGCTGAATCCACACGTGAGTTTACCTCTGTCAGTTGAATGCACACATTGACAATCTTTCAGTTAGATAGCTCCGTTTTGGTTTTAGGAGCAGATATTTCTCTGTACAGCCTATGGTCCCATTCACTGGGAAATATCCGAACGCCGCTCCTAGAAGAAACGTGTTTCTGACTCGCTGAATCTCAACATAGATTCAACTCTCTTAGGTGAATGAACGCACAGCAGAGCAGTTTCAAGGAAACCTTTCTCCTGAGTTTTAGACGAAGTTTACTGCTGTTTCGTAGGTATGCCGGCATTGGGCTGCAAATACCGGTTTTGGGATTCTGCCCAGAAAGGGTTTGCAAACGGCTGAATGCACACGTGAGTTTAACACTGTCAGTTGAATGCACACGTTGACAACCATTTAGTTAGATAGCTCCGTTTTGGTTTTAGGAGCAGATATTTCTCTGTACAGCCTATGGTCCCATTCACTCTGGAATATCCCAACGCAGCTCCTAGAAGAAATCTGTTTCTGACTCGCTGATTCTCAACATAGTTTCAACTCTCTTAGGTGAACGAACGCACAGCACAGCAGTTTCAAGGAATTGTTTCTCCTGAGTTTTAGACGATGTTTACTGCGGTTTAGTACGTATGCCGGCATTGGGCTGAAAATAACCGTTTTGGGATTCTTCACAGATAGGGTGTGCAGACGGCTGAATGCACACGTGAGTTTAAATCTGTCAGTTGAATGCACACATTTACAACCATTCAGTTAGATATCTCCGTTTTGGTTTTAGGAGCAGATATTTCTCTGTACAGCCTATGGTCCCATTCACTCGGGAATATCCCAACGCAGCTCCTAGAAGAAACGTGTTTCTGACTCGCTGAATCTCAACATAGATTCAACTGTCTTAGGTGAACGAACGCACAGCAGAGCAGTTTCAAGGAAACGTTTCTCCTGAGTTTTAGACGAAGTTTCCTGCGGTTTAGTACGTATGCCGGCATTGGGCTGGAAATACCGGTTTTGCGATTCTGCACAGAAAGGGTTTGCCAACCGCTGAAACCACACGTGAGTTTAACTCTGTCAGTTGAATTCACACATTGACCACCATTGAGTTAGATAGCTCCGTTTTGGTTTTAGAAGCAGAAATTTCTCTATACAACCTATGGTCCCATTCACTCGGGAATATCCCAACGCAGCTCCTAGAAGAAACGTGTTTCTGACTCGCTGAATCTCAACATAGATTCAACTCTCTTAGGTGAACGAACGCACAGCAGAGCAGTTTCAAGGAAACGTTTCTCCTGAGTTTTAGACGATGTTTACTGCGGTTTTGGTACGTATGCCGTCATTGGGCTGGAAATACCAGTTTTGGGATTCTGCACAGAAAGGGTTTGCAAACCGCTGAATCCACACGTGAGTTTAACTCTGTCAGTTGAATGCACACATTGACAAACTTTCAGTTAGATAGCTCCGTTTTGGTTTTAGGAGCAGATATTTCTCTGTACAGCCTATGGTCCCATTCACTCGGGAATATCCGAACGCAGCTCCTAGAAGAAACGTGTTTCTGACTCGCTGAATCTCAACATAGATTCAACTCTCTTAGGTGAACGAACACACAGCAGAGCAGTTTCAAGGAATCGTTTCTCCTGAGTTTTAGACGAAGTTTACTGCTGTTTAGTACGTATGCCGGCATTGGGCTGCAAATACCGGTTTTGGGATTCTGCACAGAAAGGGTTTGCAAATGGCTGAATGCACACGTGAGTTTGACACTGTCAGTTGAATGCACACGTTGACAACCATTTAGTTAGATAGCTCCGTTTTGGTTTTAGGAGCAGATATTTCGCTGTACAGCCTATGGTCCCATTCACTCGGGAATATCCCAACGCAGCTCCTAGAAGAAATGTGTTTCTGATTCGCTGAATCTCAACATAGATTCAACTCTCTTAGGTGAAAGAACGCACAGCAGAGCAGTTTCAAGGAAACGTTTCTCCTGAGTTTTAGACGATGTTTACTGCAGTTTAGTACGTATGCCGGCATTGGGCTGGAAATACCCGTTTTGTTATTCTTCACAGAAAGGGTGTGCAAACGGCTGAATGCACACGTGAGTTTAACTCTGTCAGTTGAATGCACACATTTACAACCATTCAGTTAGATATCTCCGTTTTGCTTTTAGGAGCAGATATTTCTCTGTACAGCCTATGGGCCCATTCACTCGGGTATATCCGAAGGCAGCTCCTAGAAGAAACGTGTTTCTGACTCGCTGAATCTCAGCATAGATTCAACTCTCTTAGGTGAACGAACGCACAGCAGAGCAGTTTCAAGGAAACGTTTCTCCTGAGTTTTAGACGAAGTTTACTGCGGTTTAGTACGTATGCCGTCATTGGGCTGGAAATACCACTTTTGGGATTCTGCACAGAAAGGGTTTGCAAACCGCTGAATCCACACGTGAGTTTAAATCTGTCAGTTGAATGCACGCATTGACAACCTTTCAGTTAGATAGCTCCGTTTTGGTTTTAGGAGCAGATATTTCTCTGTACAGCCTATGGTCCCATTCACTCGGGAATATCCCAACGCAGCTCCTAGAAGAAACGTGTTTCTGACTCGCTGAATCTCAACATAGATTCAACTCTCTTAGGTGAACGAACGCACAGCAGAGCAGTTTCAAGGAAACGTTTCTCCTGAGTTTTAGACGAAGTTTACTGCGGTTTAGTACGTATGCCGTCATTGGGTTGGAAATACCAGTTTTGGGATTCTGCACAGAAAGGGTTTGC
Organism: Aotus nancymaae; assembly: GCF_030222135.1. Classification (NCBI taxonomy): domain Eukaryota; kingdom Metazoa; phylum Chordata; class Mammalia; order Primates; family Aotidae; genus Aotus; species Aotus nancymaae. The sequence continues at coordinate 440,607 of NW_026988464.1, forward strand.
AAACCGCTGAATCCACACGTGAGTTTAAATCTGTCAGTTGAATGCTCGCATTGACAACCTTTCAGTTAGATAGCTCCGTTTTGGTTTTAGGAGCAGATATTTCTCTGTACAGCCTATGGTCCCATTCACTCGGGAATATCCGAACGCAGCTCCTAGAAGAAACATGTTTCTGACTCGCTGAATCTCAACATAGATTCAACTCTCTTAGGTGAACGAACGCACAGCAGAGCAGTTTCAAGGAAACGTTTCTCCTGAGTTTTAGACGAAGTTTCCTGCTGTTTAGTACGTATGCCTTCATTGGGCTGGAAATACCGGTTTTGCGATTCTGCCCAGAAAGTGTTTGCCAACCGCTGAAACCACACGTAAGTTTAATTCTGTCAGTTGAATGCACACATTGACAACCACTCAGTTATATATCTCCGTTTTGTTTTTAGAAGCAGATATTTCTCTATACAGGCTATGGTCCCATTCACTCGGGAATATCCCAACGCAGCTCCTAGAAGAAACGTGTTTCTGACTCGCTGAATCTCAACATAGATTCAACTCTCTTAGGTGAACGAACGCACAGCAGAGCAGTTTCAAGGACACGTTTCTCCTGAGTTTTAGACGATGTTTACTGCGGTTTAGTACGTATGCCGGCATTGGGCTGGAAATACCGGTTTTGGGATTCTGCACAGAAAGGGTTTGCAAACGGCTGAATGCACACGTGAGTTTAACTCTGTCAGTTGAATGCACACATTGACCACCATTCACTTAGAAAGCTCCGTTTTGGCTTTAGGAGCAGATATTTCTCTGTACAGCCTATGGTCCCATTCACTCGGGAATATCCCAACGCAGCTCCTAGAAGAAACGTGTTTCTGACTCGCTGAATCTCAACATAGATTCAACTCTCTTAGGTGAACGAACGCACAGCAGAGCAGTTTCAAGGAAACGTTTCTCCTGAGTTTTAGACGTAGTTTCGTGCTGTTTACTACGTATGCCGGCCTTGGGCTGGAAATACCGGTTTTGCGATTATGCACAGAAAGGGTTAGCCAACCGCTGAAAACACACCTAAGTTTAACTCTGTCAGTTGAATGCACACATTGACAACCATTCAGTTAGATAGCTCCGTTTTGGACTTAGGAGCAGATATTTCTCTGTACAGCCTATGGTCCCATTCACTCGGGAATATCCCAACGCAGCTCCTAGAAGAAACGTGTTTCTGACTCGCTGAATCTCAACATAGATTCAACTCTCTTAGGTGAACGAGCGCACAGCAGAGCAGTTTCAAGGAAACGTTTCTCCTGAGTTTTAGACGATGTTTACTGCGGTTTAATACGTATGCCTGCATTGGGCTGGAAATACCGGTTTTGGGATTCTTCACAGAAAGGGTTTGCAAACGGCTGAATGCACACGTGAGTTTAGCTATGTCAGTTGAATGCACACATTGACAACCATTCAGTTAGATAGCTCCGTTTTGGTTTTAGGAGCAGATATTTCTCTGTGCAGCCTATGGTCTCATTCACTCGGGAATATCCCAACGCAGCTCCTAGAAGAAACGTGTTTCTGACTCGCTGAATCTCAACATAGATTCAACTCTCTTAGGTGAACGAACGCACAGCAGAGCAGTTTCAAGGAAACGTTTCTCCTGAGTTTTAGACGAAGTTTACTGCGGTTTAGTACGTATTCCGGCATTGGGCTGGAAATACCGGTTTTGGGATTCTGCACAGAAAGGGTTTGCAAACCGCTGAATCCACACGTGAGTTTAACTCTGTCAGTTGAATGCACACATTGACAACCATTCAGTTAGATTGGTCCGTTTTGGTTTTAGGAGCAGATATTTCTCTGTACAGCCTATGGTCCCATTCACTCGGGAATATCCGAACGCAGCTCCTAGAAGAAACGTGTTTCTGACTCGCTGAATCTCAACATAGATTCAACTCTCGTAGGTGAACGAACGCACAGCAGAGAAGTTTCAAGGAAACGTTTCTCCTGAGTTTTAGACGAACTTTACTGCGGTTTAGTACGTATGCTGTCATTGGGCTGGAAATACCGGTTTTGGGATTCTTCACAGAAAGGGTTTGCAAACCGCTGAATCCACACGTGAGTTTACCTCTGTCAGTTGAATGCACACATTGACAATCTTTCAGTTAGATAGCTCCGTTTTGGTTTTAGGAGCAGATATTTCTCTGTACAGCCTATGGTCCCATTCACTGGGGAATATCCGAACGCCGCTCCTAGAAGAAACGTGTTTCTGACTCGCTGAATCTCAACATAGATTCAACTCTCTTAGGTGAATGAACGCACAGCAGAGCAGTTTCAAGGAAACCTTTCTCCTGAGTTTTAGACGAAGTTTACTGCTGTTTCGTAAGTATGCCGGCATTGGGCTGCAAATACCGGTTTTGGGATTCTGCCCAGAAAGGGTTTGCAAACGGCTGAATGCACACGTGAGTTTAACACTGTCAGTTGAATGCACACGTTGACAACCATTTAGTTAGATAGCTCCGTTTTGGTTTTAGGAGCAGATATTTCTCTGTACAGCCTATGGTCCCATTCACTCTGGAATATCCCAACGCAGCTCCTAGAAGAAATCTATTTCTGACTCGCTGAATCTCAACATAGATTCAACTCTCTTAGGTGAACGAACGCACAGCACAGCAGTTTCAAGGAATTGTTTCTCCTGAGTTTTAGACGATGTTTACTGCGGTTTAGTACGTATGCCGGCATTGGGCTGAAAATAACCGTTTTGGGATTCTTCACAGATAGGGTGTGCAGACGGCTGAATGCACACGTGAGTTTAACTCAGTCAGTTGAATGCACACATTTACAACCATTCAGTTAGATATCTCCGTTTTGGTTTTAGGAGCAGATATTTCTCTGTACAGACTATGGTCCCATTCACTCGGGAATATCCCAACGCAGCTCCTAGAAGAAACGTGTTTCTGACTCGCTGAATCTCAACATAGATTCAACTGTCTTAGGTGAACGAACGCACAGCAGAGCAGTTTCAAGGAAACGTTTCTCCTGAGTTTTAGACGAAGTTTCCTGCGGTTTAGTACGTATGCCGGCATTGGGCTGGAAATACCGGTTTTGCGATTCTGCACAGAATGGGTTTGCCAACCGCTGAAACCACACGTGAGTTTAACTCTGTCAGTTGAATGCACACATTGACCACCATTCAGTTAGATAGCTCCGTTTTGGTTTTAGAAGCAGAAATTTCTCTATACAACCTATGGTCCCATTCACTCGGGAATATCCCAACGCAGCTCCTAGAAGAAACGTGTTTCTGACTCGCTGAATCTCAACATAGATTCAACTCTCTTAGGTGAACGAACGCACAGCAGAGCAGTTTCAAGGAAACGTTTCTCCTGAGTTTTAGACGATGTTTACTGCGGTTTAGTACGTATGCCGTCATTGGGCTGTAAATACCAGTTTTGGGATTCTGCACAGAAAGGGTTTGCAAACCGCTGAATCCACACGTGAGTTTAACTCTGTCAGGTGAATGCACGCATTGACAACCTTTCAGTTAGATAGCTCCGTTTTGGTTTTAGGAGCAGATATTTCTCTGTACAGCCTAAGGTCCCATTCACTCGGGAATATCCGAAGGCAGTTCCTAGAAGAAACGTGTTTCTGACTCGCTGAATCTCAACATAGATTCAACTCTCTTAGGTGAACGAACGCACAGCAGAGCAGTTTCAAGGAAACGTTTCTCCTGAGTTTTAGATGAAGTTTACTGCGGTTTAGTACGTATGCCGGCATTGGGCTGGAAATACCGGTTTGGGGATTCTGTACAGAAAGGGTTTGCAAACCGCTGAATCCACACTTGAGTTTAGCTCTGTCAGTTGAATGCACACATTGACAACCATTCAGTTAGATAGCTCCGTTTTGGCTTTAGAAGCAGATATTTCTCTATACAGCCTATGGTCCCATTCACTCGGGAATATCCCAATGCAGCTCTTAAAAGAAACGTGTTTCTGACTCGCTGAATCTCAACATAGATTCAACTCTCTTAGGTGAACGAACGCACAGCAGAGCAGTTTCAAAGAAAGGTTTCTCCTGAGTTTTAGACGATGTTTACTGCGGTTTAGTATGTATGCCAGCATTGGACTGGAAATACCGGTTTTGGGATTCTTCACAGAAAGGGTTTGCAAACGGCTGAATGCACACGTGAGTTTAACTCTGTCAGATGAATGCACACATTGACAACCATTCAGTTAGATAGCTCCGTTTTGGCTTTAGGAGCAGATATTTCTCTGTACAGCCTATGGTCCCATTCACTCTGGAATATCCCAACGCAGCTCCTAGAAGAAACGTGTTTCTGACTCGCTGAATCTCAACATAGATTCAACTCTCTTAGGTGAACGAACGCACAGCAGAGCAGTTTCAAGGAAACGTTTCTCCTGAGTTTTAGACGAAGTTTACTGCGGTTTAGTACGTATGCCGGCATTGGTCTGGAAATACCGGTTTGGGGTTTCTGTACAGAAAGGGTTTGCAAACCACTGAATCCACACGTGAGTTTAACTCTGTCAGTTGAATGCACACATTGACAACCATTCAGTTAGAAAGCTCCGTTTTGGTTTCGGGAGCAGATATTTCTCTGAACATCCTATGGTCCCATTCACTCGGGAATATCCGAACGCAGCTCCTAGAAGAAACGTGTTTCTGACTCGCTGAATCTCAACATAGATTCAACTCTCTTAGGTGAACGAACGCACAGCAGAGCAGTTTCAAGGAAACGTTTCTCCTGAGTTTTAGACGAAGTTTACTGCGGATTAGTACGTATGCCGGCATTGGGCTGGAAATACCGGTTTGGGGATTCTGTACAGAAAGGGTTTGCAAACCGCTGAATCCACACTTGAGTTTAGCTCTGTCAGTTCAATGCACACATTGACAACCATTCAGTTAGATAGCTCCGTTTTGGTTTTAGGAGCAGATATTTCTCTGTACAGCCTATGGTCCCATTCACTCGGGAATATCCCAACGCAGCTCCTAGAAGAAACGTGTTTCTGACTCGCTGAATCTCAACATAGATTCAACTCTCTTAGGTGAACGAACGCACAGCAGAGCAGTTTCAAGGAAACGTTTCTCCTGAGTTTTAGACGAAGATTGCTGCTGTTTAGTACGTATTCCGGCATTGGGCTGGAAATACCGGTTTTGGGATTCTGCACAGAAAGGGTTTGCAAACCGCTGAATCCACACGTGAATTTAACTCTGTCAGTTGAATGCACACATTGATAACCGTTCAGTTAGATAGCTCCGTTTTGTTTTTAGGAGCAGATATTTCTCTGTGCAGCCTATGTTCCCATTCACTCGGGAATATCCGAACGCAGCTCATAGAAGAAACGTGTTTCTGACTCGCTGAATCTCAACATAGATTCAACTCTCTTAGGTGAACGATCGCACAGCAGAGCAGTTTCAAGGAAACGTTTCTCCTGAGTTTTAGACGACGTTTCCTGCTGTTTAGTACGTATGCTGGCATTGGACTTGAAATACCGGTTTTGCGATTCTGCACAGAAAGGGTTTGCCAACCGCTGAAACCACAGGTAAGTTTATCTCTGTCATTTGAATGCACACATTGACAACCATTCAGTTAGATAGCTCCGTTTTGGTTTTAGAAGCAGATATTTCTCTATACAGCCTATGGTCCCATTCACTTGGGAATATCCCAATGCAGCTCTTAAAAGAAACGTGTTTCTGACTCGCTGAATCTCAACATAGATTCAACTCTCTTAGGTGAACGAACGCACAGCAGAGCAGTTTCAAAGAAACGTTTCTCCTGAGTTTTAGACGATGTTTACTGCGGTTTAGTACGTATGCCAGCATTGGACTGGAAATACCGGTTTTGGGATTCTTCAAAGAAAGGGTTTGCAAACGGCTGAATGCACACTTGAGTTTAACTCTGTCAGATGAATGCACACATTGACAACCATTCAGTTAGATAGCTCCGTTTTGGCTTTAGGAGCAGATATTTCTCTGTACAGCCTATGGTCCCATTCACTCTGGAATATCCCAACGCAGCTCCTAGAAGAAACGTGTTTCTGACTCGCTGAATCTCAACATAGATTCAACTCTCTTAGGTGAACGAACGCACAGTAGAGCAGTTTCAAGGAAACGTTTCTCCTGAGTTTTAGACGAAGTTTACTGCGGTTTAGTACGTATGCCGTCATTGGGCTGGAAATACCAGTTTTGGGATTCTGCACAGAAAGGGTTTGCAATCCGCTGAATCCACACGTGAGTTTAAATCTGTCAGTTGAATGCACGCATTGACAACCTTTCAGTTAGATAGTTCCGTTTTGGTTTTAGGAGCAGATATTTCTCTATACAGCCTATGGTCCCATTGACTCGGGAATATCCCAACGCAGCTCCTAGAAGAAACGTGTTTCTGACTCTCTGAATCTCAACATAGATTCAACTGTCTTAGGTGAACGAACGCACAGCAGAGCAGTTTCAAGGAATCGTTTCTCCTGCGTTTTAGACGAAGTTTACTGCGGTTTAGTACGTATGCCGGCATTGGGCTGGAAATACCGGTTTTGCGATTCTGCACAGAAAGGGTTTGCCAACCGCTGAAACCACACGTAAGTTTAACTCTGTCAGTTGAATGCACACATCGACCACCATTCAGTTAGATAGCTCCGTTTTGGCTTTAGAAGCAGAAATTTCTCTATACAACCTATGGTCCCATTCACTCGGGAATATCCCAACGCAGCTCCTAGAAGAAACGTGTTTCTGACTCGCTGAATCTCAACATAGATTCAACTCTCTTAGGTGAACGAACGCACAGCAGAGCAGTTTCAAGGAATCCTTTCTCCTGAGTTTTAGACGATGTTTACTGCGGTTTAGTACGTATGCCGTCATTGGGCTGGAAATACCAGTTTTGGGATTCTGCACAGAAAGGGTTTGCAAACCGCTGAATCCACACGTGAGTTTAACTCTGTCAGTTGAATGCACGCATTGACAACCATTCAGTTAGATAGCTCCGTTTTGGTTTTAGGAGCAGATATTTCTCTGTACAGCCTATGGTCCCATTCACTCGGGAATATCCCAACGCAGCTCCTAGAAGAAACGTGTTTCTGACTCGCTGAATCTCAACATAGATTCAACTCTCTTAGGTGAACGAACGCACAGCAGAGCAGTTTCAAGGAAACGTTTCTCCTGAGTTTTAGACGAAGATTGCTGCTGTTTAGTACGTATTCCGGCATTGGGCTGGAAATACCGGTTTTGGGATTCTGCACAGAAAGGGTGTGCAAACCGCCGAATCCACACGTGAATTTAACTCTGTCAGTTGAATGCACACATTGATAACCGTTCAGTTAGATAGCTCCGTTTTGTTTATAGGAGCAGATATTTCTCTGTGCAGCCTATGGTCCCATTCACTCGGGAATATCCGAACGCAGCTCCTAGAAGAAACGTGTTTCTGACTCGCTGAATCTCAACATAGATTCAACTCTCTTAGGTGAACGATCGCACAGCAGAGCAGTTTCAAGGAAACGTTTCTCCTGAGTTTTAGACGAAGTTTCCTGCGGTTTAGTATGTATGCCAGCATTGGGCTGGAAATACCGGTTTTGGGATTCTGCACAGAAAGGGTTTGCAAACCGCTGAATCCACACGTGAGTTTAACTCTGTCAGTTGAATGCCCGCATTGACAACCATTGAGTTAGATAGCTCCGTTTTGCTTTTCAGAGCACATATTTCTCTGTACAGCCTATGGTCCCATTCACTCGGGAATATCCCAACGCAGCTCCTAGAAGAAACGTGTTTCTCACTCGCTGAATCTCAACATAGATGCAACTCTCTTAGGTGAACGAACGCACAGCAGAGCAGTTTCAAGGAAACGTTTCTCCTGAGTTTCAGACGATGTTTACTGCGGTTTAGTACGTATGCCGGCATTGGGCTGGAAATACCGGCTTTGGGATTCTTCACAGAAAGGGTTTGCAAACGGCTGAATGCACACGTGAGTTTAACTCTGTCAGTTGAATGCACACATTGACATCCATTCAGTTAGATAGCTCCGTTTTGGTTTTAGGAGCAGATATTTCTCTGTACAGCCTATGGTCCCATTCACAAGGGAATATCCCAACGCAGCTCCTAGAAGAAATGTGTTTCTGCCTCGCTGAATCTCAACATAGATGCAACTCTCTTAGGTGAACGAACTCACAGCAGAGCAGTTTCAAGGAAACGTTTCTCCTGAGTTTTAGACGACGTTTCCTGCTGTTTAGTACGTATGCTGGCATTGGACTGGAAATACCGGTTTTGCGATTCTGCACAGAAAGGGTTTGCCAACCGCTGAAACCACAGGTAAGTTTATCTCTGTCAGTTGAATGCACACATTGACAACCATTCAGTTAGATAGCTCCGTTTTGGTTTTAGAAGCAGATATTTCTCTATACAGCCTATGGTCCCATTCACTCGGGAATATCCCAATGCAGCTCCTAGAAGAAACGTGTTTCTGACTCGCTGAATCTCAAAATAGATTCAACTCTCTTAGGTGAACGAACGCACAGCAGAGCAGTTTCAAAGAAACGTTTCTCCTGAGTTTTAGACGATGTTTACTGCGGGTTTAGTACGTATGCCAGCATTGGGCTGGAAATACCGGTTTTGGGATTCTTCACAGAAAGGGTTTGCAAACGGCTGAATGCACACTTGAGTTTAACTCTGTCAGATGAATGCACACATTGACAACCATTCAGTTAGATAGCTCCGTTTTGGCTTTAGGAGCAGATATTTCTCTGTACAGCCTATGGTCCCCTTCACTCGGGAATATCCCAACGCAGCTCCTAGAAGAAACGTGTTTCTGACTCGCTGAATCTCAACATAGATTCAACTCTCTTAGGTGAACGAACGCGCAGCAGAGCAGTTTCAAGGAAACGTTTCTCCTGAGTTTTAGACGAAGTTTACTGCGGTTTAGTACGTATGCCGGCATTGGGCTGGAAATACCGGTTTTGGGATTCTGTACAGAAAGGGTTTGCAAACCACTGAATGCACACTTGAGTTTAGCTCTGTCAGTTGAATGCACACATTGACAACCATTCAGTTAGATAGCTCCGTTTTGGTTTTAGGATCAGATATTTCTCTGTACAGCCTATGGTCCCATTCACTCGGGAATATCCCAACGCAGCTCCTAGAAGAAACGTGTTTCTGACTCGCTGAATCTCAACATAGATTCAACTCTCTTAGGTGAACGAATGCACAGCAGAGCAGTTTCAAGGAAACGATTCTCCTGAGTTTTAGACGAAGTTTACTGCGGTTTAGTACGTATGCCGGCATTGGGCTGGAAATACCGGTTTGGGGATTCTGTACAGAAAGAGTTTGCAAACCGCTGAATCCACACGTGAGTTTAACTCTGTCAGTTGAATGCACACATTGACAACCATTCAGTTAGATAGCTCCGTTTTGGCTTTAGGAGCAGATATTTCTCTGTACAGCCTATGGTCCCATTCACTCGGTAATATCCCAACGCAGCTCCTAGAAGAAACGTGTTTCTGACTCGCTGAATCTCAACATAGATTCAATTCTCTTAGGTGAACGAACGCACAGCAGAGCAGTTTCAAGGAAACGTTTCTCCTGAGTTTTAGACGAAGTTTACTGCGGTTTAGTACGTATGCCGGCATTGGTCTGGAAATACCGGTTTGGGGATTCTGTACAGAAAGGGTTTGCAAACCACTGAATCCACACGTGAGTTTAACTCTGTCAGTTGAATGCACACATTGATAACCATTCAGTTAGATAGCTCCGTTTTGGTTTTAGGAGCAGATATTTCTCTATACAGCCTATGGTCCCATTCACTCGGGAATATCCCAACGCAGCTCCTAGAAGAAACGTGTTTCTGACTCGCTGAATCTCAACATAGATTCAACTCTCTTAGGTGAACGAACGCACAGCAGAGCAGTTTCAAGGAAACGTTTCTCCTGAGTTTTAGACGAAGTTTACTGCGGTTTAGTACGTATGCCAGCATTGGGCTGGAAATACCGGTTTTGGGATTCTTCACAGAAAGGGTTTGCAAACCGCTGAATCCACACGTGAGTTTAACTCTGTCAGTTGAATGCACACATTGACAACCATTTAGTTAGATAGCTCCGTTTTGGTTTTAGGAGCAGATATTTCTCTTTGCAGCCTATGGTCCCATTCACTCGGGAATATCCCAACGCAGCTCCTAGAAGAAACGTGTTTCTGACTCGCTGAATCTCAACATAGATTCAACTCTCTTAGGTGAACGAACGCACAGCAGAGCAGTTTCAAGGAAACGTTTCTCCTGAGTTTTAGACGAAGTTTCCTGCTGTTTAGTACGTATGCCTTCATTGGGCTGGAAATACCGGTTTTGCGATTCTGCCCAGAAAGTGTTTGCCAACCGCTGAAACCACACGTAAGTTTAATTCTGTCAGTTGAATGCACACATTGACAACCACTCAGTTATATATCTCCGTTTTGTTTTTAGAAGCAGATATTTCTCTATACAGGCTATGGTCCCATTCACTCGGGAATATCCCAACGCAGCTCCTAGAAGAAACGTGTTTCTGACTCGCTGAATCTCAACATAGATTCAACTCTCTTAGGTGAACGAACGCACAGCAGAGCAGTTTCAAGGACACGTTTCTCCTGAGTTTTAGACGATGTTTACTGCGGTTTAGTACGTATGCCGGCATTGGGCTGGAAATACCGGTTTTGGGATTCTGCACAGAAAGGGTTTGCAAACGGCTGAATGCACACGTGAGTTTAACTCTGTCAGTTGAATGCACACATTGACCACCATTCACTTAGAAAGCTCCGTTTTGGCTTTAGGAGCAGATATTTCTCTGTACAGCCTATGGTCCCATTCACTCGGGAATATCCCAACGCAGCTCCTAGAAGAAACGTGTTTCTGACTCGCTGAATCTCAACATAGATTCAACTCTCTTAGGTGAACGAACGCACAGCAGAGCAGTTTCAAGGAAACGTTTCTCCTGAGTTTTAGACGTAGTTTCGTGCTGTTTACTACGTATGCCGGCCTTGGGCTGGAAATACCGGTTTTGCGATTATGCACAGAAAGGGTTAGCCAACCGCTGAAAACACACCTAAGTTTAACTCTGTCAGTTGAATGCACACATTGACAACCATTCAGTTAGATAGCTCCGTTTTGGACTTAGGAGCAGATATTTCTCTGTACAGCCTATGGTCCCATTCACTCGGGAATATCCCAACGCAGCTCCTAGAAGAAACGTGTTTCTGACTCGCTGAATCTCAACATAGATTCAACTCTCTTAGGTGAACGAGCGCACAGCAGAGCAGTTTCAAGGAAACGTTTCTCCTGAGTTTTAGACGATGTTTACTGCGGTTTAATACGTATGCCTGCATTGGGCTGGAAATACCGGTTTTGGGATTCTTCACAGAAAGGGTTTGCAAACGGCTGAATGCACACGTGAGTTTAGCTATGTCAGTTGAATGCACACATTGACAACCATTCAGTTAGATAGCTCCGTTTTGGTTTTAGGAGCAGATATTTCTCTGTGCAGCCTATGGTCTCATTCACTCGGGAATATCCCAACGCAGCTCCTAGAAGAAACGTGTTTCTGACTCGCTGAATCTCAACATAGATTCAACTCTCTTAGGTGAACGAACGCACAGCAGAGCAGTTTCAAGGAAACGTTTCTCCTGAGTTTTAGACGAAGTTTACTGCGGTTTAGTACGTATTCCGGCATTGGGCTGGAAATACCGGTTTTGGGATTCTGCACAGAAAGGGTTTGCAAACCGCTGAATCCACACGTGAGTTTAACTCTGTCAGTTGAATGCACACATTGACAACCATTCAGTTAGATTGGTCCGTTTTGGTTTTAGGAGCAGATATTTCTCTGTACAGCCTATGGTCCCATTCACTCGGGAATATCCGAACGCAGCTCCTAGAAGAAACGTGTTTCTGACTCGCTGAATCTCAACATAGATTCAACTCTCGTAGGTGAACGAACGCACAGCAGAGAAGTTTCAAGGAAACGTTTCTCCTGAGTTTTAGACGAACTTTACTGCGGTTTAGTACGTATGCTGTCATTGGGCTGGAAATACCGGTTTTGGGATTCTTCACAGAAAGGGTTTGCAAACCGCTGAATCCACACGTGAGTTTACCTCTGTCAGTTGAATGCACACATTGACAATCTTTCAGTTAGATAGCTCCGTTTTGGTTTTAGGAGCAGATATTTCTCTGTACAGCCTATGGTCCCATTCACTGGGGAATATCCGAACGCCGCTCCTAGAAGAAACGTGTTTCTGACTCGCTGAATCTCAACATAGATTCAACTCTCTTAGGTGAATGAACGCACAGCAGAGCAGTTTCAAGGAAACCTTTCTCCTGAGTTTTAGACGAAGTTTACTGCTGTTTCGTAAGTATGCCGGCATTGGGCTGCAAATACCGGTTTTGGGATTCTGCCCAGAAAGGGTTTGCAAACGGCTGAATGCACACGTGAGTTTAACACTGTCAGTTGAATGCACACGTTGACAACCATTTAGTTAGATAGCTCCGTTTTGGTTTTAGGAGCAGATATTTCTCTGTACAGCCTATGGTCCCATTCACTCTGGAATATCCCAACGCAGCTCCTAGAAGAAATCTATTTCTGACTCGCTGAATCTCAACATAGATTCAACTCTCTTAGGTGAACGAACGCACAGCACAGCAGTTTCAAGGAATTGTTTCTCCTGAGTTTTAGACGATGTTTACTGCGGTTTAGTACGTATGCCGGCATTGGGCTGAAAATAACCGTTTTGGGATTCTTCACAGATAGGGTGTGCAGACGGCTGAATGCACACGTGAGTTTAACTCAGTCAGTTGAATGCACACATTTACAACCATTCAGTTAGATATCTCCGTTTTGGTTTTAGGAGCAGATATTTCTCTGTACAGACTATGGTCCCATTCACTCGGGAATATCCCAACGCAGCTCCTAGAAGAAACGTGTTTCTGACTCGCTGAATCTCAACATAGATTCAACTGTCTTAGGTGAACGAACGCACAGCAGAGCAGTTTCAAGGAAACGTTTCTCCTGAGTTTTAGACGAAGTTTCCTGCGGTTTAGTACGTATGCCGGCATTGGGCTGGAAATACCGGTTTTGCGATTCTGCACAGAATGGGTTTGCCAACCGCTGAAACCACACGTGAGTTTAACTCTGTCAGTTGAATGCACACATTGACCACCATTCAGTTAGATAGCTCCGTTTTGGTTTTAGAAGCAGAAATTTCTCTATACAACCTATGGTCCCATTCACTCGGGAATATCCCAACGCAGCTCCTAGAAGAAACGTGTTTCTGACTCGCTGAATCTCAACATAGATTCAACTCTCTTAGGTGAACGAACGCACAGCAGAGCAGTTTCAAGGAAACGTTTCTCCTGAGTTTTAGACGATGTTTACTGCGGTTTAGTACGTATGCCGTCATTGGGCTGTAAATACCAGTTTTGGGATTCTGCACAGAAAGGGTTTGCAAACCGCTGAATCCACACGTGAGTTTAACTCTGTCAGGTGAATGCACGCATTGACAACCTTTCAGTTAGATAGCTCCGTTTTGGTTTTAGGAGCAGATATTTCTCTGTACAGCCTAAGGTCCCATTCACTCGGGAATATCCGAAGGCAGTTCCTAGAAGAAACGTGTTTCTGACTCGCTGAATCTCAACATAGATTCAACTCTCTTAGGTGAACGAACGCACAGCAGAGCAGTTTCAAGGAAACGTTTCTCCTGAGTTTTAGATGAAGTTTACTGCGGTTTAGTACGTATGCCGGCATTGGGCTGGAAATACCGGTTTGGGGATTCTGTACAGAAAGGGTTTGCAAACCGCTGAATCCACACTTGAGTTTAGCTCTGTCAGTTGAATGCACACATTGACAACCATTCAGTTAGATAGCTCCGTTTTGGCTTTAGAAGCAGATATTTCTCTATACAGCCTATGGTCCCATTCACTCGGGAATATCCCAATGCAGCTCTTAAAAGAAACGTGTTTCTGACTCGCTGAATCTCAACATAGATTCAACTCTCTTAGGTGAACGAACGCACAGCAGAGCAGTTTCAAAGAAAGGTTTCTCCTGAGTTTTAGACGATGTTTACTGCGGTTTAGTATGTATGCCAGCATTGGACTGGAAATACCGGTTTTGGGATTCTTCACAGAAAGGGTTTGCAAACGGCTGAATGCACACGTGAGTTTAACTCTGTCAGATGAATGCACACATTGACAACCATTCAGTTAGATAGCTCCGTTTTGGCTTTAGGAGCAGATATTTCTCTGTACAGCCTATGGTCCCATTCACTCTGGAATATCCCAACGCAGCTCCTAGAAGAAACGTGTTTCTGACTCGCTGAATCTCAACATAGATTCAACTCTCTTAGGTGAACGAACGCACAGCAGAGCAGTTTCAAGGAAACGTTTCTCCTGAGTTTTAGACGAAGTTTACTGCGGTTTAGTACGTATGCCGGCATTGGTCTGGAAATACCGGTTTGGGGTTTCTGTACAGAAAGGGTTTGCAAACCACTGAATCCACACGTGAGTTTAACTCTGTCAGTTGAATGCACACATTGACAACCATTCAGTTAGAAAGCTCCGTTTTGGTTTCGGGAGCAGATATTTCTCTGAACATCCTATGGTCCCATTCACTCGGGAATATCCGAACGCAGCTCCTAGAAGAAACGTGTTTCTGACTCGCTGAATCTCAACATAGATTCAACTCTCTTAGGTGAACGAACGCACAGCAGAGCAGTTTCAAGGAAACGTTTCTCCTGAGTTTTAGACGAAGTTTACTGCGGATTAGTACGTATGCCGGCATTGGGCTGGAAATACCGGTTTGGGGATTCTGTACAGAAAGGGTTTGCAAACCGCTGAATCCACACTTGAGTTTAGCTCTGTCAGTTCAATGCACACATTGACAACCATTCAGTTAGATAGCTCCGTTTTGGTTTTAGGAGCAGATATTTCTCTGTACAGCCTATGGTCCCATTCACTCGGGAATATCCCAACGCAGCTCCTAGAAGAAACGTGTTTCTGACTCGCTGAATCTCAACATAGATTCAACTCTCTTAGGTGAACGAACGCACAGCAGAGCAGTTTCAAGGAAACGTTTCTCCTGAGTTTTAGACGAAGATTGCTGCTGTTTAGTACGTATTCCGGCATTGGGCTGGAAATACCGGTTTTGGGATTCTGCACAGAAAGGGTTTGCAAACCGCTGAATCCACACGTGAATTTAACTCTGTCAGTTGAATGCACACATTGATAACCGTTCAGTTAGATAGCTCCGTTTTGTTTTTAGGAGCAGATATTTCTCTGTGCAGCCTATGTTCCCATTCACTCGGGAATATCCGAACGCAGCTCATAGAAGAAACGTGTTTCTGACTCGCTGAATCTCAACATAGATTCAACTCTCTTAGGTGAACGATCGCACAGCAGAGCAGTTTCAAGGAAACGTTTCTCCTGAGTTTTAGACGACGTTTCCTGCTGTTTAGTACGTATGCTGGCATTGGACTTGAAATACCGGTTTTGCGATTCTGCACAGAAAGGGTTTGCCAACCGCTGAAACCACAGGTAAGTTTATCTCTGTCATTTGAATGCACACATTGACAACCATTCAGTTAGATAGCTCCGTTTTGGTTTTAGAAGCAGATATTTCTCTATACAGCCTATGGTCCCATTCACTTGGGAATATCCCAATGCAGCTCTTAAAAGAAACGTGTTTCTGACTCGCTGAATCTCAACATAGATTCAACTCTCTTAGGTGAACGAACGCACAGCAGAGCAGTTTCAAAGAAACGTTTCTCCTGAGTTTTAGACGATGTTTACTGCGGTTTAGTACGTATGCCAGCATTGGACTGGAAATACCGGTTTTGGGATTCTTCAAAGAAAGGGTTTGCAAACGGCTGAATGCACACTTGAGTTTAACTCTGTCAGATGAATGCACACATTGACAACCATTCAGTTAGATAGCTCCGTTTTGGCTTTAGGAGCAGATATTTCTCTGTACAGCCTATGGTCCCATTCACTCTGGAATATCCCAACGCAGCTCCTAGAAGAAACGTGTTTCTGACTCGCTGAATCTCAACATAGATTCAACTCTCTTAGGTGAACGAACGCACAGTAGAGCAGTTTCAAGGAAACGTTTCTCCTGAGTTTTAGACGAAGTTTACTGCGGTTTAGTACGTATGCCGTCATTGGGCTGGAAATACCAGTTTTGGGATTCTGCACAGAAAGGGTTTGCAATCCGCTGAATCCACACGTGAGTTTAAATCTGTCAGTTGAATGCACGCATTGACAACCTTTCAGTTAGATAGTTCCGTTTTGGTTTTAGGAGCAGATATTTCTCTATACAGCCTATGGTCCCATTGACTCGGGAATATCCCAACGCAGCTCCTAGAAGAAACGTGTTTCTGACTCTCTGAATCTCAACATAGATTCAACTGTCTTAGGTGAACGAACGCACAGCAGAGCAGTTTCAAGGAATCGTTTCTCCTGCGTTTTAGACGAAGTTTACTGCGGTTTAGTACGTATGCCGGCATTGGGCTGGAAATACCGGTTTTGCGATTCTGCACAGAAAGGGTTTGCCAACCGCTGAAACCACACGTAAGTTTAACTCTGTCAGTTGAATGCACACATCGACCACCATTCAGTTAGATAGCTCCGTTTTGGCTTTAGAAGCAGAAATTTCTCTATACAACCTATGGTCCCATTCACTCGGGAATATCCCAACGCAGCTCCTAGAAGAAACGTGTTTCTGACTCGCTGAATCTCAACATAGATTCAACTCTCTTAGGTGAACGAACGCACAGCAGAGCAGTTTCAAGGAATCCTTTCTCCTGAGTTTTAGACGATGTTTACTGCGGTTTAGTACGTATGCCGTCATTGGGCTGGAAATACCAGTTTTGGGATTCTGCACAGAAAGGGTTTGCAAACCGCTGAATCCACACGTGAGTTTAACTCTGTCAGTTGAATGCACGCATTGACAACCATTCAGTTAGATAGCTCCGTTTTGGTTTTAGGAGCAGATATTTCTCTGTACAGCCTATGGTCCCATTCACTCGGGAATATCCCAACGCAGCTCCTAGAAGAAACGTGTTTCTGACTCGCTGAATCTCAACATAGATTCAACTCTCTTAGGTGAACGAACGCACAGCAGAGCAGTTTCAAGGAAACGTTTCTCCTGAGTTTTAGACGAAGATTGCTGCTGTTTAGTACGTATTCCGGCATTGGGCTGGAAATACCGGTTTTGGGATTCTGCACAGAAAGGGTGTGCAAACCGCCGAATCCACACGTGAATTTAACTCTGTCAGTTGAATGCACACATTGATAACCGTTCAGTTAGATAGCTCCGTTTTGTTTATAGGAGCAGATATTTCTCTGTGCAGCCTATGGTCCCATTCACTCGGGAATATCCGAACGCAGCTCCTAGAAGAAACGTGTTTCTGACTCGCTGAATCTCAACATAGATTCAACTCTCTTAGGTGAACGATCGCACAGCAGAGCAGTTTCAAGGAAACGTTTCTCCTGAGTTTTAGACGAAGTTTCCTGCGGTTTAGTATGTATGCCAGCATTGGGCTGGAAATACCGGTTTTGGGATTCTGCACAGAAAGGGTTTGCAAACCGCTGAATCCACACGTGAGTTTAACTCTGTCAGTTGAATGCCCGCATTGACAACCATTGAGTTAGATAGCTCCGTTTTGCTTTTCAGAGCACATATTTCTCTGTACAGCCTATGGTCCCATTCACTCGGGAATATCCCAACGCAGCTCCTAGAAGAAACGTGTTTCTCACTCGCTGAATCTCAACATAGATGCAACTCTCTTAGGTGAACGAACGCACAGCAGAGCAGTTTCAAGGAAACGTTTCTCCTGAGTTTCAGACGATGTTTACTGCGGTTTAGTACGTATGCCGGCATTGGGCTGGAAATACCGGCTTTGGGATTCTTCACAGAAAGGGTTTGCAAACGGCTGAATGCACACGTGAGTTTAACTCTGTCAGTTGAATGCACACATTGACATCCATTCAGTTAGATAGCTCCGTTTTGGTTTTAGGAGCAGATATTTCTCTGTACAGCCTATGGTCCCATTCACAAGGGAATATCCCAACGCAGCTCCTAGAAGAAATGTGTTTCTGCCTCGCTGAATCTCAACATAGATGCAACTCTCTTAGGTGAACGAACTCACAGCAGAGCAGTTTCAAGGAAACGTTTCTCCTGAGTTTTAGACGACGTTTCCTGCTGTTTAGTACGTATGCTGGCATTGGACTGGAAATACCGGTTTTGCGATTCTGCACAGAAAGGGTTTGCCAACCGCTGAAACCACAGGTAAGTTTATCTCTGTCAGTTGAATGCACACATTGACAACCATTCAGTTAGATAGCTCCGTTTTGGTTTTAGAAGCAGATATTTCTCTATACAGCCTATGGTCCCATTCACTCGGGAATATCCCAATGCAGCTCCTAGAAGAAACGTGTTTCTGACTCGCTGAATCTCAAAATAGATTCAACTCTCTTAGGTGAACGAACGCACAGCAGAGCAGTTTCAAAGAAACGTTTCTCCTGAGTTTTAGACGATGTTTACTGCGGGTTTAGTACGTATGCCAGCATTGGGCTGGAAATACCGGTTTTGGGATTCTTCACAGAAAGGGTTTGCAAACGGCTGAATGCACACTTGAGTTTAACTCTGTCAGATGAATGCACACATTGACAACCATTCAGTTAGATAGCTCCGTTTTGGCTTTAGGAGCAGATATTTCTCTGTACAGCCTATGGTCCCCTTCACTCGGGAATATCCCAACGCAGCTCCTAGAAGAAACGTGTTTCTGACTCGCTGAATCTCAACATAGATTCAACTCTCTTAGGTGAACGAACGCGCAGCAGAGCAGTTTCAAGGAAACGTTTCTCCTGAGTTTTAGACGAAGTTTACTGCGGTTTAGTACGTATGCCGGCATTGGGCTGGAAATACCGGTTTTGGGATTCTGTACAGAAAGGGTTTGCAAACCACTGAATGCACACTTGAGTTTAGCTCTGTCAGTTGAATGCACACATTGACAACCATTCAGTTAGATAGCTCCGTTTTGGTTTTAGGATCAGATATTTCTCTGTACAGCCTATGGTCCCATTCACTCGGGAATATCCCAACGCAGCTCCTAGAAGAAACGTGTTTCTGACTCGCTGAATCTCAACATAGATTCAACTCTCTTAGGTGAACGAATGCACAGCAGAGCAGTTTCAAGGAAACGATTCTCCTGAGTTTTAGACGAAGTTTACTGCGGTTTAGTACGTATGCCGGCATTGGGCTGGAAATACCGGTTTGGGGATTCTGTACAGAAAGAGTTTGCAAACCGCTGAATCCACACGTGAGTTTAACTCTGTCAGTTGAATGCACACATTGACAACCATTCAGTTAGATAGCTCCGTTTTGGCTTTAGGAGCAGATATTTCTCTGTACAGCCTATGGTCCCATTCACTCGGTAATATCCCAACGCAGCTCCTAGAAGAAACGTGTTTCTGACTCGCTGAATCTCAACATAGATTCAATTCTCTTAGGTGAACGAACGCACAGCAGAGCAGTTTCAAGGAAACGTTTCTCCTGAGTTTTAGACGAAGTTTACTGCGGTTTAGTACGTATGCCGGCATTGGTCTGGAAATACCGGTTTGGGGATTCTGTACAGAAAGGGTTTGCAAACCACTGAATCCACACGTGAGTTTAACTCTGTCAGTTGAATGCACACATTGATAACCATTCAGTTAGATAGCTCCGTTTTGGTTTTAGGAGCAGATATTTCTCTATACAGCCTATGGTCCCATTCACTCGGGAATATCCCAACGCAGCTCCTAGAAGAAACGTGTTTCTGACTCGCTGAATCTCAACATAGATTCAACTCTCTTAGGTGAACGAACGCACAGCAGAGCAGTTTCAAGGAAACGTTTCTCCTGAGTTTTAGACGAAGTTTACTGCGGTTTAGTACGTATGCCAGCATTGGGCTGGAAATACCGGTTTTGGGATTCTTCACAGAAAGGGTTTGCAAACCGCTGAATCCACACGTGAGTTTAACTCTGTCAGTTGAATGCACACATTGACAACCATTTAGTTAGATAGCTCCGTTTTGGTTTTAGGAGCAGATATTTCTCTTTGCAGCCTATGGTCCCATTCACTCGGGAATATCCCAACGCAGCTCCTAGAAGAAACGTGTTTCTGACTCGCTGAATCTCAACATACATTCAACTATCTTAGGTGAACGAACGCACAGCAGAGCAGTTTCAAGGAAACGTTTCTCCTGAGTTTTAGACGAAGATTGCTGCTGTTTAGTACATATTCCGGCATTGGGCTGGAAATACCGGTTTTGGCATTCTGCACAGAAAGGGTTTGCAAACCGCTGAATCCACACGTGAGTTTAACTCTGTCAGTTGAATGCACACATTGATAACCGTTCAGTTAGATAGCTCCGTTTTGGTTTTAGGAGCAGATATTTCTCTGTACAGCCTATGGTCCCATTCACTCGGGAATATCCGAACGCAGCTCCTAGAAGAAACGTGTTTCTGACTCGCTGAATCTCAACATAGATTCAACTCTCTTAGGTGAGAAACGCACATCAGAGCAGTTTCAAGGAAACGTTTCTCCTGAGTTTTAGACGAAGTTTACTGCGGTTTAGTACGTATGCCAGCATTGGGCTAGAAATACCGGTTTTGGGATTCTGCACAGAAAGGGTTTGCAAACCGCTGAATCCACACGTGAGTTTAACTCTGTCAGTTGAATGCCCGCATTGACAACCATTCAGTTAGATAGCTCCGTTTTGCTTTTCAGAGCACATATTTCTCTGTACAGCCTATGGTCCCATTCACTCGGGAATACCCCAACGCAGCTCCTAGAAGAAACGTGTTTCTGACTCGCTGAATCTCAACATAGATTCAACTCTCTTAGGTGAACGAACCCACAGCAGAGCAGTTTCAAGGAAACGTTTCTCCTGAGTTTTAGACGATGTTTACTGCGGTTTAGTACGTATGCCGTCATTGGGCTGGAAATACCGGTTTTGGGATTCTTCACAGAAAGTGTTTGCAAACGGCTGAATGCACACGTGAGTTTAACTCTGTCAGTTGAATGCACACATTGACAACCATTCAGTTAGATAGCTCCGTTTTGGTTTTAGGAGCAGATATTTCTCTGTGCAGCCTATGGTCTCATTCACTCGGGAATATCCCAACGCAGCTCCTAGAAGAAACGTGTTTCTGACTCGCTGAATCTCAACATAGATTCAACTCTCTTAGGTGAACGAACGCACAGCAGAGCAGTTTCAAGGAAACGTTTGTCCTGAGATTTAGACGAAGATTGCTGCTGTTTAGAACGTATTCCGGCATTGGGCTGGAAATACCGGTTTTGGGATTCTGCACAGAAAGGGTTTGCCAACCGCTGAAACCACAGGTAAGTTTATCTCTGTCAGTTGAATGCACACATTTACAACCATTCAGTTAGATAGCTCCGTTTTGGTTTTAGGAGCAGATATTTCTCTGTACAGCCTATGGTCCCATTCACTCGGGAATATCCCAACGCAGCTCCTAGAAGAAACGTGTTTCTGACTCGCTGAATCTCAACATAGATTCACCTCTCTTAGGTGAGAAACGCACATCAGAGCAGTTTCAAGGAAACGTTTCTCCTGAGATTTAGACGAAGTTTACTGCGGTTTAGTACGTATGCCAGCATTGGGCTGGAAATACCGGTTTTGGGATTCTGCACAGAAAGGGTTTGCAAACCGCTGAATCCACACGTGAGTTTAACTCTGTCAGTTGAATGCCCGCATTGACAACCATTCAGTTAGATAGCTCCGTTTTGGTTTTAGGAGCAGATATTTCTCTGTACAGCCTATGGTCCCATTCACTCGGGAATATCCCAACGCAGCTCCTAGAAGAAACGTGTTTCTGACTCGCTGAATCTCAACATAGATTCAACTCTCTTAGCTGAACGAACGCACAGCAGAGCAGTTTCAAGCAAACCTTTCTCCTGAGTTTTAGACGAAGTTTCCTGCTGTTTACTACGTATGCCGGCATTGGGCTGGAAATACCGGCTTTGCGATTCTTCACAGAAAGGGTTTGCCAACCGCTGAAAACACACGTAAGTTTAACTCTGTCAGTTGAATGCACACATTGACCACCATTCAGTTAGATAGCTCCGTTTTGGTTTTAGAAGCAGATATTTCTCTATACAGCCTATGGTCCCATTCACTCGGGAATATCCGAAGGCAGCTCCTAGAAGAAACGTGTTTCTGACTCGCTGAATCTCAACATAGATTCAACTCTCTTAGGTGAACGAAAGCACAGCAGAGCAGTTTCAAGGAAACGTTTCTCCTGAGTTTTAGACGAAGTTTACTGCGGTTTAGTACGTATGCCGTCATTGGACTGGAAATACCAGTTTTGGGATTCTGCACAGAAAGGCTTTGTAAACCGCTGAATCCACACGTGAGTTTAACTCTGTCAGTTGAATGCACACATTGACAATCTTTCAGTTAGATAGCTCCGTTTTGGTTTTAGGAGCAGATATTTCTCTTTACAGCCTATGGTCCCATTCACTCGGGAATATCCGAACGCAGCTCCTAGAAGAAACGTGTTTCTGACTCGCTGAATCTCAACATAGATTCAACTCTCTTAGGTGAACGAACGCACAGCAGAGCAGTTTCAAGGAAACGTTTCTCCTGAGTTTTAGACGAAGTTTACTGCGGTTTAGTACGTATGCCGGCATTGGTCTGGAAATACCGGGTTGGGGATTCTGTACAGAAAGGGTTTGCAAACCACTGAATCCACACGTGAGTTTAACTCTGTCAGTTGAATGCACACATTGACAACCATTCAGTTAGATAGCTCCGTTTTGGTTTTAGGAGCAGATATTTCTCTGTACAGCATATGGTCCCATTCACTCGGGAATATTCGAACGCAGCTCCTAGAAGAAACGTGTTTCTGACTCGCTGAATCTCAACATAGATTCAACTCTCTTAGGTGAACGAACGCACAGCAGAGCAGTTTCAAGGAAACGTTTGTACTGAGTTTTAAACGAAGATTGCTGCTGTTTAGAACGTATTCCGGCATTGGGCTGCAAATACCGGTTTTGGGATTCTGCACAGAAAGGGTTTGCAAACCGCTGAATCCACACGTGAGTTTAACTCTGTCAGTTGAATGCACACATTGATAACCGTTCAGTTAGATAGCTCCGTTTTGGTTTTAGGAGCAGATATTTCTCTGTACAGCCTATGGTCCCATTCACTCGGGAATATCCCAACGCAGCTCCTAGAAGAAACGTGTTTCTGACTCGCTGAATCTCAACATAGATTCAACTCTCTTAGGTGTATGAACGCACAGCAGAGCAGTTTCAAGGAAACGTTTCTCCTGAGTTTTAGACGAAGTTTCCTGCTGTTTAGTACGTATGCCGGCATTGGGCTGGAAATACCTGTTTTGGGATTCTGGACAGAAAGGGTTTGCAAAACGCTGAATCCATACGTGAGTTTAACTCTGCCAGTTGAATGCACACATTGACAACCATTCAGTTAGATAGCACCCTTTTGGTTTTACAAGCAGATATTTCTCTGTACAGCCTATGGTACCATTCACTCGGGAATATCCCAACGCAGCTCCTAGAAGAAACGTGTTTCTGACTCGCTGAATCTCAACATAGATTCAACTCTCTTAGGTGAACGAACGCACAGCAGAGCAGTTTCAAGGAAACGTTTCTCCTGAGTTTTAGACGACGTTTCCTGCTGTTTAGTACGTATGCCGGTATTGGGCTGGAAATACCGGTTTTGGGATTCTGCACAGAAAGGGTTTGCAAACCGCTGAATCCACACGTGAGTTTAACTCTGTCAGTTGAATGTACACATTGGCAAGCATTCAGTTAGATAGCTCCGTTTTTGTTTTAGAAGCAGATATTTCTCTGTACAGCCTATGGTCCCATTCACTCGGGAATATCCCAACGCAGCTGCTAGAAGAAAGGTGTTTCTGACTCGCTGAATCTCAACATAGATTCATCTCTCTTAGCTGAACGAACGCAGAGCAGAGCAGTTTCAAGGAAACCTTTCTCCTGAGTTTTAGACGAAGTTTCCTGCTGTTTAGTACGTATGCCGGCATTGGGCTGGAAATCCCGGTTTTGGGATTCTGCACAGAAAGGGTTTGCAAACCGCTGAATCCACACGTGAGTTTAACTCTCTCAATTGAATGCACACATTGACAACCATTCAGTTAGATAGCTCCGTTTTGGTTTTAGAAGCAGATATTTCTCTGTACAGCCCATGGTCCCATTCACTCGGGAATATCCCAACGCAGCTCCTAGAAGAAACGTGTTTGTGACTCGCTGAATCTCAACATAGATTCAACTCTCTTAGGTGAACGAACGCACAGCAGAGAAGTTTCAAGGAAATGTTTCTCCTGAGTTTTTGAGAAAGTTTCCAGCTGTTTAGTACGTATGCCAGCATTGGGCTGGAAATATCGGTTTTAGGATTCTGCACAGGAAGGGTTTGCAAACCGCTGAATCCACACGTGAGTTTAACTCTGTCAGTTGAATGCACACATTGACAACCATTCAGTTAGATAGCACCCTTTTGGTTTTAGAAGCAGATATTTCTCTGTACAGCCTATGGTCCCATTCACTCGGGAATATCCCAACGCAGCTCCTAGAAGAAACGTGTTTCTAACTCGCTGAATCTCAACATAGATTCAACTCTCTTAGGTGAACGAACGCACAGAAGAGCAGTTTCAAGGAAACGTTTCTCCTGAGTTTTAGATGAGGTTTACTGCGGTTTAGTACGTAAGCCGTCATTGGGCTGGAAATAAAGGTTTTGGGATTCTGCACAGAAAGGGTTTGCACACCGCTGAAACCACACGTGAGTTTAACTCTGTCAGTTGAATGCACACATTGACAACCATTTAGTTATATACCTCCGTTTTGGTTTTAGGAGCAGATATTTCTATGTACAGCCTATGGTCCCATTCACTCGGGAATATCCCAACGCAGCTCCTAGAAGAAACGTGTTTCTGACTCGCTGAATCTCAACATAGATTCAACTCTCTTAGATGAACGAACGCACAGCAGAGCAGTTTCAAGGAATCGTTTCTCCTGAGTTTTAGACGAAGTTTCCTGCTGTTTAGTACGGATGCCGGCATTGGGCTGCAAATACCGGTTTTGGGATTCTGCACAGAAAGGGTTTGCAAACGGCTGAATCCACACGTGAGTTTAACTCTGTCAGTTGAATGCACACATTGATAACCTTTCAGTTAGATAGCTCCGTTTTGGTTTTAGGAGCAGATATTTCTCTGTACAGCCTATTCTCCCATTCACTCGGGAATATCCGAACGCAGCTCCTAGAAGAAACGTGTTTCTGACTCGCTGAATCTCAACATAGATTCAGCTCTCTTAGGTGAACGAACGCACAGCAGAGCAGTTTCAAGGAAACGTTTCTCCTGTGTTTTAGACGACGTTTCCTGCTGTTTAGTACGTATGCCAGCATTGGGCTGGAAATACCGGTTTTGGGATTCTGCACAGAAAGGGTTTGAAAACCGCTGAATCCACACGTGAGTTTAATTCTGTTAGTTGAATGCACACATTGATAACCTTTCAGTTAGATAGCTCCGTTTTGGCTATAGGAGCAGATATTTCTCTGTACAACCTATTGTCCCATTCACTCGGGAATATCCGAACGCAGCTCCTAGAAGAAACGTGTTTCTGACTCGCTGAATCTCAACATAGATTCAACTCTCTTAGGTGAACGAACGCACAGCAGAGCAGTTTCAAGGAAACGTTTCTCCTGAGTTTTAGATGATGTTACCTGCTGTTTAGTACGTATGCCGGCATTGGACTGGAAATACCGGTTTTGCGATTCTGCACAGAAAGGGTTTGCCAACCGCTGAAACCACAGGTAAGTTTATCTCTGTCAGTTGAATGCACACATTGACAACCATTCAGTTAGATAGCTCCGTTTTGGTTTTAGAAGCAGATATTTCTCTATACAGCCTATGGTCCCATTCACTCGGGAATATCCCAATGCAGCTCTTAAAAGAAACGTGTTTCTGATTCGCTGAATCTCAAAATAGATTCAACTCTCTTAGGTGAACGAACGCACAGCAGAGCAGTTTCAAAGAAACGTTTCTCCTGAGTTTTAGACGATGTTTACTGCGGGTTTAGTACGTATGCCAGCATTGGGCTGGAAATACCAGTTTTGGGATTCTGCACAGAAAGGGTTTGCAAACCGCTGAATCCACACGTGAGTTTAACTCTGTCAGTTGAATGCACGCATTGACAACCATTCAGTTAGATAGCTCCGTTTTGGTTTTAGGAGCAGATATTTCTCTGTACAGCCTATGGTCCCATTCACTGGGGAATATCCGAACGCCGCTCCTAGAAGAAACGTGTTTCTGACTCGCTGAATCTCAACATAGATTCAACTCTCTTAGGTGAACGAACGCACAGCAGAGCAGTTTCAAGGAAACGTTTCTCCTTAGTTTTAGACGAAGATTGCTGCTGTTTAGTACGTATTCCGGCATTGGGCTGGAAATACCGGTTTTGGGATTCTGCACAGAAAGGGTGTGCAAACCGCTGAATCCACACGTGAATTTAACTCTGTCAGTTGAATGCACACATTGATAACCGTTCAGTTAGATAGCTCCGTTTTGTTTATGGGAGCAGATATTTCTCTGTGCAGCCTATGGTCCCATTCACTCGGGAATATCCGAACGCAGCTCCTAGAAGAAACGTGTTTCTGACTCGCTGAATCTCAACATAGATTCAACTCTCTTAGGTGAACGATCGCACAGCAGAGCAGTTTCAAGGAAACGTTTCTCCTGAGTTTTAGACGAAGTTTCCTGCGGTTTAGTACGTATGCCAGCATTGGGCTGGAAATACCGGTTTTGGGATTCTGCACAGAAAGGGTTTGCAAACCGCTGAATCCACACGTGAGTTTAACTCTGTCAGTTGAATGCCCGCATTGACAACCATTGAGTTAGATAGCTCCGTTTTGCTTTTCAGAGCACATATTTCTCTGTACAGCCTATGGTCCCATTCACTCGGGAATATCCCAACGCAGCTCCTAGAAGAAACGTGTTTCTCACTCGCTGAATCTCAACATAGATGCAACTCTCTTAGGTGAACGAACGCACAGCAGAGCAGTTTCAAAGAAACGTTTCTCCTGAGTTTTAGACGATGTTTACTGCGGGTTTAGTACGTATGCCAGCATTGGGCTGGAAATACCGGTTTTGGGATTCTTCACAGAAAGGGTTTGCAAACGGCTGAATGCACACTTGAGTTTAACTCTGTCAGATGAATGCACACATTGACAACCATTCAGTTAGATAGCTCCGTTTTGGCTTTAGGAGCAGATATTTCTCTGTACAGCCTATGGTCCCCTTCACTCGGGAATATCCCAACGCAGCTCCTAGAAGAAACGTGTTTCTGACTCGCTGAATCTCAACATAGATTCAACTCTCTTAGGTGAACGAACGCGCAGCAGAGCAGTTTCAAGGAAACGTTTCTCCTGAGTTTTAGACGAAGTTCACTGCGGTTTAGTACGTATGCCGGCATTGGGCTGGAAATACCGGTTTTGGGATTCTGTACAGAAAGGGTTTGCAAACCACTGAATCCACACTTGAGTTTAGCTCTGTCAGTTGAATGCACACATTGACAACCATTCAGTTAGATAGCTCCGTTTTGGTTTTAGGATCAGATATTTCTCTGTACAGCCTATGGTCCCATTCACTCGGGAATATCCCAACGCAGCTCCTAGAAGAAACGTGTTTCTGACTCGCTGAATCTCAACATAGATTCAACTCTCTTAGGTGAACGAATGCACAGCAGAGCAGTTTCAAGGAAACGATTCTCCTGAGTTTTAGACGAAGTTTACTGCGGTTTAGTACGTATGCCGGCATTTGGCTGGAAATACCGGTTTGGGGATTCTGTACAGAAAGAGTTTGCAAACCGCTGAATCCACACGTGAGTTTAACTCTGTCAGTTGAATGCACACATTGACAACCATTCAGTTAGATAGCTCCGTTTTGGCTTTAGGAGCAGATATTTCTCTGTACAGCCTATGGTCCCATTCACTCGGTAATATCCCAACGCAGCTCCTAGAAGAAACGTGTTTCTGACTCGCTGAATCTCAACATAGATTCAATTCTCTTAGGTGAACGAACGCACAGCAGAGCAGTTTCAAGGAAACGTTTCTCCTGAGTTTTAGACGAAGTTTACTGCGGTTTAGTACGTATGCCGGCATTGGTCTGGAAATACCGGTTTGGGGATTCTGTACAGAAAGGGTTTGCAAACCACTGAATCCACACGTGAGTTTAACTCTGTCAGTTGAATGCACACATTGATAACCATTCAGTTAGATAGCTCCGTTTTGGTTTTAGGAGCAGATATTTCTCTATACAGCCTATGGTCCCATTCACTCGGGAATATCCCAACGCAGCTCCTAGAAGAAACGTGTTTCTGACTCGCTGAATCTCAACATAGATTCAACTCTCTTAGGTGAACGAACGCACAGCAGAGCAGTTTCAAGGAAACGTTTCTCCTGAGTTTTAGACGAAGTTTACTGCGGTTTAGTACGTATGCCAGCATTGGGCTGGAAATACCGGTTTTGGGATTCTTCACAGAAAGGGTTTGCAAACCGCTGAATCCACACGTGAGTTTAACTCTGTCAGTTGAATGCACACATTGACAACCATTTAGTTAGATAGCTCCGTTTTGGTTTTAGGAGCAGATATTTCTCTTTGCAGCCTATGGTCCCATTCACTCGGGAATATCCCAACGCAGCTCCTAGAAGAAACGTGTTTCTGACTCGCTGAATCTCAACATACATTCAACTATCTTAGGTGAACGAACGCACAGCAGAGCAGTTTCAAGGAAACGTTTCTCCTGAGTTTTAGACGAAGATTGCTGCTGTTTAGTACATATTCCGGCATTGGGCTGGAAATACCGGTTTTGGCATTCTGCACAGAAAGGGTTTGCAAACCGCTGAATCCACACGTGAGTTTAACTCTGTCAGTTGAATGCACACATTGATAACCGTTCAGTTAGATAGCTCCGTTTTGGTTTTAGGAGCAGATATTTCTCTGTACAGCCTATGGTCCCATTCACTCGGGAATATCCGAACGCAGCTCCTAGAAGAAACGTGTTTCTGACTCGCTGAATCTCAACATAGATTCAACTCTCTTAGGTGAGAAACGCACATCAGAGCAGTTTCAAGGAAACGTTTCTCCTGAGTTTTAGACGAAGTTTACTGCGGTTTAGTACGTATGCCAGCATTGGGCTAGAAATACCGGTTTTGGGATTCTGCACAGAAAGGGTTTTCAAACCGCTGAATCCACACGTGAGTTTAACTCTGTCAGTTGAATGCCCGCATTGACAACCATTCAGTTAGATAGCTCCGTTTTGCTTTTCAGAGCACATATTTCTCTGTACAGCCTATGGTCCCATTCACTCGGGAATATCCCAACGCAGCTCCTAGAAGAAACGTGTTTCTGACTCGCTGAATCTCAACATAGATTCAACTCTCTTAGGTGAACGAACGCACAGCAGAGCAGTTTCAAGGAAACGTTTGTCCTGAGATTTAGACGAAGATTGCTGCTGTTTAGAACGTATTCCGGCATTGGGCTGGAAATACCGGTTTTGGGATTCTGCACAGAAAGGGTTTGCCAACCGCTGAAACCACAGGTAAGTTTATCTCTGTCAGTTGAATGCACACATTTACAACCATTCAGTTAGATAGCTCCGTTTTGGTTTTAGGAGCAGATATTTCTCTATACAGCCTATGGTCCCATTCACTCGGGAATATCCCAACGCAGCTCCTAGAAGAAACGTGTTTCTGACTCGCTGAATCTCAACATAGATTCAACTCTCTTAGGTTAACGAACGCACAGCAGAGCAGTTTCAAGGAAACGTTTCTCCTGAGTTTTAGACGAAGTTTACTGCGGTTTAGTACGTATGCCGGCATTGGTCTGGAAATACCGGTTTGGGGATTCTGTACAGAAAGGGTTTGCAAACCACTGAATCCACACGTGAGTTTAACTCTGTCAGTTGAATGCACACATTGATAACCATTCAGTTAGATAGCTCCGTTTTGGTTTTAGGAGCAGATATTTCTCTATACAGCCTATGGTCCCATTCACTCGAGAATATCCCAACGCAGCTCCTAGAAGAAACGTGTTTCTGACTCACTGAATCTCAACATAGATTCGACTCTCTTAGGTGACCGAACGCACAGCAGAGCAGTTTCAAGGAAACGTTTCTCCTGAGTTTTAGACGAAGTTTACTGCGGTTTAGTACGTATGCCAGCATTGGGCTGGAAATACCGGTTTTGGGATTCTTCACAGAAAGGGTTTGCAAACGGCTGAATGCACACGTGAGTATAACTCTGTCAGATGAATGCACACATTGACAACCATGCAGTTAGATAGCTCCGTTTTGGCTTTAGGAGCAGATATTTCTCTGTACAGCCTATGGTCCCCTTCACTCGGGAATATCCCAACGCAGCTCCTAGAAGAAACGTGTTTCTGACTCGCTGAATCTCAACATAGATTCACCTCTCTTAGGTGAGAAACGCACATCAGAGCAGTTTCAAGGAAACGTTTCTCCTGAGATTTAGACGAAGTTTACTGCGGTTTAGTACGTATGCCAGCATTGGGCTGGAAATACCGGGTTGGGGATTCTGTACAGAAAGGGTTTGCAAACCACTGAATCCACACGTGAGTTTAACTCTGTCAGTTGAATGCACACATTGACAACCATTCAGTTAGATAGCTCCGTTTTGGTTTTAGGAGCAGATATTTCTCTGTACAGCCTATGGTCCCATTCACTCGGGAATATTCGAACGCAGCTCCTAGAAGAAACGTGTTTCTGACTCGCTGAATCTCAACATAGATTCAACTCTCTTAGGTGAACGAACGCACAGCAGAGCAGTTTCAAGGAAACGTTTGTACTGAGTTTTAAACGAAGATTGCTGCTGTTTAGAACGTATTCCGGCATTGGGCTGGAAATACCGGTTTTGGGATTCTGCACAGAAAGGGTTTGCAAACCGCTGAATCCACACGTGAGTTTAACTCTGTCAGTTGAATGCACACATTGATAACCGTTCAGTTAGATAGCTCCGTTTTGGTTTTAGGAGCAGATATTTCTCTGTACAGCCTATGGTCCCATTCACTCGGGAATATCCCAACGCAGCTCCTAGAAGAAACGTGTTTCTGACTCGCTGAATCTCAACATAGATTCAACTCTCTTAGGTGTATGAACGCACAGCAGAGCAGTTTCAAGGAAACGTTTCTCCTGAGTTTTAGACGAAGTTTCCTGCTGTTTAGTACGTATGCCGGCATTGGGCTGGAAATACCTGTTTTGGGATTCTGGACAGAAAGGGTTTGCAAAACGCTGAATCCATACGTGAGTTTAACTCTGCCAGTTGAATGCACACATTGACAACCATTCAGTTAGATAGCACCCTTTTGGTTTTACAAGCAGATATTTCTCTGTACAGCCTATGGTACCATTCACTCGGGAATATCCCAACGCAGCTCCTAGAAGAAACGTGTTTCTGACTCGCTGAATCTCAACATAGATTCAACTCTCTTAGGTGAACGAACGCACAGCAGAGCAGTTTCAAGGAAACGTTTCTCCTGAGTTTTAGACGACGTTTCCTGCTGTTTAGTACGTATGCCGGTATTGGGCTGGAAATACCGGTTTTGGGATTCTGCACAGAAAGGGTTTGCAAACCGCTGAATCCACACGTGAGTTTAACTCTGTCAGTTGAATGTACACATTGGCAAGCATTCAGTTAGATAGCTCCGTTTTTGTTTTAGAAGCAGATATTTCTCTGTACAGCCTATGGTCCCATTCACTCGGGAATATCCCAACGCAGCTGCTAGAAGAAAGGTGTTTCTGACTCGCTGAATCTCAACATAGATTCATCTCTCTTAGCTGAACGAAGGCAGAGCAGAGCAGTTTCAAGGAAACCTTTCTCCTGAGTTTTAGACGAAGTTTCCTGCTGTTTAGTACGTATGCCGGCATTGGGCTGGAAATCCCGGTTTTGGGATTCTGCACAGAAAGGGTTTGCAAACCGCTGAATCCACACGTGAGTTTAACTCTCTCAATTGAATGCACACATTGACAACCATTCAGTTAGATAGCTCCGTTTTGGTTTTAGAAGCAGATATTTCTCTGTACAGCCCATGGTCCCATTCACTCGGGAATATCCCAACGCAGCTCCTAGAAGAAACGTGTTTGTGACTCGCTGAATCTCAACATAGATTCAACTCTCTTAGGTGAACGAACGCACAGCAGAGAAGTTTCAAGGAAATGTTTCTCCTGAGTTTTTGAGAAGGTTTCCAGCTGTTTAGTACGTATGCCAGCATTGGGCTGGAAATATCGGTTTTAGGATTCTGCACAGGAAGGGTTTGCAAACCGCTGAATCCACACGTGAGTTTAACTCTGTCAGTTGAATGCACACATTGACAACCATTCAGTTAGATAGCACCCTTTTGGTTTTAGAAGCAGATATTTCTCTGTACAGCCTATGGTCCCATTCACTCGGGAATATCCCAACGCAGCTCCTAGAAGAAACGTGTTTCTAACTCGCTGAATCTCAACATAGATTCAACTCTCTTAGGTGAACGAACGCACAGCAGAGCAGTTTCAAGGAAACGTTTCTCCTGAGTTTTAGACGAAGTTTACTGTGGTTTAGTACGTATTACGGCATTGGGCTGCAAACACCGGTTTTGGGATTCTGCACAGAAACGGTTTGCAAACGGCTGAATCCACACGTGAGTTTAACTCTGTCAGTTGAATGCACACATTGACAACCATTCAGTTAGATATCTCCGTTTTGGTTTTAGGAGCAGATATTTCTCTGTACAGCCTATGGGCCCATTCACTCGGGAATATCCCAACGCAGCTCCTAGAAGAAACGTGTTTCTGACTCGCTGAATCTCAACATAGATTCAACTCTCTTAGGTGAACGAACGCACAGAAGAGCAGTTTCAAGGAAACGTTTCTCCTGAGTTTTAGATGAGGTTTACTGCGGTTTAGTACGTAAGCCGTCATTGGGCTGGAAATAAAGGTTTTGGGATTCTGCACAGAAAGGGTTTGCACACCGCTGAATCCACACGTGAGTTTAACTCTGTCAGTTGAATGCACACATTGACAACCATTTAGTTATATACCTCCCTTTTGGTTTTAGGAGCAGATATTTCTATGTACAGCCTATGGTCCCATTCACTCGGGAATATCCCAACGCAGCTCATAGAAGAAACGTGTTTCTGACTCGCTGAATCTCAACATAGATTCAACTCTCTTAGATGAACGAACGCACAGCAGAGCAGTTTCAAGGAATCGTTTCTCCTGAGTTTTAGACGAAGTTTCCTGCTGTTTAGTACGGATGCCGGCATTGGGCTGCAAATACCGGTTTTGGGATTCTGCACAGAAAGGGTTTGCAAACGGCTGAATCCACACGTGAGTTTAACTCTGTCAGTTGAATGCACACATTGATAACCTTTCAGTTAGATAGCTCCGTTTTGGTTTTAGGAGCAGATATTTCTCTGTACAGCCTATTCTCCCATTCACTCGGGAATATCCGAACGCAGCTCCTAGAAGAAACGTGTTTCTGACTCGGTGAATCTCAACATAGATTCAGCTCTCTTAGGTGAACGAAGGCACAGCAGAGCAGTTTCAAGGAAACGTTTCTCCTGTGTTTTAGACGACGTTTCCTGCTGTTTAGTACGTATGCCGGCATTGGACTGGAAATACCGGTTTTGCGATTCTGCACAGAAAGGGTTTGCCAACCGCTGAAACCACAGGTAAGTTTATCTCTGTCAGTTGAATGCACACATTGACAACCATTCAGTTAGATAGCTCCGTTTTGGTTTTAGAAGCAGATATTTCTCTATACAGCCTATGGTCCCATTCACTCGGGAATATCCCAACGCAGCTCCTAGAAGAAACGTGTTTCTGACTCGCTGAATCTCAACATAGATTCAACTCTCTTAGGTGAACGAACGCACAGCAGAGCAGTTTCAAGGAAACGTTTCTCCTGAGTTTTAGACGAAGATTGCTGCTGTTTAGTACATATTCCGGCATTGGGCTGGAAATACCGGTTTTGGCATTCTTCACAGAGCGGGTTTGCAAACGGCTGAATGCACACGTGAGTTTAACTCTGTCAGTTGAATGCACACATTGATAACCGTTCAGTTAGATGGCTCCGTTTTGGTTTTAGGAGCAGATTTTTCTCTGTACTGCCTATGGTCCCATTCACTCGGGAATATCCCAACGCAGCTCCTAGAAGAAACGTGTTTCTGACTCGCTGAATATCAAAATAGATTCAACTCTCTTAGGTGAACGAACGCACAGCAGAGCAGTTTCAAGGAAACGTTTCTCCTGAGTTTTAGACGAAGTTTACTGCGGTTTAGTACGTATGCCAGCATTGGGCTGGAAATACCGGTTTTGGGATTCTGCACAGAAAGGGTTTGAAAACCGCTGAATCCACACGTGAGTTTAACTCTGTTAGTTGAATGCACACATTGATAACCTTTCAGTTAGATAGCTCCGTTTTGGCTATAGGAGCAGATATTTCTCTGTACAACCTATTGTCCCATTCACTCGGGAATATCCGAACGCAGCTCCTAGAAGAAACGTGTTTCTGACTCGCTGAATCTCAACATAGATTCAACTCTCTTAGGTGAACGAACGCACAGCAGAGCAGTTTCAAGGAAACGTTTCTCCTGAGTTTTAGATGATGTTACCTTCTGTTTAGTACGTATGCCGGCATTGGACTGGAAATACCGGTTTTGCGATTCTGCACAGAAAGGGTTTGCCAACCGCTGAAACCACAGGTAAGTTTATCTCTGTCAGTTGAATGCACACATTGACAACCATTCAGTTAGATAGCTCCGTTTTGGTTTTAGAAGCAGATATTTCTCTATACAGCCTATGGTCCCATTCACTCGGGAATATCCCAATGCAGCTCTTAAAAGAAACGTGTTTCTGACTCGCTGAATCTCAAAATAGATTCAACTCTCTTAGGTGAACGAACGCACAGCAGAGCAGTTTCAAAGAAACGTTTCTCCTGAGTTTTAGACGATGTTTACTGCGGGTTTAGTACGTATGCCAGCATTGGGCTGGAAATACCGGTTTTGGGATTCTTCACAGAAAGGGTTTGCAAACGGCTGAATGCACACGTGAGTTTAACTCTGTCAGATGAATGCACACATTGACAACCATTCAGTTAGATAGCTCCGTTTTGGCTTTAGGAGCAGATATTTCTCTGTACAGCCTATGGTCCCCTTCACTCGGGAATATCCCAACGCAGCTCCTAGAAGAAACGTGTTTCTGACTCGCTGAATCTCAACATAGATCCAACTCTCTTAGGTGAACGAAAGCACAGCAGAGCAGTTTCAAGGAAACGTTTCTCCTGAGTTTTGGAAGAACATTGCTGCTGTTTAGTACGTATTCCGGCATTGGGCTGGAAATACCGGTTTTGGGATTCTGCACAGAAAGGGTTTGCAAACCGCTGAATCCACACGTGAGTTTAACTCTGTCAGTTGAATGCACACATTGATAACCGTTCAGTTAGATAGTTCCGTTTTGTTTTTAGGAGCAGATATTTCTCTGTACAGCCTATGGTCCCATTCACTCGGGAATATCCGAACGCAGCTCCTAGAAGAAACGTGTTTCAGACTCGCTGAATCTCAACATAGATTCAACTCTCTTAGGTGAACGAACGCACAGCAGAGAAGTTTCAAGGAAATGTTTCTCCTGAGTTTTTGAGAAGGTTTCCAGCTGTTTAGTACGTATGCCAGCATTGGGCTGGAAATATCGGTTTTAGGATTCTGCACAGGAAGGGTTTGCAAACCGCTGAATCCACACGTGAGTTTAACTCTGTCAGTTGAATGCACACATTGACAACCATTCAGTTAGATAGCACCCTTTTGGTTTTAGAAGCAGATATTTCTCTGTACAGCCTATGGTCCCATTCACTCGGGAATATCCCAACGCAGCTCCTAGAAGAAACCTGTTTCTGACTCGCTGAATCTCAACATAGATTCAACTCTCTTAGGTGAACGAACGCACAGCAGAGCAGTTTCAAGGAAACGTTTCTCCTGAGTTTTAGACGAAGTTTACTGTGGTTTAGTACGTATTACGGCATTGGGCTGCAAACACCGGTTTTGGGATTCTGCAGAGAAACCGTTTGCAAACGACTGAATCCACACGTGAGTTTAACTCTGTCAGTTGAATGCACACATTGACAACCATTCAGTTAGATATCTCCGTTTTGGTTTTAGGAGCAGATATTTCTCTGTACAGCCTATGGGCCCATTCACTCGGGAATATCCCAACGCAGCTCCTAGAAGAAACGTGTTTCTGACTCGCTGAATCTCAACACAGATTCAACTCTCTTAGGTGAACGAACGCACAGAAGAGCAGTTTCAAGGAAACGTTTCTCCTGAGTTTTAGATGAGGTTTACTGCGGTTTAGTACGTAAGCCGTCATTGGGCTGGAAATAAAGGTTTTGGGATTCTGCACAGAAAGGTTTTGCACACCGCTGAATCCACACGTGAGTTTAACTCTGTCAGTTGAATGCACACATTGACAACCATTTAGTTAGATACCTCCGTTTTGGTTTTAGGAGCAGATATTTCTCTATACAGCCTATGGTCCCATTCACTCGGGAATATCCCAACGCAGCTCATAGAAGAAACGTGTTTCTGACTCACTGAATCTCAACATAGATTCAACTCTCTTAGATGAACGAACGCACAGCAGAGCAGTTTCAAGGAATCGTTTCTCCTGAGTTTTAGACGAAGTTTAT
The DNA here is from genome assembly GCF_030222135.1 of Aotus nancymaae. Lineage (NCBI taxonomy): Eukaryota > Metazoa > Chordata > Mammalia > Primates > Aotidae > Aotus > Aotus nancymaae. The sequence goes on from NW_026988464.1 coordinate 477,345, forward strand.
TGCTGTTTAGTACGGATGCCGGCATTGGGCTGCAAATACCGGTTTTGGGATTCTGCACAGAAAGGGTTTGCAAACCGCTGAATCCACACGTGAGTTTAACTCTGTCAGTTGAATGCACACATTGATAACCTTTCAGTTAGATAGCTCCGTTTTGGTTTTAGGAGCAGATATTTCTCTGTACAGCCTATTCTCCCATTCACTCGGGAATATCCGAACGCAGCTCCTAGAAGAAACGTGTTTCTGACTCGCTGAATCTCAACATAGATTCAGCTCTCTTAGGTGAACGAACGCACAGCAGAGCAGTTTCAAGGAAACGTTTCTCCTGTGTTTTAGACGACGTTTCCTGCTGTTTAGTACGTATGCCGGCATTGGACTGGAAATACCGGTTTTGCGATTCTGCACAGAAAGGGTTTGCCAACCGCTGAAACCACAGGTAAGTTTATCTCTGTCAGTTGAATGCACACATTGACAACCATTCAGTTAGATAGCTCCGTTTTGGTTTTAGAAGCAGATATTTCTCTATACAGCCTATGGTCCCATTCACTCGGGAATATCCCAACGCAGCTCCTAGAAGAAACGTGTTTCTGACTCGCTGAATCTCAACATACATTCAACTCTCTTAGGTGAACGAACGCACAGCAGAGCAGTTTCAAGGAAACGTTTCTCCTGAGTTTTAGACGAAGATTGCTGCTGTTTAGTACATATTCCGGCATTGGGCTGGAAATACCGGTTTTGGCATTCTTCACAGAGAGGGTTTGCAAACGGCTGAATGCACACGTGAGTTTAACTCTGTCAGTTGAATGCGCACATTGATAACCGTTCAGTTAGATGGCTCCGTTTTGGTTTTAGGAGCAGATTTTTCTCTGTACTGCCTATGGTCCCATTCACTCGGGAATATCCCAACGCAACTCCTAGAAGAAACGTGTTTCTGACTCGCTGAATATCAAAATAGATTCAACTCTCTTAGGTGAACGAACGCACAGCAGAGCAGTTTCAAGGAAACGTTTCTCCTGAGTTTTAGACGAAGTTTACTGCGGTTTAGTACGTATGCCAGCATTGGGCTGGAAATACCGATTTTTGGATTCTGCACAGAAAGGGTTTGAAAACCGCTGAATCCACACGTGATTTTAACTCTGTTAGTTGAATGCACACATTGATAACCTTTCAGTTAGATAGCTCCGTTTTGGCTATAGGAGCAGATATTTCTCTGTACAACCTATTGTCCCATTCACTCGGGAATATCCGAACGCAGCTCCTAGAAGAAACGTGTTTCTGACTCGCTGAATCTCAACATAGACTCAACTCTCTTAGGTGAACGAACGCACAGCAGAGCAGTTTCAAGGAAACGTTTCTCCTGAGTTTTAGATGATGTTACCTGCTGTTTAGTACGTATGCCGGCATTGGACTGGAAATACCGGTTTTGCGATTCTGCACAGAAAGGGTTTGCCAACCGCTGAAACCACAGGTAAGTTTATCTCTGTCAGTTGAATGCACACATTGACAACCATTCAGATAGATAGCTCCGTTTTGGTTTTAGAAGCAGATATTTCTCTATACAGCCTATGGTCCCATTCACTCGGGAATATCCCAATGCAGCTCTTAAAAGAAACGTGTTTCTGACTCGCTGAATCTCAAAATAGATGCAACTCTCTTAGGTGAACGAACGCACAGCAGAGCAGATTCAAAGAAACGTTTTTCCTGAGTTTTAGACGATGTTTACTGCGGGTTTAGTACGTATGCCAGCATTGGGCTGGAAATACCGGTTTTGGGATTCTTCACAGAAAGGGTTTGCAAACGGCTGAATGCACACGTGAGTTTAACTCTGTCAGATGAATGCACACATTGACAACCATTCAGTTAGATAGCTCCGTTTTGGCTTTAGGAGCAGATATTTCTCTGTACAGCCTATGGTCCCCTTCACTCGGGAATATCCCAACGCAGCTCCTAGAAGAAACGTGTTTCTGACTCGCTGAATCTCAACATAGATCCAACTCTCTTAGGTGAACGAACGCACAGCAGAGCAGTTTCAAGGAAACGTTTCTCCTGAGTTTTGGAAGAACATTGCTGCTGTTTAGTACGTATTCCGGCATTGGGCTGGAAATACCGGTTTTGGGATTCTGCACAGAAAGGGTTTGAAAACCGCTGAATCCACACGTGAGTTTAACTCTGTCAGTTGAATGCACACATTGATAACCTTTCAGTTAGATAGCTCCGTTTTGGTTTTAGGAGCAGATATTTCTCTGTACAGCCTATTCTCCCATTCACTCGGGAATATCCGAACGCAGCTCCTAGAAGAAACGTGTTTCTGACTCGCTGAATCTCAACATAGATTCAACTCTCTTAGGTGAACGAACGCACAGCAGAGCAGTTTCAAGGAAACGTTTCTCCTGAGTTTTAGACGATGTTTACTGCGGTTTGGAACATATGCCGGCATTGGGCTGCGAATACCGGTTTTTGGATTCTGCACAGAAAGGGTTTGAAAACCGCTGAATCCACACGTGAGTTTAACTCTGTCCGTTGAATGCACACATTGATAACCGTTCAGTTAGATCGTTCCGTTTTGTTTTTAGGAGCAGATATTTCTCTGTACAGCCTATGGTCCCATTCACTCGGGAATATCCGAACGCAGCTCCTAGAAGAAACGTGTTTCTGACTCGCTGAATCTCAACATAGATTCAACTCTCTTAGGTGAGAAACGCACAGCAGAGCAGTTTCAAGGAAACGTTTCTCCTGAGTTTTAGACGAAGTTTACTGCGGTTTAGTACGTATGCCAGCATTGGGCTGGAAATACCGGTTTTGGGATTCTGCATAGAAAGGGTTTGCAAACCGCTGAATCCACACGTGAGTTTAACTCTGTCAGTTGAATGCCCGCATTGACAACCATTCAGTTAGATAGCTCCGTTTTGCTTTTCAGAGCACATATTTCTCTGTACAGCCTATGGTCCCATTCACTCGGGAATATCCCAACGCAGCTCCTAGAAGAAACGTGTTTCTGACTCGCTGAATCTCAACATAGATTCAACTCTCTTAGGTGAACGAACGCACAGCAGAGCAGTTTCAAGGAAACGTTTCTCCTGAGTTTTAGACGATGTTTACTGCGGTTTGGAACGTATGCCGGCATTGGGCTGCAAATACCGGTTTTGGGATTCTGCACAGAAAGGGTTTGCAAACCGCTGAATCCACACGTGAGTTTAACTCTGTCAGTTGAATGCACACATTGATAACCTTTCAGTTAGATAGCTCCGTTTTGGTTTTAGGAGCAGATATTTCTCTGTACAGCCTATTCTCCCATTCACTCGGGAATATCCGAACGCAGCTCCTAGAAGAAACGTGTTTCTGACTCGCTGAATCTCAACATAGATTCAGCTCTCTTAGGTGAACGAACGCACAGCAGAGCAGTTTCAAGGAAACGTTTCTCCTGTGTTTTAGACGACGTTTCCTGCTGTTTAGTACGTATGCCGGCATTGGACTGGAAATACCGGTTTTGCGATTCTGCACAGAAAGGGTTTGCCAGCCGCTGAAACCACAGGTAAGTTTATCTCTGTCAGTTGAATGCACACATTGACAACCATTCAGTTAGATAGCTCCGTTTTGGTTTTAGAAGCAGATATTTCTCTATACAGCCTATGGTCCCATTCACTCGGTAATATCCCAACGCAGCTCCTAGAAGAAACGTGTTTCTGACTCGCTGAATCTCAACATACATTCAACTCTCTTAGGTGAACGAACGGACAGCAGAGCTGTTTCAAGGAAACGTTTCTCCTGAGTTTTAGACGAAGATTGCTGCTGTTTAGTACATATTCCGGCATTGGGCTGGAAATACCGGTTTTGGCATTCTTCACAGAGAGGGTTTGCAAACGGCTGAATGCACACGTGAGTTTAACTCTGTCAGTTGAATGCACACATAGATAACCGTTCAGTTAGATGGCTCCGTTTTGGTTTTAGGAGCAGATTTTTCTCTGTACTGCCTATGGTCCCATTCACTCGGGAATATCCCAACGCAGCTCCTAGAAGAAACGTGTTTCTGACTCGCTGAATATCAAAATAGATTCAACTCTCTTAGGTGAACGAACGCACAGCAGAGCAGTTTCAAGGAAACGTTTCTCCTGAGTTTTAGACGAAGTTTACTGCGGTTTAGTACGTATGCCAGCATTGGGCTGGAAATACCGATTTTTGGATTCTGCACAGAAAGGGTTTGAAAACCGCTGAATCCACACGTGATTTTAACTCTGTTAGTTGAATGCACACATTGATAACCTTTCAGTTAGATAGCTCCGTTTTGGCTATAGGAGCAGATATTTCTCTGTACAACCTATTGTCCCATTCACTCGGGAATATCCGAACGCAGCTCCTAGAAGAAACGTGTTTCTGACTCGCTGAATCTCAACATAGACTCAACTCTCTTAGGTGAACGAACGCACAGCAGAGCAGTTTCAAGGAAACGTTTCTCCTGAGTTTTAGATGATGTTACCTGCTGTTTAGTACGTATGCCGGCATTGGACTGGAAATACCGGTTTTGCGATTCTGCACAGAAAGGGTTTGCCAACCGCTGAAACCACAGGTAAGTTTATCTCTGTCAGTTGAATGCACACATTGACAACCATTCAGATAGATAGCTCCGTTTTGGTTTTAGAAGCAGATATTTCTCTATACAGCCTATGGTCCCATTCACTCGGGAATATCCCAATGCAGCTCTTAAAAGAAACGTGTTTCTGACTCGCTGAATCTCAAAATAGATGCAACTCTCTTAGGTGAACGAACGCACAGCAGAGCAGATTCAAAGAAACGTTTTTCCTGAGTTTTAGACGATGTTTACTGCGGGTTTAGTACGTATGCCAGCATTGGGCTGGAAATACCGGTTTTGGGATTCTTCACAGAAAGGGTTTGCAAACGGCTGAATGCACACGTGAGTTTAACTCTGTCAGATGAATGCACACATTGACAACCATTCAGTTAGATAGCTCCGTTTTGGCTTTAGGAGCAGATATTTCTCTGTACAGCCTATGGTCCCCTTCACTCGGGAATATCCCAACGCAGCTCCTAGAAGAAACGTGTTTCTGACTCGCTGAATCTCAACATAGATCCAACTCTCTTAGGTGAACGAACGCACAGCAGAGCAGTTTCAAGGAAACGTTTCTCCTGAGTTTTGGAAGAACATTGCTGCTGTTTAGTACGTATTCCGGCATTGGGCTGGAAATACCGGTTTTGGGATTCTGCACAGAAAGGGTTTGAAAACCGCTGAATCCACACGTGAGTTTAACTCTGTCAGTTGAATGCACACATTGATAACCTTTCAGTTAGATAGCTCCGTTTTGGTTTTAGGAGCAGATATTTCTCTGTACAGCCTATTCTCCCATTCACTCGGGAATATCCGAACGCAGCTCCTAGAAGAAACGTGTTTCTGACTCGCTGAATCTCAACATAGATTCAACTCTCTTAGGTGAACGAACGCACAGCAGAGCAGTTTCAAGGAAACGTTTCTCCTGAGTTTTAGACGATGTTTACTGCGGTTTGGAACATATGCCGGCATTGGGCTGCGAATACCGGTTTTTGGATTCTGCACAGAAAGGGTTTGAAAACCGCTGAATCCACACGTGAGTTTAACTCTGTCCGTTGAATGCACACATTGATAACCGTTCAGTTAGATCGTTCCGTTTTGTTTTTAGGAGCAGATATTTCTCTGTACAGCCTATGGTCCCATTCACTCGGGAATATCCGAACGCAGCTCCTAGAAGAAACGTGTTTCTGACTCGCTGAATCTCAACATAGATTCAACTCTCTTAGGTGAGAAACGCACAGCAGAGCAGTTTCAAGGAAACGTTTCTCCTGAGTTTTAGACGAAGTTTACTGCGGTTTAGTACGTATGCCAGCATTGGGCTGGAAATACCGGTTTTGGGATTCTGCATAGAAAGGGTTTGCAAACCGCTGAATCCACACGTGAGTTTAACTCTGTCAGTTGAATGCCCGCATTGACAACCATTCAGTTAGATAGCTCCGTTTTGCTTTTCAGAGCACATATTTCTCTGTACAGCCTATGGTCCCATTCACTCGGGAATATCCCAACGCAGCTCCTAGAAGAAACGTGTTTCTGACTCGCTGAATCTCAACATAGATTCAACTCTCTTAGGTGAACGAACGCACAGCAGAGCAGTTTCAAGGAAACGTTTCTCCTGAGTTTTAGACGATGTTTACTGCGGTTTGGAACGTATGCCGGCATTGGGCTGCAAATACCGGTTTTGGGATTCTGCACAGAAAGGGTTTGCAAACCGCTGAATCCACACGTGAGTTTAACTCTGTCAGTTGAATGCACACATTGATAACCTTTCAGTTAGATAGCTCCGTTTTGGTTTTAGGAGCAGATATTTCTCTGTACAGCCTATTCTCCCATTCACTCGGGAATATCCGAACGCAGCTCCTAGAAGAAACGTGTTTCTGACTCGCTGAATCTCAACATAGATTCAGCTCTCTTAGGTGAACGAACGCACAGCAGAGCAGTTTCAAGGAAACGTTTCTCCTGTGTTTTAGACGACGTTTCCTGCTGTTTAGTACGTATGCCGGCATTGGACTGGAAATACCGGTTTTGCGATTCTGCACAGAAAGGGTTTGCCAGCCGCTGAAACCACAGGTAAGTTTATCTCTGTCAGTTGAATGCACACATTGACAACCATTCAGTTAGATAGCTCCGTTTTGGTTTTAGAAGCAGATATTTCTCTATACAGCCTATGGTCCCATTCACTCGGTAATATCCCAACGCAGCTCCTAGAAGAAACGTGTTTCTGACTCGCTGAATCTCAACATACATTCAACTCTCTTAGGTGAACGAACGGACAGCAGAGCTGTTTCAAGGAAACGTTTCTCCTGAGTTTTAGACGAAGATTGCTGCTGTTTAGTACATATTCCGGCATTGGGCTGGAAATACCGGTTTTGGCATTCTTCACAGAGAGGGTTTGCAAACGGCTGAATGCACACGTGAGTTTAACTCTGTCAGTTGAATGCACACATAGATAACCGTTCAGTTAGATGGCTCCGTTTTGGTTTTAGGAGCAGATTTTTCTCTGTACTGCCTATGGTCCCATTCACTCGGGAATATCCCAACGCAGCTCCTAGAAGAAACGTGTTTCTGACTCGCTGAATATCAAAATAGATTCAACTCTCTTAGGTGAACGAACGCACAGCAGAGCAGTTTCAAGGAAACGTTTCTCCTGAGTTTTAGATGATGTTACCTGCTGTTTAGTACGTATGCCGGCATTGGACTGGAAATACCGGTTTTGCGATTCTGCACAGAAAGGGTTTGCCAACCGCTGAAACCACAGGTAAGTTTATCTCTGTCAGTTGAATGCACACATTGAAAACCATTCAGTTAGATAGCTCCGTTTTGGTTTTAGAAGCAGATATTTCTCTATACAGCCTATGGTCCCATTCACTCGGGAATATCCCAATGCAGCTCTTAAAAGAAACGTGTTTCTGACTCGCTGAATCTCAAAATAGATTCAACTCTCTTAGGTGAACGAACGCACAGCAGAGCAGTTTCAAAGAAACGTTTCTCCTGAGTTTTAGACGATGTTTACTGCGGGTTTAGTACGAATGCCAGCATTGGGCTGGAAATACCGGTTTTGGGATTCTACACAGAAAGGGTTTGCAAACGGCTGAATGCACACGTGAGTTTAACTCTGTCAGATGAATGCACACATTGACAACCATTCAGTTAGATAGCTCCGTTTTGGCTTTGGGAGCAGATATTTCTCTGTACAGCCTATGGTCCCCTTCACTCGGGAATATCCCAACGCAGCTCCTAGAAGAAACGTGTTTCTGACTCGCTGAATCTCAACAAAGATCCAACTCTCTTAGGTGAACGAACGCACAGCAGAGCAGTTTCAAGGAAACGTTTCTCCTGAGTTTTGGAAGAACATTGCTGCTGTTTAGTACGTATTCCGGCATTGGGCTGGAAATACCGGTTTTGGGATTCTGCACAGAAAGGGTTTGCAAACCGCTGAATCCACACGTGAGTTTAACTCTGTCAGTTGAATGCACACATTGATAACCGTTCAGTTAGATAGTTCCGTTTTGTTTTTAGGAGCAGATATTTCTCTGTACAGCCTATGGTCCCATTCACTCGGGAATATCCGAACGCAGCTCCTAGGAGAAACGTGTTTCTGACTCGCTGAATCTCAACATAGATTCAACTCTCTTAGGTGAGAAACGCACAGCAGAGCAGTTTCAAGGAAACGTTTCTCCTGAGTTTTAGACGAAGTTTACTGCGGTTTAGTACGTATGTCAGCATTGGGCTGGAAATACCGGTTTTGGGATTCTGCACAGAAAGGGTTTGCAAACCGCTGAATCCACACGTGAGTTTAACTCTGTCAGTTGAATGCCCGCATTGACAACCATTCAGTTAGAAAGCTCCGTTTTGCTTTTCAGAGCACATATTTCTCTGTACAGCCTATGGTCCCATTCACTCGGGAATATCCCAACGCAGCTCCTAGAAGAAACGTGTTTCTGACTCGCTGAATCTCAACATAGATTCAACTCTCTTAGGTGAACGAACGCACAGCAGAGCAGTTTCAAGGAAACGTTTCTCCTGAGTTTTAGACGATGTTTACTGCGGTTTAGTACGTATGCCGTCATTGGGCTGGAAATACCGGTTTTGGGATTCTTCACAGAAAGGGTTTGCAAATGGCTGAATGCACACGTGAGTTTAACTCTGTCAGTTGAATGCACACATTGACAACCATTCAGTTAGATAGCTCCGTTTTGGTTTTAGGAGCAGATATTTCTCTGTGCAGCCTATGGTCTCATTCACTCGGGAATATCCCAACGCAGCTCCTAGAAGAAACGTGTTTCTGACTCGCTGAATCTCAACATAGACTCAACTCTCTTAGGTGAACGAACGCACAGCAGAGCAGTTTCAAGGAAACGTTTGTCCTGAGATTTAGACGAAGATTGCTGCTGTTTAGAACGTATTCCGGCATTGGGCTGAAAATACCGGTTTTGGGATTCTGCACAGAAAGGGTTTGCAAACCGCTGAATCCACACGTGAGTTTAACTCTGTCAGTTGAATGCACACATTGATAAACGTTCAGTTAGATAGCTCCGTTTTGGTTTTAGGAGCAGATATTTCTCTGTACAACCTATGGTCCCATTCACTCGGGAATATCTCAACGCAGCTCCTAGAAGAAACGTGTTTCTGACTCGCTGAATCTCAACATAGATTCAACTCTCTTAGCTGAACGAACGCACAGCAGAGCAGTTTCAAGTAAACCTTTCTCCTGAGTTTTAGACGAAGTTTCCTGCTGTTTACTACGTATGCCGGCATTGGGCTGGAAATACCGGCTTTGCGATTCTTCACAGAAAGGGTTTGCCAACCGCTGAAAACACACGTAAGTTTAACTCTGTCAGTTGAATGCACACATTGACCACCATTCAGTTAGATAGCTCCGTTTTGGTTTTAGAAGCAGATATTTCTCTATACAGCCTATGGTCCCATTCACTCGGGAATATCCGAAGGCAGCTCCTAGAAGAAACGTGATTCTGACTCGCTGAATCTCAACATAGATTCAACTCTCTTAGGTGAACGAACGCACAGCAGAGCAGTTTCAAGGAAACGTTTCTCCTGAGTTTTAGACGATGTTTACTGAGGTTTAGTACGTATGCCGTCATTGGACTGGAAATACCAGTTTTGGGATTCTGCACAGAAAGGGTTTGTAAACCGCTGAATCCACACGTGAGTTTAACTCTGTCAGTTGAATGCACACATTGACAATCTTTCAGTTAGATAGCTCCGTTTTGGTTTTAGGAGCAGATATTTCTCTTTACAGCCTATGGTCCCATTCACTCGGGAATATCCGAACGCAGCTCCTAGAAGAAACGTGTTTCTGACTCGCTGAATCTCAACATAGATTCAACTCTCTTAGGTGAACGAACGCACAGCAGAGCAGTTTCAAGGAAACGTTTCTCCTGAGTTTTAGACGAAGTTTACTGCGGTTTAGTACGTATGCCGGCATTGGTCTGGAAATACCGGGTTGGGGATTCTGTACAGAAAGGGTTTGCAAACCACTGAATCCACACGTGAGTTTAACTCTGTCAGTTGAATGCACACATTGACAACCATTCAGTTAGATAGCTCCGTTTTGGTTTTAGGAGCAGATATTTCTCTGTACAGCCTATGGTCCCATTCACTCGGGAATATCCGAACGCAGCTCCTAGAAGAAACGTGTTTCTGACTCGCTGAATCTCAACATAGATTCAACTCTCTTAGGTGAACGAACGCACAGCAGAGCAGTTTTAAGGAAACGTTTGTCCTGAGTTTTAGACGAAGATTGCTGCTGTTTAGAACGTATTCCGGCATTGGGCTGGAAATACCGGTTTTGGAATTCTGCACAGAAAGGGTTTGCAAACCGCTGAATCCACACGTGAGTTTAACTCTGTCAGTTGAATGCACACATTGATAACCGTTCAGTTAGATAGCTCCGTTTTGGTTTTAGGAGCAGATATTTCTCTGTACAGCCTATGGTCCCATTCACTCGGGAATATCCCAACGCAGCTCCTAGAAGAAACGTGTTTCTGACTCGCTGAATCTCAACATAGATTCAACTCTCTTAGGTGTATGAACGCACAGCAGAGCAGTTTCAAGGAAACGTTTCTCCTGAGTTTTAGACGAAGTTTCCTGCTGTTTAGTACGTATGCCGGCATTGGGCTGGAAATACCTGTTTTGGGATTCTGGACAGAAAGGGTTTGCAAAACGCTGAATCCATACGTGAGTTTAACTCTGCCAGTTGAATGCACACATTGACAACCATTCAGTTAGATAGCACCCTTTTGGTTTTACAAGCAGATATTTCTCTGTACAGCCTATGGTACCATTCACTCGGGAATATCCCAACGCAGCTCCTAGAAGAAACGTGTTTCTGACTCGCTGAATCTCAACATAGATTCAACTCTCTTAGGTGAACGAACGCACAGCAGAGCAGTTTCAAGGAAACGTTTCTCCTGAGTTTTAGACGACGTTTCCTGCTGTTTAGTACGTATGCCGGTATTGGGCTGGAAATACCGGTTTTGGGATTCTGCACAGAAAGGGTTTGCAAACCGCTGAATCCACACGTGAGTTTAACTCTGTCAGTTGAATGTACACATTGGCAAGCATTCAGTTAGATAGCTCCGTTTTTGTTTTAGAAGCAGATATTTCTCTGTACAGCCTATGGTCCCATTCACTCGGGAATATCCCAATGCAGCTGCTAGAAGAAAGGTGTTTCTGACTCGCTGAATCTCAACATAGATTCATCTCTCTTAGCTGAACGAACGCAGAGCAGAGCAGTTTCAAGGAAACCTTTCTCCTGAGTTTTAGACGAAGTTTCCTGCTGTTTAGTACGTATGCCGGCATTGGCCTGGAAATACCGGTTTTGGGATTCTGCACAGAAAGGGTTTGCAAACCGCTGAATCCACACGTGAGTTTAAATCTCTCAATTGAATGCACACATTGACAACCATTCAGTTAGATAGCTCCGTTTTGGTTTTAGAAGCAGATATTTCTCTGTACAGCCCATGGTCCCATTCACTCGGAAATATCCCAACGCAGCTCCTAGAAGAAACGTGTTTCTGACTCGCTGAATCTCAACATAGATTCAACTCTCTTAGGTGAACGAACGCACAGCAGAGAAGTTTCAAGGAAATGTTTCTCCTGAGTTTTTGAGAAAGTTTCCAGCTGTTTAGTACGTATGCCAGCATTGGGCTGGAAATATCGGTTTTAGGATTCTGCACAGGAAGGGTTTGCAAACCGCTGAATCCACACGTGAGTTTAACTCTGTCAGTTGAATGCACACATTGACAACCATTCAGTTAGATAGCACCCTTTTGGTTTTAGAAGCAGATATTTCTCTGTACAGCCTATGGTCCCATTCACTCGGGAATATCCCAACGCAGCTCCTAGAAGAAACGTGTTTCTGACTCGCTGAATCTCAACATAGATTCAACTCTCTTAGGTGAACGAACGCACAGCAGAGCAGTTTCAAGGAAACGTTTCTCCTGAGTTTTAGACGAAGTTTACTGTGGTTTAGTACGTATTACGGCATTGGGCTGCAAACACCGGTTTTGGGATTCTGCACAGAAACGGTTTGCAAACGGCTGAATCCACACGTGAGTTTAACTCTGTCAGTTGAATGCACACATTGACAACCATTCAGTTAGATATCTCCGTTTTGGTTTTAGGAGCAGATATTTCTCTGTACAGCCTATGGGCCCATTCACTCGGGAATATCCCAACGCAGCTCCTAGAAGAAACGTGTTTCTGACTCGCTGAATCTCAACATAGATTCAACTCTCTTAGGTGAACGAACGCACAGAAGAGCAGTTTCAAGGAAACGTTTCTCCTGAGTTTTAGATGAGGTTTACTGCGGTTTAGTACGTAAGCCGTCATTGGGCTGGAAATACCGGTTTTGGGATTCTGCACAGAAAGGGTTTGCACACCGCTGAATCCACACGTGAGTTTAACTCTGTCAGTTGAATGCACAAATTGATAACCTTTCAGTTAGATACCTCCGTTTCGGTTTTAGGAGCAGATATTTCTCTGTACAGCCTATGGTCCCATTCACTCGGGAATATCCCAACGCAGCTCATAGAAGAAACCTGTTTCTGACTCGCTGAATCTCAACATAGATTCAACTCTCTTAGATGAACGAACGCACAGCAGAGCAGTTTCAAGGAATCGTTTCTCCTGAGTTTTAGACGAAGTTTACTGCTGTTTAGTACGGATGCCGGCATTGGGCTGCAAATACCGGTTTTGCGATTCTGCACAGAAAGGGTTTGCCATCCGCTGAAACCACAGGTAAGTTTATCTCTGTCAGTTGAATGCACACATTGACAACCATTCAGTTAGATAGCTCCGTTTTGGTTTTAGAAGCAGATATTTCTCTATACAGCCTATGGTCCCATTCACTCGGGAATATCCGAACGCAGCTCCTAGAAGAAACGTGTTTCTGACTCGCTGAATCTCAACATAGATTCAACTCTCTTAGGTGAACGAACGCACAGCAGAGCAGTTTCAAGGAAACGTTTCTCCTGAGTTTTAGACGAAGTTTACTGCGGTTTAGTACGTATGCCGGCATTGGTCTGGAAATACCGGGTTGGGGATTCTGTACAGAAAGGGTTTGCAAACCACTGAATCCACACGTGAGTTTAACTCTGTCAGTTGAATGCACACATTGACAACCATTCAGTTAGATAGCTCCGTTTTGGTTTTAGGAGCAGATATTTCTCTGTACAGCCTATGGTCCCATTCACTCGGGAATATCCGAACGCAGCTCCTAGAAGAAACGTGTTTCTGACTCGCTGAATCTCAACATAGATTCAACTCTCTTAGGTGAACGAACGCACAGCAGAGCAGTTTTAAGGAAACGTTTGTCCTGAGTTTTAGACGAAGATTGCTGCTGTTTAGAACGTATTCCGGCATTGGGCTGGAAATACCGGTTTTGGAATTCTGCACAGAAAGGGTTTGCAAACCGCTGAATCCACACGTGAGTTTAACTCTGTCAGTTGAATGCACACATTGATAACCGTTCAGTTAGATAGCTCCGTTTTGGTTTTAGGAGCAGATATTTCTCTGTACAGCCTATGGTCCCATTCACTCGGGAATATCCCAACGCAGCTCCTAGAAGAAACGTGTTTCTGACTCGCTGAATCTCAACATAGATTCAACTCTCTTAGGTGTATGAACGCACAGCAGAGCAGTTTCAAGGAAACGTTTCTCCTGAGTTTTAGACGAAGTTTCCTGCTGTTTAGTACGTATGCCGGCATTGGGCTGGAAATACCTGTTTTGGGATTCTGGACAGAAAGGGTTTGCAAAACGCTGAATCCATACGTGAGTTTAACTCTGCCAGTTGAATGCACACATTGACAACCATTCAGTTAGATAGCACCCTTTTGGTTTTACAAGCAGATATTTCTCTGTACAGCCTATGGTACCATTCACTCGGGAATATCCCAACGCAGCTCCTAGCATAAACGTGTTTCTGACTCGCTGAATCTCAACATAGTTTCAACTCTCTTAGGTGAACGAACGCACAGCAGAGCAGTTTCAAGGAAACGTTTCTCCTGAGTTTTAGACGAAGTTTCCTGCTGTTTAGTACGGATGCCGGCATTGAGCTGGAATTACCGGTTTTGGGATTCTGCACAGAAAGGGTTTGTAAACCGCTGAATCCAAACGTGAGTTTAACTCTGTCAGTTGAATGCACACATTGACAACCATTCAGTTAGATACCACCCTTTTGGTTGTAGGAGCAGATATTTCTCTGTACAGCCTATGGTCCCATTCACTCGGGAATATCCCAACGCACCTCCTAGAAGGAACGTGTTTCTGACTCGCTGAACCTCAACATAGATTCAACTCTCTTAGGTGATCGAACGCACAGCAGAGCAGTTTCAAGGAAACGTTTCTCCTGAGTTTTAGACGAAGTTTCCTGCTGTTTAGTACGGATGCCGGCATTGGGCTGGAAATACCGGTTTTGGGATTCTGCACAGAAAGGGTTTGCAAACCGCTGAATCCACACGTGAGTTTAACTCTGTCAGTTGAATGCACACATTGGCAACCATTCAGTTAGATAGCTCCGTTTTGGTTTTAGAAGCAGATATTTCTCTGTACAGCCTATGGTCCCATTCACTCGGGAATATCCCAACGCAGCTCCTAGAAGAAACGTGTTTCTGACTCGCTGAATCTCAACATAGATTCAACTCTCTTAGCTGAACGAACGCACAGCAGAGCAGTTTCAAGGAAACGTTTCTCCTGAGTTTTAGACGAAGTTTCCTGCTGTTTAGTACGGATGCCGGCATTGGGCTGGAAATACCGGTTTTGGGATTCTGCACAGAAAGGGTTTGCAAACCGCTGAATCCACACGTGTGTTTAACTCTGTCAGTTGAATGCACACATTGACAACCATTCAGTTAGATAGCTCGGTTTTGGTTTTAGAAGCAGATATTTCTCTGTACAGCCTATGGTCCCATTCACAAGGGAATATCCCAACGCAGCTCCTAGAAGAAACGTGTTTCTGACTCGCTGAATCTCAACATAGATTCAACTCTCTTAGGTGAACGAACGCACAGCAGAGCAGTTTCAAGGAAACGTTGCTCCTGAGTTTTAGACGAAGTTTCCTGCTGTTTAGTACGTATGCCGGCATTGGGCTGGAAATAGCGGTTTTGGGATTCTGCACAGAAAGGGTTTGCAAACCGCTGATTCCACACGTGAGTTTAACTCTGTCAGTTGAATGCACACATTGACAACCATTCAGTTTGATAGCACACTTTTGGTTTTAGAAGCAGATATTTCTCTGTACAGCCTATGGTCCCATTCACTCGGGAATATCCCAACGCAGCTCCTAGAAGAAACGTGTTTCTGACTCGCTGAATCTCAACATAGATTCAACTCTCTTAGGTGAACGAACGCACAGCAGAGCAGTTTCAAGGAAACGTTTCTCCTGAGTTTTAGACGAAGTTTCCTGCTGTTTAGTACGGATGCCGGCATTGGGCTGGAAATACCGGTTTTGGGATTCTGCACAGAAAGGGTTTGCAAACCGCTGAATCCACACGTGAGTTTAACTCTGTCAGTTGAATGCACACATTGACAACCATTCAGTTAGATAGCACACTTTTGGTTTTAGAAGCAGATATTTCTCTGTACGGCCTATGGTCCCATTAACTCGGGAATATCCCAACGCAGCTCCTAGAAGACACGTGTTTCTGACTCGCTGAATCTCAACATAGATTCAACTCTCTTAGGTGAACGAACGCACAGCTGAGAAGTTTCAAGGAAACGTTTCTCCTGAGTTTTAGACGAAGTTTCCTGCTGTTTAGTACGTATGCCGGCATTGGGATGGAAATACCGGTTTTGGGATTCTGCACAGAAAGGGTTTGTAAACCGCTGAATCCACACGTGAGTTTAACTCTGTCAGTTGAATGCACACATTGACAACCATTCAGTTAGATAGCTCCGTTTTGGTTTTAGAAGCAGATATTTCTCTGTACAGCCTATGGTCCCATTCACTCGGGAATATCGTAACGCAGCTCCTAGAAGAAACGTGTTTCTGACTCGCTGAATCTCAACATAGATTCAACTCTCTTAGGTGAACGAACGCACAGCAGAGCAGTTTCAAGGAAACGTTTCTCCTGAGTCTTAGACGAAGTTTCCTGCTGTTTAGTATGGATGCCGGCATTGGGCTGGAAATATCAGTTTTGGGATTCTGCACAGAAAGGGTTACAAACCGCTGAATCCACACGTGAGTTTAACTCTGTCAGTTGAATGCACACATTGACAACCATTCAGTTAGATAACACACTTTTGGTTTTAGAAGCAGATATTTCTCTGTACAGCCTATGGTCCCATTCACTCGGGATTATCCCAACGCAGCTCCTAGAAGAAACGTGTTTCTGACTCGCTGAATCTCAACATAGATTCAACTCTCTTAGGTGAACGAACGCACAGCAGAGCAGTTTCAAGGAAACGTTTCTCCTGAGTTTTAGACGAAGTTTCCTGCTGTTTAGTACGGATGCCGGCATTGGGCTGGAAATACCGGTTTTGGGATTCTGCACAGAAAGGGTTTGCAAACCGCTGAATCCACACGTGAGTTTAACTCTGTCAGTTGAATGCACACATTGACAACCATTCAGTTAGATAGCTCCGTTTTGGTTTTAGAAGCAGATATTTCTCTGTACAGCCTATGGTCACATTCACTCGGGAATATCCCAAAGCAGCTCCTAGAAGAAACGTGTTTCTGACTCGCTGAATCTCAACATAGATTCAACTCTCTTAGGTGAACGAACGCACAGCAGAGCAGTTTCAAGGAAACGTTGCTCCTGAGTTTTAGACGAAGTTTCCTGCTGTTTAGTACGGATGCCGGCATTCGGCTGGACATACCGGTTTTGGGATTCTGCACAGAAATGGTTTGCAAACCGCTGAATCCAAACGTGAGTTTAACTCTGTCAGTTGAATGCACACATTGACAACCATTCAGTTAGATAGCTCCGTTTTGGTTTCAGAAGCAGATATTTCTCTGTACAGCCTATGGTCCCATTCACTCGGGAATATCCCAACGCATCTCCTAGCATAAACGTGTTTCTGACTCCCTGAATCTCAACATAGTTTCAACTCTCTTAGGTGAACGAACGCACAGCAGAGCAGTTTCAAGGAAACGTTTCTCCTGAGTTTTAGACGAAGTTTCCTGCTGTTTAGTACGGATGCCGGCATTGAGCTGGAATTACCGGTTTTGGGATTCTGCACAGAAAGGGTTTGTAAACCGCTGAATCCAAACGTGAGTTTAACTCTGTCAGTTGAATGCACACATTGACAACCATTCAGTCAGATACCACCCTTTTGGTTGTAGGAGCAGATATTTCTCTGTACAGCCTATGGTCCCATTCACTCGGGAATATCCCAACGCACCTCCTAGAAGAAACGTGTTTCTGACTCGCTGAATCTCAACATAGATTCAACTCTCTTAGGTGATCGAACGCACAGCAGAGCAGTTTCAAGGAAACGTTTCTCCTGAGTTTTAGACGAAGTTTCCTGCTGTTTAGTACGGATGCCGGCATTGGGCTGGAAATACCGGTTTTGGGATTCTGCACAGAAAGGATTTGCAAACCGCTGAATCCACACGTGAGTTTAACTCTGTCAGTTGAATGCACACATTGACAACCATTCAGTTAGATAGCTCCGTTTTGGTTTTAGAAGCAGATATTTCTCTGTACAGCCTATGGTCCCATTCACTCGGGAATATCCCAACGCAGCTCCTAGAAGAGACGTGTTTCTGACTCGCTGAATCTCAACATAGATTCAACTCTCTTAGGTGAACGAACGCACAGCAGAGAAGTTTCAAGGAAACGTTTCTCCTGAGTTTTAGACGAAGTTTCCTGCTGTTTAGTACGGATGCCGGCATTGGGCTGGAAATACCGGTTTTGGGATTCTGCACAGAAAGGGTTTGCAAACCGCTGAATCCACACGTGAGTTTAACTCTGTCAGTTGAATGCACACATTGACAACCATTCAGTTTGATAGCACACTTTTGGTTTTAGAAGCAGATATTTCTCTGTACAGCCTATGGTCCCATTCACTCGGGAATATCCCAACGCAGCTCCTAGAAGAAACGTGTTTCTGACTCGCTGAATCTCAACATAGATTCAACTCTCTTAGGTGAACGAACGCACAGCAGAGCAGTTTCAAGGAAACGTTTCTCCTGAGTTTTAGACGAAGTTTCCTGCTGTTTAGTACGGATGCCGGCATTGGGCTGGAAATACCGGTTTTGGGATTCTGCACAGAAAGGGTTTGCAAACCGCTGAATCCACACGTGAGTTTAACTCTGTCAGTTGAATGCACACATTGACAACCATTCAGTTTGATAGCACACTTTTGGTTTAGAAGCAGATACTTCTCTGTACAGCCTATGGTCCCATTCACTCGGGAATATCCCAACGCAGCTCCTAGAAGAAACGTGTTTCTGACTCGCTGAATCTCAACATAGATTCAACTCTCTTAGGTGAACGAACGCACAGCAGAGCAGTTTCAAGGAAACGTTTCTCCTGAGTCTTAGACGAAGTTTCCTGCTGTTTAGTACGTATGTCGGCATTGGGCTGGAAATACCGGTTTTGGGATTCTGCACAGAAAGGGTTTGCAAACCGCTGAATCCACACGTGAGTTTAACTCTGTCAGTTGAATGCACACATTGACAACCATTCAGTTAGATAGCTCCGTTTTGGTTTTAGAAGCAGATATTTCTCTGTACAGCCTATGGTCCCATTCACTCGGGAATATCCCAACGCATCTCCTAGCATAAACGTGTTTCTGACTCGCTGAATCTCAACATAGTTTCAACTCTCTTACGTGAACGAATGCACAGCAGAGCAGTTTCAAGGAAACGTTTCTCCTGAGTTTTAGACAAAGTTTCCTGCTGTTTAGTACGGATGACGGCATTGAGCTGGAATTACCGGTTTTGGGATTCTGCACAGAAAGGGTTTGTAAACCGCTGAATCCACACGTGAGTTTAACTCTGTCAGTTGAATGCACACATTGACAACCATTCAGTTAGATACCACCCTTTTGGTTGTAGGAGCAGATATTTCTCTGTACAGCCTATGGTCCCATTCACTCGGGAATATCCCAACGCACCTCCTAGAAGAAACGTGTTTCTGACTCGCTGAACCTCAACATAGATTCAACTCTCTTAGGTGATCGAACGCACAGCAGAGCAGTTTCAAGGAAACGTTTCTCCTGAGTTTTAGACGAAGTTTCCTGCTGTTTAGTATGGATGCCGGCATTGGGCTGGAAATATCAGTTTTGGGATTCTGCACAGAAAGGGTTACAAACCGCTGAATCCACACGTGAGTTTAACTCTGTCAGTTGAATGCACACATTGACAACCATTCAGTTAGATAACACACTTTTGGTTTTAGAAGCAGATATTTCTCTGTACAGCCTATGGTCCCATTCACTCGGGATTATCCCAACGCAGCTCCTAGAAGAAACGTGTTTCTGACTCGCTGAATCTCAACATAGATTCAACTCTCTTAGGTGAACGAACGCACAGCAGAGCAGTTTCAAGGAAACGTTTCTCCTGAGTTTTAGACGAAGTTTCCTGCTGTTTAGTACGGATGCCGGCATTGGGCTGGAAATACCGGTTTTGGGATTCTGCACAGAAAGGGTTTGCAAACCGCTGAATCCACACGTGAGTTTAACTCTGTCAGTTGAATGCACACATTGACAACCATTCAGTTAGATAGCTCCGTTTTGGTTTTAGAAGCAGATATTTCTCTGTACAGCCTATGGTCACATTCACTCGGGAATATCCCAAAGCAGCTCCTAGAAGAAACGTGTTTCTGACTCGCTGAATCTCAACATAGATTCAACTCTCTTAGGTGAACGAACGCACAGCAGAGCAGTTTCAAGGAAACGTTGCTCCTGAGTTTTAGACGAAGTTTCCTGCTGTTTAGTACGGATGCCGGCATTCGGCTGGACATACCGGTTTTGGGATTCTGCACAGAAATGGTTTGCAAACCGCTGAATCCAAACGTGAGTTTAACTCTGTCAGTTGAATGCACACATTGACAACCATTCAGTTAGATAGCTCCGTTTTGGTTTCAGAAGCAGATATTTCTCTGTACAGCCTATGGTCCCATTCACTCGGGAATATCCCAACGCATCTCCTAGCATAAACGTGTTTCTGACTCCCTGAATCTCAACATAGTTTCAACTCTCTTAGGTGAACGAACGCACAGCAGAGCAGTTTCAAGGAAACGTTTCTCCTGAGTTTTAGACGAAGTTTCCTGCTGTTTAGTACGGATGCCGGCATTGAGCTGGAATTACCGGTTTTGGGATTCTGCACAGAAAGGGTTTGTAAACCGCTGAATCCAAACGTGAGTTTAACTCTGTCAGTTGAATGCACACATTGACAACCATTCAGTTAGATACCACCCTTTTGGTTGTAGGAGCAGATATTTCTCTGTACAGCCTATGGTCCCATTCACTCGGGAATATCCCAACGCACCTCCTAGAAGAAACGTGTTTCTGACTCGCTGAATCTCAACATAGATTCAACTCTCTTAGGTGATCGAACGCACAGCAGAGCAGTTTCAAGGAAACGTTTCTCCTGAGTTTTAGACGAAGTTTCCTGCTGTTTAGTACGGATGCCGGCATTGGGCTGGAAATACCGGTTTTGGGATTCTGCACAGAAAGGATTTGCAAACCGCTGAATCCACACGTGAGTTTAACTCTGTCAGTTGAATGCACACATTGACAACCATTCAGTTAGATAGCTCCGTTTTGGTTTTAGAAGCAGATATTTCTCTGTACAGCCTATGGTCCCATTCACTCGGGAATATCCCAACGCAGCTCCTAGAAGAGACGTGTTTCTGACTCGCTGAATCTCAACATAGATTCAACTCTCTTAGGTGAACGAACGCACAGCAGAGCAGTTTCAAGGAAACGTTTCTCCTGAGTTTTAGACGAAGTTTCCTGCTGTTTAGTACGTATGCCGGCATTGGGCTGGAAATACCGGTTTTGGGATTCTGCACAGAAAGGGTTTGCAAACCGCTGAATCCACACGTGAGTTTAACTCTGTCAGTTGAATGCACACATTGACAACCATTCAGTTTGATAGCACACTTTTGGTTTTAGAAGCAGATATTTCTCTGTACAGCCTATGGTCCCATTCACTCGGGAATATCCCAACGCAGCTCGTAGAAGAAACGTGTTTCTGACTCGCTGAATCTCAACATAGATTCAACTCTCTTAGGTGAACGAACGCACAGCAGAGCAGTTTCAAGGAAACGTTTCTCCTGAGTTTTAGACGAAGTTTCCTGCTGTTTAGTACGGATGCCGGCATTGGGCTGGAAATACCGGTTTTGGGATTCTGCACAGAAAGGGTTTGCAAACCGCTGAATCCACACGTGAGTTTAACTCTGTCAGTTGAATGCACACATTGACAACCATTCAGTTAGATACCACCCTTTTGGTTGTAGGAGCAGATATTTCTCTGTACAGCCTATGGTCCCATTCACTCGGGAATATCCCAACGCACCTCCTAGAAGAAACGTGTTTCTGACTCGCTGAACCTCAACATAGATTCAACTCTCTTAGGTGATCGAACGCACAGCAGAGCAGTTTCAAGGAAACGTTTCTCCTGAGTTTTAGACGAAGTTTCCTGCTGTTTAGTACGGATGCCGGCATTGGGCTGGAAATACCGGCTTTGGGATTCTGCACAGAAAGGGTTTGCAAACCGCTGAATCCACACGTGTGTTTAACTCTGTCAGTTGAATGCACACATTGACAACCATTCAGTTAGATAGCTCGGTTTTGGTTTTAGAAGCAGATATTTCTCTGTACAGCCTATGGTCCCATTCACTCGGGAATATCCCAACGCAGCTCCTAGAAGAAACGTGTTTCTGACTCGCTGAATCTCAACATAGATTCAACTCTCTTAGGTGAACGAACGCACAGCAGAGCAGTTTCAAGGAAACGTTGCTCCTGAGTTTTAGACGAAGTTTCCTGCTGTTTAGTACGTATGCCGGCATTGGGCTGGAAATAGCGGTTTTGGGATTCTGCACAGAAAGGGTTTGCAAACCGCTGATTCCACACGTGAGTTTAACTCTGTCAGTTGAATGCACACATTGACAACCATTCAGTTTGATAGCACACTTTTGGTTTTAGAAGCAGATATTTCTCTGTACAGCCTATGGTCCCATTCACTCGGGAATATCCCAACGCAGCTCCTAGAAGAAACGTGTTTCTGACTCGCTGAATCTCAACATAGATTCAACTCTCTTAGGTGAACGAACGCACAGCAGAGCAGTTTCAAGGAAACGTTTCTCCTGAGTTTTAGACGAAGTTTCCTGCTGTTTAGTACGGATGCCGGCATTGGGCTGGAAATACCGGTTTTGGGATTCTGCACAGAAAGGGTTTGCAAACCGCTGAATCCACACGTGAGTTTAACTCTGTCAGTTGAATGCACACATTGACAACCATTCAGTTAGATAGCACACTTTTGGTTTTAGAAGCAGATATTTTTCTGTACGGCCTATGGTCCCATTCACTCGGGAATATCCCAACGCAGCTCCTAGAAGACACGTGTTTCTGACTCGCTGAATCTCAACATAGATTCAACTCTCTTAGGTGAACGAACGCACAGCTGAGACGTTTCAAGGAAACGTTTCTCATGAGTTTTAGACGAAGTTTCCTGCTGTTTAGTACGTATGCCGGCATTGGGCTGGAAATACCGGTTTTGGGATTCTGCACAGAAAGGGTTTCTAAACCGCTGAATCCACACGTGAGTTTAACTCTGTCAGATGAATGCACACATTGACAACCATTCAGTTAGATAGCTCCGTTTTGGTTTTAGAAGCAGATATTTCTCTGTACAGCCTATGGTCCCATTCACTCGGGAATATCGTAACGCAGCTCCTAGAAGAAACGTGTTTCTGACTCGCTGAATCTCAACATAGATTAAACTCTCTTAGGTGAACGAACGCACAGCAGAGCAGTTTCAAGGAAACGTTTCTCCTGAGTTTTAGACGAAGTTTCCTGCTGTTTAGTACGGATGCCGGCATTGGGCTGGAAATACCAGTTTTGGGATTCTGCACAGAAAGGGTTACAAACCGCTGAATCCACACGTGAGTTTAACTCTGTCAGATGAATGCACACATTGACAACCATTCAGTTAGATAACACACTTTTGGTTTTAGAAGCAGATATTTCTCTGTACAGCCTGTGGTCCCATTCACTCGGGATTATCCCAACGCAGCTCCTAGAAGAAACGTGTTTCTGACTCGCTGAATCTCAACATAGATTCAACTCTCTTAGGTGAACGAACGCACAGCAGAGCAGTTTCAAGGAAACGTTTCTCCTGAGTTTTAGACGAAGTTTCCTGCTGTTTAGTACGGATGCCGGCATTGGGCTGGAAATACCGGTTTTGGGATTCTGCACAGAAAGGGTTTGCAAACCGCTGAATCCACACGTGAGTTTAACTCTGTCAGTTGAATGCACACATTGACAACCATTCAGTTAGATAGCTCCGTTTTGGTTTTAGAAGCAGATATTTCTCTGTACAGCCTATGGTCACATTCACTCGGGAATATCCCAAAGCAGCTCCTAGAAGAAACGTGTTTCTGACTCGCTGAATCTCAACATAGATTCAACTCTCTTAGGTGAACGAACGCACAGCAGAGCAGTTTCAAGGAAACGTTGCTCCTGAGTTTTAGACGAAGTTTCCTGCTGTTTAGTACGGATGCCGGCATTCGGCTGGACATACCGGTTTTGGGATTCTGCACAGAAATGGTTTGCAAACCGCTGAATCCAAACGTGAGTTTAACTCTGTCAGTTGAATGCACACATTGACAACCATTCAGTTAGATAGCTCCGTTTTGGTTTCAGAAGCAGATATTTCTCTGTACAGCCTATGGTCCCATTCACTCGGGAATATCCCAACGCTGCTCCTAGCATAAACGTGTTTCTGACTCCCTGAATCTCAACATAGTTTCAACTCTCTTAGGTGAACGAACGCACAGCAGAGCAGTTTCAAGGAAACGTTTCTCCTGAGTTTTAGACGAAGTTTCCTGCTGTTTAGTACGGATGCCGGCATTGAGCTGGAATTACAGGTTTTGGGATTCTGCACAGAAAGGGTTTGTAAACCGCTGAATCCAATCGTGAGTTTAACTCTGTCAGTTGAATGCACACATTGACAACCATTCAGTTAGATACCACCCTTTTGGTTGTAGGAGCAGATATTTCTCTGTACAGCCTATGGTCCCATTCACTCGGGAATATCCCAACGCACCTCCTAGAAGAAACGTGTTTCTGACTCGCTGAATCTCAACATAGATTCAACTCTCTTAGGTGATCGAACGCACAGCAGAGCAGTTTCAAGGAAACGTTTCTCCTGAGTTTTAGACGAAGTTTCCTGCTGTTTAGTACGGATGCCGGCATTGGGCTGGAAATACCGGTTTTGGGATTCTGCACAGAAAGGATTTGCAAACCGCTGAATCCACACGTGAGTTTAACTCTGTCAGTTGAATGCACACATTGACAACCATTCAGTTAGATAGCTCCGTTTTGGTTTTAGAAGCAGATATTTCTCTGTACAGCCTATGGTCACATTCACTCGGGAATATCCCAAAGCAGCTCCTAGAAGAAACGTGTTTCTGACTCGCTGAATCTCAACATAGATTCAACTCTCTTAGGTGAACGAACGCACAGCAGAGCAGTTTCAAGGAAACGTTGCTCCTGAGTTTTAGACGAAGGTTCCTGCTCTTTAGTACGTATGCCGGCATTGGACTGGAAATACCGGTTTTGGGATTCTGCACAGAAAGGGTTTGCAAACCGCTGAATCCACACGTGAGTTTAACTCTGTCAGTTGAATGCACACATTGACAACCATTCAGTTAGATAGCTCCGTTTTGGTTTTAGAAGCAGATATTTCTCTGTACAGCCTATGGTCCCATTCACTCGGGAATATCCCAACGCAGCTCCTAGAAGAAACGTGTTTCTGACTCGCTGAATCTCAACATAGATTCAACTCTCTTAGGTGAACGAACGCACAGCAGAGCAGTTTCAAGGAAACGTTTCTCCTGAGTTTTAGACGAAGTTTCCTGCTGTTTAGTACGGATGCTGGCATTGGGCTGGAAATACCGGTTTTGGGATTCTGCACAGAAAGGGTTTGCAAACCGCTGAATCCACACGTGAGTTTAACTCTGTCAGTTGAATGCACACATTGACAACCATTCAGTTTGATAGCACACTTTTGGTTTTAGAAGCAGATATTTCTCTGTACAGCCTATGGTCCCATTCACTCGGGAATATCCCAACACAGCTCCTAGAAGAAACGTGTTTCTGACTCGCTGAATCTCAACATAGATTCAACTCTCTTAGGTGAACGAACGCACAGCAGAGCAGTTTCAAGGAAACGTTTCTCCTGAGTTTTAGACGAAGTTTCCTGCTGTTTAGTACGGATGCCGGCATTGGGCTGGAAATACCGGTTTTGGGATTCTGCACAGAAAGGGTTTGCAAACCGCTGAATCCACACGTGAGTTTAACTCTGTCAGTTGAATGCACACATTGACAACCATTCAGTTTGATAGCACACTTTTGGTTTAGAGGCAGATATTTCTCTTTACAGCCTATGGTCCCATTCACTCGGGAATATCCGAACGCAGCTCCTAGAAGAAACGTGTTTCTGACTCGCTGAATCTCAACATAGATTCAACTCTCTTAGGTGAACGAACGCACAGCAGAGCAGTTTCAAGGAAACGTTTCTCCTGAGTCTTAGACGAAGTTTCCTGCTGTTTAGTACGTATGCCGGCATTGGGCTGGAAATACCGGTTTTGGGATTCTGCACAGAAAGGGTTTGCAAACCGCTGAATCCACACGTGAGTTTAACTCTGTCAGTTGAATGCACACATTGACAACCATTCAGTTAGATAGCTCCGTTTTGGTTTTAGAAGCAGATATTTCTCTGTACAGCCTATGGTCCCATTCACTCGGGAATATCCCAACGCAGCTCCTAGCATAAACGTGTTTCTGACTCGCTGAATCTCAACATAGTTTCAACTCTCTTAGGTGAACGAACGCACAGCAGAGCAGTTTCAAGGAAACTTTTCTCCTGAGTTTTAGACGAAGTTTCCTGCTGTTTAATACGGATGCCGGCATTGAGCTGGAATTACCGGTTTTGGGATTCTGCACAGAAAGGGTTTGTAAACCGCTGAATCCAAACGTGCGTTTAACTCTGTCAGTTGAATGCACACATTGACAACCATTCAGTTAGATACCACCCTTTTGGTTGTAGGAGCAGATATTTCTCTGTACAGCCTATGGTCCCATTCCCTCGGGAATATCCCAACGCAGCTCCTAGAAGAAACGTGTTTCTGACTCGCTGAATCTCAACATAGATTCAACTCTCTTAGGTGAACGAACGCACAGCAGAGCAGTTTCAAGGAAACGTTTCTCCTGAGTCTTAGACGAAGTTTCCTGCTGTTTAGTACGTATGCCAGCATTAGGCTGGAAATACCGGTTTTGGGATTCTGCACAGAAAGGGTTTGCACACCGCTGAATCCACACGTGAGTTTAACTCTGTCAGTTGAATGCACACATTGACAACCATTCAGTTAGATAGCTCCATTTTGGTTTTAGAAGCAGATATTTCTCTGTACAGCCTATGGTCCCATTCACTCGGGAATATCCCAACGCAGCTCCTAGAAGAAACGTGTTTCTGACTCGCTGAATCTCAAGATAGATTCAGCTCTCTTAGGTGAACGAACGCACAGCAGAGCAGTTTCAAGGAAACGTTTCTCCTGAGTTTTAGACGAAGTGTCCTGCTGTTTAGTACGGATGCCGGCATTGGGCTGGAAATACCGGTTTTGGGATTCTGCACAGAAAGGGTTTGCAAACCCCTGAATCCACATGTGAGTTTAACTCTGTCAGTTGAATGTACACATTGGCAACCATTCAGTTAGATAGCTCCGTTTTGGTTTTAGAAGCAGATATTTCTCTGTACAGCCTATGGTCCCATTCACTCGGGAATATCCCAACGCAGCTCCTAGAAGAAACGTGTTTCTGACTCGCTGAATCTCAACATAGATTCAACTCTCTTAGGTGAACGAACGCACAGCAGAGCAGTTTCAAGGAAACGTTTCTCCTGAGTTTTAGACGAAGTTTCCTGCTGTTTAGTACGTATGCCGGCATTGGGCTGGAAATACCGGTTTTGGGATTCTGCACAGAAAGGGTTTGCAAACCGCTGAATCCACACGTGAGTTTAACTCTGTCAGTTGAATGCACACATTGACAACCATTCAGTTTGATAGCACACTTTTGGTTTTAGAAGCAGATATTTCTCTGTACAGCCTATTTTCTCATTCACTCGGGAATATCCCAACGCAGCTCCTAGAAGAAACGTGTTTCTGACTCGCTGAATCTCAACATAGATTCAACTCTCTTAGGTGATCGAACGCACAGCAGAGCAGTTTCAAGGAAACGTTTCTCCTGAGTTTTAGACGAAGTTTCCTGCTGTTTAGTACGGATGCCGGCATTGGGCTGGAAATACCGGTTTTGGGATTCTGCACAGAAAGGGTTTGCAAACCGCTGAATCCACACGTTAGTTTAACTCTGTCAGTTGAATGCACACATTGACAACCATTCAGTTTGATAGCACACTTTTGGTTTTAGAAGCAGATATTTCTCTGTACAGCCTATTTTCTCATTCACTCGGGAATATCCCAACGCAGCTCCTAGAAGAAACGTGTTTCTGACTCGCTGAATCTCAACATAGATTCAACTCTCTTAGGTGATCGAACGCACAGCAGAGCAGTTTCAAGGAAACGTTTCTCCTGAGTTTTAGACGAAGTTTCCTGCTGTTTAGTACGGATGCCGGCATTGGGCTGGAAATACCGGTTTTGGGATTCTGCACAGAAAGGGTTTGCAAACCGCTGAATCCACACGTTAGTTTAACTCTGTCAGTTGAATGTACACATTGACAACCATTCAGTTTGATAGCACACTTTTGGTTTTAGAAGCAGCTATTGCTCTGTACAGCCTATGGTCCCATTCACTCGGGAATATCCCAACGCAGCTCCTAGAAGAAACGTGTTTCTGACTCGCTGAATCTCAAGATAGATTCAACTCTCTTAGGTGAACGAACGCACAGCAGAGCAGTTTCAAGGAAACGTTTCTCCTGAGTTTTAGACGAAGTGTCCTGCTGTTTAGTACAGATGCCGGCATTGGGCTGGAAATACCGGTTTTGGGATGCTGCACAGAAAGGGTTTGCAAACCGCTGAATCCACATGTGAGTTTAACTCTGTCAGTTGAATGTACACATTGGCAACCATTCAGTTAGATAGCTCCGTTTTGGTTTTAGAAGCAGATATTTCTCTGTACAGCCTATGGTCCCATTCACTCGGGAATATCCCAACGCAGCTCCTTGAAGAAACGTGTTTCTGACTCGCTGAATCTCAACATAGATTCAACTCTCTTAGGTGATCGAACGCACAGCAGAGCAGTTTCAAGGAAACGTTTCTCCTGAGTTTTAGACGAAGTTTCCTGCTGTTTAGTACGTATGCCGGCATTGGGCTGGAAATACCGGTTTTGGGATTCTGCACAGAAAGGGTTTGCAAACCGCTGAATCCACACGTGAGTTTAACTCTGTCAGTTGTATGCACACATTGACAACCATTCAGTTAGATAGCTCCGTTTTGGTTTTAGAAGCAGATATTTCTCTGTACAGCCTATGGTCCCATTCACTCGGGAATATCCCAACGCAGCTCCTAGAAGAAACGTGTTTCTGACTCGCTGAATATCAACATAGATTCAACTCTCTTAGGTGAACGAACGCACAGCAGAGCAGTTTCAAGGAAACGTTTCTCCTGAGTTTTAGACGAAGTTTCCTGCTGTTTAGTACGGTTGCCGGCATTGGGCTGGAAATAGCGGTTTTGGGATTCTGCACAGAAAGGGTTTGCAAACCGCTGAATCCACACGTGAGTTTAACTGTGTCAGTTGAATGCACACATTGACAACCATTCAGTTTGATAGCACACTTTTGGTTTTAGAAGCAGATATTTCTCTGTACAGCCTATGGTCCCATTCACTCGGGAATATCCCAACGCAGCTCCTAGAAGAAACGTGTTTCTGACTCGCTGAATCTCAACATAGATTCAACTCTCTTAGGTGAACGAACGCACAGCAGAGCAGTTTCAAGGAAACGTTTCTCCTGAGTTTTAGACGAAGTTTCCTGCTGTTTAGTACGGATGCCGGCATTGAGCTGGAATTACAGGTTTTGGGATTCTGCACAGAAAGGGTTTGTAAACCGCTGAATCCAATCGTGAGTTTAACTCTGTCAGTTGAATGCACACATTGACAACCATTCAGTTAGATACCACCCTTTTGGTTGTAGGAGCAGATATTTCTCTGTACAGCCTATGGTCCCATTCACTCGGGAATATCCCAACGCACCTCCTAGAAGAAACGTGTTTCTGACTCGCTGAATCTCAACATAGATTCAACTCTCTTAGGTGATCGAACGCACAGCAGAGCAGTTTCAAGGAAACGTTTCTCCTGAGTTTTAGACGAAGTTTCCTGCTGTTTAGTACGGATGCCGGCATTGGGCTGGAAATACCGGTTTTGGGATTCTGCACAGAAAGGATTTGCAAACCGCTGAATCCACACGTGAGTTTAACTCTGTCAGTTGAATGCACACATTGACAACCATTCAGTTAGATAGCTCCGTTTTGGTTTTAGAAGCAGATATTTCTCTGTACAGCCTATGGTCACATTCACTCGGGAATATCCCAAAGCAGCTCCTAGAAGAAACGTGTTTCTGACTCGCTGAATCTCAACATAGATTCAACTCTCTTAGGTGAACGAACGCACAGCAGAGCAGTTTCAAGGAAACGTTGCTCCTGAGTTTTAGACGAAGGTTCCTGCTCTTTAGTACGTATGCCGGCATTGGACTGGAAATACCGGTTTTGGGATTCTGCACAGAAAGGGTTTGCAAACCGCTGAATCCACACGTGAGTTTAACTCTGTCAGTTGAATGCACACATTGACAACCATTCAGTTAGATAGCTCCGTTTTGGTTTTAGAAGCAGATATTTCTCTGTACAGCCTATGGTCCCATTCACTCGGGAATATCCCAACGCAGCTCCTAGAAGAAACGTGTTTCTGACTCGCTGAATCTCAACATAGATTCAACTCTCTTAGGTGAACGAACGCACAGCAGAGCAGTTTCAAGGAAACGTTTCTCCTGAGTTTTAGACGAAGTTTCCTGCTGTTTAGTACGGATGCTGGCATTGGGCTGGAAATACCGGTTTTGGGATTCTGCACAGAAAGGGTTTGCAAACCGCTGAATCCACACGTGAGTTTAACTCTGTCAGTTGAATGCACACATTGACAACCATTCAGTTTGATAGCACACTTTTGGTTTTAGAAGCAGATATTTCTCTGTACAGCCTATGGTCCCATTCACTCGGGAATATCCCAACACAGCTCCTAGAAGAAACGTGTTTCTGACTCGCTGAATCTCAACATAGATTCAACTCTCTTAGGTGAACGAACGCACAGCAGAGCAGTTTCAAGGAAACGTTTCTCCTGAGTTTTAGACGAAGTTTCCTGCTGTTTAGTACGGATGCCGGCATTGGGCTGGAAATACCGGTTTTGGGATTCTGCACAGAAAGGGTTTGCAAACCGCTGAATCCACACGTGAGTTTAACTCTGTCAGTTGAATGCACACATTGACAACCATTCAGTTTGATAGCACACTTTTGGTTTAGAGGCAGATATTTCTCTGTACAGCCTATGGTCCCATTCACTCGGGAATATCCCAACGCAGCTCCTAGAAGAAACGTGTTTCTGACTCGCTGAATCTCAACATAGATTCAACTCTCTTAGGTGAACGAACGCACAGCAGAGCAGTTTCAAGGAAACGTTTCTCCTGAGTCTTAGACGAAGTTTCCTGCTGTTTAGTACGTATGCCGGCATTGGGCTGGAAATACCGGTTTTGGGATTCTGCACAGAAAGGGTTTGCAAACCGCTGAATCCACACGTGAGTTTAACTCTGTCAGTTGAATGCACACATTGACAACCATTCAGTTAGATAGCTCCGTTTTGGTTTTAGAAGCAGATATTTCTCTGTACAGCCTATGGTCCCATTCACTCGGGAATATCCCAACGCAGCTCCTAGCATAAACGTGTTTCTGACTCGCTGAATCTCAACATAGTTTCAACTCTCTTAGGTGAACGAACGCACAGCAGAGCAGTTTCAAGGAAACTTTTCTCCTGAGTTTTAGACGAAGTTTCCTGCTGTTTAATACGGATGCCGGCATTGAGCTGGAATTACCGGTTTTGGGATTCTGCACAGAAAGGGTTTGTAAACCGCTGAATCCAAACGTGCGTTTAACTCTGTCAGTTGAATGCACACATTGACAACCATTCAGTTAGATACCACCCTTTTGGTTGTAGGAGCAGATATTTCTCTGTACAGCCTATGGTCCCATTCACTCGGGAATATCCCAACGCAGCTCCTAGAAGAAACGTGTTTCTGACTCGCTGAATCTCAACATAGATTCAACTCTCTTAGGTGAACGAACGCACAGCAGAGCAGTTTCAAGGAAACGTTTCTCCTGAGTCTTAGACGAAGTTTCCTGCTGTTTAGTACGTATGCCAGCATTAGGCTGGAAATACCGGTTTTGGGATTCTGCACAGAAAGGGTTTGCACACCGCTGAATCCACACGTGAGTTTAACTCTGTCAGTTGAATGCACACATTGACAACCATTCAGTTAGATAGCTCCATTTTGGTTTTAGAAGCAGATATTTCTCTGTACAGCCTATGGTCCCATTCACTCGGGAATATCCCAACGCAGCTCCTAGAAGAAACGTGTTTCTGACTCGCTGAATCTCAAGATAGATTCAGCTCTCTTAGGTGAACGAACGCACAGCAGAGCAGTTTCAAGGAAACGTTTCTCCTGAGTTTTAGACGAAGTGTCCTGCTGTTTAGTACGGATGCCGGCATTGGGCTGGAAATACCGGTTTTGGGATTCTGCACAGAAAGGGTTTGCAAACCCCTGAATCCACATGTGAGTTTAACTCTGTCAGTTGAATGTACACATTGGCAACCATTCAGTTAGATAGCTCCGTTTTGGTTTTAGAAGCAGATATTTCTCTGTACAGCCTATGGTCCCATTCACTCGGGAATATCCCAACGCAGCTCCTAGAAGAAACGTGTTTCTGACTCGCTGAATCTCAACATAGATTCAACTCTCTTAGGTGAACGAACGCACAGCAGAGCAGTTTCAAGGAAACGTTTCTCCTGAGTTTTAGACGAAGTTTCCTGCTGTTTAGTACGTATGCCGGCATTGGGCTGGAAATACCGGTTTTGGGATTCTGCACAGAAAGGGTTTGCAAACCGCTGAATCCACACGTGAGTTTAACTCTGTCAGTTGAATGCACACATTGACAACCATTCAGTTTGATAGCACACTTTTGGTTTTAGAAGCAGATATTTCTCTGTACAGCCTATTTTCTCATTCACTCGGGAATATCCCAACGCAGCTCCTAGAAGAAACGTGTTTCTGACTCGCTGAATCTCAACATAGATTCAACTCTCTTAGGTGATCGAACGCACAGCAGAGCAGTTTCAAGGAAACGTTTCTCCTGAGTTTTAGACGAAGTTTCCTGCTGTTTAGTACGGATGCCGGCATTGGGCTGGAAATACCGGTTTTGGGATTCTGCACAGAAAGGGTTTGCAAACCGCTGAATCCACACGTTAGTTTAACTCTGTCAGTTGAATGCACACATTGACAACCATTCAGTTTGATAGCACACTTTTGGTTTTAGAAGCAGATATTTCTCTGTACAGCCTATTTTCTCATTCACTCGGGAATATCCCAACGCAGCTCCTAGAAGAAACGTGTTTCTGACTCGCTGAATCTCAACATAGATTCAACTCTCTTAGGTGATCGAACGCACAGCAGAGCAGTTTCAAGGAAACGTTTCTCCTGAGTTTTAGACGAAGTTTCCTGCTGTTTAGTACGGATGCCGGCATTGGGCTGGAAATACCGGTTTTGGGATTCTGCACAGAAAGGGTTTGCAAACCGCTGAATCCACACGTTAGTTTAACTCTGTCAGTTGAATGTACACATTGACAACCATTCAGTTTGATAGCACACTTTTGGTTTTAGAAGCAGCTATTGCTCTGTACAGCCTATGGTCCCATTCACTCGGGAATATCCCAACGCAGCTCCTAGAAGAAACGTGTTTCTGACTCGCTGAATCTCAAGATAGATTCAACTCTCTTAGGTGAACGAACGCACAGCAGAGCAGTTTCAAGGAAACGTTTCTCCTGAGTTTTAGACGAAGTGTCCTGCTGTTTAGTACAGATGCCGGCATTGGGCTGGAAATACCGGTTTTGGGATGCTGCACAGAAAGGGTTTGCAAACCGCTGAATCCACATGTGAGTTTAACTCTGTCAGTTGAATGTACACATTGGCAACCATTCAGTTAGATAGCTCCGTTTTGGTTTTAGAAGCAGATATTTCTCTGTACAGCCTATGGTCCCATTCACTCGGGAATATCCCAACGCAGCTCCTTGAAGAAACGTGTTTCTGACTCGCTGAATCTCAACATAGATTCAACTCTCTTAGGTGATCGAACGCACAGCAGAGCAGTTTCAAGGAAACGTTTCTCCTGAGTTTTAGACGAAGTTTCCTGCTGTTTAGTACGTATGCCGGCATTGGGCTGGAAATACCGGTTTTGGGATTCTGCACAGAAAGGGTTTGCAAACCGCTGAATCCACACGTGAGTTTAACTCTGTCAGTTGTATGCACACATTGACAACCATTCAGTTAGATAGCTCCGTTTTGGTTTTAGAAGCAGATATTTCTCTGTACAGCCTATGGTCCCATTCACTCGGGAATATCCCAACGCAGCTCCTAGAAGAAACGTGTTTCTGACTCGCTGAATATCAACATAGATTCAACTCTCTTAGGTGAACGAACGCACAGCAGAGCAGTTTCAAGGAAACGTTTCTCCTGAGTTTTAGACGAAGTTTCCTGCTGTTTAGTACGGTTGCCGGCATTGGGCTGGAAATAGCGGTTTTGGGATTCTGCACAGAAAGGGTTTGCAAACCGCTGAATCCACACGTGAGTTTAACTGTGTCAGTTGAATGCACACATTGACAACCATTCAGTTTGATAGCACACTTTTGGTTTTAGAAGCAGATATTTCTCTGTACAGCCTATGGTCCCATTCACTCGGGAATATCCCAACGCAGCTCCTAGAAGAAACGTGTTTCTGACTCGCTGAATCTCAACATAGATTCAACTCTCTTAGGTGAACGAACGCACAGCAGAGCAGTTTCAAGGAAACGTTTCTCCTGAGTTTTAGACGAAGTTTCCTGCTCTTTAGTACGTATGCCGGCATTGGGCTGGAAATACCGGTTTTGGGATTCTGCACAGAAAGGGTTTGCAAACCGCTGAATCCACATGTGAGTTTAACTCTCTCAGTTGAATGCACACATTGACAACCATTCAGTTTGATAGCACACTTTTGGTTTTAGAAGCAGATATTTCTCTGTACAGCCTATGGTCCCATTCACTCGGGAATATCCCAACGCAGCTCCTAGAAGAAACGTGTTTCTGACTCGCTGAATCTCAACATAGATTCAACTCTCTTAGGTGATCGAACGCACAGCAGAGCAGTTTCAAGGAAACGTTGCTCCTGAGTTTTAGACGAAGTTTCCTGCTGTTTAGTACGTATGCCGGCATTGGGCTGGAAATAGCG
The DNA here is from genome assembly GCF_030222135.1 of Aotus nancymaae. Lineage (NCBI taxonomy): Eukaryota > Metazoa > Chordata > Mammalia > Primates > Aotidae > Aotus > Aotus nancymaae. The sequence goes on from NW_026988464.1 coordinate 512,124, forward strand.
GTTTTGGGATTCTGCACAGAAAGGGTTTGCAAACCGCTGAATCCACACGTGAGTTTAACTCTGTCAGTTGAATGCACACATTGACAACCATTCAGTTTGATAGCACACTTTTGGTTTAGAAGCAGATATTTCTCTGTACAGCCTATGGTCCCATTCACTCGGGAATATCCCAACGCAGCTACTAGAAGAAACGTGTTTCTGACTCGCTGAATCTCAACATAGATTCAACTCTCTTAGGTGAACGAACGCACAGCAGAGCAGTTTCAAGGAAACGTTTCTCCTGAGTTTTAGACGAAGTTTCCTGCTGTTTAGTACGGATGCCGGCATTGGGCTGGAAATACCGGTTTTGGGATTCTGCACAGAAAGGGTTTGCAAACCGCTGAATCCACACGTGAGTTTAACTCTGTCAGTTGAATGCACACATTGACAACCATTCAGTTAGATAGCTCCGTTTTGGTTTTAGAAGCAGATATTTCTCTGTACAGCCTATGGTCCCATTCACTCGGGAATATCCCAACGCAGCTCCTAGCATAAACGTGTTTCTGACTCGCCGAATCTCAACATAGTTTCAACTCTCTTAGGTGAACGAATGCACAGCAGAGCAGTTTCAAGGAAACGTTTCTCCTGAGTTTTAGACGAAGTTTCCTGCTGTTTAGTACGGATGCCGGCATTGAGCTGTAATTACCGGTTTTGGGATTCTGCACAGAAAGGGTTTGTAAACCGCTGAATCCAAACGTGAATTTAACTCTGTCAGTTGAATGCACACATTGACAACCATTCAGTTAGATAGCACCCTTTTGGTTGTAGGAGCAGATATTTCTCTGTACAGCCTATGGTCCCATTCACTCGGGAATATCCCAACGCAGCTCCTAGAAGAAACGTGTTTCTGACTCGCTGAATCTCAACATAGATTCAACTCTCTTAGGTGATCGAAAGCACAGCAGAGCAGTTTCAAGGAAACGTTTCTCCTGAGTTTTAGACGAAGTTTCCTGCTGTTTAGTACGGATGCCGGCATTGGGCTGGAAATACCGGTTTTGGGATTCTGCACAGAAAGGGTTTGCAAACCGCTGAATCCACATGTGAGTTTAACTCTGTCAGTTGAATGTACACATTGGCAACCATTCAGTTAGATATCTCCGTTTTGGTTTTAGAAGCAGATATTTCTCTGTACAGCCTATGGTCCCATTCACTCGGGAATATCCCAACGCAGCTCCTAGAAGAAACGTGTTTCTGACTCGCTGAATCTCAACATACATTCAACTCTCTTAGGTGAACGAACGCACAGCAGAGCAGTTTCAAGGAAACGTTTCTCCTGAGTTTTAGACGAAGTTTCCTGCTGTTTAGTACGTATGCCGGCATTGGGCTGGAAATACCGGTTTTGGGATTCTGCACAGAAAGGGTTTGCAAACCGCTGAATCCACACGTGAGTTTAACTCTGTCAGTTGTAAGCACACATTGACAACCATTCAGTTAGATAGCTCCGTTATGGTTTTAGAAGCAGATATTTCTCTGTACAGCCTATGGTCCCATTCACTCGGGAATATCACAACGCAGCTCCTAGAAGAAACGTGTTTCTGACTCGCTGAATCTCAACATAGATTCAACTCTCTTAGGTGAACGAACGCACAGCAGAGCAGTTTCAAGGAAACGTTGCTCCTGAGTTTTAGACGAAGTTTCCTGCTGTTTAGTACGGATGCCGGCATTGGGCTGGAAATAGCGGTTTTGGGATTCTGCACAGAAAGGGTTTGCAAACCGCTCAATCCACACGTGAGTTTAACTCTGTCAGTTGAATGCACACATTGACAACCATTCAGTTTGATAGCTCCGTTTTGGTTTTAGAAGCAGATATTTCTCTGTACAGCCTATGGTCCCATTCACTCGGGAATATCCCAACGCAGCTCCTAGAAGAAACGTGTTTCTGACTCGCTGAATCTCAACATAGATTCAACTCTCTTAGGTGAACGAACGCACAGCAGAGCAGTTTCACGGAAACGTTGCTCCTGAGTTTTAGACGAAGTTTCCTGCTGTTTAGTACGGATGCCGGCATTGGGCTGGAAATACCGGTTTTGGGATTCTGCACAGAAAGGGTTTGCAAACCGCTGAATCCACACGTGAGTTTAACTCTGTCAGTTGAATGCACACATTGACAACCATTCAGTTAGATAGCATACTTTTGGTTTTAGAAGCAGATATTTCTCTGTACAGCCTATGGTCCCATTCACTCGGGAATATCCCAACGCAGCTCCTAGAAGAAACGTGTTTCTGACTCGCTGAATCTCAACATAGATTCAACTCTCTTAGGTGAACGAACGCACAGCTGAGCAGTTTCAAGGAAACGTTTCTCCTGAGTTTTAGACGAAGTTTCCTGCTGTTTAGTACGGATGCAGGCATTGGGCTGGAAATACCGGTTTTGGGATTCTGCACAGAAAGGGTTTGCAAACCGCTGAATCCACACGTGAGTTTAACTCTGTCAGTTGAATGCACACATTGACAACCATTCAGTTAGATAGCTCCGTTTTGGTTTTAGAAGCAGATATTTCTCTGTACAGCCTATGGTCCCATTCCCTCGGGAATATCCTAACGCAGCTCCTAGAAGAAACGTGTTTCTGACTCGCTGAATCTCAACATAGATTCAACTCTCTTAGGTGAACGAACGCACAGCAGAGCAGTTTCAAGGAAACGTTTCTCCTGAGTTTTAGACGAAGTTTCCTGCTGTTTAGTACGGATGCCGGCATTGGGCTGGAAATACCGGTTTTGGGATTCTGCACAGAAAGGGTTTGCAAACCGCTGAATCCACACGTGAGTTTAACTCTGTCAGTTGAATGCACACATTGACAACCATTCAGTTTGATAGCTCCGTTTTGGTTTTAGAAGCAGATATTTCTCTGTACAGCCTATGGTTCCATTCACTCGGGAATATCCCAACGCAGCTCCTAGAAGATACGTGTTTCTGACTCGCTGAATCTCAACATAGATTCAACTCTCTTAGGTGAACGAACGCACAGCAGAGCAGTTTCAAGGAAACGTTTCTCCTGAGTTTTAGACGAAGTTTCCTGCTGTTTAGTACGTATGCCGGCATTGGGCTGGAAATACCGGTTTTGGGATTCTGCACAGAAAGGGTTTGCAAACCGCTGAATCCACACGTGAGTTTAACTCTGTCAGTTGAATGCACACATTGACAACCATTCAGTTAGATAGCTCCGTTTTGGTTTTAGAAGCAGATATTTCTCTGTACAGCCTATGGTCCCATTCACTCGGGAATATCCCAACGCAGCTCCTAGAAGAAACGTGTTTCTGACTCGCTGAATCTCAACATAGATTCAACTCTCTTAGGTGAACGAACGCACAGCAGAGCAGTTTCAAGGAAACGTTTCTCCTGAGTTTTAGACGAAGTTTCCTGCTGTTTAGTACGTATGCCGGCATTGGGCTGGAAATAGCGGTTTTGGGATTCTGAACAGAAAGGGTTTGCAAACCGCTGAATCCATACGTGAGTTTAACTCTGTCAGTTGAATGCACACATTGACAACCATTCAGTTAGATAGCTCCGTTTTGGTTTTAGAAGCAGATATTTCTCTGTACAGCCTATGGTCCCATTCACTCGGGAATATCCCAACGCAGCTACTAGAAGAAACGTGTTTCTGACTCGCTGAATCTCAACATAGATTCAACTCTCTTAGGTGAACGAACGCACAGCAGAGCAGTTTCAAGGAAACGTTTCTCCTGAGTTTTAGACGAAGTTTCCTGCTGTTTAGTACGGATGCCGGCATTGGGCTGGAAATACCGGTTTTGGGATTCTGCACAGAAAGGGTTTGCAAACCGCTGAATTCACACGTGAGTTTAACTCTGTCAGTTGAATGCACACATTGACAACCATTCAGTTTGATAGCACACTTTTGGTTTTAGAAGCAGATATTTCTCTGTACAGCCTATGGTTCCATTCACTCGGGAATATCCCAACGCAGCTCCTAGAAGATACGTGTTTCTGACTCGCTGAATCTCAACATAGATTCAACTCTCTTAGGTGAACGAACGCACAGCAGAGCAGTTTCAAGGAAACGTTTCTCCTGAGTTTTAGACGAAGTTTCCTGCTGTTTAGTACGGATGCCGGCATTGGGCTGGAAATACCGGTTTTGGGATTCTGCACAGAAAGGGTTTGCAAACCGCTGAATCCACACGTGAGTTTAACTCTGTCAGTTGAATGCACACATTGACAACCTTTCAGTTTGATAGTACACTTTTGGTTTTAGAAGCAGATATTACTCTGTACAGCCTATGGTCCCATTCACTCGGGAATATCCCAACGCAGCTCCTAGAAGAAACGTGTTTCTGACTCGCTGAATCTCAACATAGATTCAACTCTCTTAGGTGAACGAACGCACAGCAGAGCAGTTTCAAGGAAACGTTTCTCCTGAGTCTTAGACGAAGTTTCCTGCTGTTTAGTACGTATGCCGGCATTAGGCTGGAAATACCGGTTTTGGGATTCTGCACAGAAAGGGTTTGCAAACCGCTGAATCCACACGTGAGTTTAACTCTGTCAGTTGAATGCACACATTGACAACCATTCAGTTAGATAGCTCCGTTTTGGTTTTAGAAGCAGATATTTCTCTGTACAGCCTATGGTCCCATTCACTCGGGAATATCCCAACGCAGCTCCTAGAAGAAACGTGTTTCTGACTCGCTGAATCTCAAGATAGATTCAACTCTCTTAGGTGAACGAACGCACAGCAGAGCAGTTTCAAGGAAACGTTTCTCCTGAGTTTTAGACGAAGTTTCCTGCTGTTTAGTACGTATGCCGGCATTGGGCTGGAAATACCGGTTTTGGGATTCTGCACAGAAAGGGTTTGCAAACCGCTGAATCCACACGTGAGTTTAACTCTGTCAGTTGAATGCACACATTGACAACCATTCAGTTAGATAGCACACTTTTGGTTTTAGAAGCAGATATTTCTCTGTACAGCCTATGGTCCCATTCACTCGGGAATATCCCAACGCAGCTCCTAGAAGAAACGTGTTTCTGACTTGCTGAATCTCAACATAGATTCAACTCTCTTAGGTGAACGAACGCACAGCTGAGCAGTTTCAAGGAAACGTTTCTCCTGAGTTTTAGACGAAGTTTCCTGCTGTTTAGTACGTATGCCGGCATTGGGCTGGAAATACCGGTTTTGGGATTCTGCACAGAAAGGGTTTGCAAACCGCTGAATCCACACGTGAGTTTAACTCTGTCAGTTGAATGCACACATTGACAACCATTCAGTTAGATAGCTCCGTTTTGGTTTTAGAAGCAGATATTTCTCTGTACAGCCTATGGTCCCATTCCCTCGGGAATATCCTAACGCAGCTCCTAGAAGAAACGTGTTTCTGACTCGCTGAATCTCAACATAGATTCAACTCTCTTAGGTGAACGAACGCACAGCAGAGCAGTTTCAAGGAAACGTCTCTCCTGAGTTTTAGACGAAGTCTCCTGCTGTTTAGTACGGATGCCGGCATTGGGCTGGAAATAGCGGTTTTGGGATTCTGCACAGAAAGGGTTTGCAAACCGCTGAATCCACACGTGAGTTTAACTCTGTCAGTTGAATGCACACATTGACAACCATTCAGTTTGATAGCTCCGTTTTGGTTTTAGAAGCAGATATTTCTCTGTACAGCCTATGGTTCCATTCACTCGGGAATATCCCAACGCAGCTCCTAGAAGAAACGTGTTTCTGACTCGCTGAATCTCAACATAGATTCAGCTCTCTTAGGTGAACGAACGCACAGCAGAGCAGTTTCAAGGAAACGTTTCTCCTGAGTTTTAGACGAAGTTTCCTGCTGTTTAGTACGGATGCCGGCATTGGGCTGGAAATACCGGTTTTGGGATTCTGCACAGAAAGGGTTTGCAAACCGCTGAATCCACACGTGAGTTTAACTCTGTCAGTTGAATGCACACATTGAAAACCATTCAGTTTGATAGCACACTTTTGGTTTTAGAAGCAGATATTACTCTGTACAGCCTATGGTCCCATTCACTCGGGAATATCCCAACGCAGCTCCTAGAAGAAACGTGTTTCTGACTCGCTGAATCTCAACATAGATTCAACTCTCTTAGGTGAACGAACGCACAGCAGAGCAGTTTCAAGGAAACGTTTCTCCTGAGTCTTAGACGAAGTTTCCTGCTGTTTAGTACGTATGCCGGCATTAGGCTGGAAATACCGGTTTTGGGATTCTGCACAGAAAGGGTTTGCAAACCGCTGAATCCACACGTGAGTTTAACTCTGTCAGTTGAATGCACACATTGACAACCATTCAGTTAGATAGCTCCGTTTTGGTTTTAGAAGCAGATATTTCTCTGTACAGCCTATGGTCCCATTCACTCGGGAATATCCCAACGCAGCTCCTAGAAGAAACGTGTTTCTGACTCGCTGAATCTCAACATAGATTCAACTCTCTTAGGTGAACGAACGCACAGCAGAGCAGTTTCACGGAAACGTTGCTCCTGAGTTTTAGACGAAGTTTCCTGCTGTTTAGTACGGATGCCGGCATTGGGCTTGAAATACCGGTTTTGGGATTCTGCACAGAAAGTGTTTGCAAACCGCTGAATCCACACGTGAGTTTAACTCTGTCAGTTGAATGCACACATTGACAACCATTCAGTTAGATAGCACACTTTTGGTTTTAGAAGCAGATATTTCTCTGTACAGCCTATGGTCCCATTCCCTCGGGAATATCCTAACGCAGCTCCTAGAAGAAACGTGTTCCTGACTCGCTGAATCTCAACATAGATTCAACTCTCTTAGGTGAACGAACGCACAGCAGAGCAGTTTCAAGGAAACGTTTCTCCTGAGTTTTAGACGAAGTTTCCTGCTGTTTAGTACGGATGCTGGCATTGGGCTGGAAATACCGGTTTTGGGATTCTGCACAGAAAGGGTTTGCAAACCGCTGAATCCACACGTGAGTTTAACTCTGTCAGTTGAATGCACACATTGACAACCATTCAGTTTGATAGCTCCGTTTTGGTTTTAGAAGCAGATATTTCTCTGTACAGCCTATGGTTCCATTCACTCGGGAATATCCCAACGCAGCTCCTAGAAGATACGTGTTTCTGACTCGCTGAATCTCAACATAGATTCAACTCTCTTAGGTGAACGAACGCACAGCAGACCAGTTTCAAGGAAACGTTTCTCCTGAGTTTTAGACGAAGTTTCCTGCTGTTTAGTACGTATGCCGGCATTGGGCTGGAAATACCGGTTTTGGGATTCTGCACAGAAAGGGTTTGCAAACCGCTGAATCCACACGTGAGTTTAACTCTGTCAGTTGAATGCACACATTGACAACCATTCAGTTTGATAGCACACTTTTGGTTTTAGAAGCAGATATTTCTCTGTACAGCCTATGGTCCCATTCACTCGGGATTATCCCAACGCACCTCCTAGAAGAAACGTGTTTCTGACTCGCTGAATCTCAACATAGATTCAACTCTCTTAGGTGAACGAACGCACAGAAGAGCAGTTTCAAGGAAACGTTGCTCCTGAGTTTTAGACGAAGTTTCCTGCTGTTTAGTACGTATGCCGGCATTGGACTGGAAAGAGCGGTTTTGGGATTCTGAACAGAAAGGGTTTGCAAACCGCTGAATCCACACGTGAGTTTAACTCTGTCAGTTGAATGCACACATTGACAACCATTCAGTTAGATAGCTCCGTTTTGGTTTTAGAAGCAGATATTTCTCTGTACAGCCTATGGTCCCATTCACTCGGGAATATCCCAACGCAGCTCCTAGAAGAAACGTGTTTCTGACTCGCTGAATCTCAACATAGATTCAACTCTCTTAGGTGAACGAACGCACAGCAGAGCAGTTTCAAGGAAACGTTTCTCCTGAGTTTTAGACGAAGTTTCCTGCTGTTTAGTACGTATGCCGTCATTGGGCTGGAAATACCGGTTTTGGGATTCTGCACAGAAAGGGTTTGCAAACCGCTGAATCCACACGTGAGTTTAACTCTGTCAGTTGAATGCACACATTGACAACCATTCAGTTTGATAGCACACTTTTGGTTTTAGAAGCAGATATTTCTCTGTACAGACTATGGTCCCATTCACTCGGGAATATCCCAACGCAGCTCCTAGAAGAAACGTGTTTCTGACTCGCTGAATCTCAACATAGATTCAACTCTCTTAGGTGAACGAACGCACAGCAGAGCAGTTTCAAGGAAACGTTTCTCCTGAGTTTTAGACGAAGTTTCCTGCTGTTTAGTACGGATGCCGGCATTGGGCTGGAAATACCGGTTTTGGGATTCTGCACAGAAAGGGTTTGCAAACCGCTGAATCCACACGTGAGTTTAACTCTGTCAGTTGAATGCACACTTTGACAACCATTCAGTTTGATAGCACACATTTGGTTTTAGAAGCAGATATTACTCTGTACAGCCTATGGTCCCATTCACTCGGGAATATCCCAACGCAGCTCCTAGAAGAAACGTGTTTCTGACTCGCTGAATCTCAACATAGATTCAGCTCTCTTAGGTGAACGAACGCACAGCAGAGCACTTTCAAGGAAACGTTTCTCCTGAGTTTTAGACGAAGTTTCCTGCTGTTTAGTACGGATGCCGGCATTGGGCTGGAAATACCGGTTTTGGGATTCTGCACAGAAAGGGTTTGCAAACCGCTGAATCCACACGTGAGTTTAACTCTGTCAGTTGAATGCACACATTGACAACCATTCAGTTTGATAGCACACTTTTGGTTTTAGAAGCAGATATTACTCTGTACAGCCTATGGTCCCATTCACTCGGGAATATCCCAACGCAGCTCCTAGAAGAAACGTGTTTCTGACTCGCTGAATCTCAACATAGATTCAACTCTCTTAGGTGAACGAACGCACAGCAGAGCAGTTTCAAGGAAACGTTTCTCCTGAGTCTTAGACGAAGTTTCCTGCTGTTTAGTACGTATGCCGGCATTAGGCTGGAAATACCGGTTTTGGGATTCTGCACAGAAAGGGTTTGCAAACCGCTGAATCCACACGTGAGTTTAACTCTGTCAGTTGAATGCACACATTGACAACCATTCAGTTAGATAGCTCCGTTTTGGTTTTAGAAGCAGATATTTCTCTGTACAGCCTATGGTCCCATTCACTCGGGAATATCCCAACGCAGCTCCTAGAAGAAACGTGTTTCTGACTCGCTGAATCTCAACATAGATTCAACTCTCTTAGGTGAACGAACGCACAGCAGAGCAGTTTCAAGGAAACGTTGCTCCTGAGTTTTAGACGAAGTTTCCTGCTGTTTAGTACGGATGCCGGCATTGGGCAGGAAATTCCGGTTTTGGGATTCTGCACAGAAAGGGTTTGCAAACCGCTGAATCCACACGTGAGTTTAACTCTGTCAGTTGAATGCACACATTGACAACCATTCAGTTAGATAGCACACTTTTGGTTTTAGAAGCAGATATTTCTCTGTACAGCCTATGGTCCCATTCACTCGGGAATATCCCAACGCAGCTCCTAGAAGAAACGTGTTTCTGACTCGCTGAATCTCAAGATAGATTCAACTCTCTTAGGTGAACGAACGCACAGCTGAGCAGTTTCAAGGAAACGTTTCTCCTGAGTTTTAGACGAAGTTTCCTGCTGTTTAGTACGGATGACGGCATTGGGCTGGAAATACCGGTTTTGGGATTCTGCACAGAAAGGGTTTGCAAACCGCTGAATCCACACGTGAGTTTAACTCTGTCAGTTGAATGCACACATTGACAACCATTCAGTTAGATAGCATACTTTTGGTTTTAGAAGCAGATATTTCTCTGTACAGCCTATGGTCCCATTCCCTCGGGAATATCCTAACGCAGCTCCTAGAAGAAACGTGTTTCTGACTCGCTGAATCTCAACATAGATTCAACTCTCTTAGGTGAACGAACGCACAGCAGAGCAGTTTCAAGGAAACGTTTCTCCTGAGTCTTAGACGAAGTTTCCTGCTGTTTAGTACGTATGCCGGCATTAGGCTGGAAATACCGGTTTTGGGATTCTGCACAGAAAGGGTTTGCATACCGCTGAATCCACACGTGAGTTTAACTCTGTCAGTTGAATGCACACATTGACAACCATTCAGTTAGATAGCTCCGTTTTGGTTTTAGAAGCAGATATTTCTCTGTACAGCCTATGGTCCCATTCACTCGGGAATATCCCAACGCAGCTCCTAGAAGAAACGTGTTTCTGACTCGCTGAATCTCAACATAGATTCAACTCTCTTAGGTGAACGAACGCACAGCAGAGCAGTTTCAAGGAAACGTTGCTCCTGAGTTTTAGACGAAGTTTCCTGCTGTTTAGTACGGATGCCGGCATTGGGCTGGAAATACCGGTTTTGGGATTCTGCACAGAAAGGGTTTGCAAACCGCTGAATCCACACGTGAGTTTAACTCTGTCAGTTGAATGCACACATTGACAACCATTCAGTTAGATAGCACACTTTTGGTTTTAGAAGCAGATATTTCTCTGTACAGCCTATGGTCCCATTCACTCGGGAATATCCCAACGCAGCTCCTAGAAGAAACGTGTTTCTGACTCGCTGAATCTCAACATAGATTCAACTCTCTTAGGTGAACGAACGCACAGCTGAGCAGTTTCAAGGAAACGTTTCTCCTGAGTTTTAGACGAAGTTTCCTGCTGTTTAGTACGGATGCCGGCATTGGGCTGGAAATACCGGTTTTGGGATTCTGCACAGAAAGGGTTTGCAAACCGCTGAATCCACACGTGAGTTTAACTCTGTCAGTTGAATGCACACATTGACAACCATTCAGTTAGATAGCTCCGTTTTGGTTTTAGAAGCAGATATTTCTCTGTACAGCCTATGGTCCCATTCCCTCGGGAATATCCTAACGCAGCTCCTAGAAGAAACGTGTTTCTGACTCGCTGAATCTCAACATAGATTCAACTCTCTTAGGTGAACGAACGCACAGCAGAGCAGTTTCAAGGAAACGTTTCTCCTGAGTTTTAGACGAAGTTTCCTGCTGTTTAGTACGGATGCCGGCATTGGGCTGGAAATACCGGTTTTGGGATTCTGCACAGAAAGGGTTTGCAAACCGCTGAATCCACACGTGAGTTTAACTCTGTCAGTTGAATGCACACATTGACAACCATTCAGTTTGATAGCACACTTTTGGTTTTAGAAGCAGATATTTCTCTGTACAGCCTATGGTCCCATTCACTCGGGAATATCCCAACGCAGCTCCTAGAAGAAACGTGTTTCTGACTCGCTGAATCTCAACATAGATTCAACTCTCTTAGGTGAACGAACGAACAGCAGAGCAGTTTCAAGGAAACGTTGCTCCTGAGTTTTAGACGAAGTTTCCTGCTGTTTAGTACGTATGCCGGCATTGGGCTGGAAATAGCGGTTTTGGGATTCTGCACAGAAAGGGTTTGCAAACCGCTGAATCCACACGTGAGTTTAACTCTGTCAGTTGAATGCACACATTGACAACCATTCAGTTAGATAGCTCCGTTTTGGTTTTAGAAGCAGATATTTCTCTGTACAGCCTATGGTCCCATTCACTCGGGAATATCCCAACGCAGCTACTAGAAGAAACGTGTTTCTGACTCGCTGAATCTCAACATAGATTCAACTCTCTTAGGTGAACTAACGCACAGCAGAGCAGTTTCAAGGAAACGTTTCTCCTGAGTTTTAGACGAAGTTTCCTGCTGTTTAGTACGTATGCCGGCATTGGGCTGGAAATACCGGTTTTGGGATTCTGCACAGAAAGGGTTTGCAAACCGCTGAATCCACACGTGAGTTTAACTCTGTCAGTTGAATGCACACATTGACAACCATTCAGTTTGATAGCACACTTTTGGTTTTAGAAGCAGATATTTCTCTGTACAGCCTATGGTCCCATTCACTCGGGAATATCCCAACGCAGCTCCTAGAAGAAACGTGTTTCTGACTCGCTGAATCTCAACATAGATTCAACTCTCTTAGGTGAACGAACGCACAGCAGAGCAGTTTCAAGGAAACGTTTCTCCTGAGTTTTAGACGAAGTTTCCTGCTGTTTAGTACGGATGCCGGCATTGGGCTGGAAATACCGGTTTTGGGATTCTGCACAGAAAGGGTTTGCAAACCGCTGAATCCACACGTGAGTTTAACTCTGTCAGTTGAATGCACACATTGACAACCATTCAGTTTGATAGCACACTTTTGGTTTTAGAAGCAGATATTACTCTGTACAGCCTATGGTCCCATTCACTCGGGAATATCCCAACGCAGCTCCTAGAAGAAACGTGTTTCTGACTCGCTGATTCTCAACATAGATTCAACTCTCTTAGGTGAACGAACGCACAGCAGAGCAGTTTCAAGGAAACGTTTCTCCTGAGTCTTAGACGAAGTTTCCTGCTGTTTAGTATGTATGCCGGCATTAGGATGGAAATACCGGTTTTGGGATTCTGCACAGAAAGGGTTTGCAAACCGCTGAATCCACACGTGAGTTTAACTCTGTCAGTTGAATGCACACATTGACAACCATTCAGTTAGATAGCTCCGTTTTGGTTTTAGAAGCAGATATTTCTCTGTACAGCCTATGGTCCCATTCACTCGGGAATATCCCAACGCAGCTCCTAGAAGAAACGTGTTTCTGACTCGCTGAATCTCAAGATAGATTCAACTCTCTTAGGTGAAGGAACGCACAGCAGAGCAGTTTCAAGGAAACGTTTCTCCTGAGTTTTAGACGAAGTTTCCTGCTGTTTAGTACGTATGCCGGCATTGGGCTGGAAATACCGGTTTTGGGATTCTGCACAGAAAGGGTTTGCAAACCGCTGAATCCACACGTGAGTTTAACTCTGTCAGTTGAATGCACACATTGACAACCATTCAGTTTGATAGCACACTTTTGGTTTTAGAAGCAGATATTTCTCTGTACAGCCTATGGTCCCATTCACTCGGGAATATCCCAACGCAGCTCCTAGAAGAAACGTGTTTCTGACTCGCTGAATCTCAAGATAGATTCAACTCTCTTAGGTGAACGAACGCACAGCAGAGCAGTTTCAAGGAAACGTTTCTCCTGAGTTTTAGACGAAGTTTCCTGCTGTTTAGTACGTATGCCGGCATTGGGCTGGAAATACCGGTTTTGGGATTCTGCACAGAAAGGGTTTGCAAACCGCTGAATCCACACGTGAGTTTAACTCTGTCAGTTGAATGCACACATTGACAACCATTCAGTTTGATAGCACACATTTGGTTTTAGAAGCAGATATTACTCTGTACAGCCTATGGTCCCATTCACTCGGGAATATCCCAACGCAGCTCCTAGAAGAAACGTGTTTCTGACTCGCTGAATCTCAACATAGATTCAGCTCTCTTAGGTGAACGAACGCACAGCAGAGCAGTTTCAAGGAAACGTTTCTCCTGAGTTTTAGACGAAGTTTCCTGCTGTTTAGTACGGATGCCGGCATTGGGCTGGAAATACCGGTTTTGGGATTCTGCACAGAAAGGGTTTGCAAACCGCTGAATCCACACGTGAGTTTAACTCTGTCAGTTGAATGCACACATTGACAACCATTCAGTTAGATAGCTCCGTTTTGGTTTTAGAAGCAGATATTACTCTGTACAGCCTATGGTCCCATTCACTCGGGAATATCCCAACGCAGCTCCTAGAAGAAACGTGTTTCTGACTCGCTGAATCTCAACATAGATTCAACTCTCTTAGGTGAACGAACGCACAGCAGAGCAGTTTCAAGGAAACGTTTCTCCTGAGTCTTAGACGAAGTTTCCTGCTGTTTAGTACGTATGCCGGCATTAGGCTGGAAATACCGGTTTTGGGATTCTGCACAGAAAGGGTTTGCAAACCGCTGAATCCACACGTGAGTTTAACTCTGTCAGTTGAATGCACACATTGACAACCATTCAGTTAGATAGCTCCGTTTTGGTTTTAGAAGCAGATATTTCTCTGTACAGCCTATGGTCCCATTCACTCGGGAATATCCCAACGCAGCTCCTAGAAGAAACGTGTTTCTGACTCGCTGAATCTCAACATAGATTCAACTCTCTTAGGTGAACGAACGCACAGCAGAGCAGTTTCACGGAAACGTTGCTCCTGAGTTTTAGACGAAGTTTCCTGCTGTTTAGTACGGATGCCGGCATTGGGCTGGAAATACCGGTTTTGGGATTCTGCACAGAAAGGGTTTGCAAACCGCTGAATCCACACGTGAGTTTAACTCTGTCAGTTGAATGCACACATTGACAACCATTCAGTTAGATAGCACACTTTTGGTTTTAGAAGCAGATATTTCTCTGTACAGCCTATGGTCCCATTCACTCGGGAATATCCCAACGCAGCTCCTAGAAGAAACGTGTTTCTGACTCGCTGAATCTCAACATAGATTCAAGTCTCTTAGGTGAACGAACGCACAGCTGAGCAGTTTCAAGGAAACGTTTCTCCTGAGTTTTAGACGAAGTTTCCTGCTGTTTAGTACGGATGCCGGCATTGGGCTGGAAATACCGGTTTTGGGATTCTGCACAGAAAGGGTTTGCAAACCGCTGAATCCACACGTGAGTTTAACTCTGTCAGTTGAATGCACACATTGACAACCATTCAGTTAGATAGCTCCGTTTTGGTTTTAGAAGCAGATATTTCTCTGTACAGCCTATGGTCCCATTCCCTCGGGAATATCCTAACGCAGCTCCTAGAAGAAACGTGTTTCTGACTCGCTGAATCTCAACATAGATTCAACTCTCTTAGGTGAACGAACGCACAGCAGAGCAGTTTCAAGGAAACGTTTCTCCTGAGTTTTAGACGAAGTTTCCTGCTGTTTAGTACGGATGCCGGCACTGGGCTGGAAATACCGGTTTTGGGATTCTGCACAGAAAGGGTTTGCAAACCGCTGAATCCACACGTGAGTTTAACTCTGTCAGTTGAATGCACACATTGACAACCATTCAGTTTGATAGCTCCGTTTTGGTTTTAGAAGCAGATATTTCTCTGTACAGCCTATGGTTCCATTCACTCGGGAATATCCCAACGCAGCTCCTAGAAGATACGTGTTTCTGACTCGCTGAATCTCAACATAGATTCAACTCTCTTAGGTGAACGAACGCACAGCAGAGCAGTTTCAAGGAAACGTTTCTCCTGAGTTTTAGACGAAGTTTCCTGCTGTTTAGTACGTATGCCGGCATTGGGCTGGAAATACCGGTTTTGGGATTCTGCACAGAAAGGGTTTGCAAACCGCTGAATCCACACGTGAGTTTAACTCTGTCAGTTGAATGCACACATTGACAACCATTCAGTTTGATAGCACACTTTTGGTTTTAGAAGCAGATATTTCTCTGTACAGCCTATGGTCCCATTCACTCGGGAATATCCCAACGCAGCTCCTAGAAGAAACGTGTTTCTGACTCGCTGAATCTCAACATAGATTCAACTCTCTTAGGTGAACGAACGAACAGCAGAGCAGTTTCAAGGAAACGTTGCTCCTGAGTTTTAGACGAAGTTTCCTGCTGTTTAGTACGTATGCCGGCATTGGGCTGGAAATAGCGGTTTTGGGATTCTGAACAGAAAGGGTTTGCAAACCGCTGAATCCACACGTGAGTTTAACTCTGTCAGTTGAATGCACACATTGACAACCATTCAGTTAGATAGCTCCGTTTTGGTTTTAGAAGCAGATATTTCTCTGTACAGCCTATGGTCCCATTCACTCGGGAATATCCCAAAGCAGCTACTAGAAGAAACGCGTTTCTGACTCGCTGATTCTCAACATAGATTCAACTCTCTTAGGTGAACGAACGCACAGCAGAGCAGTTTCAAGGAAACGTTTCTCCTGAGTCTTAGACGAAGTTTCCTGCTGTTTAGTATGTATGCCGGCATTATGATGGAAATACCGGTTTTGGGATTCTGCACAGAAAGGGTTTGCAAACCGCTGAATCCACACGTGAGTTTAACTCTGTCAGTTGAATGCACACATTGACAACCATTCAGTTAGATAGCTCCGTTTT
This sequence comes from Aotus nancymaae, assembly GCF_030222135.1. NCBI lineage: Eukaryota > Metazoa > Chordata > Mammalia > Primates > Aotidae > Aotus > Aotus nancymaae. Next base: position 528,059 of record NW_026988464.1, read on the forward strand.
GGTTTTAGAAGCAGATATTTCTCTGTACAGCCTATGGTCCCATTCACTCGGGAATATCCCAACGCAGCTCCTAGAAGAAACGTGTTTCTGACTCGCTGAATCTCAAGATAGATTCAACTCTCTTAGGTGAACGAACGCACAGCAGAGCAGTTTCAAGGAAACGTTTCTCCTGAGTTTTAGACGAAGTTTCCTGCTGTTTAGTACGTATGCCGGCATTGGGCTGGAAATACCGGTTTTGGGATTCTGCACAGAAAGGGTTTGCAAACCGCTGAATCCACACGTGAGTTTAACTCTGTCAGTTGAATGCACACATTGACAACCATTCAGTTTGATAGCACACTTTTGGTTTTAGAAGCAGATATTTCTCTGTACAGCCTATGGTCCCATTCACTCGGGAATATCCCAACGCAGCTCCTAGAAGAAACGTGTTTCTGACTCGCTGAATCTCAACATAGATTCAACTCTCTTAGGTGAACGAACGCACAGCAGAGCAGTTTCAAGGAAACGTTTCTCCTGAGTTTTAGACGAAGTTTCCTGCTGTTTAGTACGGATGCCGGCATTGGGCTGGAAATACCGGTTTTGGGATTCTGCACAGAAAGGGTTTGCAAACCGCTGAATCCACACGTGAGTTTAACTCTGTCAGTTGAATGCACACATTGACAACCATTCAGTTTGATAGCACACATTTGGTTTTAGAAGCAGATATTACTCTGTACAGCCTATGGTCCCATTCACTCGGGAATATCCCAACGCAGCTCCTAGAAGAAACGTGTTTCTGACTCGCTGAATCTCAACATAGATTCAGCTCTCTTAGGTGAACGAACGCACAGCAGAGCAGTTTCAAGGAAACGTTTCTCCTGAGTTTTAGACGAAGTTTCCTGCTGTTTAGTACGGATGCCGGCATTGGGCTGGAAATACCGGTTTTGGGATTCTGCACAGAAAGGGTTTGCAAACCGCTGAATCCACACGTGAGTTTAACTCTGTCAGTTGAATGCACACATTGACAACTATTCAGTTTGATAGCACACTTTTGGTTTTAGAAGCAGATATTACTCTGTACAGCCTATGGTCCCATTCACTCGGGAATATCCCAACGCATCTCCTAGAAGAAACGTGTTTCTGACTCGCTGAATCTCAACATAGATTCAACTCTCTTAGGTGAACGAACGCACAGCAGAGCAGTTTCAAGGAAACGTTTCTCCTGAGTCTTAGACGAAGTTTCCTGCTGTTTAGTACGGATGCCGGCATTGGGCTGGAAATACCGGTTTTGGGATTCTGCACAGAAAGGGTTTGCAAACCGCTGAATCCACACGTGAGTTTAACTCTGTCAGTTGAATGCACACATTGACAACCATTCAGTTAGATAGCTCCGTTTTGGTTTTAGAAGCAGATATTTCTCTGTACAGCCTATGGTCCCATTCACTCGGGAATATCCCAACGCAGCTCCTAGAAGAAACGTGTTTCTGACTCGCTGAATCTCAACATAGATTCAACTCTCTTAGGTGAACGAACGCACAGCAGAGCAGTTTCACGGAAACGTTGCTCCTGAGTTTTAGACGAAGTTTCCTGCTGTTTAGTACGGATGCCGGCATTGGGCTGGAAATACCGGTTTTGGGATTCTGCACAGAAAGGGTTTGCAAACCGCTGAATCCACACGTGAGTTTGACTCTGTCAGTTGAATGCACACATTGACAACCATTCAGTTAGATAGCACACTTTTGGTTTTAGAAGCAGATATTTCTCTGTACAGCCTATGGTCCCATTCACTCGGGAATATCCCAACGCAGCTCCTAGAAGAAACGTGTTTCTGACTCGCTGAATCTCAACATAGATTCAAGTCTCTTAGGTGAACGAACGCACAGCTGAGCAGTTTCAAGGAAACGTTTCTCCTGAGTTTTAGACGAAGTTTCCTGCTGTTTAGTACGGATGCCGGCATTGGGCTGGAAATACCGGTTTTGGGATTCTGCACAGAAAGGGTTTGCAAACCGCTGAATCCACACGTGAGTTTAACTCTGTCAGTTGAATGCACACATTGACAACCATTCAGTTAGATAGCTCCGTTTTGGTTTTAGAAGCAGATATTTCTCTGTACAGCCTATGGTCCCATTCCCTCGGGAATATCCTAACGCAGCTCCTAGAAGAAACGTGTTTCTGACTCGCTGAATCTCAACATAGATTCAACTCTCTTAGGTGAACGAACGCACAGCAGAGCAGTTTCAAGGAAACGTTTCTCCTGAGTTTTAGACGAAGTTTCCTGCTGTTTAGTACGGATGCCGGCACTGGGCTGGAAATACCGGTTTTGGGATTCTGCACAGAAAGGGTTTGCAAACCGCTGAATCCACACGTGAGTTTAACTCTGTCAGTTGAATGCACACATTGACAACCATTCAGTTTGATAGCTCCGTTTTGGTTTTAGAAGCAGATATTTCTCTGTACAGCCTATGGTTCCATTCACTCGGGAATATCCCAACGCAGCTCCTAGAAGATACGTGTTTCTGACTCGCTGAATCTCAACATAGATTCAACTCTCTTAGGTGAACGAACGCACAGCAGAGCAGTTTCAAGGAAACGTTTCTCCTGAGTTTTAGACGAAGTTTCCTGCTGTTTAGTACGTATGCCGGCATTGGGCTGGAAATACCGGTTTTGGGATTCTGCACAGAAAGGGTTTGCAAACCGCTGAATCCACACGTGAGTTTAACTCTGTCAGTTGAATGCACACATTGACAACCATTCAGTTTGATAGCACACTTTTGGTTTTAGAAGCAGATATTTCTCTGTACAGCCTATGGTCCCATTCACTCGGGAATATCCCAACGCAGCTCCTAGAAGAAACGTGTTTCTGACTCGCTGAATCTCAACATAGATTCAACTCTCTTAGGTGAACGAACGCACAGCAGAGCAGTTTCAAGGAAACGTTGCTCCTGAGTTTTAGACGAAGTTTCCTGCTGTTTAGTACGTATGCCGGCATTGGGCTGGAAATAGCGGTTTTGGGATTCTGAACAGAAAGGGTTTGCAAACCGCTGAATACACACGTGAGTTTAACTCTGTCAGTTGAATGCACACATTGACAACCATTCAGTTAGATAGCTCCGTTTTGGTTTTAGAAGCAGATATTTCTCTGTACAGCCTATGGTCCCATTCACTCGGGAATATCCCAACGCAGCTACTAGAAGAAACGTGTTTCTGACTCGCTGAATCTCAACATAGATTCAACTCTCTTAGTTGAACGAACGCACAGCAGAGCAGTTTCAAGGAAACGTTTCTCCTGAGTTTTAGACGAAGTTTCCTGCTGTTTAGTACGTATGCCGGCATTGGGCTGGAAATACCGGTTTTGGGATTCTGCACAGAAAGGGTTTGCAAACCGCTGAATCCACACGTGAGTTTAACTCTGTCAGTTGAATGCACACATTGACAACCATTCAGTTTGATAGCACACTTTTGGTTTTAGAAGCAGATATTTCTCTGTACAGCCTATGGTCCCATTCACTCGGGAATATCCCAACTCAGCTCCTAGAAGAAACGTGTTTCTGACTCGCTGAATCTCAACATAGATTCAACTCTCTTAGGTGAACGAACGCACAGCAGAGCAGTTTCAAGGAAACGTTTCTCCTGAGTTTTAGACGAAGTTTCCTGCTGTTTAGTACGGATGCCGGCATTGGGCTGGAAATACCGGTTTTGGGATTCTGCACAGAAAGGGTTTGCAAACCGCTGAATCCACACGTGAGTTTAACTCTGTCAGTTGAATGCACACATTGACAACCATTCAGTTTGATAGCACACTTTTGGTTTTAGAAGCAGATATTACTCTGTACAGCCTATGGTCCCATTCACTCGGGAATATCCCAACGCAGCTCCTAGAAGAAACGTGTTTCTGACTCGCTGATTCTCAACATAGATTCAACTCTCTTAGGTGAACGAACGCACAGCAGAGCAGTTTCAAGGAAACGTTTCTCCTGAGTCTTAGACGAAGTTTCCTGCTGTTTAGTATGTATGCCGGCATTAGGCTGGAAATACCGGTTTTGGGATTCTGCACAGAAAGGGTTTGCAAACCGCTGAATCCACACGTGAGTTTAACTCTGTCAGTTGAATGCACACATTGACAACCATTCAGTTTGATAGCTCCGTTTTGGTTTTAGAAGCAGATATTTCTCTGTACAGCCTATGGTCCCATTCACTCGGGAATATCCCAACGCAGCTCCTAGAAGAAACGTGTTTCTGACTCGCTGAATCTCAAGATAGATTCAACTCTCTTAGGTGAACGAACGCACAGCAGAGCAGTTTCAAGGAAACGTTTCTCCTGAGTTTTAGACGAAGTTTCCTGCTGTTTAGTACGTATGCCGGCATTGGGCTGGAAATACCGGTTTTGGGATTCTGCACAGAAAGGGTTTGCAAACCGCTGAATCCACACGTGAGTTTAACTCTGTCAGTTGAATGCACACATTGACAACCATTCAGTTAGATAGCACACTTTTGGTTTTAGAAGCAGATATTTCTCTGTACAGCCTATGGTCCCATTCACTCGGGAATATCCCAACGCAGCTCCTAGAAGAAACGTGTTTCTGACTCGCTGAATCTCAACATAGATTCAACTCTCTTAGGTGAACGAACGCACAGCAGAGCAGTTTCAAGGAAACGTTTCTCCTGAGTCTTAGACGAAGTTTCCTGCTGTTTAGTACGTATGCCGGCATTAGGCTGGAAATACCGGTTTTGGGATTCTGCACAGAAAGGGTTTGCAAACCGCTGAATCCACACGTGAGTTTAACTCTGTCAGTTGAATGCACACATTGACAACCATTCAGTTAGATAGCTCCGTTTTGGTTTTAGAAGCAGATATTTCTCTGTACAGCCTATGGTCCCATTCACTCGGGAATATCCCAACGCAGCTCCTAGAAGAAACGTGTTTCTGACTCGCTGAATCTCAACATAGATTCAACTCTCTTAGGTGAACGAACGCACAGCAGAGCAGTTTCAAGGAAACGTTTCTCCTGAGTTTTAGACGAAGTTTCCTGCTGTTTAGTACGTATGCCGGCATTGGGCTGGAAATACCGGTTTTGGGATTCTGCACAGAAAGGGTTTGCAAACCTCTGAATCCACACGTGAGTTTAACTCTGTCAGTTGAATGCACACATTGACAACCATTCAGTTAGATAGCACACTTTTGGTTTTAGAAGCAGATATTTCACTGTACAGCCTATGGTCCCATTCACTCGGGAATATCCCAACGCAGCTCCTAGAAGAAACGTGTTTCTGACTTGCTGAATCTCAACATAGATTCAACTCTCTTAGGTGAACGAACGCACAGCTGAGCAGTTTCAAGGAAACGTTTCTTCTGAGTTTTAGACGAAGTTTCCTGCTGTTTAGTACGGATGCCGGCATTGGGCTGGAAATACCGGTTTTGGGATTCTGCACAGAAAGGGTTTGCAAACCGCTGAATCCACACGTGAGTTTAACTCTGTCAGTTGAATGCACACATTGACAACCATTCAGTTTGATAGCTCCGTTTTGGTTTTAGAAGCAGATATTTCTCTGTACAGCCTATGGTTCCATTCACTCGGGAATATCCCAACGCAGCTCCTAGAAGATACGTGTTTCTGACTCGCTGAATCTCAACATAGATTCAACTCTCATAGGTGAACGAACGCACAGCAGAGCAGTTTCAAGGAAACGTTTCTCCTGAGTTTTAGACGAAGTTTCCTGCTGTTTAGTACGTATGCCGGCATTGGGCTGGAAATACCGGTTTTGGGATTCTGCACAGAAAGGGTTTGCAAACCGCTGAATCCACACGTGAGTTTAACTCTGTCAGTTGAATGCACACATTGACAACCATTCAGTTTGATAGCACACTTTTGGTTTTAGAAGCAGATATTTCTCTGTACAGCCTATGGTCCCATTCACTCGGGAATATCCCAACGCAGCTCCTAGAAGAAACGTGTTTCTGACTCGCTGAATCTCAACATAGATTCAACTCTCTTAGGTGAACGAACGAACAGCAGAGCAGTTTCAAGGAAACGTTGCTCCTGAGTTTTAGACGAAGTTTCCTGCTGTTTAGTACGTATGCCGGCATTGGGCTGGAAATAGCGGTTTTGGGATTCTGAACAGAAAGGGTTTGCAAACCGCTGAATCCACACGTGAGTTTAACTCTGTCAGTTGAATGCACACATTGACAACCATTCAGTTAGATAGCTCCGTTTTGGTTTTAGAAGCAGATATTTCTCTGTACAGCCTATGGTCCCATTCACTCGGGAATATCCCAAAGCAGCTACTAGAAGAAACGCGTTTCTGACTCGCTGATTCTCAACATAGATTCAACTCTCTTAGGTGAACGAACGCACAGCAGAGCAGTTTCAAGGAAACGTTTCTCCTGAGTCTTAGACGAAGTTTCCTGCTGTTTAGTATGTATGCCGGCATTATGATGGAAATACCGGTTTTGGGATTCTGCACAGAAAGGGTTTGCAAACCGCTGAATCCACACGTGAGTTTAACTCTGTCAGTTGAATGCACACATTGACAACCATTCAGTTAGATAGCTCCGTTTTGGTTTTAGAAGCAGATATTTCTCTGTACAGCCTATGGTCCCATTCACTCGGGAATATCCCAACGCAGCTCCTAGAAGAAACGTGTTTCTGACTCGCTGAATCTCAAGATAGATTCAACTCTCTTAGGTGAACGAACGCACAGCAGAGCAGTTTCAAGGAAACGTTTCTCCTGAGTTTTAGACGAAGTTTCCTGCTGTTTAGTACGTATGCCGGCATTGGGCTGGAAATACCGGTTTTGGGATTCTGCACAGAAAGGGTTTGCAAACCGCTGAATCCACACGTGAGTTTAACTCTGTCAGTTGAATGCACACATTGACAACCATTCAGTTTGATAGCACACTTTTGGTTTTAGAAGCAGATATTTCTCTGTACAGCCTATGGTCCCATTCACTCGGGAATATCCCAACGCAGCTCCTAGAAGAAACGTGTTTCTGACTCGCTGAATCTCAACATAGATTCAACTCTCTTAGGTGAACGAACGCACAGCAGAGCAGTTTCAAGGAAACGTTTCTCCTGAGTTTTAGACGAAGTTTCCTGCTGTTTAGTACGGATGCCGGCATTGGGCTGGAAATACCGGTTTTGGGATTCTGCACAGAAAGGGTTTGCAAACCGCTGAATCCACACGTGAGTTTAACTCTGTCAGTTGAATGCACACATTGACAACCATTCAGTTTGATAGCACACATTTGGTTTTAGAAGCAGATATTACTCTGTACAGCCTATGGTCCCATTCACTCGGGAATATCCCAACGCAGCTCCTAGAAGAAACGTGTTTCTGACTCGCTGAATCTCAACATAGATTCAGCTCTCTTAGGTGAACGAACGCACAGCAGAGCAGTTTCAAGGAAACGTTTCTCCTGAGTTTTAGACGAAGTTTCCTGCTGTTTAGTACGGATGCCGGCATTGGGCTGGAAATACCGGTTTTGGGATTCTGCACAGAAAGGGTTTGGAAACCGCTGAATCCACACGTGAGTTTAACTCTGTCAGTTGAATGCACACATTGACAACCATTCAGTTTGATAGCACACTTTTGGTTTTAGAAGCAGATATTACTCTGTACAGCCTATGGTCCCATTCACTCGGGAATATCCCAACGCATCTCCTAGAAGAAACGTGTTTCTGACTCGCTGAATCTCAACATAGATTCAACTCTCTTAGGTGAACGAACGCACAGCAGAGCAGTTTCAAGGAAACGTTTCTCCTGAGTCTTAGACGAAGTTTCCTGCTGTTTAGTACGGATGCCGGCATTGGGCTGGAAATACCGGTTTTGGGATTCTGCACAGAAAGGGTTTGCAAACCGCTGAATCCACACGTGAGTTTAACTCTGTCAGTTGAATGCACACATTGACAACCATTCAGTTAGATAGCTCCGTTTTGGTTTTAGAAGCAGATATTTCTCTGTACAGCCTATGGTCCCATTCACTCGGGAATATCCCAACGCAGCTCCTAGAAGAAACGTGTTTCTGACTCGCTGAATCTCAACATAGATTCAACTCTCTTAGGTGAACGAACGCACAGCAGAGCAGTTTCACGGAAACGTTGCTCCTGAGTTTTAGACGAAGTTTCCTGCTGTTTAGTACGGATGCCGGCATTGGGCTGGAAATACCGGTTTTGGGATTCTGCACAGAAAGGGTTTGCAAACCGCTGAATCCACACGTGAGTTTAACTCTGTCAGTTGAATGCACACATTGACAACCATTCAGTTAGATAGCACACTTTTGGTTTTAGAAGCAGATATTTCTCTGTACAGCCTATGGTCCCATTCACTCGGGAATATCCCAACGCAGCTCCTAGAAGAAACGTGTTTCTGACTCGCTGAATCTCAACATAGATTCAAGTCTCTTAGGTGAACGAACGCACAGCTGAGCAGTTTCAAGGAAACGTTTCTCCTGAGTTTTAGACGAAGTTTCCTGCTGTTTAGTACGGATGCCGGCATTGGGCTGGAAATACCGGTTTTGGGATTCTGCACAGAAAGGGTTTGCAAACCGCTGAATCCACACGTGAGTTTAACTCTGTCAGTTGAATGCACACATTGACAACCATTCAGTTAGATAGCTCCGTTTTGGTTTTAGAAGCAGATATTTCTCTGTACAGCCTATGGTCCCATTCCCTCGGGAATATCCTAACGCAGCTCCTAGAAGAAACGTGTTTCTGACTCGCTGAATCTCAACATAGATTCAACTATCTTAGGTGAACGAACGCACAGCAGAGCAGTTTCAAGGAAACGTTTCTCCTGAGTTTTAGACGAAGTTTCCTGCTGTTTAGTACGGATGCCGGCACTGGGCTGGAAATACCGGTTTTGGGATTCTGCACAGAAAGGGTTTGCAAACCGCTGAATCCACACGTGAGTTTAACTCTGTCAGTTGAATGCACACATTGACAACCATTCAGTTTGATAGCTCCGTTTTGGTTTTAGAAGCAGATATTTCTCTGTACAGCCTATGGTTCCATTCACTCGGGAATATCCCAACGCAGCTCCTAGAAGATACGTGTTTCTGACTCGCTGAATCTCAACATAGATTCAACTCTCTTAGGTGAACGAACGCACAGCAGAGCAGTTTCAAGGAAACGTTTCTCCTGAGTTTTAGACGAAGTTTCCTGCTGTTTAGTACGTATGCCGGCATTGGGCTGGAAATACCGGTTTTGGGATTCTGCACAGAAAGGGTTTGCAAACCGCTGAATCCACACGTGAGTTTAACTCTGTCAGTTGAATGCACACATTGACAACCATTCAGTTTGATAGCACACTTTTGGTTTTAGAAGCAGATATTTCTCTTTACAGCCTATGGTCCCATTCACTCGGGAATATCCCAACGCAGCTCCTAGAAGAAACGTGTTTCTGACTCGCTGAATCTCAACATAGATTCAACTCTCTTAGGTGAACGAACGCACAGCAGAGCAGTTTCAAGGAAACGTTGCTCCTGAGTTTTAGACGAAGTTTCCTGCTGTTTAGTACGTATGCCGGCATTGGGCTGGAAATAGCGGTTTTGGGATTCTGAACAGAAAGGGTTTGCAAACCGCTGAATCCACACGTGAGTTTAACTCTGTCAGTTGAATGCACACATTGACAACCATTCAGTTAGATAGCTCCGTTTTGGTTTTAGAAGCAGATATTTCTCTGTACAGCCTATGGTCCCATTCACTCGGGAATATCCCAACGCAGCTACTAGAAGAAACGTGTTTCTGACTCGCTGAATCTCAACATAGATTCAACTCTCTTAGGTGAACGAACGCACAGCAGAGCAGTTTCAAGGAAACGTTTCTCCTGAGTTTTAGACGAAGTTTCCTGCTGTTTAGTACGTATGCCGGCATTGGGCTGGAAATACCGGTTTTGGGATTCTGCACAGAAAGGGTTTGCAAACCGCTGAATCCACACGTGAGTTTAACTCTGTCAGTTGAATGCACACATTGACAACCATTCAGTTTGATAGCACACTTTTGGTTTTAGAAGCAGATATTTCTCTGTACAGCCTATGGTCCCATTCACTCGGGAATATCCCAACGCAGCTCCTAGAAGAAACGTGTTTCTGACTCGCTGAATCTCAAGATAGATTCAACTCTCTTAGGTGAACGAACGCACAGCAGAGCAGTTTCAAGGAAACGTTTCTCCTGAGTTTTAGACGAAGTTTCCTGCTGTTTAGTACGGATGCCGGCATTGGGCTGGAAATACCGGTTTTGGGATTCTGCACAGAAAGGGTTTGCAAACCGCTGAATCCACACGTGAGTTTAACTCTGTCAGTTGAATGCACACATTGACAACCATTCAGTTTGATAGCACACTTTTGGTTTTAGAAGCAGATATTACTCTGTACAGCCTATGGTCCCATTCACTCGGGAATATCCCAACGCAGCTCCTAGAAGAAACGTGTTTCTGACTCGCTGATTCTCAACATAGATTCAACTCTCTTAGGTGAACGAACGCACAGCAGAGCAGTTTCAAGGAAACGTTTCTCCTGAGTCTTAGACGAAGTTTCCTGCTGTTTAGTATGTATGCCGGCATTAGGCTGGAAATACCGGTTTTGGGATTCTGCACAGAAAGGGTTTGCAAACCGCTGAATCCACACGTGAGTTTAACTCTGTCAGTTGAATGCACACATTGACAACCATTCAGTTAGATAGCTCCGTTTTGGTTTTAGAAGCAGATATTTCTCTGTACAGCCTATGGTCCCATTCACTCGGGAATATCCCAACGCAGCTCCTAGAAGAAACGTGTTTCTGACTCGCTGAATCTCAAGATAGATTCAACTCTCTTAGGTGAACGAACGCACAGCAGAGCAGTTTCAAGGAAACGTTTCTCCTGAGTTTTAGACGAAGTTTCCTGCTGTTTAGTACGTATGCCGGCATTGGGCTGGAAATACCGGTTTTGGGATTCTGCACAGAAAGGGTTTGCAAACCGCTGAATCCACACGTGAGTTTAACTCTGTCAGTTGAATGCACACATTGACAACCATTCAGTTAGATAGCACACTTTTGGTTTTAGAAGCAGATATTTCTCTGTACAGCCTATGGTCCCATTCACTCGGGAATATCCCAACGCAGCTCCTAGAAGAAACGTGTTTCTGACTCGCTGAATCTCAACATAGATTCAACTCTCTTAGGTGAACGAACGCACAGCAGAGCAGTTTCAAGGAAACGTTTCTCCTGAGTCTTAGACGAAGTTTCCTGCTGTTTAGTACGTATGCCGGCATTAGGCTGGAAATACCGGTTTTGGGATTCTGCACAGAAAGGGTTTGCAAACCGCTGAATCCACACGTGAGTTTAACTCTGTCAGTTGAATGCACACATTGACAACCATTCAGTTAGATAGCTCCGTTTTGGTTTTAGAAGCAGATATTTCTCTGTACAGCCTATGGTCCCATTCACTCGGGAATATCCCAACGCAGCTACTAGAAGAAACGTGTTTCTGACTCGCTGAATCTCAACATAGATTCAACTCTCTTAGGTGAACGAACGCACAGCAGAGCAGTTTCAAGGAAACGTTTCTCCTGAGTTTTAGACGAAGTTTCCTGCTGTTTAGTACGTATGCCGGCATTGGGCTGGAAATACCGGTTTTGGGATTCTGCACAGAAAGGGTTTGCAAACCGCTGAATCCACACGTGAGTTTAACTCTGTCAGTTGAATGCACACATTGACAACCATTCAGTTTGATAGCACACTTTTGGTTTTAGAAGCAGATATTTCTCTGTACAGCCTATGGTCCCATTCACTCGGGAATATCCCAACGCAGCTCCTAGAAGAAACGTGTTTCTGACTCGCTGAATCTCAACATAGATTCAACTCTCTTAGGTGAACGAACGCACAGCAGAGCAGTTTCAAGGAAACGTTTCTCCTGAGTTTTAGACGAAGTTTCCTGCTGTTTAGTACGGATGCCGGCATTGGGCTGGAAATACCGGTTTTGGGATTCTGCACAGAAAGGGTTTGCAAACCGCTGAATCCACACGTGAGTTTAACTCTGTCAGTTGAATGCACACATTGACAACCATTCAGTTTGATAGCACACTTTTGGTTTTAGAAGCAGATATTACTCTGTACAGCCTATGGTCCCATTCACTCGGGAATATCCCAACGCAGCTCCTAGAAGAAACGTGTTTCTGACTCGCTGATTCTCAACATAGATTCAACTCTCTTAGGTGAACGAACGCACAGCAGAGCAGTTTCAAGGAAACGTTTCTCCTGAGTCTTAGACGAAGTTTCCTGCTGTTTAGTATGTATGCCGGCATTAGGCTGGAAATACCGGTTTTGGGATTCTGCACAGAAAGGGTTTGCAAACCGCTGAATCCACACGTGAGTTTAACTCTGTCAGTTGAATGCACACATTGACAACCATTCAGTTAGATAGCTCCGTTTTGGTTTTAGAAGCAGATATTTCTCTGTACAGCCTATGGTCCCATTCACTCGGGAATATCCCAACGCAGCTCCTAGAAGAAACGTGTTTCTGACTCGCTGAATCTCAAGATAGATTCAACTCTCTTAGGTGAACGAACGCACAGCAGAGCAGTTTCAAGGAAACGTTTCTCCTGAGTTTTAGACGAAGTTTCCTGCTGTTTAGTACGTATGCCGGCATTGGGCTGGAAATACCGGTTTTGGGATTCTGCACAGAAAGGGTTTGCAAACCGCTGAATCCACACGTGAGTTTAACTCTGTCAGTTGAATGCACACATTGACAACCATTCAGTTAGATAGCACACTTTTGGTTTTAGAAGCAGATATTTCTCTGTACAGCCTATGGTCCCATTCACTCGGGAATATCCCAACGCAGCTCCTAGAAGAAACGTGTTTCTGACTCGCTGAATCTCAACATAGATTCAACTCTCTTAGGTGAACGAACGCACAGCAGAGCAGTTTCAAGGAAACGTTTCTCCTGAGTCTTAGACGAAGTTTCCTGCTGTTTAGTACGTATGCCGGCATTAGGCTGGAAATACCGGTTTTGGGATTCTGCACAGAAAGGGTTTGCAAACCGCTGAATCCACACGTGAGTTTAACTCTGTCAGTTGAATGCACACATTGACAACCATTCAGTTAGATAGCTCCGTTTTGGTTTTAGAAGCAGATATTTCTCTGTACAGCCTATGGTCCCATTCACTCGGGAATATCCCAACGCAGCTCCTAGAAGAAACGTGTTTCTGACTCGCTGAATCTCAACATAGATTCAACTCTCTTAGGTGAACGAACGCACAGCAGAGCAGTTTCAAGGAAACGTTTCTCCTGAGTTTTAGACGAAGTTTCCTGCTGTTTAGTACGTATGCCGGCATTGGGCTGGAAATACCGGTTTTGGGATTCTGCACAGAAAGGGTTTGCAAACCTCTGAATCCACACGTGAGTTTAACTCTGTCAGTTGAATGCACACATTGACAACCATTCAGTTTGATAGCACACTTTTGGTTTTAGAAGCAGATATTTCACTGTACAGCCTATGGTCCCATTCACTCGGGAATATCCCAACGCAGCTCCTAGAAGAAACGTGTTTCTGACTTGCTGAATCTCAACATAGATTCAACTCTCTTAGGTGAACGAACGCACAGCTGAGCAGTTTCAAGGAAACGTTTCTTCTGAGTTTTAGACGAAGTTTCCTGCTGTTTAGTACGGATGCCGGCATTGGGCTGGAAATACCGGTTTTGGGATTCTGCACAGAAAGGGTTTGCAAACCGCTGAATCCACACGTGAGTTTAACTCTGTCAGTTGAATGCACACATTGACAACCATTCAGTTTGATAGCTCCGTTTTGGTTTTAGAAGCAGATATTTCTCTGTACAGCCTATGGTTCCATTCACTCGGGAATATCCCAACGCAGCTCCTAGAAGATACGTGTTTCTGACTCGCTGAATCTCAACATAGATTCAACTCTCTTAGGTGAACGAACGCACAGCAGAGCAGTTTCAAGGAAACGTTTCTCCTGAGTTTTAGACGAAGTTTCCTGCTGTTTAGTACGTATGCCGGCATTGGGCTGGAAATACCGGTTTTGGGATTCTGCACAGAAAGGGTTTGCAAACCGCTGAATCCACACGTGAGTTTAACTCTGTCAGTTGAATGCACACATTGACAACCATTCAGTTTGATAGCACACTTTTGGTTTTAGAAGCAGATATTTCTCTGTACAGCCTATGGTCCCATTCACTCGGGAATATCCCAACGCAGCTCCTAGAAGAAACGTGTTTCTGACTCGCTGAATCTCAACATAGATTCAACTCTCTTAGGTGAACGAACGAACAGCAGAGCAGTTTCAAGGAAACGTTGCTCCTGAGTTTTAGACGAAGTTTCCTGCTGTTTAGTACGTATGCCGGCATTGGGCTGGAAATAGCGGTTTTGGGATTCTGAACAGAAAGGGTTTGCAAACCGCTGAATCCACACGTGAGTTTAACTCTGTCAGTTGAATGCACACATTGACAACCATTCAGTTAGATAGCTCCGTTTTGGTTTTAGAAGCAGATATTTCTCTGTACAGCCTATGGTCCCATTCACTCGGGAATATCCCAAAGCAGCTACTAGAAGAAACGCGTTTCTGACTCGCTGATTCTCAACATAGATTCAACTCTCTTAGGTGAACGAACGCACAGCAGAGCAGTTTCAAGGAAACGTTTCTCCTGAGTCTTAGACGAAGTTTCCTGCTGTTTAGTATGTATGCCGGCATTATGATGGAAATACCGGTTTTGGGATTCTGCACAGAAAGGGTTTGCAAACCGCTGAATCCACACGTGAGTTTAACTCTGTCAGTTGAATGCACACATTGACAACCATTCAGTTAGATAGCTCCGTTTTGGTTTTAGAAGCAGATATTTCTCTGTACAGCCTATGGTCCCATTCACTCGGGAATATCCCAACGCAGCTCCTAGAAGAAACGTGTTTCTGACTCGCTGAATCTCAACATAGATTCAACTCTCTTAGGTGAACGAACGCACAGCAGAGCAGTTTCAAGGAAACGTTTCTCCTGAGTTTTAGACGAAGTTTCCTGCTGTTTAGTACGTATGCCGGCATTGGGCTGGAAATACCGGTTTTGGGATTCTGCACAGAAAGGGTTTGCAAACCTCTGAATCCACACGTGAGTTTAACTCTGTCAGTTGAATGCACACATTGACAACCATTCAGTTAGATAGCACACTTTTGGTTTTAGAAGCAGATATTTCACTGTACAGCCTATGGTCCCATTCACTCGGGAATATCCCAACGCAGCTCCTAGAAGAAACGTGTTTCTGACTTGCTGAATCTCAACATAGATTCAACTCTCTTAGGTGAACGAACGCACAGCTGAGCAGTTTCAAGGAAACGTTTCTTCTGAGTTTTAGACGAAGTTTCCTGCTGTTTAGTACGGATGCCGGCATTGGGCTGGAAATACCGGTTTTGGGATTCTGCACAGAAAGGGTTTGCAAACCGCTGAATCCACACGTGAGTTTAACTCTGTCAGTTGAATGCACACATTGACAACCATTCAGTTTGATAGCTCCGTTTTGGTTTTAGAAGCAGATATTTCTCTGTACAGCCTATGGTTCCATTCACTCGGGAATATCCCAACGCAGCTCCTAGAAGATACGTGTTTCTGACTCGCTGAATCTCAACATAGATTCAACTCTCTTAGGTGAACGAACGCACAGCAGAGCAGTTTCAAGGAAACGTTTCTCCTGAGTTTTAGACGAAGTTTCCTGCTGTTTAGTACGTATGCCGGCATTGGGCTGGAAATACCGGTTTTGGGATTCTGCACAGAAAGGGTTTGCAAACCGCTGAATCCACACGTGAGTTTAACTCTGTCAGTTGAATGCACACATTGACAACCATTCAGTTTGATAGCACACTTTTGGTTTTAGAAGCAGATATTTCTCTGTACAGCCTATGGTCCCATTCACTCGGGAATATCCCAACGCAGCTCCTAGAAGAAACGTGTTTCTGACTCGCTGAATCTCAACATAGATTCAACTCTCTTAGGTGAACGAACGAACAGCAGAGCAGTTTCAAGGAAACGTTGCTCCTGAGTTTTAGACGAAGTTTCCTGCTGTTTAGTACGTATGCCGGCATTGGGCTGGAAATAGCGGTTTTGGGATTCTGAACAGAAAGGGTTTGCAAACCGCTGAATCCACACGTGAGTTTAACTCTGTCAGTTGAATGCACACATTGACAACCATTCAGTTAGATAGCTCCGTTTTGGTTTTAGAAGCAGATATTTCTCTGTACAGCCTATGGTCCCATTCACTCGGGAATATCCCAAAGCAGCTACTAGAAGAAACGCGTTTCTGACTCGCTGATTCTCAACATAGATTCAACTCTCTTAGGTGAACGAACGCACAGCAGAGCAGTTTCAAGGAAACGTTTCTCCTGAGTCTTAGACGAAGTTTCCTGCTGTTTAGTATGTATGCCGGCATTATGATGGAAATACCGGTTTTGGGATTCTGCACAGAAAGGGTTTGCAAACCGCTGAATCCACACGTGAGTTTAACTCTGTCAGTTGAATGCACACATTGACAACCATTCAGTTAGATAGCTCCGTTTTGGTTTTAGAAGCAGATATTTCTCTGTACAGCCTATGGTCCCATTCACTCGGGAATATCCCAACGCAGCTCCTAGAAGAAACGTGTTTCTGACTCGCTGAATCTCAACATAGATTCAACTCTCTTAGGTGAACGAACGCACAGCAGAGCAGTTTCAAGGAAACGTTTCTCCTGAGTTTTAGACGAAGTTTCCTGCTGTTTAGTACGTATGCCGGCATTGGGCTGGAAATACCGGTTTTGGGATTCTGCACAGAAAGGGTTTGCAAACCGCTGAATCCACACGTGAGTTTAACTCTGTCAGTTGAATGCACACATTGACAACCATTCAGTTTGATAGCACACTTTTGGTTTTAGAAGCAGATATTTCTCTGTACAGCCTATGGTCCCATTCACTCGGGAATATCCCAACGCAGCTCCTAGAAGAAACGTGTTTCTGACTCGCTGAATCTCAACATAGATTCAACTCTCTTAGGTGAACGAACGCACAGCAGAGCAGTTTCAAGGAAACGTTTCTCCTGAGTTTTAGACGAAGTTTCCTGCTGTTTAGTACGGATGCCGGCATTGGGGTGGAAATACCGGTTTTGGGATTCTGCACAGAAAGGGTTTGCAAACCGCTGAATCCACACGTGAGTTTAACTCTGTCAGTTGAATGCACACATTGACAACCATTCAGTTTGATAGCACACATTTGGTTTTAGAAGCAGATATTACTCTGTACAGCCTATGGTCCCATTCACTCGGGAATATCCCAACGCAGCTCCTAGAAGAAACGTGTTTCTGACTCGCTGAATCTCAACATAGATTCAGCTCTCTTAGGTGAACGAACGCACAGCAGAGCAGTTTCAAGGAAACGTTTCTCCTGAGTTTTAGACGAAGTTTCCTGCTGTTTAGTACGGATGCCGGCATTGGGCTGGAAATACCGGTTTTGGGATTCTGCACAGAAAGGGTTTGGAAACCGCTGAATCCACACGTGAGTTTAACTCTGTCAGTTGAATGCACACATTGACAACCATTCAGTTTGATAGCACACTTTTGGTTTTAGAAGCAGATATTACTCTGTACAGCCTATGGTCCCATTCACTCGGGAATATCCCAACGCATCTCCTAGAAGAAACGTGTTTCTGACTCGCTGAATCTCAACATAGATTCAACTCTCTTAGGTGAACGAACGCACAGCAGAGCAGTTTCAAGGAAACGTTTCTCCTGAGTCTTAGACGAAGTTTCCTGCTGTTTAGTACGGATGCCGGCATTGGGCTGGAAATACCGGTTTTGGGATTCTGCACAGAAAGGGTTTGCAAACCGCTGAATCCACACGTGAGTTTAACTCTGTCAGTTGAATGCACACATTGACAACCATTCAGTTAGATAGCTCCGTTTTGGTTTTAGAAGCAGATATTTCTCTGTACAGCCTATGGTCCCATTCACTCGGGAATATCCCAACGCAGCTCCTAGAAGAAACGTGTTTCTGACTCGCTGAATCTCAACATAGATTCAACTCTCTTAGGTGAACGAACGCACAGCAGAGCAGTTTCACGGAAACGTTGCTCCTGAGTTTTAGACGAAGTTTCCTGCTGTTTAGTACGGATGCCGGCATTGGGCTGGAAATACCGGTTTTGGGATTCTGCACAGAAAGGGTTTGCAAACCGCTGAATCCACACGTGAGTTTAACTCTGTCAGTTGAATGCACACATTGACAACCATTCAGTTAGATAGCACACTTTTGGTTTTAGAAGCAGATATTTCTCTGTACAGCCTATGGTCCCATTCACTCGGGAATATCCCAACGCAGCTCCTAGAAGAAACGTGTTTCTGACTCGCTGAATCTCAACATAGATTCAAGTCTCTTAGGTGAACGAACGCACAGCTGAGCAGTTTCAAGGAAACGTTTCTCCTGAGTTTTAGACGAAGTTTCCTGCTGTTTAGTACGGATGCCGGCATTGGGCTGGAAATACCGGTTTTGGGATTCTGCACAGAAAGGGTTTGCAAACCGCTGAATCCACACGTGAGTTTAACTCTGTCAGTTGAATGCACACATTGACAACCATTCAGTTAGATAGCTCCGTTTTGGTTTTAGAAGCAGATATTTCTCTGTACAGCCTATGGTCCCATTCCCTCGGGAATATCCTAACGCAGCTCCTAGAAGAAACGTGTTTCTGACTCGCTGAATCTCAACATAGATTCAACTCTCTTAGGTGAACGAACGCACAGCAGAGCAGTTTCAAGGAAACGTTTCTCCTGAGTTTTAGACGAAGTTTCCTGCTGTTTAGTACGGATGCCGGCACTGGGCTGGAAATACCGGTTTTGGGATTCTGCACAGAAAGGGTTTGCAAACCGCTGAATCCACACGTGAGTTTAACTCTGTCAGTTGAATGCACACATTGACAACCATTCAGTTTGATAGCTCCGTTTTGGTTTTAGAAGCAGATATTTCTCTGTACAGCCTATGGTTCCATTCACTCGGGAATATCCCAACGCAGCTCCTAGAAGATACGTGTTTCTGACTCGCTGAATCTCAACATAGATTCAACTCTCTTAGGTGAACGAACGCACAGCAGAGCAGTTTCAAGGAAACGTTTCTCCTGAGTTTTAGACGAAGTTTCCTGCTGTTTAGTACGTATGCCGGCATTGGGCTGGAAATACCGGTTTTGGGATTCTGCACAGAAAGGGTTTGCAAACCGCTGAATCCACACGTGAGTTTAACTCTGTCAGTTGAATGCACACATTGACAACCATTCAGTTTGATAGCACACTTTTGGTTTTAGAAGCAGATATTTCTCTGTACAGCCTATGGTCCCATTCACTCGGGAATATCCCAACGCAGCTCCTAGAAGAAACGTGTTTCTGACTCGCTGAATCTCAACATAGATTCAACTCTCTTAGGTGAACGAACGCACAGCAGAGCAGTTTCAAGGAAACGTTGCTCCTGAGTTTTAGACGAAGTTTCCTGCTGTTTAGTACGTATGCCGGCATTGGGCTGGAAATAGCGGTTTTGGGATTCTGAACAGAAAGGGTTTGCAAACCGCTGAATCCACACGTGAGTTTAACTCTGTCAGTTGAATGCACACATTGACAACCATTCAGTTAGATAGCTCCGTTTTGGTTTTAGAAGCAGATATTTCTCTGTACAGCCTATGGTCCCATTCACTCGGGAATATCCCAACGCAGCTACTAGAAGAAACGTGTTTCTGACTCGCTGAATCTCAACATAGATTCAACTCTCTTAGGTGAACGAACGCACAGCAGAGCAGTTTCAAGGAAACGTTTCTCCTGAGTTTTAGACGAAGTTTCCTGCTGTTTAGTACGTATGCCGGCATTGGGCTGGAAATACCGGTTTTGGGATTCTGCACAGAAAGGGTTTGCAAACCGCTGAATCCACACGTGAGTTTAACTCTGTCAGTTGAATGCACACATTGACAACCATTCAGTTTGATAGCACACTTTTGGTTTTAGAAGCAGATATTTCTCTGTACAGCCTATGGTCCCATTCACTCGGGAATATCCCAACGCAGCTCCTAGAAGAAACGTGTTTCTGACTCGCTGAATCTCAAGATAGATTCAACTCTCTTAGGTGAACGAACGCACAGCAGAGCAGTTTCAAGGAAACGTTTCTCCTGAGTTTTAGACGAAGTTTCCTGCTGTTTAGTACGGATGCCGGCATTGGGCTGGAAATACCGGTTTTGGGATTCTGCACAGAAAGGGTTTGCAAACCGCTGAATCCACACGTGAGTTTAACTCTGTCAGTTGAATGCACACATTGACAACCATTCAGTTTGATAGCACACTTTTGGTTTTAGAAGCAGATATTACTCTGTACAGCCTATGGTCCCATTCACTCGGGAATATCCCAACGCAGCTCCTAGAAGAAACGTGTTTCTGACTCGCTGATTCTCAACATAGATTCAACTCTCTTAGGTGAACGAACGCACAGCAGAGCAGTTTCAAGGAAACGTTTCTCCTGAGTCTTAGACGAAGTTTCCTGCTGTTTAGTATGTATGCCGGCATTAGGCTGGAAATACCGGTTTTGGGATTCTGCACAGAAAGGGTTTGCAAACCGCTGAATCCACACGTGAGTTTAACTCTGTCAGTTGAATGCACACATTGACAACCATTCAGTTAGATAGCTCCGTTTTGGTTTTAGAAGCAGATATTTCTCTGTACAGCCTATGGTCCCATTCACTCGGGAATATCCCAACGCAGCTCCTAGAAGAAACGTGTTTCTGACTCGCTGAATCTCAAGATAGATTCAACTCTCTTAGGTGAACGAACGCACAGCAGAGCAGTTTCAAGGAAACGTTTCTCCTGAGTTTTAGACGAAGTTTCCTGCTGTTTAGTACGTATGCCGGCATTGGGCTGGAAATACCGGTTTTGGGATTCTGCACAGAAAGGGTTTGCAAACCGCTGAATCCACACGTGAGTTTAACTCTGTCAGTTGAATGCACACATTGACAACCATTCAGTTAGATAGCACACTTTTGGTTTTAGAAGCAGATATTTCTCTGTACAGCCTATGGTCCCATTCACTCGGGAATATCCCAACGCAGCTCCTAGAAGAAACGTGTTTCTGACTCGCTGAATCTCAACATAGATTCAACTCTCTTAGGTGAACGAACGCACAGCAGAGCAGTTTCAAGGAAACGTTTCTCCTGAGTCTTAGACGAAGTTTCCTGCTGTTTAGTAGGTATGCCGGCATTAGGCTGGAAATACCGGTTTTGGGATTCTGCACAGAAAGGGTTTGCAAACCGCTGAATCCACACGTGAGTTTAACTCTGTCAGTTGAATGCACACATTGACAACCATTCAGTTAGATAGCTCCGTTTTGGTTTTAGAAGCAGATATTTCTCTGTACAGCCTATGGTCCCATTCACTCGGGAATATCCCAACGCAGCTCCTAGAAGAAACGTGTTTCTGACTCGCTGAATCTCAACATAGATTCAACTCTCTTAGGTGAACGAACGCACAGCAGAGCAGTTTCAAGGAAACGTTTCTCCTGAGTTTTAGACGAAGTTTCCTGCTGTTTAGTACGTATGTCGGCATTGGGCTGGAAATACCGGTTTTGGGATTCTGCACAGAAAGGGTTTGCAAACCTCTGAATCCACACGTGAGTTTAACTCTGTCAGTTGAATGCACACATTGACAACCATTCAGTTAGATAGCACACTTTTGGTTTTAGAAGCAGATATTTCACTGTACAGCCTATGGTCCCATTCACTCGGGAATATCCCAACGCAGCTCCTAGAAGAAACGTGTTTCTGACTTGCTGAATCTCAACATAGATTCAACTCTCTTAGGTGAACGAACGCACAGCTGAGCAGTTTCAAGGAAACGTTTCTCCTGAGTTTTAGACGAAGTTTCCTGCTGTTTAGTACGTATGCCGGCATTGGGCTGGAAATACCGGTTTTGGGATTCTGCACAGAAAGGGTTTGCAAACCGCTGAATCCACACGTGAGTTTAACTCTGTCAGTTGAATGCACACATTGACAACCATTCAGTTAGATAGCTCCGTTTTGGTTTTAGAAGCAGATATTTCTCTGTACAGCCTATGGTCCCATTCCCTCGGGAATATCCTAACGCAGCTCCTTGAAGAAACGTGTTTCTGACTCGCTGAATCTCAACATAGATTCAACTCTCTTAGGTGAACGAACGCACAGCAGAGCAGTTTCAAGGAAACGTCTCTCCTGAGTTTTAGACGAAGTTTCCTGCTGTTTAGTACGGATGCCGGCATTGGGCTGGAAATAGCGGTTTTGGGATTCTGCACAGAAAGGGTTTGCAAACCGCTGAATCCACACGTGAGTTTAACTCTGTCAGTTGAATGCACACATTGACAACCATTCAGTTAGATAGCACACTTTTGGTTTTAGAAGCAGATATTTCTCTGTACAGCCTATGGTCCCATTCACTCGGGAATATCCCAACGCAGCTCCTAGAAGAAACGTGTTTCTGACTCGCTGAATCTCAACATAGATTCAAGTCTCTTAGGTGAACGAACGCACAGCTGAGCAGTTTCAAGGAAACGTTTCTCCTGAGTTTTAGACGAAGTTTCCTGCTGTTTAGTACGGATGCCGGCATTGGGCTGGAAATACCGGTTTTGGGATTCTGCACAGAAAGGGTTTGCAAACCGCTGAATCCACACGTGAGTTTAACTCTGTCAGTTGAATGCACACATTGACAACCATTCAGTTAGATAGCTCCGTTTTGGTTTTAGAAGCAGATATTTCTCTGTACAGCCTATGGTCCCATTCCCTCGGGAATATCCTAACGCAGCTCCTAGAAGAAACGTGTTTCTGACTCGCTGAATCTCAACATAGATTCAACTCTCTTAGGTGAACGAACGCACAGCAGAGCAGTTTCAAGGAAACGTTTCTCCTGAGTTTTAGACGAAGTTTCCTGCTGTTTAGTACGGATGCCGGCACTGGGCTGGAAATACCGGTTTTGGGATTCTGCACAGAAAGGGTTTGCAAACCGCTGAATCCACACGTGAGTTTAACTCTGTCAGTTGAATGCACACATTGACAACCATTCAGTTTGATAGCTCCGTTTTGGTTTTAGAAGCAGATATTTCTCTGTACAGCCTATGGTTCCATTCACTCGGGAATATCCCAACGCAGCTCCTAGAAGATACGTGTTTCTGACTCGCTGAATCTCAACATAGATTCAACTCTCTTAGGTGAACGAACGCACAGCAGAGCAGTTTCAAGGAAACGTTTCTCCTGAGTTTTAGACGAAGTTTCCTGCTGTTTAGTACGTATGCCGGCATTGGGCTGGAAATACCGGTTTTGGGATTCTGCACAGAAAGGGTTTGCAAACCGCTGAATCCACACGTGAGTTTAACTCTGTCAGTTGAATGCACACATTGACAACCATTCAGTTTGATAGCACACTTTTGGTTTTAGAAGCAGATATTTCTCTGTACAGCCTATGGTCCCATTCACTCGGGAATATCCCAACGCAGCTCCTAGAAGAAACGTGTTTCTGACTCGCTGAATCTCAACATAGATTCAACTCTCTTAGGTGAACGAACGCACAGCAGAGCAGTTTCAAGGAAACGTTGCTCCTGAGTTTTAGACGAAGTTTCCTGCTGTTTAGTACGTATGCCGGCATTGGGCTGGAAATAGCGGTTTTGGGATTCTGAACAGAAAGGGTTTGCAAACCGCTGAATCCACACGTGAGTTTAACTCTGTCAGTTGAATGCACACATTGACAACCATTCAGTTAGATAGCTCCGTTTTGGTTTTAGAAGCAGATATTTCTCTGTACAGCCTATGGTCCCATTCACTCGGGAATATCCCAACGCAGCTACTAGAAGAAACGTGTTTCTGACTCGCTGAATCTCAACATAGATTCAACTCTCTTAGGTGAACGAACGCACAGCAGAGCAGTTTCAAGGAAACGTTTCTCCTGAGTTTTAGACGAAGTTTCCTGCTGTTTAGTACGTATGCCGGCATTGGGCTGGAAATACCGGTTTTGGGATTCTGCACAGAAAGGGTTTGCAAACCGCTGAATCCACACGTGAGTTTAACTCTGTCAGTTGAATGCACACATTGACAACCATTCAGTTTGATAGCACACTTTTGGTTTTAGAAGCAGATATTTCTCTGTACAGCCTATGGTCCCATTCACTCGGGAATATCCCAACGCAGCTCCTAGAAGAAACGTGTTTCTGACTCGCTGAATCTCAAGATAGATTCAACTCTCTTAGGTGAACGAACGCACAGCAGAGCAGTTTCAAGGAAACGTTTCTCCTGAGTTTTAGACGAAGTTTCCTGCTGTTTAGTACGGATGCCGGCATTGGGCTGGAAATACCGGTTTTGGGATTCTGCACAGAAAGGGTTTGCAAACCGCTGAATCCACACGTGAGTTTAACTCTGTCAGTTGAATGCACACATTGACAACCATTCAGTTTGATAGCACACTTTTGGTTTTAGAAGCAGATATTACTCTGTACAGCCTATGGTCCCATTCACTCGGGAATATCCCAACGCAGCTCCTAGAAGAAACGTGTTTCTGACTCGCTGATTCTCAACATAGATTCAACTCTCTTAGGTGAACGAACGCACAGCAGAGCAGTTTCAAGGAAACGTTTCTCCTGAGTCTTAGACGAAGTTTCCTGCTGTTTAGTATGTATGCCGGCATTAGGCTGGAAATACCGGTTTTGGGATTCTGCACAGAAAGGGTTTGCAAACCGCTGAATCCACACGTGAGTTTAACTCTGTCAGTTGAATGCACACATTGACAACCATTCAGTTAGATAGCTCCGTTTTGGTTTTAGAAGCAGATATTTCTCTGTACAGCCTATGGTCCCATTCACTCGGGAATATCCCAACGCAGCTCCTAGAAGAAACGTGTTTCTGACTCGCTGAATCTCAAGATAGATTCAACTCTCTTAGGTGAACGAACGCACAGCAGAGCAGTTTCAAGGAAACGTTTCTCCTGAGTTTTAGACGAAGTTTCCTGCTGTTTAGTACGTATGCCGGCATTGGGCTGGAAATACCGGTTTTGGGATTCTGCACAGAAAGGGTTTGCAAACCGCTGAATCCACACGTGAGTTTAACTCTGTCAGTTGAATGCACACATTGACAACCATTCAGTTAGATAGCACACTTTTGGTTTTAGAAGCAGATATTTCTCTGTACAGCCTATGGTCCCATTCACTCGGGAATATCCCAACGCAGCTCCTAGAAGAAACGTGTTTCTGACTCGCTGAATCTCAACATAGATTCAACTCTCTTAGGTGAACGAACGCACAGCAGAGCAGTTTCAAGGAAACGTTTCTCCTGAGTCTTAGACGAAGTTTCCTGCTGTTTAGTACGTATGCCGGCATTAGGCTGGAAATACCGGTTTTGGGATTCTGCACAGAAAGGGTTTGCAAACCGCTGAATCCACACGTGAGTTTAACTCTGTCAGTTGAATGCACACATTGACAACCATTCAGTTAGATAGCTCCGTTTTGGTTTTAGAAGCAGATATTTCTCTGTACAGCCTATGGTCCCATTCACTCGGGAATATCCCAACGCAGCTCCTAGAAGAAACGTGTTTCTGACTCGCTGAATCTCAACATAGATTCAACTCTCTTAGGTGAACGAACGCACAGCAGAGCAGTTTCAAGGAAACGTTTCTCCTGAGTTTTAGACGAAGTTTCCTGCTGTTTAGTACGTATGTCGGCATTGGGCTGGAAATACCGGTTTTGGGATTCTGCACAGAAAGGGTTTGCAAACCTCTGAATCCACACGTGAGTTTAACTCTGTCAGTTGAATGCACACATTGACAACCATTCAGTTAGATAGCACACTTTTGGTTTTAGAAGCAGATATTTCACTGTACAGCCTATGGTCCCATTCACTCGGGAATATCCCAACGCAGCTCCTAGAAGAAACGTGTTTCTGACTTGCTGAATCTCAACATAGATTCAACTCTCTTAGGTGAACGAACGCACAGCTGAGCAGTTTCAAGGAAACGTTTCTCCTGAGTTTTAGACGAAGTTTCCTGCTGTTTAGTACGTATGCCGGCATTGGGCTGGAAATACCGGTTTTGGGATTCTGCACAGAAAGGGTTTGCAAACCGCTGAATCCACACGTGAGTTTAACTCTGTCAGTTGAATGCACACATTGACAACCATTCAGTTAGATAGCTCCGTTTTGGTTTTAGAAGCAGATATTTCTCTGTACAGCCTATGGTCCCATTCCCTCGGGAATATCCTAACGCAGCTCCTTGAAGAAACGTGTTTCTGACTCGCTGAATCTCAACATAGATTCAACTCTCTTAGGTGAACGAACGCACAGCAGAGCAGTTTCAAGGAAACGTCTCTCCTGAGTTTTAGACGAAGTTTCCTGCTGTTTAGTACGGATGCCGGCATTGGGCTGGAAATACCGGTTTTGGGATTCTGCACAGAAAGGGTTTGCAAACCGCTGAATCCACACGTGAGTTTAACTCTGTCAGTTGAATGCACACATTGACAACCATTCAGTTTGATAGCTCCGTTTTGGTTTTAGAAGCAGATATTTCTCTGTACAGCCTATGGTTCCATTCACTCGGGAATATCCCAACGCAGCTCCTAGAAGAAACGTGTTTCTGACTCGCTGAATCTCAACATAGATTCAACTCTCTTAGGTGAACGAACGCACAGCAGAGCAGTTTCAAGGAAACGTTGCTCCTGAGTTTTAGACGAAGTTTCCTGCTGTTTAGTTCGGATGCCGGCATTGGGCTGGAAATAGCGGTTTTGGGATTCTGCACAGAAAGGGTTTGCAAACCGCTGAATCCACACGTGAGTTTAACTCTGTCAGTTGAATGCACACATTGACAACCATTCAGTTTGATAGCACACTTTTGGTTTTAGAAGCAGATATTTCTCTGTACAGCCTATGGTCCCATTCACTCGGGAATATCCCAACGCAGCTCCTAGAAGAAACGTGTTTCTGACTCGCTGAATCTCAACATAGATTCAACTCTCTTAGGTGAACGAAGGCACAGCAGAGCAGTTTCAAGGAAACGTTTCTCCTGAGTCTTAGACGAAGTTTCCTGCTGTTTAGTACGGATGCCGGCATTGGGCTGGAAATACCGGTTTTGGGATTCTGCACAGAAAGGGTTTGCAAACCGCTGAATCCACACGTGAGTTTAACTCTGTCAGTTGAATGCACACATTGACAACCATTCAGTTAGATAGCTCCGTTTTGGTTTTAGAAGCAGATATTTCTCTGTACAGCCTATGGTCCCATTCACTCGGGAATATCCCAACGCAGCTCCTAGAAGAAACGTGTTTCTGACTCGCTGAATCTCAACATAGATTCAACTCTCTTAGGTGAACGAACGCACAGCAGAGCAGTTTCAAGGAAACGTTGCTCCTGAGTTTTAGACGAAGTTTCCTGCTGTTTAGTACGTATGCCGGCATTGGGCTGGAAATAGCGGTTTTGGGATTCTGCACAGAAAGGGTTTGCAAAACGCTGAATCCACACGTGAGTTTAACTTTGTCAGTTGAATGCACACATTGACAACCATTCAGTTAGATAGCACACTTTTGGTTTTAGAAGCAGATATTTCTCTGTACAGTCTCTGGTCCCATTCACTCGGGAATATCCCAACGCAGCTCCTAGAAGAAACGTGTTTCTGACTCGCTGAATCTCAACATAGATTCAACTCTCTTAGGTGAACGAACGCACAGCAGAGCAGTTTCACGGAAACGTTGCTCCTGAGTTTTAGACGAAGTTTCCTGCTGTTTAGTACGTATGCCGGCATTGGGCTGGAAATACCGGTTTTGGGATTCTGCACAGAAAGGGTTTGCAAACCGCTGAATCCACACGTGAGTTTAACTCTGTCAGTTGAATGCACACATTGACAACCATTCAGTTAGATAGCTCCGTTTTGGTTTTAGAAGCAGATATTTCTCTGTACAGCCTATGGTCCCATTCCCTCGGGAATATCCTAACGCAGCTCCTAGAAGAAACGTGTTTCTGACTCGCTGAATCTCAACATAGATTCAACTCTCTTAGGTGAACGAACGCACAGCAGAGCAGTTTCAAGGAAACGTCTCTCCTGAGTTTTAGACGAAGTTTCCTGCTGTTTAGTACGGATGCCGGCATTGGGCTGGAAATACCGGTTTTGGGATTCTGCACAGAAAGGGTTTGCAAACCGCTGAATCCACACGTGAGTTTAACTCTGTCAGTTGAATGCACACATTGACAACCATTCAGTTTGATAGCTCCGTTTTGGTTTTAGAAGCAAATATTTCTCTGTACAGCCTATGGTCCCATTCACTCGGGAATATCCCAACGCAGCTCCTTGAAGAAACGTGTTTCTGACTCGCTGAATCTCAACATAGATTCAACGCTCTTAGGTGAACGAACGCACAGCAGAGCAGTTTCAAGGAAACGTTGCTCCTGAGTTTTAGACGAAGTTTCCTGCTGTTTAGTACGTATGCCGGTATTGGGCTGGAAATAGCGGTTTTGGGATTCTGCACAGAAAGGGTTTGCAAACCGCTGAATCCACACGTGAGTTTAACTCTGTCAGTTGAATGCACACATTGACAACCATTCAGTTAGATAGCACACTTTTGGTTTTAGAAGCAGATATTTCTCTGTACAGCCTCTGGTCCCATTCACTCGGGAATATCCCAACGCAGCTCCTAGAAGAAACGTGTTTCTGACTCGCTGAATCTCAACATAGATTCAACTCTCTTGGGTGAACGAACGCACAGCAGAGCAGTTTCACGGAAACGTTGCTCCTGAGTTTTAGACGAAGTTTCCTGCTGTTTAGTACGGATGCCGGCATTGGGCTGGAAATACCGGTTTTGTGATTCTGCACAGAAAGGGTTTGCAAACCGCTGAATCCACACGTGAGTTTAACTCTGTCAGTTGAATGCACACATTGACAACCATTCAGTTAGATAGCACACTTTTGGTTTTAGAAGCAGATATTTCTCTGTACAGCCTATGGTCCCATTCACTCGGGAATATCCCAACGCAGCTCCTAGAAGAAACGTGTTTCTGACTCGCTGAATCTCAACATAGATTCAACTCTCTTAGGTGAACGAACGCACAGCAGAGCAGTTTCAAGGAAACGTTTCTCCTGAGTTTTAGACGAAGTTTCCTGCTGTTTAGTACGTATGCCGGCATTGGGCTGGAAATACCGGTTTTGGGATTCTGCACAGAAAGGGTTTGCAAACCGCTGAATCCACACGTGAGTTTAACTCTGTCAGTTGAATGCACACATTGACAACCATTCAGTTAGATAGCTCCTTTTTGGTTTTAGAAGCAGATATTTCTCTGTACAGCCTATGGTCCCATTCCCTCGGGAATATCCTAACGCAGCTCCTAGAAGAAACGTGTTTCTGACTCGCTGAATCTCAACATAGATTCAACTCTCTTAGGTGAACGAACGCACAGCAGAGCAGTTTCAAGGAAACGTTTCTCCTGAGTTTTAGACGAAGTTTCCTGCTGTTTAGTACGGATGCCGGCATTGGGCTGGACATACCGGTTTTGGGATTCTGCACAGAAATGGTTTGCAAACCGCTGAATCCACACGTGAGTTTAACTCTGTCAGTTGAATGCACACATTGACAACCATTCAGTTAGATAGCTCCGTTTTGGTTTTAGAAGCAGATATTTCTCTGTACAGCCTATGGTTCCATTCACTCAGGAATATCCCAACGCAGCTCCTAGCATAAACGTGTTTCTGACTCGCTGAATCTCAACATAGTTTCAACTCTCTTAGGTGAACGAACGCACAGCAGAGCAGTTTCAAGGAAACGTTTCTCCTGAGTTTTAGACGAAGTTTCCTGCTGTTTAGTACGGATGCCGGCATTGAGCTGGAATTACCGGTTTTGGGATTCTGCACAGAAAGGGTTTGTAAACCGCTGAATCCAAACGTGAGTTTAACTCTGTCAGTTGAATGCACACATTGACAACCATTCAGTTTGATAGCACACTTTTGGTTTTAGAAGCAGATATTTCTCTGTACAGCCTATGGTCCCATTCACTCGGGAATATCCCAACGCAGCTCCTAGAAGAAACGTGTTTCTGACTCGCTGAATCTCAACATAGATTCAACTCTCTTAGTTGAACGAACGCACAGCAGAGCAGTTTCAAGGAAACGTTTCTCCTGAGTTTTAGACGAAGTTTCCTGCTGTTTAGTACGTATGCCGGCATTGGGCTGGAAATACCGGTTTTGGGATTCTGCACAGAAAGGGTTTGCAAACTGCTGAATCCACACGTGAGTTTAACTCTGTCAGTTGAATGCACACATTGACAACCATTCAGTTAGATAGCTCCGTTTTGGTTTTAGAAGCAGATATTTCTCTGTACAGCCTATGGTCCCATTCACTCGGGAATATCCCAACGCAGCTCCTAGAAGAAACGTGTTTCTGACTCGCTGAATCTCAACATAGATTCAACTCTCTTAGGTGAACGAACGCACAGCAGAGCAGTTTCAAGGAAACGTTTCTCCTGAGTTTTAGACGAAGTTTCCTGCTGTTTAGTACGGATGCCGGCATTGGGCTGGAAATACCGGCTTTGGGATTCTGCACAGAAAGGGTTTGCAAACCGCTGAATCCACACGTGAGTTTAACTCTGTCAGTTGAATGCACACATTGACAACCATTCAGTTTGATAGCACACTTTTGGTTTTAGAAGCAGATATTTCTCTGTACAGCCTATGGTCCCATTCACTCGGGAATATCCCAACGCAGCTCCTAGAAGAAACGTGTTTCTGACTCGCTGAATCTCAACATAGATTCAACTCTCTTAGGTGAACGAACGCACAGCAGAGCAGTTTCAAGGAAACGTTTCTCCTGAGTTTTAGAC
Source organism: Aotus nancymaae (assembly GCF_030222135.1). Lineage (NCBI taxonomy): Eukaryota > Metazoa > Chordata > Mammalia > Primates > Aotidae > Aotus > Aotus nancymaae. Next base: position 558,857 of record NW_026988464.1, read on the forward strand.
GAAGTTTCCTGCTGTTTAGTACGTATGCCGGCATTGGGCCGGAAATACCGGTTTTGGGATTCTGCACAGAAAGGGTTTGCAAACCGCTGAATCCACACGTGAGTTTAACTCTGTCAGTTGAATGCACACATTGACAACCATTCAGTTAGATAGCTCCGTTTTGGTTTTAGAAGCAGATATTTCTCTGTACAGCCTGTGGTCCCATTCACTCGGGAATATCCCAACGCAGCTCCTAGAAGAAACGTGTTTCTGACTCGCTGAATCTCAACATAGATTCAACTCTCTTAGGTGAACGAACGCACAGCAGAGCAGTTTCAAGGAAACGTTTCTCCTGAGTTTTAGACGAAGTTTCCTGCTGTTTAGTACGGATGCCGGCATTGGCGTGGAAATACCGGCTTTGGGATTCTGCACAGAAAGGGTTTGCAAACCGCTGAATCCACACGTGAGTTTAACTCTGTCAGTTGAATGCACACATTGACAACCATTCAGTTTGATAGCACACTTTTGGTTTTAGAAGCAGATATTTCTCTGTACAGCCTATGGTCCCATTCACTCGGGAATATCCCAACGCAGCTCCTAGAAGAAACGTGTTTCTGACTCGCTGAATCTCAACATAGATTCAACTCTCTTAGGTGAACGAACGCACAGCAGAGCAGTTTCAAGGAAACGTTTCTCCTGAGTTTTAGACGAAGTTTCCTGCTGTTTAGTATGGATGCCGGCATTGGGCTGGAAATACCGGTTTTGGGATTCTGCACAGAAAGGGTTTGCAAACCGCTGAATCCACACGTGAGTTTAACTCTGTCAGTTGAATGCACACATTGACAACCATTCAGTTAGATAGCTCCGTTTTGGTTTTAGAAGCAGATATTTCTCTGTACAGCCTATGGTCCCATTCACTCGGGAATATCCCAACGCAGCTCCTAGAAGAAACGTGTTTCTGACTCGCTGAATCTCAACATAGATTCAACTCTCTTAGGTGAACGAACGCACAGCAGAGCAGTTTCAAGGAAACGTTTCTCCTGAGTTTTAGACGAAGTTTCCTGCTGTTTAGTACGTATGCCGGCATTGGGCTGGAAATACCGGTTTTGGGATTCTGCACAGAAAGGGTTTGCAAACCGCTGAATCCACACGTGAGTTTAACTCTGTCAGTTGAATGCACACATTGACAACCATTCAGTTTGATAGCACACTTTTGGTTTTAGAAGCAGATATTTCTCTGTACAGCCTATGGTCCCATTCACTCGGGAATATCCCAACGCAGCTCCTAGAAGAAACGTGTTTCTGACTCGCTGAATCTCAACATAGATTCAACTCTCTTAGGTGAACGAACGCACAGCAGAGCAGTTTCAAGGAAACGTTTCTACTGAGTTTTAGACGAAGTTTCCTGCTGTTTAGTACGGATGCCGGCATTGGGCTGGAAATACCGGTTTTGGGATTCTGCACAGAAAGGGTTTGCAAACCGCTGAATCCACACGTGAGTTTAACTCTGTCAGTTGAATGCACACATTGACAACCATTCAGTTTGATAGCACACATTTGGTTTTAGAAGCAGATATTACTCTGTACAGCCTATGGTCCCATTCACTCGGGAATATCCCAACGCAGCTCCTAGAAGAAACGTGTTTCTGACTCGCTGAATCTCAACATAGATTCAGCTCTCTTAGGTGAACGAACGCACAGCAGAGCAGTTTCAAGGAAACGTTTCTCCTGAGTTTTAGACGAAGTTTCCTGCTGTTTAGTACGGATGCCGGCATTGGGCTGGAAATACCGGTTTTGGGATTCTGCACAGAAAGGGTTTGCAAACCGCTGAATCCACACGTGAGTTTAACTCTGTCAGTTGAATGCACACATTGACAACCATTCAGTTAGATAGCTCCGTTTTGGTTTTAGAAGCAGATATTACTCTGTACAGCCTATGGTCCCATTCACTCGGGAATATCCCAACGCAGCTCCTAGAAGAAACGTGTTTCTGACTCGCTGAATCTCAACATAGATTCAACTCTCTTAGGTGAACGAACGCACAGCAGAGCAGTTTCAAGGAAACGTTTCTCCTGAGTCTTAGACGAAGTTTCCTGCTGTTTAGTACGTATGCCGGCATTAGGCTGGAAATACCGGTTTTGGGATTCTGCACAGAAAGGGTTTGCAAACCGCTGAATCCACACGTGAGTTTAACTCTGTCAGTTGAATGCACACATTGACAACCATTCAGTTAGATAGCTCCGTTTTGGTTTTAGAAGCAGATATTTCTCTGTACAGCCTATGATCCCATTCACTCGGGAATATCCCAACGCAGCTCCTAGAAGAAACGTGTTTCTGACTCGCTGAATCTCAACATAGATTCAACTCTCTTAGGTGAACGAACGCACAGCAGAGCAGTTTCACGGAAACGTTGCTCCTGAGTTTTAGACGAAGTTTCCTGCTGTTTAGTACGGATGCCGGCATTGGGCTGGAAATACCGGTTTTGGGATTCTGCACAGAAAGGGTTTGCAAACCGCTGAATCCACACGTGAGTTTAACTCTGTCAGTTGAATGCACACATTGACAACCATTCAGTTAGATAGCACACTTTTGGTTTTAGAAGCAGATATTTCTCTGTACAGCCTATGGTCCCATTCACTCGGGAATATCCCAACGCAGCTCCTAGAAGAAACGTGTTTCTGACTCGCTGAATCTCAACATAGATTCAAGTCTCTTAGGTGAACGAACGCACAGCTGAGCAGTTTCAAGGAAACGTTTCTCCTGAGTTTTAGACGAAGTTTCCTGCTGTTTAGTACGGATGCCGGCATTGGGCTGGAAATACCGGTTTTGGGATTCTGCACAGAAAGGGTTTGCAAACCGCTGAATCCACACGTGAGTTTAACTCTGTCAGTTGAATGCACACATTGACAACCATTCAGTTAGATAGCTCCGTTTTGGTTTTAGAAGCAGATATTTCTCTGTACAGCCTATGGTCCCATTCCCTCGGGAATATCCTAACGCAGCTCCTAGAAGAAACGTGTTTCTGACTCGCTGAATCTCAACATAGATTCAACTCTCTTAGGTGAACGAACGCACAGCAGAGCAGTTTCAAGGAAACGTTTCTCCTGAGTTTTAGACGAAGTTTCCTGCTGTTTAGTACGGATGCCGGCATTGGGCTGGAAATACCGGTTTTGGGATTCTGCACAGAAAGGGTTTGCAAACCGCTGAATCCACACGTGAGTTTAACTCTGTCAGTTGAATGCACACATTGACAACCATTCAGTTTGATAGCTCCGTTTTGGTTTTAGAAGCAGATATTTCTCTGTACAGCCTATGGTTCCATTCACTCGGGAATATCCCAACGCAGCTCCTAGAAGATACGTGTTTCTGACTCGCTGAATCTCAACATAGATTCAACTCTCTTAGGTGAACGAACGCACAGCAGAGCAGTTTCAAGGAAACGTTTCTCCTGAGTTTTAGACGAAGTTTCCTGCTGTTTAGTACGTATGCCGGCATTGGGCTGGAAATACCGGTTTTGGGATTCTGCACAGAAAGGGTTTGCAAACCGCTGAATCCACACGTGAGTTTAACTCTGTCAGTTGAATGCACACATTGACAACCATTCAGTTTGATAGCACACTTTTGGTTTTAGAAGCAGATATTTCTCTGTACAGCCTATGGTCCCATTCACTCGGGAATATCCCAACGCAGCTCCTAGAAGAAACGTGTTTCTGACTCGCTGAATCTCAACATAGATTCAACTCTCTTAGGTGAACGAACGAACAGCAGAGCAGTTTCAAGGAAACGTTGCTCCTGAGTTTTAGACGAAGTTTCCTGCTGTTTAGTACGTATGCCGGCATTGGGCTGGAAATAGCGGTTTTGGGATTCTGAACAGAAAGGGTTTGCAAACCGCTGAATCCACACGTGAGTTTAACTCTGTCAGTTGAATGCACACATTGACAACCATTCAGTTAGATAGCTCCGTTTTGGTTTTAGAAGCAGATATTTCTCTGTACAGCCTATGGTCCCATTCACTCGGGAATATCCCAAAGCAGCTACTAGAAGAAACGCGTTTCTGACTCGCTGATTCTCAACATAGATTCAACTCTCTTAGGTGAACGAACGCACAGCAGAGCAGTTTCAAGGAAACGTTTCTCCTGAGTCTTAGACGAAGTTTCCTGCTGTTTAGTATGTATGCCGGCATTATGATGGAAATACCGGTTTTGGGATTCTGCACAGAAAGGGTTTGCAAACCGCTGAATCCACACGTGAGTTTAACTCTGTCAGTTGAATGCACACATTGACAACCATTCAGTTAGATAGCTCCGTTTTGGTTTTAGAAGCAGATATTTCTCTGTACAGCCTATGGTCCCATTCACTCGGGAATATCCCAACGCAGCTCCTAGAAGAAACGTGTTTCTGACTCGCTGAATCTCAAGATAGATTCAACTCTCTTAGGTGAACGAACGCACAGCAGAGCAGTTTCAAGGAAACGTTTCTCCTGAGTTTTAGACGAAGTTTCCTGCTGTTTAGTACGTATGCCGGCATTGGGCTGGAAATACCGGTTTTGGGATTCTGCACAGAAAGGGTTTGCAAACCGCTGAATCCACACGTGAGTTTAACTCTGTCAGTTGAATGCACACATTGACAACCATTCAGTTTGATAGCACACTTTTGGTTTTAGAAGCAGATATTTCTCTGTACAGCCTATGGTCCCATTCACTCGGGAATATCCCAACGCAGCTCCTAGAAGAAACGTGTTTCTGACTCGCTGAATCTCAACATAGATTCAACTCTCTTAGGTGAACGAACGCACAGCAGAGCAGTTTCAAGGAAACGTTTCTCCTGAGTTTTAGACGAAGTTTCCTGCTGTTTAGTACGGATGCCGGCATTGGGGTGGAAATACCGGTTTTGGGATTCTGCACAGAAAGGGTTTGCAAACCGCTGAATCCACACGTGAGTTTAACTCTGTCAGTTGAATGCACACATTGACAACCATTCAGTTTGATAGCACACATTTGGTTTTAGAAGCAGATATTACTCTGTACAGCCTATGGTCCCATTCACTCGGGAATATCCCAACGCAGCTCCTAGAAGAAACGTGTTTCTGACTCGCTGAATCTCAACATAGATTCAGCTCTCTTAGGTGAACGAACGCACAGCAGAGCAGTTTCAAGGAAACGTTTCTCCTGAGTTTTAGACGAAGTTTCCTGCTGTTTAGTACGGATGCCGGCATTGGGCTGGAAATACCGGTTTTGGGATTCTGCACAGAAAGGGTTTGGAAACCGCTGAATCCACACGTGAGTTTAACTCTGTCAGTTGAATGCACACATTGACAACCATTCAGTTTGATAGCACACTTTTGGTTTTAGAAGCAGATATTACTCTGTACAGCCTATGGTCCCATTCACTCGGGAATATCCCAACGCATCTCCTAGAAGAAACGTGTTTCTGACTCGCTGAATCTCAACATAGATTCAACTCTCTTAGGTGAACGAACGCACAGCAGAGCAGTTTCAAGGAAACGTTTCTCCTGAGTCTTAGACGAAGTTTCCTGCTGTTTAGTACGGATGCCGGCATTGGGCTGGAAATACCGGTTTTGGGATTCTGCACAGAAAGGGTTTGCAAACCGCTGAATCCACACGTGAGTTTAACTCTGTCAGTTGAATGCACACATTGACAACCATTCAGTTAGATAGCTCCGTTTTGGTTTTAGAAGCAGATATTTCTCTGTACAGCCTATGGTCCCATTCACTCGGGAATATCCCAACGCAGCTCCTAGAAGAAACGTGTTTCTGACTCGCTGAATCTCAACATAGATTCAACTCTCTTAGGTGAACGAACGCACAGCAGAGCAGTTTCACGGAAACGTTGCTCCTGAGTTTTAGACGAAGTTTCGTGCTGTTTAGTACGGATGCCGGCATTGGGCTGGAAATACCGGTTTTGGGATTCTGCACAGAAAGGGTTTGCAAACCGCTGAATCCACACGTGAGTTTAACTCTGTCAGTTGAATGCACACATTGACAACCATTCAGTTAGATAGCACACTTTTGGTTTTAGAAGCAGATATTTCTCTGTACAGCCTATGGTCCCATTCACTCGGGAATATCCCAACGCAGCTCCTAGAAGAAACGTGTTTCTGACTCGCTGAATCTCAACATAGATTCAAGTCTCTTAGGTGAACGAACGCACAGCTGAGCAGTTTCAAGGAAACGTTTCTCCTGAGTTTTAGACGAAGTTTCCTGCTGTTTAGTACGGATGCCGGCATTGGGCTGGAAATACCGGTTTTGGGATTCTGCACAGAAAGGGTTTGCAAACCGCTGAATCCACACGTGAGTTTAACTCTGTCAGTTGAATGCACACATTGACAACCATTCAGTTAGATAGCTCCGTTTTGGTTTTAGAAGCAGATATTTCTCTGTACAGCCTATGGTCCCATTCCCTCGGGAATATCCTAACGCAGCTCCTAGAAGAAACGTGTTTCTGACTCGCTGAATCTCAACATAGATTCAACTCTCTTAGGTGAACGAACGCACAGCAGAGCAGTTTCAAGGAAACGTTTCTCCTGAGTTTTAGACGAAGTTTCCTGCTGTTTAGTACGGATGCCGGCACTGGGCTGGAAATACCGGTTTTGGGATTCTGCACAGAAAGGGTTTGCAAACCGCTGAATCCACACGTGAGTTTAACTCTGTCAGTTGAATGCACACATTGACAACCATTCAGTTAGATAGCTCCGTTTTGGTTTTAGAAGCAGATATTTCTCTGTACAGCCTATGGTCCCATTCACTCGGGAATATCCCAACGCAGCTCCTAGAAGAAACGTGTTTCTGACTCGCTGAATCTCAAGATAGATTCAACTCTCTTAGGTGAACGAACGCACAGCAGAGCAGTTTCAAGGAAACGTTTCTCCTGAGTTTTAGACGAAGTTTCCTGCTGTTTAGTACGTATGCCGGCATTGGGCTGGAAATACCGGTTTTGGGATTCTGCACAGAAAGGGTTTGCAAACCGCTGAATCCACACGTGAGTTTAACTCTGTCAGTTGAATGCACACATTGACAACCATTCAGTTAGATAGCACACTTTTGGTTTTAGAAGCAGATATTTCTCTGTACAGCCTATGGTCCCATTCACTCGGGAATATCCCAACGCAGCTCCTAGAAGAAACGTGTTTCTGACTCGCTGAATCTCAACATAGATTCAACTCTCTTAGGTGAACGAACGCACAGCAGAGCAGTTTCAAGGAAACGTTTCTCCTGAGTCTTAGACGAAGTTTCCTGCTGTTTAGTACGTATGCCGGCATTAGGCTGGAAATACCGGTTTTGGGATTCTGCACAGAAAGGGTTTGCAAACCGCTGAATCCACACGTGAGTTTAACTCTGTCAGTTGAATGCACACATTGACAACCATTCAGTTAGATAGCTCCGTTTTGGTTTTAGAAGCAGATATTTCTCTGTACAGCCTATGGTCCCATTCACTCGGGAATATCCCAACGCAGCTCCTAGAAGAAACGTGTTTCTGACTCGCTGAATCTCAACATAGATTCAACTCTCTTAGGTGAACGAACGCACAGCAGAGCAGTTTCAAGGAAACGTTTCTCCTGAGTTTTAGACGAAGTTTCCTGCTGTTTAGTACGTATGCCGGCATTGGGCTGGAAATACCGGTTTTGGGATTCTGCACAGAAAGGGTTTGCAAACCTCTGAATCCACACGTGAGTTTAACTCTGTCAGTTGAATGCACACATTGACAACCATTCAGTTAGATAGCACACTTTTGGTTTTAGAAGCAGATATTTCACTGTACAGCCTATGGTCCCATTCACTCGGGAATATCCCAACGCAGCTCCTAGAAGAAACGTGTTTCTGACTTGCTGAATCTCAACATAGATTCAACTCTCTTAGGTGAACGAACGCACAGCTGAGCAGTTTCAAGGAAACGTTTCTCCTGAGTTTTAGACGAAGTTTCCTGCTGTTTAGTACGGATGCCGGCATTGGGCTGGAAATACCGGTTTTGGGATTCTGCACAGAAAGGGTTTGCAAACCGCTGAATCCACACGTGAGTTTAACTCTGTCAGTTGAATGCACACATTGACAACCATTCAGTTAGATAGCTCCGTTTTGGTTTTAGAAGCAGATATTTCTCTGTACAGCCTATGGTCCCATTCCCTCGGGAATATCCTAACGCAGCTCCTTGAAGAAACGTGTTTCTGACTCGCTGAATCTCAACATAGATTCAACTCTCTTAGGTGAACGAACGCACAGCAGAGCAGTTTCAAGGAAACGTCTCTCCTGAGTTTTAGACGAAGTTTCCTGCTGTTTAGTACGGATGCCGGCATTGGGCTGGAAATAGCGGTTTTGGGATTCTGCACAGAAAGGGTTTGCAAACCGCTGAATCCACACGTGAGTTTAACTCTGTCAGTTGAATGCACACATTGACAACCATTCAGTTTGATAGCTCCGTTTTGGTTTTAGAAGCAGATATTTCTCTGTACAGCCTATGGTTCCATTCACTCGGGAATATCCCAACGCAGCTCCTAGAAGAAACGTGTTTCTGACTCGCTGAATCTCAACATAGATTCAACTCTCTTAGGTGAACGAACGCACAGCAGAGCAGTTTCAAGGAAACGTTGCTCCTGAGTTTTAGACGAAGTTTCCTGCTGTTTAGTTCGGATGCCGGCATTGGGCTGGAAATAGCGGTTTTGGGATTCTGCACAGAAAGGGTTTGCAAACCGCTGAATCCACACGTGAGTTTAACTCTGTCAGTTGAATGCACACATTGACAACCATTCAGTTTGATAGCACACTTTTGGTTTTAGAAGCAGATATTTCTCTGTACAGCCTATGGTCCCATTCACTCGGGAATATCCCAACGCAGCTCCTAGAAGAAACGTGTTTCTGACTCGCTGAATCTCAACATAGATTCAACTCTCTTAGGTGAACGAAGGCACAGCAGAGCAGTTTCAAGGAAACGTTTCTCCTGAGTCTTAGACGAAGTTTCCTGCTGTTTAGTACGGATGCCGGCATTGGGCTGGAAATACCGGTTTTGGGATTCTGCACAGAAAGGGTTTGCAAACCGCTGAATCCACACGTGAGTTTAACTCTGTCAGTTGAATGCACACATTGACAACCATTCAGTTAGATAGCTCCGTTTTGGTTTTAGAAGCAGATATTTCTCTGTACAGCCTATGGTCCCATTCACTCGGGAATATCCCAACGCAGCTCCTAGAAGAAACGTGTTTCTGACTCGCTGAATCTCAACATAGATTCAACTCTCTTAGGTGAACGAACGCACAGCAGAGCAGTTTCAAGGAAACGTTGCTCCTGAGTTTTAGACGAAGTTTCCTGCTGTTTAGTACGTATGCCGGCATTGGGCTGGAAATAGCGGTTTTGGGATTCTGCACAGAAAGGGTTTGCAAAACGCTGAATCCACACGTGAGTTTAACTTTGTCAGTTGAATGCACACATTGACAACCATTCAGTTAGATAGCACACTTTTGGTTTTAGAAGCAGATATTTCTCTGTACAGTCTCTGGTCCCATTCACTCGGGAATATCCCAACGCAGCTCCTAGAAGAAACGTGTTTCTGACTCGCTGAATCTCAACATAGATTCAACTCTCTTAGGTGAACGAACGCACAGCAGAGCAGTTTCACGGAAACGTTGCTCCTGAGTTTTAGACGAAGTTTCCTGCTGTTTAGTACGTATGCCGGCATTGGGCTGGAAATACCGGTTTTGGGATTCTGCACAGAAAGGGTTTGCAAACCGCTGAATCCACACGTGAGTTTAACTCTGTCAGTTGAATGCACACATTGACAACCATTCAGTTAGATAGCTCCGTTTTGGTTTTAGAAGCAGATATTTCTCTGTACAGCCTATGGTCCCATTCCCTCGGGAATATCCTAACGCAGCTCCTAGAAGAAACGTGTTTCTGACTCGCTGAATCTCAACATAGATTCAACTCTCTTAGGTGAACGAACGCACAGCAGAGCAGTTTCAAGGAAACGTCTCTCCTGAGTTTTAGACGAAGTTTCCTGCTGTTTAGTACGGATGCCGGCATTGGGCTGGAAATACCGGTTTTGGGATTCTGCACAGAAAGGGTTTGCAAACCGCTGAATCCACACGTGAGTTTAACTCTGTCAGTTGAATGCACACATTGACAACCATTCAGTTTGATAGCTCCGTTTTGGTTTTAGAAGCAAATATTTCTCTGTACAGCCTATGGTCCCATTCACTCGGGAATATCCCAACGCAGCTCCTAGAAGAAACGTGTTTCTGACTCGCTGAATCTCAACATAGATTCAACGCTCTTAGGTGAACGAACGCACAGCAGAGCAGTTTCAAGGAAACGTTGCTCCTGAGTTTTAGACGAAGTTTCCTGCTGTTTAGTACGTATGCCGGTATTGGGCTGGAAATAGCGGTTTTGGGATTCTGCACAGAAAGGGTTTGCAAACCGCTGAATCCACACGTGAGTTTAACTCTGTCAGTTGAATGCACACATTGACAACCATTCAGTTAGATAGCACACTTTTGGTTTTAGAAGCAGATATTTCTCTGTACAGCCTCTGGTCCCATTCACTCGGGAATATCCCAACGCAGCTCCTAGAAGAAACGTGTTTCTGACTCGCTGAATCTCAACATAGATTCAACTCTCTTAGGTGAACGAACGCACAGCAGAGCAGTTTCACGGAAACGTTGCTCCTGAGTTTTAGACGAAGTTTCCTGCTGTTTAGTACGGATGCCGGCATTGGGCTGGAAATACCGGTTTTGTGATTCTGCACAGAAAGGGTTTGCAAACCGCTGAATCCACACGTGAGTTTAACTCTGTCAGTTGAATGCACACATTGACAACCATTCAGTTAGATAGCACACTTTTGGTTTTAGAAGCAGATATTTCTCTGTACAGCCTATGGTCCCATTAACTCGGGAATATCCCAACGCAGCTCCTAGAAGAAACGTGTTTCTGACTCGCTGAATCTCAACATAGATTCAACTCTCTTAGGTGAACGAACGCACAGCAGAGCAGTTTCAAGGAAACGTTTCTCCTGAGTTTTAGACGAAGTTTCCTGCTGTTTAGTACGTATGCCGGCATTGGGCTGGAAATACCGGTTTTGGGATTCTGCACAGAAAGGGTTTGCAAACCGCTGAATCCACACGTGAGTTTAACTCTGTCAGTTGAATGCACACATTGACAACCATTCAGTTAGATAGCTCCTTTTTGGTTTTAGAAGCAGATATTTCTCTGTACAGCCTATGGTCCCATTCCCTCGGGAATATCCTAACGCAGCTCCTAGAAGAAACGTGTTTCTGACTCGCTGAATCTCAACATAGATTCAACTCTCTTAGGTGAACGAACGCACAGCAGAGCAGTTTCAAGGAAACGTTTCTCCTGAGTTTTAGACGAAGTTTCCTGCTGTTTAGTACGGATGCCGGCATTGGGCTGGACATACCGGTTTTGGGATTCTGCACAGAAATGGTTTGCAAACCGCTGAATCCACACGTGAGTTTAACTCTGTCAGTTGAATGCACACATTGACAACCATTCAGTTAGATAGCTCCGTTTTGGTTTTAGAAGCAGATATTTCTCTGTACAGCCTATGGTCCCATTCACTCAGGAATATCCCAACGCAGCTCCTAGCATAAACGTGTTTCTGACTCGCTGAATCTCAACATAGTTTCAACTCTCTTAGGTGAACGAACGCACAGCAGAGCAGTTTCAAGGAAACGTTTCTCCTGAGTTTTAGACGAAGTTTCCTGCTGTTTAGTACGGATGCCGGCATTGAGCTGGAATTACCGGTTTTGGGATTCTGCACAGAAAGGGTTTGCAAACCGCTGAATCCACACGTGAGTTTAACTCTGTCAGTTGAATGCACACATTGACAACCATTCAGTTTGATAGCACACTTTTGGTTTTAGAAGCAGATATTTCTCTGTACAGCCTATGGTCCCATTCACTCGGGAATATCCCAACGCAGCTCCTAGAAGAAACGTGTTTCTGACTCGCTGAATCTCAACATAGATTCAACTCTCTTAGGTGAACGAACGCACAGCAGAGCAGTTTCAAGGAAACGTTTCTCCTGAGTTTTAGACGAAGTTTCCTGCTGTTTAGTACGGATGCCGGCATTGGGCTGGAAATACCGGTTTTGGGATTCTGCACAGAAAGGGTTTGCAAACCGCTGAATCCACACGTGAGTTTAACTCTGTCAGTTGAATGCACACATTGACAACCATTCAGTTAGATAGCTCCGTTTTGGTTTTAGAAGCAGATATTTCTCTGTACAGCCTATGGTCCCATTCACTCGGGAATATCCCAACGCAGCTCCTAGAAGAAACGTGTTTCTGACTCGCTGAATCTCAACATAGATTCAACTCTCTTAGGTGAACGAACGCACAGCAGAGCAGTTTCAAGGAAACGTTTCTCCTGAGTTTTAGACGAAGTTTCCTGCTGTTTAGTACGGATGCCGGCATTCGGCTGGAAATACCGGCTTTGGGATTCTGCACAGAAAGGGTTTGCAAACCGCTGAATCCACACGTGAGTTTAACTCTGTCAGTTGAATGCACACATTGACAACCATTCAGTTTGATAGCACACTTTTGGTTTTAGAAGCAGATATTTCTCTGTACAGCCTATGGTCCCATTCACTCGGGAATATCCCAACGCAGCTCCTAGAAGAAACGTGTTTCTGACTCGCTGAATCTCAACATAGATTCAACTCTCTTAGGTGAACGAACGCACAGCAGAGCAGTTTCAAGGAAACGTTTCTCCTGAGTCTTAGACGAAGTTTCCTGCTGTTTAGTACGTATGCCGGCATTAGGCTGGAAATACCGGTTTTGGGATTCTGCACAGAAAGGGTTTGCAAACCGCTGAATCCACACGTGAGTTTAACTCTGTCAGTTGAATGCACACATTGACAACCATTCAGTTAGATAGCTCCGTTTTGGTTTTAGAAGCAGATATTTCTCTGTACAGCCTATGGTCCCATTCACTCGGGAATATCCCAACGCAGCTCCTAGAAGAAACGTGTTTCTGACTCGCTGAATCTCAACATAGATTCAACTCTCTTAGGTGAACGAACGCACAGCAGAGCAGTTTCAAGGAAACGTTTCTCCTGAGTTTTAGACGAAGTTTCCTGCTGTTTAGTACGGATGCTGGCATTGGGCTGGAAATACCGGTTTTGGGATTCTGCACAGAAAGGGTTTGCAAACCGCTGAATCCACATGTGAGTTTAACTCTGTCAGTTGAATGTACACATTGGCAACCATTCAGTTAGATAGCTCCGTTTTGGTTTTAGAAGCAGATATTTCTCTGTACAGCCTATGGTCCCATTCACTCGGGAATATCCCAACGCAGCTCCTAGAAGAAACGTGTTTCTGACTCGCTGAATCTCAACATAGATTCAACTCTCTTAGGTGAACGAACGCACAGCAGAGCAGTTTCAAGGAAACGTTTCTCCTGAGTTTTAGACGAAGTTTCCTGCTGTTTAGTACGTATGCCGGCATTGGGCTGGAAATACCGGTTTTGGGATTCTGCACAGAAAGGGTTTGCAAACCGCTGAATCCACACGTGACTTTAACTCTGTCAGTTGAATGCACACATTGACAACCATTCAGTTAGATAGCTCCGTTTTGGTTTTAGAAGCAGATATTTCTCTGTACAGCCTATGGTCCCATTCCCTCGGGAATATCCTAACGCAGCTCCTAGAAGAAACGTGTTTCTGACTCGCTGAATCTCAACATAGATTCAACTCTCTTAGGTGAACGAACGCACAGCAGAGCAGTTTCAAGGAAACGTCTCTCCGGAGTTTTAGACGAAGTTCCTGCTGTTTAGTACGGATGCCGGCATTGGGCTGGAAATAGCGGTTTTGGGATTCTGCACAGAAAGGGTTTGCAAACCGCTGAATCCACACGTGAGTTTAACTCTGTCAGTTGAATGCACACAATGACAACCATTCAGTTTGATAGCTCCGTTTTGGTTTTAGAAGCAGATATTTCTCTGTACAGCCTATGGTCCCATTCACTCAGGAATATCCCAACGCAGCTCCTAGAAGAAACGTGTTTCTGACTCGCTGAATCTCAACATAGATTCAGCTCTCTTAGGTGAACGAACGCACAGCAGAGCTGTTTCAAGGAAACGTTTCTCCTGAGTTTTAGACGAAGTTTCCTGCTGTTTAGTACAATGCCGGCATTGGGCTGGAAATACCGGTTTTGGGATTCTGCACAGAAAGGGTTTGCAAACCGCTGAATCCACACGTGAGTTTAACTCTGTCAGTTGAATGCACACATTGACAACCATTCAGTTTGATAGCACACTTTTGGTTTTAGAAGCAGATATTTCTCTGTACAGCCTATGGTCCCATTCACTCGGGAATATCCCAACGCAGCTCCTAGAAGAAACGTGTTTCTGACTCGCTGAATCTCAACATAGATTCAACTCTCTTAGGTGAACGAACGCACAGCAGAGCAGTTTCACGCAAACGTTGCTCCTGAGTTTTAGACGAAGTTTCCTGCTGTTTAGTACGGATGCCGGCATTGGGCTGGAAATACCGGTTTTGGGATTCTGCACAGAAAGGGTTTGCAAACCGCTGAATCCACACGTGAGTTTAACTGTGTCAGTTGAATGCACACATTGACAACCATTCAGTTAGATAGCTCCGTTTTGGTTTTAGAAGCAGATATTTCTCTGTACAGCCTATGGTCCCATTCCCTCGGGAATATCCTAACGCAGCTCCTAGAAGAAACGTGTTTCTGACTCGCTGAATCTCAACATAGATTCAACTCTCTTAGGTGAACGAACGCACAGCAGAACAGTTTCAAGGAAACGTTTCTCCTGAGTTTTAGACGAAGTTTCCTGCTGTTTAGTACGGATGCCGGCATTGGGCTGGAAATACCGGTTTTGGGATTCTGCACAGAAAGGGTTTGCAAACCGCTGAATCCACACGTGAGTTTAACTCTGTCAGTTGAATGCACACATTGACAACCATTCAGTTTGATAGCTCCGTTTTGGTTTTAGAAGCAGATATTTCTCTGTACAGCCTATGGTTCCATTCACTCGGGAATATCCCAACGCAGCTCCTAGAAGATACGTGTTTCTGACTCGCTGAATCTCAACATAGATTCAACTCTCTTAGGTGAACGAACGCACAGCAGAGCAGTTTCAAGGAAACGTTTCTCCTGAGTTTTAGACGAAGTTTCCTGCTGTTTAGTACGTATGCCGGCATTGGGCTGGAAATACCGGTTTTGGGATTCTGCACAGAAAGGGTTTGCAAACCGCTGAATCCACACGTGAGTTTAACTCTGTCAGCTGAATGCACACATTGACAACCATTCAGTTTGATAGCACACTTTTGGTTTTAGAAGCAGATATTTCTCTGTACAGCCTATGGTCCCATTCACTCGGGAATATCCCAACGCAGCTCCTAGAAGAAACGTGTTTCTGACTCGCTGAATCTCAACATAGATTCAACTCTCTTAGGTGAACGAACGCACAGCAGAGCAGTTTCAAGGAAACGTTGCTCCTGAGTTTTAGACGAAGTTTCCTGCTGTTTAGTACGTATGCCGGCATTGGGCTGGAAATAGCGGTTTTGGGATTCTGAACAGAAAGGGTTTGCAAACCGCTGAATCCACACGTGAGTTTAACTCTGTCAGTTGAATGCACACATTGACAACCATTCAGTTAGATAGCTCCGTTTTGGTTTTAGAAGCAGATATTTCTCTGTACAGCCTATGGTCCCATTCACTCGGGAATATCCCAACGCAGCTACTAGAAGAAACGTGTTTCTGACTCGCTGAATCTCAACATAGATTCAACTCTCTTAGGTGAACGAACGCACAGCAGAGCAGTTTCAAGGAAACGTTTCTCCTGAGTTTTAGACGAAGTTTCCTGCTGTTTAGTACGTATGCCGGCATTGGGCTGGAAATACCGGTTTTGGGATTCTGCACAGAAAGGGTTTGCAAACCGCTGAATCCACACGTGAGTTTAACTCTGTCAGTTGAATGCACACATTGACAACCATTCAGTTTGATAGCACACTTTTGGTTTTAGAAGCAGATATTTCTCTGTACAGCCTATGGTCCCATTCACTCGGGAATATCCCAACGCAGCTCCTAGAAGAAACGTGTTTCTGACTCGCTGAATCTCAACATAGATTCAACTCTCTTAGGTGAACGAACGCACAGCAGAGCAGTTTCAAGGAAACGTTTCTCCTGAGTCTTAGACGAAGTTTCCTGCTGTTTAGTACGTATGCCGGCATTAGGCTGGAAATACCGGTTTTGGGATTCTGCACAGAAAGTGTTTGCAAACCGCTGAATCCACACGTGACTTTAACTCTGTCAGTTGAATGCACACATTGACAACCATTCAGTTAGATAGCTCCGTTTTGGTTTTAGAAGCAGATATTTCTCTGTACAGCCTATGGTCCCATTCACTCGGGAATATCCCAACGCAGCTCCTAGAAGAAACGTGTTTCTGACTCGCTGAATCTCAAGATAGATTCAACTCTCTTAGGTGAACGAACGCACAGCAGAGCAGTTTCAAGGAAACGTTTCCCCTGAGTTTTAGACGAAGTTTCCTGCTGTTTAGTACGTATGCCGGCATTGGGCTGGAAATACCGGTTTTGGGATTCTGCACAGAAAGGGTTTGCAAACCGCTGAATCCACTCGTGAGTTTAACTCTGTCAGTTGAATGCACACATTGACAACCATTCAGTTAGATAGCACACTTTTGGTTTTAGAAGCAGATATTTCTCTGTACAGCCTATGGTCCCATTCACTCGGGAATATCCCAACGCAGCTCCTAGAAGAAACGTGTTTCTGACTTGCTGAATCTCAACATAGATTCAACTCTCTTAGGTGAACGAACGCACAGTTGAGCAGTTTCAAGGAAACGTTTCTCCTGAGTTTTAGACGAAGTTTCCTGCTGTTTAGTACGTATGCCGGCATTGGGCTGGAAATACCGGTTTTGGGATTCTGCACAGAAAGGGTTTGCAAACCGCTGAATCCACACGTGAGTTTAACTCTGTCAGTTGAATGCACACATTGACAACCATTCAGTTAGATAGCTCCGTTTTGGTTTTAGAAGCAGATATTTCTCTGTACAGCCTATGGTCCCATTCCCTCGGGAATATCCTAACGCAGCTCCTAGAAGAAACGTGTTTCTGACTCGCTGAATCTCAACATAGATTCAACTCTCTTAGGTGAACGAACGCACAGCAGAGCAGTTTCAAGGAAACGTCTCTCCTGAGTTTTAGACGAAGTTTCCTGCTGTTTAGTACGGATGCCGGCATTGGGCTGGAAATAGCGGTTTTGGGATTCTGCACAGAAAGGGTTTGCAAACCGCTGAATCCACACGTGAGTTTAACTCTGTCAGTTGAATGCACACATTGACAACCATTCAGTTTGATAGCTCCGTTTTTGTTTTAGAAGCAAATATTTCTCTGTACAGCCTATGGTCCCATTCACTCGGGAATATCCCAACGCAGCTCCTAGAAGAAACGTGTTTCTGACTCGCTGAATCTCAACATAGATTCAACTCTCTTAGGTGAACGAACGCACAGCAGAGCAGTTTCAAGGAAACGTTTCTCCTGAGTTTTAGACGAAGTTTCCTGCTGTTTAGTACGGATGCCGGCATTGGGCTGGAAATACCGGTTTTGGGATTCTGCACAGAAAGGGTTTGCAAACCGCTGAATCCACACGTGAGTTTAACTCTGTCAGTTGAATGCACACATTGACAACCATTCAGTTTGATAGCACACTTTTGGTTTTAGAAGCAGATATTTCTCTGTACAGCCTATGGTCCCATTCACTCGGGAATATCCCAACGCAGCTCCTAGCATAAACGTGTTTCTGACTCGCTGAATCTCAACATAGATTCAACTCTCTTAGGTGAACGAATGCACAGCAGAGCAGTTTCAAGGAAACGTTTCTCCTGAGTTTTAGACGAAGTTTCCTGCTGTTTAGTACGGATGCCGGCATTGAGCTGGAATTACCGGTTTTGGGATTCTGCACAGAAAGGGTTTGTAAACCGCTGAATCCAAACGTGAATTTAACTCTGTCAGTTGAATGCACACATTGACAACCATTCAGTTAGATACCACCCTTTTGGTTGTAGGAGCAGATATTTCTCTGTACAGCCTATGGTCCCATTCATTCGGGAATATCCCAACGCAGCTCCTAGAAGAAACGTGTTTCTGACTCGCTGAATCTCAACATAGATTCAACTCTCTTAGGTGAACGAACGCACAGCAGAGCAGTTTCAAGGAAACGTTTCTCCTGAGTTTTAGACGAAGTTTCCTGCTGTTTAGTACGGATGCCGGCATTGGGCTGGAAATACCGGTTTTGGGATTCTGCACAGAAAGGGTTTGCAAACCGCTGAATCCACACGTGAGTTTAACTCTGTCAGTTGAATGCACACATTGACAACCATTCAGTTAGATAGCTCCGTTTTGGTTTTAGAAGCAGATATTTCTCTGTACAGCCTATGGTCCCATTCACTCGGGAATATCCCAACGCAGCTCCTAGAAGAAACGTGTTTCTGACTCGCTGAATCTCAACATAGTTTCAACTCTCTAGGTGAAAGAACGCACAGCAGAGCAGTTTCAAGGAAACGTTTCTCCTGAGTTTTAGACGAAGTTTCCTGCTGTTTAGTACGTATGCCGGCATTGGCCTGGAAATACCGGTTTTGGGATTCTGCACAGAAAGGGTTTGCAAACCGCTGAATCCACACGTGAGTTTAACTCTGTCAGTTGAATGCACACATTGACAACCATTCAGTTAGATAGCTCCGTTTTGGTTTTAGAAGCAGATATTTCTCTGTACAGCCTATGGTCCCATTCACTCGGGAATATCCCAACGCAGCTCCTAGAAGAAACGTGTTTCTGACTCGCTGAATCTCAACATAGATTCAACTCTCTTAGGTGAACGAACGCACAGCAGAGCAGTTTCAAGGAAACGTTTCTCCTGAGTTTTAGACGAAGTTTCCTGCTGTTTAGTACGTATGCCGGCATTGGGCTGGAAATATCGGTTTTGGGATTCTGCACTGAAAGGCTTTGCAAACCGCTGAATCCACACGTGAGTTTAACTCTGTCAGTTGAATGCACACATTGACAACCATTCAGTTTGATAGCACACTTTTGGTTTTAGAAGCAGATATTTCTCTGTACAGCCTATGGTCCCATTCACTCGGGAATATCCCAACGCAGCTCCTAGAAGAAACGTGTTTCTGACTCGCTGAATCTCAACATAGATTCAACTCTCTTAGGTGAACGAACGCACAGCAGAGCAGTTTCAAGGAAACGTTTCTCCTGAGTTTTAGACGAAGTTTCCTGCTGTTTAGTACGTATGCCGGCATTGGGCTGGAAATACCGGTTTTGGGATTCTGCACAGAAAGGGTTTGCAAACCGCAGAATCCACACGTGAGTTTAACTCAGTCAGTTGAATGCACACATTGACAACCATTCAGTTAGATAGCTCCGTTTTGCTTTTAGAAGCAGATATTTCTCTGTACAGACTATGGTCCCATTCACTAGGGAATATCCCAACGCAGCTCCTAGCATAAACGTGTTTCTGACTCGCTGAATCTCAACATAGTTTCAACTCTCTTAGGTGAACGAATGCACAGCAGAGCAGTTTCAAGGAAACGTTTCTCCTGAGTTTTAGACGAAGTTTCCTGCTGTTTAGTACGGATGTCGGCATTGAGCTGGAATTACCGGTTTTGGGATTCTGCACAGAAAGGGTTTGTAAACCGCTGAATCCAAACGTGAATTTAACTCTGTCAGTTGAATGCACACATTGACAACCATTCATTTAGATACCACCCTTTTGGTTGTAGGAGCAGATATTTCTCTGTACAGCCTATGGTCCCATTCACTCGGGAATATCCCAACGCAGCTCCTAGAAGAAACGTGTTTCTGACTCGCTGAATCTCAACATAGATTCAACTCTCTTAGGTGAACGAACGCACAGCAGAGCAGTTTCAAGGAAACGTTGCTCCTGAGTTTTAGACGAAGTTTCCTGCTGTTTAGTACGGATGCCGGCATTGAGCTGGAATTACCGGTTTTGGGATTCTGCACAGAAAGGGTTTGCAAACCGCTGAATCCAAACGTGAATTTAACTCTGTCAGTTGAATGCCCACATTGACAACCATTCAGTTAGATACCACCCTTTTGGTTGTAGGAGCAGATATTTCTCTGTACAGCCTATGGTCCCATTCACTCGGGAATATCCCAACGCAGCTCCTAGAAGAAACGTGTTTCTGACTCGCTGAATCTCAACATAGATTCAACTCTCTTAGGTGATCGAACGCACAGCAGAGCAGTTTCAAGGAAACGTTTCTCCTGAGTTTTAGACGAAGTTTCCTGCTGTTTAGTACGGATGCCGGCATTGGGCTGGAAATACCAGTTTTGGGATTCTGCACAGAAAGGGTTTGCAAACCGCTCAATCCACACGTGAGTTTAACTCTGTCAGTTGAATGCACACATTGACAACCATACAGTTAGATAGCTCCGTTTTGGTTTTAGAAGCAGATATTTCTCTGTACATCCTATGGTCCCATTCACTCGGGAATATCCCAACGCAGCTCCTAGAAGAAACGTGTTTCTGACTCGCTGAATCTCAACATAGTTTCAACTCTCTAGGTGAAAGAACGCACAGCAGAGCAGTTTCAAGGAAACTTTTCTCCTGAGTTTTAGACGAAGTTTCCTGCTGTTTAATACGGATGCCGGCATTGAGCTGGAATTACCGGATATGGGATTCTGCACAGAAAGGGTTTGTAAACCGCTGAATCCACACGTGAGTTTAACTCTGTCAGTTGAATGTACACATTGACAACCATTCAGTTAGATACCACCCTTTTGGTTGTAGGAGCAGATATTTCTCTGTACAGCCTATGGTCCCATTCACTCGGGAATATCCCAACGCACCTCCTAGAAGTAACGTGTTTCTGACTCGCTGAATCTCAGCATAGATTCAACTCTCTTAGGTGATCGAACGCACAGCAGAACAGTTTCAAGGAAACGTTTCTCCTGAGTTTTAGACGAAGTTTCCTGCTGTTTAGTACGGATGCCGGCATTGGGCTGGATATACCGGTTTTGGGATTCTGCACAGAAAGGGTTTGCAAACCGCTGAATCCACACGTGAGTTTAACTCTGTCAGTTGAATGCACACATTGACAACCATTCAGTTAGATAGCTCCGTTTTGGTTTTAGAAGCAGATATTTCTCTGTACAGCCTATGGTCCCATTCACTCGGGAATATCCCAACGCAGCTCCTAGCATAAACGTGTTTCTGACTCGCTGAATCTCAACATAGATTCAACTCTCTTAGGTGAACGAACGCACAGCAGAGCAGTTTCAAGGAAACGTTTCTCCGGAGTCTTAGACGAAGTTTCCTGCTGTTTAGTACGTATGCCGGCATTGGGCTGGAAATACCGGTTTTGGGATTCTGCACAGAAAGGGTTTGCAAATCGCTGAATCCACACGTGAGTTTAACTCTGTCACTTGAATGCACACATTGACAACCATTCAGTTAGATAGCTCCGTTTTGGTTTTACAAGCAGATATTTCTCTGTACAGCGTATGGTCCCATTCACTCGGGAATATCCCAACGCAGCTCCTAGAAGAAACGTGTTTCTGACTCGCTGAATCTCAACATAGATTCAACTCTCTTAGGTGAACGAACGCACAGCAGAGCAGTTTCAAGGAAACGTTTCTCCTGAGTTTTAGACGAAGTTTCCTGCTGTTTAGTACGGATGCCGGCATTGGGCTGGAAATACCGGTTTTGGGATTCTGCACAGAAAGGGTTTGCAAACCGCTGAATCCACACGTGAGTTTAACTCTGTCAGTTGAATGCACACATTGACAACCATTCAGTTAGATAGATCCGTTTTGGTTTTAGAAGCAGATATTTCTCTGTACAGCCTATGGTCCCATTCACTCGGGAATATCCCAACGCAGCTCCTAGAAGAAACGTGTTTCTGACTCGCTGAATCTCAACATAGATTCAACTCTCTTAGGTGAACGAACGCACAGCAGAGCAGTTTCAAGGAAACGTTTCTCCTGAGTTTTAGACGAAGTTTCCTGCTGTTTAGTACGGATCCCGGCATTGGGCTGGAAATACCGGTTTTGGGATTCTGCACAGAAAGGGTTTGCAAACCGCTGAATCCACACGTAAGTTTAACTCTGTCAGTTGAATGCACACATTGACAACCATTCAGTTTGATAGCACACTTTTGGTTTAGAAGCAGATATTTCTCTGTACAGCCTATGGTCCCATTCACTCGGGAATATCCCAACGCACCTCCTAGAAGAAACGTGTTTCTGACTCGCTGAATCTCAAGATAGATTCAACTCTCTTAGGTGAAAGAACGCACAGCAGAGCAGTTTCAAGGAAACGTTTCTCCGGAGTCTTAGACGAAGTTTCCTGCTGTTTAGTACGTATGCCGGCATTGGGCTGGAAATACCGGTTTTGGGATTCTGCACAGAAAGGGTTTGCAAACCGCTGAATCCACACGTGAGTTTAACTCTGTCAGTTGAATGCACACATTGACAACCATTCAGTTAGATAGCTCCATTTTGCTTTTAGAAGCAGATATTTCTCTGTACAGCCTATGGTCCCATTCACTCGGGAATATCCCAACGCAGCTCCTAGCATAAACGTGTTTCTGACTCGCTGAATCTCAACATAGTTTCAACTCTCTTAGGTGAACGAACGCACAGCAGAGCAGTTTCAAGGAAACGTTTCTCCTGAGTTTTAGACGAAGTTTCCTGCTGTTTAGTACGGATGCCGGCATTGAGCTGGAATTACCGGTTTTGGGATTCTGCACAGAAAGGGTTTGTAAACCGCTGAATCCAAACGTGAATTTAACTCTGTCAGTTGAATGCACACATTGACAACCATTCAGTTAGATACCACCCTTTTGGTTGTAGGAGCAGATATTTCTCTGTACAGCCTATGGTCCCATTCATTCGGGAATATCCCAACGCAGCTCCTAGAAGAAACGTGTTTCTGACTCGCTGAATCTCAACATAGATTCAACTCTCTTAGGTGATCGAACGCACAGCAGAGCAGTTTCAAGGAAACGTTTCTCCTGAGTTTTAGACGAAGTTTCCTGCTGTTTAGTACGGATGCCGGCATTGGGCTGGAAATACCGGTTTTGGGATTCTGCACAGAAAGGGTTTGCAAACCGCTGAATCCACACGTGAGTTTAACTCTGTCAGTTGAATGCACACATTGACAACCATTCAGTTAGATAGCTCCGTTTTGGTTTTAGAAGCAGATATTTCTCTGTACAGCCTATGGTCCCATTCACTCGGGAATATCCCAACGCAGCTCCTAGAAGAAACGTGTTTCTGACTCGCTGAATCTCAACATAGTTTCAACTCTCTAGGTGAAAGAACGCACAGCAGAGCAGTTTCAAGGAAACGTTTCTCCTGAGTTTTAGACGAAGTTTCCTGCTGTTTAGTACGTATGCCGGCATTGGGCTGGAAATACCGGTTTTGGGATTCTGCACAGAAAGGGTTTGCAAACCGCTGAATCCACACGTGAGTTTAACTCTGTCAGTTGAATGCACACATTGACAACCATTCAGTTAGATAGCTTCGTTTTGGTTTTAGAAGCAGATATTTCTCTGTACAGCCTATGGTCCCATTCACTAGGGAATAACCCAACGCAGCTCCTAGAAGAAACGTGTTTCTGACTCGCTGAATCCCAACATAGATTAAACTCTCTTAGGTGATCGAACGCACAGCAGAGCAGTTTCAAGGAAACGTTTCTCCTGAGTTTTAGACGAAGTTTCCTGCTGTTTAGTACGTATGCCGGCATTGGGCTGGAAATACCGGTTTTGGGATTCTGCACAGAAAGGGTTTGCAAACCGCTGAATCCACACGTGAGTTTAACTCTGTCAGTTGAATGCACACATTGACAACCATTCAGTTAGATAGCACACTTTTGGTTTTAGAAGCAGATATTTCTCTGTACAGCCTATGGTCCCATTCACTCGGGAATATCCCAACGCAGCTCCTAGAAGAAACGTGTTTCTGACTCGCTGAATCTCAACATAGATTCAACTCTCTTAGGTGAACGAACGCACAGCAGAGCAGTTTCAAGGAAACTTTTCTCCTGAGTTTTAGACGAAGTTTCCTGCTGTTTAGTACGTATGCCGGCATTGGGCTGGAAATACCGGTTTTGGGATTCTGCACAGAAAGGGTTTGCAAAACCCTGAATCCACACGTGAATTTAACTCTGTCAGTTGAATGCACACATTGACAACCATTCAGTTAGGTAGCTTCGTTTTGGTTTTAGAAGCAGATATTTCTCTGTACAGCCTATGGTCCCATTCAATCGGGAATAACCCAACGCAGCTCCTAGAAGAAACGTGTTTCTGACTCGCTGAATCTCAACATAGATTCAACTCTCTTAGGTGATCGAACGCACAGCAGAGCAGTTTCAAGGAAACGTTTCTCCTGAGTTTTAGACGAAGTGTCCTGCTGTTTAGTACGTATGCCGGCATTGGGCTGGAAATACCGATTTTGGGATTCTGCACAGAAAGGGTTTGCAAACCACTGAATCCACACGTGAGTTTAATTCTGTCAGTTGAATGCACACATTGACAACCATTCAGTTAGATAGCACACTTTTGGTTTTAGAAGCAGATATTTCTCTGTACAGCCTATGGTCCCATTCACTCGGGAATATCCCAACGCAGCTCCTAGAAGAAACGTGTTTCTGACTCGCTGAATCTCAACATAGATTCAACTCTCTTAGGTGAACGAACGCACAGCAGAGCAGTTTCAAGGAAACTTTTCTCCTGAGTTTTAGACGAAGTTTCCTCCTGTTTAGTATGTATGCCGGCATTGGGCTGGAAATACCGGTTTTGGGACTCTGCACAGAAAGGGTTTGCAAACCGCTGAATCCACACGTGAGTTTAACTCTGTCAGTTGAATGCACACATTGACAACCATTCAGTTTGATAGCACACTTTTGGTTTTAGAAGCAGATATTTCTCTGTACAGCCTATGGTCCCATTCACTCGGGAATATCCCAACGCAGCTCCTAGCATAAACGTGTTTCTGACTCGCTGAATCTCAAAATAGTTTCAACTCTCTTAGGTGAACGAACGCACAGCAGAGCAGTTTCAAGGAAACTTTTCTCCTGAGTTTTAAACGAAGTTTCCTGCTGTTTAGTACGGATGCCGGCATTGAGCTGGAATTAACGGTTTTGGGATTCTGCACAGAAAGGGTTTGTAAACCGCTGAATCCAAACGTGAATTTAACTCTGTCAGTTGAATGCACACATTGACAACCATTCAGTTAGATACCACCCTTTTGGTTGTAGGAGCAGATATTTCTCTGTACAGCCTATGGTCCCATTCACTCGGGAATATCCCAACGCACCTCCTAGAAGTAACGTGTTTCTGACTCGCTGAATCTCAACATAGATTCAACTCTCTTAGGTGATCGAACGCACAGCAGAACAGTTTCAAGGAAACGTTTCTCCTGAGTTTTAGACGAAGTTTCCTGCTGTTTAGTACGGATGCCGGCATTGGGCTGGATATACCGGTTTTGGGATTCTGCACAGAAAGGGTTTGCAAACCGCTGAATCCACACTTGAGTTTAACTCTGTCAGTTGAATGCACACATTGACAACCATTCAGTTAGATAGCTCCGTTTTGGTTTTAGAAGCAGATATTTCTCTGTACATCCTATGGTCCCATTCACTCGGGAATATCCCAACGCAGCTCCTAGAAGAAACGTGTTTCTGACTCGCTGAATCTCAACATAGATTCAACTCTCTTAGGTGAACGAACGCACAGCAGAGCAGTTTCAAGGAAACGTTTCTCCTGAGTTTTAGACGAAGTTTCCTGCTGTTTAGTACGTATGCCGGCATTGGGCTGGAAATACCGGTTTTGGGATTCTGCACAGAAAGGGTTTGCAAACCGCTGAATCCACACGTGAGTTTAACTCTGTCAGT
Source organism: Aotus nancymaae (assembly GCF_030222135.1). Classification (NCBI taxonomy): domain Eukaryota; kingdom Metazoa; phylum Chordata; class Mammalia; order Primates; family Aotidae; genus Aotus; species Aotus nancymaae. Next base: position 584,769 of record NW_026988464.1, read on the forward strand.
TGAATGCACACATTGACAACCATTCAGTTAGATAGCTCCGTTTTGGTTTTAGAAGCAGATATTTCTCTGTACAGCCTATGGTCCCATTCACTCGGGAATATCCCAACGCAGCTCCTAGAAGAAACGTGTTTCTGACTCGCTGAATCTCAACATAGATTCAACTCTCTTAGGTGAACGAACGCACAGCAGAGCAGTTTCAAGGAAACGTTTCTCCTGAGTTTTAGACGAAGTTTCCTGCTGTTTAGTACGGATGCCGGCATTGGGCTGGATATACCGGTTTTGGGATTCTGCACAGAAAGGGTTTGCAAACCGCTGAATCCACACGTGAGTTTAACTCTGTCAGTTGAATGCACACATTGACAACCATTCAGTTAGATAGCTCCGTTTTGGTTTTAGAAGCAGATATTTCTCTGTACAGCCTATGGTCCCATTCACTCGGGAATATCCCAACGCAGCTCCTAGCATAAACGTGTTTCTGACTCGCTGAATCTCAACATAGATTCAACTCTCTTAGGTGAACGAACGCACAGCAGAGCAGTTTCAAGGAAACGTTTCTCCGGAGTCTTAGACGAAGTTTCCTGCTGTTTAGTACGTATGCCGGCATTGGGCTGGAAATACCGGTTTTGGGATTCTGCACAGAAAGGGTTTGCAAATCGCTGAATCCACACGTGAGTTTAACTCTGTCACTTGAATGCACACATTGACAACCATTCAGTTAGATAGCTCCGTTTTGGTTTTACAAGCAGATATTTCTCTGTACAGCGTATGGTCCCATTCACTCGGGAATATCCCAACGCAGCTCCTAGAAGAAACGTGTTTCTGACTCGCTGAATCTCAACATAGATTCAACTCTCTTAGGTGAACGAACGCACAGCAGAGCAGTTTCAAGGAAACGTTTCTCCTGAGTTTTAGACGAAGTTTCCTGCTGTTTAGTACGGATGCCGGCATTGGGCTGGAAATACCGGTTTTGGGATTCTGCACAGAAAGGGTTTGCAAACCGCTGAATCCACACGTGAGTTTAACTCTGTCAGTTGAATGCACACATTGACAACCATTCAGTTAGATAGCTCCGTTTTGGTTTTAGAAGCAGATATTTCTCTGTACAGCCTATGGTCCCATTCACTCGGGAATATCCCAACGCAGCTCCTAGAAGAAACGTGTTTCTGACTCGCTGAATCTCAACATAGATTCAACTCTCTTAGGTGAACGAACGCACAGCAGAGCAGTTTCAAGGAAACGTTTCTCCTGAGTTTTAGACGAAGTTTCCTGCTGTTTAGTACGGATCCCGGCATTGGGCTGGAAATACCGGTTTTGGGATTCTGCACAGAAAGGGTTTGCAAACCGCTGAATCCACACGTAAGTTTAACTCTGTCAGTTGAATGCACACATTGACAACCATTCAGTTTGATAGCACACTTTTGGTTTAGAAGCAGATATTTCTCTGTACAGCCTATGGTCCCATTCACTCGGGAATATCCCAACGCACCTCCTAGAAGAAACGTGTTTCTGACTCGCTGAATCTCAAGATAGATTCAACTCTCTTAGGTGAAAGAACGCACAGCAGAGCAGTTTCAAGGAAACGTTTCTCCGGAGTCTTAGACGAAGTTTCCTGCTGTTTAGTACGTATGCCGGCATTGGGCTGGAAATACCGGTTTTGGGATTCTGCACAGAAAGGGTTTGCAAACCGCTGAATCCACACGTGAGTTTAACTCTGTCAGTTGAATGCACACATTGACAACCATTCAGTTAGATAGCTCCATTTTGCTTTTAGAAGCAGATATTTCTCTGTACAGCCTATGGTCCCATTCACTCGGGAATATCCCAACGCAGCTCCTAGCATAAACGTGTTTCTGACTCGCTGAATCTCAACATAGTTTCAACTCTCTTAGGTGAACGAACGCACAGCAGAGCAGTTTCAAGGAAACGTTTCTCCTGAGTTTTAGACGAAGTTTCCTGCTGTTTAGTACGGATGCCGGCATTGAGCTGGAATTACCGGTTTTGGGATTCTGCACAGAAAGGGTTTGTAAACCGCTGAATCCAAACGTGAATTTAACTCTGTCAGTTGAATGCACACATTGACAACCATTCAGTTAGATACCACCCTTTTGGTTGTAGGAGCAGATATTTCTCTGTACAGCCTATGGTCCCATTCATTCGGGAATATCCCAACGCAGCTCCTAGAAGAAACGTGTTTCTGACTCGCTGAATCTCAACATAGATTCAACTCTCTTAGGTGATCGAACGCACAGCAGAGCAGTTTCAAGGAAACGTTTCTCCTGAGTTTTAGACGAAGTTTCCTGCTGTTTAGTACGGATGCCGGCATTGGGCTGGAAATACCGGTTTTGGGATTCTGCACAGAAAGGGTTTGCAAACCGCTGAATCCACACGTGAGTTTAACTCTGTCAGTTGAATGCACACATTGACAACCATTCAGTTAGATAGCTCCGTTTTGGTTTTAGAAGCAGATATTTCTCTGTACAGCCTATGGTCCCATTCACTCGGGAATATCCCAACGCAGCTCCTAGAAGAAACGTGTTTCTGACTCGCTGAATCTCAACATAGTTTCAACTCTCTAGGTGAAAGAACGCACAGCAGAGCAGTTTCAAGGAAACGTTTCTCCTGAGTTTTAGACGAAGTTTCCTGCTGTTTAGTACGTATGCCGGCATTGGGCTGGAAATACCGGTTTTGGGATTCTGCACAGAAAGGGTTTGCAAACCGCTGAATCCACACGTGAGTTTAACTCTGTCAGTTGAATGCACACATTGACAACCATTCAGTTAGATAGCTTCGTTTTGGTTTTAGAAGCAGATATTTCTCTGTACAGCCTATGGTCCCATTCACTAGGGAATAACCCAACGCAGCTCCTAGAAGAAACGTGTTTCTGACTCGCTGAATCCCAACATAGATTAAACTCTCTTAGGTGATCGAACGCACAGCAGAGCAGTTTCAAGGAAACGTTTCTCCTGAGTTTTAGACGAAGTTTCCTGCTGTTTAGTACGTATGCCGGCATTGGGCTGGAAATACCGGTTTTGGGATTCTGCACAGAAAGGGTTTGCAAACCGCTGAATCCACACGTGAGTTTAACTCTGTCAGTTGAATGCACACATTGACAACCATTCAGTTAGATAGCACACTTTTGGTTTTAGAAGCAGATATTTCTCTGTACAGCCTATGGTCCCATTCACTCGGGAATATCCCAACGCAGCTCCTAGAAGAAACGTGTTTCTGACTCGCTGAATCTCAACATAGATTCAACTCTCTTAGGTGAACGAACGCACAGCAGAGCAGTTTCAAGGAAACTTTTCTCCTGAGTTTTAGACGAAGTTTCCTGCTGTTTAGTACGTATGCCGGCATTGGGCTGGAAATACCGGTTTTGGGATTCTGCACAGAAAGGGTTTGCAAAACCCTGAATCCACACGTGAATTTAACTCTGTCAGTTGAATGCACACATTGACAACCATTCAGTTAGGTAGCTTCGTTTTGGTTTTAGAAGCAGATATTTCTCTGTACAGCCTATGGTCCCATTCAATCGGGAATAACCCAACGCAGCTCCTAGAAGAAACGTGTTTCTGACTCGCTGAATCTCAACATAGATTCAACTCTCTTAGGTGATCGAACGCACAGCAGAGCAGTTTCAAGGAAACGTTTCTCCTGAGTTTTAGACGAAGTGTCCTGCTGTTTAGTACGTATGCCGGCATTGGGCTGGAAATACCGATTTTGGGATTCTGCACAGAAAGGGTTTGCAAACCACTGAATCCACACGTGAGTTTAATTCTGTCAGTTGAATGCACACATTGACAACCATTCAGTTAGATAGCACACTTTTGGTTTTAGAAGCAGATATTTCTCTGTACAGCCTATGGTCCCATTCACTCGGGAATATCCCAACGCAGCTCCTAGAAGAAACGTGTTTCTGACTCGCTGAATCTCAACATAGATTCAACTCTCTTAGGTGAACGAACGCACAGCAGAGCAGTTTCAAGGAAACTTTTCTCCTGAGTTTTAGACGAAGTTTCCTCCTGTTTAGTATGTATGCCGGCATTGGGCTGGAAATACCGGTTTTGGGACTCTGCACAGAAAGGGTTTGCAAACCGCTGAATCCACACGTGAGTTTAACTCTGTCAGTTGAATGCACACATTGACAACCATTCAGTTTGATAGCACACTTTTGGTTTTAGAAGCAGATATTTCTCTGTACAGCCTATGGTCCCATTCACTCGGGAATATCCCAACGCAGCTCCTAGCATAAACGTGTTTCTGACTCGCTGAATCTCAAAATAGTTTCAACTCTCTTAGGTGAACGAACGCACAGCAGAGCAGTTTCAAGGAAACTTTTCTCCTGAGTTTTAAACGAAGTTTCCTGCTGTTTAGTACGGATGCCGGCATTGAGCTGGAATTAACGGTTTTGGGATTCTGCACAGAAAGGGTTTGTAAACCGCTGAATCCAAACGTGAATTTAACTCTGTCAGTTGAATGCACACATTGACAACCATTCAGTTAGATACCACCCTTTTGGTTGTAGGAGCAGATATTTCTCTGTACAGCCTATGGTCCCATTCACTCGGGAATATCCCAACGCACCTCCTAGAAGTAACGTGTTTCTGACTCGCTGAATCTCAACATAGATTCAACTCTCTTAGGTGATCGAACGCACAGCAGAACAGTTTCAAGGAAACGTTTCTCCTGAGTTTTAGACGAAGTTTCCTGCTGTTTAGTACGGATGCCGGCATTGGGCTGGATATACCGGTTTTGGGATTCTGCACAGAAAGGGTTTGCAAACCGCTGAATCCACACTTGAGTTTAACTCTGTCAGTTGAATGCACACATTGACAACCATTCAGTTAGATAGCTCCGTTTTGGTTTTAGAAGCAGATATTTCTCTGTACATCCTATGGTCCCATTCACTCGGGAATATCCCAACGCAGCTCCTAGAAGAAACGTGTTTCTGACTCGCTGAATCTCAACATAGATTCAACTCTCTTAGGTGAACGAACGCACAGCAGAGCAGTTTCAAGGAAACGTTTCTCCTGAGTTTTAGACGAAGTTTCCTGCTGTTTAGTACGTATGCCGGCATTGGGCTGGAAATACCGGTTTTGGGATTCTGCACAGAAAGGGTTTGCAAACCGCTGAATCCACACGTGAGTTTAACTCTGTCAGTTGAATGCACACATTGACAACCATTCAGTTAGATAGCTCCGTTTTGGTTTTAGAAGCAGATATTTCTCTGTACAGCCTATGGTCCCATTCACTCGGTAATATCCCAACGCAGCTCCTAGAAGAAACGTGTTTCTGACTCGCTGAATCTCAACATAGATTCAACTCTCTTAGGTGAACGAACGCACAGCAGAGCAGTTTCAAGGAAACGTTTCTCCTGAGTTTTAGACGAAGTTTCCTGCTGCTTGGTACGGATGCCGGCATTGGGCTGGAAATACCGGTTTTGGGATTCTGCACAGAAAGTGTTTGCAAACCGCTGAATCCAAACGCGAGTTTAACTCTGTCAGTTGAATGCACACATTGACAACCATTCAGTTTGATAGCACACTTTTGGTTTTAGAAGCAGATATTTCTCTGTACAGCCTATGGTCCAATTCACTCGGGAATATCCCAACGCAGCTCCTAGAAGAAACGTGTTTCTGACTCGCTGAATCTCAACATAGATTCAACTCTCTTAGGTGAACGAACGCACAGCAGAGCAGTTTCACGGAAACGTTGCTCCTGAGTTTTAGAAGAAGTTTCCTGCTGTTTAGTACGGATGCCGGCATTGGGCTGGAAATACCGGTTTTGGGATTCTGCACAGAAAGGGTTTGCAAACCGCTGAATCCACACGTGAGTTTAACTCTGTCAGTTGAATGCACACATTGACAACCATTCAGTTAGATAGCTCCGTTTTGGTATTAGAAGCAGATATCTCTCTGTACAGCCTATGGTCCCATTCCCTCGGGAATATCCTAACGCAGCTCCTAGAAGAAACGTGTTTCTGACTCGCTGAATCTCAACATAGATTCAACTCTCTTAGGTGAACGAACGCACAGCAGAGCAGTTTCAAGTAAACGTCTCTCCTGAGTTTTAGACGAAGTTTCCTGCTGTTTAGTACGGATGCCGGCATTGGGCTGGAAATACCGGTTTTGGGATTCTGCACAGAAACGGTTTGCAAACCGCTGAATCCACACGTGAGTTTAACTCTGTCAGTTGAATGCACACATTAACAACCATTCAGTTTGATAGCTCCGTTTTGGTTTTAGAAGCAGATATTTCTCTGTACAGCCTATGGTCCCATTCACTCGGGAATATCCCAACGCACCTCCTAGAAGAAACGTGTTTCTGACTCGCTGAATCTCAACATAGATTCAACTCTCTTAGGTGAACGAACGCACAGCAGAGCAGTTTCAAGGAAACGTTTCTCCTGAGTTTTAGACGAAGTTTCCTGCTGTTTAGTACGGATGCCGGATTTGGGCTGGAAATACCGGTTTTGGGATTCTGCACAGAAAGGGTTTGCAAACCGCTGAATACACACGTGAGTTTAACTCTGTCAGTTGAATGCACACATTGACAACCATTCAGTTAGATAGCACACTTTTGGTTTTAGAAGCAGATATTTCTCTGTACAGCCTATGGTCCCATTCACTCGGGAATATCCCAACGCAGCTCCTAGAAGAAACGTGTTTCTGACTCGCTGAATCTCAACATAGATTCAACTCTCTTAGGTGATCGAACGCACAGCAGAGCAGTTTCAAGGAAACGTTTCTCCGGAGTCTTAGACGAAGTTTCCTGCTGTTTAGTACGTATGCCGGCATTGGGCTGGAAATACCGGTTTTGGGATTCTGCACAGAAAGGGTTTGCAAACCGCTGAATCCACACGTGAGTTTAACTCTGTCAGTTGAATGCACACATTGTCGACCATTCAGTTAGATAGCTCCGTTTTGCTTTTAGAAGCAGATATTTCTCTGTACAGCGTATGGTCCCATTCACTCGGGAATATCCCAACGCAGCTCCTAGCATAAACGTGTTTCTGACTCGCTGAATCTCAACATAGTTTCAACTCTCTTAGGTGAACGAATGCACAGCAGAGCAGTTTCAAGGAAACGTTTCTCCTGAGTTTTAGACGAAGTTTCCTGCTGTTTAGTACGGATGCCGGCATTGAGCTGGAATTACCGGTTTTGGGATTCTGCACAGAAAGGGTTTGTAAACCGCTGAATCCAAACGTGAATTTAACTCTGTCAGTTGAATGCACACATTGACAACCATTCAGTTAGATACCACCCTTTTGGTTGTAGGAGCAGATATTTCTCTGTACAGCCTATGGTCCCATTCACTCGGGAATATCCCAACGCAGCTCCTAGAAGAAACGTGTTTCTGACTCGCTGAATCTCTACATAGATTCAACTCTCTTAGGTGAACGAACGCACAGCAGAGCAGTTTCAAGGAAACGTTTCTCCTGAGTTTTAGACGAAGTTTCCTGCTGTTTAGTACGGATGCCGGCATTGGGCTGGAAATACCGGTTTTGGGATTCTGCACAGAAAGGGTTTGCAAACCGCTGAATCCACACGTGAGTTTAACTCTGTCAGTTGAATGCACACATTGACAACCATTCAGTTTGATAGCTCCGTTTTGGTTTTAGAAGCAGATATTTCTCTGTACAGCCTATGGTCCCATTCACTCGGGAATATCCCAACGCAGCTCCTAGAAGAAACGTGTTTCTGACTCGCTGAATCTCAACATAGATTCAACTCTCTTAGGTGAACGAACGCACAGCAGAGCAGTTTCAAGGAAACGTTTCTCCTGAGTTTTAGACGAAGTTTCCTGCTGTTTAGTACGTATGCCGGCATTGGGCTGGAAATACCGGTTTTGGGATTCTGCACAGAAAGGGTTTGCAAACCGCTGAATCCACACGTGAGTTTAACTCTGTCAGTTGAATGCACACATTGACAACCATTCAGTTTGATAGCACACTTTTGGTTTTAGAAGCAGATATTTCTCTGTACAGCCTATGGTCCCATTCACTCGGGAATATCCCAACGCAGCTCCTAGAAGAAACGTGTTTCTGACTCGCTGAATCTCAACATAGATTCAACTCTCTTAGGTGAACGAACGCACAGCAGAGCAGTTTCAAGGAAACGTTGCTCCTGAGTTTTAGACGAAGTTTCCTGCTGTTTAGTACGTATGCCGGCATTGGGCTGGAAATAGCGGCTTTGGGATTCTGCACAGAAAGGGTTTGCAAACCGCTGAATCCACACGTGAGTTTAACTCTGTCAGTTGAATGCACACATTGACAACCATTCAGTTAGATAGCACACTTTTGGTTTTAGAAGCAGATATTTCTCTGTACAGCCTCTGGTCCCATTCACTCGGGAATATCCCAACGCAGCTCCTAGAAGAAACGTGTTTCTGACTCGCTGAATCTCAACATAGATTCAACTCTCTTAGGTGAACGAACGCACAGCAGAGCAGTTTCACGGAAACTTTGCTCCTGAGTTTTAGACGAAGTTTCCTGCTGTTTAGTACGGATGCCGGCATTGGGCTGGAAATACCGGTTTTGGGATTCTGCACAGAAAGGGTTTGCAAACCGCTGAATCCACACGTGAGTTTAACTCTGTCAGTTGAATGCACACATTGACAACCATTCAGTTAGATAGCACACTTTTGATTTTGGAAGCAGATATTTCTCTGTACAGCCAATGGTCCCATTCACTCGGGAATATCCCAACGCAGCTCCTAGAAGAAACGTGTTTGTGACTCGCTGAATCTCAACATAGATTCAACTCTCTTAGGTGAACGAACGCACAGCTGAGCAGTTTCAAGGAAACGTTTCTCCTGAGTTTTAGACGAAGTTTCCTGCTGTTTAGTACGTATGCCGGCATTGGGCTGGAAATAGCGGTTTTGGGATTCTGCACAGAAAGGGTTTGCAAACCGCTGAATCCACACGTGAGTTTAACTCTGTCAGTTGAATGCACACATTGACAACCATTCAGTTAGATAGCTCCGTTTTGGTTTTAGAAGCAGATATTTCTCTGTACAGCCTATGGTCCCATTCCCTCGGGAATATCCTAACGCAGCTCCTAGAAGAAACGTGTTTCTGACTCGCTGAATCTCAACATAGATTCAACTCTCTTAGGTGAACGAACGCACAGCAGAGCAGTTTCAAGGAAACGTCTCTCCTGAGTTTTAGACGAAGTTTCCTGCTGTTTAGTACGGATGCCGGCATTGGGCTGGAAATACCGGTTTTTGGATTCTGCACAGAAAGGGTTTGCAAACCGCTGAATCCACACGTGAGTTTAACTCTGTCAGTTGAATGCACACATTGACAACCATTCAGTTTGATAGCTCCGTTTTGGTTTTAGAAGCAGATATTTCTCTGTACAGCCTATGGTCCCATTCACTCGGGAATATCCCAAGGCAGCTCCTAGAAGAAACGTGTTTCTGACTCGCTGAATCTCAACATAGATTCAACTCTCTTAGGTGAACGAACGCACAGCAGAGCAGTTTCAAGGAAACGTTTCTCCTGAGTTTTAGACGAAGTTTCCTGCTGTTTAGTACGTATGCCGGCATTGGGCTGGAAATAGCGGTTTTGGGATTCTGCACAGAAAGGGTTTGCAAACCGCTGAATCCACACGTGAGTTTAACTCTGTCAGTTGAATGCACACATTGACAACCATTCAGTTTGATAGCACACTTTTGGTTTTAGAAGCAGATATTTCTCTGTACAGCCTATGGTCCCATTCACTCGGGAATATCCCAACGCAGCTCCTAGAAGAAACGTGTTTCTGACTCGCTGAATCTCAACATAGATTCAACTCTCTTAGGTGATCGAACGCACAGCAGAGCAGTTTCAAGGAAACGTTGCTCCTGAGTTTTAGACGAAGTTTCCTGCTGTTTAGTACGTATGCCGGCATTGGGCTCGAAATAGCGGTTTTGGGATTCTGCACAGAAAGGGTTTGCAAACCGCTGAATCCACACGTGAGTTTAACTCTGTCAGTTGAATGCACACATTGACAACCATTCAGTTAGATAGCACACTTTTGGTTTTAGAAGCAGATATTTCTCTGTACAGCCTCTGGTCCCATTCACTCGGGAATATCCCAACGCAGCTCCTAGAAGAAACGTGTTTCTGACTCGCTGAATCTCAACATAGATTCAACTCTCTTAGGTGAACGAACGCACAGCAGAGCAGTTTCAAGGAAACGTTGCTCCTGAGTTTTAGACGAAGTTTCCTGCTGTTTAGTACGGATGCCGGCATTGGGCTGGACATACCGGTTTTGGGATTCTGCACAGAAAGGGTTTGCAAACCGCTGAATCCACACGTGAGTTTAACTCTGTCAGTTGAATGCACACATTGACAACCATTCAGTTAGATAGCACACTTTTGGTTTTAGAAGCAGATATTTCTCTGTACAGCCTATGGTCCCATTCACTCGGGAATATCCCAACGCAGCTCCTAGAAGAAACGTGTTTCTGACTCGCTGAATCTCAACATAGTTTCAACTCTCTTAGGTGAACGGACGCACAGCAGAGCAGTTTCAAGGAAACGTTTCTCCTGAGTTTTAGACGAAGTTTCCTGTTGTTTAGTACGGATGCCGGCATTGAGCTGGAATTACCGGTTTTGGGATTCTGCACAGAAAGGGTTTGTAAACCGCTGAATCCACACGTGAGTTTAACTCTGTCAGTTGAATGCACACATTGACAACCATTCAGTTTGATAGCACCCTTTTGGTTGTAGGAGCAGATATTTCTCTGTACAGCCTATGGTCCCATTCACTCGGGAATATCCCAACGCAGCTCCTAGAAGAAACGTGTTTCTGACTCGCTGAATCTCAACATATATTCAACTCTCTTAGGTGAACGAACGCACAGCAGAGCAGTTTCAAGGAAACGTTTCTCCTGAGTTTTAGACGAAGTTTCCTGCTGTTTAGTACGTATGCCGGCATTGGGCTGGAAATAGCGGTTTTGGGATTCTGCACAGAAAGGGTTTGCAAACCGCTGAATCCACACGTGAGTTTAACTCTGTCAGTTGAATGCACACATTGACAACCATTCAGTTAGATAGCACACTTTTGGTTTTAGAAGCAGATATTTCTCTGTACAGCCTCTGGTCCCATTCACTCGGGAATATCCCAACGCAGCTCCTAGAAGAAACGTGTTTCTGACTCGCTGAATCTCAACATAGATTCAACTCTCTTAGGTGAACGAACGCACAGCAGAGCAGTTTCAAGGAAACGTTTCTCCGGAGTCTTAGACGAAGTTTCCTGCTGTTTAGTACGTATGCCGGCATTGGGCTGGAAATACCGGTTTTGGGATTCTGCACAGAAAGGGTTTGCAAATCGCTGAATCCACACGTGAGTTTAACTCTGTCACTTGAATGCACACATTGACAACCATTCAGTTAGATAGCTCCGTTTTGATTTTACAAGCAGATATTTCTCTGTACAGCGTATGGTCCCATTCACTCGGAAATATCCCAACGCAGCTCCTAGAAGAAACGTGTTTCTGACTCGCTGAATCTCAACATAGATTCAACTCTCTTAGGTGAACGAACGCACAGCAGAGCAGTTTCAAGGAAACGTTGCTCCTGAGTTTTAGACGAAGTTTCCTGCTGTTTAGTACGGATGCCGGCATTGGGTTGGAAATACCGGTTTTGGGATTCTGCACAGAAAGGGTTTGCAAACCGCTGAATCCACACGTGAGTTTAACTCTGTCAGTTGAATGCACACATTGACAACCATTCAGTTTGATAGCACACTTTTGGTTTTAGAAGCAGATATTTCTCTGTACAGCCTATGGTCCCATTCACTCGGGAATATCCCAACGCAGCTCCTAGAAGAAACGTGTTTCTGACTCGCTGAATTTCAACATAGATTCAACTCTCTTAGGTGAACGAACGCACAGCAGAGCAGTTTCAAGGAAACGTTTCTCCGGAGTCTTAGACGAAGTTTCCTGCTGTTTAGTACGTATGCCGGCATTGGGCTGGAAATACCGGTTTTGGGATTCTGCACAGAAAGGGTTTGAAAACCGCTGAATCCACACGTAAGTTTAACTCTGTCAGTTGAATGCACACATTGACAACCATTCAGTTTGATAGCACACTTTTGGTTTAGAAGCAGATATTTCTCTGTACAGCCTATGGTCCCATTCACTCAGGAATATCCCAACGCAGCTCCTAGAAGAAACGTGTTTCTGATTCGCTGAATCTCAACATAGATTCAACTCTCTTAGGTGAAAGAACGCACAGCAGAGCAGTTTCAAGGAAACGTTTCTCCGGAGTCTTAGACGAAGTTTCCTGCTGTTTAGTACGTATGCCGGCATTAGGCTGGAAATACCGGTTTTGGGATTCTGCACAGAAAGGGTTTGCAAACCGCTGAATCCACACGTGAGTTTAACTCTGTCAGTTGAATGCACACATTGACAACCATTCAGTTTGATAGCTCCGTTTTGGTTTTAGAAGCAGATATTTCTCTGTACAGCCTATGGTCCCATTCACTCGGGAATATCCCAAGGCAGCTCCTAGAAGAAACGTGTTTCTGACTCGCTGAATCTCAACATAGATTCAACTCTCTTAGGTGAACGAACGCACAGCAGAGCAGTTTCAAGGAAACGTTTCTCCTGAGTTTTAGACGAAGTTTCCTGCTGTTTAGTACGTATGCCGGCATTGGGCTGGAAATACCGGTTTTGGGATTCTGCACAGAAAGGGTTTGCAAACCGCTGAATCCACACGTGAGTTTAACTCTGTCAGTTGAATGCACACATTGACAACCATTCAGTTTGATAGCACACTTTTGGTTTTAGAAGCAGATATTTCTCTGTACAGCCTATGGTCCCATTCACTCGGGAATATCCCAACGCAGCTCCTAGAAGAAACGTGTTTCTGACTCGCTGAATCTCAACATAGATTCAACTCTCTTAGGTGATCGAACGCACAGCAGAGCAGTTTCAAGGAAACGTTGCTCCTGAGTTTTAGACGAAGTTTCCTGCTGTTTAGTACGTATGCCGGCATTGGGCTCGAAATAGCGGTTTTGGGATTCTGCACAGAAAGGGTTTGCAAACCGCTGAATCCACACGTGAGTTTAACTCTGTCAGTTGAATGCACACATTGACAACCATTCAGTTAGATAGCACACTTTTGGTTTTAGAAGCAGATATTTCTCTGTACAGCCTCTGGTCCCATTCACTCGGGAATATCCCAACGCAGCTCCTAGAAGAAACGTGTTTCTGACTCGCTGAATCTCAACATAGATTCAACTCTCTTAGGTGAACGAACGCACAGCAGAGCAGTTTCAAGGAAACGTTGCTCCTGAGTTTTAGATGAAGTTTCCTGCTGTTTAGTACGTATGCCGGCATTGGGCTGGACATACCGGTTTTGGGATTCTGCACAGAAAGGGTTTGCAAACCGCTGAATCCACACGTGAGTTTAACTCTGTCAGTTGAATGCACACATTGACAACCATTCAGTTAGATAGCACACTTTTGGTTTTAGAAGCAGATATTTCTCTGTACAGCCTATGGTCCCATTCACTCGGGAATATCCCAACGCAGCTCCTAGAAGAAACGTGTTTCTGACTCGCTGAATCTCAACATAGTTTCAACTCTCTTAGGTGAACGAACGCACAGCAGAGCAGTTTCAAGGAAACGTTTCTCCTGAGTTTTAGACGAAGTTTCCTGTTGTTTAGTACGGATGCCGGCATTGAGCTGGAATTACCGGTTTTGGGATTCTGCACAGAAAGGGTTTGTAAACCGCTGAATCCACACGTGAGTTTAACTCTGTCAGTTGAATGCACACATTGACAACCATTCAGTTTGATAGCACCCTTTTGCTTGTAGGAGCAGATATTTCTCTGTACAGCCTATGGTCCCATTCACTCGGGAATATCCCAACGCAGCTCCTAGAAGAAACGTGTTTCTGACTCGCTGAATCTCAACATAGATTCAACTCTCTTAGGTGAACGAACGCACAGCAGAGCAGTTTCAAGGAAACGTTTCTCCTGAGTTTTAGACGAAGTTTCCTGCTGTTTAGTACGTATGCCGGCATTGGGCTGGAAATAGCGGTTTTGGGATTCTGCACAGAAAGGGTTTGCAAACCGCTGAATCCACACGTGAGTTTAACTCTGTCAGTTGAATGCACACATTGACAACCATTCAGTTAGATAGCACACTTTTGGTTTTAGAAGCAGATATTTCTCTGTACAGCCTCTGGTCCCATTCACTCGGGAATATCCCAACGCAGCTCCTAGAAGAAACGTGTTTCTGACTCGCTGAATCTCAACATAGATTCAACTCTCTTAGGTGAACGAACGCACAGCAGAGCAGTTTCAAGGAAACGTTTCTCCTGAGTTTTAGACGAAGTTTCCTGCTGTTTAGTACGGATGCCGGCATTGGGCTGGAAATACCGGTTTTGGGATTCTGCACAGAAAGGGTTTGCAAACCGCTGAATCCACACGTGAGTTTAATTCTGTCAGTTGAATGCACACATTGACAACCATTCAGTTAGATAGCACACTTTTGGTTTTAGAAGCAGATATTTCTCTGTACAGCCTATGGTCCCATTCACTCGGGAATATCCCAACGCAGCTCCTAGCATAAACGTGTTTCTGACTCGCTGAATCTCAACATAGTTTCAACTCTCTTAGGTGAACGAACGCACAGCAGAGCAGTTTCAAGGAAACGTTTCTCCTGAGTTTTAGACGAAGTTTCCTGTTGTTTAGTACGGATGCCGGCATTGAGCTGGAATTACCGGTTTTGGGATTCTGCACAGAAAGGGTTTGTAAACCGCTGAATCCACACGTGAGTTTAACTCTGTCAGTTGAATGCACACATTGACAACCATTCAGTTTGATAGCACCCTTTTGGTTGTAGGAGCAGATATTTCTCTGTACAGCCTATGGTCCCATTCACTCGGGAATATCCCAACGCAGCTCCTAGAAGAAACGTGTTTCTGACTCGCTGAATCTCAACATAGATTCAACTCTCTTAGGTGAACGAACGCACAGCAGAGCAGTTTCAAGGAAACGTTTCTCCTGAGTTTTAGACGAAGTTTCCTGCTGTTTAGTACGTATGCCGGCATTGGGCTGGAAATACCGGTTTTGGGATTCTGCACAGAAAGGGTTTGCAAACCGCTGAATCCAAACGTGAGTTTAACTCTGTCAGTTGAATGCACACATTGACAACCATTCAGTTTGATAGCACACTTTTGGTTTTAGAAGCAGATATTTCTCTGTACAGCCTGTGGTTCCATTCACTCGGGAATATCCCAACGCAGCTCCTAGAAGAAATGTGTTTCTGACTCGCTGAGTCTCAACATAGATTCAACTCTCTTAGGTGAACGAACGCACAGCAGAGCAGTTTCAAGGAAACGTTTCTCCTGAGTTTTGGACGAAGTTTCCTGCTGTTTAGTACGTATGCCGGCATTGGGCTGGAAATACCGGTTTTGGGATTCTGCACAGAAAGGGTTTGCAAATCGCTGAATCCACACGTGAGTTTAACTCTGTCACTTGAATGCACACATTGACAACCATTCAGTTAGATAGCTCCGTTTTGGTTTTACAAGCAGATATTTCTCTGTACAGCGTATGGTCCCATTCACTCGGGAATATCCCAACGCAGCTCCTAGAAGAAACGTGTTTCTGACTCGCTGAATCTCAACATAGATTCAACTCTCTTAGGTGAACGAACGCACAGCAGAGCAGTTTCAAGGAAACGTTTCTCCTGAGTTTTAGACGAAGTTTCCTGCTGTTTAGTACGTATGCCGGCATTGGGCTGGAAATAGCGGTTTTGGGATTCTGCACAGAAAGGGTTTGCAAACCGCTGAATCCACACGTGAGTTTAACTCTGTCAGTTGAATGCACACATTGACAACCATTCAGTTAGATAGCACACTTTTGGTTTTAGAAGCAGATATTTCTCTGTACAGCCTCTGGTCCCATTCACTCGGGAATATCCCAACGCAGCTCCTAGAAGAAACGTGTTTCTGACTCGCTGAATCTCAACATAGATTCAACTCTCTTAGGTGAACGAACGCACAGCAGAGCAGTTTCAAGGAAACGTTTCTCCTGAGTTTTAGACGAAGTTTCCTGCTGTTTAGTACGGATGCCGGCATTGGGCTGGAAATACCGGTTTTGGGATTCTGCACAGAAAGGGTTTGCAAACCGCTGAATCCACACGTGAGTTTAATTCTGTCAGTTGAATGCACACATTGACAACCATTCAGTTAGATAGCACACTTTTGGTTTTAGAAGCAGATATTTCTCTGTACAGCCTATGGTCCCATTCACTCGGGAATATCCCAACGCAGCTCCTAGCATAAACGTGTTTCTGACTCGCTGAATCTCAACATAGTTTCAACTCTCTTAGGTGAACGAACGCACAGCAGAGCAGTTTCAAGGAAACGTTTCTCCTGAGTTTTAGACGAAGTTTCCTGTTGTTTAGTACGGATGCCGGCATTGAGCTGGAATTACCGGTTTTGGGATTCTGCACAGAAAGGGTTTGTAAACCGCTGAATCCACACGTGAGTTTAACTCTGTCAGTTGAATGCACACATTGACAACCATTCAGTTTGATAGCACCCTTTTGGTTGTAGGAGCAGATATTTCTCTGTACAGCCTATGGTCCCATTCACTCGGGAATATCCCAACGCAGCTCCTAGAAGAAACGTGTTTCTGACTCGCTGAATCTCAACATAGATTCAACTCTCTTAGGTGAACGAACGCACAGCAGAGCAGTTTCAAGGAAACGTTTCTCCTGAGTTTTAGACGAAGTTTCCTGCTGTTTAGTACGTATGCCGGCATTGGGCTGGAAATACCGGTTTTGGGATTCTGCACAGAAAGGGTTTGCAAACCGCTGAATCCAAACGTGAGTTTAACTCTGTCAGTTGAATGCACACATTGACAACCATTCAGTTTGATAGCACACTTTTGGTTTTAGAAGCAGATATTTCTCTGTACAGCCTGTGGTTCCATTCACTCGGGAATATCCCAACGCAGCTCCTAGAAGAAATGTGTTTCTGACTCGCTGAGTCTCAACATAGATTCAACTCTCTTAGGTGAACGAACGCACAGCAGAGCAGTTTCAAGGAAACGTTTCTCCTGAGTTTTGGACGAAGTTTCCTGCTGTTTAGTACGTATGCCGGCATTGGGCTGGAAATACCGGTTTTGGGATTCTGCACAGAAAGGGTTTGCAAATCGCTGAATCCACACGTGAGTTTAACTCTGTCACTTGAATGCACACATTGACAACCATTCAGTTAGATAGCTCCGTTTTGGTTTTACAAGCAGATATTTCTCTGTACAGCGTATGGTCCCATTCACTCGGGAATATCCCAACGCAGCTCCTAGAAGAAACGTGTTTCTGACTCGCTGAATCTCAACATAGATTCAACTCTCTTAGGTGAACGAACGCACAGCAGAGCAGTTTCAAGGAAACGTTTCTCCTGAGTTTTAGACGAAGTTTCCTGCTGTTTAGTACGGATGCCGGCATTGGGCTGGAAATACCGGTTTTGGGATTCTGCACAGAAAGGGTTTGCAAACCGCTGAATCCACACGTGAGTTTAACTCTGTCAGTTGAATGCACACATTGACAACCATTCAGTTTGATAGCACACTTTTGGTTTTAGAAGCAGATATTTCTCTGTACAGCCTATGGTCCCATTCACTCGGGAATATCCCAACGCAGCTCCTAGAAGAAACGTGTTTCTGACTCGCTGAATCTCAACATAGATTCAACTCTCTTAGGTGAACGAACGCACAGCAGAGCAGTTTCAAGGAAACGTTTCTCCTGAGTTTTAGACGAAGTTTCCTGCTGTTTAGTACGGATGCCGGCATTGGGCTGGAAATACCGGTTTTGGGATTCTGCACAGAAAGGGTTTGCAAACCGCTGAATCCACACGTAAGTTTAACTCTGTCAGTTGAATGCACACATTGACAACCATTCAGTTTGATAGCACACTTTTGGTTTAGAAGCAGATATTTCTCTGTACAGCCTATGGTCCCATTCACTCAGGAATATCCCAACGCAGCTCCTAGAAGAAACGTGTTTCTGAGTCGCTGAATCTCAACATAGATTCAACTCTCTTAGGTGAAAGAACGCACAGCAGAGCAGTTTCAAGGAAACGTTTCTCCGGAGTCTTAGACGAAGTTTCCTGCTGTTTAGTACGTATGCCGGCATTAGGCTGGAAATACCGGTTTTGGGATTCTGCACAGAAAGGGTTTGCAAACCGCTGAATACACACGTGAGTTTAACTCTGTCAGGTGAATGCACACATTGACAACCATTCAGTTAGATAGCTCCATTTTGCTTTTAGAAGCAGATATTTCTCTGTACAGCCTATGGTCCCATTCACTCGGGAATATCCCAACGCAGCTCCTAGCATAAACGTGTTTCTGACTCGCTGAATCTCAACATAGTTTCAACTCTCTTAGGTGAACGAATGCACAGCAGAGCAGTTTCAAGGAAATGTTTCTCCTGAGTTTTAGACGAAGTTTCCTGCTCTTTAGTACGGATGCCGGCATTGAGCTGGTATTACCGGTTTTGGGATTCTGCACAGAAAGGGTTTGCAAACCGCTGAATCCAAACCTGAATTTAACTCTGTCAGTTGAATGCACACATTGACAACCATTCAGTTAGATACCACCCCTTTGGTTGTAGGAGCAGATATTTCTCTGTACAGCCTATGGTCCCATTCACTCGGGAATATCCCAATGCAGCTCCTAGAAGAAACGTGTTTCTGACTCGCTGAATCTCAACATAGATTCAACTCTCTTAGGTGATCGAACGCACAGCAGAGCAGTTTCAAGGAAACGTTTCTCCTGAGTTTTAGACGAAGTTTCCTGCTGTTTAGTACGGATGCCGGCATTGGGCTGGAAATACCGGTTTTGGGATTCTGCACAGAAAGGGTTTGCAAACCGCTGAATCCACACGTGAGTTTAATTCTGTCAGTTGAATGCACACATTGACAACCATTCAGTTAGATAGCTCCGTTTTGGTTTTAGAAGCAGATATTTCTCTGTACATCCTATGGTCCCATTCACTCGGGAATATCCCAACGCAGCTCCTAGAAGAAACGTGTTTCTGACTCGCTGAATCTCAACATAGTTTCAACTCTCTAGGTGAAAGAACGCACAGCAGAGCAGTTTCAAGGAAATTTTTCTCCTGAGTTTTAGACGAAGTTTCCTGCTGTTTAATACGGATGCCGGCATTGAGCTGGAATTACCGGTTTTGGGATTCTGCACAGAAAGGGTTTGCAAACCGCTGAATCCACACGTGAGTTTAACTCTGTCAGTTGAATGCACACATTGACAACCATTCAGTTAGATACCACCCTTTTGGTTGTAGGAGCAGATATTTCTCTGTACAGCCTATGGTCCCATTCACTCGGGAATATCCCAACGCACCTCCTAGAAGAAACGTGTTTCTGACTCGCTGAATCTCAACTTAGATTCAACTCTCTTAGGTGATCGAACGCACAGCAGAGCAGTTTCAAGGAAACGTTTCTCCTGAGTTTTAGATGAAGTTTCCTGCTGTTTAGTACGGATGCCGGCATTGGGCTGGATATACCGGTTTTGGTATTCTGCACAGAAAGGGTTTGCAAACCGCTGAATCCACACGTGAGTTTAACTCTGTCAGTTGAATGCACACATTGACAACCATTCAGTTAGATAGCTCCGTTTTGGTTTTAGAAGCAGATATTTCTCTGTACATCCTATGGTCCCATTCACTCGGGAATATCCCAACGCAGCTCCTAGAAGAAACGTGTTTCTGACTCGCTGAATCTCAACATAGATTCAACTCTCTTAGGTGAACGAACGCAAAGCAGAGCAGTTTCAAGGAAACGTTTCTCCTGAGTTTTAGACGAAGTTTCCTGCTGTTTAGTACGGATGCCGACATTGGGCTGGAAATACCGGTTTTGGGATTCTGCACAGAAAGGGTTTGCAAACCGCTGAATCCACACGTGAGTTTAACTCTGTCAGTTGAATGCACACATTGACAACCATTCAGTTAGATAGCTCCGTTTTGGTTTTAGAAGCAGATATTTCTCTGTACAGCCTATGGTCCCATTCACTCGGGAATATCCCAACGCAGCTCCTAGAAGAAACGTGTTTCTGACTCGCTGAATCTCAACATAGATTCAACTCTCTTAGGTGAACGAACGCACAGCAGAGCAGTTTCAAGGAAACGTTTCTCCTGAGTTTTAGACGAAGTTTCCTGCTGTTTAGTACGGATGCCGGCATTGGGCTGGAAATACCGGTTTTGGGATTCTGCACAGAAAGGGTTTGCAAACCGCTGAATCCACACGTGAGTTTAACTCTGTCAGTTGAATGCACACATTGACAACCATTCAGTTTGATAGCACACTTTTGGTTTTAGAAGCAGATATTTCTCTGTACATCCTATGGTCCCATTCACTCGGGAATATCCCAACGCAGCTCCTAGAAGAAACGTGTTTCTGACTCGCTGAATCTCAACATAGATTCAACTCTCTTAGGTGAACGAACGCACAGCAGAGCAGTTTCAAGGAAACGTTTCTCCGGTGTCTTAGACGAAGTTTCCTGCTGTTTAGTACGTATGCCGGCATTGGGCTGGAAATACCGGTTTTGGGATTCTGCACAGAAAGGGTTTGCAAATCGCTGAATCCACACGTGAGTTTAACTCTGTCACTTGAATGCACACATTGACAACCATTCAGTTAGATAGCTCCGTTTTGGTTTTAGAAGCAGATATTTCTCTGTACAGCCTATGGTCCCATTCACTCGGAAATATCCCAACGCAGCTCCTAGAAGAAACGTGTTTCTGACTCGCTGAATCTCAACATAGATTCAACTCTCTTAGGTGAACGAACGCACAGCAGAGCAGTTTCAAGGAAACGTTGCTCCTGAGTTTTAGACGAAGTTTCCTGCTGTTTAGTACGGATGCCGGCATTGGGCTGGAAATACCGGTTTTGGGATTCTGCACAGAAAGGGTTTGCAAACCGCTGAATCCACACGTGAGTTTAACTCTGTCAGTTGAATGCACACATTGACAACCATTCAGTTTGATAGCACACTTTTGGTTTTAGAAGCAGATATTTCTCTGTACAGCCTATGGTCCCATTCACTCGGGAATATCCCAACGCAGCTCCTAGAAGAAACGTGTTTCTGACTCGCTGAATCTCAACATAGATTCAACTCTCTTAGGTGAACGAACGCACAGCAGAGCAGTTTCAAGGAAACGTTTCTCCGGAGTCTTAGACGAAGTTTCCTGCTGTTTAGTACGTATGCCGGCATTGGGCTGGAAATACCGGTTTTGGGATTCTGCACAGAAAGGGTTTGAAAACCGCTGAATCCACACGTAAGTTTAACTCTGTCAGTTGAATGCACACATTGACAACCATTCAGTTTGATAGCACACTTTTGGTTTAGAAGCAGATATTTCTCTGTACAGCCTATGGTCCCATTCACTCAGGAATATCCCAACGCAGCTCCTAGAAGAAACGTGTTTCTGACTTGCTGAATCTCAACATAGATTCAACTCTCTTAGGTGAAAGAACGCACAGCAGAGCAGTTTCAAGGAAACGTTTCTCCGGAGTCTTAGACGAAGTTTCCTGCTGTTTAGTACGTATGCCGGCATTAGGCTGGAAATACCGGTTTTGGGATTCTGCACAGAAAGGGTTTGCAAACCGCTGAATACACACGTGAGTTTAACTCTGTCAGGTGAATGCACACATTGACAACCATTCAGTTAGATAGCTCCATTTTGCTTTTAGAAGCAGATATTTCTCTGTAGAGCCTATGGTCCCATTCACTCGGGAATATCCCAACGCAGCTCCTAGCATAAACGTGTTTCTGACTCGCTGAATCTCAACATAGTTTCAACTCTCTTAGGTGAACGAATGCACAGCAGAGCAGTTTCAAGGAAACGTTTCTCCTGAGTTTTAGACGAAGTTTCCTGCTCTTTAGTACGGATGCCGGCATTGAGCTGGTATTACCGGTTTTGGGATTCTGCACAGAAAGGGTTTGCAAACCGCTGAATCCAAACCTGAATTTAACTCTGTCAGTTGAATGCACACATTGACAACCATTCAGTTAGATACCACCCTTTTGGTTGTAGGAGCAGATATTTCTCTGTACAGCCTATGGTCCCATTCACTCGGGAATATCCCAACGCAGCTCCTAGAAGAAACGTGTTTCTGACTCGCTGAATCTCAACATAGATTCAACTCTCTTAGGTGATCGAACGCACAGCAGAGCAGTTTCAAGGAAACGTTTCTCCTGAGTTTTAGACGAAGTTTCCTGCTGTTTAGTACGGATGCCGGCATTGGGCTGGAAATACCGGTTTTGGGATTCTGCACAGAAAGGGTTTGCAAACCGCTGAATCCACACGTGAGTTTAATTCTGTCAGTTGAATGCACACATTGACAACCATTCAGTTAGATAGCTCCGTTTTGGTTTTAGAAGCAGATATTTCTCTGTACATCCTATGGTCCCATTCACTCGGGAATATCCCAACGCAGCTCCTAGAAGAAACGTGTTTCTGACTCGCTGAATCTCAACATAGTTTCAACTCTCTAGGTGAAAGAACGCACAGCAGAGCAGTTTCAAGGAAATTTTTCTCCTGAGTTTTAGACGAAGTTTCCTGCTGTTTAATACGGATGCCGGCATTGAGCTGGAATTACCGGTTTTGGGATTCTGCACAGAAAGGGTTTGCAAACCGCTGAATCCACACGTGAGTTTAACTCTGTCAGTTGAATGCACACATTGACAACCATTCAGTTAGATACCACCCTTTTGGTTGTAGGAGCAGATATTTCTCTGTACAGCCTATGGTCCCATTCACTCGGGAATATCCCAACGCAGCTCCTAGAAGAAACGTGTTTCTGACTCGCTGAATCTCAACATAGATTCAACTCTCTTAGGTGAACGAACGCACAGCTGAGCAGTTTCAAGGAAACGTTTCTCCTGAGTTTTAGACGAAGTTTCCTGCTGTTTAGTACGTATGCCGGCATTGGGCTGGAAATAGCGGTTTTGGGATTCTGCACAGAAAGGGTTTGCAAACCGCTGAATCCACACGTGAGTTTAACTCTGTCAGTTGAATGCACACATTGACAACCATTCAGTTAGATAGCTCCGTTTTGGTTTTAGAAGCAGATATTTCTCTGTACAGCCTATGGTCCCATTCCCTCGGGAATATCCTAACGCAGCTCCTAGAAGAAACGTGTTTCTGACTCGCTGAATCTCAACATAGATTCAACTCTCTTAGGTGAACGAACGCACAGCAGAGCAGTTTCAAGGAAACGTCTCTCCTGAGTTTTAGACGAAGTTTCCTGCTGTTTAGTACGTATGCCGGCATTGGGCTGGAAATACCGGTTTTGGGATTCTGCACAGAAAGGGTTTGCAAACCGCTGAATCCATACGTGAGTTTAACTCTGTCAGTTGAATGCACACATTGACAACCATTCAGTTTGATAGCTCCGTTTTGGTTTTAGAAGCAGATATTTCTCTGTACAGCCTATGGTCCCATTCACTCGGGAATATCCCAAGGCAGCTCCTAGAAGAAACGTGTTTCTGACTCGCTGAATCTCAACATAGATTCAACTCTCTTAGGTGAACGAACGCACAGCAGAGCAGTTTCAAGGAAACGTTTCTCCTGAGTTTTAGACGAAGTTTCCTGCTGTTTAGTACGGATGCCGGCATTGGGCTGGAAATACCGGTTTTGGGATTCTGCACAGAAAGGGTTTGCAAACCGCTGAATCCACACGTGAGTTTAACTCTGTCAGTTGAATGCACACATTGACAACCATTCAGTTTGATAGCACACTTTTGGTTTTAGAAGCAGATATTTCTCTGTACAGCCTATGGTCCCATTCACTCGGGAATATCCCAACGCAGCTCCTAGAAGAAACGTGTTTCTGACTCGCTGAATCTCAACATAGATTCAACTCTCTTAGGTGATCGAACGCACAGCAGAGCAGTTTCAAGGAAACGTTGCTCCTGAGTTTTACACGAAGTTTCCTGCTGTTTAGTACGTATGCCGGCATTGGGCTCGAAATACCGGTTTTGGGATTCTGCACAGAAAGGGTTTGCAAACCGCTGAATCCACACGTGAGTTTAACTCTGTCAGTTGAATGCACACATTGACAACCATTCAGTTAGATAGCACACTTTTGGTTTTAGAAGCAGATATTTCTCTGTACAGCCTCTGGTCCCATTCACTCGGGAATATCCCAACGCAGCTCCTAGAAGAAACGTGTTTCTGACTCGCTGAATCTCAACATAGATTCAACTCTCTTAGGTGAACGAACGCACAGCAGAGCAGTTTCAAGGAAACGTTGCTCCTGAGTTTTAGACGAAGTTTCCTGCTGTTTAGTACGGATGCCGGCATTGGGCTGGACATACCGGTTTTGGGATTCTGCACAGAAAGGGTTTGCAAACCGCTGAATCCACACGTGAGTTTAACTCTGTCAGTTGAATGCACACATTGACAACCATTCAGTTAGATAGCACACTTTTGGTTTTAGAAGCAGATATTTCTCTGTACAGCCTATGGTCCCATTCACTCGGGAATATCCCAACGCAGCTCCTAGAAGAAACGTGTTTCTGACTCGCTGAATCTCAACATAGTTTCAACTCTCTTAGGTGAACGAACGCACAGCAGAGCAGTTTCAAGGAAACGTTTCTCCTGAGTTTTAGACGAAGTTTCCTGTTGTTTAGTACGGATGCCGGCATTGAGCTGGAATTACCGGTTTTGGGATTCTGCACAGAAAGGGTTTGTAAACCGCTGAATCCACACGTGAGTTTAACTCTGTCAGTTGAATGCACACATTGACAACCATTCAGTTTGATAGCACCCTTTTGGTTGTAGGAGCAGATATTTCTCTGTACAGCCTATGGTCCCATTCACTCGGGAATATCCCAACGCAGCTCCTAGAAGAAACGTGTTTCTGACTCGCTGAATCTCAACATAGATTCAACTCTCTTAGGTGAACGAACGCACAGCAGAGCAGTTTCAAGGAAACGTTTCTCCTGAGTTTTAGACGAAGTTTCCTGCTGTTTAGTACGTATGCTGGCATTGGGCTGGAAATAGCGGTTTTGGGATTCTGCACAGAAAGGGTTTGCAAACCGCTGAATCCACACGTGAGTTTAACTCTGTCAGTTGAATGCACACATTGACAACCATTCAGTTAGATAGCACACTTTTGGTTTTAGAAGCAGATATTTCTCTGTACAGCCTCTGGTCCCATTCACTCGGGAATATCCCAACGCAGCTCCTAGAAGAAACGTGTTTCTGACTCGCTGAATCTCAACATAGATTCAACTCTCTTAGGTGAACGAACGCACAGCAGAGCAGTTTCAAGGAAACGTTTCTCCTGAGTTTTAGACGAAGTTTCCTGCTGTTTAGTACGGATGCCGGCATTGGGCTGGAAATACCGGTTTTGGGATTCTGCACAGAAAGGGTTTGCAAACCGCTGAATCCACACGTGAGTTTAATTCTGTCAGTTGAATGCACACATTGACAACCATTCAGTTAGATAGCACACTTTTGGTTTTAGAAGCAGATATTTCTCTGTACAGCCTATGGTCCCATTCACTCGGGAATATCCCAACGCAGCTCCTAGCATAAACGTGTTTCTGACTCGCTGAATCTCAACATAGTTTCAACTCTCTTAGGTGAACGAACGCACAGCAGAGCAGTTTCAAGGAAACGTTTCTCCTGAGTTTTAGACGAAGTTTCCTGTTGTTTAGTACGGATGCCGGCATTGAGCTGGAATTACCGGTTTTGGGATTCTGCACAGAAAGGGTTTGTAAACCGCTGAATCCACACGTGAGTTTAACTCTGTCAGTTGAATGCACACATTGACAACCATTCAGTTTGATAGCACCCTTTTGGTTGTAGGAGCAGATATTTCTCTGTACAGCCTATGGTCCCATTCACTCGGGAATATCCCAACGCAGCTCCTAGAAGAAACGTGTTTCTGACTCG
The DNA here is from genome assembly GCF_030222135.1 of Aotus nancymaae. NCBI lineage: Eukaryota > Metazoa > Chordata > Mammalia > Primates > Aotidae > Aotus > Aotus nancymaae. The sequence continues at coordinate 610,701 of NW_026988464.1, forward strand.
CTGAATCTCAACATAGATTCAACTCTCTTAGGTGAACGAACGCACAGCAGAGCAGTTTCAAGGAAACGTTTCTCCTGAGTTTTAGACGAAGTTTCCTGCTGTTTAGTACGTATGCCGGCATTGGGCTGGAAATACCGGTTTTGGGATTCTGCACAGAAAGGGTTTGCAAACCGCTGAATCCAAACGTGAGTTTAACTCTGTCAGTTGAATGCACACATTGACAACCATTCAGTTTGATAGCACACTTTTGGTTTTAGAAGCAGATATTTCTCTGTACAGCCTGTGGTTCCATTCACTCGGGAATATCCCAACGCAGCTCCTAGAAGAAATGTGTTTCTGACTCGCTGAGTCTCAACATAGATTCAACTCTCTTAGGTGAACGAACGCACAGCAGAGCAGTTTCAAGGAAACGTTTCTCCTGAGTTTTGGACGAAGTTTCCTGCTGTTTAGTACGTATGCCGGCATTGGGCTGGAAATACCGGTTTTGGGATTCTGCACAGAAAGGGTTTGCAAATCGCTGAATCCACACGTGAGTTTAACTCTGTCACTTGAATGCACACATTGACAACCATTCAGTTAGATAGCTCCGTTTTGGTTTTACAAGCAGATATTTCTCTGTACAGCGTATGGTCCCATTCACTCGGGAATATCCCAACGCAGCTCCTAGAAGAAACGTGTTTCTGACTCGCTGAATCTCAACATAGATTCAACTCTCTTAGGTGAACGAACGCACAGCAGAGCAGTTTCAAGGAAACGTTTCTCCTGAGTTTTAGACGAAGTTTCCTGCTGTTTAGTACGGATGCCGGCATTGGGCTGGAAATACCGGTTTTGGGATTCTGCACAGAAAGGGTTTGCAAACCGCTGAATCCACACGTGAGTTTAACTCTGTCAGTTGAATGCACACATTGACAACCATTCAGTTTGATAGCACACTTTTGGTTTTAGAAGCAGATATTTCTCTGTACAGCCTATGGTCCCATTCACTCGGGAATATCCCAACGCAGCTCCTAGAAGAAACGTGTTTCTGACTCGCTGAATCTCAACATAGATTCAACTCTCTTAGGTGAACGAACGCACAGCAGAGCAGTTTCAAGGAAACGTTTCTCCTGAGTTTTAGACGAAGTTTCCTGCTGTTTAGTACGGATGCCGGCATTGGGCTGGAAATACCGGTTTTGGGATTCTGCACAGAAAGGGTTTGCAAACCGCTGAATCCACACGTAAGTTTAACTCTGTCAGTTGAATGCACACATTGACAACCATTCAGTTTGATAGCACACTTTTGGTTTAGAAGCAGATATTTCTCTGTACAGCCTATGGTCCCATTCACTCAGGAATATCCCAACGCAGCTCCTAGAAGAAACGTGTTTCTGACTCGCTGAATCTCAACATAGATTCAACTCTCTTAGGTGAAAGAACGCACAGCAGAGCAGTTTCAAGGAAACGTTTCTCCGGAGTCTTAGACGAAGTTTCCTGCTGTTTAGTACGTATGCCGGCATTAGGCTGGAAATACCGGTTTTGGGATTCTGCACAGAAAGGGTTTGCAAACCGCTGAATACACACGTGAGTTTAACTCTGTCAGGTGAATGCACACATTGACAACCATTCAGTTAGATAGCTCCATTTTGCTTTTAGAAGCAGATATTTCTCTGTACAGCCTATGGTCCCATTCACTCGGGAATATCCCAACGCAGCTCCTAGCATAAACGTGTTTCTGACTCGCTGAATTTCAACATAGTTTCAACTCTCTTAGGTGAACGAATGCACAGCAGAGCAGTTTCAAGGAAATGTTTCTCCTGAGTTTTAGACGAAGTTTCCTGCTCTTTAGTACGGATGCCGGCATTGAGCTGGTATTACCGGTTTTGGGATTCTGCACAGAAAGGGTTTGCAAACCGCTGAATCCAAACCTGAATTTAACTCTGTCAGTTGAATGCACACATTGACAACCATTCAGTTAGATACCACCCTTTTGGTTGTAGGAGCAGATATTTCTCTGTACAGCCTATGGTCCCATTCACTCGGGAATATCCCAATGCAGCTCCTAGAAGAAACGTGTTTCTGACTCGCTGAATCTCAACATAGATTCAACTCTCTTAGGTGATCGAACGCACAGCAGAGCAGTTTCAAGGAAACGTTTCTCCTGAGTTTTAGACGAAGTTTCCTGCTGTTTAGTACGGATGCCGGCATTGGGCTGGAAATACCGGTTTTGGGATTCTGCACAGAAAGGGTTTGCAAACCGCTGAATCCACACGTGAGTTTAATTCTGTCAGTTGAATGCACACATTGACAACCATTCAGTTAGATAGCTCCGTTTTGGTTTTAGAAGCAGATATTTCTCTGTACATCCTATGGTCCCATTCACTCGGGAATATCCCAACGCAGCTCCTAGAAGAAACGTGTTTCTGACTCGCTGAATCTCAACATAGTTTCAACTCTCTAGGTGAAAGAACGCACAGCAGAGCAGTTTCAAGGAAATTTTTCTCCTGAGTTTTAGACGAAGTTTCCTGCTGTTTAATACGGATGCCGGCATTGAGCTGGAATTACCGGTTTTGGGATTCTGCACAGAAAGGGTTTGCAAACCGCTGAATCCACACGTGAGTTTAACTCTGTCAGTTGAATGCACACATTGACAACCATTCAGTTAGATACCACCCTTTTGGTTGTAGGAGCAGATATTTCTCTGTACAGCCTATGGTCCCATTCACTCGGTAATATCCCAACGCACCTCCTAGAAGAAACGTGTTTCTGACTCGCTGAATCTCAACATAGATTCAACTCTCTTAGGTGATCGAACGCACAGCAGAGCAGTTTCAAGGAAACGTTTCTCCTGAGTTTTAGATGAAGTTTCCTGCTGTTTAGTACGGATGCCGGCATTGGGCTGGATATACCGGTTTTGGTATTCTGCACAGAAAGGGTTTGCAAACCGCTGAATCCACACGTGAGTTTAACTCTGTCAGTTGAATGCACACATTGACAACCATTCAGTTAGATAGCTCCGTTTTGGTTTTAGAAGCAGATATTTCTCTGTACATCCTATGGTCCCATTCACTCGGGAATATCCCAACGCAGCTCCTAGAAGAAACGTGTTTCTGACTCGCTGAATCTCAACATAGATTCAACTCTCTTAGGTGAACGAACGCAAAGCAGAGCAGTTTCAAGGAAACGTTTCTCCTGAGTTTTAGACGAAGTTTCCTGCTGTTTAGTACGGATGCCGACATTGGGCTGGAAATACCGGTTTTGGGATTCTGCACAGAAAGGGTTTGCAAACCGCTGAATCCACACGTGAGTTTAACTCTGTCAGTTGAATGCACACATTGACAACCATTCAGTTAGATAGCTCCGTTTTGGTTTTAGAAGCAGATATTTCTCTGTACAGCCTATGGTCCCATTCACTCGGGAATATCCCAACGCAGCTCCTAGAAGAAACGTGTTTCTGACTCGCTGAATCTCAACATAGATTCAACTCTCTTAGGTGAACGAACGCACAGCAGAGCAGTTTCAAGGAAACGTTTCTCCTGAGTTTTAGACGAAGTTTCCTGCTGTTTAGTACGGATGCCGGCATTGGGCTGGAAATACCGGTTTTGGGATTCTGCACAGAAAGGGTTTGCAAACCGCTGAATCCACACGTGAGTTTAACTCTGTCAGTTGAATGCACACATTGACAACCATTCAGTTTGATAGCACACTTTTGGTTTTAGAAGCAGATATTTCTCTGTACAGCCTATGGTCCCATTCACTCGGGAATATCCCAACGCAGCTCCTAGAAGAAACGTGTTTCTGACTCGCTGAATCTCAACATAGATTCAACTCTCTTAGGTGAACGAACGCACAGCAGAGCAGTTTCAAGGAAACGTTTCTCCGGAGTCTTAGACGAAGTTTCCTGCTGTTTAGTACGTATGCCGGCATTGGGCTGGAAATACCGGTTTTGGGATTCTGCACAGAAAGGGTTTGCAAATCGCTGAATCCACACGTGAGTTTAACTCTGTCACTTGAATGCACACATTGACAACCATTCAGTTAGATAGCTCCGTTTTGATTTTACAAGCAGATATTTCTCTGTACAGCGTATGGTCCCATTCACTCGGGAATATCCCAACGCAGCTCCTAGAAGAAACGTGTTTCTGACTCGCTGAATCTCAACATAGATTCAACTCTCTTAGGTGAACGAACGCACAGCAGAGCAGTTTCAAGGAAACGTTGCTCCTGAGTTTTAGACGAAGTTTCCTGCTGTTTAGTACGGATGCCGGCATTGGGCTGGAAATACCGGTTTTGGGATTCTGCACAGAAAGGGTTTGCAAACCGCTGAATCCACACGTGAGTTTAACTCTGTCAGTTGAATGCACACATTGACAACCATTCAGTTTGATAGCACACTTTTGGTTTTAGAAGCAGATATTTCTCTGTACAGCCTATGGTCCCATTCACTCGGGAATATCCCAACGCAGCTCCTAGAAGAAACGTGTTTCTGACTCGCTGAATCTCAACATAGATTCAACTCTCTTAGGTGAACGAACGCACAGCAGAGCAGTTTCAAGGAAACGTTTCTCCTGAGTTTTAGACGAAGTTTCCTGCTGTTTAGTACGGATGCCGGCATTGGGCTGGAAATACCGGTTTTGGGATTCTGCACAGAAAGGGTTTGAAAACCGCTGAATCCACACGTAAGTTTAACTCTGTCAGTTGAATGCACACATTGACAACCATTCAGTTTGATAGCACACTTTTGGTTTAGAAGCAGATATTTCTCTGTACAGCCTATGGTCCCATTCACTCGGGAATATCCCAACGCAGCTCCTAGAAGAAACGTGTTTCTGACTCGCTGAATCTCAACATAGATTCAACTCTCTTAGTTGAAAGAACGCACAGCAGAGCAGTTTCAAGGAAACGTTTCTCCGGAGTCTTAGACGAAGTTTCCTGCTGTTTAGTACGTATGCCGGCATTGGGCTGGAAATACCGGTTTTGGGATTCTGCACAGAAAGGGTTTGCAAACCGCTGAATCCACACGTGAGTTTAACTCTGTCAGTTGAATGCACACATTGACAACCATTCAGTTAGATTGCTCCATTTTGCTTTTAGAAGCAGATATTTCTCTGTACAGCCTATGGTAACATTCACTCGGGAATATCCCAACGCAGCTCCTAGCATAAACGTGTTTCTGACTCGCTGAATCTCAACATAGTTTCAACTCTCTTAGGTGAACGAATGCACAGCAGAGCAGTTTCAAGGAAACGTTTCTCCTGAGTTTTAGACGAAGTTTCCTGCTGTTTAGTACGGATGCCAGCATTGAGCTGGAATTACCGGTTTTGGGATTCTGCACAGAAAGGGTTTGCAAACCGCTGAATCCAAACGTGAATTTAACTCTGTCAGTTGAATGCACACATTGACAACCATTCAGTTAGATACCACCCTTTTGGTTGTAGGAGCAGATATTTCTCTGTACAGCCTATGGTCCCATTCACTCGGGAATATCCCAACGCAGCTCCTAGAAGAAACGTGTTTCTGACTCGCTGAATCTCAACATAGATTCAACTCTCTTAGGTGATCGAACGCACAGCAGAGCAGTTTCAAGGAAACGTTTCTCCGGAGTCTTAGACGAAGTTTCCTGCTGTTTAGTACGTATGCCGGCATTGGGCTGGAAATACCGGTTTTGGGATTCTGCACAGAAAGGGTTTGCAAATCGCTGAATCCACACGTGAGTTTAACTCTGTCACTTGAATGCACACATTGACAACCATTCAGTTAGATAGCTCCGTTTTGGTTTTACAAGCAGATATTTCTCTGTACAGCGTATGGTCCCATTCACTCGGGAATATCCCAACGCAGCTCCTAGAAGAAACGTGTTTCTGACTCGCTGAATCTCAACATAGATTCAACTCTCTTAGGTGAACGAACGCACAGCAGAGCAGTTTCAAGGAAACGTTTCTCCTGAGTTTTAGACGAAGTTTCCTGCTGTTTAGTACGGATGCCGGCATTGGGCTGGAAATACCGGTTTTGGGATTCTGCACAGAAAGGGTTTGCAAACCGCTGAATCCACACGTGAGTTTAACTCTGTCAGTTGAATGCACACATTGACAACCATTCAGTTTGATAGCACACTTTTGGTTTTAGAAGCAGATATTTCTCTGTACAGCCTATGGTCCCATTCACTCGGGAATATCCCAACGCAGCTCCTAGAAGAAACGTGTTTCTGACTCGCTGAATCTCAACATAGATTCAACTCTCTTAGGTGAACGAACGCACAGCAGAGCAGTTTCAAGGAAACGTTTCTCCTGAGTTTTAGACGAAGTTTCCTGCTGTTTAGTACGGATGCCGGCATTGGGCTGGAAATACCGGTTTTGGGATTCTGCACAGAAAGGGTTTGCAAACCGCTGAATCCACACGTGAGTTTAACTCTGTCAGTTGAATGCACACATTGACAACCATTCAGTTTGATAGCACACTTTTGGTTTTAGAAGCAGATATTTCTCTGTACAGCCTATGGTCCCATTCACTCGGGAATATCCCAACGCAGCTCCTAGAAGAAACGTGTTTCTGACTCGCTGAATCTCAACATAGATTCAACTCTCTTAGGTGAACGAACGCACAGCAGAGCAGTTTCAAGGAAACGTTTCTCCGGAGTCTTAGACGAAGTTTCCTGCTGTTTAGTACGTATGCCGGCATTGGGCTGGAAATACCGGTTTTGGGATTCTGCACAGAAAGGGTTTGCAAACCGCTGAATCCACACGTGAGTTTAACTCTGTCAGTTGAATGCACACATTGACAACCATTCAGTTAGATAGCTCCGTTTTGCTTTTGGAAGCAGATATTTCTCTGTACAGCCTATGGTCCCATTCACTCGGGAATATCCCAACGCAGCTCCTAGCATAAACGTGTTTCTGACTCGCTGAATCTCAACATAGTTTCAACTCTCTTAGGTAAACGAATGCACAGCAGAGCAGTTTCAAGGAAACGTTTCTCCTGAGTTTTAGACGAAGTTTCCTGCTGTTTAGTACGGATGCCGGCATTGAGCTGGAATTACCGGTTTTGGGATTCTGCACAGAAAGGGTTTGTAAACCGCTGAATCCAAACGTGAATTTAACTCTGTCAGTTGAATGCACACATTGACAACCATTCAGTTAGATACCACCCTTTTGGTTGTAGGAGCAGATATTTCTCTGTACAGCGTATGGTCCCATTCACTCGGGAATATCCCAACGCAGCTCTTAGAAGAAACGTGTTTCTGACTCGCTGAATCTCAACATAGATTCAACTCTCTTAGGTGATCGAACGCACAGCAGAGCAGTTTCAAGGAAACGTTTCTCCTGAGTTTTAGACGAAGTTTCCTGCTGTTTAGTACGTATGCCGGCATTGGGCTGGAAATACCGGTTTTGGGATTCTGCACAGAAAGGGTTTGCAAACCGCTGAATCCACACGTGAGTTTAACTCTGTCAGTTGAATGCACACATTGACAACCATTCAGTTAGATAGCTCCGTTTTGGTTTTAGAAGCAGATATTTCTCTGTACAGCCTATGGTCCCATTCACTCGGGAATATCCCAACGCAGCTCCTAGAAGAAACGTGTTTCTGACTCGCTGAATCTCAACATAGTTTCAACTCTCTTAGGTGAACGAACGCACAGCAGAGCAGTTTCAAGGAAACTTTTCTCCTGAGTTTTAGACGAAGTTTCCTGCTGTTTAATACGGATGCCGGCATTGAGCTGGAATTACCGATTTTGGGATTCTGCACAGAAAGGGTTTGTAAACCGCTGAATCCAGACGTGAGCTTAACTCTGTCAGTTGAATGCACACATTGACAACCATTCAGTTAGATACCACCCTTTTGGTTGTAGGAGCAGATATTTCTCTGTACAGCCTATGGTCCCATACACCGGGGAATATCCCAACGCACCTCCTAGAAGAAACGTGTTTCTGACTCGCTGAATCTCAACATAGATTCAACTCTCTTAGGTGATCGAACGCACAGCAGAGCAGTTTCAAGGAAACGTTTCTCCGGAGTCTTAGACGAAGTTTCCTGCTGTTTAGTACGTATGCCGGCATTGGGCTGGAAATACCGGTTTTGGGATTCTGCACAGAAAGGGTTTGCAAATCGCTGAATCCACACGTGAGTTTAACTCTGTCAGTTGAATGCACACATTGACAACCATTCAGTTAGATAGCTCCGTTTTGGTTTTACAAGCAGATATTTCTCTGTACAGCGTATGGTCCCATTCACTCGGGAATATCCCAACGCAGCTCCTAGAAGAAACGTGTTTCTGACTCGCTGAATCTCAACATAGATTCAACTCTCTTAGGTGAACGAACGCACAGCAGAGCAGTTTCAAGGAAACGTTTCTCCTGAGTTTTAGACGAAGTTTCCTGCTGTTTAGTACGGATGCCGGCATTGGGCTGGAAATACCGGTTTTGGGATTCTGCACAGAAAGGGTTTGCAAACCGCTGAATCCACACGTGAGTTTAACTCTGTCAGTTGAATGCACACATTGAAAACCATTCAGTTTGATAGCACACTTTTGGTTTTAGAAGCAGATATTTCTCTGTACAGCCTATGGTCCCATTCACTCGGGAATATCCCAACGCAGCTCCTAGAAGAAACGTTTTTCTGACTCGCTGAATCTCAACATAGATTCAACTCTCTTACGTGAACGAACGCACAGCAGAGCAGTTTCAAGGAAACGTTTCTCCTGAGTTTTAGACGAAGTTTCCTGCTGTTTAGTACGGATGCCGGCATTGGGCTGGAAATACCGGTTTTGGGATTCTGCACAGAAAGGGTTTGCAAACCGCTGAATCCACACGTGAGTTTAACTCTGTCAGTTGAATGCACACATTGACAACCATTCAGTTAGATAGCTCCGTTTTGGTTTTAGAAGCAGATATTTCTCTGTACAGCCTATGGTCCCATTCACTCGGGAATATCCCAACGCAGCTCCTAGAAGAAACGTGTTTCTGACTCGCTGAATCTCAACATAGTTTCAACTCTCTTAGGTGAACGAACGCGCAGCAGAGCAGTTTCAAGGAAACGTTTCTCCTGAGTTTTAGACGAAGTTTCCTGCTGTTTAATACGGATGCCGGCATTGAGCTGGAATTACCGGTTTTGGGATTCTGCACAGAAAGGGTTTGTAAACCGCTGAATCCAGACGTGAGTTTAACTCTGTCAGTTGAATGCACACATTGACAACCATTCAGTTAGATACCACCCTTTTGGTTGTAGGAGCAGATATTTCTCTGTACAGCCTATGGTCCCATACACTGGGGAATATCCCAACGCACCTCCTAGAAGAAACGTGTTTCTGACTCGCTGAATCTCAACATAGATTCAACTCTCTTAGGTGAACGAACGCACAGCAGAGCAGTTTCAAGGAAACGTTTCTCCTGAGTTTTAGACGAAATTTCCTGCTGTTTAGTACGGATGCCGGCATTGGGCTGGAAATACCGGTTTTGGGATTCTGCACATAAAGGGTTTGCAAACCGCTGAATCCACACGTGAGTTTAACTCTGTCAGTTGAATGCACACATTGACAACCATTCAGTTTGATAGCTCCGTTTTGGTTTTAGAAGCAGATATTTCTCTGTACAGCCTATGGTCCCATTCACTCGGGAATATCCCAACGCAGCTCCTAGAAGAAACGTGTTTCTGACTCGCTGAATCTCAACATAGATTCAACTCTCTTAGGTGAACGAACGCACAGCAGAGCAGTTTCAAGGAAACGTTTCTCCTGAGTTTTAGACGAAGTTTCCTGCTGTTTAGTACGTATGCCGGCATTGGGCTGGAAATACCGGTTTTGGGATTCTGCACAGAAAGGGTTTGCAAACCGCTGAATCCACACGTGAGTTTAACTCTGTCAGTTGAATGCACACATTGACAACCATTCAGTTTGATAGCACACGTTTGGTTTTAGAAGCAGATATTTCTCTGTACAGCCTATGGTCCCATTCACTCGGGAATATCCCAACGCAGCTCCTAGAAGAAACGTGTTTCTGACTCGCTGAATCTCAACATAGATTCAACTCTCTTAGGTGAACGAACGCACAGCAGAGCAGTTTCAAGGAAACGTTTCTCCGGAGTCTTAGACGAAGTTTCCTGCTGTTTAGTACGTATGCCGGCATTGGGCTGGAAATACCGGTTTTGGGATTCTGCACAGAAAGGGTTTGCAAACCGCTGAATCCACACGTGAGTTTAACTCTGTCAGTTGAATGCACACATTGACAACCATTCAGTTAGATAGCTCCGTTTTGCTTTTAGAAGCAGATATTTCTCTGTACAGCCTATGGTCCCATTCACTCGGGAATATCCCAACGCAGCTCCTAGCATAAACGTGTTTCTGACTCGCTGAATCTCAACATAGTTTCAACTCTCTTAGGTGAAAGAATGCACAGCAGAGCAGTTTCAAGGAAACGTTTCTCCTGAGTTTTAGACGAAGTTTCCTGCTGTTTAGTACGGATGCCGGCATTGAGCTGGAATTACCGGTTTTGGGATTCTGCACAGAAATGGTTTGTAAACCGCTGAATCCAAACGTGAATTTAACTCTGTCAGTTGAATGCACACATTGACAACCATTCAGTTAGATACCACCCTTTTGGTGGTAGGAGCAGATATTTCTCTGTACAGCCTATGGTCCCATTCACTCGGGAATATCCCAACGCAGCTCCTAGAAGAAACGTGTTTCTGACTCGCTGAATCTCAACATAGTTTCAACTCTCTTAGGTGAACGAACGCACAGCAGAGCAGTTTCAAGGAAACTTTTCTCCTGAGTTTATACGAAGTTTCCTGCTGTTTGATACGGATGCCGGCATTGAGCTGGAATTACCGGTTTTGGGATTCTGCACAGAAAGGGTTTCTAAACTGCTGAATCCAAACGTGAGTTTAACTCTGTCAGTTGAATGCACACATTGACAACCATTCAGTTAGATACCACCCTTTTGGTTGTAGGAGCAGATATTTCTCTGTACAGCCTATGGTCCCATACACTCGGGAATATCCCAACGCACCTCCTAGAAGAAACGTGTTTCTGACTCGCTGAATCTCAACATAGATTCAACTCTCTTAGGTGATCGAACGCACAGCAGAGCAGTTTCACGGAAACGTTTCTCCTGAGTTTTAGACGAAGTTTCCTGCTGTTTAGTACGGATGCCGGCATTGGGCTGGATATACCGGTTTTGGGATTCTGCACAGAAAGGGTTTGCAAACCGCTGAATCCACACGTGAATTTAACTCTGTCAGTTGAATGCACACATTGACAACCATTCAGTTTGATAGCACACTTTTGGTTTTAGAAGCAGATATTTCTCTGTACAGCCTATGGTCCCATTCACTCGGGAATATCCCAACGCAGCTCCTAGAAGAAACGTGTTTCTGACTCGCTGAATCTCAACATAGATTCAACTCTCTTAGGTGAACGAAGGCACAGCAGAGCAGTTTCAAGGAAACGTTTCTCCTGAGTTTTAGACGAAGTTTCCTGCTGTTTAGTACGGATGCCGGCATTGGGCTGGAAATACCGGTTTTGGGATTCTGCACAGAAAGGGTTTGCAAACCGCTGAATCCACACGTGAGTTTAACTCTGTCAGTTGAATGCACACATTGACAACCATTCAGTTTGATAGCACACGTTTGGTTTTAGAAGCAGATATTTCTCTGTACAGCCTATGGTCCCATTCACTCGGGAATATCCCAACGCAGCTCCTAGAAGAAACGTGTTTCTGACTCGCTGAATCTCAACATAGATTCAACTCTCTTAGGTGAACGAACGCACAGCAGAGCAGTTTCAAGGAAACGTTTCTCCGGAGTCTTAGACGAAGTTTCCTGCTGTTTAGTACGTATGCCGGCATTGGGCTGGAAATACCGGTTTTGGGATTCTGCACAGAAAGGGTTTGCAAACCGCTGAATCCACACGTGAGTTTAACTCTGTCAGTTGAATGCACACATTGACAACCATTCAGTTAGATAGCTCCGTTTTGCTTTTAGAAGCAGATATTTCTCTGTACAGCCTATGGTCCCATTCACTCGGGAATATCCCAACGCAGCTCCTAGCATAAACGTGTTTCTGACTCGCTGAATCTCAACATAGTTTCAACTCTCTTAGGTGAACGAATGCACAGCAGAGCAGTTTCAAGGAAACGTTTCTCCTGAGTTTTAGACGAAGTTTCCTGCTGTTTAGTACGGATGCCGGCATTGAGCTGGAATTACCGGTTTTGGGATTCTGCACAGAAATGGTTTGTAAACCGCTGAATCCAAACGTGAATTTAACTCTGTCAGTTGAATGCACACATTGACAACCATTCAGTTAGATACCACCCTTTTGGTGGTAGGAGCAGATATTTCTCTGTACAGCCTATGGTCCCATTCACTCGGGAATATCCCAACGCAGCTCCTAGAAGAAACGTGTTTCTGACTCGCTGAATCTCAACATAGATTCAACTCTCTTAGGTGAACGAACGCACAGCAGAGCAGTTTCAAGGAAACGTTTCTCCTGAGTTTTAGTCGAAGTTTCCTGCTGTTTAGTACGGATGCCGGCATTGGGCTGGAAATACCGGTTTTGGGATTCTGCACAGAAAGGGTTTGCAAACCGCTGAATCCACACGTGAGTTTAACTCTGTCAGTTGAATGCACACATTGACAACCATTCAGTTTGATAGCACACTTTTGGTTTTAGAAGCAGATATTTCTCTGTACAGCCTATGGTCCCATTCACTCGGGAATATCCCAACGCAGCTCCTAGAAGAAACGTGTTTCTGACTCGCTGAATCTCAACATAGATTCAACTCTCTTAGGTGAACGAACGCACAGCAGAGCAGTTTCAAGGAAACGTTGCTCCTGAGTTTCAGACAAAGTTTCCTGCTGTTTAGTACGGATGCCGGCATTGGGCTGGAAATACCGGTTTTGGGATTCTGCACAGAAAGGGTTTGCAAACCGCTGAATCCACACGTGAGTTTAACTCTGTCAGTTGAATGCACACATTGACAACCATTCAGTTAGATAGCACACTTTTGGTTTTAGAAGCAGATATTTCTCTGTACAGCCTATGGTCCCATTCACTCGGGAATATCCCAACGCAACTCCTAGAAGAAACGTGTTTCTGACTCGCTGAATCTCAACATAGATTCAACTCTCTTAGGTGAACGAACGCACAGCAGAGCAGTTTCAAGGAAACGTTTCTCCTGAGTTTTAGACGAAGTTTCCTGCTGTTTAGTACGGATGCCGGCATTGAGCCGGTATTACCGGTTTTGGGATTCTGCACAGAAATGGTTTGTAAACCGCTGAATCCACACGTGAGTTTAACTCTGTCAGTTGAATGCACACATTGACAATCATTCAGTTAGATAGCTCCGTTTTGGTTTTAGAAGCAGATATTTCTCTGTACAGCCTATGGTCCCATTCACTCGGGAATATCCCAACGCAGCTCCTAGAAGAAACGTGTTTCTGACTCGTTGAATCTCAACATAGATTCAACTCTCTTAGGTGAAAGAACGCACAGAAGAGCAGCTTCAAGGAAACGTTTCTCCTGAGTTTTAGACGAAGTTTCCTGCTGTTTAGTACGGATTCCGGCATTGGGCTGGAAATACCGGTTTTGGGATTCTGCACAGAAAGGGTTTGCAAACCGCTGAATCCACACGTGAGTTTAACTCTGTCAGTTGAATGCACACATTGACAACCATTCAGTTTGATAGCACACTTTTGGTTTTAGAAGCAGATATTTCTCTGTACAGCCTATGGTCCCATTCACTCGGGAATATCCCAACGCAGCTCCTAGAAGAAACGTGTTTCTGACTCGCTGAATCTCAACATAGATTCAACTCTCTTAGGTGAACGAACGCACAGCAGAGCAGTTTCAAGGAAACGTTTCTCCTGAGTTTTAGACGAAGTTTCCTGCTGTTTAGTACGGATGCCGGCATTGGGCTGGACATACCGGTTTTGGGATTCTGCACAGAAAGGGTTTGCAAACCGCTGAATCCACACGTGAGTTTAACTCTGTCAGTTGAATGCACACATTGACAACCATTCAGTTTGATAGCACACTTTTGGATTTAGAAGCAGATATTTCTCTGTACAGCCTATGGTCCCATTCACTCGGGAATATCCCAACGCACCTCCTAGAAGAAACGTGTTTCTGACTCGCTGAATCTCAACATAGATTCAACTCTCTTAGGTGAACGAAGGCACAGCAGAGCAGTTTCAAGGAAACGTTTCTCCTGAGTCTTAGACGAAGTTTCCTGCTGTTTAGTACGTATGTCGGCATTGGGCTGGAAATACCGGTTTTGGGATTCTGCACAGAAAGGGTTTGCAAACCGCTGAATCCACACGTGAGTTTAACTCTGTCAGTTGAATGCACACATTGACAACCATTCAGTTTGATAGCACTCTTTTGGTTTTAGAAGCAGATATTTCTCTGTACAGCCTATGGTCCCATTCACTCGGGAATATCCCAACGCAGCTCCTAGAAGAAACGTGTTTCTGACTCGCTGAATCTCAACATAGATTCAACTCTCTTAGGTGAACGAACGCACAGCAGAGCAGTTTCAAGGAAACGTTTCTCCTGAGTCTTAGACGAAGTTTCCTGCTATTTAGTACGTATGCCGGCATTGGGCTGGAAATACCGGTTTTGGGATTCTGCACAGAAAGGGTTTGCAAACCGCTGAATCCACACGTGAGTTTAACTCTGTCAGTTGAATGCACACATTGACAACCATTCAGTTTGATAGCACACTTTTGGTTTTAGAAGCAGATATTTCTCTGTACAGCCTATGGTCCCATTCACTCGGGAATATCCCAACGCAGCTCCAAGAAGAAACGTGTTTCTGACTCGCTGAATCTCAACATAGATTCAACTCTCTTAGGTGATCGAAGGCACAGCAGAGCAGTTTCAAGGAAACGTTTCTCCTGAGTTTTAGACGAAGTTTCCTGCTGTTTAGTACGGATGCCGGCATTGGGCTGGAAATACCGGTTTTGGGATTCTGCACAGAAAGGGTTTGCAAACCGCTGAATCCACACGTGAGTTTAACTCTGTCAGTTGAATGCACACATTCACAAGGATTCACTTAGATAGCTCCGTTTTGGTTTTAGAAGCAGATATTTCTCTGTACAGCCTATGGTCCCATTCACTCGGGAATATCCCAACGCAGCTCCTAGAAGAAACGTGTTTCTGACTCGCTGAATCTCAACATAGATTCAACTCTCTTAGGTGAACGAACGCACAGCAGAGCAGTTTCAAGGAAACGTTTCTCCTGAGTTTTAGACGAAGTTTCCTGCTGTTTAGTACGGATGCCGGCATTGAGCTGGTATTACCGGTTTTGGGATTCTGCACAGAAAGGGTTTGTAAACTGCTGAATCCACACGTGAGTTTAACTCTGTCAGTTGAATGCACACATTGACAACCATTCAGTTAGATACCACCCTTTTGGTTGTAGGAGGAGATATTTCTCTGTACAGCCTATGGTCCCATTCACTCGGGAATATCCCAACGCACCTCCTAGAAAAAACGTGTTTCTGACTCGCTGAATCTCAACATAGATTCAACTCTCTTAGGTGATCGAACGCACAGCAGAGCAGTTTCAAGGAAACGTTTCTCCTGAGTTTTAGACGAAGTTTCCTGCTGTTTAGTACGGATGCCGGCATTGGGATGGAAATACCGGTTTTGGGATTCTGCACAGAAAGGGTTTGCAAACCGCTGAATCCACACGTGAGTTTAACTCTGTCAGGTGAATGCACACATTCACAACGATTCAGTTAGATAGCTCCGTTTTGGTTTTAGAAGCAGATATTTCTCTGTACAGCCTATGGTCCCATTCACTCGGGAATATCCCAACGCACCTCCTAGAAGAAACGTGTTTCTGACTCGCTGAATCTCAACATAGATTCAACTCTCTTAGGTGAACGAAGGCACAGCAGAGCAGTTTCAAGGAAACGTTTCTCCTGAGTCTTAGACGAAGTTTCCTGCTCTTTAGTACGTATGCCGGCATTGGGCTGGAAATACCGGTTTTGGGATTCTGCACAGAAAGGGTTTGCAAACCGCTGAATCCACACGTGAGTTTAACTCTGTCAGTTGAATGCACACATTGACAACCATTCAGTTAGATAGCTCCGTTTTGGTTTTAGAAGCAGATATTTCTCTGTACAGCCTATGGTCCCATTCACTCGGGAATATCCCAACGCAGCTCCTAGAAGAAACGTGTTTCTGACTCGCTGAATCTCAACATAGTTTCAACTCTCTTAGGTGAAAGATCGCACAGCAGAGCAGTTTCAAGGAAACGTTTCTCCTGAGTTTTAGACGAAGTTTCCTGCTGTTTAGTACGTATGCCGGCATTGGGCTGGAAATACCGGTTTTGGGATTCTGCACAGAAAGGGTTTGCAAACCGCTGAATCCACACGTGAGTTTAACTCTGTCAGTTGAATGCACACATTGACAACCATTCAGTTTGATAGCACACTTTTGGTTTCAGAAGCAGATATTTCTCTGTACAGCCTATGGTCCCATTCACTCGGGAATATCCCAACGCAGCTCCTAGAAGAAACGTGTTTCTGACTCGCTGAATCTCAACATAGATTCAACTCTCTTAGGTGAACGAACGCACAGCAGAGCAGTTTCAAGGAAACGTTTCTCCTGAGTTTTAGACGAAGTTTCCTGCTGTTTAGTACGGATGCCGGCATTGGGCTGGACATACCGGTTTTGGGATTCTGCACAGAAAGGGTTTGCAAACCGCTGAATCCACACGTGAGTTTAACTCTGTCAGTTGAATGCACACATTGACAACCATTCAGTTTGATAGCACACTTTTGGATTTAGAAGCAGATATTTCTCTGTACAGCCTAAGGTCCCATTCACTCGGGAATATCCCAACGCACCTCCTAGAAGAAACGTGTTTCTGACTCGCTGAATCTCAACATAGATTCAACTCTCTTAGGTGAACGAAGGCACAGCAGAGCAGTTTCAAGGAAACGTTTCTCCTGAGTCTTAGACGAAGTTTCCTGCTGTTTAGTACGTATGCCGGCATTGGGCTGGAAATACCGGTTTTGGGATTCTGCACAGAAAGGGTTTGCAAACCGCTGAATCCACACGTGAGTTTAACTCTGTCAGTTGAATGCACACATTGACAACCATTCAGTTTGATAGCACACTTTTGGTTTTAGAAGCAGATATTTCTCTGTACAGCCTATGGTCCCATTCACTCGGGAATATCCCAACGCAGCTCCTAGAAGAAACGTGTTTCTGACTCGCTGAATCTCAACATAGATTCAACTCTCTTAGGTGAACGAACGCACAGCAGAGCAGTTTCAAGGAAACGTTTCTCCTGAGTCTTAGACGAAGTTTCCTGCTATTTAGTACGTATGCCGGCATTGGGCTGGAAATACCGGTTTTGGGATTCTGCACAGAAAGGGTTTGCAAACCGCTGAATCCACACGTGAGTTTAACTCTGTCAGTTGAATGCACACATTGACAACCATTCAGTTTGATAGCACACTTTTGGTTTTAGAAGCAGATATTTCTCTGTACAGCCTATGGTCCCATTCACTCGGGAATATCCCAACGCAGCTCCAAGAAGAAACGTGTTTCTGACTCGCTGAATCTCAACATAGATTCAACTCTCTTAGTTGATCGAACGCACAGCAGAGCAGTTTCAAGGAAACGTTTCTCCTGAGTTTTAGACGAAGTTTCCTGCTGTTTAGTACGGATGCCGGCATTGGGCTGGAAATACCGGTTTTGGGATTCTGCACAGAAAGGGTTTGCAAACCGCTGAATCCACACGTGAGTTTAACTCTGTCAGTTGAATGCACACATTCACAACGATTCACTTAGATAGCTCCGTTTTGGTTTTAGAAGCAGATATTTCTCTGTACAGCCTATGGTCCCATTCACTCGGGAATATCCCAACGCAGCTCCTAGAAGAAACGTGTTTCTGACTCGCTGAATCTCAACATAGATTCAACTCTCTTAGGTGAACGAAGGCACAGCAGAGCAGTTTCAAGGAAACGTTTCTCCTGAGTTTTAGACGAAGTTTCCTGCTGTTTAGTACGGATGCCGGCATTGGGCTGGAAATACCGGTTTTGGGATTCTGCACAGAAAGGGTTTGCAAACCGCTGAATCCACACGTGAGTTTAACTCTGTCAGTTGAATGCACACATTGACAACCATTCAGTTTGATAGCACACTTTTGGTTTTAGAAGCAGATATTTCTCTGTACAGCCTATGGTCCCATTCACTCGGGAATATCCCAACGCAGCTCCTAGAAGAAACGTGTTTCTGACTCGCTGAATCTCAACATAGATTCAACTCTCTTAGGTGAACGAACGCACAGCAGAGCAGTTTCAAGGAAACGTTTCTCCTGAGTTTTAGACGAAGTTTCCTGCTGTTTAGTACGGATGCCGGCATTGGGCTGGACATACCGGTTTTGGGATTCTGCACAGAAAGGGTTTGCAAACCGCTGAATCCACACGTGAGTTTAACTCTGTCAGTTGAATGCACACATTGACAACCATTCAGTTTGATAGCACACTTTTGGATTTAGAAGCAGATATTTCTCTGTACAGCCTATGGTCCCATTCACTCGGGAATATCCCAACGCACCTCCTAGAAGAAACGTGTTTCTGACTCGCTGAATCTCAACATAGATTCAACTCTCTTAGGTGAACGAAGGCACAGCAGAGCAGTTTCAAGGAAACGTTTCTCCTGAGTCTTAGACGAAGTTTCCTGCTGTTTAGTACGTATGTCGGCATTGGGCTGGAAATACCGGTTTTGGGATTCTGCACAGAAAGGGTTTGCAAACCGCTGAATCCACACGTGAGTTTAACTCTGTCAGTTGAATGCACACATTGACAACCATTCAGTTTGATAGCACTCTTTTGGTTTTAGAAGCAGATATTTCTCTGTACAGCCTATGGTCCCATTCACTCGGGAATATCCCAACGCAGCTCCTAGAAGAAACGTGTTTCTGACTCGCTGAATCTCAACATAGATTCAACTCTCTTAGGTGAACGAACGCACAGCAGAGCAGTTTCAAGGAAACGTTTCTCCTGAGTCTTAGACGAAGTTTCCTGCTATTTAGTACGTATGCCGGCATTGGGCTGGAAATACCGGTTTTGGGATTCTGCACAGAAAGGGTTTGCAAACCGCTGAATCCACACGTGAGTTTAACTCTGTCAGTTGAATGCACACATTCACAAGGATTCACTTAGATAGCTCCGTTTTGGTTTTAGAAGCAGATATTTCTCTGTACAGCCTATGGTCCCATTCACTCGGGAATATCCCAACGCAGCTCCTAGAAGAAACGTGTTTCTGACTCGCTGAATCTCAACATAGATTCAACTCTCTTAGGTGAACGAACGCACAGCAGAGCAGTTTCAAGGAAACGTTTCTCCTGAGTTTTAGACGAAGTTTCCTGCTGTTTAGTACGTATGCCGGCATTGGGCTGGAAATACCGGTTTTGGGATTCTGCACAGAAAGGGTTTGCAAACCGCTGAATCCACACGTGAGTTTAACTCTGTCAGTTGAATGCACACATTGACAACCATTCAGTTAGATAGCTCCGTTTTGGTTTTAGAAGCAGATATTTCTCTGTACAGCCTATGGTCCCATTCACTCGGGAATATCCCAACGCAGCTCCTAGAAGAAACGTGTTTCTGACTCGCTGAATCTCAACATAGATTCAACTCTCTTAGGTGAACGAACGCACAGCAGAGCAGTTTCAAGGAAACGTTTCTCCTGAGTCTTAGACGAAGTTTCCTGCTATTTAGTACGTATGCCGGCATTGGGCTGGAAATACCGGTTTTGGGATTCTGCACAGAAAGGGTTTGCAAACCGCTGAATCCACACGTGAGTTTAACTCTGTCAGTTGAATGCACACATTGACAACCATTCAGTTTGATAGCACACTTTTGGTTTTAGAAGCAGATATTTCTCTGTACAGCCTATGGTCCCATTCACTCGGGAATATCCCAACGCAGCTCCAAGAAGAAACGTGTTTCTGACTCGCTGAATCTCAACATAGATTCAACTCTCTTAGGTGATCGAACGCACAGCAGAGCAGTTTCAAGGAAACGTTTCTCCTGAGTTTTAGACGAAGTTTCCTGCTGTTTAGTACGGATGCCGGCATTGGGCTGGAAATACCGGTTTTGGGATTCTGCACAGAAAGGGTTTGCAAACCGCTGAATCCACACGTGAGTTTAACTCTGTCAGTTGAATGCACACATTCACAAGGATTCACTTAGATAGCTCCGTTTTGGTTTTAGAAGCAGATATTTCTCTGTACAGCCTATGGTCCCATTCACTCGGGAATATCCCAACGCAGCTCCTAGAAGAAACGTGTTTCTGACTCGCTGAATCTCAACATAGATTCAACTCTCTTAGGTGAACGAACGCACAGCAGAGCAGTTTCAAGGAAACGTTTCTCCTGAGTTTTAGACGAAGTTTCCTGCTGTTTAGTACGTATGCCGGCATTGGGCTGGAAATACCGGTTTTGGGATTCTGCACAGAAAGGGTTTGCAAACCGCTGAATCCACACGTGAGTTTAACTCTGTCAGTTGAATGCACACATTGACAACCATTCAGTTAGATAGCTCCGTTTTGGTTTTAGAAGCAGATATTTCTCTGTACAGCCTATGGTCCCATTCACTCGGGAATATCCCAACGCAGCTCCTAGAAGAAACGTGTTTCTGACTCGCTGAATCTCAACATAGATTCAACTCTCTTAGGTGAAAGAACGCACAGCAGAGCAGTTTCAAGGAAACGTTTCTCCTGAGTTTTAGACGAAGTTTCCTGCTGTTTAGTACGTATGCCGGCATTGGGCTGGAAATACCGGTTTTGGGATTCTGCACAGAAAGGGTTTGCAAACCGCTGAATCCACACGTGAGTTTAACTCTGTCAGTTGAATGCACACATTGACAACCATTCAGTTTGATAGCACACGTTTGGTTTTAGAAGCAGATATTTCTCTGTACAGCCTATGGTCCCATTCACTCGGGAATATCCCACCGCAGCTCCTAGAAGAAACGTGTTTCTGACTCGCTGAATCTCAACATAGATTCAACTCTCTTAGGTGAACGAACGCACAGCAGAGCAGTTTCAAGGAAACGTTTCTCCTGAGTTTTAGACGAAGTTTCCTGCTGTTTAGTACGGATGCCGGCATTGGGCTGGACATACCGGTTTTGGGATTCTGCACAGAAAGGGTTTGCAAACCGCTGAATCCACACGTGAGTTTAACTCTGTCAGTTGAATGCACACATTGACAACCATTCAGTTAGATAGCTCCGTTTTGGTTTTAGAAGCAGATATTTCTCTGTACAGCCTATGGTCCCATTCACTCGGGAATATCCCAACGCAGCTCCTAGAAGAAACGTGTTTCTGACTCGCTGAATCTCAACATAGATTCAACTCTCTTAGGTGAACGAACGCACAGCAGAGCAGTTTCAAGGAAACGTTTCTCCTGAGTCTTAGACGAAGTTTCCTGCTATTTAGTACGTATGCCGGCATTGGGCTGGAAATACCGGTTTTGGGATTCTGCACAGAAAGGGTTTGCAAACCGCTGAATCCACACGTGAGTTTAACTCTGTCAGTTGAATGCACACATTGACAACCATTCAGTTTGATAGCACACTTTTGGTTTTAGAAGCAGATATTTCTCTGTACAGCCTATGGTCCCATTCACTCGGGAATATCCCAACGCAGCTCCAAGAAGAAACGTGTTTCTGACTCGCTGAATCTCAACATAGATTCAACTCTCTTAGGTGATCGAACGCACAGCAGAGCAGTTTCAAGGAAACGTTTCTCCTGAGTTTTAGACGAAGTTTCCTGCTGTTTAGTACGGATGCCGGCATTGAGCTGGAATTACCGGTTTTGGGATTCTGCACAAAAATGGTTTGTAAACCGCTGAATCCAAACGTGAATTTAACTCTGTCAGTTGAATGCACACATTGACAACCATTCAGTTAGATACCACCCTTTTGGTGGTAGGAGCAGATATTTCTCTGTACAGCCTATGGTCCCATTCACTCGGGAATATCCCAACGCAGCTCCTAGAAGAAACGTGTTTCTGACTCGCTGAATCTCAAGATAGATTCAACTCTCTTAGGTGAACGAACGCACAGCAGAGCAGTTTCAAGGAAACGTTTCTCCTGAGTTTTAGTCGAAGTTTCCTGCTGTTTAGTACGGATGCCGGCATTGGGCTGGAAATACCGGTTTTGGGATTCTGCACAGAAAGGGTTTGCAAACCGCTGAATCCACACGTGAGTTTAACTCTGTCAGTTGAATGCACACATTGACAACCATTCAGTTTGATAGCACACTTTTGGTTTTAGAAGCAGATATTTCTCTGTACAGCCTATGGTCCCATTCACTCGGGAATATCCCAACGCAGCTCCTAGAAGAAACGTGTTTCTGACTCGCTGAATCTCAACATAGATTCAACTCTCTTAGGTGAACGAACGCACAGCAGAGCAGTTTCAAGGAAACGTTGCTCCTGAGTTTCAGACAAAGTTTCCTGCTGTTTAGTACGGATGCCGGCATTGGGCTGGAAATACCGGTTTTGGGATTCTGCACAGAAAGGGTTTGCAAACCGCTGAATCCACACGTGAGTTTAACTCTGTCAGTTGAATGCACACATTGACAACCATTCAGTTAGATAGCACACTTTTGGTTTTAGAAGCAGATATTTCTCTGTACAGCCTATGGTCCCATTCACTCGGGAATATCCCAACGCAACTCCTAGAAGAAACGTGTTTCTGACTCGCTGAATCTCAACATAGATTCAACTCTCTTAGGTGAACGAACACACAGCAGAGCAGTTTCAAGGAAACGTTTCTCCTGAGTTTTAGACGAAGTTTCCTGCTGTTTAGTACGGATGCCGGCATTGAGCCGGTATTACCGGTTTTGGGATTCTGCACAGAAATGGTTTGTAAACCGCTGAATCCACACGTGAGTTTAACTCTGTCAGTTGAATGCACACATTGACAATCATTCAGTTAGATAGCTCCGTTTTGGTTTTAGAAGCAGATATTTCTCTGTACAGCCTATGGTCCCATTCACTCGGGAATATCCCAACGCAGCTCCTAGAAGAAACGTGTTTCTGACTCGTTGAATCTCAACATAGATTCAACTCTCTTAGGTGAAAGAACGCACAGTAGAGCAGCTTCAAGGAAACGTTTCTCCTGAGTTTTAGACGAAGTTTCCTGCTGTTTAGTACGGATTCCGGCATTGGGCTGGAAATACCGGTTTTGGGATTCTGCACAGAAAGGGTTTGCAAACCGCTGAATCCACACGTGAGTTTAACTCTGTCAGTTGAATGCACACATTGACAACCATTCAGTTTGATAGCACACTTTTGGTTTTAGAAGCAGATATTTCTCTGTACAGCCTATGGTCCCATTCACTCGGGAATATCCCAACGCAGCTCCTAGAAGAAACGTGTTTCTGACTCGCTGAATCTCAACATAGATTCAACTCTCTTAGGTGAACGAACGCACAGCAGAGCAGTTTCAAGGAAACGTTTCTCCTGAGTTTTAGACGAAGTTTCCTGCTGTTTAGTACGGATGCCGGCATTGGGCTGGACATACCGGTTTTGGGATTCTGCACAGAAAGGGTTTGCAAACCGCTGAATCCACACGTGAGTTTAACTCTGTCAGTTGAATGCACACATTGACAACCATTCAGTTTGATAGCACACTTTTGGATTTAGAAGCAGATATTTCTCTGTACAGCCTATGGTCCCATTCACTCGGGAATATCCCAACGCACCTCCTAGAAGAAACGTGTTTCTGACTCGCTGAATCTCAACATAGATTCAACTCTCTTAGGTGAACGAAGGCACAGCAGAGCAGTTTCAAGGAAACGTTTCTCCTGAGTCTTAGACGAAGTTTCCTGCTGTTTAGTACGTATGTCGGCATTGGGCTGGAAATACCGGTTTTGGGATTCTGCACAGAAAGGGTTTGCAAACCGCTGAATCCACACGTGAGTTTAACTCTGTCAGTTGAATGCACACATTGACAACCATTCAGTTTGACAGCACTCTTTTGGTTTTAGAAGCAGATATTTCTCTGTACAGCCTATGGTCCCATTCACTCGGGAATATCCCAACGCAGCTCCTAGAAGAAACGTGTTTCTGACTCGCTGAATCTCAACATAGATTCAACTCTCTTAGGTGAACGAACGCACAGCAGAGCAGTTTCAAGGAAACGTTTCTCCTGAGTCTTAGACGAAGTTTCCTGCTATTTAGTACGTATGCCGGCATTGGGCTGGAAATACCGGTTTTGGGATTCTGCACAGAAAGGGTTTGCAAACCGCTGAATCCACACGTGAGTTTAACTCTGTCAGTTGAATGCACACATTGACAACCATTCAGTTTGATAGCACACTTTTGGTTTTAGAAGCAGATATTTCTCTGTACAGCCTATGGTCCCATTCACTCGGGAATATCCCAACGCAGCTCCAAGAAGAAACGTGTTTCTGACTCGCTGAATCTCAACATAGATTCAACTCTCTTAGGTGATCGAACGCACAGCAGAGCAGTTTCAAGGAAACGTTTCTCCTGAGTTTTAGACGAAGTTTCCTGCTGTTTAGTACGGATGCCGGCATTGGGCTGGAAATACCGGTTTTGGGATTCTGCACAGAAAGGGTTTGCAAACCGCTGAATCCACACGTGAGTTTAACTCTGTCAGTTGAATGCACACATTCACAAGGATTCACTTAGATAGCTCCGTTTTGGTTTTAGAAGCAGATATTTCTCTGTACAGCCTATGGTCCCATTCACTCGGGAATATCCCAACGCAGCTCCTAGAAGAAACGTGTTTCTGACTCGCTGAATCTCAACATAGATTCAACTCTCTTAGGTGAACGAACGCACAGCAGAGCAGTTTCAAGGAAACGTTTCTCCTGAGTTTTAGACGAAGTTTCCTGCTGTTTAGTACGGATGCCGGCATTGAGCTGGTATTACCGGTTTTGGGATTCTGCACAGAAAGGGTTTGTAAACTGCTGAATCCACACGTGAGTTTAACTCTGTCAGTTGAATGCACACATTGACAACCATTCAGTTAGATACCACCCTTTTGGTTGTAGGAGGAGATATTTCTCTGTACAGCCTATGGTCCCATTCACTCGGGAATATCCCAACGCACCTCCTAGAAAAAACGTGTTTCTGACTCGCTGAATCTCAACATAGATTCAACTCTCTTAGGTGATCGAACGCACAGCAGAGCAGTTTCAAGGAAACGTTTCTCCTGAGTTTTAGACGAAGTTTCCTGCTGTTTAGTACGGATGCCGGCATTGGGATGGAAATACCGGTTTTGGGATTCTGCACAGAAAGGGTTTGCAAACCGCTGAATCCACACGTGAGTTTAACTCTGTCAGGTGAATGCACACATTCACAACGATTCAGTTAGATAGCTCCGTTTTGGTTTTAGAAGCAGATATTTCTCTGTACAGCCTATGGTCCCATTCACTCGGGAATATCCCAACGCAGCTCCTAGAAGAAACGTGTTTCTGACTCGCTGAATCTCAACATAGATTCAACTCTCTTAGGTGAACGAAGGCACAGCAGAGCAGTTTCAAGGAAACGTTTCTCCTGAGTCTTAGACGAAGTTTCCTGCTCTTTAGTACGTATGCCGGCATTGGGCTGGAAATACCGGTTTTGGGATTCTGCACAGAAAGGGTTTGCAAACCGCTGAATCCACACGTGAGTTTAACTCTGTCAGTTGAATGCACACATTGACAACCATTCAGTTAGATAGCTCCGTTTTGGTTTTAGAAGCAGATATTTCTCTGTACAGCCTATGGTCCCATTCACTCGGGAATATCCCAACGCAGCTCCTAGAAGAAACGTGTTTCTGACTCGCTGAATCTCAACATAGTTTCAACTCTCTTAGGTGAAAGATCGCACAGCAGAGCAGTTTCAAGGAAACGTTTCTCCTGAGTTTTAGACGAAGTTTCCTGCTGTTTAGTACGTATGCCGGCATTGGGCTGGAAATACCGGTTTTGGGATTCTGCACAGAAAGGGTTTGCAAACCGCTGAATCCACACGTGAGTTTAACTCTGTCAGTTGAATGCACACATTGACAACCATTCAGTTTGATAGCACACTTTTGGTTTTAGAAGCAGATATTTCTCTGTACAGCCTATGGTCCCATTCACTCGGGAATATCCCAACGCAGCTCCTAGAAGAAACGTGTTTCTGACTCGCTGAATCTCAACATAGATTCAACTCTCTTAGGTGAACGAACGCACAGCAGAGCAGTTTCAAGGAAACGTTTCTCCTGAGTTTTAGACGAAGTTTCCTGCTGTTTAGTACGGATGCCGGCATTGGGCTGGACATACCGGTTTTGGGATTCTGCACAGAAAGGGTTTGCAAACCGCTGAATCCACACGTGAGTTTAACTCTGTCAGTTGAATGCACACATTGACAACCATTCAGTTTGATAGCACACTTTTGGATTTAGAAGCAGATATTTCTCTGTACAGCCTAAGGTCCCATTCACTCGGGAATATCCCAACGCACCTCCTAGAAGAAACGTGTTTCTGACTCGCTGAATCTCAACATAGATTCAACTCTCTTAGGTGAACGAAGGCATAGCAGAGCAGTTTCAAGGAAACGTTTCTCCTGAGTCTTAGACGAAGTTTCCTGCTGTTTAGTACGTATGCCGGCATTGGGCTGGAAATACCGGTTTTGGGATTCTGCACAGAAAGGGTTTGCAAACCGCTGAATCCACACGTGAGTTTAACTCTGTCAGTTGAATGCACACATTGACAACCATTCAGTTTGATAGCACACTTTTGGTTTTAGAAGCAGATATTTCTCTGTACAGCCTATGGTCCCATTCACTCGGGAATATCCCAACGCAGCTCCTAGAAGAAACGTGTTTCTGACTCGCTGAATCTCAACATAGATTCAACTCTCTTAGGTGAACGAACGCACAGCAGAGCAGTTTCAAGGAAACGTTTCTCCTGAGTCTTAGACGAAGTTTCCTGCTATTTAGTACGTATGCCGGCATTGGGCTGGAAATACCGGTTTTGGGATTCTGCACAGAAAGGGTTTGCAAACCGCTGAATCCACACGTGAGTTTAACTCTGTCAGTTGAATGCACACATTGACAACCATTCAGTTTGATAGCACACTTTTGGTTTTAGAAGCAGATATTTCTCTGTACAGCCTATGGTCCCATTCACTCGGGAATATCCCAACGCAGCTCCAAGAAGAAACGTGTTTCTGACTCGCTGAATCTCAACATAGATTCAACTCTCTTAGGTGATCGAACGCCCAGCAGAGCAGTTTCAAGGAAACGTTTCTCCTGAGTTTTAGACGAAGTTTCCTGCTGTTTAGTACGGATGCCGGCATTGGGCTGGAAATACCGGTTTTGGGATTCTGCACAGAAAGGGTTTGCAAACCGCTGAATCCACACGTGAGTTTAACTCTGTCAGTTGAATGCACACATTCACAACGATTCACTTAGATAGCTCCGTTTTGGTTTTAGAAGCAGATATTTCTCTGTACAGCCTATGGTCCCATTCACTCGGGAATATCCCAACGCAGCTCCTAGAAGAAACGTGTTTCTGACTCGCTGAATCTCAACATAGATTCAACTCTCTTAGGTGAACGAAGGCACAGCAGAGCAGTTTCAAGGAAACGTTTCTCCTGAGTTTTAGACGAAGTTTCCTGCTGTTTAGTACGGATGCCGGCATTGGGCTGGAAATACCGGTTTTGGGATTCTGCACAGAAAGGGTTTGCAAACCGCTGAATCCACACGTGAGTTTAACTCTGTCAGTTGAATGCACACATTGACAACCATTCAGTTTGATAGCACACTTTTGGTTTTAGAAGCAGATATTTCTCTGTACAGCCTATGGTCCCATTCACTCGGGAATATCCCAACGCAGCTCCTAGAAGAAACGTGTTTCTGACTCGCTGAATCTCAACATAGATTCAACTCTCTTAGGTGAACGAACGCACAGCAGAGCAGTTTCAAGGAAACGTTTCTCCTGAGTTTTAGACGAAGTTTCCTGCTGTTTAGTACGGATGCCGGCATTGGGCTGGACATACCGGTTTTGGGATTCTGCACAGAAAGGGTTTGCAAACCGCTGAATCCACACGTGAGTTTAACTCTGTCAGTTGAATGCACACATTGACAACCATTCAGTTTGATAGCACACTTTTGGATTTAGAAGCAGATATTTCTCTGTACAGCCTATGGTCCCATTCACTCGGGAATATCCCAACGCACCTCCTAGAAGAAACGTGTTTCTGACTCGCTGAATCTCAACATAGATTCAACTCTCTTAGGTGAACGAAGGCACAGCAGAGCAGTTTCAAGGAAACGTTTCTCCTGAGTCTTAGACGAAGTTTCCTGCTGTTTAGTACGTATGTCGGCATTGGGCTGGAAATACCGGTTTTGGGATTCTGCACAGAAAGGGTTTGCAAACCGCTGAATCCACACGTGAGTTTAACTCTGTCAGTTGAATGCACACATTGACAACCATTCAGTTTGATAGCACTCTTTTGGTTTTAGAAGCAGATATTTCTCTGTACAGCCTATGGTCCCATTCACTCGGGAATATCCCAACGCAGCTCCTAGAAGAAACGTGTTTCTGACTCGCTGAATCTCAACATAGATTCAACTCTCTTAGGTGAACGAACGCACAGCAGAGCAGTTTCAAGGAAACGTTTCTCCTGAGTCTTAGACGAAGTTTCCTGCTATTTAGTACGTATGCCGGCATTGGGCTGGAAATACCGGTTTTGGGATTCTGCACAGAAAGGGTTTGCAAACCGCTGAATCCACACGTGAGTTTAACTCTGTCAGTTGAATGCACACATTCACAAGGATTCACTTAGATAGCTCCGTTTTGGTTTTAGAAGCAGATATTTCTCTGTACAGCCTATGGTCCCATTCACTCGGGAATATCCCAACGCAGCTCCTAGAAGAAACGTGTTTCTGACTCGCTGAATCTCAACATAGATTCAACTCTCTTAGGTGAACGAACGCACAGCAGAGCAGTTTCAAGGAAACGTTTCTCCTGAGTTTTAGACGAAGTTTCCTGCTGTTTAGTACGTATGCCGGCATTGGGCTGGAAATACCGGTTTTGGGATTCTGCACAGAAAGGGTTTGCAAACCGCTGAATCCACACGTGAGTTTAACTCTGTCAGTTGAATGCACACATTGACAACCATTCAGTTAGATAGCTCCGTTTTGGTTTTAGAAGCAGATATTTCTCTGTACAGCCTATGGTCCCATTCACTCGGGAATATCCCAACGCAGCTCCTAGAAGAAACGTGTTTCTGACTCGCTGAATCTCAACATAGATTCAACTCTCTTAGGTGAACGAACGCACAGCAGAGCAGTTTCAAGGAAACGTTTCTCCTGAGTCCTAGACGAAGTTTCCTGCTATTTAGTACGTATGCCGGCATTGGGCTGGAAATAGGGGTTTTGGGATTCTGCACAGAAAGGGTTTGCAAACCGCTGAATCCACACGTGAGTTTAACTCTGTCAGTTGAATGCACACATTGACAACCATTCAGTTTGATAGCACACTTTTGGTTTTAGAAGCAGATATTTCTCTGTACAGCCTATGGTCCCATTCACTCGGGAATATCCCAACGCAGCTCCAAGAAGAAACGTGTTTCTGACTCGCTGAATCTCAACATAGATTCAACTCTCTTAGGTGATCGAACGCACAGCAGAGCAGTTTCAAGGAAACGTTTCTCCTGAGTTTTAGACGAAGTTTCCTGCTGTTTAGTACGGATGCCGGCATTGGGCTGGAAATACCGGTTTTGGGATTCTGCACAGAAAGGGTTTGCAAACCGCTGAATCCACACGTGAGTTTAACTCTGTCAGTTGAATGCACACATTCACAAGGATTCACTTAGATAGCTCCGTTTTGGTTTTAGAAGCAGATATTTCTCTGTACAGCCTATGGTCCCATTCACTCGGGAATATCCCAACGCAGCTCCTAGAAGAAACGTGTTTCTGACTCGCTGAATCTCAACATAGATTCAACTCTCTTAGGTGAACGAACGCACAGCAGAGCAGTTTCAAGGAAACGTTTCTCCTGAGTTTTAGACGAAGTTTCCTGCTGTTTAGTACGTATGCCGGCATTGGGCTGGAAATACCGGTTTTGGGATTCTGCACAGAAAGGGTTTGCAAACCGCTGAATCCACACGTGAGTTTAACTCTGTCAGTTGAATGCACACATTGACAACCATTCAGTTAGATAGCTCCGTTTTGGTTTTAGAAGCAGATATTTCTCTGTACAGCCTATGGTCCCATTCACTCGGGAATATCCCAACGCAGCTCCTAGAAGAAACGTGTTTCTGACTCGCTGAATCTCAACATAGATTCAACTCTCTTAGGTGAAAGAACGCACAGCAGAGCAGTTTCAAGGAAACGTTTCTCCTGAGTTTTAGACGAAGTTTCCTGCTGTTTAGTACGTATGCCGGCATTGGGCTGGAAATACCGGTTTTGGGATTCTGCACAGAAAGGGTTTGCAAACCGCTGAATCCACACGTGAGTTTAACTCTGTCAGTTGAATGCACACATTGACAACCATTCAGTTTGATAGCACACGTTTGGTTTTAGAAGCAGATATTTCTCTGTACAGCCTATGGTCCCATTCACTCGGGAATATCCCACCGCAGCTCCTAGAAGAAACGTGTTTCTGACTCGCTGAATCTCAACATAGATTCAACTCTCTTAGGTGAACGAACGCACAGCAGAGCAGTTTCAAGGAAACGTTTCTCCTGAGTTTTAGACGAAGTTTCCTGCTGTTTAGTACGGATGCCGGCATTGGGCTGGACATACCGGTTTTGGGATTCTGCACAGAAAGGGTTTGCAAACCGCTGAATCCACACGTGAGTTTAACTCTGTCAGTTGAATGCACACATTGACAACCATTCAGTTTGATAGCACACTTTTGGATTTAGAAGAAGATATTTCTCTGTACAGCCTATGGTCCCATTCACTCGGGAATATCCCAACGCAGCTCCAAGAAGAAAGGTGTTTCTGACTCGCTGAATCTCAACATAGATTCAACTCTCTTAGGTGATCGAACGCACAGCAGAGCAGTTTCAAGGAAACGTTTCTCCTGAGTTTTAGACGAAGTTTCCTGCTGTTTAGTACGGATGCCGGCATTGGGCTGGAAATACCGGTTTTGGGATTCTGCACAGAAAGGGTTTGCAAACCGCTGAATCCACACGTGAGTTTAACTCTGTCAGTTGAATGCACACATTCACAAGGATTCACTTAGATAGCTCCGTTTTGGTTTTAGAAGCAGATATTTCTCTGTACAGCCTATGGTTCCATTCACTCGGGAATATCTCAAAGCAGCTCCTAGAAGAAACGTGTTTCTGACTCGCTGAATCTCAACATAGATTCAACTCTCTTAGGTGAACGAACGCACAGCAGAGCAGTTTCAAGGAAACGTTTCTCCTGAGTTTTAGACGAAGTTTCCTGCTGTTTAGTACGGATGCCGGCATTGGGCTGGACATACCGGTTTTGGGATTCTGCACAGAAAGGGTTTGCAAACCGCTGAATCCACACGTGAGTTTAACTCTGTCAGTTGAATGCACACATTGACAACCATTCAGTTTGATAGCACACTTTTGGATTTAGAAGAAGATATTTCTCTGTACAGCCTATGGTCCCATTCACTCGGGAATATCCCAACGCAGCTCCTAGAAGAAACGTGTTTCTGACTCGCTGAATCTCAACATAGATTCAACTCTCTTAGGTGAACGAAGGCACAGCAGAGCAGTTTCAAGGAAACGTTTCTCCTGAGTCTTAGACGAAGTTTCCTGCTGTTTAGTACGTATGCCGGCATTGGGCTGGAAATACCGGTTTTGGGATTCTGCACAGAAAGGGTTTGCAAACCGCTGAATCCACACGTGAGTTTAACTCTGTCAGTTGAATGCACACATTGACAACCATTCAGTTTGATAGCACACTTTTGGTTTTAGAAGCAGATATTTCTCTGTACAGCCTATGGTCCCATTCACTCGGGAATATCCCAACGCAGCTCCTAGAAGAAACGTGTTTCTGACTCGCTGAATCTCAACATAGATTCAACTCTCTTAGGTGAACGAACGCACAGCAGAGCAGTTTCAAGGAAACGTTTCTCCTGAGTCTTAGACGAAGTTTCCTGCTATTTAGTACGTATGCCGGCATTGGGCTGGAAATACCGGTTTTGGGATTCTGCACAGAAAGGGTTTGCAAACCGCTGAATCCACACGTGAGTTTAACTCTGTCAGTTGAATGTACACATTGACAACCATTCAGTTAGGTTGCTCCGTTTTGGTTTTAGAAGCAGATATTTCTCTGTACAGCCTATGGTCCCATTCACTCGGGAATATCCCAACGCAGCTCCTAGAAGAAACGTGTTTCTGACTCGCTGAATCTCAACATAGATTCAACTCTCTTAGGTGATCGAACGCACAGCAGAGCAGTTTCAAGGAAACGTTTCTCCTGAGTTTTAGACGAAGTTTCCTGCTGTTTAGTACGGATGCCGGCATTGAGCTGGTATTACCGGTTTTGGGATTCTGCACAGAAAGGGTTTGTAAACTGCTGAATCCACACGTGAGTTTAACTCTGTCAGTTGAATGCACACATTGACAACCATTCAGTTAGATACCACACTTTTGGTTGTAGGAGGAGATATTTCTCTGTACAGCCTATGGTCCCATTCACTCGGGAATATCCCAACGCACCTCCTAGAAGAAACGTGTTTCTGACTCGCTGAATCTCAACATAGATTCAACTCTCTTAGGTGAACGAAGGTACAGCAGAGCAGTTTCAAGGAAACGTTTCTCCTGAGTCTTAGACGAAGTTTCCTGCTCTTTAGTACGTATGCCGGCATTGGGCTGGAAATACCGGTTTTGGGATTCTGCACAGAAAGGGTTTGCAAACCGCTGAATCCACACGTGAGTTTAACTCTGTCAGTTGAATGCACACATTGACAACCATTCAGTTAGATAGCTCCGTTTTGGTTTAAGAAGCAGATATTTCTCTGTACAGCCTATGGTCCCATTCACTCGGGAATATCCCAACGCAGCTCCTAGAAGAAACGTGTTTCTGACTCGCTGAATCTCAACATAGTTTCAACTCTCTTAGGTGAAAGATCGCACAGCAGAGCAGTTTCAAGGAAACGTTTCTCCTGAGTTTTAGACGAAGTTTCCTGCTGTTTAGTACGTATGCCGGCATTGGGCTGGAAATACCGGTTTTGGGATTCTGCACAGAAAGGGTTTGCAAACCGCTGAATCCACACGTGAGTTTAACTCTGTCAGTTGAATGCACACATTGACAACCATTCAGTTTGATAGCACACTTTTGGTTTTAGAAGCAGATATTTCTCTGTACAGCCTATGGTCCCATTCACTCGGGAATATCCCAACGCAGCTCCTAGAAGAAACGTGTTTCTGACTCGCTGAATCTCAACATAGATTCAACTATCTTAGGTGAACGAACGCACAGCAGAGCAGTTTCAAGGAAACGTTTCTCCTGAGTTTTAGACGAAGTTTCCTGCTGTTTAGTACGGATGCCGGCATTGGGCTGGACATACCGGTTTTGGGATTCTGCACAGAAAGGGTTTGCAAACCGCTGAATCCACACGTGAGTTTAACTCTGTCAGTTGAATGCACCCATTGACAACCATTCAGTTTGATAGCACACTTTTGGATTTAGAAGCAGATATTTCTCTGTACAGCCTAAGGTCCCATTCACTCGGGAATATCCCAACGCACCTCCTAGAAGAAACGTGTTTCTGACTCGCTGAATCTCAACATAGATTCAACTCTCTTAGGTGAACGAAGGCACAGCAGAGCAGTTTCAAGGAAACGTTTCTCCTGAGTCTTAGACGAAGTTTCCTGCTGTTTAGTACGTATGCCGGCATTGGGCTGGAAATACCGGTTTTGGGATTCTGCACAGAAAGGGTTTGCAAACCGCTGAATCCACACGTGAGTTTAACTCTGTCAGTTGAATGCACACATTGACAACCATTCAGTTTGATAGCACACTTTTGGTTTTAGAAGCAGATATTTCTCTGTACAGCCTATGGTCCCATTCACTCGGGAATATCCCAACGCAGCTCCTAGAAGAAACGTGTTTCTGACTCGCTGAATCTCAACATAGATTCAACTCTCTTAGGTGAACGAACGCACAGCAGAGCAGTTTCAAGGAAACGTTTCTCCTGAGTCTTAGACGAAGTTTCCTGCTATTTAGTACGTATGCCCCCATTGGGCTGGAAATACCGGTTTTGGGATTCTGCACAGAAAGGGTTTGCAAACCGCTGAATCCACACGTGAGTTTAACTCTGTCAGTTGAATGCACACATTGACAACCATTCAGTTTGATAGCACACTTTTGGTTTTAGAAGCAGATATTTCTCTGTACAGCCTATGGTCCCATTCACTCGGGAATATCCCAACGCAGCTCCTAGAAGAAACGTGTTTCTGACTCGCTGAATCTCAACATAGATTCAACTCTCTTAGGTGATCGAACGCACAGCAGAGCAGTTTCAAGGAAACGTTTCTCCTGAGTTTTAGACGAAGTTTCCTGCTGTTTAGTACGGATGCCGGCATTGGGCTGGAAATACCGGTTTTGGGATTCTGCACAGAAAGGGTTTGCAAACCGCTGAATCCACACGTGAGTTTAACTCTGTCAGTTGAATGCACACATTCACAACGATTCACTTAGATAGCTCCGTTTTGGTTTTAGAAGCAGATATTTCTCTGTACAGCCTATGGTCCCATTCACTCGGGAATATCCCATCGCAGCTTCTAGAAGAAACGTGTTTCTGACTCGCTGAATCTCAACATAGATTCAGCTCTCTTAGGTGAACGAAGGCACAGCAGAGCAGTTTCAAGGAAACGTTTCTCCTGAGTTTTAGACGAAGTTTCCTGCTGTTTAGTACGTATGCCGGCATTGGGCTGGAAATACCGGTTTTGGGATTCTGCACAGAAAGGGTTTGCAAACCGCTGAATCCACACGTGAGTTTAACTCTGTCAGTTGAATGCACACATTGACAACCATTCAGTTTGATAGCACACTTTTGGTTTTAGAAGCAGATATTTCTCTGTACAGCCTATGGTCCCATTCACTCGGGAATATCCCAACGCAGCTCCTAGAAGAAACGTGTTTCTGACTCGCTGAATCTCAACATAGATTCAACTCTCTTAGGTGAACGAACGCACAGCAGAGCAGTTTCAAGGAAACGTTTCTCCTGAGTCTTAGACGAAGTTTCCTGCTCTTTAGTACGTATGCCGGCATTGGGCTGGAAATACCGGTTTTGGGATTCTGCACAGAAAGGGTTTGCAAACCGCTGAATCCACACGTGAGTTTAACTCTGTCAGTTGAATGCACACATTGACAACCATTCAGTTAGATAGCTCCGTTTTGGTTTTAGAAGCAGATATTTCTCTGTACAGCCTATGGTCCCATTCACTCGGGAATATCCCAACGCAGCTCCTAGAAGAAACGTGTTTCTGACTCGCTGAATCTCAACATAGTTTCAACTCTCTTAGGTGAAAGATCGCACAGCAGAGCAGTTTCAAGGAAACGTTTCTCCTGAGTTTTAGACGAAGTTTCCTGCTGTTTAGTACGTATGCCGGCATTGGGCTGGAAATACCGGTTTTGGGATTCTGCACAGAAAGGGTTTGCAAACCGCTGAATCCACACGTGAGTTTAACTCTGTCAGTTGAATGCACACATTGACAACCATTCAGTTTGATAGCACACTTTTGGTTTTAGAAGCAGATATTTCTCTGTACAGCCTATGGTCCCATTCACTCGGGAATATCCCAACGCAGCTCCTAGAAGAAACGTGTTTCTGACTCGCTGAATCTCAACATAGATTCAACTATCTTAGGTGAACGAACGCACAGCAGAGCAGTTTCAAGGAAACGTTTCTCCTGAGTTTTAGACGAAGTTTCCTGCTGTTTAGTACGGATGCCGGCATTGGGCTGGACATACCGGTTTTGGGATTCTGCACAGAAAGGGTTTGCAAACCGCTGAATCCACACGTGAGTTTAACTCTGTCAGTTGAATGCACCCATTGACAACCATTCAGTTTGATAGCACACTTTTGGATTTAGAAGCAGATATTTCTCTGTACAGCCTAAGGTCCCATTCACTCGGGAATATCCCAACGCACCTCCTAGAAGAAACGTGTTTCTGACTCGCTGAATCTCAACATAGATTCAACTCTCTTAGGTGAACGAAGGCACAGCAGAGCAGTTTCAAGGAAACGTTTCTCCTGAGTCTTAGACGAAGTTTCCTGCTGTTTAGTACGTATGCCGGCATTGGGCTGGAAATACCGGTTTTGGGATTCTGCACAGAAAGGGTTTGCAAACCGCTGAATCCACACGTGAGTTTAACTCTGTCAGTTGAATGCACACATTGACAACCATTCAGTTTGATAGCACACTTTTGGTTTTAGAAGCAGATATTTCTCTGTACAGCCTATGGTCCCATTCACTCGGGAATATCCCAACGCAGCTCCTAGAAGAAACGTGTTTCTGACTCGCTGAATCTCAACATAGATTCAACTCTCTTAGGTGAACGAACGCACAGCAGAGCAGTTTCAAGGAAACGTTTCTCCTGAGTCTTAGACGAAGTTTCCTGCTATTTAGTACGTATGCCGGCATTGGGCTGGAAATACCGGTTTTGGGATTCTGCACAGAAAGGGTTTGCAAACCGCTGAATCCACACGTGAGTTTAACTCTGTCAGTTGAATGCACACATTGACAACCATTCAGTTAGATAGCTCCGTTTTGGTTTTAGAAGCAGATATTTCTCTGTACAGCCTATGGTCCCATTCACTCGGGAATATCCCAACGCAGCTCCTAGAAGAAACGTGTTTCTGACTCGCTGAATCTCAACATAGATTCAACTCTCTTAGGTGAAAGAACGCACAGCAGAGCAGTTTCAAGGAAACGATTCTCCTGAGTTTTAGACGAAGTTTCCTGCTGTTTAGTACGGATGCCGGCATTGGGCTGGAAATACCGGTTTTGGGATTCTGCACAGAAAGGGTTTGCAAACCGCTGAATCCACACGTGAGTTTAACTCTGTCAGTTGAATGCACACATTGACAACCATTCAGTTTGATAGCACACTTTTGGTTTTAGAAGCAGATATTTCTCTGTACAGCCTATGGTCCCATTCACTCGGGAATATCCCAACGCAGCTCCTAGAAGAAACGTGTTTCTGACTCGCTGAATCTCAACATAGATTCAACTATCTTAGGTGAACGAACGCACAGCAGAGCAGTTTCAAGGAAACGTTTCTCCTGAGTTTTAGACGAAGTTTCCTGCTGTTTAGTACGGATGCCGGCATTGGGCTGGACATACCGGTTTTGGGATTCTGCACAGAAAGGGTTTGCAAACCGCTGAATCCACACGTGAGTTTAACTCTGTCAGTTGAATGCACCCATTGACAACCATTCAGTTTGATAGCACACTTTTGGATTTAGAAGCAGATATTTCTCTGTACAGCCTAAGGTCCCATTCACTCGGGAATATCCCAACGCACCTCCTAGAAGAAACGTGTTTCTGACTCGCTGAATCTCAACATAGATTCAACTCTCTTAGGTGAACGAAGGCACAGCAGAGCAGTTTCAAGGAAACGTTTCTCCTGAGTCTTAGACGAAGTTTCCTGCTGTTTAGTACGTATGCCGGCATTGGGCTGGAAATACCGGTTTTGGGATTCTGCACAGAAAGGGTTTGCAAACCGCTGAATCCACACGTGAGTTTAACTCTGTCAGTTGAATGCACACATTGACAACCATTCAGTTTGATAGCACACTTTTGGTTTTAGAAGCAGATATTTCTCTGTACAGCCTATGGTCCCATTCACTCGGGAATATCCCAACGCAGCTCCTAGAAGAAACGTGTTTCTGACTCGCTGAATCTCAACATAGATTCAACTCTCTTAGGTGAACGAACGCACAGCAGAGCAGTTTCAAGGAAACGTTTCTCCTGAGTCTTAGACGAAGTTTCCTGCTATTTAGTACGTATGCCCCCATTGGGCTGGAAATACCGGTTTTGGGATTCTGCACAGAAAGGGTTTGCAAACCGCTGAATCCACACGTGAGTTTAACTCTGTCAGTTGAATGCACACATTGACAACCATTCAGTTTGATAGCACACTTTTGGTTTTAGAAGCAGATATTTCTCTGTACAGCCTATGGTCCCATTCACTCGGGAATATCCCAACGCAGCTCCAAGAAGAAACGTGTTTCTGACTCGCTGAATCTCAACATAGATTCAACTCTCTTAGGTGATCGAACGCACAGCAGAGCAGTTTCAAGGAAACGTTTCTCCTGAGTTTTAGACGAAGTTTCCTGCTGTTTAGTACGGATGCCGGCATTGGGCTGGAAATACCGGTTTTGGGATTCTGCACAGAAAGGGTTTGCAAACCGCTGAATCCACACGTGAGTTTAACTCTGTCAGTTGAATGCACACATTCACAACGATTCACTTAGATAGCTCCGTTTTGGTTTAAGAAGCAGATATTTCTCTGTACAGCCTATGGTCCCATTCACTCGGGAATATCCCAACGCAGCTTCTAGAAGAAACGTGTTTCTGACTCGCTGAATCTCAACATAGATTCAGCTCTCTTAGGTGAACGAAGGCACAGCAGAGCAGTTTCAAGGAAACGTTTCTCCTGAGTTTTAGACGAAGTTTCCTGCTGTTTAGTACGTATGCCGGCATTGGGCTGGAAATACCGGTTTTGGGATTCTGCACAGAAAGGGTTTGCAAACCGCTGAATCCACACGTGAGTTTAACTCTGTCAGTTGAATGCACACATTGACAACCATTCAGTTTGATAGCACACTTTTGGTTTTAGAAGCAGATATTTCTCTGTACAGCCTATGGTCCCATTCACTCGGGAATATCCCAACGCAGCTCCTAGAAGAAACGTGTTTCTGACTCGCTGAATCTCAACATAGATTCAACTCTCTTAGGTGAACGAACGCACAGCAGAGCAGTTTCAAGGAAACGTTTCTCCTGAGTCTTAGACGAAGTTTCCTGCTCTTTAGTACGTATGCCGGCATTGGGCTGGAAATACCGGTTTTGGGATTCTGCACAGAAAGGGTTTGCAAACCGCTGAATCCACACGTGAGTTTAACTCTGTCAGTTGAATGCACACATTGACAACCATTCAGTTAGATAGCTCCGTTTTGGTTTTAGAAGCAGATATTTCTCTGTACAGCCTATGGTCCCATTCACTCGGGAATATCCCAACGCAGCTCCTAGAAGAAACGTGTTTCTGACTCGCTGAATCTCAACATAGTTTCAACTCTCTTAGGTGAAAGATCGCACAGCAGAGCAGTTTCAAGGAAACGTTTCTCCTGAGTTTTAGACGAAGTTTCCTGCTGTTTAGTACGTATGCCGGCATTGGGCTGGAAATACCGGTTTTGGGATTCTGCACAGAAAGGGTTTGCAAACCGCTGAATCCACACGTGAGTTTAACTCTGTCAGTTGAATGCACACATTGACAACCATTCAGTTTGATAGCACACTTTTGGTTTTAGAAGCAGATATTTCTCTGTACAGCCTATGGTCCCATTCACTCGGGAATATCCCAACGCAGCTCCTAGAAGAAACGTGTTTCTGACTCGCTGAATCTCAACATAGATTCAACTATCTTAGGTGAACGAACGCACAGCAGAGCAGTTTCAAGGAAACGTTTCTCCTGAGTTTTAGACGAAGTTTCCTGCTGTTTAGTACGGATGCCGGCATTGGGCTGGACATACCGGTTTTGGGATTCTGCACAGAAAGGGTTTGCAAACCGCTGAATCCACACGTGAGTTTAACTCTGTCAGTTGAATGCACCCATTGACAACCATTCAGTTTGATAGCACACTTTTGGATTTAGAAGCAGATATTTCTCTGTACAGCCTAAGGTCCCATTCACTCGGGAATATCCCAACGCACCTCCTAGAAGAAACGTGTTTCTGACTCGCTGAATCTCAACATAGATTCAACTCTCTTAGGTGAACGAAGGCACAGCAGAGCAGTTTCAAGGAAACGTTTCTCCTGAGTCTTAGACGAAGTTTCCTGCTGTTTAGTACGTATGCCGGCATTGGGCTGGAAATACCGGTTTTGGGATTCTGCACAGAAAGGGTTTGCAAACCGCTGAATCCACACGTGAGTTTAACTCTGTCAGTTGAATGCACACATTGACAACCATTCAGTTTGATAGCACACTTTTGGTTTTAGAAGCAGATATTTCTCTGTACAGCCTATGGTCCCATTCACTCGGGAATATCCCAACGCAGCTCCTAGAAGAAACGTGTTTCTGACTCGCTGAATCTCAACATA
The DNA here is from genome assembly GCF_030222135.1 of Aotus nancymaae. Classification (NCBI taxonomy): domain Eukaryota; kingdom Metazoa; phylum Chordata; class Mammalia; order Primates; family Aotidae; genus Aotus; species Aotus nancymaae. The sequence goes on from NW_026988464.1 coordinate 650,960, forward strand.
GATTCAACTCTCTTAGGTGAACGAACGCACAGCAGAGCAGTTTCAAGGAAACGTTTCTCCTGAGTCTTAGACGAAGTTTCCTGCTATTTAGTACGTATGCCGGCATTGGGCTGGAAATACCGGTTTTGGGATTCTGCACAGAAAGGGTTTGCAAACCGCTGAATCCACACGTGAGTTTAACTCTGTCAGTTGAATGCACACATTGACAACCATTCAGTTAGATAGCTCCGTTTTGGTTTTAGAAGCAGATATTTCTCTGTACAGCCTATGGTCCCATTCACTCGGGAATATCCCAACGCAGCTCCTAGAAGAAACGTGTTTCTGACTCGCTGAATCTCAACATAGATTCAACTCTCTTAGGTGAAAGAACGCACAGCAGAGCAGTTTCAAGGAAACGTTTCTCCTGAGTTTTAGACGAAGTTTCCTGCTGTTTAGTACGTATGCCGGCATTGGGCTGGAAATACCGGTTTTGGGATTCTGCACAGAAAGGGTTTGCAAACCGCTGAATCCACACGTGAGTTTAACTCTGTCAGTTGAATGCACACATTGACAACCATTCAGTTAGATAGCACACTTTTGGTTTTAGAAGCAGATATTTCTCTGTACAGCCTATGGTCCCATTCACTCGGGAATATCCCACCGCAGCTCCTAGAAGAAACGTGTTTCTGACTCGCTGAATCTCAACATAGATTCAACTCTCTTAGGTGAACGAACGCACAGCAGAGCAGTTTCAAGGAAACGTTTCTCCTGAGTTTTAGACGAAGTTTCCTGCTGTTTAGTACGGATGCCGGCATTGGGCTGGACATACCGGTTTTGGGATTCTGCACAGAAAGGGTTTGCAAACCGCTGAATCCACACGTGAGTTTAACTCTCTCAGTTGAATGCACACATTGACAACCATTCAGTTAGATAGCTCCGTTTTGGTTTTAGAAGCAGATATTTCTCTGTACAGCCTATGGTCCCATTCACTCGGGAATATCCCAACGCAGCTCCTAGAAGAAACGTGTTTCTGACTCGCTGAATCTCAACATAGATTCAACTCTCTTAGGTGAACGAACGCACAGCAGAGCAGTTTCAAGGAAACGTTTCTCCTGAGTCTTAGACGAAGTTTCCTGCTATTTAGTACGTATGCCGGCATTGGGCTGGAAATACCGGTTTTGGGATTCTGCACAGAAAGGGTTTGCAAACCGCTGAATCCACACGTGAGTTTAACTCTGTCAGTTGAATGCACACATTGACAACCATTCAGTTTGATAGCACACTTTTGGTTTTAGAAGCAGATATTTCTCTGTACAGCCTATGGTCCCATTCACTCGGGAATATCCCAACGCAGCTCCAAGAAGAAACGTGTTTCTGACTCGCTGAATCTCAACATAGATTCAACTCTCTTAGGTGATCGAACGCACAGCAGAGCAGTTTCAAGGAAACGTTTCTCCTGAGTTTTAGACGAAGTTTCCTGCTGTTTAGTACGGATGCCGGCATTGGGCTGGAAATACCGGTTTTGGGATTCTGCACAGAAAGGGTTTGCAAACCGCTGAATCCACACGTGAGTTTAACTCTGTCAGTTGAATGCACACATTCACAAGGATTCACTTAGATAGCTCCGTTTTGGTTTTAGAAGCAGATATTTCTCTGTACAGCCTATGGTCCCATTCACTCGGGAATATCCCAACGCAGCTCCTAGAAGAAACGTGTTTCTGACTCGCTGAATCTCAACATAGATTCAACTCTCTTAGGTGAACGAACGCACAGCAGAGCAGTTTCAAGGAAACGTTTCTCCTGAGTTTTAGACGAAGTTTCCTGCTGTTTAGTACGTATGCCGGCATTGGGCTGGAAATACCGGTTTTGGGATTCTGCACAGAAAGGGTTTGCAAACCGCTGAATCCACACGTGAGTTTAACTCTGTCAGTTGAATGCACACATTGACAACCATTCAGTTAGATAGCTCCGTTTTGGTTTTAGAAGCAGATATTTCTCTGTACAGCCTATGGTCCCATTCACTCGGGAATATCCCAACGCAGCTCCTAGAAGAAACGTGTTTCTGACTCGCTGAATCTCAACATAGATTCAACTCTCTTAGGTGAAAGAACGCACAGCAGAGCAGTTTCAAGGAAACGTTTCTCCTGAGTTTTAGACGAAGTTTCCTGCTGTTTAGTACGTATGCCGGCATTGGGCTGGAAATACCGGTTTTGGGATTCTGCACAGAAAGGGTTTGCAAACCGCTGAATCCACACGTGAGTTTAACTCTGTCAGTTGAATGCACACATTGACAACCATTCAGTTAGATAGCACACTTGTGGTTTTAGAAGCAGATATTTCTCTGTACAGCCTATGGTCCCATTCACTCGGGAATATCCCACCGCAGCTCCTAGAAGAAACGTGTTTCTGACTCGCTGAATCTCAACATAGATTCAACTCTCTTAGGTGAACGAACGCACAGCAGAGCAGTTTCAAGGAAACGTTTCTCCTGAGTTTTAGACGAAGTTTCCTGCTGTTTAGTACGGATGCCGGCATTGGGCTGGACATACCGGTTTTGGGATTCTGCACAGAAAGGGTTTGCAAACCGCTGAATCCACACGTGAGTTTAACTCTGTCAGTTGAATGCACACATTGACAACCATTCAGTTTGATAGCACACTTTTGGATTTAGAAGAAGATATTTCTCTGTACAGCCTATGGTCCCATTCACTCGGGAATATCCCAACGCAGCTCCTAGAAGAAACGTGTTTCTGACTCGCTGAATCTCAACATAGATTCAACTCTCTTAGGTGAACGAAGGCACAGCAGAGCAGTTTCAAGGAAACGTTTCTCCTGAGTCTTAGACGAAGTTTCCTGCTGTTTAGTACGTATGCCGGCATTGGGCTGGAAATACCGGTTTTGGGATTCTGCACAGAAAGGGTTTGCAAACCGCTGAATCCACACGTGAGTTTAACTCTGTCAGTTGAATGCACACATTGACAACCATTCAGTTTGATAGCACACTTTTGGTTTTAGAAGCAGATATTTCTCTGTACAGCCTATGGTCCCATTCACTCGGGAATATCCCAACGCAGCTCCTAGAAGAAACGTGTTTCTGACTCGCTGAATCTCAACATAGATTCAACTCTCTTAGGTGAACGAACGCACAGCAGAGCAGTTTCAAGGAAACGTTTCTCCTGAGTCTTAGACGAAGTTTCCTGCTATTTAGTACGTATGCCGGCATTGGGCTGGAAATACCGGTTTTGGGATTCTGCACAGAAAGGGTTTGCAAACCGCTGAATCCACACGTGAGTTTAACTCTGTCAGTTGAATGTACACATTGACAACCATTCAGTTAGGTTGCTCCGTTTTGGTTTTAGAAGCAGATATTTCTCTGTACAGCCTATGGTCCCATTCACTCGGGAATATCCCAACGCAGCTCCTAGAAGAAACGTGTTTCTGACTCGCTGAATCTCAACATAGATTCAACTCTCTTAGGTGATCGAACGCACAGCAGAGCAGTTTCAAGGAAACGTTTCTCCTGAGTTTTAGACGAAGTTTCCTGCTGTTTAGTACGGATGCCGGCATTGAGCTGGTATTACCGGTTTTGGGATTCTGCACAGAAAGGGTTTGTAAACTGCTGAATCCACACGTGAGTTTAACTCTGTCAGTTGAATGCACACATTGACAACCATTCAGTTAGATACCACACTTTTGGTTGTAGGAGGAGATATTTCTCTGTACAGCCTATGGTCCCATTCACTCGGGAATATCCCAACGCACCTCCTAGAAAAAACGTGTTTCTGACTCGCTGAATCTCAACATAGATTCAACTCTCTTAGGTGATCGAACGCACAGCAGAGGAGTTTCAAGGAAACGTTTCTCCTGAGTTTTAGACGAAGTTTCCTGCTGTTTAGTACGGATGCCGGCATTGGGATGGAAATACCGGTTTTGGGATTCTGCACAGAAAGGGTTTGCAAACCGCTGAATCCACACGTGAGTTTAACTCTGTCAGTTGAATGCACACATTCACAACGATTCAGTTAGATAGCTCCGTTTTGGTTTTAGAAGCAGATATTTCTCTGTACAGCCTATGGTCCCATTCACTCGGGAATATCCCAACGCACCTCCTAGAAGAAACGTGTTTCTGACTCGCTGAATCTCAACATAGATTCAACTCTCTTAGGTGAACGAAGGCACAGCAGAGCAGTTTCAAGGAAACGTTTCTCCTGAGTCTTAGACGAAGTTTCCTGCTCTTTAGTACGTATGCCGGCATTGGGCTGGAAATACCGGTTTTGGGATTCTGCACAGAAAGGGTTTGCAAACCGCTGAATCCACACGTGAGTTTAACTCTGTCAGTTGAATGCACACATTGACAACCATTCAGTTAGATAGCTCCGTTTTGGTTTAAGAAGCAGATATTTCTCTGTACAGCCTATGGTCCCATTCACTCGGGAATATCCCAACGCAGCTCCTAGAAGAAACGTGTTTCTGACTCGCTGAATCTCAACATAGTTTCAACTCTCTTAGGTGAAAGATCGCACAGCAGAGCAGTTTCAAGGAAACGTTTCTCCTGAGTTTTAGACGAAGTTTCCTGCTGTTTAGTACGTATGCCGGCATTGGGCTGGAAATACCGGTTTTGGGATTCTGCACAGAAAGGGTTTGCAAACCGCTGAATCCACACGTGAGTTTAACTCTGTCAGTTGAATGCACACATTGACAACCATTCAGTTTGATAGCACACTTTTGGTTTTAGAAGCAGATATTTCTCTGTACAGCCTATGGTCCCATTCACTCGGGAATATCCCAACGCAGCTCCTAGAAGAAACGTGTTTCTGACTCGCTGAATCTCAACATAGATTCAACTCTCTTAGGTGAACGAACGCACAGCAGAGCAGTTTCAAGGAAACGTTTCTCCTGAGTTTTAGACGAAGTTTCCTGCTGTTTAGTACGGATGCCGGCATTGGGCTGGACATACCGGTTTTGGGATTCTGCACAGAAAGGGTTTGCAAACCGCTGAATCCACACGTGAGTTTAACTCTGTCAGTTGAATGCACCCATTGACAACCATTCAGTTTGATAGCACACTTTTGGATTTAGAAGCAGATATTTCTCTGTACAGCCTAAGGTCCCATTCACTCGGGAATATCCCAACGCACCTCCTAGAAGAAACGTGTTTCTGACTCGCTGAATCTCAACATAGATTCAACTCTCTTAGGTGAACGAAGGCACAGCAGAGCAGTTTCAAGGAAACGTTTCTCCTGAGTCTTAGACGAAGTTTCCTGCTGTTTAGTACGTATGCCGGCATTGGGCTGGAAATACCGGTTTTGGGATTCTGCACAGAAAGGGTTTGCAAACCGCTGAATCCACACGTGAGTTTAACTCTGTCAGTTGAATGCACACATTGACAACCATTCAGTTTGATAGCACACTTTTGGTTTTAGAAGCAGATATTTCTCTGTACAGCCTATGGTCCCATTCACTCGGGAATATCCCAACGCAGCTCCTAGAAGAAACGTGTTTCTGACTCGCTGAATCTCAACATAGATTCAACTCTCTTAGGTGAACGAACGCACAGCAGAGCAGTTTCAAGGAAACGTTTCTCCTGAGTCTTAGACGAAGTTTCCTGCTATTTAGTACGTATGCCCCCATTGGGCTGGAAATACCGGTTTTGGGATTCTGCACAGAAAGGGTTTGCAAACCGCTGAATCCACACGTGAGTTTAACTCTGTCAGTTGAATGCACACATTGACAACCATTCAGTTTGATAGCACACTTTTGGTTTTAGAAGCAGATATTTCTCTGTACAGCCTATGGTCCCATTCACTCGGGAATATCCCAACGCAGCTCCAAGAAGAAACGTGTTTCTGACTCGGTGAATCTCAACATAGATTCAACTCTCTTAGGTGATCGAACGCACAGCAGAGCAGTTTCAAGGAAACGTTTCTCCTGAGTTTTAGACGAAGTTTCCTGCTGTTTAGTACGGATGCCGGCATTGGGCTGGAAATACCGGTTTTGGGATTCTGCACAGAAAGGGTTTGCAAACCGCTGAATCCACACGTGAGTTTAACTCTGTCAGTTGAATGCACACATTCACAACGATTCACTTAGATAGCTCCGTTTTGGTTTTAGAAGCAGATATTTCTCTGTACAGCCTATGGTCCCATTCACTCGGGAATATCCCAACGCAGCTTCTAGAAGAAACGTGTTTCTGACTCGCTGAATCTCAACATAGATTCAGCTCTCTTAGGTGAACGAAGGCACAGCAGAGCAGTTTCAAGGAAACGTTTCTCCTGAGTTTTAGACGAAGTTTCCTGCTGTTTAGTACGGATGCCGGCATTGGGCTGGACATACCGGTTTTGGGATTCTGCACAGAAAGGGTTTGCAAACCGCTGAATCCACACGTGAGTTTAACTCTGTCAGTTGAATGCACCCATTGACAACCATTCAGTTTGATAGCACACTTTTGGATTTAGAAGCAGATATTTCTCTGTACAGCCTAAGGTCCCATTCACTCGGGAATATCCCAACGCACCTCCTAGAAGAAACGTGTTTCTGACTCGCTGAATCTCAACATAGATTCAACTCTCTTAGGTGAACGAAGGCACAGCAGAGCAGTTTCAAGGAAACGTTTCTCCTGAGTCTTAGACGAAGTTTCCTGCTGTTTAGTACGTATGCCGGCATTGGGCTGGAAATACCGGTTTTGGGATTCTGCACAGAAAGGGTTTGCAAACCGCTGAATCCACACGTGAGTTTAACTCTGTCAGTTGAATGCACACATTGACAACCATTCAGTTTGATAGCACACTTTTGGTTTTAGAAGCAGATATTTCTCTGTACAGCCTATGGTCCCATTCACTCGGGAATATCCCAACGCAGCTCCTAGAAGAAACGTGTTTCTGACTCGCTGAATCTCAACATAGATTCAACTCTCTTAGGTGAACGAACGCACAGCAGAGCAGTTTCAAGGAAACGTTTCTCCTGAGTCTTAGACGAAGTTTCCTGCTATTTAGTACGTATGCCGGCATTGGGCTGGAAATACCGGTTTTGGGATTCTGCACAGAAAGGGTTTGCAAACCGCTGAATCCACACGTGAGTTTAACTCTGTCAGTTGAATGCACACATTGACAACCATTCAGTTTGATAGCACACTTTTGGTTTTAGAAGCAGATATTTCTCTGTACAGCCTATGGTCCCATTCACTCGGGAATATCCCAACGCAGCTCCTAGAAGAAACGTGTTTCTGACTCGCTGAATCTCAACATAGATTCAACTCTCTTAGGTGATCGAACGCACAGCAGAGCAGTTTCAAGGAAACGTTTCTCCTGAGTTTTAGACGAAGTTTCCTGCTGTTTAGTACGGATGCCGGCATTGGGCTGGAAATACCGGTTTTGGGATTCTGCACAGAAAGGGTTTGCAAACCGCTGAATCCACACGTGAGTTTAACTCTGTCAGTTGAATGCACACATTCACAACGATTCACTTAGATAGCTCCGTTTTGGTTTTAGAAGCAGATATTTCTCTGTACAGCCTATGGTCCCATTCACTCGGGAATATCCCAACGCAGCTCCTAGAAGAAACGTGTTTCTGACTCGCTGAATCTCAACATAGATTCAACTCTCTTAGGTGAACGAAGGCACAGCAGAGCAGTTTCAAGGAAACGTTTCTCCTGAGTTTTAGACGAAGTTTCCTGCTGTTTAGTACGTATGCCGGCATTGGGCTGGAAATACCGGTTTTGGGATTCTGCACAGAAAGGGTTTGCAAACCGCTGAATCCACACGTGAGTTTAACTCTGTCAGTTGAATGCACACATTGACAACCATTCAGTTTGATAGCACACTTTTGGTTTTAGAAGCAGATATTTCTCTGTACAGCCTATGGTCCCATTCACTCGGGAATATCCCAACGCAGCTCCTAGAAGAAACGTGTTTCTGACTCGCTGAATCTCAACATAGATTCAACTCTCTTAGGTGAACGAACGCACAGCAGAGCAGTTTCAAGGAAACGTTTCTCCTGAGTCTTAGACGAAGTTTCCTGCTATTTAGTACGTATGCCGGCATTGGGCTGGAAATACCGGTTTTGGGATTCTGCACAGAAAGGGTTTGTAAACCGCTGAATCCACACGTGAGTTTAATTCTGTCAGTTGAATGCACACATTGACAACCATTCAGTTAGGTTGCTCCGTTTTGGTTTTAGAAGCAGATATTTCTCTATACAGCCTATGGTCCCATTCACTCGGGAATATCCCAACGCAGCTCCAAGAAGAAACGTGTTTCTGACTCGCTGAATCTCAACATAGATTCAACTCTCTTAGGTGATCGAACGCACAGCAGAGCAGTTTCAAGGAAACGTTTCTCCTGAGTTTTAGACGAAGTTTCCTGCTGTTTAGTACGGATGCTGGCATTGAGCTGGTTTTACCGGTTTTGGGATTCTGCACAGAAAGGGTTTGTAAACCGCTGAATCCACACGTGAGTTTAACTCTGTCAGTTGAATGCACACATTGACAACCATTCAGTTAGATACCACCCTTTTGGTTGTAGGAGGAGATATTTCTCTGTACAGCCTATGGTCCCATTCACTCGGGAATATCCCAACGCACCTCCTAGAAAAAACGTGTTTCTAACTCGCTGAATCTCAACATAGATTCAACTCTCTTAGGTGATCGAACGCACAGCAGAGCAGTTTCAAGGAAACGTTTCTCCTGAGTTTTAGACGAAGTTTCCTGCTGTTTAGTACGGATGCCGGCATTGGGATGGAAATACCGGTTTTGGGATTCTGCACAGAAAGGGTTTGCAAACCGCTGAATCCACACGTGAGTTTAACTCTGTCAGTTGAATGCACACATTCACAACGATTCAGTAAGATAGCTCCGTTTTGGTTTTAGAAGCAGATATTTCTCTGTACAGCCTATGGTCCCATTCACTCGGGAATATCCCAACGCACCTCCTAGAAGAAACGTGTTTCTGACTCGCTGAATCTCAACATAGACTCAACTCTCTTAGGTGAACGAAGGCACAGCAGAGCAGTTTCAAGGAAACGTTTCTCCTGAGTCTTAGACGAAGTTTCCTGCTGTTTAGTACGTATGCCGTCATTGGGCTGGAAATACCGGTTTGGGGATTCTGCACAGAAAGGGTTTGCAAACCGCTGAATCCACACGTGAGTTTAACTCTGTCAGTTGAATGCACACATTGACAACCATTCAGTTAGATAGCTCCGTTTTGGTTTTAGAAGCAGATATTTCTCTGTACAGCCTATGGTCCCATTCACTCGGGAATATCCCAACGCAGCTCCTAGAAGAAACGTGTTTCTGACTCGCTGAATCTCAACATAGTTTCAACTCTCTTAGGTGAAAGATCGCACAGCAGAGCAGTTTCAAGGAAACGTTTCTCCTGAGTTTTAGAAGAAGTTTCCTGCTGTTTAGTACGTATGCCGGCATTGGGCTGGAAATACCGGTTTTGGGATTCTGCACAGAAAGGGTTTGCAAACCGCTGAATCCACACGTGAGTTTAACTCTGTCAGTTGAATGCACACATTGACAACCATTCAGTTTGATAGCACACTTTTGGTTTTAGAAGCAGATATTTCTCTGTACAGCCTATGGTCCCATTCACTCGGGAATATCCCAACGCAGCTCCTAGAAGAAACGTGTTTCTGACTCGCTGAATCTCAACATAGATTCAACTCTCTTAGGTGAACGAACGCACAGCAGAGCAGTTTCAAGGAAACGTTTCTCCTGAGTTTTAGACGAAGTTTCCTGCTGTTTAGTACGGATGCCGGCATTGGGCTGGAAATACCGGTTTTGGGATTCTGCACAGAAAGGGTTTGCAAACCGCTGAATCCACACGTGAGTTTAACTCTGTCAGTTGAATGCACACATTGACAACCATTCAGTTTGATAGCACACTTTTGGATTTAGAAGCAGATATTTCTCTGTACAGCCTATGGTCCCATTCACTCGGGAATATCCCAACGCACCTCCTAGAAGAAACGTGTTTCTGACTCGCTGAATCTCAACATAGATTCAACTCTCTTAGGTGAACGAAGGCACAGCAGAGCAGTTTCAAGGAAACGTTTCTCCTGAGTCTTAGACGAAGTTTCCTGCTGTTTAGTACGTATGCCGGCATTGGGCTGGAAATACCGGTTTTGGGATTCTGCACAGAAAGGGTTTGCAAACCGCTGAATCCACACGTGAGTTTAACTCTGTCAGTTGAATGCACACATTGACAACCATTCAGTTAGGTAGCTCCGTTTTGGTTTTAGAAGCAGATATTTCTCTGTACAGCCTATGGTCCCATTCACTCGGGAATATCCCAACGCAGCTCCAAGAAGAAACGTGTTTCTGACTCGCTGAATCTCAACATAGATTCAACTCTCTTCGGTGAACGAACGCACAGCAGAGCAGTTTCAAGGAAACGTTTCTCCTGAGTTTTAGACGAAGTTTCCTGCTGTTTAGTACGGATGCCGGCATTGGGCTGGACATACCGGTTTTGGGATTCTGCACAGAAATGGTTTGCAAACCGCTGAATCCACACGTGAGTTTATCTCTGTCAGTTGAATGCACACATTGACAACCATTCACTTAGATAGCTCCGTTTTGGTTTTAGAAGCAGATATTTCTCTGTACAGCCTATGGTCCCATTCACTCGGGAATATCCCAACGCAGCTCCTAGAAGAAACGTGTTTCTGACTCGCTGAATCTCAACATAGATTCAACTCTCTTAGGTGATCGAACGCACAGCAGAGCAGTTTCAAGGAAACGTTTCTCCTGAGTTTTAGACGAAGTTTCCTGCTGTTTAGTACGGATGCCGGCATTGGGCTGGAAATACCGGTTTTGGGATTCTGCACAGAAAGGGTTTGCAAACCGCTGAATCCACACGTGAGTTTAACTCTGTCAGTTGAATGCACACATTCACAACGATTCACTTAGATAGCTCCGTTTTGGTTTTAGAAGCAGATATTTCTCTGTACAGCCTATGGTCCCATTCACTCGGGAATATCCCAACGCAGCTCCTAGAAGAAACGTGTTTCTGACTCGCTGAATCTCAACATAGATTCAACTCTCTTAGGTGAACGAAGGCACAGCAGAGCAGTTTCAAGGAAACGTTTCTCCTGAGTTTTAGACGAAGTTTCCTGCTGTTTAGTACGTATGCCGGCATTGGGCTGGAAATACCGGTTTTGGGATTCTGCACAGAAAGGGTTTGCAAACCGCTGAATCGACACGTGAGTTTAACTCTGTCAGTTGAATGCACACATTGACAACCATTCAGTTTGATAGCACACTTTTGGTTTTAGAAGCAGATATTTCTCTGTACAGCCTATGGTCCCATTCACTCGGGAATATCCCAACGCAGCTCCTAGAAGAAACGTGTTTCTGACTCGCTGAATCTCAACATAGATTCAACTCTCTTAGGTGAACGAACGCACAGCAGAGCAGTTTCAAGGAAACGTTTCTCCTGAGTCTTAGACGAAGTTTCCTGCTATTTAGTACGTATGCCGGCATTGGGCTGGAAATACCGGTTTTGGGATTCTGCACAGAAAGGGTTTGTAAACCGCTGAATCCACACGTGAGTTTAATTCTGTCAGTTGAATGCACACATTGACAACCATTCAGTTAGGTTGCTCCGTTTTGGTTTTAGAAGCAGATATTTCTCTATACAGCCTATGGTCCCATTCACTCGGGAATATCCCAACGCAGCTCCAAGAAGAAACGTGTTTCTGACTCGCTGAATCTCAACATAGATTCAACTCTCTTAGGTGATCGAACGCACAGCAGAGCAGTTTCAAGGAAACGTTTCTCCTGAGTTTTAGACGAAGTTTCCTGCTGTTTAGTACGGATGCTGGCATTGAGCTGGTTTTACCGGTTTTGGGATTCTGCACAGAAAGGGTTTGTAAACCGCTGAATCCACACGTGAGTTTAACTCTGTCAGTTGAATGCACACATTGACAACCATTCAGTTAGATACCACCCTTTTGGTTGTAGGAGGAGATATTTCTCTGTACAGCCTATGGTCCCATTCACTCGGGAATATCCCAACGCACCTCCTAGAAAAAACGTGTTTCTAACTCGCTGAATCTCAACATAGATTCAACTCTCTTAGGTGATCGAACGCACAGCAGAGCAGTTTCAAGGAAACGTTTCTCCTGAGTTTTAGACGAAGTTTCCTGCTGTTTAGTACGGATGCCGGCATTGGGATGGAAATACCGGTTTTGGGATTCTGCACAGAAAGGGTTTGCAAACCGCTGAATCCACACGTGAGTTTAACTCTGTCAGTTGAATGCACACATTCACAACGATTCAGTAAGATAGCTCCGTTTTGGTTTTAGAAGCAGATATTTCTCTGTACAGCCTATGGTCCCATTCACTCGGGAATATCCCAACGCACCTCCTAGAAGAAACGTGTTTCTGACTCGCTGAATCTCAACATAGACTCAACTCTCTTAGGTGAACGAAGGCACAGCAGAGCAGTTTCAAGGAAACGTTTCTCCTGAGTCTTAGACGAAGTTTCCTGCTGTTTAGTACGTATGCCGTCATTGGGCTGGAAATACCGGTTTGGGGATTCTGCACAGAAAGGGTTTGCAAACCGCTGAATCCACACGTGAGTTTAACTCTGTCAGTTGAATGCACACATTGACAACCATTCAGTTAGATAGCTCCGTTTTGGTTTTAGAAGCAGATATTTCTCTGTACAGCCTATGGTCCCATTCACTCGGGAATATCCCAACGCAGCTCCTAGAAGAAACGTGTTTCTGACTCGCTGAATCTCAACATAGTTTCAACTCTCTTAGGTGAAAGATCGCACAGCAGAGCAGTTTCAAGGAAACGTTTCTCCTGAGTTTTAGACGAAGTTTCCTGCTGTTTAGTACGTAAGCCGGCATTGGGCTGGAAATACCGGTTTTGGGATTCTGCACAGAAAGGGTTTGCAAACCGCTGAATCCACACGTGAGTTTAACTCTGTCAGTTGAATGCACACATTGACAACCATTCAGTTTGATAGCACACTTTTGGTTTTAGAAGCAGATATTTCTCTGTACAGCCTATGGTCCCATTCACTCGGGAATATCCCAACGCAGCTCCTAGAAGAAACGTGTTTCTGACTCGCTGAATCTCAACATAGATTCAACTCTCTTAGGTGAACGAACGCACAGCAGAGCAGTTTCAAGGAAACGTTTCTCCTGAGTTTTAGACGAAGTTTCCTGCTGTTTAGTACGGATGCCGGCATTGGGCTGGAAATACCGGTTTTGGGATTCTGCACAGAAAGGGTTTGCAAACCGCTGAATCCACACGTGAGTTTAACTCTGTCAGTTGAATGCACACATTGACAACCATTCAGTTTGATAGCACACTTTTGGATTTAGAAGCAGATATTTCTCTGTACAGCCTATGGTCCCATTCACTCGGGAATATCCCAACGCACCTCCTAGAAGAAACGTGTTTCTGACTCGCTGAATCTCAACATAGATTCAACTCTCTTAGGTGAACGAAGGCACAGCAGAGCAGTTTCAAGGAAACGTTTCTCCTGAGTCTTAGACGAAGTTTCCTGCTGTTTAGTACGTATGCCGGCATTGGGCTGGAAATACCGGTTTTGGGATTCTGCACAGAAAGGGTTTGCAAACCGCTGAATCCACACGTGAGTTTAACTCTGTCAGTTGAATGCACACATTGACAACCATTCAGTTAGGTAGCTCCGTTTTGGTTTTAGAAGCAGATATTTCTCTGTACAGCCTATGGTCCCATTCACTCGGGAATATCCCAACGCAGCTCCAAGAAGAAACGTGTTTCTGACTCGCTGAATCTCAACATAGATTCAACTCTCTTCGGTGAACGAACGCACAGCAGAGCAGTTTCAAGGAAACGTTTCACCTGAGTTTTAGACGAAGTTTCCTGCTGTTTAGTACGGATGCCGGCATTGGGCTGGACATACCGGTTTTGGGATTCTGCACAGAAATGGTTTGCAAACCGCTGAATCCACACGTGAGTTTATCTCTGTCAGTTGAATGCACACATTGACAACCATTCACGTAGATAGCTCCGTTTTGGTTTTAGAAGCAGATATTTCTCTGTACAGCCTATGGTCCCATTCACTCGGGAATATCCCAACGCAGCTCCTAGAAAAAACGTGTTTCTGACTCGCTGAATCTCAACATAGATTCAACTCTCTTAGGTGATCGAACGCACAGCAGAGCAGTTTCAAGGAAACGTTTCTCCTGAGTTTTAGACGAAGTTTCCTGCTGTTTAGTACGGATGCCGGCATTGGGCCGGAAATACCGGTTTTGGGATTCTGCACAGAAAGGGTTTGCAAACCGCTGAATCCACACGTGAGTTTAACTCTGTCAGTTGAATGCACACATTCACAACGATTCACTTAGATAGCTCCGTTTTGGTTTTAGAAGCAGATATTTCTCTGTACAGCCTATGGTCCCATTCACTCGGGAATATCCCAACGCAGCTCCTAGAAGAAACGTGTTTCTGACTCGCTGAATCTCAACATAGATTCAACTCTCTTAGGTGAACGAACGCACAGCAGAGCAGTTTCAAGGAAACGTTTCTCCTGAGTTTTAGACGAAGTTTCCTGCTGTTTAGTACGTATGCCGGCATTGGGCTGGAAATACCGGTTTTGGGATTCTGCACAGAAAGGGTTTGCAAACCGCTGAATCCACACGTGAGTTTAACTCTGTCAGTTGAATGCACACATTGACAACCATTCAGTTAGATAGCTCCGTTTTGGTTTTAGAAGCAGATATTTCTCTGTACAGCCTATGGTCCCATTCACTCGGGAATATCCCAACGCAGCTCCTAGAAGAAACGTGTTTCTGACTCGCTGAATCTCAACATAGTTTCAACTCTCTTAGGTGAAAGATCGCACAGCAGAGCAGTTTCAAGGAAACGTTTCTCCTGAGTTTTAGACGAAGTTTCCTGCTGTTTAGTACGTATGCCGGCATTGGGCTGGAAATACCGGTTTTGGGATTCTGCACAGAAAGGGTTTGCAAACCGCTGAATCCACACGTGAGTTTAACTCTGTCAGTTGAATGCACACATTGACAACCATTCAGTTAGATAGCTCCGTTTTGGTTTTAGAAGCAGATATTTCTCTGTACAGCCTATGGTCCCATTCACTCGGGAATATCCCAACGCAGCTCCTAGAAGAAACGTGTTTCTGACTCGCTGAATCTCAACATAGATTCAACTCTCTTAGGTGAACGAACGCACAGCAGAGCAGTTTCAAGGAAACGTTTCTCCTGAGTTTTAGACGAAGTTTCCTGCTGTTTAGTACGGATGCCGGCATTGGGCTGGACATACCGGTTTTGGGATTCTGCACAGAAAGGGTTTGCAAACTGCTGAATCCACACGTGAGTTTAACTCTGTCAGTTGAATGCACACATTGACAACCATTCAGTTTGATAGCACACTTTTGGTTTTAGAAGCAGATATTTCTCTGTACAGCCTATGGTCCCATTCACTCGGGAATATCCCAACGCAGCTCCTAGAAGAAACGTGTTTCTGACTCGCTGAATCTCAACATAGATTCAACTCTCTTAGGTGAACGAACGCACAGCAGAGCAGTTTCAAGGAAACGTTTCTCCTGAGTTTTAGACGAAGTTTCCTGCTGTTTAGTACGGATGCCGGCATTGGGCTGGAAATACCGGTTTTGGGATTCTGCACAGAAAGGGTTTGCAAACCGCTGAATCCACACGTGAGTTTAACTCTGTCAGTTGAATGCACACATTGACAACCATTCAGTTTGATAGCACACTTTTGGATTTAGAAGCAGATATTTCTCTGTACAGCCTATGGTCCCATTCACTCGGGAATATCCCAACGCACCTCCTAGAAGAAACGTGTTTCTGACTCGCTGAATCTCAACATAGATTCAACTCTCTTAGGTGAACGAAGGCACAGCAGAGCAGTTTCAAGGAAACGTTTCTCCTGAGTCTTAGACGAAGTTTCCTGCTGTTTAGTACGTATGCCGGCATTGGGCTGGAAATACCGGTTTTGGGATTCTGCACAGAAAGGGTTTGCAAACCGCTGAATCCACACGTGAGTTTAACTCTGTCAGTTGAAAGCACACATTGACAACCATTCAGTTAGGTAGCTCCGTTTTGGTTTTAGAAGCAGATATTTCTCTGTACAGCGTATGGTCCCATTCACTCGGGAATATCCCAACGCAGCTCCAAGAAGAAACGTGTTTCTGACTCGCTGAATCTCAACATAGATTCAACTCTCTTCGGTGAACGAACGCACAGCAGAGCAGTTTCAAGGAAACGTTTCTCCTGAGTTTTAGACGAAGTTTCCTGCTGTTTAGTACGGATGCCGGCATTGGGCTGGACATACCGGTTTTGGGATTCTGCACAGAAATGGTTTGCAAACCGCTGAATCCACACGTGAGTTTATCTCTGTCAGTTGAATGCACACATTGACAACCATTCACTTAGATAGCTCCGTTTTGGTTTTAGAAGCAGATATTTCTCTGTACAGCCTATGGTCCCATTCACTCGGGAATATCCCAACGCAGCTCCTAGAAAAAACGTGTTTCTGACTCGCTGAATCTCAACATAGATTCAACTCTCTTAGGTGATCGAACGCACAGCAGAGCAGTTTCAAGGAAACGTTTCTCCTGAGTTTTAGACGAAGTTTCCTGCTGTTTAGTACGGATGCCGGCATTGGGCTGGAAATACCGGTTTTGGGATTCTGCACAGAAAGGGTTTGCAAACCGCTGAATCCACACGTGAGTTTAACTCTGTCAGTTGAATGCACACATTCACAACGATTCACTTAGATAGCTCCGTTTTGGTTTTAGAAGCAGATATTTCTCTGTACAGCCTATGGTCCCATTCACTCGGGAATATCCCAACGCAGCTCCTAGAAGAAACGTGTTTCTGACTCGCTGAATCTCAACATAGATTCAACTCTCTTAGGTGAACGAACGCACAGCAGAGCAGTTTCAAGGAAACGTTTCTCCTGAGTTTTAGACGAAGTTTCCTGCTGTTTAGTACGTATGCTGGCATTGGGCTGGATAAACCGGTTTTGGGATTCTGCACAGAAAGGGTTTGCAAACCGCTGAATCCACACGTGAGTTTAACTCTGTCAGTTGAATGCACACATTGACAACCATTCAGTTAGATAGCTCCGTTTTGGTTTTAGAAGCAGATATTTCTCTGTACAGCCTATGGTCCCATTCACTCGGGAATATCCCAACGCAGGTCCTAGAAGAAACGTGTTTCTGACTCGCTGAATCTCAACATAGTTTCAACTCTCTTAGGTGAAAGATCGCACAGCAGAGCAGTTTCAAGGAAACGTTTCTCCTGAGTTTTAGACGAAGTTTCCTGCTGTTTAGTACGTATGCCGGCATTGGGCTGGAAATACCGGTTTTGGGATTCTGCACAGAAAGGGTTTGCAAACCGCTGAATCCACACGTGAGTTTAACTCTGTCAGTTGAATGCACACATTGACAACCATTCAGTTAGATAGCTCCGTTTTGGTTTTAGAAGCAGATATTTCTCTGTACAGCCTATGGTCCAATTCACTCGGGAATATCCCAACGCAGCTCCTAGAAGAAACGTGTTTCTGACTCGCTGAATCTCAACATAGATTCAACTCTCTTAGGTGAACGAACGCACAGCAGAGCAGTTTCAAGGAAACGTTTCTCCTGAGTTTTAGACGAAGTTTCCTGCTGTTTAGTACGGATGCCGGCATTGGGCTGGACATACCGGTTTTGGGATTCTGCACAGAAAGGGTTTGCAAACCGCTGAATCCACACGTGAGTTTAACTCTGTCAGTTGAATGCACACATTGACAACCATTCAGTTTGATAGCACACTTTTGGTTTTAGAAGCAGATATTTCTCTGTACAGCCTATGGTCCCATTCACTCGGGAATATCCCAACGCAGCTCCTAGAAGAAACGTGTTTCTGACTCGCTGAATCTCAACATAGATTCAACTCTCTTAGGTGAACGAACGCACAGCAGAGCAGTTTCAAGGAAACGTTTCTCCTGAGTTTTAGACGAAGTTTCCTGCTGTTTAGTACGGATGCCGGCATTGGGCTGGACATACCGGTTTTGGGATTCTGCACAGAAAGGGTTTGCAAACCGCTGAATCCACACGTGAGTTTAACTCTGTCAGTTGAATGCACACATTGACAACCATTCAGTTTGATAGCACACTTTTGGATTTAGAAGCAGATATTTCTCTGTACAGCCTATGGTCCCATTCACTCGGGAATATCCCAACGCACCTCCTAGAAGAAACGTGTTTCTGACTCGCTGAATCTCAACATAGATTCAACTCTCTTAGGTGAACGAAGGCACAGCAGAGCAGTTTCAGGGAAACGTTTCTCCTGAGTCTTAGACGAAGTTTCCTGCTGTTTAGTACGTATGCCGGCTTTGGGCTGGAAATACCGATTTTGGGATTCTGCACAGAAAGGGTTTGCAAACCGCTGAATCCACACGTGAGTTTAACTCTGTCAGTTGAATGCACACATTGACAACCATTCAGTTAGGTAGCTCCGTTTTGGTTTTAGAAGCAGATATTTCTCTGTACAGCCTATGGTCCCATTCACTCGGGAATATCCCAAGGCAGCTCCAAGAAGAAACGTGTTTCTGACTCGCTGAATCTCAACATAGATTCAACTCTCTTAGGTGAACGAACGCACAGCAGAGCAGTTTCAAGGAAACGTTTCTCCTGAGTTTTAGGCGAAGTTTCCTGCTGTTTAGTACGGATGCCGGCATTGGGCTGGACATACCGGTTTTGGGATTCTGCACAGAAATGGTTTGCAAACCGCTGAATCCACACGTGAGTTTAACTCTGTCAGTTGAATGCACACATTGACAACCATTCACTTAGATAGCTCCGTTTTGGTTTTAGAAGCAGATATTTCTCTGTACAGCCTATGGTCCCATTCACTCGGGAATATCCCAACGCAGCTCCTAGCATAAACGTGTTTCTGACTCGCTGAATCTCAACATAGTTTCAACTCTCTTAGGTGAACGAACGCACAGCAGAGCAGTTTCAAGGAAACGTTTCTCCTGAGTTTTAGACGAAGTTTCCTGCTGTTTAGTACGGATGCCGGCATTGAGCTGGTATTACCGGTTTTGGGATCCTGCACAGAAATGGTTTGTAAACCGCTGAATCCAAACGTGAGTTTAACTCTGTCAGTTGAATGCACACATTGACAACCATTCAGTTAGATACCACCCTTTTGGTTGTAGGAGGAGATATTTCTCTGTACAGCCTATGGTCCCTTTCACTCGGGAATATCCCAACGCACCTCCTAGAAAAAACGTGTTTCTGACTCGCTGAATCTCAACATAGATTCAACTCTCTTAGGTGATCGAACGCACAGCAGAGCAGTTTCAAGGAAACGTTTCTCCTGAGTTTTAGACGAAGTTTCCTGCTGTTTAGTACGGATGCCGGCATTGGGCTGGAAATACCGGTTTTGGGATTCTGCACAGAAAGGGTTTGCAAACCGCTGAATCCACACGTGAGTTTAACTCTGTCAGTTGAAGGCACACATTCACAACGATTCAGTTAGATAGCTCCGTTTTGGTTTTAGAAGCAGATATTTCTCTGTACAGCCTATGGTCCCATTCACTCGGGAATATCCCAACGCAGCTCCTAGAAGAAACGTGTTTCTGACTCGCTGAATCTCAACATAGATTCAACTCTCTTAGGTGAACGAACGCACAGCAGAGCAGTTTCAAGGAAACGTTTCTCCTGAGTTTTAGACGAAGTTTCCTGCTGTTTAGTACGTATGCCGGCATTGGGCTGGAAATACCGGTTTTGGGATTCTGCACAGAAAGGGTTTGCAAACCGCTGAATCCACACGTGAGTTTAACTCTGTCAGTTGAATGCACACATTCACAACGATTCAGTTAGATAGCTCCGTTTTGGTTTTAGAAGCAGATATTTCTCTGTACAGTCTATGGTCCCATTCACTCGGGAATATCCCAACGCAGCTCCTAGAAGAAACGTGTTTCTGACTCGCTGAATCTCAACATAGATTCAACTCTCTTAGGTGAACGAACGCACAGCAGAGCAGTTTCAAGGAAACGTTTCTCCTGAGTTTTAGACGAAGTTTCCTGCTGTTTAGTACGGATGCCGGCATTGAGCTGGTATTACCGGTTTTGGGATTCTGCACAGAAAGGGTTTGTAAACCGCTGAATCCACACGTGAGTTTAACTCTGTCAGTTGAATGCACACATTGACAACCATTCAGTTAGATAACACCCTTTTGGTTTTAGGAGCAGATATTTCTCTGTACAGCCTATGGTAACATTCACTCGGGAATATCCCAACGCACCTCCTAGAAAAAACGTGTTTCTGACTCGCTGAATCTCAACATAGATTCAACTCTCTTAGGTGATCGAACGCACAGCAGAGCAGTTTCAAGGAAACGTTTCTCCTGAGTTTTAGACGAAGTTTCCTGCTGTTTAGTACGGATGCCGGCATTGGGCTGGACATACCGGTTTTGGGATTCTGCACAGAAAGGGTTTGCAAACCGCTGAATCCACACGTGAGTTTAACTCTGTCAGTTGAATGCACACATTGACAACCATTCAGTTTGATAGCACACTTTTGGTTTTAGAAGCAGATATTTCTCTGTACAGCCTATGGTCCCATTCACTCGGGAATATCCCAACGCAGCTCCTAGAAGAAACGTGTTTCTGACTCGCTGAATCTCAACATAGATTCAACTCTCTTAGGTGAACGAACGCACAGCAGAGCAGTTTCAAGGAAACGTTTCTCCTGAGTTTTAGACGAAGTTTCCTGCTGTTTAGTACGGATGCCGGCATTGGGCTGGACATACCGGTTTTGGGATTCTGCACAGAAAGGGTTTGCAAACCGCTGAATCCACACGTGAGTTTAACTCTGTCAGTTGAATGCACACATTGACAACCATTCAGTTTGATAGCACACTTTTGGATTTAGAAGCAGATATTTCTCTGTACAGCCTATGGTCCCATTCACTCGGGAATATCCCAACGCACCTCCTAGAAGAAACGTGTTTCTGACTCGCTGAATCTCAACATAGATTCAACTCTCTTAGGTGAACGAAGGCACAGCAGAGCAGTTTCAGGGAAACGTTTCTCCTGAGTCTTAGACGAAGTTTCCTGCTGTTTAGTACGTATGCCGGCTTTGGGCTGGAAATACCGATTTTGGGATTCTGCACAGAAAGGGTTTGCAAACCGCTGAATCCACACGTGAGTTTAACTCTGTCAGTTGAATGCACACATTGACAACCATTCAGTTAGGTAGCTCCGTTTTGGTTTTAGAAGCAGATATTTCTCTGTACAGCCTATGGTCCCATTCACTCGGGAATATCCCAAGGCAGCTCCAAGAAGAAACGTGTTTCTGACTCGCTGAATCTCAACATAGATTCAACTCTCTTAGGTGAACGAACGCACAGCAGAGCAGTTTCAAGGAAACGTTTCTCCTGAGTTTTAGGCGAAGTTTCCTGCTGTTTAGTACGGATGCCGGCATTGGGCTGGACATACCGGTTTTGGGATTCTGCACAGAAATGGTTTGCAAACCGCTGAATCCACACGTGAGTTTAACTCTGTCAGTTGAATGCACACATTGACAACCATTCACTTAGATAGCTCCGTTTTGGTTTTAGAAGCAGACATTTCTCTGTACAGCCTATGGTCCCATTCACTCGGGAATATCCCAACGCAGCTCCTAGCATAAACGTGTTTCTGACTCGCTGAATCTCAACATAGTTTCAACTCTCTTAGGTGAACGAACGCACAGCAGAGCAGTTTCAAGGAAACGTTTCTCCTGAGTTTTAGACGAAGTTTCCTGCTGTTTAGTACGGATGCCGGCATTGAGCTGGTATTACCGGTTTTGGGATCCTGCACAGAAATGGTTTGTAAACCGCTGAATCCAAACGTGAGTTTAACTCTGTCAGTTGAATGCACACATTGACAACCATTCAGTTAGATACCACCCTTTTGGTTGTAGGAGGAGATATTTCTCTGTACAGCCTATGGTCCCTTTCACTCGGGAATATCCCAACGCACCTCCTAGAAAAAACGTGTTTCTGACTCGCTGAATCTCAACATAGATTCAACTCTCTTAGGTGATCGAACGCACAGCAGAGCAGTTTCAAGGAAACGTTTCTCCTGAGTTTTAGACGAAGTTTCCTGCTGTTTAGTACGGATGCCGGCATTGGGCTGGAAATACCGGTTTTGGGATTCTGCACAGAAAGGGTTTGCAAACCGCTGAATCCACACGTGAGTTTAACTCTGTCAGTTGAAGGCACACATTCACAACGATTCAGTTAGATAGCTCCGTTTTGGTTTTAGAAGCAGATATTTCTCTGTACAGCCTATGGTCCCATTCACTCGGGAATATCCCAACGCAGCTCCTAGAAGAAACGTGTTTCTGACTCGCTGAATCTCAACATAGATTCAACTCTCTTAGGTGAACGAACGCACAGCAGAGCAGTTTCAAGGAAACGTTTCTCCTGAGTTTTAGACGAAGTTTCCTGCTGTTTAGTACGTATGCCGGCATTGGGCTGGAAATACCGGTTTTGGGATTCTGCACAGAAAGGGTTTGCAAACCGCTGAATCCACACGTGAGTTTAACTCTGTCAGTTGAATGCACACATTCACAACGATTCAGTTAGATAGCTCCGTTTTGGTTTTAGAAGCAGATATTTCTCTGTACAGTCTATGGTCCCATTCACTCGGGAATATCCCAACGCAGCTCCTAGAAGAAACGTGTTTCTGACTCGCTGAATCTCAACATAGATTCAACTCTCTTAGGTGAACGAACGCACAGCAGAGCAGTTTCAAGGAAACGTTTCTCCTGAGTTTTAGACGAAGTTTCCTGCTGTTTAGTACGGATGCCGGCATTGAGCTGGTATTACCGGTTTTGGGATTCTGCACAGAAAGGGTTTGTAAACCGCTGAATCCAAACGTGAGTTTAACTCTGTCAGTTGAATGCACACATTGACAACCATTCAGTTAGATACCACCCTTTTGGTTTTAGGAGCAGATATTTCTCTGTACAGCCTATGGTAACATTCACTCGGGAATATCCCAACGCACCTCCTAGAAAAAACGTGTTTCTGACTCGCTGAATCTCAACATAGATTCAACTCTCTTAGGTGATCGAACGCACAGCAGAGCAGTTTCAAGGAAACGTTTCTCCTGAGTTTTAGACGAAGTTTCCTGCTGTTTAGTACGGATGCCGGCATTGGGCTGGAAATACCGGTTTTGGGATTCTGCACAGAAAGGGTTTGCAAACCGCTGAATCCACACGTGAGTTTAACTCTGTCAGTTGAATGCACACATTCACAACTATTCAGTTAGATAGCTCCGTTTTGGTTTTAGAAGCAGATATTTCTCTGTACAGCCTATGGTCCCATTCACTCGGGAATATCCCACCGCAGCTCCTAGAAGAAACGTGTTTCTGACTCGCTGAATCTCAACATAGATTCAACTCTCTTAGGTGAACGAACGCACAGCAGAGCAGTTTCAAGGAAACGTTTCTCCTGAGTTTTAGACGAAGTTTCCTGCTGTTTAGTACGTATGCCGGCATTGGGCTGGAAATACCGGTTTTGGGATTCTGCACAGAAAGGGTTTGTAAACCGCTGAATCCACACGTGAGTTTAACTCTGTCAGTTGAATGCACACATTGACAACCATTCAGTTAGATAGCTCCGTTTTGGTTTTAGAAGCAGATATTTCTCTGTACAGCCTATGGTCCCATTCACTCGGGAATATCCCAACGCAGCTCCTAGAAGAAACGTGTTTCTGACTCGCTGAATCTCAACATAGATTCAACTCTCTTAGGTGAAAGAACGCACAGCAGAGCAGCTTCAAGGAAACGTTTCTCCTGAGTTTTAGACGAAGTTTCCTGCTGTTTAGTGCGTATGCCGGCATTGGGCTGGAAATACCGGTTTTGGGATTCTGCACAGAAAGGGTTTGCAAACCGCTGAATCCACACGTGAGTTTAACTCTGTCAGTTGAATGCACACATTGACAACCATTCAGTTAGATAGCACACTTTTGGATTTAGAAGCAGATATTTCTCTGTACAGCCTATGGTCCCATTCACTCGGGAATATCCCAACGCACCTCCTAGAAGAAACGTGTTTCTGACTCGCTGAATCTCAACATAGATTCAACTCTCTTAGGTGAACGAAGGCACAGCAGAGCAGTTTCAAGGAAACGTTTCTCCTGAGTCTTAGACGAAGTTTCCTGCTGTTTAGTACGTATGCCGGCATTGGGCTGGAAATACCGGTTTTGGGATTCTGCACAGAAAGGGTTTGCAAACCGCTGAATCCACACGTGAGTTTAACTCTGTCAGTTGAATGCACACATTGAAAACCATTCAGTTTGATAGCACACTTTTGGTTTTAGAAGCAGATATTTCTCTGTACAGCCTATGGTCCCATTCACTCGGGAATATCCCAACGCAGCTCCTAGAAGAAACGTGTTTCTGACTCGCTGAATCTCAACATAGATTCAACTCTCTTAGGTGAACGAACGCACAGCAGATCAGTTTCATGGAAACGATTCTCCTGAGTCTTAGACGAAGTTTCCTGCTATTTAGTACGTATGCCGGCATTGAGCTGGAAATACCGGTTTTGGGATTCTGCACAGAAAGGGTTTGCAAACCGCTGAATCCACACGTGAGTTTAACTCTGTCAGTTGAATGCACACATTGACAACCATTCAGTTTGATAGCACACTTTTGGTTTTAGAAGCAGATATTTCTCTGTACAGCCTATGGTCCCATTCATTCGGGAATATCCCAACGCAGCTCCAAGAAGAAACGTGTTTCTGACTCGCTGAATCTCAACATAGATTCAACTCTCTTAGGTGAACGAACGCACAGCAGAGCAGTTTCAAGGAAACGTTTCTCCTGAGTTTTAGACGAAGTTTCCTGCTGTTTAGTACGTATGCCGGCATTGGGCTGGAAATACCGGTTTTGGGATTCTGCACAGAAAGGGTTTGCAAACCGCTGAATCCACACGTGAGTTTAACTCTGTCAGTTGAATGCACACATTGACAACCATTCAGTTAGATAGCTCCGTTTTGGTTTTAGAAGCAGATATTTCTCTGTACAGCCTATGGTCCCATTCACTCGGGAATATCCCAACGCAGCTCCTAGAAGAAACGTGTTTCTGACTCGCTGAATCTCAACATAGATTCAACTCTCTTAGGTGAAAGAACGCACAGCAGAGCAGTTTCAAGGAAACGTTTCTCCTGAGTTTTAGACGAAGTTTCCTGCTGTTTAGTACGTATGCCGGCATTGGGCTGGAAATACCGGTTTTGGGATTCTGCACAGAAAGGGTTTGCAAACCGCTGAATCCACACGTGAGTTTAACTCTGTCAGTTGAATGCACACATTGACAACCATTCAGTTAGATAGCACACTTTTGGTTTTAGAAGCAGATATTTCTCTGTACAGCCTATGGTCCCATTCACTCGGGAATATCCCAACGCAGCTCCTAGAAGAAACGTGTTTCTGACTCGCTGAATCTCAACATAGATTCAACTCTCTTAGGTGAACGAAGGCACAGCAGAGCAGTTTCAAGGAAACGTTTCTCCTGAGTCTTAGACGAAGTTTCCTGCTGTTTAGTACGTATGCCGGCATTGGGCTGGAAATACCGGTTTTGGGATTCTGCACAGAAAGGGTTTGCAAACCGCTGAATCCACACGTGAGTTTAACTCTGTGAGTTGAATGCACACATTCACAACCATTCAGTTTGATAGCACACTTTTGGTTTTAGAAGCAGATATTTCTCTGTACAGCCTATGGTCCCATTCACTCGGGAATATCCCAACGCAGCTCCTAGAAGAAACGTGTTTCTGACTCGCTGAATCTCAACATAGATTCAACTCTCTTAGGTGAACGAACGCACAGCAGAGCAGTTTCAAGGAAACGTTTCTCCTGAGTTTTAGACGAAGTTTCCTGCTGTTTAGTACGGATGCCGGCATTGGGCTGGACATACCGGTTTTGGGATTCTGCACAGAAAGGGTTTGCAAACCGCTGAATCCACACGTGAGTTTCACTCTGTCAGTTGAATGCACACATTGACAACCATTCAGTTTGATAGTACACTTTTGGATTTAGAAGCAGATATTTCTCTGTACAGCCTATGGTCCCATTCACTCGGGAATATCCCAACGCACCTCCTAGAAGAAACGTGTTTCTGACTCGCTGAATCTCAACATAGATTCAACTCTCTTAGGTGAACGAAGGCACAGCAGAGCAGTTTCAAGGAAACGTTTCTCCTGAGTCTTAGACGAAGTTTACTGCTGTTTAGTACGTATGCCGGCATTGGGCTGGAAATACCGGTTTTGGGATTCTGCACAGAAAGGGTTTGCAAACCGCTGAATCCACACGTGAGTTTAACTCTGTCAGTTGAATGCACACATTGACAACCATTCAGTTAGATAGCTCCGTTTTGGTTTTAGAAGCAGATATTTCTCTGTACAGCCTATGGTCCCATTCACTCGGGAATATCCCAACGCAGCTCCTAGAAGAAACGTGTTTCTGACTCGCTGAATCTCAACATAGATTCAACTCTCTTAGGTGAACGAACGCACAGCAGAGCAGTTTCAAGGAAACGTTTCTCCTGAGTTTTAGACGAAGTTTCCTGCTGTTTAGTACGGATGCCGGCATTGGGCTGGACATACCGGTTTTGGGATTCTGCACAGAAAGGGTTTGCAAACCGCTGAATCCACACGTGAGTTTAACTCTGTCAGTTGAATGCACACATTGACAACCATTCGGTTTGATAGCACACTTTTGGATTTAGAAGCAGATATTTCTCTGTACAGCCTATGGTCCCATTCACTCGGAAATATCCCAACGCACCTCCTAGAAGAAACGTGTTTCTGACTCGCTGAATCTCAACATAGATTCAACTCTCTTAGGTGAACGAAGGCACAGCAGAGCAGTTTCAAGGAAACGTTTCTCCTGAGTCTTAGACGAAGTTTCCTGCTGTTTAGTACGTATGCCGGCATTGGGCTGGAAATACCGGTTTTGGGATTCTGCACAGAAAGGGTTTGCAAACCGCTGAATCCACACGTGAGTTTAACTCTGTCAGTTGAATGCACACATTGAAAACCATTCAGTTAGGTAGCTCCGTTTTGGTTTTAGAAGCAGATATTTCTCTGTACAGCCTATGGTCCCATTCACTCGGGAATATCCCAACGCAGCTCCAAGAAGAAACGTGTTTCTGTCTCGCTGAATCTCAACATAGATTCAACTCTCTTAGGTGATCGAACGCACAGCAGAGCAGTTTCAAGGAAACGTTTCTCCTGAGTTTTAGACGAAGTTTCCTGCTGTTTAGTACGGATGCCTGCATTGAGCTGGTATTACCGGTTTTGGGATTCTGCACAGAAAGGGTTTGTAAACCGCTGAATCCACACGTGAGTTTAACTCTGTCAGTTGAATGCACACATTGACAACCATTCAGTTAGATACCACCCTTTTGGTTGTAGGAGCAGATATTTCTCTGTACAGCCTATGGTCCCATTCACTCGGGAATATCCCAACGCACCTCCTAGAAAAAACGTGTTTCTGACTCGCTGAATCTCAACATAGATTCAACTCTCTTAGGTGATCGAACGCACAGCAGAGCAGTTTCAAGGAAACGTTTCTCCTGAGTTTAGACGAAGTTTCCTGCTGTTTAGTACGGATGCCGGCATTGGGCTGGACATACCGGTTTTGGGATTCTGCACAGAAAGGGTTTGCAAACCGCTGAATCCACACGTGAGTTTAACTCTGTCAGTTGAATGCACACATTCACAACGATTCAGTTAGATAGCTCCGTTTTGGTTTTAGAAGCAGATATTTCTCTGTACAGCCTATGGTCCCATTCACTCGGGAATATCCCAACGCAGTTCCCAGAAGAAACGTGTTTCTGACTCGCTGAATCTCAACATAGATTCAACTCTCTTAGGTGAACGAACGCACAGCAGAGCAGTTTCAAGGAAACGTTTCTCCTGAGTCTTAGACGAAGTTTCCTGCTATTTAGTACGTATGCCGGCATTGGGCTGGAAATACCGGTTTTGGGATTCTGCACAGAAAGGGTTTGCAAACCGCTGAATCCACACGTGAGTTTAACTCTGTCAGTTGAATGCACACATTGAAAACCATTCAGTTAGGTAGCTCCGTTTTGGTTTTAGAAGCAGATATTTCTCTGTACAGCCTATGGTCCCATTCACTCGGGAATATCCCAACGCAGCTCCAAGAAGAAACGTGTTTCTGTCTCGCTGAATCTCAACATAGATTCAACTCTCTTAGTTGATCGAACGCACAGCAGAGCAGTTTCAAGGAAACGTTTCTCCTGAGTTTTAGACGAAGTTTCCTGCTGTTTAGTACGGATGCCGGCATTGAGCTGGTATTACCGGTTTTGGGATTCTGCACAGAAAGGGTTTGTAAACCGCTGAATCCACACGTGAGTTTAACTCTGTCAGTTGAATGCACACATTGACAACCATTCAGTTAGATACCACCCTTTTGGTTGTAGGAGCAGATATTTCTCTGTACAGCCTATGGTCCCATTCACTCGGGAATATCCCAACGCACCTCCTAGAAAAAACGTGTTTCTGACTCGCTGAATCTCAACATAGATTCAACTCTCTTAGGTGATCGAACGCACAGCAGAGCAGTTTCAAGGAAACGATTCTCCTGAGTTTAGACGAAGTTTCCTGCTGTTTAGTACGGATGCCGGCATTGGGCTGGACATACCGGTTTTGGGATTCTGCACAGAAAGGGTTTGCAAACCGCTGAATCCACACGTGAGTTTAACTCTGTCAGTTGAATGCACACATTCACAACGATTCAGTTAGATAGCTCCGTTTTGGTTTTAGAAGCAGATATTTCTCTGTACAGCCTATGGTCCCATTCACTCGGGAATATCCCAACGCAGCTCCTAGAAGAAACGTGTTTCTGACTCGCTGAATCTCAACATAGATTCAACTCTCTTAGGTGAACGAACGCACAGCAGAGCAGTTTCAAGGAAACGTTTCTCCTGAGTTTTAGACGAAGTTTCCTGCTGTTTAGTACGTATGCCGGCATTGGGCTGGAAATACCGGTTTTGGGATTCTGCACAGAAAGGGTTTGCAAACCGCTGAATCCACACGTGAGTTTAACTCTGTCAGTTGAATGCACACATTGACAACCATTCAGTTAGATAGCTCCGTTTTGGTTTTAGAAGCAGATATTTCTCTGTACAGCCTATGGTCCCATTCACTCGGGAATATCCCAACGCAGCTCCTGGCATAAACGTGTTTCTGACTCGCTGAATCTCAACATAGATTCAACTCTCTTAGGTGAAAGATCGCACAGCAGAGCAGTTTCAAGGAAACGTTTCTCCTGAGTTTTAGACGAAGTTTCCTGCTGTTTAGTACGTATGCCGGCATTGGGCTGGAAATACCGGTTTTGGGATTCTGCACAGAAAGGGTTTGCAAACCGCTGAATCCACACGTGAGTTTAACTCTGTCAGTTGAATGCACACATTCACAACCATTCAGTTTGATAGCACACTTTTGGTTTTAGAAGCAGATATTTCTCTGTACAGCCTATGGTCCCATTCACTCGGGAATATCCCAACGCAGCTCCTAGAAGAAACGTGTTTCTGACTCGCTGAATCTCAACATAGATTCAACTCTCTTAGGTGAACGAACGCACAGCAGAGCAGTTTCAAGGAAACGTTTCTCCTGAGTTTTAGACGAAGTTTCCTGCTGTTTAGTACGGATGCCGGCATTGGGCTGGACATACCGGTTTTGGGATTCTGCACAGAAAGGGTTTGCAAACCGCTGAATCCACACGTGAGTTTAACTCTGTCAGTTGAATGCACACATTGACAACCATTCAGTTTGATAGTACACTTTTGGATTTAGAAGCAGATATTTCTCTGTACAGCCTATGGTCCCATTCACTCGGGAATATCCCAACGCACCTCCTAGAAGAAACGTGTTTCTGACTCGCTGAATCTCAACATAGATTCAACTCTCTTAGGTGAACGAAGGCACAGCAGAGCAGTTTCAAGGAAACGTTTCTCCTGAGTCTTAGACGAAGTTTCCTGCTGTTTAGTACGTATGCCGGCATTGGGCTGGAAATACCGGTTTTGGGATTCTGCACAGAAAGGGTTTGCAAACCGCTGAATCCACACGTGAGTTTAACTCTGTCAGTTGAATGCACACATTGACAACCATTCAGTTAGATAGCTCCGTTTTGGTTTTAGAAGCAGATATTTCTCTGTACAGCCTATGGTCCCATTCACTCGGGAATATCCCAACGCAGCTCCTAGAAGAAACGTGTTTCTGACTCGCTGAATCTCAACATAGATTCAACTCTCTTAGGTGAACGAACGCACAGCAGAGCAGTTTCAAGGAAACGTTTCTCCTGAGTTTTAGACGAAGTTTCCTGCTGTTTAGTACGGATGCCGGCATTGGGCTGGACATACCGGTTTTGGGATTCTGCACAGAAAGGGTTTGCAAACCGCTGAATCCACCCGTGAGTTTAACTCTGTCAGTTGAATGCACACATTGACAACCATTCAGTTTGATAGCACACTTTTGGATTTAGAAGCAGATATTTCTCTGTACAGCCTATGGTCCCATTCACTCGGGAATATCCCAACGCACCTCCTAGAAGAAACGTGTTTCTGACTCGCTGAATCTCAACATAGATTCAACTCTCTTAGGTGAACGAAGGCACAGCAGAGCAGTTTCAAGGAAACGTTTCTCCTGAGTCTTAGACGAAGTTTCCTGCTGTTTAGTACGTATGCCGGCATTGGGCTGGAAATACCGGTTTTGGGATTCTGCACAGAAAGGGTTTGCAAACCGCTGAATCCACACGTGAGTTTAACTCTGTCAGTTGAATGCACACATTGACAACCATTCAGTTTGATAGCACACTTTTGGATTTAGAAGCAGATATTTCTCTGTACAGCCTATGGTCCCATTCACTCGGGAATATCCCAACGCAGCTCCTAGAAGAAACGTGTTTCTGACTCGCTGAATCTCAACATAGATTCAACTCTCTTAGGTGAACGAACGCACAGCAGAGCAGTTTCAAGGAAACGTTTCTCCTGAGTCTTAGACGAAGTTTCCTGCTATTTAGTACGTATGCCGGCATTGGGCTGGAAATACCGGTTTTGGGATTCTGCACAGAAAGGGTTTGCAAACCGCTGAATCCACACGTGAGTTTAACTCTGTCAGTTGAATGCACACATTGAAAACCATTCAGTTAGGTAGCTCCGTTTTGGTTTTAGAAGCAGATATTTCTCTGTACAGCCTATGGTCCCATTCACTCGGGAATATCCCAACGCAGCTCCAAGAAGAAACGTGTTTCTGTCTCGCTGAATCTCAACATAGATTCAACTCTCTTAGCTGATCGAACGCACAGCAGAGCAGTTTCAAGGAAACGTTTCTCCTGAGTTTTAGACGAAGTTTCCTGCTGTTTAGTACGGATGCCGGCATTGAGCTGGTATTACCGGTTTTGGGATTCTGCACAGAAAGGGTTTGTAAACCGCTGAATCCACACGTGAGTTTAACTCTGTCAGTTGAATGCACACATTGACAACCATTCAGTTAGATACCACCCTTTTGGTTGTAGGAGCAGATATTTCTCTGTACAGCCTATGGTCCCATTCACTCGGGAATATCCCAACGCACCTCCTAGAAAAAACGTGTTTCTGACTCGCTGAATCTCAACATAGATTCAACTCTCTTAGGTGATCGAACGCACAGCAGAGCAGTTTCAAGGAAACGTTTCTCCTGAGTTTAGACGAAGTTTCCTGCTGTTTAGTACGGATGCCGGCATTGGGCTGGACATACCGGTTTTGGGATTCTGCACAGAAAGGGTTTGCAAACCGCTGAATCCACACGTGAGTTTAACTCTGTCAGTTGAATGCACACATTCACAACGATTCAGTTAGATAGCTCCGTTTTGGTTTTAGAAGCAGATATTTCTCTGTACAGCCTATGGTCCCATTCACTCGGGAATATCCCAACGCAGCTCCTAGAAGAAACGTGTTTCTGACTCGCTGAATCTCAACATAGATTCAACTCTCTTAGGTGAACGAACGCACAGCAGAGCAGTTTCAAGGAAACGTTTCTCCTGAGTTTTAGACGAAGTTTCCTGCTGTTTAGTACGTATGCCGGCATTGGGCTGGAAATACCGGTTTTGGGATTCTGCACAGAAAGGGTTTGCAAACCGCTGAATCCACACGTGAGTTTAACTCTGTCAGTTGAATGCACACATTGACAACCATTCAGTTAGATAGCTCCGTTTTGGTTTTAGAAGCAGATATTTCTCTGTACAGCCTATGGTCCCATTCACTCGGGAATATCCCAACGCAGCTCCTAGCATAAACGTGTTTCTGACTCGCTGAATCTCAACATAGATTCAACTCTCTTAGGTGAAAGATCGCACAGCAGAGCAGTTTCAAGGAAACGTTTCTCCTGAGTTTTAGACGAAGTTTCCTGCTGTTTAGTACGTATGCCGGCATTGGGCTGGAAATACCGGTTTTGGGATTCTGCACAGAAAGGGTTTGCAAACCGCTGAATCCACACGTGAGTTTAACTCTGTCAGTTGAATGCACACATTCACAACCATTCAGTTTGATAGCACACTTTTGGTTTTAGAAGCAGATATTTCTCTGTACAGCCTATGGTCCCATTCACTCGGGAATATCCCAACGCAGCTCCTAGAAGAAACGTGTTTCTGACTCGCTGAATCTCAACATAGATTCAACTCTCTTAGGTGAACGAACGCACAGCAGAGCAGTTTCAAGGAAACGTTTCTCCTGAGTTTTAGACGAAGTTTCCTGCTGTTTAGTACGGATGCCAGCATTGGGCTGGACATACTGGTTTTGGGATTCTGCACAGAAAGGGTTTGCAAACCGCTGAATCCACACGTGAGCTTAACTCTGTCAGTTGAATGCACACATTGACAACCATTCAGTTTGATAGTACACTTTTGGATTTAGAAGCAGATATTTCTCTGTACAGCCTATGGTCCCATTCAGTCGGGAATATCCCAACGCACCTCCTAGAAGAAACGTGTTTCTGACTCGCTGAATCTCAACATAGATTCAACTCTCTTAGGTGAACGAAGGCACAGCAGAGCAGTTTCAAGGAAACGTTTCTCCTGAGTCTTAGACGAAGTTTCCTGCTGTTTAGTACGTATGCCGGCATTGGGCTGGAAATACCGGTTTTGGGATTCTGCACAGAAAGGGTTTGCAAACCGCTGAATCCACACGTGAGTTTAACTCTGTCAGTTGAATGCACACATTGACAACCATTCAGTTTGATAGCACACTTTTGGTTTTAGAAGCAGATATTTCTCTGTACAGCCTATGGTCCCATTCACTCGGGAATATCCCAACGCAGCTCCTAGAAGAAACGTGTTTCTGACTCGCTGAATCTCAACATAGATTCAACTCTCTTAGGTGAAAGATCGCACAGCAGAGCAGTTTCAAGGAAACGTTTCTCCTGAGTTTTAGACGAAGTTTCCTGCTGTTTAGTACGTATGCCGGCATTGGGCTGGAAATACCGGTTTTGGGATTCTGCACAGAAAGGGTTTGCAAACCGCTGAATCCACACGTGAGTTTAACTCTGTCAGTTGAATGCACACATTGACAACCATTCAGTTAGGTAGCTCCGTTTTGGTTTTAGAAGCAGATATTTCTCTGTACAGCCTATGGTCCCATTCACTCGGGAATATCCCAACGCAGCTCCTAGAAGAAACGTGTTTCTGACTCGCTGAATCTCAACATAGATTCAACTCTCTTAGGTGAAAGATCGCACAGCAGAGCAGTTTCAAGGAAACGTTTCTCCTGAGTTTTAGACGAAGTTTCCTGCTGTTTAGTACGTATGCCGGCATTGGGCTGGAAATACCGGTTTTGGGATTCTGCACAGAAAGGGTTTGCAAACCGCTGAATCCACACGTGAGTTTAACTCTGTCAGTTGAATGCACACATTGACAACCATTCAGTTTGATAGCACACTTTTGGTTTTAGAAGCAGATATTTCTCTGTACAGCCTATGGTCCCATTCACTCGGGAATATCCCAACGCAACTCCTAGAAGAAACGTGTTTCTGACTCGCTGAATCTCAACATAGATTCAACTCTCTTAGGTGAACGAACGCACAGCAGAGCAGTTTCAAGGAAACGTTTCTCCTGAGTCTTAGACGAAGTTTCCTGCTATTTAGTACGTATGCCGGCATTGGGCTGGAAATACCGGTTTTGGGATTCTGCACAGAAAGCGTTTGCAAACCGCTGAATCCACACGTGAGTTTAACTCTGTCAGTTGAATGCACACATTGGCAACCATTCAGTTAGGTAGCTCCGTTTTGGTTTTAGAAGCAGATATTTCTCTGTACAGCCTATGGTCCCGTTCACTCGGGAATATCCCAACGCACCTCCTAGAAAAAACGTGTTTCTGACTCGCTGAATCTCAACATAGATTCAACTCTCTTAGGTGATCGAACGCACAGCAGAGCAGTTTCAAGGAATCGTTTCTCCTGAGTTTTAGACGAAGTTTCCTGCTGTTTAGTACGGATGCCGGCATTGAGCTGGTATTACCGGTTTTGGGATTCTGCACAGAAAGGGTTTGTAAACCGCTGAATCCACACGTGAGTTTAACTCTGTCAGTTGAATGCACACATTGACAACCATTCAGTTAGATACCACCCTTTTGGTTGTAGGAGCAGATATTTCTCTGTACAGCCTATGGTCCCATTCACTCGGGAATATCCCAACGCACCTCCTAGAAAAAACGTGTTTCTGACTCGCTGAATCTCAACATAGATTCAACTCTCTTAGGTGATCGAACGCAGAGCAGAGCAGTTTCAAGGAAACGTTTCTCCTGAGTTTAGACGAAGTTTCCTGCTGTTTAGTACGGATGCCGGCATTGGGCTGGACATAGCGGTTTTGGGATTCTGCACAGAAAGGGTTTGCAAACCGCTGAATCCACACGTGAGTTTAACTCTGTCAGTTGAATGCACACATTCACAACGATTCAGTTAGATAGCTCCGTTTTGGTTTTAGAAGCAGATATTTCTCTGTACAGCCTATGGTCCCATTCACTCGGGAATATCCCAACGCAGCTCCTAGAAGAAACGTGTTTCTGACTCGCTGAATCTCAACATAGATTCAACTCTCTTAGGTGAACGAACGCACAGCAGAGCAGTTTCAAGGAAACGTTTCTCCTGAGTTTTAGACGAAGTTCCCTGCTGTTTAGTACGTATGCCGGCATTGGGCTGGAAATACCGGTTTTGGGATTCTGCACAGAAAGGGTTTGCAAACCGCTGAATCCACACGTGAGTTTAACTCTGTCAGTTGAATGCAAACATTGACAACCATTCAGTTAGATAGCTCCGTTTTGGTTTTAGAAGCAGATATTTCTCTGTACAGCCTATAGTCCCATTCACTCGGGAAGATCCCAACGCAGCTCCTAGAAGAAACGTGTTTCTGACTCGCTGAATCTCAACATAGATTCAACTCTCTTAGGTGAACGAACGCACAGCAGAGCAGTTTCAAGGTAACGTTTCTCCTGAGTTTTAGACGAAGTTTCCTGCTGTTTAGTATGGATGCCGGCATTGGGCTGGACATACCGGTTTTGGGATTCTGCACAGAAAGGGTTTGCAAACCGCTGAATCCACACGTGAGTTTAACTCTGTCAGTTGAATGCACACATTGACAACCATTCAGTTTGATAGCACACTCTTGGATTTAGAAGCAGATATTTCTCTGTACAGCCTATGGTCCCATTCACTCGGGAATATCCCAACGCACCTCCTAGAAGAAACGTGTTTCTGACTCGCTGAATCTCAACATAGATTCAACTCTCTTAGGTGAACGAAGGCACAGCAGAGCAGTTTCAAGGAAACGTTTCTCCTGAGTTTTAGACGAAGTTTCCTGCTCTTTAGTACGTATGCCGGCATTGGGCTGGAAATACCGGTTTTGGGATTCTGCACAGAAAGGGTTTGCAAACCGCTGAATCCAAACGTGAGTTTAACTCTGTCAGTTGAATGCACACATTGACAACCATTCAGTTAGGTAGCTCCGTTTTGGTTTTAGAAGCAGATATTTCTCTGTACAGCCTATGGTCCCATTCACTCGGGAATATCCCAACGCAGCTCCAAGAAGAAACGTGTTTCTGACTCGCTGAATCTCAACATAGATTCAACTCTCTTAGGTGAACGAAGGCACAGCAGAGCAGTTTCAAGGAAACGTTTCTCCTGAGTTTTAGACGAAGTTTCCTGCTGTTTAGTACGGATGCCGGCATTGGGCTGGACATGCCGGTTTTGGGATTCTGCACAGAAATGGTTTGCAAACCGCTGAATCCACACGTGAGTTTAACTCTGTCAGTTGAATGCACACATTGACAACCATTCACTTAGATAGCTCCGTTTTGGTTTTAGAAGCAGATATTTCTCTGTACAGCCTATGGTCCCATTCACTCGGGAATATCCCAACGCAGCTCCTAGAAGAAACGTGTTTCTGACTCGCTGAATCTCAACATAGATTCAACTCTCTTAGGTGATCGAACGCACAGCAGAGCAGTTTCAAGGAAACGTTTCTCCTGAGTTTTAGACGAAGTTTCCTGCTGTTTAGTACGGATGCCGGCATTGGGCTGGAAATACCGGTTTTGGGATTCTGCACAGAAAGGGTTTGCAAACCGCTGAATCCACACGTGAGTTTAACTCTGTCAGTTAAATGCACACATTGACAACCATTCAGTTAGATACCACCCTTTTGGTTGTAGGAGCAGATATTTCTCTGTACAGCCTATGGTCCCATTCACTCGGGAATATCCCAACGCACCTCCTAGAAAAAACGTGTTTCTGACTCGCTGAATCTCAACATAGATTCAACTCTCTTAGGTGATCGAACGCACAGCAGAGCAGTTTCAAGGAAACGTTTCTCCTGAGTTTAGACGAAGTTTCCTGCTGTTTAGTACGGATGCCGGCATTGGGCTGGACATACCGGTTTTGGGATTCTGCACAGAAAGGGTTTGCAAACCGCTGAATCCACACCTGAGTTTAACTCTGTCAGTTGAATGCACACATTCACAACGATTCAGTTAGATAGCTCCGTTTTGGTTTTAGAAGCAGATATTTCTCTGTACAGCCTATGGTCCCATTCACTCGGGAATATCCCAACGCAGCTCCTAGAAGAAACGTGTTTCTGACTCGCTGAATCTCAACATAGATTCAACTCTCTTAGGTGAACGAACGCACAGCAGAGCAGTTTCAAGGAAACGTTTCTCCTGAGTTTTAGACGAAGTTTCCTGCTGTTTAGTACGTATGCCGACATTGGGCTGGAAATACCGGTTTTGGGATTCTGCACAGAAAGGGTTTGCAAACCGCTGAATCCACACGTGAGTTTAACTCTGTCAGTTGAATGCAAACATTGACAACCATTCAGTTAGATAGCTCCGTTTTGGTTTTAGAAGCAGATATTTCTCTGTACAGCCTATGGTCCCATTGACTCGGGAATATCCCAACGCAGCTCCTAGAGAAACGTGTTTCTGACTCGCTGAATCTCAACATAGATTCAACTCTCTTAGGTGAAAGATCGCACAGCAGAGCAGTTTCAAGGAATCGTTTCTCCTGAGTTTTAGACGAAGTTTCCTGCTGTTTAGTACATATGCCGGCATTGGGCTGGAAATACCGGTTTTGGGATTCTGCACAGAAAGGGTTTGCAAACCGCTGAATCCACACGTGAGTTTAACTCTGTCAGTTGAATGCACACATTGACAACCATTCAGTTTGATAGCACACTTTTGGTTTTAGAAGCAGATATTTCTCTGTACAGCCTATGGTCCCATTCACTCGGGAATATCCCAACGCAGCTCCTAGAAGAAACGTGTTTCTGACTCGCTGAATCTCAACATAGATTCAACTCTCTTAGGTGAACGAACGCACAGCAGAGCAGTTTCAAGGAAACGTTTCTCCTGAGTTTTAGACGAAGTTTCCTGCAGTTTAGTACGGATGCCGGCATTGGGCTGGACATACCGGTTTTGGGATTCTGCACAGAAAGGGTTTGCAAACCGCTGAATCCACACGTGAGTTTAACTCTGTCAGTTGAATGCACACATTGACAACCATTCAGTTTGATAGCACACTCTTGGATTTAGAAGCAGATATTTCTCTGTACAGCCTATGGTCCCATTCACTCGGGAATATCCCAACGCACCTCCTAGAAGAAACGTGTTTCTGACTCGCTGAATCTCAACATAGATTCAACTCTCTTAGGTGAACGAAGGCACAGCAGAGCAGTTTCAAGGAAACGTTTCTCCTGAGTCTTAGACGAAGTTTCCTGCTGTTTAGTACGTATGCCGGCATTGGGCTGGAAACACCGGTTTTGGGATTCTGCACAGAAAGGGTTTGCAAACCGCTGAATCCAAACGTGAGTTTAACTCTGTTAGTTGAATGCACACATTGACAACCATTCAGTTAGGTAGCTCCGTTTTGGTTTTAGAAGCAGATATTTCTCTGTACAGCCTATGGTCCCATTCACTCGGGAATATCCCAACGCAGCTCCAAGAAGAAACGTGTTTCTGACTCGCTGAATCTCAACATAGATTCAACTCTCTTAGGTGAACGAAGGCACAGCAGAGCAGTTTCAAGGAAACGTTTCTCCTGAGTTTTAGACGAAGTTTCCTGCTGTTTAGTACGGATGCCGGCATTGGGCTGGACATGCCGGTTTTGGGATTCTGCACAGAAATGGTTTGCAAACCGCTAAATCCACACGTGAGTTTAACTCTGTCATTTGAATGCACACATTGACAACCATTCACTTAGATAGCTCCGTTTTGGTTTTAGAAGCAGATATTTCTCTGTACAGCCTATGGTCCCATTCACTCGGGAATATCCCAACGCAGCTCCTAGAAGAAACGTGTTTCTGACTCGCTGAATCTCAACATAGATTCAACTCTCTTAGGTGATCGAACGCACAGCAGAGCAGTTTCAAGGAAACGTTTCTCCTGAGTTTTAGACGAAGTTTCCTGCTGTTTAGTACGGATGCCGGCATTGGACTGGAAATACCGGTTTTGGGATTCTGCACAGAAAGGGTTTGCAAACCGCTGAATCCACACGTGAGTTTAACTCTGTCAGTTAAATGCACACATTGACAACCATTCAGTTAGATAGCTCCGTTTTGGTTTTAGAAGCAGATATTTCTCTGTACAGCCTATGGTCCCATTCACTCGGGAATATCCCAACGCAGCTCCTAGCATAAACGTGTTTCTGACTCGCTGAATCTCAACATAGTTTCAACTCTCTTAGGTGAACGAACGCACAGCAGAGCAGTTTCAAGGAAACGTTTCTCCTGAGTTTTAGATGAAGTTTCCTGCTGTTTAGTACGGATGCCGGCATTGAGCTGGTATTACCGGTTTTGGGATCCTGCACAGAAAGGGTTTGTAAACCGCTGAATCCAAACGTGAGTTTAACTCTGTCAGTTGAATGCACACATTGACAACCATTCAGTTAGATACCACCCTTTTGGTTGTAGGAGCAGATATTTCTCTGTACAGTCTGTGGTCCCATTCACTCGGGAATATCCCAACGCACCTCCTAGAAAAAACGTGTTTCTGACTCGCTGAATCTCAACATAGATTCAACTCTCTTAGGTGATCGAACGCACAGCAGAGCCGTTTCAAGGAAACGTTTCTCCTGAGTTTTAGACGAAGTTTCCTGCTGTTTAGTACGGATGCCGGCATTGGGCTGGAAATACCGGTTTTGGGATTCTGCACAGAAAGGGTTTGCAAACCGCTGAATCCACACGTGAGTTTAACTCTGTCAGTTGAATGCACACATTGACAACCATTCAGTTAGATAGCACACTTTTGGTTGTAGGAGCAGATATTTCTCTGTACAGCCTATGGTCCCATTCACTCGGGAATATCCCAACGCAGCTCCTAGAAGAAACGTGTTTCTGACTCGCTGAATCTCAACATAGATTCAACTCTCTTAGGTGAACGAACGCACAGCAGAGCAGTTTCAAGGAAACGTTTCTCCTGAGTTTTAGACGAAGTTTCCTGCTGTTTAGTACGTATGCCGGCATTGGGCTGGAAATACCGGTTTTGGGATTCTGCACAGAAAGGGTTTGCAAACCGCTGAATCCACACGTGAGTTTAACTCTGTCAGTTGAATGCACACATTCACAACGATTCAGTTAGATAGCTCCGTTTTGGTTTTAGAAGCAGATATTTCTCTGTACAGTCTATGGTCCCATTCACTCGGGAATATCCCAACGCAGCTCCTAGAAGAAACGTGTTTCTGACTCGCTGAATCTCAACATAGATTCAACTCTCTTAGGTGAACGAACGCACACCAGAGCAGTTTCAAGGAAACGTTTCTCCTGAGTTTTAGACGAAGTTTCCTGCTGTTTAGTACGGATGCCGGCATTGGGCTGGACATACCGGTTTTGGGATTCTGCACAGAAAGGGTTTGCAAACCGCTGAATCCACACGTGAGTTTAACTCTGTCAGTTGAATGCACACATTGACAACCATTCAGTTTGATAGCACACTTTTGGATTTAGAAGCAGATATTTCTCTGTACAGCCTATGGTCCCATTCACTCGGGAATATCCCAACGCACCTCCTAGAAGAAACGTGTTTCTGACTCGCTGAATCTCAACATAGATTCAACTCTCTTAGGTGAACGAAGGCACAGCAGAGCAGTTTCAAGGAAACGTTTCTCCTGAGTCTTAGACGAAGTTTCCTGCTGTTTAGTACGTATGCCGGCATTGGGCTGGAAATACCGGTTTTGGAATTCTGCACAGAAAGGGTTTGCAAACCACTGAATCCACACGTGAGTTTAACTCTGTCAGTTGAATGCACACATTGACAACCATTCAGTTTGATAGCACACTTTTGGTTTTAGAAGCAAATATTTCTCTGTACAGCCTATGGTCCCATTCACTCGGGAATATCCCAACGCAGCTCCTAGAAGAAACGTGTTTCTGACTCGCTGAATCTCAACATAGATTCAACTCTCTTAGGTGAACGAACGCACAGCAGAGCAGTTTCAAGGAAACGTTTCTCCTGAGTCTTAGACGAAGTTTCCTGCTGTTTAGTACGTATGCCGGCATTGGGCTGGAAATACCGGTTTTGGGATTCTGCACAGAAAGGGTTTGCAAACCGCTGAATCCACACGTGAGTTTAACTCTGTCAGTTGAATGCACACATTGACAACCATTCAGTTAGGTAGCTCCGTTTTGGTTTTAGAAGCAGATATTTCTCTGTACAGCCTATGGTCCCATTCACTCGGGAATATCCCAACGCAGCTCCTAGCATAAACGTGTTTCTGACTCGCTAAATCTCAACATAGTTTCAACTCTCTTAGGTGAACGACCGCATAGCAGAGCAGTTTCAAGGAAACGTTTCTCCTGAGTTTTAGATGAAGTTTCCTGCTGTTTAGTACGGATGCCGGCATTGAGCTGGTATTACCGATTTTGGGATCCTCCACAGAAAGGGTTTGTAAACCGCTGAATCCAAACGTGAGTTTAACTCTGTCAGTTGAATGCACACATTGACAACCATTCAGTTAGATACCACCCTTTTGGTTGTAGGAGCAGATATTTCTCTGTACAGTCTGTGGTCCCATTCACTCGGGAATATCCCAACGCACCTCCTAGAAAAAACGTGTTTCTGACTCGCTGAATCTCAACATAGATTCAACTCTCTTAGGTGATCGAACGCACAGCAGAGCCGTTTCAAGGAAACGTTTCTCCTGAGTTTTAGACGAAGTTTCCTGCTGTTTAGTACGGATGCCGGCATTGGGCTGGAAATACCGGTTTTGGGATTCTGCACAGAAAGGGTTTGCAAACCGCTGACTCCACACGTGAGTTTAACTCTGTCAGTTGAATGCACACATTCACAACGATTCAGTTAGATAGCTCCGTTTTGGTTTTAGAAGCAGATATTTCTCTGTACAGCCTATGGTCCCATTCACTCGGGAATATCCCAACGCAGCTCCTAGAAGAAACGTGTTTCTGACTCGCTGAATCTCAACATAGATTCAACTCTCTTAGGTGAACGAACGCACAGCAGAGCAGTTTCAAGGAAACGTTTCTCCTGAGTTTTAGACGAAGTTTCCTGCTGTTTAGTACGTATGCCGGCATTGGGCTGGAAATACCGGTTTTGGGATTCTGCACAGAAAGGGTTTGCAAACCGCTGAATCCACACGTGAGTTTAACTCTGTCAGTTGAATGCACACATTCACAACGATTCAGTTAGATAGCTCCGTTTTGGTTTTAGAAGCAGATATTTCTCTGTACAGTCTATGGTCCCATTCACTCGGGAATATCCCAACGCAGCTCCTAGAAGAAACGTGTTTCTGACTCGCTGAATCTCAACATAGATTCAACTCTCTTAGGTGAACGAACGCACACCAGAGCAGTTTCAAGGAAACGTTACTCCTGAGTTTTAGACGAAGTTTCCTGCTGTTTAGTACGGATGCCGGCATTGGGCTGGACATACCGGTTTTGGGATTCTGCACAGAAAGGGTTTGCAAACCGCTGAATCCACACGTGAGTTTAACTCTGTCAGTTGAATGCACACATTGACAACCATTCAGTTTGATAGCACACTTTTGGATTTAGAAGCAGATATTTCTCTGTACAGCCTATGGTCCCATTCACTCGGGAATATCCCAACGCAGCTCCTAGAAGAAACGTGTTTCTGACTCGCTGAATCTCAACATAGATTCAACTCTCTTAGGTGAACGAAGGCAGAGCAGTTTCAAGGAAACGTTTCTCCTGAGTCTTAGACGAAGTTTCCTGCTGTTTAGTACGTATGCCGGCATTGGGCTGGACATACCGGTTTTGGGATTCTGCACAGAAATGGTTTGCAAACCCCTGAATACACACGTGAGTTTAACTCTGTCAGTTGAATGCACACATTGACAACCATTCACTTAGATAGCTCCGTTTTGGTTTTAGAAGCAGATATTTCTCTGTACAGCCTATGGTCCCATTCACTCGGGAATATCCCAACGCAGCTCCTAGAAGAAACGTGTTTCTGACTCGCTGAATTTGAACATAGATTCAACTCTCTTAGGTGAACGAACGCACAGCAGAGCAGTTTCAAGGAAACGTTTCTCCTGAGTTTTAGACGAAGTTTCCTGCTGTTTAGTACGGATGCCGGCATTGAGCTGGTATTACCGGTTTTGGGATCCTGCACAGAAAGGGTTTGTAAACCGCTGAGTCCAAACGTGAGTTTAACTCTGTCAGTTGAATGCACACATTGACAACCATTCAGTTAGATACCACCCTTTTGGTTGTAGGAGCAGATATTTCTCTGTACAGCCTATGGTCCCATTCACTCGGGAATATCCCAACGCACCTCCTAGAAAAAACGTGTTTCTGACTCGCTGAATCTCAACATAGATTCAACTCTCTTAGGTGATCGAACGCACAACAGAGTAGTTTCAAGTAAACGTTTCTCCTGAGTTTTAGACGAAGTTTCCTGCTGTTTAGCACGGATGCCGGCATTGGGCTGGAAATACCGGTTTTGGGATTCTGCACAGAAAGGGTTTGCAAACCGCTGAATCCACACGTGAGTTTAACTCTGTCAGTTGAATGCACACATTCACAACGATTCAGATAGATAGCTCCGTTTTGGTTTTAGAAGCAGATATTTCTCTGTACAGCCTAAGGTCCCATTCACTCGGGAATATCCCAACGCAGCTCCTAGAAGAAACGTGTTTCTGACTCGCTGAATCTCAACATAGATTCAACTCTCTTAGGTGAACGAACGCACAGCAGAGCAGTTTCAAGGAAACGTTGCTCCTGAGTTTTAGACGAAGTTTCCTGCTGTTTAGTACGTATGCCGGCATTGGGCTGGAAATACCGGTTTTGGGATTCTGCACAGATAGGGTTTGCAAACCGCTGAATCCACACGTGAGTTTAACTCTGTCAGTTGAATGCACACATTGACAACCATTCAGTTTGATAGCACACTTTTGGTTTTAGAAGCAGATATTTCTCTGTACAGCCTATGGTCCCATTCACTCGGGAATATCCCAACGCAGCTCCAAGAAGAAACGTGTTTCTGACTCGCTGAATCTCAACATAGATTCAACTCTCTTAGGTGAACGAACGCACAGCAGAGCAGTTTCAAGGAAACGTTTCTCCTGAGTTTTAGACGAAGTTTCCTGCTGTTTAGTACGGATGCCGGCATTGGGCTGGACATACCGGTTTTGGGATTCTGCACAGAAATGGTTTGCAACCCGCTGAATCCACACGTGAGTTTAACTCTGTCAGTTGAATGCACACATTGACAACCATTCACTTAGATAGCTCCGTTTTGGTTTTAGAAGCAGATATTTCTCTGAACAGCCTATGGTCCCATTCACTCGGGAATATCCCAACGCAGCTCCTAGAAGAAACGTGTTTCTGACTCGCTGAATCTCAACATAGATTCAACTCTCTTAGGTGAACGAACGCACAGCAGAGCAGTTTCAAGGAAACGTTTCTCCTGAGTTTTAGACGAAGTTTCCTGCTGTTTAGTACGTATGCCGGCATTGGGCTGGACATACCGGTTTTGGGATTCTGCACAGAAATGGTGTGCAAACCGCTGAATCCACACGTGAGTTTAACTCTGTCAGTTGAATGCACACATTGACAACCATTCAGTTAGATAGCTCCGTTTTGGTATTAGAAGCAGATATTTCTCTGTACAGCCTATGGTCCCATTCACTCGGGAATATCCCAACGCAACTCCTAGCATAAACGTGTTTCTGACTCGCTGAATCTCAACATAGTTTCAACTCTCTTAGGTGAACGAACGCACAGCAGAGCAGTTTCAAGGAAACGTTTCTC
Source organism: Aotus nancymaae (assembly GCF_030222135.1). Lineage (NCBI taxonomy): Eukaryota > Metazoa > Chordata > Mammalia > Primates > Aotidae > Aotus > Aotus nancymaae. The sequence goes on from NW_026988464.1 coordinate 695,728, forward strand.
CTGAGTTTTAGACGAAGTTTCCTGCTGTTTAGTACGGATGCCGGCATTGGGCTGGAAATACCGGTTTTGGGATTCTGCACAGAAAGGGTTTGCAAACCGCTGAATCCACACGTGAGTTTAACTCTGTCAGTTGAATGCACACATTGACAACCATTCAGTTTGATAGCACACTTTTGGTTTTAGAAGCAGATATTTCTCTGTACAGCCTATGGTCCCATTCACTCGGGAATATCCCAACGCAGCTCCTAGAAGAAACGTGTTTCTGACTCGCTGAATCTCAACATAGATTCAACTCTCTTAGGTGAACGAACGCACAGCAGAGCAGTTTCAAGGAAACATTTCTCCTGAGTCTTAGACGAAGTTTCCTGCTGTTTAGTACGTATGCCGGCATTGGGCTGGAAATACCGGTTTTGGGATTCTGCACAGAAAGGGTTTGCAAACCGCTGAATCCACACGTGAGTTTAACTCTGTCAGTTGAATGCACACATTGACAACCATTCAGTTAGATAGCTCCGTTTTGGTTTTAGAAGCAGATATTTCTCTGTACAGCCTATGGTCCCATTCACTCGGGAATATCCCAACGCAGCTCCTAGAAGAAACGTGTTTCTGACTCGCTGAATCTCAACATAGATTCAACTCTCTTAGGTGAACGAACGCACAGCAGAGCAGTTTCAAGGGAACGTTTCTCCTGAGTCTTAGACGAAGTTTCCTGCTCTTTAGTACGTATGCCGGCATTGGGCTGGAAATACCGGTTTTGGGATTCTGCACAGAAAGGGTTTGCAAACCGCTGAATCCAAACGTGAGTTTAACTCTGTCAGTTGAATGCACACATTGACAACCATTCAGTTTGATAGCACACTTTTGGTTGTAGGAGCAGATATTTCTCTGTACAGCCTATTGTCACATTCACTCGGGAATATCCCAACGCACCTCCTAGAAGAAACGTGTTTCTGACTCGCTGAATCTCAACATAGATTCAACTCTCTTAGGTGAACGAACGCACAGCAGAGCAGTTTCAAGGAAACGTTTCTCCTGAGTTTTAGACGAAGTTTCCTGCTGTTTAGTACGGATGCCGGCATTGGGCTGGAAATACCGGTTTTGGGATTCTGCACAGAAAGGGTTTGCAAACCGCTGAATCCACACGTGAATTTAACTCTGTCAGTTGAATGCACACATTGACAACCATTCAGTTAGATAGCTCCGTTTTGGTTTTAGAAGCAGATATTTCTCTGTACAGCCTATGGTCCCATTCACTCGGGAATATCCCAACGCAGCTCCAAGAAGAAACGTGTTTCTGACTCGCTGAATCTCAACATAGATTCAACTCTCTTAGGTGAACGAACGCACAGCAGAGCAGTTTCAAGGAAACGTTTCTCCTGAGTTTTAGACGAAGTTTCCTGCTGTTTAGTACGGATGCCGGCATTGGGCTGGACATACCGGTTTTGGGATTCTGCACAGAAATGGTTTGCAACCCGCTGAATCCACACGTGAGTTTAACTCTGTCAGTTGAATGCACACATTGACAACCATTCACTTAGATAGCTCCGTTTTGGTTTTAGAAGCAGATATTTCTCTGAACAGCCTATGGTCCCATTCACTCGGGAATATCCCAACGCAGCTCCTAGAAGAAACGTGTTTCTGACTCGCTGAATCTCAACATAGATTCAACTCTCTTAGGTGAACGAACGCACAGCAGAGCAGTTTCAAGGAAACGTTTCTCCTGAGTTTTAGACGAAGTTTCCTGCTGTTTAGTACGTATGCCGGCATTGGGCTGGACATACCGGTTTTGGGATTCTGCACAGAAATGGTGTGCAAACCGCTGAATCCACACGTGAGTTTAACTCTGTCAGTTGAATGCACACATTGACAACCATTCAGTTAGATAGCTCCGTTTTGGTATTAGAAGCAGATATTTCTCTGTACAGCCTATGGTCCCATTCACTCGGGAATATCCCAACGCAACTCCTAGCATAAACGTGTTTCTGACTCGCTGAATCTCAACATAGTTTCAACTCTCTTAGGTGAACGAACGCACAGCAGAGCAGTTTCAAGGAAACGTTTCTCCTGAGTTTTAGACGAAGTTTCCTGCTGTTTAGTACGGATGCCGGCATTGGGCTGGAAATACCGGTTTTGGGATTCTGCACAGAAAGGGTTTGCAAACCGCTGAATCCACACGTGAGTTTAACTCTGTCAGTTGAATGCACACATTGACAACCATTCAGTTTGATAGCACACTTTTGGTTTTAGAAGCAGATATTTCTCTGTACAGCCTATGGTCCCATTCACTCGGGAATATCCCAACGCAGCTCCTAGAAGAAACGTGTTTCTGACTCGCTGAATCTCAACATAGATTCAACTCTCTTAGGTGAACGAACGCACAGCAGAGCAGTTTCAAGGAAACATTTCTCCTGAGTCTTAGACGAAGTTTCCTGCTGTTTAGTACGTATGCCGGCATTGGGCTGGAAATACCGGTTTTGGGATTCTGCACAGAAAGGGTTTGCAAACCGCTGAATCCACACGTGAGTTTAACTCTGTCAGTTGAATGCACACATTGACAACCATTCAGTTAGATAGCTCCGTTTTGGTTTTAGAAGCAGATATTTCTCTGTACAGCCTATGGTCCCATTCACTCGGGAATATCCCAACGCAGCTCCTAGAAGAAACGTGTTTCTGACTCGCTGAATCTCAACATAGATTCAACTCTCTTAGGTGAACGAACGCACAGCAGAGCAGTTTCAAGGGAACGTTTCTCCTGAGTCTTAGACGAAGTTTCCTGCTCTTTAGTACGTATGCCGGCATTGGGCTGGAAATACCGGTTTTGGGATTCTGCACAGAAAGGGTTTGCAAACCGCTGAATCCAAACGTGAGTTTAACTCTGTCAGTTGAATGCACACATTGACAACCATTCAGTTTGATAGCACACTTTTGGTTGTAGGAGCAGATATTTCTCTGTACAGCCTATTGTCACATTCACTCGGGAATATCCCAACGCACCTCCTAGAAGAAACGTGTTTCTGACTCGCTGAATCTCAACATAGATTCAACTCTCTTAGGTGAACGAACGCACAGCAGAGCAGTTTCAAGGAAACGTTTCTCCTGAGTTTTAGACGAAGTTTCCTGCTGTTTAGTACGGATGCCGGCATTGGGCTGGAAATACCGGTTTTGGGATTCTGCACAGAAAGGGTTTGCAAACCGCTGAATCCACACGTGAATTTAACTCTGTCAGTTGAATGCACACATTGACAACCATTCAGTTAGATAGCTCCGTTTTGGTTTTAGAAGCAGATATTTCTCTGTACAGCCTATGGTCCCATTCACTCGGGAATATCCCAACGCAGCTCCTAGAAGAAACGTGTTTCTGACTCGCTGAATCTCAACATAGATTCAACTCTCTTAGGTGAACGAACGCACAGCAGAGCAGTTTCAAGGAAACGTTTCTCCTGAGTTTTAGACGAAGTTTCCTGCTGTTTAGTACGTATGCCGGCATTGGGCTGGAAATACCGGTTTTGGGATTCTGCACAGAAAGGGTTTGCAAACCGCTGAATCCATACGTGAGTTTAACTCTGTCAGTTGAATGCACACATTGACAACCATTCAGTTAGATAGCTCCATTTTGGTTTTAGAAGCAGATATTTCTCTGTACAGCCTATGGTCCCATTCACTCGGGAGTATCCCAACGCAGCTCCTAGAAGAAACGTGTTTCTGACTCGCTGAATCTCAACATAGATTCAACTCTCTTAGGTGAACGAACGCACAGCAGAGCAGTTTCAAGGAAACGTTTCTCCTGAGTTTTAGACGAAGTTTCCTGCTTTTTAGTACGTATGCCGGCATTGGGCTGGAAATACCGGTTTTGGGATTCTGCACAGAAAGGGTTTGCAAACCGCTGGATCCACACGTGAGTTTAACTCTGTCAGTTGAATGCACACATTGACAACCATTCAGTTTGATAGGACACTTTTGGTTGTAGGAGCAGATATTTCTCTGTACAGCCTATGGTCCCATTCACTCGGGAATATCCCAACCCAGCTCCTAGAAGAAACGTGTTTCTGACTCGCTGAATCTCAACATAGATTCAACTCTCTTAGGTGAACGAACGCACAGCAGAGCAGTTTCAAGGAAACGTTTCTCCTGAGTTTTAGACGAAGTTTCCTGCTGTTTAGTACAGATGCCGGCATTGGGCTGGAAATACCTGTTTTGGGATTCTGCACAGAAAGGGTTTGCAAACCGCTGAATCCACACGTGAATTTAATTCTGTCAGTTGAATGCACACATTGACAACCATTCAGTTTGATAGCACACTTTTGGTTTTAGAAGCGGATATTTCTCTGTACAGCCTATGGTCCCATTCGCTCGGGAATATCCCAACGCAGATCCTAGAAGAAACGTGTTTCTGACTCGCTGAATCTCAACATAGTTTCAACTCTCTTAGGTGAACGAACGCACAGCAGAGCAGTTTCAAGGAAACGTTTCTCCTGAGTTTTAGACGAAGTTTCCTGCTGTTTAGTACGGATGCCGGCATTAAGCGGGAATTACCGGTTTTGGGATTCTGCACAGAAAGGGGTTGTAAACCGCTGAATCCACACGTGAGTTTAACTCTGTCAGTTGAATGCACACATTGACAACCATTCAGTTAGATACCACCCTTTTGGTTGTAAGAGCAGATAATTCTCTGTACAGCCTATGGTCCCATTCACTCGGGAATATCCCAACGCACCTCCTAGAAGAAACGTGTTTCTGACTCGCTGAATCTCAACATAGATTCAACTCTCTTAGGTGATCTAACGCGCAGCAGAGCAGTTTCAAGGAAACGTTTCTCCTGAGTTTTAGACGACGTTTCCTGCTGTTTAGTACGGATGCCGGCATTGGGCTGGAAGTACCGGTTTTGGGATTCTGCACAGAAAGGGTTTGCAAACCGCTGAATCCACACGTGAGTTTAACTCTCTCAGTTGAATGCACACATTGACAACCATTCAGTTAGATAGCTCCGTTTTTGTTTTAGAAGCAGATATTTCTCTGTACAGCCTATGGTCCCATTCACTCGGGAATATCCCAACGCAGCTCCTAGAAGAAACGTGTTTCTGACTCGCTGAATCTCAACATAGATTCAACTCTCTTAGGTGAACGAACGCACAGCAGAGCAGTTTCAAGGAAACGTTTCTCCTGAGTCTTAGACGAAGTTTCCTGCTCTTTAGTACGTATGCCGGCATTGGGCTGGAAATACCGGTTTTGGGATTCTGCACAGAAAGGGTTTGCAAACCGCTGAATCCAAACGTGAGTTTAACTCTGTCAGTTGAATGCACACATTCACAACGATTCAGTTAGATAGCTCCGTTTTGGTTTTAGAAGCAGATATTTCTCTGTACAGCCTAAGGTCCCATTCACTCGGGAATATCCCAACGCAGCTCCTAGAAGAAACGTGTTTCTGACTCGCTGAATCTCAACATAGATTCAACTCTCTTAGGTGAACGAACGCACAGCAGAGCAGTTTCAAGGAAACGTTGCTCCTGAGTTTTAGACGAAGTTTCCTGCTGTTTAGTACGTATGCCGGCATTGGGCTGGAAATACCGGTTTTGGGATTCTGCACAGAAAGGGTTTGCAAACCGCTGAATCCACACGTGAGTTTAACTCTGTCAGTTGAATGCACACATTGACAACCATTCAGTTTGATAGCACACTTTTGGTTTTAGAAGCAGATATTTCTCTGTACAGCCCATGGTCCCATTCACTCGGGAATATCCCAACGCAGCTCCAAGAAGAAACGTGTTTCTGACTCGCTGAATCTCAACATAGATTCAACTCTCTTAGGTGAACGAACGCACAGCAGAGCAGTTTCAAGGAAACGTTTCTCCTGAGTTTTAGACGAAGTTTCCTGCTGTTTAGTACGGATGCCGGCATTGGGCTGGACATACCGGTTTTGGGATTCTGCACAGAAATGGTTTGCAACCCGCTGAATCCACACGTGAGTTTAACTCTGTCAGTTGAATGCACACATTGACAACCATTCACTTAAATAGCTCCGTTTTGGTTTTAGAAGCAGATATTTCTCTGAACAGCCTATGGTCCCATTCACTCGGGAATATCCCAACGCAGCTCCTAGAAGAAACGTGTTTCTGACTCGCTGAATCTCAACATAGATTCAACTCTCTTAGGTGAACGAACGCACAGCAGAGCAGTTTCAAGGAAACGTTTCTCCTGAGTTTTAGACGAAGTTTCCTACTGTTTAGTACGGATGCCGGCATTGGGCTGGACATACCGGTTTTGGGATTCTGCACAGAAATGGTGTGCAAACCGCTGAATCCACACGTGAGTTTAACTCTGTCAGTTGAATGCACACATTGACAACCATTCAGTTAGATAGCTCCGTTTTGGTTTTAGAAGCAGATATTTCTCTGTACAGCCTATGGTCCCATTCACTCGGGAATATCCCAACGCAGCTCCTAGCATAAACGTGTTTCTGACTCGCTGAATCTCAACATAGTTTCAACTCTCTTAGGTGAACGAACGCACAGCAGAGCAGTTTCAAGGAAACGTTTCTCCTGAGTTTTAGACGAAGTTTCCTGCTGTTTAGTACGGATGCCGGCATTGGGCTGGAAATACCGGTTTTGGGATTCTGCAAAGAAAGGGTTTGCAAACCGCTGAATCCACACGTGAGTTTAACTCTGTCAGTTGAATGCACACATTGACAACCATTCAGTTTGATAGCACACTTTTGGTTTTAGAAGCAGATATTTCTCTGTACAGCCTATGGTCCCATTCACTCGGGAATATCCCAACGCAGCTCCTAGAAGAAACGTGTTTCTGACTCGCTGAATCTCAACATAGATTCAACTCTCTTAGGTGAACGAACGCACAGCAGAGCAGTTTCAAGGAAACATTTCTCCTGAGTCTTAGACGAAGTTTCCTGCTGTTTAGTACGTATGCCGGCATTGGGCTGGAAATACCGGTTTTGGGATTCTGCACAGAAAGGGTTTGCAAACCGCTGAATCCACACGTGAGTTTAACTCTGTCAGTTGAATGCACACATTGACAACCATTCAGTTAGATAGCTCCGTTTTGGTTTTAGAAGCAGATATTTCTCTGTACAGCCTATGGTCCCATTCACTCGGGAATATCCCAACGCAGCTCCTAGAAGAAACGTGTTTCTGACTCGGTGAATCTCAACATAGATTCAACTCTCTTAGGTGAACGAACGCACAGCAGAGCAGTTTCAAGGAAACGTTTCTCCTGAGTCTTAGACGAAGTTTCCTGCTGTTTAGTACGTATGCCGGCATTGGGCTGGAAATATCGGTTTTGGGATTCTGCACAGAAAGGGTTTGCAAACCGCTGAATCCAAACGTGAGTTTAACTCTGTCAGTTGAATGCACACATTGACAACCATTCAGTTTGATAGCACACTTTTGGTTGTACGAGCAGATATTTCTCTGTACAGCCTATGGTCCCATTCACTCGGGAATATCCCAACGCACCTCCTAGAAGAAACGTGTTTCTGACTCGCTGAATCTCAACATAGATTCAACTCTCTTAGGTGAACGAACGCACAGCAGAGCAGTTTCAAGGAAACGTTTCTCCTGAGTTTTAGACGAAGTTTCCTGCTGTTTAGTACGTATGCCGGCATTGGGCTGGAAATACCGGTTTTGGGATTCTGCACAGAAAGGGTTTGCAAACCGCTGAATCCACACGTGAGTTTAACTCTGTCAGTTGAATGCACACATTGACAACCATTCAGTTAGATAGCTCCGTTTTGGTTTTAGAAGCAGATATTTCTCTGTACAGCCTATGGTCCCATTCACTCGGGAATATCCCAAAGCAGCTCCTAGAAGAAACGTGTTTCTGACTCGCTGAATCTCAACATAGATTCAACTCTCTTAGGTGAACGAACGCACAGCAGAGCAGTTTCAAGGAAACGTTTCTCCTGAGTTTTAGACGAAGTTTCCTGCTGTTTAGTACGTATGCCGGCATTGGGCTGGAAATACCGGTTTTGGGATTCTGCACAGAAAGGATTTGCAAACCGGTGAATCCATACGTGAGTTTAACTCTGTCAGTTGAATGCACACATTGACAACCATTCAGTTAGATAGCTCCATTTTGGTTTTAGAAGCAGATATTTCTCTGTACAGCCTATGGTCCCATTCACTCGGGAGTATCCCAACGCAGCTCCTAGAAGAAACGTGTTTCTGACTCGCTGAATCTCAACATAGATTCAACTCTCTTAGGTGAACGAACGCACAGCAGAGCAGTTTCAAGGAAACGTTTCTCCTGAGTTTTAGACGAAGTTTCCTGCTGTTTAGTACGTATGCCGGCATTGGGCTGGAAATACCGGTTTTGGGATTCTGCACAGAAAGGGTTTGCAAACCGCTGGATCCACACGTGAGTTTAACTCTGTCAGTTGAATGCACACATTGACAACCATTCAGTTTGATAGGACACTTTTGGTTGTAGGAGCAGATATTTCTCTGTACAGCGTATGGTCCCATTCACTCGGAAATATCCCAACGCACCTCCTAGAAGAAACGTGTTTCTGACTCGCTGAATCTCAACATAGATTCAACTCTCTTAGGTGAACGAACGCACAGCAGAGCAGTTTCAAGGAAACGTTTCTCCTGAGTTTTAGACGAATTTTCCTGCTGTTTAGTACGTATGCCGGCTTTGGGCTGGAAATACCGGTTTTGGGATTCTGCACAGAAAGGGTTTGCAAACCGCTGAATCCACACGTGAATTTAACTCTGTCAGTTGAATGCACACATTGACAACCATTCAGTTAGATAGCTCCGTTTTGGTTTTAGAAGCAGATATTTCTCTGTACAGCCTATGGTCCCATTCACTCGGGAATATCCCAACGCAGCTCCTAGAAGAAACGTGTTTCTGACTCGCTGAATCTCAACATAGATTCAACTCTCTTAGGTGAACGAACGCACAGCAGAGCAGTTTCAAGGAAACGTTTCTCCTGAGTTTTAGACGAAGTTTCCTGCTGTTTAGTACGTATGCCGGCATTCGGCTGGAAATACCGGTTTTGGGATTCTGCACAGAAAGGGTTTGCAAACCGCTGAATCCATACGTGAGTTTAACTCTGTCAGTTGAATGCACACATTGACAACCATTCAGTTTGATAGCACACTTTTGGTTTTAGAAGCAGATATTTCTCTGTACAGCCTATGGTCCCATTCACTCGGGAGTATCCCAACGCAGCTCCTAGAAGAAACGTGTTTCTGACTGGCTGAATCTCAACATAGATTCAACTCTCTTAGGTGAACGAACGCACAGCAGAGCAGTTTCAAGGAAACGTTTCTCCTGAGTTTTAGACGAAGTTTCCTGCTGTTTAGTACGGATGCCGGCATTGAGCTGGAATTACCGGTTTTGGGATTCTGCACAGAAAGGGATTGTAAACCGCTGAATCCAAACGTGAGTTTAACTCTGTCAGTTGAATGCAAACATTGACAACCATTCAGTTAGATACCACCCTTTTGGTTGTAAGAGCAGATATTTCTCTGTACAGCCTATGGTCCCATTCACTCGGGAATATCCCAACGCACCTCCTAGAAGAAACGTGTTTCTGACTCGCTGAATCTCAACATAGATTCAACTCTCTTAGGTGATCGAACGCGCAGCAGAGCAGTTTCAAGGAAACGTTTCTCCTGAGTTTTAGACGACGTTTCCTGCTGTTTAGTACAGATGCCGGCATTGGGCTGGAAATACCGGTTTTGGGATTCTGCACAGAAAGGGTTTGCAAACCGCTGAATCCATACGTGAGTTTAACTCTCTCAGTTGAATGCACACATTGACAACCATTCCGTTAGATAGCTCCGTTTTGGTTTTAGAAGCAGATATTTCTCTGTACAGCCTATGGTCCCATTCACTCGGGAATATCCCAACGCAGCTCCTAGAGGAAACGTGTTTCTGACTCGCTGAATCTCAACATAGATTCAACTCTCTTAGGTGAACGAACGCACAGCAGAGCAGTTTCAAGGAAACGTTTCTCCTGAGTTTTAGACGAAGTTTCCTGCTGTTTAGTACGGATGCCGGCATTGGGCTGGAAATACCGGTTTTGGGATTCTGCACAGAAAGGGTTTGCAAACCGCTGAATCCACACGTGAGTTTAACTCTGTCAGTTGAATGCACACATTGACAACCATTCAGTTTGATAGCACACTTTTGGTTTTAGAAGCGGATATTCCTCTGTACAGCCTATGGTCCCATTCGCTCGGGAATATCCCAACGCAGATCCTAGAAGAAACGTGTTTCTGACTCGCTGAATCTCAACATAGTTTCAACTCTCTTAGGTGAACGAACGCACAGCAGAGCAGTTTCAAGGAAACGTTTCTCCTGAGTTTTAGACGAAGTTTCCTGCTGTTTAGTACGTATGCCGGCATTGAGCTGGAATTACCGGTTTTGGGATTCTGCACAGAAAGGGATTGTAAACCGCTGAATCCAAACGTGAGTTTAACTCTGTCAGTTGAATGCACACATTGACAACCATTCAGTTAGATACCACCCTTTTGGTTGTAAGAGCAGATATTTCTCTGCACAGCCTATGGTCCCATTCACTCGGGAATATCCCAGCGCACCTCCTAGAAGAAACGTGTTTCTGACTCGCTGAATCTCAACATAGATTCAACTCTCTTAGGTGATCGAACGCGCAGCAGAGCAGTTTCAAGGAAACGTTTCTCCTGAGTTTTAGACGACGTTTCCTGCTGTTTAGTACGGATGCCGGCATTGGGCTGGAAGTACCGGTTTTGGGATTCTGCACAGAAAGGGTTTGCAAACCGCTGAATCCACAAGTGAGTTTAACTCTCTCAGTTGAATGCACACATTGACAACCATTCCGTTAGATAGCTCCGTTTTGGTTTTAGAAGCAGATATTTCTCTGTACAGCCTATGGTCCCATTCACTCGGGAATATCCCAACGCAGCTCCTAGAAGAAACGTGTTTGTGACTCGCTGAATCTCAACATAGATTCAACTCTCTTAGGTGAACGAACGCACAGCAGAGCAGTTTCAAGGAAACGTTTCTCCTGAGTCTTAGACGAAGTTTCCTGCTCTTTAGTACGTATGCCGGCATTGGGCTGGAAATACCGGTTTTGGGATTCTGCACAGAAAGGGTTTGCAAACCGCTGAATCCAAACGTGAGTTTAACTCTGTCAGTTGAATGCACACATTGACAAACATTCAGTTTGATAGCACACTTTTGGTTGTAGGAGCAGATATTTCTCTGTACAGCGTATGGTCCCATTCACTCGGGAATATCCCAACGCACCTCCTAGAAGAAACGTGTTTCTGACTCGCTGAATCTCAACATAGATTCAACTCTCTTAGGTGAACGAACGCACAGCAGAGCAGTTTCAAGGAAACGTTTCTCCTGAGTTTTAGACGAAGTTTCCTGCTGTTTAGTACGTATGCCGGCATTGGGCTGGAAATACCGGTTTTGGGATTCTGCACAGAAAGGGTTTGCAAACCGCTGAATCCACACGTGAATTTAACTCTGTCAGTTGAATGCACACATTGACAACCATTCCGTTAGATAGCTCCGTTTTGGTTTTAGAAGCAGATATTTCTCTGTACAGCCTATGGTCCCATTCACTCGGGAATATCCCAACGCAGCTCCTAGAAGAAACGTGTTTCTGACTCGCTGAATCTCAACATAGATTCAACTCTCTTAGGTGAACGAACGCACAGCAGAGCAGTTTCAAGGAAACGTTTCTCCTGAGTTTTAGACGAAGTTTCCTGCTGTTTAGTACGTATGCCGGCATTGGGCTGGAAATACCGGTTTTGGGATTCTGCACAGAAAGGGTTTGCAAACCGCTGAATCCATACGTGAGTTTAACTCTGTCAGTTGAATGCACACATTGACAACCATTCAGTTTGATAGCACACTTTTGGTTTTAGAAGCAGATATTTCTCTGTACAGCCTATGGTCCCATTCACTCGGGAGTATCCCAACGCAGCTCCTAGAAGAAACGTGTTTCTGTCTGGCTGAATCTCAACATAGATTCAACTCTCTTAGGTGAACGAACGCACAGCAGAGCAGTTTCAAGGAAACGTTTCTCCTGGGTTTTAGACGAAGTTTCCTGCTGTTTAGTACAGATGCCGGCATTGGGCTGGAAATACCTGTTTTGGGATTCTGCACAGAAAGGGTTTGCAAACCGCTGAATCCACACGTGAATTTAACTCTGTCAGTTGAATGCACACATTGACAACCATTCAGTTTGATAGCACACTTTTGGTTTTAGAAGCAGATATTTCTCTGTACAGCCTATGGTCCCATTCGCTCGGGAATATCCCAACGCAGATCCTAGAAGAAACGTGTTTCTGACTCGCTGAATCTCAACATAGATTCAACTCTCTTAGGTGAACGAACGCACAGCAGAGCAGTTTCAAGGAAACGTTTCTCCTGAGTTTTAGACGAAGTTTCCTGCTGTTTAGTACGGATGCCGGCATTGAGCTGGAATTACCGGTTTTGGGATTCTGCACAGAAAGGGATTGTAAACCGCTGAATCCAAACGTGAGTTTAACTCTGTCAGTTGAATGCACACATTGACAACCATTCAGTTAGATACCACCCTTTTGGTTGTAAGAGCAGATATTTCTCTGTACAGCCTATGGTCCCATTCACTCGGGAATATCCCAACGCAGCTCCTAGAAGAAACGTGTTTCTGACTCGCTGAATCTCAACATAGATTCAACTCTCTTAGGTGATCGAACGCGCAGCAGAGCAGTTTCAAGGAAACGTTTCTCCTGAGTTTTAGACGACGTTTCCTGCTGTTTAGTACGGATGCCGGCATTGGGCTGGAAATACCGGTTTTGGGATTCTGCACAGAAAGGGTTTGCAAACCGCTGAATCCACACGTGAGTTTAACTCTCTCAGTTGAATGCACACATTGACAACCATTCAGTTAGATAGCTCCGTTTTGGTTTTAGAAGCAGATATTTCTCTGTACAGCCTATGGTCCCATTCACTCGGGAATATCCCAACGCAGCTCCTAGAAGAAACGTGTTTCTGACTCGCTGAATCTCAACATAGATTCAACTCTCTTAGGTGAACGAACGCACAGCAGAGCAGTTTCAAGGAAACGTTTCTCCTGAGTTTTAGACGAAGTTTCCTGCTGTTTAGTACGGATGCCGGCATTGGGCTGGACATACCGGTTTTGGGATTCTGCACAGAAAGGGTTTGCAAACCGCTGAATCCACACGTGAGTTTAACTCTGTCAGTTGAATGCACACATTGACAACCATTCAGTTTGATAGCACACTTTTGGTTTTAGAAGCAGATATTTCTCTGTACAGCCTATGGTCCCATTCACTCGGGAATATCCCAACGCAGCTCCTAGAAGAAACGTGTTTCTGACTCGCTGAATCTCAACATAGATTCAACTCTCTTAGGTGAACGAACGCACAGCAGAGCAGTTTCAAGGAAACGTTTCTCCTGAGTTTTAGACGAAGTTTCCTGCTGTTTAGTACGGATGCCGGCATTGGGCTGGACATACCGGTTTTGGGATTCTGCACAGAAAGGGTTTGCAAACCGCTGAATCCACACGTGAGTTTAACTCTGTCAGTTGAATGCACACATTGACAACCATTCAGTTTGATAGCACACTTTTGGATTTAGAAGCAGATATTTCTCTGTACAGCCTATGGTCCCATTCACTCGGGAATATCCCAACGCACCTCCTAGAAGAAACGTGTTTCTGACTCGCTGAATCTCAACATAGATTCAACTCTCTTAGGTGAACGAAGGCACAGCAGAGCAGTTTCAGGGAAACGTTTCTCCTGAGTCTTAGACGAAGTTTCCTGCTGTTTAGTACGTATGCCGGCTTTGGGCTGGAAATACCGATTTTGGGATTCTGCACAGAAAGGGTTTGCAAACCGCTGAATCCACACGTGAGTTTAACTCTGTCAGTTGAATGCACACATTGACAACCATTCAGTTAGGTAGCTCCGTTTTGGTTTTAGAAGCAGATATTTCTCTGTACAGCCTATGGTCCCATTCACTCGGGAATATCCCAAGGCAGCTCCAAGAAGAAACGTGTTTCTGACTCGCTGAATCTCAACATAGATTCAACTCTCTTAGGTGAACGAACGCACAGCAGAGCAGTTTCAAGGAAACGTTTCTCCTGAGTTTTAGGCGAAGTTTCCTGCTGTTTAGTACGGATGCCGGCATTGGGCTGGACATACCGGTTTTGGGATTCTGCACAGAAATGGTTTGCAAACCGCTGAATCCACACGTGAGTTTAACTCTGTCAGTTGAATGCACACATTGACAACCATTCACTTAGATAGCTCCGTTTTGGTTTTAGAAGCAGATATTTCTCTGTACAGCCTATGGTCCCATTCACTCGGGAATATCCCAACGCAGCTCCTAGCATAAACGTGTTTCTGACTCGCTGAATCTCAACATAGTTTCAACTCTCTTAGGTGAACGAACGCACAGCAGAGCAGTTTCAAGGAAACGTTTCTCCTGAGTTTTAGACGAAGTTTCCTGCTGTTTAGTACGGATGCCGGCATTGAGCTGGTATTACCGGTTTTGGGATCCTGCACAGAAATGGTTTGTAAACCGCTGAATCCAAACGTGAGTTTAACTCTGTCAGTTGAATGCACACATTGACAACCATTCAGTTAGATACCACCCTTTTGGTTGTAGGAGGAGATATTTCTCTGTACAGCCTATGGTCCCTTTCACTCGGGAATATCCCAACGCACCTCCTAGAAAAAACGTGTTTCTGACTCGCTGAATCTCAACATAGATTCAACTCTCTTAGGTGATCGAACGCACAGCAGAGCAGTTTCAAGGAAACGTTTCTCCTGAGTTTTAGACGAAGTTTCCTGCTGTTTAGTACGGATGCCGGCATTGGGCTGGAAATACCGGTTTTGGGATTCTGCACAGAAAGGGTTTGCAAACCGCTGAATCCACACGTGAGTTTAACTCTGTCAGTTGAAGGCACACATTCACAACGATTCAGTTAGATAGCTCCGTTTTGGTTTTAGAAGCAGATATTTCTCTGTACAGCCTATGGTCCCATTCACTCGGGAATATCCCAACGCAGCTCCTAGAAGAAACGTGTTTCTGACTCGCTGAATCTCAACATAGATTCAACTCTCTTAGGTGAACGAACGCACAGCAGAGCAGTTTCAAGGAAACGTTTCTCCTGAGTTTTAGACGAAGTTTCCTGCTGTTTAGTACGTATGCCGGCATTGGGCTGGAAATACCGGTTTTGGGATTCTGCACAGAAAGGGTTTGCAAACCGCTGAATCCACACGTGAGTTTAACTCTGTCAGTTGAATGCACACATTCACAACGATTCAGTTAGATAGCTCCGTTTTGGTTTTAGAAGCAGATATTTCTCTGTACAGTCTATGGTCCCATTCACTCGGGAATATCCCAACGCAGCTCCTAGAAGAAACGTGTTTCTGACTCGCTGAATCTCAACATAGATTCAACTCTCTTAGGTGAACGAACGCACAGCAGAGCAGTTTCAAGGAAACGTTTCTCCTGAGTTTTAGACGAAGTTTCCTGCTGTTTAGTACGGATGCCGGCATTGAGCTGGTATTACCGGTTTTGGGATTCTGCACAGAAAGGGTTTGTAAACCGCTGAATCCACACGTGAGTTTAACTCTGTCAGTTGAATGCACACATTGACAACCATTCAGTTAGATAACACCCTTTTGGTTTTAGGAGCAGATATTTCTCTGTACAGCCTATGGTAACATTCACTCGGGAATATCCCAACGCACCTCCTAGAAAAAACGTGTTTCTGACTCGCTGAATCTCAACATAGATTCAACTCTCTTAGGTGATCGAACGCACAGCAGAGCAGTTTCAAGGAAACGTTTCTCCTGAGTTTTAGACGAAGTTTCCTGCTGTTTAGTACGGATGCCGGCATTGGGCTGGAAATACCGGTTTTGGGATTCTGCACAGAAAGGGTTTGCAAACCGCTGAATCCACACGTGAGTTTAACTCTGTCAGTTGAATGCACACATTCACAACGATTCAGTTAGATAGCTCCGTTTTGGTTTTAGAAGCAGATATTTCTCTGTACAGCCTATGGTCCCATTCACTCGGGAATATCCCACCGCAGCTCCTAGAAGAAACGTGTTTCTGACTCGCTGAATCTCAACATAGATTCAACTCTCTTAGGTGAACGAACGCACAGCAGAGCAGTTTCAAGGAAACGTTTCTCCTGAGTTTTAGACGAAGTTTCCTGCTGTTTAGTACGTATGCCGGCATTGGGCTGGAAATACCGGTTTTGGGATTCTGCACAGAAAGGGTTTGTAAACCGCTGAATCCACACGTGAGTTTAACTCTGTCAGTTGAATGCACACATTGACAACCATTCAGTTAGATAGCTCCGTTTTGGTTTTAGAAGCAGATATTTCTCTGTACAGCCTATGGTCCCATTCACTCGGGAATATCCCAACGCAGCTCCTAGAAGAAACGTGTTTCTGACTCGCTGAATCTCAACATAGATTCAACTCTCTTAGGTGAAAGAACGCACAGCAGAGCAGCTTCAAGGAAACGTTTCTCCTGAGTTTTAGACGAAGTTTCCTGCTGTTTAGTGCGTATGCCGGCATTGGGCTGGAAATACCGGTTTTGGGATTCTGCACAGAAAGGGTTTGCAAACCGCTGAATCCACACGTGAGTTTAACTCTGTCAGTTGAATGCACACATTGACAACCATTCAGTTAGATAGCACACTTTTGGATTTAGAAGCAGATATTTCTCTGTACAGCCTATGGTCCCATTCACTCGGGAATATCCCAACGCACCTCCTAGAAGAAACGTGTTTCTGACTCGCTGAATCTCAACATAGATTCAACTCTCTTAGGTGAACGAAGGCACAGCAGAGCAGTTTCAAGGAAACGTTTCTCCTGAGTCTTAGACGAAGTTTCCTGCTGTTTAGTACGTATGCCGGCATTGGGCTGGAAATACCGGTTTTGGGATTCTGCACAGAAAGGGTTTGCAAACCGCTGAATCCACACGTGAGTTTAACTCTGTCAGTTGAATGCACACATTGAAAACCATTCAGTTTGATAGCACACTTTTGGTTTTAGAAGCAGATATTTCTCTGTACAGCCTATGGTCCCATTCACTCGGGAATATCCCAACGCAGCTCCTAGAAGAAACGTGTTTCTGACTCGCTGAATCTCAACATAGATTCAACTCTCTTAGGTGAACGAACGCACAGCAGATCAGTTTCATGGAAACGATTCTCCTGAGTCTTAGACGAAGTTTCCTGCTATTTAGTACGTATGCCGGCATTGAGCTGGAAATACCGGTTTTGGGATTCTGCACAGAAAGGGTTTGCAAACCGCTGAATCCACACGTGAGTTTAACTCTGTCAGTTGAATGCACACATTGACAACCATTCAGTTTGATAGCACACTTTTGGTTTTAGAAGCAGATATTTCTCTGTACAGCCTATGGTCCCATTCACTCGGGAATATCCCAACGCAGCTCCTAGAAGAAACGTGTTTCTGACTCGCTGAATCTCAACATAGATTCAACTCTCTTAGGTGAACGAACGCACAGCAGAGCAGTTTCAAGGAAACGTTTCTCCTGAGTTTTAGACGAAGTTTCCTGCTGTTTAGTACGTATGCCGGCATTGGGCTGGAAATACCGGTTTTGGGATTCTGCACAGAAAGGGTTTGCAAACCGCTGAATCCATACGTGAGTTTAACTCTGTCAGTTGAATGCAAACATTGACAACCATTCAGTTTGATAGCACACTTTTGGTTTTAGAAGCAGATATTTCTCTGTACAGCCTATGGTCCCATTCACTCGGGAGTATCCCAACGCAGCTCCTAGAAGAAACGTGTTTCTGTCTGGCTGAATCTCAACATAGATTCAACTCTCTTAGGTGAACGAACGCACAGCAGAGCAGTTTCAAGGAAACGTTTCTCCTGGGTTTTAGACGAAGTTTCCTGCTGTTTAGTACAGATGCCGGCATTGGGCTGGAAATACCTGTTTTGGGATTCTGCACAGAAAGGGTTTGCAAACCGCTGAATCCACACGTGAATTTAACTCTGTCAGTTGAATGCACACATTGACAACCATTCAGTTTGATAGCACACTTTTGGTTTTCGAAGCAGATATTTCTCTGTACAGCCTATGGTCCCATTCGCTCGGGAATATCCCAACGCAGATCCTAGAAGAAACGTGTTTCTGACTCGCTGAATCTCAACATAGATTCAACTCTCTTAGGTGAACGAACGCACAGCAGAGCAGTTTCAAGGAAACGTTTCTCCTGAGTTTTAGACGAAGTTTCCTGCTGTTTAGTACGGATGCCGGCATTGAGCTGGAATTACCGGTTTTGGAATTCTGCACAGAAAGGGATTGTAAACCGCTGAATCCAAACGTGAGTTTAACTCTGTCAGTTGAATGCACACATTGACAACCATTCAGTTAGATACCACCCTTTTGGTTGTAAGAGCAGATATTTCTCTGTACAGCCTATGGTCCCATTCACTCGGGAATATCCCAACGCAGCTCCTAGAAGAAACGTGTTTCTGACTCGCTGAATCTCAACATAGATTCAACTCTCTTAGGTGATCGAACGCGCAGCAGAGCAGTTTCAAGGAAACGTTTCTCCTGAGTTTTAGACGACGTTTCCTGCTGTTTAGTACGGATGCCGGCATTGGGCTGGAAATACCGGTTTTGGGATTCTGCACAGAAAGGGTTTGCAAACCGCTGAATCCACACGTGAGTTTAACTCTCTCAGTTGAATGCACACATTGACAACCATTCAGTTAGATAGCTCCGTTTTGGTTTTAGAAGCAGATATTTCTCTGTACAGCCTATGGTCCCATTCACTCGGGAATATCCCAACGCAGCTCCTAGAAGAAACGTGTTTCTGACTCGCTGAATCTCAACATAGATTCAACTCTCTTAGGTGAACGAACGCACAGCAGAGCAGTTTCAAGGAAACGTTTCTCCTGAGTTTTAGACGAAGTTTCCTGCTGTTTAGTACGTATGCCGGCATTGGGCTGGAAATACCGGTTTTGGGATTCTGCACAGAAAGGGTTTGCAAACCGCTGAATCCACACGTGAGTTTAACTCTCTCAGTTGAATGCACACATTGACAACCATTCAGTTAGATAGCTCCGTTTTGGTTTTAGAAGCAGATATTTCTCTGTACAGCCTATGGTCCCATTCACTCGGGAATATCCCAACGCAGCTCCTAGAAGAAACGTGTTTCTGACTCGCTGAATCTCAACATAGATTCAACTCTCTTAGGTGAACGAACGCACAGCAGAGCAGTTTCAAGGAAACGTTTCTCCTGAGTTTTAGACGAAGTTTCCTGCTCTTTAGTACGTATGCCGGCATTGGGCTGGAAATACCGGTTTTGGGATTCTGCACAGAAAGGGTTTGCAAACCGCTGAATCCACATGTGAGTTTAACTCTGTCAGTTGAATGCACACATTGACAACCATTCAGTTTGATAGCACACTTTTGGTTTTAGAAACAGATATTTCTCTGTACAGCCTATGGTCCCATTCACTCGGGAATATCCCAACGCAGCTCCTAGAAGAAACGTGTTTCTGACTCGCTGAATCTCAACATAGATTCAAGTCTCTTAGGTGAACGAACGCACAGCAGAGCAGTTTCAAGGAAACGTTTCTCCTGAGTTTTAGACGAAGTTTCCTGCTGTTTAGTACGGATGCCGGCATTGGGCTGGACATACCAGTTTTGGGATTCTGCACAGAAAGGGTTACAAACCGCTGAATCCACACGTGAGTTTAACTCTGTCAGTTGAATGCACACATTGACAACCATTCAGTTAGATAGCACACTTTTGGTTTTAGAAGCAGATATTTCTCTGTACAGCCTATGGTCCCATTCACTCGGGAATATCCCAACGCAGCTCCTAAAAGAAACGTGTTTCTGACTCGCTGAATCTCAACATAGATTCAACTCTCTTAGGTGAACGAACGCACAGCAGAGCAGTTTCAAGGAAACGTTGCTCCTGAGTTTTAGACGAAGTTTCCTGCTCTTTAGTACGTATGCCGGCATTGGGCTGGAAATACCGGTTTTGGGATTCTGCACAGAAAGGGTTTACAAACCGCTGAATCCACACGTGAGTTTAACTCTGTCAGTTGAATGCACACATTGGCAACCATTCAGTTAGATAGCTCCGTTTTGGTTTTAGAAGCAGATATTACTCTGCACAGACTATGGTCCCATTCACTCGGGAATATCCTAACGCAGCTCCTAGAAGAAACGTGTTTCTGACTCGCTGAATCTCAACATAGATTCAACTCTCTTAGGTGAACGAACGCACAGCAGAGCAGTTGCAAGGAAACGTTTCTCCTGAGTTTTAGACGAAGTTTCCTGCTGTTTAGTACGGATGCCGGCATTGGGCTGGACATACCGGTTTTGGGATTCTGCACAGAAAGGGTTTGCAAACCGCTGAATCCACACGTGAGTTTAACTCTGTCAGTTGAATGCACACATTGACAACAATTCAGTTTGATAGCACACTTTTGGTTTTAGAAGCAGATATTTCTCTGTACAGCCTTTGGTCCCATTCACTCGGGAATATCCCAACGCAGCTCCTAGAAGAAACGTGTTTCTGACTCGCTGAATCTCAACATAGATTCAAGTCTCTTAGGTGAACGAACGCACAGCAGAGCAGTTTCAAGGAAACGTTTCTCCTGAGTTTTAGACGAAGTTTCCTGCTGTTTAGTACGGATGCCGTCATTGAGCTGAAATTACCGGTTTTGGGATTCTGCACAGAAAGGGTTTGTAAACCGCTGAATCCAAACGTGAGTTTAACTCTGTCAGTTGAATGCACACATTGACAACCATTCAGTTAGATACCACCCTTTTGGTTGTAGGAGCAGATATTTCTCTGTACAGCCTATGGTCCCATTCACTCGGGAATATCCCAACGCACCTCCTAGAAGAAACGTGTTTCTGACTCGCTGAATCTCAACATAGATTCAACTCTCTTAGGTGATCGAACGCGCAGCAGAGCAGTTTCAAGGAAACGTTTCTCCTGAGTTTTAGACGACGTTTCCTGCTGTTTAGTACGGATGCCGGCATTGGGCTGGAAATACCGGTTTTGGGATTCTGCACAGAAAGGGTTTGCAAACCGCTGAATCCACACGTGAGTTTAACTCTGTCAGTTGAATGCACACATTGACAACCATTCAGTTTGATAGCACACTTTTGGTTTTAGAAGCAGATATTTCTCTGTACAGCCTATGGTCCCATTCACTCGGGAATATCCCAACGCAGCTCCTAGAAGAAACGTGTTTCTGACTCGCTGAATCTCAACATAGATTCAACTCTCTTAGGTGAACGAACGCACAGCAGAGCAGTTTCAAGGAAACGTTTCTCCTGAGTTTTAGACGAAGTTTCCTGCTGTTTAGTACGTATGCCGGCATTGGGCTGGAAATACCGGTTTTGGGATTCTGCACAGAAAGGGTTTGCAAACCGCTGAATCCACACGTGAGTTTAACTCTGTCAGTTGAATGCACACATTGACAACCATTCAGTTAGATACCACCCTTTTGGTTGTAGGAGCAGACATTTCTCTGTACAGCCTATGGTCCCATTCACTCGGGAATATCCCAACGCACCTCCTAGAAGAAACGTGTTTCTGACTCGCTGAATCTCAACATAGATTCAACTCCCTTAGGTGAACGAACGCACAGCAGAGCAGTTTCAAGGAAACGTTTCTCCTGAGTCTTAGACGAAGTTTCCTGCTGTTTAGTACCTATGCCGGCATTGGGCTGGAAATACCGGTTTTGGGATTCTGCACAGAAAGGGTTTGCAAACCGCTGAATCCACACGTGAGTTTAACTCTGTCAGTTGAATGCACACATTGACAACCATTCAGTTAGGTAGCTCCGTTTTGGTTTTAGAAGCAGATATTTCTCTGTACAGCCTATGGTCCCATTCACTCGGGAATATCCCAACGCAGCTCCAAGAAGAAACGTGTTTCTGACTCGCTGAATCTCAACATAGATTCAACTCTCTTAGGTGAACGAACGCACTGCAGAGCAGTTTCAAGGAAACGTTTCTCCTGAGTTTTAGACGAAGTTTCCTGCTGTTTAGTATGGATGCCGGCATTGGACTGGACATACCGGTTTTGGGATTCTGCACAGAAATGGTTTGCAAACCCCTGAATACACACGTGAGTTTAACTCTGTCAGTTGAATGCACTCATTGACAACCATTCACTTAGATAGCTCCGTTTTGGTTTTAGAAGCAGATATTTCTCTGAACAGCCTATGGTCCCATTCACTCGGGAATATCCCAACGCAGCTCCTAGAAGAAACGTGTTTCTGACTCGCTGAATTTGAACATAGATTCAACTCTCTTAGGTGAACGAACGCACAGCAGAGCAGTTTCAAGGAAACGTTTCTCCTGAGTTTTAGACGAAGTTTCCTGCTGTTTAGTACGGATGCCGGCATTGAGCTGGTATTACCGGTTTTGGGATCCTGCACAGAAAGGGTTTGTAAACCGCTGAGTCCAAACGTGAGTTTAACTCTGTCAGTTGAATGCACACATTGACAACCATTCAGTTAGATACCACCCTTTTGGTTGTAGGAGCAGATATTTCTCTGTACAGCCTATGGTCCCATTCACTCGGGAATATCCCAACGCACCTCCTAGAAAAAACGTGTTTCTGACTCGCTGAATCTCAACAAAGATTCAACTCTCTTAGGTGATCGAACGCACAGCAGAGCAGTTTCAAGGAAACGTTTCTCCTGAGTTTTAGACGAAGTTTCCTGCTGTTTAGTACGGATGCCGGCATTGGGCTGGAAATACCGGTTTTGGGATTCTGCACAGAAAGGGTTTGCAAACCGCTGAATCCACACGTGAGTTTAACTCTGTCAGTTGAATGCACACATTCACAACGATTCAGTTAGATAGCTCCGTTTTGGTTTTAGAAGCAGATATTTCTCTGTACAGCCTAAGGTCCCATTCACTCGGGAATATCCCAACGCAGCTCCTAGAAGAAACGTGTTTCTGACTCGCTGAATCTCAACATAGATTCAACTCTCTTAGGTGAACGAACGCACAGCAGAGCAGTTTCAAGGAAACGTTGCTCCTGAGTTTTAGACGAAGTTTCCTGCTGTTTAGTACGTATGCCGGCATTGGGCTGGAAATACCGGTTTTGGGATTCTGCACAGAAAGGGTTTGCAAACCGCTGAATCCACACGTGAGTTTAACTCTGTCAGTTGAATGCACACATTGACAACCATTCACTTAGATAGCTCCGTTTTGGTTTTAGAAGCAGATATTTCTCTGTACAGCCTATGGTCCCTTTCACTCGGGAATATCCCAACGCAGCTCCTAGAAGAAACGTGTTTCTGACTCGCTGAATCTCAACATAGATTCAACTCTCTTAGGTGAAAGAACGCACAGCAGAGCAGTATCAAGGAAACGTTTCTCCTGAGTTTTAGACGAAGTTTCCTGCTGTTTAGTACGTATGCCGGCATTGGGCTGGAAATACCGGTTTTGGGATTCTGCACAGAAAGGGTTTGCAAACCGCTGAATCCACACGTGAGTTTAACTCTGTCAGTTGAATGCACACATTGACAACCATTCAGTTTGATAGCACACTTTTGGTTTTAGAAGCAGATATTTCTCTGTACAGCCTATGGTCCCATTCACTCGGGAATATCCCAACGCAGCTCCTAGAAGAAACGTGTTTCTGACTCGCTGAATCTCAACATAGATTCAACTCTCTTAGGTGAACGAACGCACAGCAGAGCAGTTTCAAGGAAACGTTTCTCCTGAGTTTTAGTCGAAGTTTCCTGCTGTTTAGTACGGATGCCGGCATTGGGCTGGAAATACCGGTTTTGGGATTCTGCACAGAAAGGGTTTGCAAACCGCTGAATCCACACGTGAGTTTAACTCTGTCAGTTGAATGCACACATTGACAACCATTCAGTTTGATAGCACACTTTTGGTTTTAGAAGCAGATATTTCTCTGTACAGCCTATGGTCCCATTCACTCGGGAATATCCCAACGCAGCTCCTAGAAGAAACGTGTTTCTGACTCGCTGAATCTCAACATAGATTCAACTCTCTTAGGTGAACGAACGCACAGCAGAGCAGTTTCAAGGAAACGTTTCTCCTGAGTTTTAGACGAAGTTTCCTGCTGTTTAGTACGTATGCCGGCATTGGGCTGGACATACCGGTTTTGGGATTCTGCACAGAAAGGGTTTGCAAACCGCTGAATCCACACGTGAGTTTAACTCTGTCAGTTGAATGCACACATTGACAACCATTCAGTTTGATAGCACACTTTTGGTTTTAGAAGCAGATATTTCTCTGTACAGCCTATGGTCCCATTCACTCGGGAATATCCCAACGCAGCTCCTAGAAGAAACGTGTTTCTGACTCGCTGAATCTCAACATAGATTCAAGTCTCTTAGGTGAACGAACGCACAGCAGAGCAGTTTCAAGGAAACGTTTCTCCTGAGTTTTAGACGAAGTTTCCTGCTGTTTAGTACGGATGCCGGCATTGGGCTGGACATACCAGTTTTGGGATTCTGCACAGAAAGGGTTACAAACCGCTGAATCCACACGTGAGTTTAACTCTGTCAGTTGAATGCACACATTGACAACCATTCAGTTAGATAGCACACTTTTGGTTTTAGAAGCAGATATTTCTCTGTACAGCCTATGGTCCCATTCACTCGGGAATATCCCAACGCAGCTCCTAAAAGAAACGTGTTTCTGACTCGCTGAATCTCAACATAGATTCAACTCTCTTAGGTGAACGAACGCACAGCAGAGCAGTTTCAAGGAAACGTTGCTCCTGAGTTTTAGACGAAGTTTCCTGCTCTTTAGTACGTATGCCGGCATTGGGCTGGAAATACCGGTTTTGGGATTCTGCACAGAAAGGGTTTACAAACCGCTGAATCCACACGTGAGTTTAACTCTGTCAGTTGAATGCACACATTGGCAACCATTCAGTTAGATAGCTCCGTTTTGGTTTTAGAAGCAGATATTACTCTGCACAGACTATGGTCCCATTCACTCGGGAATATCCTAACGCAGCTCCTAGAAGAAACGTGTTTCTGACTCGCTGAATCTCAACATAGATTCAACTCTCTTAGGTGAACGAACGCACAGCAGAGCAGTTGCAAGGAAACGTTTCTCCTGAGATTTAGACGAAGTTTCCTGCTGTTTAGTACGGATGCCGGCATTGGGCTGGACATACCGGTTTTGGGATTCTGCACAGAAAGGGTTTGCAAACCGCTGAATCCACACGTGAGTTTAACTCTGTCAGTTGAATGCACACATTGACAACAATTCAGTTTGATAGCACACTTTTGGTTTTAGAAGCAGATATTTCTCTGTACAGCCTTTGGTCCCATTCACTCGGGAATATCCCAACGCAGCTCCTAGAAGAAACGTGTTTCTGACTCGCTGAATCTCAACATAGATTCAAGTCTCTTAGGTGAACGAACGCACAGCAGAGCAGTTTCAAGGAAACGTTTCTCCTGAGTTTTAGACGAAGTTTCCTGCTGTTTAGTACGGATGCCGTCATTGAGCTGAAATTACCGGTTTTGGGATTCTGCACAGAAAGGGTTTGTAAACCGCTGAATCCAAACGTGAGTTTAACTCTGTCAGTTGAATGCACACATTGACAACCATTCAGTTAGATACCACCCTTTTGGTTGTAGGAGCAGATATTTCTCTGTACAGCCTATGGTCCCATTCACTCGGGAATATCCCAACGCACCTCCTAGAAGAAACGTGTTTCTGACTCGCTGAATCTCAACATAGATTCAACTCTCTTAGGTGATCTAACGCGCAGCAGAGCAGTTTCAAGGAAACGTTTCTCCTGAGTTTTAGACGACGTTTCCTGCTGTTTAGTACGGATGCCGGCATTGGGCTGGAAATACCGGTTTTGTGATTCTGCACAGAAAGGGTTTGCAAACCGCTGAATCCACACGTGAGTTTAACTCTGTCAGTTGAATGCACACATTGACAACCATTCAGTTTGATAGCACACTTTTGGTTTTAGAAGCAGATATTTCTCTGTACAGCCTATGGTCCCATTCACTCGGGAATATCCCAACGCAGCTCCTAGAAGAAACGTGTTTCTGACTCGCTGAATCTCAACATAGATTCAACTCTCTTAGGTGAACGAACGCACAGCAGAGCAGTTTCAAGGAAACGTTTCTCCTGAGTTTTAGACGAAGTTTCCTGCTGTTTAGTACGTATGCCGGCATTGGGCTGGAAATACCGGTTTTGGGATTCTGCACAGAAAGGGTTTG
Organism: Aotus nancymaae; assembly: GCF_030222135.1. Lineage (NCBI taxonomy): Eukaryota > Metazoa > Chordata > Mammalia > Primates > Aotidae > Aotus > Aotus nancymaae. Next base: position 721,962 of record NW_026988464.1, read on the forward strand.
CAAACCGCTGAATCCACACGTGAGTTTAACTCTGTCAGTTGAATGCACACATTGACAACCATTCAGTTTGATAGCACACTTTTGGTTTTAGAAGCAGATATTTCTCTGTACAGCCTATGGTCCCATTCACTCGGGAATATCCCAACGCAGCTCCTAGAAGAAACGTGTTTCTGACTCGCTGAATCTCAACATAGATTCAAGTCTCTTAGGTGAACGAACGCACAGCAGAGCAGTTTCAAGGAAACGTTTCTCCTGAGTTTTAGACGAAGTTTCCTGCTGTTTAGTACGGATGCCGGCATTGGGCTGGACATACCAGTTTTGGGATTCTGCACAGAAAGGGTTACAAACCGCTGAATCCACACGTGAGTTTAACTCTGTCAGTTGAATGCACACATTGACAACCATTCAGTTAGATAGCACACTTTTGGTTTTAGAAGCAGATATTTCTCTGTACAGCCTATGGTCCCATTCACTCGGGAATATCCCAACGCAGCTCCTAAAAGAAACGTGTTTCTGACTCGCTGAATCTCAACATAGATTCAACTCTCTTAGGTGAACGAACGCACAGCAGAGCAGTTTCAAGGAAACGTTGCTCCTGAGTTTTAGACGAAGTTTCCTGCTCTTTAGTACGTATGCCGGCATTGGGCTGGAAATACCGGTTTTGGGATTCTGCACAGAAAGGGTTTACAAACCGCTGAATCCACACGTGAGTTTAACTCTGTCAGTTGAATGCACACATTGGCAACCATTCAGTTAGATAGCTCCGTTTTGGTTTTAGAAGCAGATATTACTCTGCACAGACTATGGTCCCATTCACTCGGGAATATCCTAACGCAGCTCCTAGAAGAAACGTGTTTCTGACTCGCTGAATCTCAACATAGATTCAACTCTCTTAGGTGAACGAACGCACAGCAGAGCAGTTGCAAGGAAACGTTTCTCCTGAGTTTTAGACGAAGTTTCCTGCTGTTTAGTACGGATGCCGGCATTGGGCTGGACATACCGGTTTTGGGATTCTGCACAGAAAGGGTTTGCAAACCGCTGAATCCACACGTGAGTTTAACTCTGTCAGTTGAATGCACACATTGACAACAATTCAGTTTGATAGCACACTTTTGGTTTTAGAAGCAGATATTTCTCTGTACAGCCTTTGGTCCCATTCACTCGGGAATATCCCAACGCAGCTCCTAGAAGAAACGTGTTTCTGACTCGCTGAATCTCAACATAGATTCAAGTCTCTTAGGTGAACGAACGCACAGCAGAGCAGTTTCAAGGAAACGTTTCTCCTGAGTTTTAGACGAAGTTTCCTGCTGTTTAGTACGGATGCCGTCATTGAGCTGAAATTACCGGTTTTGGGATTCTGCACAGAAAGGGTTTGTAAACCGCTGAATCCAAACGTGAGTTTAACTCTGTCAGTTGAATGCACACATTGACAACCATTCAGTTAGATACCACCCTTTTGGTTGTAGGAGCAGATATTTCTCTGTACAGCCTATGGTCCCATTCACTCGGGAATATCCCAACGCACCTCCTAGAAGAAACGTGTTTCTGACTCGCTGAATCTCAACATAGATTCAACTCTCTTAGGTGATCTAACGCGCAGCAGAGCAGTTTCAAGGAAACGTTTCTCCTGAGTTTTAGACGACGTTTCCTGCTGTTTAGTACGGATGCCGGCATTGGGCTGGAAATACCGGTTTTGTGATTCTGCACAGAAAGGGTTTGCAAACCGCTGAATCCACACGTGAGTTTAACTCTGTCAGTTGAATGCACACATTGACAACCATTCAGTTTGATAGCACACTTTTGGTTTTAGAAGCAGATATTTCTCTGTACAGCCTATGGTCCCATTCACTCGGGAATATCCCAACGCAGCTCCTAGAAGAAACGTGTTTCTGACTCGCTGAATCTCAACATAGATTCAACTCTCTTAGGTGAACGAACGCACAGCAGAGCAGTTTCAAGGAAATGTTTCTCCTGAGTTTTAGACGAAGTTTCCTGCTGTTTAGTACGTATGCCGGCATTGGGCTGGAAATACCGGTTTTGGGATTCTGCACAGAAAGGGTTTGCAAACCGCTGAATCCACACGTGAGTTTAACTCTGTCAGTTGAATGCACACATTGACAACCATTCAGTTAGATACCACCCTTTTGGTTGTAGGAGCAGACATTTCTCTGTACAGCCTATGGTCCCATTCACTCGGGAATATCCCAACGCACCTCCTAGAAGAAACGTGTTTCTGACTCGCTGAATCTCAACATAGATTCAACTCCCTTAGGTGAACGAACGCACAGCAGAGCAGTTTCAAGGAAACGTTTCTCCTGAGTCTTAGACGAAGTTTCCTGCTGTTTAGTACCTATGCCGGCATTGGGCTGGAAATACCGGTTTTGGGATTCTGCACAGAAAGGGTTTGCAAACCGCTGAATCCACACGTGAGTTTAACTCTGTCAGTTGAATGCACACATTGACAACCATTCAGTTAGGTAGCTCCGTTTTGGTTTTAGAAGCAGATATTTCTCTGTACAGCCTATGGTCCCATTCACTCGGGAATATCCCAACGCAGCTCCAAGAAGAAACGTGTTTCTGACTCGCTGAATCTCAACATAGATTCAACTCTCTTAGGTGAACGAACGCACTGCAGAGCAGTTTCAAGGAAACGTTTCTCCTGAGTTTTAGACGAAGTTTCCTGCTGTTTAGTACGGATGCCGGCATTGGACTGGACATACCGGTTTTGGGATTCTGCACAGAAATGGTTTGCAAACCCCTGAATACACACGTGAGTTTAACTCTGTCAGTTGAATGCACACATTGACAACCATTCACTTAGATAGCTCCGTTTTGGTTTTAGAAGCAGATATTTCTCTGAACAGCCTATGGTCCCATTCACTCGGGAATATCCCAACGCAGCTCCTAGAAGAAACGTGTTTCTGACTCGCTGAATTTGAACATAGATTCAACTCTCTTAGGTGAACGAACGCACAGCAGAGCAGTTTCAAGGAAACGTTTCTCCTGAGTTTTAGACGAAGTTTCCTGCTGTTTAGTACGGATGCCGGCATTGAGCTGGTATTACCGGTTTTGGGATCCTGCACAGAAAGGGTTTGTAAACCGCTGAGTCCAAACGTGAGTTTAACTCTGTCAGTTGAATGCACACATTGACAACCATTCAGTTAGATACCACCCTTTTGGTTGTAGGAGCAGATATTTCTCTGTACAGCCTATGGTCCCATTCACTCGGGAATATCCCAACGCACCTCCTAGAAAAAACGTGTTTCTGACTCGCTGAATCTCAACAAAGATTCAACTCTCTTAGGTGATCGAACGCACAGCAGAGCAGTTTCAAGGAAACGTTTCTCCTGAGTTTTAGACGAAGTTTCCTGCTGTTTAGTACGGATGCCGGCATTGGGCTGGAAATACCGGTTTTGGGATTCTGCACAGAAAGGGTTTGCAAACCGCTGAATCCACACGTGAGTTTAACTCTGTCAGTTGAATGCACACATTCACAACGATTCAGTTAGATAGCTCCGTTTTGGTTTTAGAAGCAGATATTTCTCTGTACAGCCTAAGGTCCCATTCACTCGGGAATATCCCAACGCAGCTCCTAGAAGAAACGTGTTTCTGACTCGCTGAATCTCAACATAGATTCAACTCTCTTAGGTGAACGAACGCACAGCAGAGCAGTTTCAAGGAAACGTTGCTCCTGAGTTTTAGACGAAGTTTCCTGCTGTTTAGTACGTATGCCGGCATTGGGCTGGAAATACCGGTTTTGGGATTCTGCACAGAAAGGGTTTGCAAACCGCTGAATCCACACGTGAGTTTAACTCTGTCAGTTGAATGCACACATTGACAACCATTCACTTAGATAGCTCCGTTTTGGTTTTAGAAGCAGATATTTCTCTGTACAGCCTATGGTCCCTTTCACTCGGGAATATCCCAACGCAGCTCCTAGAAGAAACGTGTTTCTGACTCGCTGAATCTCAACATAGATTCAACTCTCTTAGGTGAAAGAACGCACAGCAGAGCAGTATCAAGGAAACGTTTCTCCTGAGTTTTAGACGAAGTTTCCTGCTGTTTAGTACGTATGCCGGCATTGGGCTGGAAATACCGGTTTTGGGATTCTGCACAGAAAGGGTTTGCAAACCGCTGAATCCACACGTGAGTTTAACTCTGTCAGTTGAATGCACACATTGACAACCATTCAGTTTGATAGCACACTTTTGGTTTTAGAAGCAGATATTTCTCTGTACAGCCTATGGTCCCATTCACTCGGGAATATCCCAACGCAGCTCCTAGAAGAAACGTGTTTCTGACTCGCTGAATCTCAACATAGATTCAACTCTCTTAGGTGAACGAACGCACAGCAGAGCAGTTTCAAGGAAACGTTTCTCCTGAGTTTTAGTCGAAGTTTCCTGCTGTTTAGTACGGATGCCGGCATTGGGCTGGAAATACCGGTTTTGGGATTCTGCACAGAAAGGGTTTGCAAACCGCTGAATCCACACGTGAGTTTAACTCTGTCAGTTGAATGCACACATTGACAACCATTCAGTTTGATAGCACACTTTTGGTTTTAGAAGCAGATATTTCTCTGTACAGCCTATGGTCCCATTCACTCGGGAATATCCCAACGCAGCTCCTAGAAGAAACGTGTTTCTGACTCGCTGAATCTCAACATAGATTCAACTCTCTTAGGTGAACGAACGCACAGCAGAGCAGTTTCAAGGAAACGTTTCTCCTGAGTTTTAGACGAAGTTTCCTGCTGTTTAGTACGTATGCCGGCATTGGGCTGGACATACCGGTTTTGGGATTCTGCACAGAAAGGGTTTGCAAACCGCTGAATCCACACGTGAGTTTAACTCTGTCAGTTGAATGCACACATTGACAACCATTCAGTTTGATAGCACACTTTTGGATTTAGAAGCAGATATTTCTCTGTACAGCCTATGGTCCCATTCACTCGGGAATATCCCAACGCACCTCCTAGAAGAAACGTGTTTCTGACTCGTTGAATCTCAACATAGATTCAACTTTCTTAGGTGAACGAACGCACAGCAGAGCAGTTTCAAGGAAACGTCTCTCCTGAGTCTTAGACGAAGTTTCCTGCTGTTTAGTACGTATGCCGGCATTCGGCTGGAAATACCGGTTTTGGGATTCTGCACAGAAAGGGTTTGCAAACCGCTGAATCCACACGTGAGTTTAACTCTGTCAGTTGAATGCACACATTGACAACCATTCAGTTTGATAGCACACTTTTGGTTTTAGAAGCAGATATTTCTCTGTACAGCCTATGGTCCCATTCACTCGGGAATATCCCAACGCAGCTCCAAGAAGAAACGTGTTTCTGACTCGCTGAATCTCAACATAGATTCAACTCTCTTAGGTGAACGAACGCACAGCAGAGCAGTTTCAAGGAAACGTTTCTCCTGAGTTTTAGACGAAGTTTCCTGCTGTTTAGTACGGATGCCGGCATTGGGCTGGACATACCGGTTTTGGGATTCTGCACAGAAATGGTTTGCAACCCGCTGAATCCACACGTGAGTTTAACTCTGTCAGTTGAATGCACACATTGACAACCATTCACTTAGATAGCTCCGTTTTGGTTTTAGAAGCAGATATTTCTCTGAACAGCCTATGGTCCCATTCACTCGGGAATATCCCAACGCAGCTCCTAGAAGAAACGTGTTTCTGACTCGCTGAATCTCAACATAGATTCAACTCTCTTAGGTGAACGAACGCACAGCAGAGCAGTTTCAAGGAAACGTTTCTCCTGAGTTTTAGACGAAGTTTCCTACTGTTTAGTACGGATGCCGGCATTGGGCTGGACATACCGGTTTTGGGATTCTGCACAGAAATGGTGTGCAAACCGCTGAATCCACACGTGAGTTTAACTCTGTCAGTTGAATGCACACATTGACAACCATTCAGTTAGATAGCTCCGTTTTGGTATTAGAAGCAGATATTTCTCTGTACAGCCTATGGTCCCATTCACTCGGGAATATCCCAACGCAGTTCCTAGCATAAACGTGTTTCTGACTCGCTGAATCTCAACATAGTTTCAACTCTCTTAGGTGAACGAACGCACAGCAGAGCAGTTTCAAGGAAACGTTTCTCCTGAGTCTTAGACGAAGTTTCCTGCTGTTTAGTACGTATGCCGGCATTGGGCTGGAAATACCGGTTTTGGGATTCTGCACAGAAAGGGTTTGCAAACCGCTGAATCCAAACGTGAGTTTAACTCTGTCAGTTGAATGCACACATTGACAACCATTCAGTTTGATAGCACACTTTTGGTTGTAGGAGCAGATATTTCTCTGTACAGCCTATGGTCCCATTCACTCGGGAGTATCCCAACGCAGCTCCTAGAAGAAACGTGTTTCTGACTCGCTGAATCTCAACATAGATTCAACTCTCTTAGGTGATCGAACGCGCAGCAGAGCAGTTTCAAGGAAACGTTTCTCCTGAGTTTTAGACGACGTTTCCTGCTGTTTAGTACGGATGCCGGCATTGGGCTGGAAATACCGGTTTTGGGATTCTGCACAGAAAGGGTTTGCAAACCGCTGAATCCACACGTGAGTTTAACTCTCTCAGTTGAATGCACACATTGACAACCATTCCGTTAGATAGCTCCGTTTTGGTTTTAGAAGCAGATATTTCTCTGTACAGCCTATGGTCCCATTCACTCGGGAATATCCCAACGCAGCTCCTAGAGGAAACGTGTTTCTGACTCGCTGAATCTCAACATAGATTCAACTCTCTTAGGTGAACGAACGCACAGCAGAGCAGTTTCAAGGAAACGTTTCTCCTGAGTTTTAGACGAAGTTTCCTGCTGTTTAGTACGTATGCCGGCATTGGGCTGGAAATACCGGTTTTGGGATTCTGCACAGAAAGGGTTTGCAAACCGCTGAATCCACACGTGAGTTTAACTCTGTCAGTTGAATGCACACATTGACAACCATTCAGTTTGATAGCACACTTTTGGTTTTAGAAGCGGATATTTCTCTGTACAGCCTATGGTCCCATTCGCTCGGGAATATCCCAACGCAGATCCTAGAAGAAACGTGTTTCTGACTCGCTGAATCTCAACATAGTTTCAACTCTCTTAGGTGAACGAACGCACAGCAGAGCAGTTTCAAGGAAACGTTTCTCCTGAGTTTTAGACGAAGTTTCCTGCTGTTTAGTACGGATGCCGGCATTGAGATGGAATTACCGGTTTTGGGATTCTGCACAGAAAGGGATTGTAAACCGCTGAATCCAAACGTGAGTTTAACTCTGTCAGTGGAATGCACACATTGACAACCATTCAGTTAGATACCACCCTTTTGGTTGTAAGAGCAGATATTTCTCTGTACAGCCTATGGTCCCATTCACTCGGGAATATCCCAGCGCACCTCCTAGAAGAAACGTGTTTCTGACTCGCTGAATCTCAACATAGATTCAACTCTCTTAGGTGATCGAACGCGCAGCAGAGCAGTTTCAAGGAAACGTTTCTCCTGAGTTTTAGACGACGTTTCCTGCTGTTTAGTACGGATGCCGGCATTGGGCTGGAAGTACCGGTTTTGGGATTCTGCACAGAAAGGGTTTGCAAACCGCTGAATCCACACGTGAGTTTAACTCTCTCAGTTGAATGCACACATTGACAACCATTCCGTTAGATAGCTCCGTTTTGGTTTTAGAAGCAGATATTTCTCTGTACAGCCTATGGTCCCATTCACTCGGGAATATCCCAACGCAGCTCCTAGAAGAAACGTGTTTCTGACTCGCTGAATCTCAACATAGATTCAACTCTCTTAGGTGAACGAACGCACAGCAGAGCAGTTTCAAGGAAACGTTTCTCCTGAGTCTTAGACGAAGTTTCCTGCTCTTTAGTACGTATGCCGGCATTGGGCTGGAAATACCGGTTTTGGGATTCTGCACAGAAAGGGTTTGCAAACCGCTGAATCCAAACGTGAGTTTAACTCTGTCAGTTGAATGCACACACTGACAAACATTCAGTTTGATAGCACACTTTTGGTTGTAGGAGCAGATATTTCTCTGTACAGCGTATGGTCCCATTCACTCGGGAATATCCCAACGCACCTCCTAGAAGAAACGTGTTTCTGACTCGCTGAATCTCAACATAGATTCAACTCTCTTAGGTGAACGAACGCACAGCAGAGCAGTTTCAAGGAAACGTTTCTCCTGAGTTTTAGACGAAGTTTCCTGCTGTTTAGTACGTATGCCGGCATTGGGCTGGAAATACCGGTTTTGGGATTCTGCACAGAAAGGGTTTGCAAACCGCTGAATCCACACGTGAATTTAACTCTGTCAGTTGAATGCACACATTGACAACCATTCAGTTAGATAGCTCCGTTTTGGTTTTAGAAGCAGATATTTCTCTGTACAGTCTATGGTCCCATTCACTCGGGAATATCCCAACGCAGCTCCTAGAAGAAACGTGTTTCTGACTCGCTGAATCTCAACATAGATTCAACTCTCTTAGGTGAACGAACGCACAGCAGAGCAGTTTCAAGGAAACGTTTCTCCTGAGTTTTAGACAAAGTTTCCTGCTGTTTAGTACGTATGCCGGCATTGGGCTGGAAATACCGGTTTTGGGATTCTGCACAGAAAGGGTTTGCAAACCGCTGAATCCATACGTGAGTTTAACTCTGTCAGTTGAATGCACACATTGACAACCATTCAGTTTGACAGCACACTTTTGGTTTTAGAAGCAGATATTTCTCTGTACAGTCTATGGTCCCATTCACTCGGGAGTATCCCAACGCAGCTCCTAGAAGAAACGTGTTTCTGTCTGGCTGAATCTCAACATAGATTCAACTCTCTTAGGTGAACGAACGCACAGCAGAGCAGTTTCAAGGAAACGTTTCTCCTGGGTTTTAGACGAAGTTTCCTGCTGTTTAGTACAGATGCCGGCATTGGGCTGGAAATACCTGTTTTGGGATTCTGCACAGAAAGGGTTTGCAAACCGCTGAATCCACACGTGAATTTAACTCTGTCAGTTGAATGCACACATTGACAACCATTCAGTTTGATAGCACACTTTTGGTTTTAGAAGCAGATATTTCTCTGTACAGCCTATGGTCCCATTCGCTCGGGAATATCCCAACGCAGATCCTAGAAGAAACGTGTTTCTGACTCGCTGAATCTCAACATAGATTCAACTCTCTTAGGTGAACGAACGCACAGCAGAGCAGTTTCAAGGAAACGTTTCTCCTGAGTTTTAGACGAAGTTTCCTGCTGTTTAGTACGGATGCCGGCATTGAGCTGGAATTACCGGTTTTGGGATTCTGCACAGAAAGGGATTGGAAACCGCTGAATCCAAACGTGAGTTTAACTCTGTCAGTTGAATGCACACATTGACAACCATTCAGTTAGATACCACCCTTTTGGTTGTAAGAGCAGATATTTCTCTGTACAGCCTATGGTCCCATTCACTCGGGAATATCCCAACGCACCTCCTAGAAGAAACGTGTTTCTGACTCGCTGAATCTGAACATAGATTCAACTCTCTTAGGTGATCGAACGCGCAGCAGAGCAGTTTCAAGGAAACGTTTCTCCTGAGTTTTAGACGACGTTTCCTGCTGTTTAGTACGGATGCCGGCATTGGGCTGGAAATACCGGTTTTGGGATTCTGCACAGAAAGGGTTTGCAAACCGCTGAATCCACACGTGAGTTTAACTCTCTCAGTTGAATGCACACATTGACAACCATTCAGTTAGATAGCTCCGTTTTGGTTTTAGAAGCAGATATTTCTCTGTACAGCCTATGGTCCCATTCACTCGGGAATATCCCAACGCAGCTCCTAGAAGAAACGTGTTTCTGACTCGCTGAATCTCAACATAGATTCAACTCTCTTAGGTGAACGAACGCACAGCAGAGCAGTTGCAAGGAAACGTTTCTCCTGAGTTTTAGACGAAGTTTCCTGCTGTTTAGTACGGATGCCGGCATTGGGCTGGACATACCGGTTTTGGGATTCTGCACAGAAATGGTTTGCAAACCGCTGAATCCACACGTGAGTTTAACTCTGTCAGTTGAATGCACACATTGACAACAATTCAGTTTGATAGCACACTTTTGGTTTTAGAAGCAGATATTTCTCTGTACAGCCTTTGGTCCCATTCACTCGGGAATATCCCAACGCAGCTCCTAGAAGAAACGTGTTTCTGACTCGCTGAATCTGAACATAGATTCAAGTCTCTTAGGTGAACGAACGGACAGCAGAGCAGTTTCAAGGAAACGTTTCTCCTGAGTTTTAGACGAAGTTTCCTGCTGTTTAGTACGGATGCCGGCATTGAGCTGAAATTACCGGTTTTGGGATTCTGCACAGAAAGGGTTTGTAAACCGCTGAATCCAAACGTGAGTTTAACTCTGTCAGTTGAATGCACACATTGACAACCATTCAGTTAGATACCACCCTTTTGGTTGTAGGAGCAGATATTTCTCTGTACAGCCTATGGTCCCATTCACTCGGGAATATCCCAACGCACCTCCTAGAAGAAACGTGTTTCTGACTCGCTGAATCTCAACATAGATTCAACTCTCTTAGGTGATCGAACGCGCAGCAGAGCAGTTTCAGGGAAACGTTTCTCCTGAGTTTTAGTCGACGTTTCCTGCTGTTTAGTACGGATGCCGGCATTGGGCTGGAAATACCGGTTTTGTGATTCTGCACAGAAAGGGTTTGCAAACCGCTGAATCCACACGTGAGTTTAACTCTGTCAGTTGAATGCACACATTGACAACCATTCAGTTAGATAGCTCCGTTTTGGTTTTAGAAGCAGATATTTCTCTGTACAGCCTATGGTCCCATTCACTCGGGAATATCCCAACGCAGCTCCTAGAAGAAACGTGTTTCTGACTCGCTGAATCTCAAGATAGATTCAACTCTCTTAGGTGAACGAACGCACAGCAGAGCAGTTTCAAGGAAACGTTTCTCCTGAGTTTTAGACGAAGTTTCCTGCTGTTTAGTACGTATGCCGGCATTGGGCTGGAAATACCGGTTTTGGGATTCTGCACAGAAAGGGTTTGCAAACCGCTGAATCCACACGTGAGTTTAACTCTGTCAGTTGAATGCACACATTGACAACCATTCAGTTAGATACCACCCTTTTGGTTGTAGGAGCAGACATTTCTCTGTACAGCCTATGGTCCCATTCACTCGGGAATATCCCAACGCACCTCCTAGAAAAAACGTGTTTCTGACTCGCTGAATCTCAACATAGATTCAACTCTCTTAGGTGATCGAACGCACAGCAGAGCAGTTTCAAGGAAACGTTTCTCCTGAGTTTTAGACGAAATTTCCTGCTGTTTAGTACGGATGCCGGCATTGGGCTGGAAATACCGGTTTTGGGATTCTGCACAGAAAGGGTTTGCAAACCGCTGAATCCACACGTGAGTTTAACTCTGTCAGTTGAATGCGCACATTCACAACGATTCAGTTAGATAGCTCCGTTTTGGTTTTAGAAGCAGATATTTCTCTGTACAGCCTATGGTCCCATTCAATCGGGAATATCCCAACGCAGCTCCTAGAAGAAACGTGTTTCTGACTCCCTGAATCTCAACATAGATTCAACTCTCTTATGTGAACGAACGCACAGCAGAGCAGTTTCAAGGAAACGTTTCTCCTGAGTTTTAGACGAAGTTTCCTGCTGTTTAGTACGTATGCCGGCATTGGGCTGGAAATACCGGTTTTGGGATTCTGCACAGAAAGGGTTTGCAAACCGCTGAATCCACACGTGAGTTTAACTCTGTCAGTTGAATGCACACATTGACAACCATTCAGTTAGATAGCTCCGTTTTGGTTTTAGAAGCAGATATTTCTCTGTACAGCCTATGGTCCCATTCACTCGGGAATATCCCAACGCAGCTCCTAGAAGAAACGTGTTTCTGACTCGCTGAATCTCAACATAGATTCAACTCTCTTAGGTGAACGAACGCACAGCAGAGTAGTTTCAAGGAAACGTTTCTCCTGAGTTTTAGACGAAGTTTCCTGCTGCTTAGTACGGATGCTGGCATTGGGCTGGAAATAGCGGTTTTGGGATTCTGCACAGAAAGGGTTTGCAAACCGCTGAATCCACACGTGAGTTTAACTCTGTCAGTTGAATGCACACATTGACAACCATTCAGTTTGATAGCACACTTTTGGTTTAGAAGCAGATATTTCTCTGTACAGCCTATGGTCCCATTCACTCGGGAATATCCCAACGCAGCTCCTAGAAGAAACGTGTTTCTGACTCGCTGAATCTCAACATAGATTCAACTCTCTTAGGTGAACGAACGCACAGCAGAGCAGTTTCAAGGAAACGTTTCTCCTGAGTCTTAGACGAATTTTCCTGCTGTTTAGTACGTATGCCGGCATTGGGCTGGAAATACCGGTTTTGGGATTCTGCACAGAAAGGGTTTGCAAACCGCTGAATCCACACGTGAGTTTAACTCTGTCAGTTGAATGCACACATTGACAGCCATTCAGTTTGATAGCACACTTTTGGTTTTAGAAGCAGATATTTCTCTGTACAGCCTATGGTCCCATTCACTCGGGAATTTCCCAACGCAGCTCCTAGAAGAAACGTGTTTCTGACTCTCTGAATCTCAACATAGTTTCAATTCTCTTAGGTGAACGAACGCACAGCAGAGCAGTTTCAAGGAAACGTTTCTCCTGAGTCTTAGACGAAGTTTCCTGCTGTTTAGTACTTATGACGGCATTGGGCTGGAAATACCGGTTTTGGGATTCTGCACAGAAAGGGTTTGCAAACCGCTGAATCCACACGTGAGTTTAACTCTGTCAGTTGAATGCACACATTGACAACCATTCAGTTTGATAGCACACTTTTGGTTTTAGAAGCAGATATTTCTCTGTACAGCCTATGGTCCCATTCACTCGGGAATATCCCAACGCAGCTCCTAGAAGAAACGTGTTTCTGACTCGCTGAATCTCAACATAGATTCAACTCTCTTAGGTGAACGAAAGCACAGCAGAGCAGTTTCAAGGAAACGTTTCTCCTGAGTTTTAGACGAAGTTTCCTGCTCTTTAGTACCTATGCCGGCATTGGGCTGGAAATACCGGTTTTGGGATTCTGCACAGAAAGGGTTTGCAAACCGCTGAATCCACACGTGAGTTTAACTCTGTCAATTGAATGCACACATTGACAACCATTCAGTTAGATAGCTCCATTTTGGTTTTAGAAGCAGATATTACTCTGCACAGCCTATGGTCCCATTCACTCGGGAATATCCTAACGCAGCTCCTAGAAGAAACGTGTTTCTGACTCGCTGAATGTCAACATAGATTCAACTCTCTTAGGTGAACGAACGCACAGCAGAGCAGTTTCAAGGAAACGTTTCTCCTGAGTTTTAGACGAAGTTTCCTGCTGTTTAGTACGGATGCCGGCATTGGGATGGACATACCGGTTTTGGGATTCTGCACAGAAAGGGTTTGCAAACCGCTGAATCCACACGTGAGTTTAACTCTGTCAGTTGAATGCACACATTGACAACCATTCAGTTTGATAGCACACTTTGGTTTTAGAAGCAGATATTTCTCTGTACAGCGTAAGGTCCCATTCACTCGGGAATATCCCAACGCAGCTCCTAGAAGAAACGTGTTTCTGACTCGCTGAATCTCAACATAGATTCAACTCTCTTAGGTGAACGAACGCACAGCAGAGCAGTTTCAAGGAAACGTTTCTCCTGAGTTTTAGACGAAGTTTCCTGCTGTTTAGTACGTATGCCGGCATTGGGCTGGAAATACCGGTTTTGGGATTCTTCACAGAAAGGGTTTGCAAACCGCTGAATCCACACGTGAGTTTAACTCTGTCAGTTGAATGCACACATTGACAACCATTCAGTTAGATACCACCCTTTTGGTTGTAGGAGCAGATATTTCTCTGTACAGCCTATGGTCCCATTCACTCGGGAATATCCCAACGCACCTCCTAGAAAAAACATGTTTCTGACTCGCTGAATCTCAACATAGATTCAACTCCCTTAGGTGAACGAACGCACAGAAGAGCAGTTTCAAGGAAACGTTTCTCCTGAGTTTTAGACGAAGTTTCCTGCTGCTTAGTACGGATGCCGGCATTGGGCTGGAAATAGCGGTTTTGGGATTCTGCACAGAAAGGTTTTGCAAACCGCTGAATCCACACTTGAGTTTAACTCTGTCAGTTGAATGCACACATTGACAACCATTCAGTTTGATAGCACACTTTTGGTTTTAGAAGCAGATATTTCTCTGTACAGCCTATGGTCCCATTCACTCGGGAATATCCCAACGCAGCTCCTAGAAGAAACGTGTTTCTGACTCGCTGAATCTCAACATAGATTCAACTCTCTGAGGTGAACGAACGCACAGCAGAGCAGCTTCAAGGAAACGTTTCTCCTGAGTTTTAGACGAAGTTTCCTGCTGCTTAGTACGGATGCTGGCATTGGGCTGGAAATAGCGGTTTTGGGATTCTGCACAGAAAGGGTTTGCAAACCGCTGAATCCACACGTGAGTTTAACTCTGTCAGTTGAATGCACACATTGACAACCATTCAGTTTGATAGCACACTTTTGGTTTAGAAGCAGATATTTCTCTGTACAGCCTATGGTCCCATTCACTCGGGAATATCCCAACGCAGCTCCTAGAAGAAACGTGTTTCTGACTCGCTGAATCTCAACATAGATTCAACTCTCTTAGGTGAACGAACGCACAGCAGAGCAGTTTCAAGGAAACGTTTCTCCTGAGTCTTAGACGAAGTTTCCTGCTGTTTAGTACGTATGCCGGCATTGGGCTGGAAATACCGGTTTTGGGATTCTGCACAGAAAGGGTTTGCAAACCGCTGAATCCACACGTGAGTTTAACACTGTCAGTTGAATGCACACATTGACAGCCATTAAGTTTGAGAGCACACTTTTGGTTTTAGAAGCAGATATTTCTCTGTACAGCCTATGGTCCCATTCACTCGGGAATATCCCAACGCAGCTCCTAGAAGAAACGTGTTTCTGACTCGCTGAATCTCAACATAGTTTCAATTCTCTTAGGTGAACGAACGCACAGCAGAGCAGTTTCAAGGAAACGTTTCTCCTGAGTCTTAGACGAAGTTTCCTGCTGTTTAGTACTTATGACGGCATTGGGCTGGAAATACCGGTTTTGGGATTCTGCACAGAAAGGGTTTGCAAACCGCTGAATCCACACGTGAGTTTAACTCTGTCAGTTGAATGCACACATTGACAACCATTCAGTTTGATAGCACACTTTTGGTTTTAGAAGCAGATATTTCTCTGTACAGCCTATGGTCCCATTCACTGGGAATATCCCAACGCAGCTCCTAGAAGAAACGTGTTTCTGACTCGCTGAATCTCAACATAGATTCAACTCTCTTAGGTGAACGAACGCACAGCAGAGCAGTTTCAAGGAAACGTTTCTCCTGAGTTTTAGACGAAGTTTCCTGCTCTTTAGTACCTATGCCGGCATTGGGATGGAAATACCGGTTTTGGGATTCTGCACAGAAAGGGTTTGCAAACCGCTGAATCCACACGTGAGTTTAACTCTGTCAATTGAATGCACACATTGACAACCATTCACTTAGATAGCTCCGTTTTGGTTTTAGAAGCAGATATTACTCTGCACAACCTATGGTCCCATTCACTCGGGAATATCCTAACGCAACTCCTAGAAGAAACGTGTTTCTGACTCGCTGAATCTCAACATAGATTCAAGTATCTTAGGTGAAAGAACGCACAGCAGAGCAGTTTCAAGGAAACGTTTCTCCTGAGTTTCAGACGAAGTTTCCTGCTGTTTAGTACGGATGCCGGCATTGGGCTGGACATACCGGTTTTGGGATTCTGCACAGAAAGGGTTTGCAAACCGCTGAATCCACACGTGAGTTTAACTCTGTCAGTTGAATGCACACATTGACAACCATTCAGTTTGATAGCACACTTTGGTTTTAGAAGCAGATATTTCTCTGTACAGCGTAAGGTCCCATTCACTCGGGAATATCCCAACGCAGCTCCTAGAAGAAACGTGTTTCTGACTCGCTGAATCTCAACATAGATTCAACTCTCTTAGGTGAACGAACGCACAGCAGAGCAGTTTCAAGGAAACGTTTCTCCTGAGTTTTAGACGAAGTTTCCTGCTGTTTAGTAGGTATGCCGGCATTGGGCTGGAAATACCGGTTTTGGGATTCTGCACAGAAAGGGTTTGCAAACCGCTGAATCCACACGTGAGTTTAACTCTGTCAGTTGAATGCACACATTGACAACCATTCAGTTAGATACCACCCTTTTGGTTGTAGGAGCAGATATTTCTCTGTACAGCCTATGGTCCCATTCACTCGGGAATATCCCAACGGACCTCCTAGAAAAAACATGTTTCTGACTCGCTGAATCTCAACATAGATTCAACTCTCTTAGGTGAACGAACGCACAGAAGAGCAGTTTCAAGGAAACGTTTCTCCTGAGTTTTAGACGAAGTTTCCTGCTGCTTAGTACGGATGCCGGCATTGGGCTGGAAATAGCCGTTTTGGGATTCTGCACAGAAAGGTTTTGCAAACCGCTGAATCCACACTTGAGTTTAACTCTGTCAGTTGAATGCACACATTGACAACCATTCAGTTTGATAGCACACTTTTGGTTTTAGAAGGAGATATTTCTCTGTACAGCCTATGGTCCCATTCACTCGGGAATATCCCAACGCAGCTCCTAGAAGAAACGTGTTTCTGACTCGCTGAATCTCAACATAGATTCAACTCTCTTAGGTGAACGAACGCACAGCAGAGCAGTTTCAAGGAAACGTTTCTCCTGAGTTTTAGACGAAGTTTCCTGCTGTTTAGTACGTATGCCGGCATTGGGCTGGAAATACCGGTTTTGGGATTCTGCACAGAAAGGGTTTGCAAACCGCTGAATCCAAACGTGAGTTTAACTCTGTCAGTTGAATGCACACATTGACAACCATTCAGTTTGATAGCACACTTTTGGTTTAGAAGCAGATATTTCTCTGTACAGCCTATGGTCCCATTCACTCGGGAATATCCCAACGCAGCTCCTAGAAGAAACGTGTTTCTGACTCGCTGAATCTCAACATAGATTCAACTCTCTTAGGTGAACGAACGCACAGCAGAGCAGTTTCAAGGAAACGTTTCTCCTGAGTTTTAGACGAAGTTTCCTGCTGTTTAGTACGTATGCCGGCATTGGGCTGGAAATACCGGTTTTGGGATTCTGCACAGAAAGGGTTTGCAAACCGCTGAATCCAAACGTGAGTTTAACTCTGTCAGTTGAATGCACACATTGACAACCATTCAGTTTGATAGCACACTTTTGGTTTAGAAGCAGATATTTCTCTGTACAGCCTATGGTCCCATTCACTCGGGAATATCCCAACGCAGCTCCTAGAAGAAACGTGTTTCTGACTCGCTGAATCTCAACATAGATTCAACTCTCTTAGGTGAACGAACGCACAGCAGAGCAGTTTCAAGGAAACCTTTCTCCTGAGTCTTAGACGAAGTTTCCTGCTGTTTAGTACGTATGCCGGCATTGGGCTGGAAATACCGGTTTTGGGATTCTGCACAGAAAGGGTTTGCAAACCGCTGAATCCACACGTGAGTTTAACTCTGTCAGTTGAATGCACACATTGACAACCATTCAGTTTGATAGCACACTTTTGGTTTAGAAGCAGATATTTCTCTGTACAGCCTATGGTCCCATTCACTCGGGAATATCCCAACGCAGCTCCTAGAAGAAACGTGTTTCTGACTCGCTGAATCTCAACATAGATTCAACTCTCTTAGGTGAACGAACGCACAGCAGAGCAGTTTCAAGGAAACGTTTCTCCTGAGTCTTAGACGAAGTTTCCTGCTGTTTAGTACGTATGCCGGCATTGGGCTGGAAATACCGGTTTTGGGATTCTGCACAGAAAGGGTTTGCAAACCGCTGAATCCACACGTGAGTTTAACTCTGTCAGTTGAATGCACACATTGACAGCCATTCAGTTTGAGAGCACACTTTTGGTTTTAGAAGCAGATATTTCTCTGTACAGCCTATGGTCCCATTCACTCGGGAATATCCCAACGCAGCTCCTAGAAGAAACGTGTTTCTGACTCGCTGAATCTCAACATAGTTTCAATTCTCTTAGGTGAACGAACGCACAGCAGAGCAGTTTCAAGGAAACGTTTCTCCTGAGTCTTAGACGAAGTTTCCTGCTGTTTAGTACTTATGACGGCATTGGGCTGGAAATACCGGTTTTGGGATTCTGCACAGAAAGGGTTTGCAAACCGCTGAATCCACACGTGAGTTTAACTCTGTCAGTTGAATGCACACATTGACAACCATTAAGTTTGAGAGCACACTTTTGGTTTTAGAAGCAGATATTTCTCTGTACAGCCTATGGTCCCATTCACTCGGGAATATCCCAACGCAGCTCCTAGAAGAAACGTGTTTCTGACTCGCTGAATCTCAACATAGATTCAACTCTCTTAGGTGAACGAACGCACAGCAGAGCAGTTTCAAGGAAACGTTTCTCCTGAGTTTTAGACGAAGTTTCCTGCTCTTTAGTACCTATGCCGGCATTGGGATGGAAATACCGGTTTTGGGATTCTGCACAGAAAGGGTTTGCAAACCGCTGAATCCACACGTGAGTTTAACTCTGTCAATTGAATGCACACATTGACAACCATTCACTTAGATAGCTCCGTTTTGGTTTTAGAAGCAGATATTACTCTGCACAACCTATGGTCCCATTCACTCGGGAATATCCTAACGCAGCTCCTAGAAGAAACGTGTTTCTGACTCGCTGAATCTCAACATAGATTCAAGTATCTTAGGTGAAAGAACGCACAGCAGAGCAGTTTCAAGGAAACGTTTCTCCTGAGTTTCAGACGAAGTTTCCTGCTGTTTAGTACGGATGCCGGCATTGGGCTGGACATACCGGTTTTGGGATTCTGCACAGAAAGGGTTTGCAAACCGCTGAATCCACACGTGAGTTTAACTCTGTCAGTTGAATGCACACATTGACAACCATTCAGTTTGATAGCACACTTTGGTTTTAGAAGCAGATATTTCTCTGTACATCCTATGGTCCCATTCACTCGGGAATATCCCAACGCAGCTCCTAGAAGAAACGTGTTTCTGACTCGCTGAATCTCAACATAGATTCAACTCTCTTAGGTGAACGAACGCACAGCAGAGCAGTTTCAAGGAAACGTTTCTCCTGAGTTTTAGACGAAGTTACCTGCTGTTTAGTAGGTATGCCGGCATTGGGCTGGAAATACCGGTTTTGGGATTCTGCACAGAAAGGGTTTGCAAACCGCTGAATCCACACGTGAGTTTAACTCTGTCAGTTGAATGCACACATTGACAACCATTCAGTTAGATACCACCCTTTTGGTTGTAGGAGCAGATATTTCTCTGTACAGCCTATGGTCCCATTCACTCGGGAATATCCCAACGCACCTCCTAGAAAAAACATGTTTCTGACTCGCTGAATCTCAACATAGATTCAACTCTCTTAGGTGAACGAACGCACAGAAGAGCAGTTTCAAGGAAACGTTTCTCCTGAGTTTTAGACGAAGTTTCCTGCTGCTTAGTACGGATGCCGGCATTGGGCTGGAAATAGCGGTTTTGGGATTCTGCACAGAAAGGTTTTGCAAACCGCTGAATCCACACTTGAGTTTAACTCTGTCAGTTGAATGCACACATTGACAACCATTCAGTTTGATAGCACACTTTTGGTTTTAGAAGCAGATATTTCTCTGTACAGCCTATGGTCCCATTCACTCGGGAATATCCCAACGCAGCTCCTAGAAGAAACGTGTTTCTGACTCGCTGAATCTCAACATAGATTCAACTCTCTTAGGTGAACGAACGCACAGCAGAGCAGTTTCAAGGAAACGTTTCTCCTGAGTTTTAGACGAAGTTTCCTGCTGTTTAGTACGTATGCCGGCATTGGGCTGGAAATACCGGTTTTGGGATTCTGCACAGAAAGGGTTTGCAAACCGCTGAATCCAAACGTGAGTTTAACTCTGTCAGTTGAATGCACACATTGACAACCATTCAGTTTGATAGCACACCTTTGGTTTAGAAGCAGATATTTCTCTGTACAGCCTATGGTCCCATTCACTCGGGAATATCCCAACGCAGCTCCTAGAAGAAACGTGTTTCTGACTCGCTGAATCTCAACATAGATTCAACTCTCTTAGGTGAACGAACGCACAGCAGAGCAGTTTCAAGGAAACCTTTCTCCTGAGTCTTAGACGAAGTTTCCTGCTGTTTAGTACGTATGCCGGCATTGGGCTGGAAATACCGGTTTTGGGATTCTGCACAGAAAGGGTTTGCAAACCGCTGAATCCACACGTGAGTTTAACTCTGTCAGTTGAATGCACACATTGACAAACCATTCAGTTTGATAGCACACTTTTGGTTTTAGAAGCAGATATTTCTCTGTACAGCCTATGGTCCCATTCACTCGGGAATATCCCAACGCAGCTCCTAGAAGAAACGTGTTTCTGACTCGCTGAATCTCAACATAGATTCAACTCTCTTAGGTGAACGAACGCACAGCAGAGCAATTGCAAGGAAACGTTTCTCCTGAGTTTTAGACGAAGTTTCCTGCTGTTTAGTACGTATGCCGGCATTGGGCTGGAAATAGCGGTTTTGGTATTCTGCACAGAAAGGGTTTGCAAACCGCTGAATCCACACGTGAGTTTAACAAAGTCAGTTGAATGCACACATTGACAACCATTCAGTTTGATAGCACACTTTTGGTTTTAGAAGCAGATATTTCTCTGTACAGCCTATGGTCCCATTCACTCGGGAATATCCCAACGCAGCTCCTAGAAGAAACGTGTTTCTGACTCGCTGAATCTCAACATAGATTCAACTCTCTTAGGTGAACGAACGCACAGCAGAGCAGTTTCAAGGAAACGTTTCTCCTGAGTTTTAGACGAAGTTTCCTGCTGTTTAGTACGTATGCCGGCATTGGCCTGGAAATACCGGTTTTGGGATTCTGCACAGAAAGGGTTTGCAAACCGCTGAATCCACATGTGAGTTTAACTCTGTCAGTTGAATGCACACATTGACAACCATTCAGTTAGATACCACCCTTTTGGTTGTAGGAGCAGACCTTTCTCTGTACAGCCTATGGTCCCATTCACTGGGGAATATCCCAACGCACCTCCTAGAAAAAACGTGTTTCTGACTCGCTGAATCTCAACATAGATTCAACTCTCTTAGGTGATCGAACGCACAGCAGAGCAGTTTCAAGGAAACGTTTCTCCTGAGTTTTAGACGAAGTTTCCTGCTGTTTAGTACGGATGCCGGCATTGGGCTGGAAATACCGGTTTTGGGATTCTGCACAGAAAGGGTTTGCAAACCGCTGAATCCACACGTGAGTTTAACTCTGTCAGTTGAATGCACACATTCACAACGATTCAGTTAGATAGCTCCGTTTTGGTTTTAGAAGCAGATATTTCTCTGTACAGCCTATGGTCCCATTCACTCGGGAATATCCCAACGCAGCTCCTAGAAGAAACGTGTTTCTGACTCGCTGAATCTCAACATGGATTCAACTCTCTTAGGTGAACGAACGCACAGCAGAGCAGTTTCAAGGAAACGTTTCTCCTGAGGTTTAGACGAAGTTTCCTGCTGTTTAGTACGTATGCCGGCATTGGGCTGGAAATACCGGTTTTGGGATTCTGCACAGAAAGGGTTTGTAAACCGCTGAATCCACACGTGAGTTTAACTCTGTCAGTTGAATGCACATATTGACAACCATTCAGTTAGATAGCTCCGTTTTGGTTTTAGAAGCAGATATTTCTCTGTACAGCCTATGGTCCCATTCACTCGGGAATATCCCAACGCAGCTCCTAGAAGAAACGTGTTTCTGACTCGCTGAATCTCAACATGGATTCAACTCTCTTAGGTGAACGAACGCACAGCAGAGCAGTTTCAAGGAAACGTTTCTCCTGAGGTTTAGACGAAGTTTCCTGCTGTTTAGTACGGATGCCGGCATTGGGCTGGACATACCGGTTTTGGGATTCTGCACAGAAAGGGTTTGCAAACCGCTGAATCCACACGTGAGTTTAACTCTGTCAGTTGAATGCACACATTGACAACCATTCAGTTTGATAGCACACTTTGGTTTTAGAAGCAGATATTTCTCTGTACAGCGTAAGGTCCCATTCACTCGGGAATATCCCAACGCAGCTCCTAGAAGAAACGTGTTTCTGACTCGCTGAATCTCAACATAGATTCAACTCTCTTAGGTGAACGAACGCACAGCAGAGCAGTTTCAAGGAAACGTTTCTCCTGAGTTTTACACGAAGTTTCCTGCTGTTTAGTACGTATGCCGGCATTGGGCTGGAAATACCGGTTTTGGGATTCTGCACAGAAAGGGTTTGCAAACCGCTGAATCCACACGTGAGTTTAACTCTGTCAGTTGAATGCAGACATTGACAACCATTCAGTTAGATACCACCCTTTTGGTTGTAGGAGCAGATATTTCTCTGTACAGCCTATGGTCCCATTCACTCGGGAATATCCCAACGCACCTCCTAGAAAAAGCGTGTTTCTGACTCGCTGAATCTCAACATAGATTCAACTCTCTTAGTTGAACGAACGCACAGCAGAGCAGTTTCAAGGAAACGTTTCTCCTGAGTCTTAGACGAAGTTTCCTGCTGTTTAGTACGTATGCCGGCATTGGGCTGGAAATACCGGTTTTGGGATTCTGCACAGAAAGGGTTTGCAAACCGCTGAATCCACACGTGAGTTTAACTCTGTCAGTTGCATGCACACATTGACAACCATTCAGTTACATAGCTCCGTTTTGGTTTTAGAAGCAGATATTACTCTGCGCAGCCTATGGTCCCATTCACTCGGGAATATCCCAACGCAGCTCCTAGAAAAACCGTGTTTCTGACTCGCTGAATCTCAACATAGATTCAACTCTCTTAGGTGAACGAACGCACAGCAGAGCAGTTTCAAGGAAACGTTTCTCCTGAGTTTTAGACGATGTTTCCTGCTGTTTAGTACGTATGCCGGCATTGGGCTGGAAATACCGGTTTTGGGATTCTGCACAGAAAGGGTTTGCAAACCGCTGAATCCACACGTGAGTTTAACTCTGTCAGTTGAATGCACACATTGACAACCATTCAGTTTGATAGCACACTTTTGGTTTAGAAGCAGATATTTCTCTGTACAGCCTATGGTCCCATTCACTCGGGAATATCCCAACGCAGCTCCTAGAAGAAACGTGTTTCTGACTCGCTGAATCTCAACATAGATTCAACTCTCTTAGGTGAACGAACGCACAGCAGAGCAGTTTCAAGGAAACGTTTCTCCTGAGTCTTAGACGAAGTTTCCTGCTGTTTAGTACGTATGCCGGCATTGGGCTGGAAATACCGATTTTGGGATTCTGCACAGAAATGGTTTGCAAACCGCTGAATCCACACGTGAGTTTAACTCTGTAAGTTGAATGCACACATTGACAACCATTCAGTTAGATAGCTCCGTTTTGGTTTTAGAAGCAGATATTTCTCTGTACAGCCTATGGTCCCATTCACTCGGGAATATCCCAACGCAGCTCCTAGAAGAAACGTGTTTCTGACTCGCTGAATCTCAACATAGATTCAACTCTCTTAGGTGAATGAACGCACAGCAGAGCAGTTTCAAGGAAACGTTGCTCCTGAGTTTTAGACGAAGTTTCCTGCTGTTTAGTACGTATGCCGGCATTGGGCTGGAAATACCGGTTTTGGGATTCTGCACAGAAAGGGTTTGCAAACCGCTGAATCCACACGTGAGTTTAACTCTGTCAGTTGAATGCACACATTGACAACCATTCAGTTACATAGCTCCGTTTTGGTTTCAGAAGCAGATATTTCTCTGTACAGCCTATGGTCCCATTCACTCGGGAATATCCCAACGCAGCTCCTAGCATAAACGTGTTTCTGACTCGCTGAATCTGAACATAGTTTCAACTCCCTTAAGTGAACGAACGCACAGCAGAGCAGTTTCAAGGAAACGTTTCTCCTGAGTTTTAGACGAAGTTTCCTGCTGTTTAGTACGTATGCCGGCATTGGACTGGAAATAGCGGTTTTGGTATTCTGCACAGAAAGGGTTTGCAAACCGCTGAATCCACACGTGAGTTTAACTCTGTCAGTTGAATGCACACATTGACAACCATTCAGTTTGATAGCACACTTTTGGTTTTAGAAGCAGATATTTCTCTGTACAGCCTATGGTCCCATTCACTCGGGAATATCCCAACGCAGCTCCTAGAAGAAACGTGTTTCTGACTCGCTGAATCTCAACATAGTTTCAATTCTCTTAGGTGAACGAACGCACAGCAGAGCAGTTTCAAGGAAACGTTGCTCCTGAGTTTTAGACGAAGTTTCCTGCTCTTTAGTACGTATGCCGGCATTGGGCTGGAAATACCGGTTTTGGGATTCTGCACAGAAAGGGTTTGCAAACCGCTGAATCCACATGTGAGTTTAACTCTGTCAGTTGAATGCACACATTGACAACCATTCAGTTTGATAGCACACTTTTGGTTTAGAAGCAGATATTTCTCTGTACAGCCTATGGTCCCATTCACTCGGGAATATCCCAACGCAGCTCCTAGAAGAAACGTGTTTCTGACTCGCTGAATCTCAACATAGATTCAACTCTCTTAGGTGAACGAACGCACAGCAGAGCAGTTTCAAGGAAACGTTTCTCCTGAGTCTTAGACGAAGTTTCCTGCTGTTTAGTACGTATGCCGGCATTGGGCTGGAAATACCGATTTTGGGATTCTGCACAGAAATGGTTTGCAAACCGCTGAATCCACACGTGAGTTTAACTCTGTAAGTTGAATGCACACATTGACAACCATTCAGTTAGATAGCTCCGTTTTGGTTTTAGAAGCAGATATTTCTCTGTACAGCCTATGGTCCCATTCACTCGGGAATATCCCAACGCAGCTCCTAGAAGAAACGTGTTTCTGACTCGCTGAATCTCAACATAGATTCAACTCTCTTAGGTGAATGAACGCACAGCAGAGCAGTTTCAAGGAAACGTTGCTCCTGAGTTTTAGACGAAGTTTCAAGCTCTTTAGTACGTATGCCGGCATTGGGCTGGAAATACCGGTTTTGGGATTCTGCACAGAAAGGGTTTGCAAACCGCTGAATCCACACGTGAGTTTAACTCTGTCAGTTGAATGCACACATTGACAACCATTCAGTTACATAGCTCCGTTTTGGTTTCAGAAGCAGATATTTCTCTGTACAGCCTATGGTCCCATTCACTCGGGAATATCCCAACGCAGCTCCTAGCATAAACGTGTTTCTGACTCGCTGAATCTGAACATAGTTTCAACTCCCTTAAGTGAACGAACGCACAGCAGAGCAGTTTCAAGGAAACGTTTCTCCTGAGTTTTAGACGAAGTTTCCTGCTGTTTAGTACGTATGCCGGCATTGGACTGGAAATATCGGTTTTGGTATTCTGCACAGAAAGGGTTTGCAAACCGCTGAATCCACACGTGAGTTTAACTCTGTCAGTTGAATGCACACATTGACAACCATTCAGTTTGATAGCACACTTTTGGTTTTAGAAGCAGATATTTCTCTGTACAGCCTATGGTCCCATTCACTCGGGAATATCCCAAAGCAGCTCCTAGAAGAAACGTGTTTCTGACTCGCTGAATCTCAACATAGATTCAACTCTCTTAGGTGAACGAACGCACAGCAGAGCAGTTTCAAGGAAACGTTTCTCCTGAGTTTTAGACGAAGTTTCCTGCTGCTTAGTACGGATGCCGGCATTGGGCTGGAAATAGCGGTTTTGGGATTCTGCACAGAAAGGGTTTGCAAACCGCTGAATCCACACGTGAGTTTAACTCTGTCAGTTGAATGCACACATTGACAACCATTCAGTTTGATAGCACACTTTTGGTTTTAGAAGCAGATATTTCTCTGTACAGCCTATGGTCCCATTCACTCGGGAATATCCCAACGCAGCTCCTAGAAGAAACGTGTTTCTGACTCGCTGAATCTCAACATAGTTTCAATTCTCTTAGGTGAACGAACGCACAGCAGAGCAGTTTCAAGGAAACGTTGCTCCTGAGTTTTAGACGAAGTTTCCTGCTCTTTAGTACGTATGCCGGCATTGGGCTGGAAATACCGGTTTTGGGATTCTGCACAGAAAGGGTTTGCAAACCGCTGAATCCACATGTGAGTTTAACTCTGTCAGTTGAATGCACACATTGACAACCATTCAGTTAGATAGCTCCGTTTTGGTTTTAGAAGCAGATATTTCTCTGTACAGCCTATAGTCCCATTCACTCGGGAATATCCCAACGCAGCTCCTAGAAGAAACGTGTTTCTGACTCGCTGAATCTCAACATAGATTCAACTCTCTTAGGTGAACGAACGCACAGCAGAGCAGTTTCAAGGAAACGTTGCTCCTGAGTTTTAGACGAAGTTTCCTGCTCTTTAGTACGTATGCCGGCATTGGGCTGGAAATACCGGTTTTGGGATTCTGCACAGAAAGGGTTTGCAAACCGCTGAATCCACACGTGAGTTTAACTCTGTCAGTTGAATGCACACATTGACAACCATTCAGTTACATAGCTCCGTTTTGGTTTTAGAAGCAGATATTACTCTGCGCAGCCTATGGTCCCATTCACTCGGGAATATCCTAACGCAGCTCCTAGAAGAAACGTGTTTCTGACTCGCTGAATCTCAACATAGATTCAACTCTCTTAGGTGAACGAACGCACAGCAGAGCAGTTTCAAGGAAACGTTTCTCCTGAGTTTTAGACGAAGTTTCCTGCTGTTTAGTACGGATGTCGGCATTGGGCTGGACATACCGGTTTTGGGATTTTGCACAGAAATGGTTTGCAAACCGCTGAATCCACACGTGAGTTTAACTCTCTCAGTTGAATGCACACATTGACAACCATTCAGTTAGATAGCTCCGTTTTGGTTTCAGAAGCAGATATTTCTCTGTACAGCCTATGGTCCCATTCACTCGGGAATATCCCAATGCAGCTCCTAGCATAAACGTGTTTCTGACTCGCTGAATCTCAACATAGTTTCAACTCTCTTAGGTGAACGAACGCACAGCAGAGCAGTTTCAAGGAAACGTTTCTCCTGAGATTTAGACGAAGTTTCCTGCTGTTTAGTATGGATGCGGGCATTGAGCTGGAATTACCGGTTTTGGGATTCTGCACAGAAAGAGTTTGTAAACCGCTGAATCCAAACGTGAGTTTAACTCTGTCAGTTGAATGCACACATTGACAACCATTCAGTTAGATAGCTCCGTTTTGGTTTTAGAAGCAGATATTTCTCTGTACAGCCTATGGTCCCATTCACTCGGGAATATCCCAACGCAGCTCCTAGAAGAAACGTGTTTCTGACTCGCTGAATCTCAACATAGATTCAACTATCTTAGGTGAACGAACGCACAGCAGAGCAGTTTCAAGGAAACGTTTCTCCTGAGTTTTAGACGAAGTTTCCTGCTGCTTAGTACGGATGCCGGCATTGGGCTGGAAATAGCGGTTTTGGGATTCTGCACAGAAAGGGTTTGCAAACCGCTGAATCCACACGTGAGTTTAACTCTGTCAGTTGAATGCACACATTGACAACCATTCAGTTTGATAGCACACTTTTGGTTTTAGAAGCAGATATTTCTCTGTACAGCCTATGGTCCCATTCACTCGGGAATATCCCAACGCAGCTCCTAGAAGAAACGTGTTTCTGACTCGCTGAATCTCAACATAGTTTCAATTCTCTTAGGTGAACGAACGCACAGCAGAGCAGTTTCAAGGAAACGTTGCTCCTGAGTTTTAGACGAAGTTTCCTGCTGTTTAGTACGTATGCCGGCATTGGGCTGGAAATACCGGTTTTGGGATTCTGCACAGAAAGGGTTTGCAAACCGCTGAATCCACATGTGAGTTTAACTCTGTCAGTTGAATGCACACATTGACAACCATTCAGTTAGATAGCTCCGTTTTGGTTTTAGAAGCAGATATTTCTCTGTACAGCCTATGGTCCCATTCACTCGGGAATATCCCAACGCAGCTCCTAGAAGAAACGTGTTTCTGACTCGCTGAATCTCAACATAGATTCAACTCTCTTAGGTGAAAGAACGCACAGCAGAGCAGTTTCAAGGAAACGTTGCTCCTGAGTTTTAGACGAAGTTTCCTGCTCTTTAGTACGTATGCCGGCATTGGGCTGGAAATACCGGTTTTGGGATTCTGCACAGAAAGGGTTTGCAAACCGCTGAATCCACACGTGAGTTTAACTCTGTCAGTTGAATGCACACATTGACAACCATTCAGTTAGATAGCTCCGTTTTGGTTTCAGAAGCAGATATTACTCTGCACAGCCTATGGTCCCATTCACTCGGGAATATCCTAACGCAGCTCCTAGAAGAAACGTGTTTCTGACTCGCTGAATCTCAACATAGATTCAACTGTCTTAGGTGAACGAACGCACAGCAGAGCAGTTTCAAGGAAACGATTCTCCTGAGTTTTAGACGAAGTATCCTGCTGTTTAGTACGGATGCCGGCATTGGGCTGGACATACCGGTTTTGGGATTCTGCACAGAAATGGTTTGCAAACCGCTGAATCCACACGTGAGTTTATCTCTGTCAGTTGAATGCACACATTGACAACCATTCAGTTAGATAGCTCCGTTTTGGTTTCAGAAGCAGATATTTCTCTGTACAGCCTATGGTCCCATTCACTCGGGAATATCCCAACGCAGCTCCTAACATAAACGTGTTTCTGACTCGCTAAATCTCAACATAGTTTCAACTCTCTTAGGTGAACGAACGCACAGCAGAGCAGTTTCAAGGAAACGTTTCTCCTGAGTTTTAGACGAAGTTCCCTGCTGTTTAGTACGGATGCCGGCATTGAGCTGGAATTACCGGTTTTGGGATTCTGCACAGAAAGGGTTTGTAAACCGCTGAATGCACATGTGAGTTTAACTCTGTCAGTTGAATGCACACATTGACAACCATTCAGTTAGATACCACCCTTTTGGTTGTAGGAGCAGATATTTCTCTGAACAGCCTATGGTCCCAATCACTCGGGAATATCCCAACGCAGCTCCTAGAAGAAACGTGTTTCTGACTCGCTGAATCTCAACATAGATTCAACTCTCTTAGGTGAACGAAAGCACAGCAGAGCAGTTTCAAGGAAACGTTTCTCCTGAGTTTTAGACGAAGTTTCCTGCTGTTTAGTACGTATGCCGGCATTGGGCTGGACATACCGGTTTTGGGATTCTGCACAGAAAGGGTTTACAAACCGCTGAATCCACACGTGAGTTTAACTCTGTCAGTTGAATGCACACATTGACAACCATTCAGTTTGATAGCACACTTTTGGTTTAGAAGCAGATATTTCTCTGTACAGCCTATGGTCCCATTCACTCGGGAATATCCCAACGCAGCTCCTAGAAGAAACGTGTTTCTGACTCGCTGAATCTCAACATAGATTCAACTCTCTTAGGTGAACGAACGCACAGCAGAGCAGTTTCAAGGAAACGTTTCTCCTGAGTTTTAGACGAAGTTTCCTGCTGTTTAGTACGTATGCCGGCATTGGACTGGAAATACCGGTTTTGGGATTCTGCACAGAAAGGGTTTACAAACCGCTGAATCCACACGTGAGTTTAACTCTGTCAGTTGAATGCACACATTGACAACCATTCAGTTTGATAGCACACTTTTGGTTTAGAAGCAGATATTTCTCTGTACAGCCTATGGTCCCATTCACTAGGGAATATCCCAACGCAGCTCCTAGAAGAAACGTGTTTCTGACTCGCTGAATCTCAACATAGATTCAACTCTCTTAGGTGAACGAACGCACAGCAGAGCAGTTTCAAGGAAACGTTTCTCCTGAGTTTTAGACGAAGTTTCCTGCTGTTTAGTACGTATGCCGGCATTGGGCTGGAAATACCGGTTTTGGGATTCTGCACAGAAAGGGTTTGCAAACCGCTGAATCCACACGTGAGTTTAACTCTGTCAGTTGAATGCACACATTGACAACCATTCAGTTAGATACCACCCTTTTGGTTGTAGGAGCAGATATTTCTCTGTACAGCCTATGGTCCCATTCACTCGGGAATATCCCAAAGCAGCTCCTAGAAGAAACGTGTTTCTGACTCGCTGAATCTCAACATAGATTCAACTCTCTTAGGTGAACGAACGCACAGCAGAGCAGTTTCAAGGAAACGTTTCTCCTGAGTTTTAGACGAAGTTTCCTGCTGCTTAGTACGGATGCCGGCATTGGGCTGGAAATAGCGGTTTTGGGATTCTGCACAGAAAGGGTTTGCAAACCGCTGAATCCACACGTGAGTTTAACTCTGTCAGTTGAATGCACACATTGACAACCATTCAGTTTGATAGCACACTTTTGGTTTTAGAAGCAGATATTTCTCTGTACAGCCTATGGTCCCATTCACTCGGGAATATCCCAACGCAGCTCCTAGAAGAAACGTGTTTCTGACTCGCTGAATCTCAACATAGATTCAACTCTCTTAGGTGAACGAACGCACAGCAGAGCAGTTTCAAGGAAACGTTTCTCCTGAGTTTTAGACGAAGTTTCCTGCTGTTTAGTACGTATGCCGGCATTGGGCTGGAAATACCGGTTTTGGGATTCTGCACAGAAAGGGTTTGCAAACCGCTGAATCCACACGAGAGTTTAACTCTGTCAGTTGAATGCACACATTGACAACCATTCAGTTTGATAGCACACTTTTGGTTTAGAAGCAGATATTTCTCTGTACAGCCTATGGTCCCATTCACTCGGGAATATCCCAACGCAGCTCCTAGAAGAAACGTGTTTCTGACTCGCTGAATCTCAACATAGATTCAACTCTCTTAGGTGAACGAACGCACAGCAGAGCAGTTTCAAGGAAACGTTTCTCCTGAGTCTTAGACGAAGTTTCCTGCTGTTTAGTACGTATGCCGGCATTGGGCTGGAAATACCGGTTTTGGGATTCTGCACAGAAAGGGTTTGCAAACCGCTGAATCCACACGTGAGTTTAACTCTGTCAGTTGAATGCACACATTGACAAACATTCAGTTAGATAGCTCCGTTTTGGTTTTAGAAGCAGATATTTCTCTGTACAGCCTATGGTCCCATTCACTCGGGAATATCCCAACGCAGCTCCTAGAAGAAACGTGTTTCTGACTCGCTGAATCTCAACATAGATTCAACTCTCTTAGGTGAACGAACGCACAGCAGAGCAGTTTCAAGGAAACGTTGCTCCTGAGTTTTAGACGAAGTTTCCTGCTCTTTAGTACGTATGCCGGCATTGGGCTGGAAATACCGGTTTTGGGATTCTGCACAGAAAGGGTTTGCAAACCGCTGAATCCACACGTGAGTTTAACTCTGTCAGTTGAATGCACACATTGACAACCATTCAGTTAGATAGCTCCGTTTTGGTTTTAGAAGCAGATATTACTCTGCACAGCCTATGGTCCCATTCACTCGGGAATATCCTAACGCAGCTCCTAGAAGAAACGTGTTTCTGACTCGCTGAATCTCAACATAGAGTCAACTATCTTAGGTGAACGAACGCACAGCAGAGCAGTTTCAAGGAAACGATTCTCCTGAGTTTTAGACGAAGTTTCCTGCTGTTTAGTACGGATGCCGGCATTGGGCTGGACATACCGGTTTTGGGATTCTGCACAGAAATGGTTTGCAAACCGCTGAATCCACACGTGAGTTTATCTCTGTCAGTTGAATGCACACATTGACAACCATTCAGTTAGATAGCTCCGTTTTGGTTTCAGAAGCAGATATTTCTCTGTACAGCCTATGGTCCCATTCACTCGGGAATATCCCAACGCAGCTCCTAAGATAAACGTGTTTCTGACTCGCTAAATCTCAACATAGATTCAACTCTCTTAGGTGAACGAACGCACAGCAGAGCAGTTTCAAGGAAACGTTTCTCCTGAGTTTTAGACGAAGTTTCCTGCTGTTTAGTACGGATGCCGGCATTGAGCTGGAATTACCGGTTTTGGGATTCTGCACAGAAAGGGTTTGTAAACCGCTGAATCCACATGTGAATTTAACTCTGTCAGTTGAATGCACACATTGACAACCATTCAGTTAGATACCACCCTTTTGGTTGTAGGAGCAGATATTTCTCTGTACAGCCTATGGTCCCAATCACTCGGGAATATCCCAACGCACCTCCTAGAAGAAACGTGTTTCTGACTCGCTGAATCTCAACATAGATTCAACTCTCTTAGGTGATCGAACGCACAGCAGAGCAGTTTCAAGGAAACGTTGCTCCTGAGTTTTAGACGAAGTTTCCTGCTCTTTAGTACGTATGCCGGCATTGGGCTGGAAATACCGGTTTTGGGATTCTGCACAGAAAGTGTTTGCAAACCGCTGAATCCCCATGTGAGTTTAACTCTGTCAGTTGAATGCACACATTGACAACCATTCAGTTAGATAGCTCCGTTTTGGTTTTAGAAGCAGATATTTCTCTGTACAGCCTATGGTCCCATTCACTCGGGAATATCCCAAAGCAGCTCCTAGAAGAAACGTGTTTCTGACTCGCTGAATCTCAACATAGATTCAACTCTCTTAGGTGAACGAACGCACAGCAGAGCAGTTTCAAGGAAACGTTTCTCCTGAGTTTTAGACGAAGTTTCCTGCTGTTTAGTACGGATGCCGGCATTGGGCTGGAAATACCGGTTTTGGGATTCTGCACAGAAAGGGTTTGCAAA
Organism: Aotus nancymaae; assembly: GCF_030222135.1. Classification (NCBI taxonomy): domain Eukaryota; kingdom Metazoa; phylum Chordata; class Mammalia; order Primates; family Aotidae; genus Aotus; species Aotus nancymaae. Next base: position 754,630 of record NW_026988464.1, read on the forward strand.
CCGCTGAATCCACACGTGAGTTTAACTCTGTCAGTTGAATGCACACATTGACAACCATTCAGTTTGATAGCACACTTTTGGTTTTAGAAGCAGATATTTCTCTGTACAGCCTATGGTCCCATTCACTCGGGAATATCCCAACGCAGCTCCTAGAAGAAACGTGTTTCTGACTCGCTGAATCTCAACATAGATTCAACTCTCTTAGGTGAACGAACGCACAGCAGAGCAGTTTCAAGGAAACGTTTCTCCTGAGTTTTAGACGAAGTTTCCTGCTGTTTAGTACGTATGCCGGCATTGGGCTGGAAATACCGGTTTTGGGATTCTGCACAGAAAGGGTTTGCAAACCGCTGAATCCACACGAGAGTTTAACTCTGTCAGTTGAATGCACACATTGACAACCATTCAGTTTGATAGCACACTTTTGGTTTAGAAGCAGATATTTCTCTGTACAGCCTATGGTCCCATTCACTCGGGAATATCCCAACGCAGCTCCTAGAAGAAACGTGTTTCTGACTCGCTGAATCTCAACATAGATTCAACTCTCTTAGGTGAACGAACGCACAGCAGAGCAGTTTCAAGGAAACGTTTCTCCTGAGTCTTAGACGAAGTTTCCTGCTGTTTAGTACGTATGCCGGCATTGGGCTGGAAATACCGGTTTTGGGATTCTGCACAGAAAGGGTTTGCAAACCGCTGAATCCACACGTGAGTTTAACTCTGTCAGTTGAATGCACACATTGACAAACATTCAGTTAGATAGCTCCGTTTTGGTTTTAGAAGCAGATATTTCTCTGTACAGCCTATGGTCCCATTCACTCGGGAATATCCCAACGCAGCTCCTAGAAGAAACGTGTTTCTGACTCGCTGAATCTCAACATAGATTCAACTCTCTTAGGTGAACGAACGCACAGCAGAGCAGTTTCAAGGAAACGTTGCTCCTGAGTTTTAGACGAAGTTTCCTGCTCTTTAGTACGTATGCCGGCATTGGGCTGGAAATACCGGTTTTGGGATTCTGCACAGAAAGGGTTTGCAAACCGCTGAATCCACACGTGAGTTTAACTCTGTCAGTTGAATGCACACATTGACAACCATTCAGTTAGATAGCTCCGTTTTGGTTTTAGAAGCAGATATTACTCTGCACAGCCTATGGTCCCATTCACTCGGGAATATCCTAACGCAGCTCCTAGAAGAAACGTGTTTCTGACTCGCTGAATCTCAACATAGAGTCAACTATCTTAGGTGAACGAACGCACAGCAGAGCAGTTTCAAGGAAACGATTCTCCTGAGTTTTAGACGAAGTTTCCTGCTGTTTAGTACGGATGCCGGCATTGGGCTGGACATACCGGTTTTGGGATTCTGCACAGAAATGGTTTGCAAACCGCTGAATCCACACGTGAGTTTATCTCTGTCAGTTGAATGCACACATTGACAACCATTCAGTTAGATAGCTCCGTTTTGGTTTCAGAAGCAGATATTTCTCTGTACAGCCTATGGTCCCATTCACTCGGGAATATCCCAACGCAGCTCCTAAGATAAACGTGTTTCTGACTCGCTAAATCTCAACATAGATTCAACTCTCTTAGGTGAACGAACGCACAGCAGAGCAGTTTCAAGGAAACGTTTCTCCTGAGTTTTAGACGAAGTTTCCTGCTGTTTAGTACGGATGCCGGCATTGAGCTGGAATTACCGGTTTTGGGATTCTGCACAGAAAGGGTTTGTAAACCGCTGAATCCACATGTGAATTTAACTCTGTCAGTTGAATGCACACATTGACAACCATTCAGTTAGATACCACCCTTTTGGTTGTAGGAGCAGATATTTCTCTGTACAGCCTATGGTCCCAATCACTCGGGAATATCCCAACGCACCTCCTAGAAGAAACGTGTTTCTGACTCGCTGAATCTCAACATAGATTCAACTCTCTTAGGTGATCGAACGCACAGCAGAGCAGTTTCAAGGAAACGTTGCTCCTGAGTTTTAGACGAAGTTTCCTGCTCTTTAGTACGTATGCCGGCATTGGGCTGGAAATACCGGTTTTGGGATTCTGCACAGAAAGTGTTTGCAAACCGCTGAATCCCCATGTGAGTTTAACTCTGTCAGTTGAATGCACACATTGACAACCATTCAGTTAGATAGCTCCGTTTTGGTTTTAGAAGCAGATATTTCTCTGTACAGCCTATGGTCCCATTCACTCGGGAATATCCCAAAGCAGCTCCTAGAAGAAACGTGTTTCTGACTCGCTGAATCTCAACATAGATTCAACTCTCTTAGGTGAACGAACGCACAGCAGAGCAGTTTCAAGGAAACGTTTCTCCTGAGTTTTAGACGAAGTTTCCTGCTGTTTAGTACGGATGCCGGCATTGGGCTGGAAATACCGGTTTTGGGATTCTGCACAGAAAGGGTTTGCAAACCGCTGAATCCACACGTGAGTTTAACTCTGTCAGTTGAATGCACACATTGACAACCATTCAGTTTGATAGCACACTTTTGGTTTTAGAAGCAGATATTTCTCTGTACAGCCTATGGTCCCATTCACTCGGGAATATCCCAACGCAGCTCCTAGAACAAACGTGTTTCTGACTCGCTGAATCTCAACATAGATTCAACTCTCTTAGGTGAACGAACGCACAGCAGAGCAGTTTCAAGGAAACGTTTCTCCTGAGTCTTAGACGAAGTTTCCTGCTGTTTAGTACGTATGCCGGCATTGGGCTGGAAATACCGGTTTTGGGATTCTGCACAGAAAGGGTTTGCAAACCGCTGAATCCACACGTGAGTTTAACTCTGTCAGTTGAATGCACACATTGACAAACATTCAGTTAGATAGCTCCGTTTTGGTTTTAGAAGCAGATATTTCTCTGTACAGCCTATGGTCCCATTCACTCGGGAATATCCCAACGCAGCTCCTAGAAGAAACGTGTTTCTGACTCGCTGAATCTCAACATAGATTCAACTCTCTTAGGTGAACGAACGCACAGCAGAGCAGTTTCAAGGAAACGTTGCTCCTGAGTTTTAGACGAAGTTTCCTGCTCTTTAGTACGTATGCCGGCATTGGGCTGGAAATACCGGTTTTGGGATTCTGCACAGAAAGGGTTTGCAAACCGCTGAATCCACACGTGAGTTTAACTCTGTCAGTTGAATGCACACATTGACAACCATTCAGTTAGATAGCTCCGTTTTGGTTTTAGAAGCAGATATTACTCTGCACAGCCTATGGTCCCATTCACTCGGGAATACCCTAACGCAGCTCCTAGAAGAAACGTGTTTCTGACTCGCTGCATCTCAACATAGATTCAACTATCTTAGGTGAACGAACGCACAGCAGAGCAGTTTCAAGGAAACGATTCTCCTGAGTTTTAGACGAAGTTTCCTGCTGTTTAGTACGGATGCCGGCATTGAGCTGGAATTACCGGTTTTGGGATTCTGCACAGAAAGGGTTTGTAAACCGCTGAATCCACATGTGAGTTTAACTCTGTCAGTTGAATGCACACATTGACAACCATTCAGCTAGATACCACCCTTTTGGTTGTAGGAGCAGATATTTCTCTGTACAGCCTATGGTCCCATTCACTCGGGAATATCCCAACGCACCTCCTAGAAGAAACGTGTTTCTGACTCGCTGAATCTCAACATAGATTCAACTCTCTTAGGTGATCGAACGCACAGCAGAGCAGTTTCAAGGAAACGTTGCTCCTGAGTTTTAGACGAAGTTTCCTGCTCTTTAGTACGTATGCCGGCATTGGGCTGGAAATACCGGTTTTGGGATTCTGCACAGAAAGTGTTTGCAAACCGCTGAATCCCCATGTGAGTTTAACTCTGTCAGTTGAATGCACACATTGACAACCATTCAGTTAGATAGCTCCGTTTTGGTTTTAGAAGCAGATATTTCTCTGTACAGCCTATGGTCCCATTCACTCGGGAATATCCCAACGCAGCTCCTAGAAGAAACGTGTTTCTGACTCGCTGAATCTCAACATAGATTCAACTCTCTTAGGTGAACGAACGCACAGCAGAGCAGTTTCAAGGAAACGTTTCTCCTGAGTTTTAGACGAAGTTTCCTGCTGTTTAGTACGGATGCCGGCATTGGGCTGGAAATAGCGGTTTTGGGATTCTGCACAGAAAGGGTTTGCAAACCGCTGAATCCACACGTGAGTTTAACTCTCTCAGTTGAATGCACACATTGACAACCATTCAGTTAGATAGCTCCGTTTTGGTTTTAGAAGCAGATATTTCTCTGTACAGCCTATGGTCCCATTCACTCGGGAATATCCCAACGCAGCTCCTAGAAGAAACGTGTTTCTGACTCGCTGAATCTCAACATAGATTCAACTCTCTTAGGTGAACGAACGCACAGCAGAGCAGTTTCAAGGAAACGTTTCTCCTGAGTTTTAGACGAAGTTTCCTGCTGTTTAGTACGTATGCCGGCATTGGGCTGGAAATACCGGTTTTGGGATTCTGCACAGAAAGGGTTTGCAAACCGCTGAATCCACACGTGAGTTTAACTCTGTCAGTTGAATGCACACATTGACAACCATTCAGTTTGATAGCACACTTTTGGTTTAGAAACACATATTTCTCTGTACAGCCTATGGTCCCATTCACTCGGGAATATCCCAACGCAGCTCCTAGAAAAAACGTGTTTCTGACTCGCTGAATCTCAACATAGATTCAACTCTCTTGGCTGAACGAACGCACAGCAGAGCAGTTTCAAGGAAACGTTTCTCCTGAGTCTTAGACGAAGTTTCCTGCTGTTTAATACGTATGCCGGCATTGGGCTGGAAATACCGGTTTTGGGATTCTGCACAGAAAGGGTTTGCAAACCGCTGAATCCACACGTGAGTTTAACTCTGTCAGTTGAATGCACACATTGACAAACATTCAGTTAGATAGCTCCGTTTTGGTTTTAGAAGCAGATATTTCTCTGTACAGCCTATGGTCCCATTCACTCGGGAATATCCCAACGCAGCTCCTAGAAGAAACGTGTTTCTGACTCGCTGAATCTCAACATAGATTCAACTCTCTTAGGTGAACGAACGCACAGCAGAGCAGTTTCAAGGAAACGTTTCTCCTGAGTTTTAGACGAAGTTTCCTGCTGCTTAGTACGGATGCCGGCATTGGGCTGGAAATAGCGGTTTTGGGATTCTGCACAGAAAGGGTTTGTAAACCGCTGAATCCACATGTGAGTTTAACTCTGTCAGTTGAATGCACACATTGACAACCATTCAGTTAGATACCACCCTTTTGGTTGTAGGAGCAGATATTTCTCTGTACAGCCTATAGTCCCATTCACTCGGGAATATCCCAACGCACCTCCTAGAAGAAACGTGTTTCTGACTCGCTGAATCTCAACATAGATTCAACTCTCTTAGGTGATCGAACGCACAGCAGAGCAGTTTCAAGGAAACGTTGCTCCTGAGTTTTAGACGAAGTTTCCTGCTCTTTAGTACGTATGCCGGCATTGGGCTGGAAATACCGGTTTTGGGATTCTGCACAGAAAGTGTTTGCAAACCGCTGAATCCCCATGTGAGTTTAACTCTGTCAGTTGAATGCACACATTGACAACCATTCAGTTAGATAGCTCCGTTTTGGTTTTAGAAGCAGATATTTCTCTGTACAGCCTATGGTCCCATTCACTCGGGAATATCCCAACGCAGCTCCTAGAAGAAACGTGTTTCTGACTCGCTGAATCTCAACATAGATTCAACTCTCTTAGGTGAACGAACGCACAGCAGAGCAGTTTCAAGGAAACGTTTCTCCTGAGTTTTAGACGAAGTTTCCTGCTGTTTAGTACGGATGCCGGCATTGGGCTGGAAATAGCGGTTTTGGGATTCTGCACAGAAAGGGTTTGCAAACCGCTGAATCCACACGTGAGTTTAACTCTGTCAGTTGAATGCACACATTGACAACCATTCAGTTTGATAGCACACTTTTGCTTTTAGAAGCAGATATTTCTCTGTACAGCCTATGGTCCCATTCAGTCGGGAATATCCCAACGCAGCTCCTAGAAGAAACGTGTTTCTGACTCGCTGAATCTCAACATAGATTCAACTCTCTTAGGTGAACGAACGCACAGCAGAGCAGTTTCAAGGAAACGTTTCTCCTGAGTTTTAGACGAAGTTTCCTGCTGTTTAGTACGTATGCCGGCATTGGGCTGGAAATACCGGTTTTGGGATTCTGCACAGAAAGGGTTTGCAAACCGCTGAATCCACACGTGAGTTTAACTCTGTCAGTTGAATGCACACATTGACAACCATTCAGTTTGATAGCACACTTTTGGTTTAGAAACACATATTTCTCTGTACAGCCTATGGTCCCATTCACTCGGGAATATCCCAACGCAGCTCCTAGAAAAAACGTGTTTCTGACTCGCTGAATCTCAACATAGATTCAACTCTCTTAGGTGAACGAACGCACAGCAGAGCAGTTTCAAGGAAACGTTTCTCCTGAGTCTTAGACGAAGTTTCCTGCTGTTTAATACGTATGCCGGCATTGGGCTGGAAATACCGGTTTTGGGATTCTGCACAGAAAGGGTTTGCAAACCGCTGAATCCACACGTGAGTTTAACTCTGTCAGTTGAATGCACACATTGACAAACATTCAGTTAGATAGCTCCGTTTTGGTTTTAGAAGCAGATATTTCTCTGTACAGCCTATGGTCCCATTCACTCGGGAATATCCCAACGCAGCTCCTAGAAGAAACGTGTTTCTGACTCGCTGAATCTCAACATAGATTCAACTCTCTTAGGTGAACGAACGCACAGCAGAGCAGTTTCAAGGAAACGTTTCTCCTGAGTTTTAGACGAAGTTTCCTGCTGCTTAGTACGGATGCCGGCATTGGGCTGGAAATAGCGGTTTTGGGATTCTGCACAGAAAGGGTTTGTAAACCGCTGAATCCACATGTGAGTTTAACTCTGTCAGTTGAATGCACACATTGACAACCATTCAGTTAGATACCACCCTTTTGGTTGTAGGAGCAGATATTTCTCTGTACAGCCTATAGTCCCATTCACTCGGGAATATCCCAACGCACCTCCTAGAAGAAACGTGTTTCTGACTCGCTGAATCTCAACATAGATTCAACTCTCTTAGGTGATCGAACGCACAGCAGAGAAGTTTCAAGGAAACGTTGCTCCTGAGTTTTAGACGAAGTTTCCTGCTCTTTAGTACGTATGCCGGCATTGGGCTGGAAATACCGGTTTTGGGATTCTGCACAGAAAGTGTTTGCAAACCGCTGAATCCCCATGTGAGTTTAACTCTGTCAGTTGAATGCACACATTGACAACCATTCAGTTAGATAGCTCCGTTTTGGTTTTAGAAGCAGATATTTCTCTGTACAGCCTATGGTCCCATTCACTCGGGAATATCCCAACGCAGCTCCTAGAAAAAGCGTGTTTCTGACTCGCTGAATCTCAACATAGATTCAACTCTCTTAGGTGAACGAACGCACAGCAGAGCAGTTTCAAGGAAACGTTTCTCCTGAGTCTTAGACGAAGTTTCCTGCTGTTTAGTACGTATGCCGGCATTGGGCTGGAAATACCGGTTTTGGGATTCTGCACAGAAAGGGTTTGCAAACCGCTGAATCCACACGTGAGTTTAACTCTGTCAGTTGAATGCACACATTGACAAACATTCAGTTAGATAGCTCCGTTTTGGTTTTAGAAGCAGATATTTCTCTGTACAGCCTATGGTCCCATTCACTCGGGAATATCCCAACGCAGCTCCTAGAAGAAACGTGTTTCTGACTCGCTGAATCTCAACATAGATTCAACTCTCTTAGGTGAACGAACGCACAGCAGAGCAGTTTCAAGGAAACGTTGCTCCTGAGTTTTAGACGAAGTTTCCTGCTCTTTAGTACGTATGCCGGCATTGGGCTGGAAATACCGGTTTTGGGATTCTGCACAGAAAGGGTTTGCAAACCGCTGAATCCACACGTGAGTTTAACTCTGTCAGTTGAATGCACACATTGACAACCATTCAGTTAGATAGCTCCGTTTTGGTTTTAGAAGCAGATATTACTCTGCACAGCCTATGGTCCCATTCACTCGGGAATACCCTAACGCAGCTCCTAGAAGAAACGTGTTTCTGACTCGCTGCATCTCAACATAGATTCAACTATCTTAGGTGAACGAACGCACAGCAGAGCAGTTTCAAGGAAACGATTCTCCTGAGTTTTAGACGAAGTTTCCTGCTGTTTAGTACGGATGCCGGCATTGAGCTGGAATTACCGGTTTTGGGATTCTGCACAGAAAGGGTTTGTAAACCGCTGAATCCACATGTGAGTTTAACTCTGTCAGTTGAATGCACACATTGACAACCATTCAGCTAGATACCACCCTTTTGGTTGTAGGAGCAGATATTTCTCTGTACAGCCTATGGTCCCATTCACTCGGGAATATCCCAACGCACCTCCTAGAAGAAACGTGTTTCTGACTCGCTGAATCTCAACATAGATTCAACTCTCTTAGGTGATCGAACGCACAGCAGAGCAGTTTCAAGGAAACGTTGCTCCTGAGTTTTAGACGAAGTTTCCTGCTCTTTAGTACGTATGCCGGCATTGGGCTGGAAATACCGGTTTTGGGATTCTGCACAGAAAGTGTTTGCAAACCGCTGAATCCCCATGTGAGTTTAACTCTGTCAGTTGAATGCACACATTGACAACCATTCAGTTAGATAGCTCCGTTTTGGTTTTAGAAGCAGATATTTCTCTGTACAGCCTATGGTCCCATTCACTCGGGAATATCCCAACGCAGCTCCTAGAAGAAACGTGTTTCTGACTCGCTGAATCTCAACATAGATTCAACTCTCTTAGGTGAACGAACGCACAGCAGAGCAGTTTCAAGGAAACGTTTCTCCTGAGTTTTAGACGAAGTTTCCTGCTGTTTAGTACGGATGCCGGCATTGGGCTGGAAATAGCGGTTTTGGGATTCTGCACAGAAAGGGTTTGCAAACCGCTGAATCCACACGTGAGTTTAACTCTGTCAGTTGAATGCACACATTGACAACCATTCAGTTAGATAGCTCCGTTTTGGTTTTAGAAGCAGATATTTCTCTGTACAGCCTATGGTCCCATTCACTCGGGAATATCCCAACGCAGCTCCTAGAAGAAACGTGTTTCTGACTCGCTGAATCTCAACATAGATTCAACTCTCTTAGGTGAACGAACGCACAGCAGAGCAGTTTCAAGGAAACGTTTCTCCTGAGTTTTAGACGAAGTTTCCTGCTGTTTAGTACGTATGCCGGCATTGGGCTGGAAATACCGGTTTTGGGATTCTGCACAGAAAGGGTTTGCAAACCGCTGAATCCACACGTGAGTTTAACTCTGTCAGTTGAATGCACACATTGACAACCATTCAGTTTGATAGCACACTTTTGGTTTAGAAACACATATTTCTCTGTACAGCCTATGGTCCCATTCACTCGGGAATATCCCAACGCAGCTCCTAGAAAAAACGTGTTTCTGACTCGCTGAATCTCAACATAGATTCAACTCTCTTGGCTGAACGAACGCACAGCAGAGCAGTTTCAAGGAAACGTTTCTCCTGAGTCTTAGACGAAGTTTCCTGCTGTTTAATACGTATGCCGGCATTGGGCTGGAAATACCGGTTTTGGGATTCTGCACAGAAAGGGTTTGCAAACCGCTGAATCCACACGTGAGTTTAACTCTGTCAGTTGAATGCACACATTGACAAACATTCAGTTAGATAGCTCCGTTTTGGTTTTAGAAGCAGATATTTCTCTGTACAGCCTATGGTCCCATTCACTCGGGAATATCCCAACGCAGCTCCTAGAAGAAACGTGTTTCTGACTCGCTGAATCTCAACATAGATTCAACTCTCTTAGGTGAACGAACGCACAGCAGAGCAGTTTCAAGGAAACGTTTCTCCTGAGTTTTAGACGAAGTTTCCTGCTGCTTAGTACGGATGCCGGCATTGGGCTGGAAATAGCGGTTTTGGGATTCTGCACAGAAAGGGTTTGTAAACCGCTGAATCCACATGTGAGTTTAACTCTGTCAGTTGAATGCACACATTGACAACCATTCAGTTAGATACCACCCTTTTGGTTGTAGGAGCAGATATTTCTCTGTACAGCCTATAGTCCCATTCACTCGGGAATATCCCAACGCACCTCCTAGAAGAAACGTGTTTCTGACTCGCTGAATCTCAACATAGATTCAACTCTCTTAGGTGATCGAACGCACAGCAGAGCAGTTTCAAGGAAACGTTGCTCCTGAGTTTTAGACGAAGTTTCCTGCTCTTTAGTACGTATGCCGGCATTGGGCTGGAAATACCGGTTTTGGGATTCTGCACAGAAAGTGTTTGCAAACCGCTGAATCCCCATGTGAGTTTAACTCTGTCAGTTGAATGCACACATTGACAACCATTCAGTTAGATAGCTCCGTTTTGGTTTTAGAAGCAGATATTTCTCTGTACAGCCTATGGTCCCATTCACTCGGGAATATCCCAACGCAGCTCCTAGAAGAAACGTGTTTCTGACTCGCTGAATCTCAACATAGATTCAACTCTCTTAGGTGAACGAACGCACAGCAGAGCAGTTTCAAGGAAACGTTTCTCCTGAGTTTTAGACGAAGTTTCCTGCTGTTTAGTACGGATGCCGGCATTGGGCTGGAAATAGCGGTTTTGGGATTCTGCACAGAAAGGGTTTGCAAACCGCTGAATCCACACGTGAGTTTAACTCTGTCAGTTGAATGCACACATTGACAACCATTCAGTTTGATAGCACACTTTTGCTTTTAGAAGCAGATATTTCTCTGTACAGCCTATGGTCCCATTCAGTCGGGAATATCCCAACGCAGCTCCTAGAAGAAACGTGTTTCTGACTCGCTGAATCTCAACATAGATTCAACTCTCTTAGGTGAACGAACGCACAGCAGAGCAGTTTCAAGGAAACGTTTCTCCTGAGTTTTAGACGAAGTTTCCTGCTGTTTAGTACGTATGCCGGCATTGGGCTGGAAATACCGGTTTTGGGATTCTGCACAGAAAGGGTTTGCAAACCGCTGAATCCACACGTGAGTTTAACTCTGTCAGTTGAATGCACACATTGACAACCATTCAGTTTGATAGCACACTTTTGGTTTAGAAACACATATTTCTCTGTACAGCCTATGGTCCCATTCACTCGGGAATATCCCAACGCAGCTCCTAGAAAAAACGTGTTTCTGACTCGCTGAATCTCAACATAGATTCAACTCTCTTAGGTGAACGAACGCACAGCAGAGCAGTTTCAAGGAAACGTTTCTCCTGAGTCTTAGACGAAGTTTCCTGCTGTTTAATACGTATGCCGGCATTGGGCTGGAAATACCGGTTTTGGGATTCTGCACAGAAAGGGTTTGCAAACCGCTGAATCCACACGTGAGTTTAACTCTGTCAGTTGAATGCACACATTGACAAACATTCAGTTAGATAGCTCCGTTTTGGTTTTAGAAGCAGATATTTCTCTGTACAGCCTATGGTCCCATTCACTCGGGAATATCCCAACGCAGCTCCTAGAAGAAACGTGTTTCTGACTCGCTGAATCTCAACATAGATTCAAGTCTCTTAGGTGAACGAACGCACAGCAGAGCAGTTTCAAGGAAACGTTTCTCCTGAGTTTTAGACGAAGTTTCCTGCTGCTTAGTACGGATGCCGGCATTGGGCTGGAAATAGCGGTTTTGGGATTCTGCACAGAAAGGGTTTGTAAACCGCTGAATCCACATGTGAGTTTAACTCTGTCAGTTGAATGCACACATTGACAACCATTCAGTTAGATACCACCCTTTTGGTTGTAGGAGCAGATATTTCTCTGTACAGCCTATAGTCCCATTCACTCGGGAATATCCCAACGCACCTCCTAGAAGAAACGTGTTTCTGACTCGCTGAATCTCAACATAGATTCAACTCTCTTAGGTGATCGAACGCACAGCAGAGCAGTTTCAAGGAAACGTTGCTCCTGAGTTTTAGACGAAGTTTCCTGCTCTTTAGTACGTATGCCGGCATTGGGCTGGAAATACCGGTTTTGGGATTCTGCACAGAAAGTGTTTGCAAACCGCTGAATCCCCATGTGAGTTTAACTCTGTCAGTTGAATGCACACATTGACAACCATTCAGTTAGATAGCTCCGTTTTGGTTTTAGAAGCAGATATTTCTCTGTACAGCCTATGGTCCCATTCACTCGGGAATATCCCAACGCAGCTCCTAGAAAAAGCGTGTTTCTGACTCGCTGAATCTCAACATAGATTCAACTCTCTTAGGTGAACGAACGCACAGCAGAGCAGTTTCAAGGAAACGTTTCTCTTGAGTTTTAGACGAAGTTTCCTGCTGCTTAGTACGGATGCCGGCATTGGGCTGGAAATAGCGGTTTTGGGATTCTGCACAGAAAGGTTTTGCAAACCGCTGAATCCACACTTGAGTTTAACTCTGTCAGTTGAATGCACACATTGACAACCATTCAGTTTGATAGCACACTTTTGGTTTTAGAAGCAGATATTTCTCTGTACAGCCTATGGTCCCAATCACTCGGGAATATCCCAACGCAGCTCCAAGAAGAAACGTGTTTCTGACTCGCTGAATCTCAACATAGATTCAACTCTCTTAGGTGAACGAACGCACAGCAGAGCAGTTTCAAGGAAACGTTTCTCCTGAGTTTTAGACGAAGTTTCCTGCTGTTTAGTACGTATGCCGGCATTGGGCTGGAAATACCGGTTTTGGGATTCTGCACAGAAAGGGTTTGCAAGCCGCTGAATCCACACGTGAGTTTAACTCTGTCAGTTGAATGTACACATTGACAACCATTCAGTTTGATAGCACACTTTTGGTTTAGAAGCAGATATTTTTCTGTACAGCCTATGGTCCCATTCACTCGGGAATATCCCAACGCAGCTCCTAGAAGAAACGTGTTTCTGACTCGCTGAATCTCAACATAGATTCAACTCTCTTAGTTGAACGAACGCACAGCAGAGCAGTTTCAAGGAAACGTTTCTCCTGAGTCTTAGACGAAGTTTCCTGCTGTTTAGTACGTATGCCGGCATTGGGCTGGAAATACCGGTTTTGGGATTCTGCACAGAAAGGGTTTGCAAACCGCTGAATCCACACGTGAGTTTAACTCTGTCAGTTGAATGCACACATTGACAACCATTCAGTTACATAGCTCCGTTTTGGTTTTAGAAGCAGATATTACTCTGCGCAGCCTATGGTCCCATTCACTCGGGAATATCCTAACGCAGCTCCTAGAAGAAACGTGTTTCTGACTCGCTGAATCTCAACATAGATTCAACTCTCTTGGCTGAACGAACGCACAGCAGAGCAGTTTCAAGGAAACGTTTCTCCTGAGTTTTAGACGAAGTTTCCTGCTGTTTAGTACGGATGTCGGCATTGGGCTGGACATACCGGTTTTGGGATTCTGCACAGAAATGGTTTGCAAACCGCTGAATCCACACGTGAGTTTAACTCTCTCAGTTGAATGCACACATTGACAACCATTCAGTTAGATAGCTCCGTTTTGGTTTCAGAAGCAGATATTTCTCTGTACAGCCTATGGTCCCATTCACTCGGGAATATCCCAACGCAGCTCCTAGCATAAACGTGTTTCTGACTCGCTGAATCTCAACATAGTTTCAACTCTCTTAGGTGAACGAACGCACAGCAGAGCAGTTTCAAGGAAACGTTTCTCCTGAGTCTTAGACGAAGTTTCCTGCTGTTTAGTACGTATGCCGGCATTGGGCTGGAAATACCGGTTTTGGGATTCTGCACAGAAAGGGTTTGCAAACCGCTGAATCCACACGTGAGTTTAACTCTGTCAGTTGAATGCACACATTGACAACCATTCAGTTTGATAGCACACTTTTGGTTTCAGAAGCAGATATTTCTCTGTACAGCCTATGGTCCCATTCACTCGGGAATATCCCAACGCAGCTCCTAGAAAAAACGTGTTTCTGACTCGCTGAATCTCAACATAGATTCAACTCTCTTAGTTGAACGAACGCACAGCAGAGCAGTTTCAAGGAAACGTTTCTCCTGAGTTTTAGACGAAGTTTCCTGCTGTTTAGTACGTATGCCGGCATTGGGCTGGAAATACCGGTTTTGGGATTCTGCACAGAAAGGGTTTGCAAACCGCTGAATCCACACGTGAGTTTAACTCTGTCAGTTGAATGCACACATTGACAACCATTCAGTTTGATAGCACACTTTTGGTTTTAGAAGCAGATATTTCTCTGTACAGCCTATGGTCCCATTCACTCGGGAATATCCCAACGCAGCTCCTAGAAGAAACGTGTTTCTGACTCGCTGAATCTCAACATAGATTCAACTCTCTTAGGTGAACGAACGCACAGCAGAGCAGTTTCAAGGAAACGTTTCTCCTGAGTTTTAGACGAAGTTTCCTGCTGTTTAGTACGTATGCCGGCATTGGGCTGGAAATACCGGTTTTGGTATTCTGCACAGAAAGGGTTTGCAAACCGCTGAATCCACACGTGAGTTTAACTCTGTCAGTTGAATGCACACATTGACAACCATTCAGTTTGATAGCACACTTTTGGTTTTAGAAGCAGATATTTCTCTGTACAGCCTATGGTCCCATTCACTCGGGAATATCCCAACGCAGCTCCTAGAAAAAACGTGTTTCTGACTCGCTGAATCTCAACATAGATTCAACTCTCTTAGGTGAACGAACGCACAGCAGAGCAGTTTCAAGGAAACGTTTCTCCTGAGTTTTAGACGATGTTTCCTGCTGTTTAGTACGTATGCCGGCATTGGGCTGGAAATACCGGTTTTGGGATTCTGCACAGAAAGGGTTTGCAAACCGCTGAATCCACACGTGAGTTTAACTCTGTCAGTTGAATGCACACATTGACAACCATTCAGTTTGATAGCACACTTTTGGTTTAGAAGCAGATATTTCTCTGTACAGCCTATGGTTCCATTCACTCGGGAATATCCCAACGCAGCTCCTAGAAGAAACGTGTTTCTGACTCGCTGATTCTCAACATAGATTCAACTCTCTTAGGTGAACGAACGCACAGCAGAGCAGTTTCAAGGAAACGTTTCTCCTGAGTCTTAGACGAAGTTACCTGCTGTTTAGTACGTATGCCGGCATTGGGCTGGAAATACCGATTTTGGGATTCTGCACAGAAATGGTTTGCAAACCGCTGAATCCACACGTGAGTTTAACTCTGTCAGTTGAATGCACACATTGACAACCATTCAGTTAGATAGCTCCGTTTTGGTTTTAGAAGCAGATATTTCTCTGTACAGCCTATGGTCCCATTCACTCGGGAATATCCCAACGCAGCTCCTAGAAGAAACGTGTTTCTGACTCGCTGAATCTCAACATAGATTCAACTCTCTTAGGTGAATGAACGCACAGCAGAGCAGTTTCAAGGAAACGTTGCTCCTGAGTTTTAGACGAAGTTTCAAGCTCTTTAGTACGTATGCCGGCAGTGGGCTGGAAATACCGGTTTTGGGATTCTGCACAGAAAGGGTTTGCAAACCGCTGAATCCACACGTGAGTTTAACTCTGTCAGTTGAATGCACACATTGACAACCATTCAGTTACATAGCTCCGTTTTGGTTTCAGAAGCAGATATTTCTCTGTACAGCCTATGGTCCCATTCACTCGGGAATATC
This sequence comes from Aotus nancymaae, assembly GCF_030222135.1. NCBI lineage: Eukaryota > Metazoa > Chordata > Mammalia > Primates > Aotidae > Aotus > Aotus nancymaae. The sequence continues at coordinate 770,240 of NW_026988464.1, forward strand.
CCAACGCAGCTCCTAGCATAAACGTGTTTCTGACTCGCTGAATCTGAACATAGTTTCAACTCCCTTAGGTGAACGAACGCACAGCAGAGCAGTTTCAAGGAAACGTTTCTCCTGAGATTTAGACGAAGTTTCCTGCTGTTTAGTACGTATGCCGGCATTGGGCTGGAAATAGCGGTTTTGGTATTCTGCACAGAAAGGGTTTGCAAACCGCTGAATCCACACGTGAGTTTAATTCTGTCAGTTGAATGCACACATTGACAACCATTCAGTTTGATAGCACACTTTTGGTTTTAGAAGCAGATATTTCTCTGTACAGCCTATGGTCCCATTCACTCGGGAATATCCCAAAGCAGCTCCTAGAAGAAACGTGTTTCTGACTCGCTGAATCTCAACATAGATTCAACTCTCTTAGGTGAACGAACGCACAGCAGAGCAGTTTCAAGGAAACGTTTCTCCTGAGTTTTAGACGAAGTTTCCTGCTGCTTAGTACGGATGCCGGCATTGGGCTGGAAATAGCGGTTTTGGGATTCTGCACAGAAAGGGTTTGCAAACCGCTGAATCCACACGTGAGTTTAACTCTGTCAGTTGAATGCACACATTGACAACCATTCAGTTTGATAGCACACTTTTGGTTTTAGAAGCAGATATTTCTCTGTACAGCCTATGGTCCCATTCACTCGGGAATATCCCAACGCAGCTCCTAGAAGAAACGTGTTTCTGACTCGCTGAATCTCAACATAGTTTCAATTCTCTTAGGTGAACGAACGCACAGCAGAGCAGTTTCAAGGAAACGTTGCTCCTGAGTTTTAGACGAAGTTTCCTGCTCTTTAGTACGTATGCCGGCATTGGGCTGGAAATACCGGTTTTGGGATTCTGCACAGAAAGGGTTTGCAAACCGCTGAATCCACATGTGAGTTTAACTCTGTCAGTTGAATGCACACATTGACAACCATTCAGTTAGATAGCTCCGTTTTGGTTTTAGAAGCAGATATTTCTCTGTACAGCCTATAGTCCCATTCACTCGGGAATATCCCAACGCAGCTCCTAGAAGAAACGTGTTTCTGACTCGCTGAATCTCAACATAGATTCAACTCTCTTAGGTGAACGAACGCACAGCAGAGCAGTTTCAAGGAAACGTTGCTCCTGAGTTTTAGACGAAGTTTCCTGCTGTTTAGTACGTATGCCGGCATTGGGCTGGAAATACCGGTTTTGGGATTCTGCACAGAAAGGGTTTGCAAACCGCTGAATCCACACGTGAGTTTAACTCTGTCAGTTGAATGCACACATTGACAACCATTCAGTTTGATAGCACACTTTTGGTTTTAGAAGCAGATATTTCTCTGTACAGCCTATGGTCCCATTCACTCGGGAATATCCCAACGCAGCTCCTAGAAGAAACGTGTTTCTGACTCGCTGAATCTCAACATAGATTCAACTCTCTTAGGTGAACGAACGCACAGCAGAGCAGTTTCAAGGAAACGTTTCTCCTGAGTTTTAGACGAAGTTCCCTGCTGTTTAGTACGTATGCCGGCATTGGGCTGGAAATACCGGTTTTGGTATTCTGCACAGAAAGGGTTTTCAAACCGCTGAATCCACACGTGAGTTTAACTCTGTCAGTTGAATGCACACATTGACAACCATTCAGTTTGATAGCACACTTTTGGTTTTAGAAGCAGATATTTCTCTGTACAGCCTATGGTCCCATTCACTCGGGAATATCCCAACGCAGCTCCTAGAAAAAACGTGTTTCTGACTCGCTGAATCTCAACATAGATTCAACTCTCTTAGGTGAACGAACGCACAGCAGAGCAGTTTCAAGGAAACGTTTCTCCTGAGTTTTAGACGATGTTTCCTGCTGTTTAGTACGTATGCCGGCATTGGGCTGGAAATACCGGTTTTGGGATTCTGCACAGAAAGGGTTTGCAAACCGCTGAATCCACACGTGAGTTTAACTCTGTCAGTTGAATGCACACATTGACAACCATTCAGTTTGATAGCACACTTTTGGTTTAGAAGCAGATATTTCTCTGTACAGCCTATGGTCCCATTCACTCGGGAATATCCCAACGCAGCTCCTAGAAGAAACGTGTTTCTGACTCGCTGAATCTCAACATAGATTCAACTCTCTTAGGTGAACGAACGCACAGCAGAGCAGTTTCAAGGAAACGTTTCTCCTGAGTCTTAGACGAAGTTTCCTGCTGTTTAGAACGTATGCCGGCATTGGGCTGGAAATACCGATTTTGGGATTCTGCACAGAAATGGTTTGCAAACCGCTGAATCCACACGTGAGTTTAACTCTGTCAGTTGAATGCACACATTGACAACCATTAAGTTAGATAGCTCCGTTTTGGTTTTAGAAGCAGATATTTCTCTGTACAGCCTATGGTCCCATTCACTCGGGAATATCCCAACGCAGCTCCTAGAAGAAACGTGTTTCTGACTCGCTGAATCTCAACATAGATTCAACTCTCTTAGGTGAATGAACGCACAGCAGAGCAGTTTCAAGGAAACGTTGCTCCTGAGTTTTAGACGAAGTTTCAAGCTCTTTAGTACGTATGCCGGCATTGTGCTGGAAATACCGGTTTTGGGATTCTGCACAGAAAGGGTTTGCAAACCGCTGAATCCACACGTGAGTTTAACTCTGTCAGTTGAATGCACACATTGACAACCATTCAGTTACATAGCTCCGTTTTGGTTTCAGAAGCAGATATTTCTCTGTACAGCCTATGGTCCCATTCACTCGGGAATATCCCAACGCAGCTCCTAGCATAAACGTGTTTCTGACTCGCTGAATCTGAACATAGTTTCAACTCCCTTAGGTGAACGAACGCACAGCAGAGCAGTTTCAAGGAAACGTTTCTCCTGAGTTTTAGACGAAGTTTCCTGCTGTTTAGTACGTATGCCGGCATTGGGCTGGAAATAGCGGTTTTGGTATTCTGCACAGAAAGGGTTTGCAAACCGCTGAATCCACACGTGAGTTTAACTCTGTCAGTTGAATGCACACATTGACAACCATTCAGTTTGATAGCACACTTTTGGTTTTAGAAGCAGATATTTCTCTGTACAGCCTATGGTCCCATTCACTCGGGAATATCCCAAAGCAGCTCCTAGAAGAAACGTGTTTCTGACTCGCTGAATCTCAACATAGATTCAACTCTCTTAGGTGAACGAACGCATAGCAGAGCAGTTTCAAGGAAACGTTTCTCCTGAGTTTTAGACGAAGTTTCCTGCTGCTTAGTACGGATGCCGGCATTGGGCTGGAAATAGCGGTTTTGGGATTCTGCACAGAAAGGGTTTGCAAACCGCTGAATCCACACGTGAGTTTAACTCTGTCAGTTGAATGCACACATTGACAACCATTCAGTTTGATAGCACACTTTTGGTTTTAGAAGCAGATATTTCTCTGTACAGCCTATGGTCCCATTCACTCGGGAATATCCCAACGCAGCTCCTAGAAGAAACGTGTTTCTGACTCGCTGAATCTCAACATAGTTTCAATTCTCTTAGGTGAACGAACGCACAGCAGAGCAGTTTCAAGGAAACGTTGCTCCTGAGTTTTAGACGAAGTTTCCTGCTGTTTAGTACGTATGCCGGCATTGGGCTGGAAATACCGGTTTTGGGATTCTGCACAGAAAGGGTTTGCAAACCGCTGAATCCACATGTGAGTTTAACTCTGTCAGTTGAATGCACACATTGACAACCATTCAGTTAGATAGCTCCGTTTTGGTTTTAGAAGCAGATATTTCTCTGTACAGCCTATAGTCCCATTCACTCGGGAATATCCCAACGCAGCTCCTAGAAGAAACGTGTTTCTGACTCGCTGAATCTCAACATAGATTCAACTCTCTTAGGTGAACGAACGCACAGCAGAGCAGTTTCAAGGAAACGTTGCTCCTGAGTTTTAGACGAAGTTTCCTGCTCTTTAGTACGTATGCCGGCATTGGGCTGGAAATACCGGTTTTGGGATTCTGCACAGAAAGGGTTTGCAAACCGCTGAATCCACACGTGAGTTTAACTCTGTCAGTTGAATGCACACATTGACAACCATTCAGTTATATAGCTCCGTTTTGGTTTTAGAAGCAGATATTACTCTGCGCAGCCTATGGTCCCATTCACTCGGGAATATCCTAACGCAGCTCCTAGAAGAAACGTGTTTCTGACTCGCTGAATCTCAACATAGATTCAACTCTCTTAGGTGAACGAACGCACAGCAGAGCAGTTTCAAGGAAACGTTTCTCCTGAGTTTTAGACGAAGTTTCCTGCTGTTTAGTACGGATGTCGGCATTGGGCTGGACATACCGGTTTTGGGATTCTGCACAGAAATGGTTTGCAAACCGCTGAATCCACACGTGAGTTTAACTCTCTCAGTTGAATGCACACATTGACAACCATTCAGTTAGATAGCTCCGTTTTGGTTTCAGAAGCAGATATTTCTCTGTACAGCCTATGGTCCCATTCACTCGGGAATATCCCAACGCAGCTCCTAGCATAAACGTGTTTCTGACTCGCTGAATCTCAACATAGTTTCAACTCTCTTAGGTGAACGAACGCACAGCAGAGCAGTTTCAAGGAAACATTTCTCCTGAGTTTTAGACGAAGTTTCCTGCTGTTTAGTATGGATGCGGGCATTGAGCTGGAATTACCGGATTTGGGATTCTGCACAGAAAGAGTTTGTAAACCGCTGAATCCAAACGTGAGTTTAACTCTGTCAGTTGAATGCACACATTGACAACCATTCAGTTAGATAGCTCCGTTTTGGTTTTAGAAGCAGATATTTCTCTGTACAGCCTATGGTCCCATTCACTCGGGAATATCCCAACGCAGCTCCTAGAAGAAACGTGTTTCTGACTCGCTGAATCTCAACATAGATTCAACTCTCTTAGGTGAACGAACGCACAGCAGAGCAGTTTCAAGGAAACGTTTCTCCTGAGTTTTAGACGAAGTTTCCTGCTGTTTAGTACGTATGCCGGCATTGGGCTGGAAATACCGGTTTTGGGATTCTGCACAGAAAGGGTTTGCAAACCGCTGAATCCACACGTGAGTTTAACTCTGTCAGTTGAATGCACACATTGACAAACATTCAGTTAGATAGCTCCGTTTTGGTTTTAGAAGCAGATATTTCTCTGTACAGCCTATGGTCCCATTCACTCGGGAATATCCCAACGCAGCTCCTAGAAGAAACGTGTTTCTGACTCGCTGAATCTCAACATAGATTCAACTCTCTTAGGTGAACGAACGCACAGCAGAGCACTTTCAAGGAAACGTTGCTCCTGAGTTTTAGACGAAGTTTCCTGCTCTTTAGTACGTATGCCGGCATTGGGCTGGAAATACCGGTTTTGGGATTCTGCACAGAAAGGGTTTGCAAACCGCTGAATCCACACGTGAGTTTAACTCTGTCAGTTGAATGCACACATTGACAACCATTCAGTTAGATAGCTCCGTTTTGGTTTTAGAAGCAGATATTACTCTGCACAGCCTATGGTCCCATTCACTCGGGAATACCCTAACGCAGCTCCTAGAAGAAACGTGTTTCTGACTCGCTGCATCTCAACATAGATTCAACTATCTTAGGTGAACGAACGCACAGCAGAGCAGTTTCAAGGAAACGATTCTCCTGAGTTTTAGACGAAGTTTCCTGCTGTTTAGTACGGATGCCGGCATTGGACTGGACATACCGGTTTTGGGATTCTGCACAGAAAGGGTTTGCAAACCGCTGAATCCACACGTGAGTTTATCTCTGTCAGTTGAATGCACACATTGACAACCATTCAGTTAGATAGCTCCGTTTTGGTTTCAGAAGCAGATATTTCTCTGTACAGCCTATGGTCCCATTCACTCGGGAATATGCCAACGCAGCTCCTAACATAAACGTGTTTCTGACTCGCTAAATCTCAACATAGTTTCAACTCTCTTAGGTGAACGAACGCACAGCAGAGCAGTTTCAAGGAAACGTTTAACCTGAGTTTTAGACGAAGTTTCCTGCTGTTTAGTACGGATGCCGGCATTGAGCTGGAATTACCGGTTTTGGGATTCTGCACAGAAAGGGTTTGTAAACCGCTGAATCCACATGTGAGTTTAACTCTGTCAGTTGAATGCACACATTGACAACCATTCAGCTAGATACCACCCTTTTGGTTGTAGGAGCAGATATTTCTCTGTACAGCCTATGGTCCCATTCACTCGGGAATATCCCAACGCACCTCCTAGAAGAAACGTGTTTCTGACTCGCTGAATCTCAACATAGATTCAACTCTCTTAGGTGATCGAACGCACAGCAGAGCAGTTTCAAGGAAACGTTGCTCCTGAGTTTTAGACGAAGTTTCCTGCTCTTTAGTACGTATGCCGGCATTGGGCTGGAAATACCGGTTTTGGGATTCTGCACAGAAAGTGTTTGCAAACCGCTGAATCCCCATGTGAGTTTAACTCTGTCAGTTGAATGCACACATTGACAACCATTCAGTTAGATAGCTCCGTTTTGGTTTTAGAAGCAGATATTTCTCTGTACAGCCTATGGTCCCATTCACTCGGGAATATCCCAACGCAGCTCCTAGAAGAAACGTGTTTCTGACTCGCTGAATCTCAACATAGATTCAACTCTCTTAGGTGAACGAACGCACAGCAGAGCAGTTTCAAGGAAACGTTTCTCCTGAGTTTTAGACGAAGTTTCCTGCTGTTTAGTACGGATGCCGGCATTGGGCTGCAAATAGCGGTTTTGGGATTCTGCACAGAAAGGGTTTGCAAACCGCTGAATCCACACGTGAGTTTAACTCTGTCAGTTGAATGCACACATTGACAACCATTCAGTTAGATAGCTCCGTTTTGGTTTTAGAAGCAGATATTTCTCTGTACAGCCTATGGTCCCATTCACTCGGGAATATCCCAACGCAGCTCCTAGAAGAAACGTGTTTCTGACTCGCTGAATCTCAACATAGATTCAACTCTCTTAGGTGAACGAACGCACAGCAGAGCAGTTTCAAGGAAACGTTTCTCCTGAGTTTTAGACGAAGTTTCCTGCTGTTTAGTACGTATGCCGGCATTGGGCTGGAAATACCGGTTTTGGGATTCTGCACAGAAAGGGTTTGCAAACCGCTGAATCCACACGAGAGTTTAACTCTGTCAGTTGAATGCACACATTGACAACCATTCAGTTTGATAGCACACTTTTGGTTTAGAAACACATATTTCTCTGTACAGCCTATGGTCCCATTCACTCGGGAATATCCCAACGCAGCTCCTAGAAAAAACGTGTTTCTGACTCGCTGAATCTCAACATAGATTCAACTCTCTTGGCTGAACGAACGCACAGCAGAGCAGTTTCAAGGAAACGTTTCTCCTGAGTCTTAGACGAAGTTTCCTGCTGTTTAATACGTATGCCGGCATTGGGCTGGAAATACCGGTTTTGGGATTCTGCACAGAAAGGGTTTGCAAACCGCTGAATCCACACGTGAGTTTAACTCTGTCAGTTGAATGCACACATTGACAAACATTCAGTTAGATAGCTCCGTTTTGGTTTTAGAAGCAGATATTTCTCTGTACAGCCTATGGTCCCATTCACTCGGGAATATCCCAACGCAGCTCCTAGAAGAAACGTGTTTCTGACTCGCTGAATCTCAACATAGATTCAACTCTCTTAGGTGAACGAACGCACAGCAGAGCAGTTTCAAGGAAACGTTTCTCCTGAGATTTAGACGAAGTTTCCTGCTGTTTAGTACGTATGCCGGCATTGGGCTGGAAATAGCGGTTTTGGTATTCTGCACAGAAAGGGTTTGCAAACCGCTGAATCCACACGTGAGTTTAATTCTGTCAGTTGAATGCACACATTGACAACCATTCAGTTTGATAGCACACTTTTGGTTTTAGAAGCAGATATTTCTCTGTACAGCCTATGGTCCCATTCACTCGGGAATATCCCAAAGCAGCTCCTAGAAGAAACGTGTTTCTGACTCGCTGAATCTCAACATAGATTCAACTCTCTTAGGTGAACGAACGCACAGCAGAGCAGTTTCAAGGAAACGTTTCTCCTGAGTTTTAGACGAAGTTTCCTGCTGCTTAGTACGGATGCCGGCATTGGGCTGGAAATAGCGGTTTTGGGATTCTGCACAGAAAGGGTTTGCAAACCGCTGAATCCACACGTGAGTTTAACTCTGTCAGTTGAATGCACACATTGACAACCATTCAGTTTGATAGCACACTTTTGGTTTTAGAAGCAGATATTTCTCTGTACAGCCTATGGTCCCATTCACTCGGGAATATCCCAACGCAGCTCCTAGAAGAAACGTGTTTCTGACTCGCTGAATCTCAACATAGTTTCAATTCTCTTAGGTGAACGAACGCACAGCAGAGCAGTTTCAAGGAAACGTTGCTCCTGAGTTTTAGACGAAGTTTCCTGCTCTTTAGTACGTATGCCGGCATTGGGCTGGAAATACCGGTTTTGGGATTCTGCACAGAAAGGGTTTGCAAACCGCTGAATCCACATGTGAGTTTAACTCTGTCAGTTGAATGCACACATTGACAACCATTCAGTTAGATAGCTCCGTTTTGGTTTTAGAAGCAGATATTTCTCTGTACAGCCTATGGTCCCATTCACTCGGGAATATCCCAACGCAGCTCCTAGAAGAAACGTGTTTCTGACTCGCTGAATCTCAACATAGATTCAACTCTCTTAGGTGAACGAACGCACAGCAGAGCAGTTTCAAGGAAACGTTTCTCCTGAGTTTTAGACGAAGTTTCCTGCTGTTTAGTACGGATGCCGGCATTGGGCTGGAAATAGCGGTTTTGGGATTCTGCACAGAAAGGGTTTGCAAACCGCTGAATCCACACGTGAGTTTAACTCTGTCAGTTGAATGCACACATTGACAACCATTCAGTTTGATAGCACACTTTTGCTTTTAGAAGCAGATATTTCTCTGTACAGCCTATGGTCCCATTCAGTCGGGAATATCCCAACGCAGCTCCTAGAAGAAACGTGTTTCTGACTCGCTGAATCTCAACATAGATTCAACTCTCTTAGGTGAACGAACGCACAGCAGAGCAGTTTCAAGGAAACGTTTCTCCTGAGTTTTAGACGAAGTTTCCTGCTGTTTAGTACGTATGCCGGCATTGGGCTGGAAATACCGGTTTTGGGATTCTGCACAGAAAGGGTTTGCAAACCGCTGAATCCAAACGTGAGTTTAACTCTGTCAGTTGAATGCACACATTGACAACCATTCAGTTTGATAGCACACTTTTGGTTTAGAAACACATATTTCTCTGTACAGCCTATGGTCCCATTCACTCGGGAATATCCCAACGCAGCTCCTAGAAAAAACGTGTTTCTGACTCGCTGAATCTCAACATAGATTCAACTCTCTTAGGTGAACGAACGCACAGCAGAGCAGTTTCAAGGAAACGTTTCTCCTGAGTCTTAGACGAAGTTTCCTGCTGTTTAATACGTATGCCGGCATTGGGCTGGAAATACCGGTTTTGGGATTCTGCACAGAAAGGGTTTGCAAACCGCTGAATCCACACGTGAGTTTAACTCTGTCAGTTGAATGCACACATTGACAAACATTCAGTTAGATAGCGCCGTTTTGGTTTTAGAAGCAGATATTTCTCTGTACAGCCTATGGTCCCATTCACTCGGGAATATCCCAACGCAGCTCCTAGAAGAAACGTGTTTCTGACTCGCTGAATCTCAACATAGATTCAACTCTCTTAGGTGAACGAACGCAGAGCAGAGCAGTTTCAAGGAAACGTTTCTCCTGAGTTTTAGACGAAGTTTCCTGCTGCTTAGTACGGATGCCGGCATTGGGCTGGAAATAGCGGTTTTGGGATTCTGCACAGAAAGGGTTTGTAAACCGCTGAATCCACATGTGAGTTTAACTCTGTCAGTTGAATGCACACATTGACAACCATTCAGTTAGATACCACCCTTTTGGTTGTAGGAGCAGATATTTCTCTGTACAGCCTATAGTCCCATTCACTCGGGAATATCCCAACGCACCTCCTAGAAGAAACGTGTTTCTGACTCGCTGAATCTCAACATAGATTCAACTCTCTTAGGTGATCGAACGCACAGCAGAGCAGTTTCAAGGAAACGTTGCTCCTGAGTTTTAGACGAAGTTTCCTGCTCTTTAGTACGTATGCCGGCATTGGGCTGGAAATACCGGTTTTGGGATTCTGCACAGAAAGTGTTTGCAAACCGCTGAATCCCCATGTGAGTTTAACTCTGTCAGTTGAATGCACACATTGACAACCATTCAGTTAGATAGCTCCGTTTTGGTTTTAGAAGCAGATATTTCTCTGTACAGCCTATGGTCCCATTCACTCGGGAATATCCCAACGCAGCTCCTAGAAAAAGCGTGTTTCTGACTCGCTGAATCTCAACATAGATTCAACTCTCTTAGGTGAACGAACGCACAGCAGAGCAGTTTCAAGGAAACGTTTCTCTTGAGTTTTAGACGAAGTTTCCTGCTGCTTAGTACGGATGCCGGCATTGGGCTGGAAATAGCGGTTTTGGGATTCTGCACAGAAAGGTTTTGCAAACCGCTGAATCCACACTTGAGTTTAACTCTGTCAGTTGAATGCACACATTGACAACCATTCAGTTTGATAGCACACTTTTGGTTTTAGAAGCAGATATTTCTCTGTACAGCCTATGGTCCCAATCACTCGGGAATATCCCAACGCAGCTCCTAGAAGAAACGTGTTTCTGACTCGCTGAATCTCAACATAGATTCAACTCTCTTAGGTGAACGAACGCACAGCAGAGCAGTTTCAAGGAAACGTTTCTCCTGAGTTTTAGACGAAGTTTCCTGCTGTTTAGTACGTATGCCGGCATTGGGCTGGAAATACCGGTTTTGGGATTCTGCACAGAAAGGGTTTGCAAGCCGCTGAATCCACACGTGAGTTTAACTCTGTCAGTTGAATGTACACATTGACAACCATTCAGTTTGATAGCACACTTTTGGTTTAGAAGCAGATATTTTTCTGTACAGCCTATGGTCCCATTCACTCGGGAATATCCCAACGCAGCTCCTAGAAGAAACGTGTTTCTGACTCGCTGAATCTCAACATAGATTCAACTCTCTTAGTTGAACGAACGCACAGCAGAGCAGTTTCAAGGAAACGTTTCTCCTGAGTCTTAGACGAAGTTTCCTGCTGTTTAGTACGTATGCCGGCATTGGGCTGGAAATACCGGTTTTGGGATTCTGCACAGAAAGGGTTTGCAAACCGCTGAATCCACACGTGAGTTTAACTCTGTCAGTTGAATGCACACATTGACAACCATTCAGTTACATAGCTCCGTTTTGGTTTTAGAAGCAGATATTACTCTGCGCAGCCTATGGTCCCATTCACTCGGGAATATCCTAACGCAGCTCCTAGAAGAAACGTGTTTCTGACTCGCTGAATCTCAACATAGATTCAACTCTCTTGGCTGAACGAACGCACAGCAGAGCAGTTTCAATGAAACGTTTCTCCTGAGTTTTAGACGAAGTTTCCTGCTGTTTAGTACGGATGTCGGCATTGGGCTGGACATACCGGTTTTGGGATTCTGCACAGAAATGGTTTGCAAACCGCTGAATCCACACGTGAGTTTAACTCTCTCAGTTGAATGCACACATTGACAACCATTCAGTTAGATAGCTCCGTTTTGGTTTCAGAAGCAGATATTTCTCTGTACAGCCTATGGTCCCATTCACTCGGGAATATCCCAACGCAGCTCCTAGCATAAACGTGTTTCTGACTCGCTGAATCTCAACATAGTTTCAACTCTCTTAGGTGAACGAACGCACAGCAGAGCAGTTTCAAGGAAACGTTTCTCCTGAGTCTTAGACGAAGTTTCCTGCTGTTTAGTACGTATGCCGGCATTGGGCTGGAAATACCGGTTTTGGGCTTCTGCACAGAAAGGGTTTGCAAACCGCTGAATCCACACGTGAGTTTAACTCTGTCAGTTGAATGCACACATTGACAACCATTCAGTTTGATAGCACACTTTTGGTTTCAGAAGCAGATATTTCTCTGTACAGCCTATGGTCCCATTCACTCGGGAATATCCCAACGCAGCTCCTAGAAAAAACGTGTTTCTGACTCGCTGAATCTCAACATAGATTCAACTCTCTTAGTTGAACGAACGCACAGCAGAGCAGTTTCAAGGAAACGTTTCTCCTGAGTTTTAGACGAAGTTTCCTGCTGTTTAGTACGTATGCCGGCATTGGGCTGGAAATACCGGTTTTGGGATTCTGCACAGAAAGGGTTTGCAAACCGCTGAATCCACACGTGAGTTTAACTCTGTCAGTTGAATGCACACATTGACAACCATTCAGTTTGATAGCACACTTTTGGTTTTAGAAGCAGATATTTCTCTGTACAGCCTATGGTCCCATTCACTCGGGAATATCCCAACGCAGCTCCTAGAAGAAACGTGTTTCTGACTCGCTGAATCTCAACATAGATTCAACTCTCTTAGGTGAACGAACGCACAGCAGAGCAGTTTCAAGGAAACGTTTCTCCTGAGTTTTAGACGAAGTTTCCTGCTGTTTAGTACGTATGCCGGCATTGGGCTGGAAATACCGGTTTTGGTATTCTGCACAGAAAGGGTTTGCAAACCGCTGAATCCACACGTGAGTTTAACTCTGTCAGTTGAATGCACACATTGACAACCATTCAGTTTGATAGCACACTTTTGGTTTTAGAAGCAGATATTTCTCTGTACAGCCTATGGTCCCATTCACTCGGGAATATCCCAACGCAGCTCCTAGAAAAAACGTGTTTCTGACTCGCTGAATCTCAACATAGATTCAACTCTCTTAGGTGAACGAACGCACAGCAGAGCAGTTTCAAGGAAACGTTTCTCCTGAGTTTTAGACGATGTTTCCTGCTGTTTAGTACGTATGCCGGCATTGGGCTGGAAATACCGGTTTTGGGATTCTGCACAGAAAGGGTTTGCAAACCGCTGAATCCACACGTGAGTTTAACTCTGTCAGTTGAATGCACACATTGACAACCATTCAGTTTGATAGCACACTTTTGGTTTAGAAGCAGATATTTCTCTGTACAGCCTATGGTCCCATTCACTCGGGAATATCCCAACGCAGCTCCTAGAAGAAACGTGTTTCTGACTCGCTGATTCTCAACATAGATTCAACTCTCTTAGGTGAACGAACGCACAGCAGAGCAGTTTCAAGGAAACGTTTCTCCTGAGTCTTAGACGAAGTTTCCTGCTGTTTAGTACGTATGCCGGCATTGGGCTGGAAATACCGATTTTGGGATTCTGCACAGAAATGGTTTGCAAACCGCTGAATCCACACGTGAGTTTAACTCTGTCAGTTGAATGCACACGTTGACAACCATTCAGTTAGATAGCTCCGTTTTGGTTTTAGAAGCAGATATTTCTCTGTACAGCCTATGGTCCCATTCACTCGGGAATATCCCAACGCAGCTCCTAGAAGAAACGTGTTTCTGACTCGCTGAATCTCAACATAGATTCAACTCTCTTAGGTGAATGAACGCACAGCAGAGCAGTTTCAAGGAAACGTTTCTCCTGAGTTTTAGACGAAGTTTCAAGCTCTTTAGTACGTATGCCGGCAGTGGGCTGGAAATACCGGTTTTGGGATTCTGCACAGAAAGGGTTTGCAAACCGCTGAATCCACACGTGAGTTTAACTCTGTCAGTTGAATGCACACATTGACAACCATTCAGTTACATAGCTCCGTTTTGGTTTCAGAAGCAGATATTTCTCTGTACAGCCTATGGTCCCATTCACTCGGGAATATCCCAACGCAGCTCCTAGCATAAACGTGTTTCTGACTCGCTGAATCTGAACATAGTTTCAACTCCCTTAGGTGAACGAACGCACAGCAGAGCAGTTTCAAGGAAACGTTTCTCCTGAGATTTAGACGAAGTTTCCTGCTGTTTAGTACGTATGCCGGCATTGGGCTGGAAATAGCGGTTTTGGTATTCTGCACAGAAAGGGTTTGCAAACCGCTGAATCCACACGTGAGTTTAATTCTGTCAGTTGAATGCACACATTGACAACCATTCAGTTTGATAGCACACTTTTGGTTTTAGAAGCAGATATTTCTCTGTACAGCCTATGGTCCCATTCACTCGGGAATATCCCAAAGCAGCTCCTAGAAGAAACGTGTTTCTGACTCGCTGAATCTCAACATAGATTCAACTCTCTTAGGTGAACGAACGCACAGCAGAGCAGTTTCAAGGAAACGTTTCTCCTGAGTTTTAGACGAAGTTTCCTGCTGCTTAGTACGGATGCCGGCATTGGGCTGGAAATAGCGGTTTTGGGATTCTGCACAGAAAGGGTTTGCAAACCGCTGAATCCACACGTGAGTTTAACTCTGTCAGTTGAATGCACACATTGACAACCATTCAGTTTGATAGCACACTTTTGGTTTTAGAAGCAGATATTTCTCTGTACAGCCTATGGTCCCATTCACTCGGGAATATCCCAACGCAGCTCCTAGAAGAAACGTGTTTCTGACTCGCTGAATCTCAACATAGTTTCAATTCTCTTAGGTGAACGAACGCACAGCAGAGCAGTTTCAAGGAAACGTTGCTCCTGAGTTTTAGACGAAGTTTCCTGCTCTTTAGTACGTATGCCGGCATTGGGCTGCAAATACCGGTTTTGGGATTCTGCACAGAAAGGGTTTGCAAACCGCTGAATCCACATGTGAGTTTAACTCTGTCAGTTGAATGCACACATTGACAACCTTTCAGTTAGATAGCTCCGTTTTGGTTTTAGAAGCAGATATTTCTCTGTACAGCCTATAGTCCCATTCACTCGGGAATATCCCAACGCAGCTCCTAGAAGAAACGTGTTTCTGACTCGCTGAATCTCAACATAGATTCAACTCTCTTAGGTGAACGAACGCACAGCAGAGCAGTTTCAAGGAAACGTTGCTCCTGAGTTTTAGACGAAGTTTCCTGCTGTTTAGTACGTATGCCGGCATTGGGCTGGAAATACCGGTTTTGGGATTCTGCACAGAAAGGGTTTGCAAACCGCTGAATCCACACGTGAGTTTAACTCTGTCAGTTGAATGCACACATTGACAACCATTCAGTTTGATAGCACACTTTTGGTTTTAGAAGCAGATATTTCTCTGTACAGCCTATGGTCCCATTCACTCGGGAATATCCCAACGCAGCTCCTAGAAGAAACGTGTTTCTGACTCGCTGAATCTCAACATAGATTCAACTCTCTTAGGTGAACGAACGCACAGCAGAGCAGTTTCAAGGAAACGTTTCTCCTGAGTTTTAGACGAAGTTCCCTGCTGTTTAGTACGTATGCCGGCATGGGGCTGGAAATACCGGTTTTGGTATTCTGCACAGAAAGGGTTTTCAAACCGCTGAATCCACACGTGAGTTTAACTCTGTCAGTTGAATGCACACATTGACAACCATTCAGTTTGATAGCACACTTTTGGTTTTAGAAGCAGATATTTCTCTGTACAGCCTATGGTCCCATTCACTCGGGAATATCCCAACGCAGCTCCTAGAAAAAACGTGTTTCTGACTCGCTGAATCTCAACATAGATTCAACTCTCTTAGGTGAACGAACGCACAGCAGAGCAGTTTCAAGGAAACGTTTCTCCTGAGTTTTAGACGATGTTTCCTGCTGTTTAGTACGTATGCCGGCATTGGGCTGGAAATACCGGTTTTGGGATTCTGCACAGAAAGGGTTTGCAAACCGCTGAATCCACACGTGAGTTTAACTCTGTCAGTTGAATGCACACATTGACAACCATTCAGTTTGATAGCACACTTTTGGTTTAGAAGCAGATATTTCTCTGTACAGCCTATGGTCCCATTCACTCGGGAATATCCCAACGCAGCTCCTAGAAGAAACGTGTTTCTGACTCGCTGAATCTCAACATAGATTCAACTCTCTTAGGTGAACGAACGCACAGCAGAGCAGTTTCAAGGAAACGTTTCTCCTGAGTCTTAGACGAAGTTTCCTGCTGTTTAGAACGTATGCCGGCATTGGGCTGGAAATACCGATTTTCGGATTCTGCACAGAAATGGTTTGCAAACCGCTGAATCCTCACGTGAGTTTAACTCTGTCAGTTGAATGCACACATTGACAACCATTAAGTTAGATAGCTCCGTTTTGGTTTTAGAAGCAGATATTTCTCTGTACAGCCTATGGTCCCATTCACTCGGGAATATCCCAACGCAGCTCCTAGAAGAAACGTGTTTCTGACTCGCTGAATCTCAACATAGATTCAACTCTCTTAGGTGAATGAACGCACAGCAGAGCAGTTTCAAGGAAACGTTGCTCCTGAGTTTTAGACGAAGTTTCAAGCTCTTTAGTACGTATGCCGGCATTGTGCTGGAAATACCGGTTTTGGGATTCTGCACAGAAAGGGTTTGCAAACCGCTGAATCCACACGTGAGTTTAACTCTGTCAGTTGAATGCACACATTGACAACCATTCAGTTACATAGCTCCGTTTTGGTTTCAGAAGCAGATATTTCTCTGTACAGCCTATGGTCCCATTCACTCGGGAATATCCCAACGCAGCTCCTAGCATAAACGTGTTTCTGACTCGCTGAATCTGAACATAGTTTCAACTCCCTTAGGTGAACGAACGCACAGCAGAGCAGTTTCAAGGAAACGTTTCTCCTGAGTTTTAGACGAAGTTTCCTGCTGTTTAGTACGTATGCCGGCATTGGGCTGGAAATAGCGGTTTTGGTATTCTGCACAGAAAGGGTTTGCAAACCGCTGAATCCACACGTGAGTTTAACTCTGTCAGTTGAATGCACACATTGACAACCATTCAGTTTGATAGCACACTTTTGGTTTTAGAAGCAGATATTTCTCTGTACAGCCTATGGTCCCATTCACTCGGGAATATCCCAAAGCAGCTCCTAGAAGAAACGTGTTTCTGACTCGCTGAATCTCAACATAGATTCAACTCTCTTAGGTGAACGAACGCACAGCAGAGCAGTTTCAAGGAAACGTTTCTCCTGAGTTTTAGACGAAGTTTCCTGCTGCTTAGTACGGATGCCGGCATTGGGCTGGAAATAGCGGTTTTGGGATTCTGCACAGAAAGGGTTTGCAAACCGCTGAATCCACACGTGAGTTTAACTCTGTCAGTTGAATGCACACATTGACAACCATTCAGTTTGATAGCACACTTTTGGTTTTAGAAGCAGATATTTCTCTGTACAGCCTATGGTCCCATTCACTCGGGAATATCCCAACGCAGCTCCTAGAAGAAACGTGTTTCTGACTCGCTGAATCTCAACATAGTTTCAATTCTCTTAGGTGAACGAACGCACAGCAGAGCAGTTTCAAGGAAACGTTGCTCCTGAGTTTTAGACGAAGTTTCCTGCTGTTTAGTACGTATGCCGGCATTGGGCTGGAAATACCGGTTTTGGGATTCTGCACAGAAAGGGTTTGCAAACCGCTGAATCCACATGTGAGTTTAACTCTGTCAGTTGAATGCACACATTGACAACCATTCAGTTAGATAGCTCCGTTTTGGTTTTAGAAGCAGTTATTTCTCTGTACAGCCTATAGTCCCATTCACTCGGGAATATCCCAACGCAGTTCCTAGAAGAAACGTGTTTCTGACTCGCTGAATCTCAACATAGATTCAACTCTCTTAGGTGAACGAACGCACAGCAGAGCAGTTTCAAGGAAACGTTGCTCCTGAGTTTTAGACGAAGTTTCCTGCTCTTTAGTACGTATGCCGGCATTGGGCTGGAAATACCGGTTTTGGGATTCTGCACAGAAAGGGTTTGCAAACCGCTGAATCCACACGTGAGTTTAACTCTGTCAGTTGAATGCACACATTGACAACCATTCAGTTATATAGCTCCGTTTTGGTTTTAGAAGCAGATATTACTCTGCGCAGCCTATGGTCCCATTCACTCGGGAATATCCTAACGCAGCTCCTAGAAGAAACGTGTTTCTGACTCGCTGAATCTCAACATAGATTCAACTCCCTTAGGTGAACGAACGCACAGCAGAGCAGTTTCAAGGAAACGTTTCTCCTGAGTTTTAGACGAAGTTTCCTGCTGTTTAGTACGGATGTCGGCATTGGGCTGGACATACCGGTTTTGGGATTCTGCACAGAAATGGTTTGCAAACCGCTGAATCCACACGTGAGTTTAACTCTCTCAGTTGAATGCACACATTGACAACCATTCAGTTAGATAGCTCCGTTTTGGTTTCAGAAGCAGATATTTCTCTGTACAGCCTATGGTCCCATTCACTCGGGAATATCCCAACGCAGCTCCTAGCATAAACGTGTTTCTGACTCGCTGAATCTCAACATAGTTTCAACTCTCTTAGGTGAACGAACGCACAGCAGAGCAGTTTCAAGGAAACATTTCTCCTGAGTTTTAGACGAAGTTTCCTGCTGTTTAGTATGGATGCGGGCATTGAGCTGGAATTACCGGATTTGGGATTCTGCACAGAAAGAGTTTGTAAACCGCTGAATCCAAACGTGAGTTTAACTCTGTCAGTTGAATGCACACATTGACAACCATTCAGTTAGATAGCTCCGTTTTGGTTTTAGAAGCAGATATTTCTCTGTACAGCCTATGGTCCCATTCACTCGGGAATATCCCAACGCAGCTCCTAGAAGAAACGTGTTTCTGACTCGCTGAATCTCAACATAGATTCAACTATCTTAGGTGAACGAACGCACAGCAGAGCAGTTTCAAGGAAACGTTTCTCCTGAGTTTTAGACGAAGTTTCCTGCTGCTTAGTACGGATGCCGGCATTAGGCTGGAAATAGCGGTTTTGGGATTCTGCACAGAAAGGGTTTGCAAACCGCTGAATCCACACGTGAGTTTAACTCTGTCAGTTGAATGCACACATTGACAACCATTCAGTTTGATAGCACACTTTTGGTTTTAGAAGCAGATATTTCTCTGTACAGCCTATGGTCCCATTCACTCGGGAATATCCCAACGCAGCTCCTAGAAGAAACGTGTTTCTGACTCGCTGAATCTCAACATAGTTTCAATTCTTTTAGGTGAACGAACGCACAGCAGAGCAGTTTCAAGGAAACGTTGCTCCTGAGTTTTAGACGAAGTTTCCTGCTCTTTAGTACGTATGCCGGCATTGGGCTGGAAATACCGGTTTTGGGATTCTGCACAGAAAGGGTTTGCAAACCGCTGAATCCACATGTGAGTTTAACTCTGTCAGTTGAATGCACACATTGACAACCATTCAG
Source organism: Aotus nancymaae (assembly GCF_030222135.1). Classification (NCBI taxonomy): domain Eukaryota; kingdom Metazoa; phylum Chordata; class Mammalia; order Primates; family Aotidae; genus Aotus; species Aotus nancymaae. The sequence continues at coordinate 789,423 of NW_026988464.1, forward strand.
TTAGATAGCTCCGTTTTGGTTTTAGAAACAGATATTTCTCTGTACAGCCTATAGTCCCATTCACTCGGGAATATCCCAACGCAGCTCCTAGAAGAAACGTGTTTCTGACTCGCTGAATCTCAACATAGATTCAACTCTCTTAGGTGAAAGAACGCACAGCAGAGCAGTTTCAAGGAAACGTTGCTCCTGAGTTTTAGACGAAGTTTCCTGCTCTTTAGTACGTATGCCGGCATTGGGCTGGAAATACCGGTTTTGGGATTCTGCACAGAAAGGGTTTGCAAACCGCTGAATCCACACGTGAGTTTAACTCTGTCAGTTGAATGCACACATTGACAACCATTCAGTTAGATAGCTCCGTTTTGGTTTCAGAAGCAGATATTACTCTGCACAGCCTATGGTCCCATTCACTCGGGAATATCCTAACGCAGCTCCTAGAAGAAACGTGTTTCTGACTCGCTGAATCTCAACATAGATTCAACTGTCTTAGGTGAACGAACGCACAGCAGAGCAGTTTCAAGGAAACGATTCTCCTGAGTTTTAGACGAAGTATCCTGCTGTTTAGTACGGATGCCGGCATTGGGCTGGACATACCGGTTTTGGGATTCTGCACAGAAATGGTTTGCAAACCGCTGAATCCACACGTGAGTTTATCTCTGTCAGTTGAATGCACACATTGACAACCATTCAGTTAGATAGCTCCGTTTTGGTTTTAGAAGCAGATATTACTCTGCGCAGCCTATGGTCCCATTCACTCGGGAATATCCTAACGCAGCTCCTAGAAGAAACGTGTTTCTGACTCGCTGAATCTCAACATAGATTCAACTCCCTTAGGTGAACGAACGCACAGCAGAGCAGTTTCAAGGAAACGTTTCTCCTGAGTTTTAGACGAAGTTTCCTGCTGTTTAGTACGGATGTCGGCATTGGGCTGGACATACCGGTTTTGGGATTCTGCACAGAAATGGTTTGCAAACCGCTGAATCCACACGTGAGTTTAACTCTCTCAGTTGAATGCACACATTGACAACCATTCAGTTAGATAGCTCCGTTTTGGTTTCAGAAGCAGATATTTCTCTGTACAGCCTATGGTCCCATTCACTCGGGAATATCCCAACGCAGCTCCTAGCATAAACGTGTTTCTGACTCGCTGAATCTCAACATAGTTTCAACTCTCTTAGGTGAACGAACGCACAGCAGAGCAGTTTCAAGGAAACATTTCTCCTGAGTTTTAGACGAAGTTTCCTGCTGTTTAGTATGGATGCGGGCATTGAGCTGGAATTACCGGATTTGGGATTCTGCACAGAAAGAGTTTGTAAACCGCTGAATCCAAACGTGAGTTTAACTCTGTCAGTTGAATGCACACATTGACAACCATTCAGTTAGATAGCTCCGTTTTGGTTTTAGAAGCAGATATTTCTCTGTACAGCCTATGGTCCCATTCACTCGGGAATATCCCAACGCAGCTCCTAGAAGAAACGTGTTTCTGACTCGCTGAATCTCAACATAGATTCAACTATCTTAGGTGAACGAACGCACAGCAGAGCAGTTTCAAGGAAACGTTTCTCCTGAGTTTTAGACGAAGTTTCCTGCTGCTTAGTACGGATGCCGGCATTAGGCTGGAAATAGCGGTTTTGGGATTCTGCACAGAAAGGGTTTGCAAACCGCTGAATCCACACGTGAGTTTAACTCTGTCAGTTGAATGCACACATTGACAACCATTCAGTTTGATAGCACACTTTTGGTTTTAGAAGCAGATATTTCTCTGTACAGCCTATGGTCCCATTCACTCGGGAATATCCCAACGCAGCTCCTAGAAGAAACGTGTTTCTGACTCGCTGAATCTCAACATAGTTTCAATTCTTTTAGGTGAACGAACGCACAGCAGAGCAGTTTCAAGGAAACGTTGCTCCTGAGTTTTAGACGAAGTTTCCTGCTCTTTAGTACGTATGCCGGCATTGGGCTGGAAATACCGGTTTTGGGATTCTGCACAGAAAGGGTTTGCAAACCGCTGAATCCACATGTGAGTTTAACTCTGTCAGTTGAATGCACACATTGACAACCATTCAGTTAGATAGCTCCGTTTTGGTTTTAGAAACAGATATTTCTCTGTACAGCCTATAGTCCCATTCACTCGGGAATATCCCAACGCAGCTCCTAGAAGAAACGTGTTTCTGACTCGCTGAATCTCAACATAGATTCAACTCTCTTAGGTGAAAGAACGCACAGCAGAGCAGTTTCAAGGAAACGTTGCTCCTGAGTTTTAGAAGAAGTTTCCTGCTCTTTAGTACGTATGCCGGCATTGGGCTGGAAATACCGGTTTTGGGATTCTGCACAGAAAGGGTTTGCAAACCGCTGAATCCACACGTGAGTTTAACTCTGTCAGTTGAATGCACACATTGACAACCATTCAGTTAGATAGCTCCGTTTTGGTTTCAGAAGCAGATATTACTCTGCACAGCCTATGGTCCCATTCACTCGGGAATATCCTAACGCAGCTCCTAGAAGAAACGTGTTTCTGACTCGCTGAATCTCAACATAGATTCAACTGTCTTAGGTGAACGAACGCACAGCAGACCAGTTTCAAGGAAACGATTCTCCTGAGTTTTAGACGAAGTATCCTGCTGTTTAGTACGGATGCCGGCATTGGGCTGGACATACCGGTTTTGGGATTCTGCACAGAAATGGTTTGCAAACCGCTGAATCCACACGTGAGTTTATCTCTGTCAGTTGAATGCACACATTGACAACCATTCAGTTAGATAGCTCCGTTTTGGTTTCAGAAGCAGATATTTCTCTGTACAGCCTATGGTCCCATTCACTCGGGAATATCCCAACGCAGCTCCTAACATAAACGTGTTTCTGACTCGCTAAATCTCAACATAGTTTCAACTCTCTTAGGTGAACGAACGCACAGCAGAGCAGTTTCAAGGAAACGTTTCTCCTGAGTTTTAGACGAAGTTTCCTGCTGTTTAGTACGGATGCCGGCATTGAGCTGGAATTACCGGTTTTGGGATTCTGCACAGAAAGGGTTTGTAAACCGCTGAATGCACATGTGAGTTTAACTCTGTCAGTTGAATGCACACATTGACAACCATTCAGTTAGATACCACCCTTTTGGTTGTAGGAGCAGATATTTCTCTGTACAGCCTATGGTCCCAATCACTCGGGAATATCCCAACGCACCTCCTAGAAGAAACGTGTTTCTGACTCGCTGAATCTCAACATAGATTCAACTCTCTTAGGTGAACGAAAGCACAGCAGAGCAGTTTCAAGGAAACGTTTCTCCTGAGTTTTAGACGAAGTTTCCTGCTGTTTAGTACGTATGCCGGCATTGGGCTGGAAATACCGGTTTTGGGATTCTGCACAGAAAGGGTTTACAAACCGCTGAATCCACACGTGAGTTTAACTCTGTCAGTTGAATGCACACATTGACAACCATTCAGTTTGATAGCACACTTTTGGTTTAGAAGCAGATATTTCTCTGTACAGCCTATGGTCCCATTCACTCGGGAATATCCCAACGCAGCTCCTAGAAGAAACGTGTTTCTGACTCGCTGAATCTCAACATAGATTCAACTCTCTTAGGTGAACGAACGCACAGCAGAGCAGTTTCAAGGAAACGTTTCTCCTGAGTCTTAGACGAAGTTTCCTGCTGTTTAGTACGTATGCCGGCATTGGGCTGGAAATACCGGTTTTGGGATTCTGCACAGAAAGGGTTTGCAAACCGCTGAATCCACACGTGAGTTTAACTCTGTCAGTTGAATGCACACATTGACAACCATTCAGTTTGATAGCACACTTTGGTTTTAGAAGCAGATATTTCTCTGTACAGCCTATGGTCCCATTCACTCCGGAATATCCCAACGCAGCTCCTAGAAGAAACGTGTTTCTGACTCGCTGAATCTCAACATAGATTCAACTCTCTTAGGTGAACGAACGCACAGCAGAGCAGTTTCAAGGAAACGTTTCTCCTGAGTTTTAGACGAAGTTTCCTGCTGTTTAGTACGTATGCCGGCATTGGGCTGGAAATACCGGTTTTGGGATTCTGCACAGAAAGGGTTTGCAAACCGCTGAATCCACACGTGAGTTTAACTCTGTCAGTTGAATGCACACATTGACAACCATTCAGTTAGATACCACCCTTTTGGTTGTAGGAGCAGATATTTCTCTGTACAGCCTATGGTCCCATTCACTCGGGAATATCCCAAAGCAGCTCCTAGAAGAAACGTGTTTCTGACTCGCTGAATCTCAACATAGATTCAACTCTCTTAGGTGAACGAACGCACAGCAGAGCAGTTTCAAGGAAACGTTTCTCCTGAGTTTTAGACGAAGTTTCCTGCTGCTTAGTACGGATGCCGGCATTGGGCTTGAAATAGCGGTTTTGGGATTCTGCACAGAAAGGGTTTGCAAACCGCTGAATCCACACGTGAGTTTAACTCTGTCAGTTGAATGCACACATTGACAACCATTCAGTTTGATAGCACACTTTTGGTTTTAGAAGCAGATATTTCTCTGTACAGCCTATGGTCCCATTCACTCGGGAATATCCCAACGCAGCTCCTAGAAGAAACGTGTTTCTGACTCGCTGAATCTCAACATAGATTCAACTCTCTTAGGTGAACGAACGCACAGCAGAGCAGTTTCAAGGAAACGTTTCTCCTGAGTTTTAGACGAAGTTTCCTGCTGTTTAGTACGTATGCCGGCATTGGGCTGGAAATACCGGTTTTGGGATTCTGCACAGAAAGGGTTTGCAAACCGCTGAATCCACACGAGAGTTTAACTCTGTCAGTTGAATGCACACATTGACAACCATTCAGTTTGATAGCACACTTTTGGTTTAGAAGCAGATATTTCTCTGTACAGCCTATGGTCCCATTCACTCGGGAATATCCCAACGCACCTCCTAGAAGAAACGTGTTTCTGACTCGCTGAATCTCAACATAGATTCAACTCTCTTAGGTGAACGAACGCACAGCAGAGCAGTCTCAAGGAAACGTTTCTCCTGAGTCTTAGACGAAGTTTCCTGCTGTTTAGTACGTATGCCGGCATTGGGCTGGAAATACCGGTTTTGGGATTCTGCACAGAAAGGGTTTGCAAACCGCTGAATCCACACGTGAGTTTAACTCTGTCAGTTGAATGCACACATTGACAAACATTCAGTTAGATAGCTCCGTTTTGGTTTTAGAAGCAGATATTTCTCTGTACAGCCTATGGTCCCATTCACTCGGGAATATCCCAACGCAGCTCCTAGAAGAAACGTGTTTCTGACTCGCTGAATCTCAACATAGATTCAACTCTCTTAGGTGAACGAACGCACAGCAGAGCACTTTCAAGGAAACGTTGCTCCTGAGTTTTAGACGAAGTTTCCTACTGTTTAGTACGTATGCCGGCATTGGGCTGGAAATACCGGTTTTGGGATTCTGCACAGAAAGGGTTTGCAAACCGCTGAATCCACACGTGAGTTTAACTCTGTCAGTTGAATGCACACATTGACAACCATTCAGTTAGATAGCTCCGTTTTGGTTTTAGAAGCAGATATTACTCTGCACAGCCTATGGTCCCATTCACTCGGGAATATCCTAACGCAGCTCCTAGAAGAAACGTGTTTCTGACTCGCTGAATCTCAACATAGATTCAACTATCTTAGGTGAACGAACGCACAGCAGAGCAGTTTCAAGGAAACGATTCTCCTGAGTTTTAGACGAAGTTGCCTGCTGTTTAGTACGGATGCCGGCATTGGGCTGGACATACCGGTTTTGGGATTCTGCACAGAAATGGTTTGCAAACCGCTGAATCCACACGTGAGTTTATCTCTGTCAGTTGAATGCACACATTGACAACCATTCAGTTAGATAGCTCCGTTTTGGTTTCAGAAGCAGATATTTCTCTGTACAGCCTATGGTCCCATTCACTCGGGAATATCCCAACGCAGCTCCTAACATAAACGTGTTTCTGACTCGCTAAATCTCAACATAGTTTCAACTCTCTTAGGTGAACGAACGCACAGCAGAGCAGTTTCAAGGAAACGTTTATCCTGAGTTTTAGACGAAGTTTCCTGCTGTTTAGTACGGATGCCGGCATTGAGCTGGAATTACCGGTTTTGGGATTCTGCACAGAAAGGGTTTGTAAACCGCTGAATCCACATGTGAGTTTCACTCTGTCAGTTGAATGCACACATTGACAACCATTCAGTTAGATACCACCCTTTTGGTTGTAGGAGCAGATATTTCTCTGTACAGCCTATGGTCCCATTCACTCGGGAATATCCCAACGCACCTCCTAGAAGAAACGTGTTTCTGACTCGCTGAATCTCAACATAGATTCAACTCTCTTAGGTGATCGAACGCACAGCAGAGCAGTTTCAAGGAAACGTTGCTCCTGAGTTTTAGACGAAGTTTCCTGCTCTTTAGTACGTATGCCGGCATTGGGCTGGAAATACGGGTTTTGGGATTCTGCACAGAAAGTGTTTGCAAACCGCTGAATCCCCATGTGAGTTTAACTCTGTCAGTTGAATGCACACATTGACAACCATTCAGTTAGATAGCTCCGTTTTGGTTTTAGAAGCAGATATTTCTCTGTACAGCCTATGGTCCCATTCACTCGGGAATATCCCAACGCAGCTCCTAGAAGAAACGTGTTTCTGACTCGCTGAATCTCAACATAGATTCAACTCTCTTAGGTGAACGAACGCACAGCAGAGCAGTTTCAAGGAAACGTTTCTCCTGAGTTTTAGACGAAGTTTCCTGCTGTTTAGTACGTATGCCGGCATTGGGCTGGAAATACCGGTTTTGGGATTCTGCACAGAAAGGGTTTGCAAACCGCTGAATCCACACGTGAGTTTAACTCTGTCAGTTGAATGCACACATTGACAACCATTCAGTTTGATAGCACACTTTTGGTTTTAGAAGCAGATATTTCTCTGTACAGCCTATGGTCCCATTCACTCGGGAATATCCCAACGCAGCTCCTAGAACAAACGTGTTTCTGACTCGCTGAATCTCAACATAGATTCAACTCTCTTAGGTGAACGAACGCACAGCAGAGCAGTTTCAAGGAAACGTTTCTCCTGAGTCTTAGACGAAGTTTCCTGCTGTTTAGTACGTATGCCGGCATTGGGCTGGAAATACCGGTTTTGGGATTCTGCACAGAAAGGGTTTGCAAACCGCTGAATCCACACGTGAGTTTAACTCTGTCAGTTGAATGCACACATTGACAAACATTCAGTTAGATAGCTCCGTTTTGGTTTTAGAAGCAGATATTTCTCTGTACAGCCTATGGTCCCATTCACTCGGGAATATCCCAACGCAGCTCCTAGAAGAAACGTGTTTCTGACTCGCTGAATCTCAACATAGATTCAACTCTCTTAGGTGAACGAACGAACAGCAGAGCAGTTTCAAGGAAACGTTGCTCCTGAGTTTTAGACGAAGTTTCCTGCTCTTTAGTACGTATGCCGGCATTGGGCTGGAAATACCGGTTTTGGGATTCTGCACAGAAAGGGTTTGCAAACCGCTGAATCCACACGTGAGTTTAACTCTGTCAGTTGAATGCACACATTGACAACCATTCAGTTAGATAGCTCCGTTTTGGTTTTAGAAGCAGATATTACTCTGCACAGCCTATGGTCCCATTCACTCGGGAATATCCTAACGCAGCTCCTCGAAGAAACGTGTTTCTGACTCGCTGCATCTCAACATAGATTCAACTATCTTAGGTGAACGAACGCACAGCAGAGCAGTTTCAAGGAAACGATTCTCCTGAGTTTTAGACGAAGTTTCCTGCTGTTTAGTACGGATGCCGGCATTGGGCTGGACATACCGGTTTTGGGATTCTGCACAGAAATGGTTTGCAAACCGCTGAATCCACACGTGAGTTTATCTCTGTCAGTTGAATGCACACATTGACAACCATTCAGTTAGATAGCTCCGTTTTGGTTTTAGAAGCAGATATTTCTCTGTACAGCCTATGGTCCCATTCACTCGGGAATATCCCAACGCAGCTCCTAACATAAACGTGTTTCTGACTCGCTAAATCTCAACATAGTTTCAACTCTCTTAGGTGAACGAACGCACAGCAGAGCAGTTTCAAGGAAACGTTTATCCTGAGTTTTAGACGAAGTTTCCTGCTGTTTAGTACGGATGCCGGCATTGAGCTGGAATTACCGGTTTTGGGATTCTGCACAGAAAGGGTTTGTAAACCGCTGAATCCACATGTGAGTTTAACTCTGTCAGTTGAATGCACACATTGACAACCATTCAGCTAGATACCACCCTTTTGGTTGTAGGAGCAGATATTTCTCTGTACAGCCTATGGTCCCATTCACTCGGGAATATCCCAACGCACCTCCTAGAAGAAACGTGTTTCTGACTCGCTGAATCTCAACATAGATTCAACTCTCTTAGGTGATCGAACGCACAGCAGAGCAGTTTCAAGGAAACGTTTCTCCTGAGTTTTAGACGAAGTTTCCTGCTCTTTAGTACGTATGCCGGCATTGGGCTGGAAATACCGGTTTTGGGATTCTGCACAGAAAGGGTTTGCAAACCGCTGAATCCCCATGTGAGTTTAACTCTGTCAGTTGAATGCACACATTGACAACCATTCAGTTAGATAGCTCCGTTTTGGTTTTAGAAGCAGATATTTCTCTGTACAGCCTATGGTCCCATTCACTCGGGAATATCCCAACGCAGCTCCTAGAAGAAACGTGTTTCTGACTCGCTGAATCTCAACATAGATTCAACTCTCTTAGGTGAACGAACGCACAGCAGAGCAGTTTCAAGGAAACGTTTCTCCTGAGTTTTAGACGAAGTTTCCTGCTGTTTAGTACGGATGCCGGCATTGGGCTGGAAATAGCGGTTTTGGGATTCTGCACAGAAAGGGTTTGCAAACCGCTGAATCCACACGTGAGTTTATCTCTGTCAGTTGAATGCACACATTGACAACCATTCAGTTTGATAGCACACTTTTGCTTTTAGAAGCAGATATTTCTCTGTACAGCCTATGGTCCCATTCACTCGGGAATATCCCAACGCAGCTCCTAGAAGAAACGTGTTTCTGACTCGCTGAATCTCAACATAGATTCAACTCTCTTAGGTGAACGAACGCACAGCAGAGCAGTTTCAAGGAAACGTTTCTCCTGAGTTTTAGACGAAGTTTCCTGCTGTTTAGTACGTATGCCGGCATTGGGCTGGAAATACCGGTTTTGGGATTCTGCACAGAAAGGGTTTGCAAACCGCTGAATCCACACGTGAGTTTAACTCTGTCAGTTGAATGCACACATTGACAACCATTCAGTTTGATAGCACACTTTTGGTTTAGAAACAGATATTTCTCTGTACAGCCTATGGTCCCATTCACTCGGGAATATCCCAACGCAGCTCCTAGAAGAAACGTGTTTCTGACTCGCTGAATCTCAACATAGATTCAACTCTCTTGGCTGAACGAACGCACAGCAGAGCAGTTTCAAGGAAACGTTTCTCCTGAGTCTTAGACGAAGTTTCCTGCTGTTTAGTACGTATGCCGGCATTGGGCTGGAAATACCGGTTTTGGGATTCTGCACAGAAAGGGTTTGCAAACCGCTGAATCCACACGTGAGTTTAACTCTGTCAGTTGAATGCACACATTGACAAACATTCAGTTAGATAGCTCCGTTTTGGTTTTAGAAGCAGATATTTCTCTGTACAGCCTATGGTCCCATTCACTCGGGAATATCCCAACGCAGCTCCTAGAGGAAACGTGTTTCTGACTCGCTGCATCTCAACATAGATTCAACTATCTTAGGTGAACGAACGCACAGCAGAGCAGTTTCAAGGAAACGATTCTCCTGAGTTTTAGACGAAGTTTCCTGCTGTTTAGTACGGATGCCGGCATTGGGCTGGACATACCGGTTTTGGGATTCTGCACAGAAATGGTTTGCAAACCGCTGAATCCACACGTGAGTTTATCTCTGTCAGTTGAATGCACACATTGACAACCATTCAGTTAGATAGCTCCGTTTTGGTTTCAGAAGCAGATATTTCTCTGTACAGCCTATGGTCCCATTCACTCGGGAATATCCCAACGCAGCTCCTAACATAAACGTGTTTCTGACTCGCTAAATCTCAACATAGTTTCAACTCTCTTAGGAGAACGAACGCACAGCAGAGCAGTTTCAAGGAAACGTTTATCCTGAGTTTTAGACGAAGTTTCCTGCTGTTTAGTACGGATGCCGGCATTGAGGTGGAATTACCGGTTTTGGGATTCTGCACAGAAAGGGTTTGTAAACCGCTGAATCCACATATGAGTTTAACTCTGTCAGTTGAATGCACACATTGACAACCATTCAGTTAGATACCACCCTTTTGGTTGTAGGAGCAGATATTTCTCTGTACAGCCTATGGTCCCATTCACTCGGGAATATCCCAACGCACCTCCTAGAAGATACGTGTTTCTGACTCGCTGAATCTCAACATAGATTCAACTCTCTTAGGTGATCGAACGCACAGCAGAGCAGTTTCAAGGAAACGTTGCTCCTGAGTTTTAGACGAAGTTTCCTGCTCTTTAGTACGTATGCCGGCATTGGGCTGGAAATACCGGTTTTGGGATTCTGCACAGAAAGTGTTTGCAAACCGCTGAATCCCCATGTGAGTTTAACTCTGTCAGTTGAATGCACACATTGACAACCATTCAGTTAGATAGCTCCGTTTTGGTTTTAAAAGCAGATATTTCTCTGTACAGCCTATGGTCCCATTCACTCGGGAATATCCCAACGCAGCTCCTAGAAGAAACGTGTTTCTGACTCGCTGAATCTCAACATAGATTCAACTCTCTTAGGTGAACGAACGCACAGCAGAGCAGTTTCAAGTAAACGTTTCTCCTGAGTCTTAGACGAAGTTTCCTGCTGTTTAGTACGGATGCCGGCATTGGGCTGGAAATAGCGGTTTTGGGATTCTGCACAGAAAGGGTTTGCAAACCGCTGAATCCACACGTGAGTTTAACTCTGTCAGTTGAATGCACACATTGACAACCATTCAGTTTGATAGCACACTTTTGCTTTTAGAAGCAGATATTTCTCTGTACAACCTATGGTCCCATTCACTCGGGAATATCCCAACGCAGCTCCTAGAAGAAACGTGTTTCTGACTCGCTGAATCTCAACATAGATTCAACTCTCTTAGGTGAACGAACGCACAGCAGAGCAGTTTCAAGGAAACGTTTCTCCTGAGTTTTAGACGAAGTTTCCTGCTGTTTAGTACGGATGCCGGCATTGGGATGGAAATACCGGTTTTGGGATTCTGCACAGAAAGGGTTTGCAAACCGCTGAATCCACACGTGAGTTTAACTCTGTCAGTTGAATGCACACATTGACAACCATTCAGTTTGATAGCACACTTTTGGTTTTAGAAGCAGATATTTCTCTGTACAGCCTATGGTCCCATTCACTCGGGAATATCCCAACGCAGCTCCTAGAAGAAACGTGTTTCTGACTCGCTGAATCTCAACATAGATTCAACTCTCTTGGCTGAACGAACGCACAGCAGAGCAGTTTCAAGGAAACGTTTCTCCTGAGTCTTAGACGAAGTTTCCTGCTGTTTAGTACGTATGCCGGCATTGGGCTGGAAATACCGGTTTTGGGATTCTGCACAGAAAGGGTTTGCAAACCGCTGAATCCACACGTGAGTTTAACTCTGTCAGTTGAATGCACACATTGACAACCATTCAGTTTGATACCTCCGTTTTGGTTTCAGAAGCAGATATTTCTCTGTACAGCCTATGGTCCCATTCACTCGGGAATATCCCAACGCAGCTCCTACAATAAACGTGTTTCTGACTCGCTGAATCTCAACATAGTTTCAACTCTCTTAGGTGAACGAACGCACAGCAGAGCAGCTTCAAGGAAACGTTTCTCCTGAGTTTTAGACGAAGTTTCCTGCTGTTTAGTTCGGATGCCGGCATTGAGCTGGAATTACCGGTTTTGGGATTCTGCACAGAAAGGGTTTGTAAACCGCTGAATCCAAACGTGAGTTTAACTCTGTCAGTTGAATGCACACATTGACAACAATTCAGTTAGATACCACCCTTTTGGTTGTAGGAGCAGATATTTCTCTGTACAGCCTATGGTCCCATTCACTCGGGAATATCCCAACGCACCTCCTAGAAGAAACGTGTTTCTGACTCGCTGAATCTCAACATAGATTCAACTCTCTTAGGTGATCGAACGCACAGCAGAGCAGTTTCAAGGAAACGTTTCTCCTGAGTTTTAGACGAAGTTTCCTGCTGTTTATTACGGATGCCGGCATTGGGCTGGAAATACCGGTTTTGGGATTCTGCACAGAAAGGGTTTGCAAACCGCTGAATCCACACGTGAGTTTAACTCTGTCAGTTGAATGCACACATTGACAACCATTCAGTTTGATAGCACACTTTTGCTTTTAGAAGCAGATATTTCTCTGTACAACCTATGGTCCCATTCACTCGGGAATATCCCAACGCAGCTCCTAGAAGAAACGTGTTTCTGACTCGCTGAATCTCAACATAGATTCAACTCTCTTAGGTGAACGAACACACAGCAGAGCAGTTTCAAGGAAACGTTTCTCCTGAGTTTTAGACGAAGTTTCCTGCTGTTTAGTACGGATGCCGGCATTGGGATGGAAATACCGGTTTTGGGATTCTGCACAGAAAGGGTTTGCAAACCGCTGAATCCACACGTGAGTTTAACTCTGTCAGTTGAATGCACACATTGACAACCATTCAGTTTGATAGCACCCTTTTGGTTTTAGAAGCAGATATTTCTCTGTACAGCCTATGGTCCCATTCACTCGGGAATATCCCAACGCAGCTCCTAGAAGAAACGTGTTTCTGACTCGCTGAATCTCAACATAGATTCAACTCTCTTGGCTGAACGAACGCACAGCAGAGCAGTTTCAAGGAAACGTTTCTCCTGAGTCTTAGACGAAGTTTCCTGCTGTTTAGTACGTATGCCGGCATTGGGCTGGAAATACCGGTTTTGGGATTCTGCACAGAAAGGGTTTGCAAACCGCTGAATCCACACGTGAGTTTAACTCTGTCAGTTGAATGCACACATTGACAACCATTCAGTTTGATACCTCCGTTTTGGTTTCAGAAGCAGATATTTCTCTGTACAGCCTATGGTCCCATTCACTCGGGAATATCCCAACGCAGCTCCTACAATAAACGTGTTTCTGACTCGCTGAATCTCAACATAGTTTCAACTCTCTTAGGTGAACGAACGCACAGCAGAGCAGTTTCAAGGAAACGTTTCTCCTGAGTTTTAGACGAAGTTTCCTGCTGTTTAGTTCGGATGCCGGCATTGAGCTGGAATTACCGGTTTTGGGATTCTGCACAGAAAGGGTTTGTAAACCGCTGAATCCAAACGTGAGTTTAACTCTGTCAGTTGAATGCACACATTGACAACAATTCAGTTAGATACCACCCTTTTGGTTGTAGGAGCAGATATTTCTCTGTACAGCCTATGGTCCCATTCACTCGGGAATATCCCAACGCACCTCCTAGAAGAAACGTGTTTCTGACTCGCTGAATCTCAACATAGATTCAACTCTCTTAGGTGATCGAACGCACAGCAGAGCAGTTTCAAGGAAACGTTTCTCCTGAGTTTTAGACGAAGTTTCCTGCTGTTTATTACGGATGCCGGCATTGGGCTGGAAATACCGGTTTTGGGATTCTGCACAGAAAGGGTTTGCAAACCGCTGAATCCACACGTGAGTTTAACTCTGTCAGTTGAATGCACACGTTGACAACCATTCAGTTAGATAGCTCCGTTTTGGTTTTAGAAGCAGATATTTCTCTGTACAGCCTATGGTCCCATTCACTCGGGAATATCCCAACGCAGCTCCTAGCATAAACGTGTTTCTGACTCGCTGAATCTCAACATAGATTCAACTCTCTTAGGTGAACGAACGCACAGCAGAGCAGTTTCAAGGAAACGTTTCTCCTGAGTTTTAGACGAAGTTTCCTGCTGTTTAGTACGTATGCCGGCTTTGGGCTGGAAATACCGGTTTTGGGATTCTGCACAGAAAGGGTTTACAAACCGCTGAATCCACACGTGAGTTTAACTCTGTCAGTTGAATGCACACATTGACAACCATTCAGTTTGATAGCACACTTTTGGTTTAGAAGCAGATATTTCTCTGTACAGCCTATGGTCCCATTCACTCGGGAATATCCCAACGCAGCTCCTAGAAGAAACGTGTTTCTGACTCGCTGAATCTCAACATAGATTCAACTCTCTTAGGTGAACGAACGCACAGCAGAGCAGTTTCAAGGAAACGATTCTCCTGAGTCTTAGACGAAGTTTCCTGCTGTTTAGTACGTATGCCGGCATTGGGCTGGAAATACCGGTTTTGGGATTCTGCACAGAAAGGGTTTGCAAACCGCTGAATCCACACGTGAGTTTAACTCTGTCAGTTGAATGCACACATTGACAACCATTCAGTTTGATAGCACACTTTTGGTTTTAGAAGCAGATATTTCTCTGTACAGCCTATGGTCCCATTCACTCGGGAATATCCCAACGCAGCTCCTAGAAGAAACGTGTTTCTGACTCGCTGAATCTCAACATAGATTCAACTATCTTAGGTGAAAGAACGCACAGCAGAGCAGTTTCAAGGAAACGTTTCTCCTGAGTTTTAGACGAAGTTTCCTGCTGTTAAGTACGGATGCCGGCATTGGGCTGGACATACCGGTTTTGGGATTCTGCACAGAAAGGGTTTGCAAACCGCTGAATCCACACGTGAGTTTAACTCTGTCAGTTGAATGCACACATTGACAACCATTCAGTTTGATAGCACACTTTGGTTTTAGAAGCAGATATTTCTCTGTACAGCCTATGGTCCCATTCACTCGGGAATATCCCAACGCAGCTCCTAGAAGAAACGTTTTTCTGACTCGCTGAATCTCAACATAGATTCAAGTCTCTTAGGTGAACGAACGCACAGCAGAGCAGTTTCAAGGAAACGTTTCTCCTGAGTTTTAGACGAAGTTTCCTGCTGTTTAGTACGTATGCCGGCATTGGGCTGGAAATACCGGTTTTGGGATTCTGCACAGAAAGGGTTTGCAAACCGCGGAATCCACACGTGAGTTTAACTCTGTCAGTTGAATGCACACATTGACAACCATTCAGTTAGATACAACCCTTTTGGTTGTAGGAGCAGATATTTCTCTGTATAGCCTATGGTCCCATTCACTCGGGAATATCCCAAAGCAGTTCCTAGAAGAAACGTGTTTCTGACTCGCTGAATCTCAACATAGATTCAACTCTCTTGGGTGAACGAACGCACAGCAGAGCAGTTTCAAGGAAACGTTTCTCCTGAGTTTTAGACGAAGTTTCCTGCTGCTTAGTACGGATGCCGGCATTGGGCTGGAAATAGCGGTTTTGGGATTCTGCACAGAAAAGGTTTGCAAACCGCTGAATCCACACGTGAGTTTAACTCTGTCAGTTGAATGCACACATTGACAACCATTCAGTTTGATAGCACACTTTTGGTTTAGAAGCAGATATTTCTCTGTACAGCCTATGGTCCCATTCACTCGGGAATATCCCAACGCAGCTCCTAGAAGAAACGTGTTTCTGACTCGCTGAATCTCAACATAGATTCAACTCTCTTAGGTGAACGAACGCACAGCAGAGCAGTTTCAAGGAAACGTTTCTCCTGAGTTTTAGACGAAGTTTCCTGCTGTTTAGTACGTATGCCGGCATTGGGCTGGAAATACCGGTTTTGGGATTCTGCACAGAAAGGGTTTGCAAACCGCTGAATCCACACGTGAGTTTAACTCTGTCAGTTGAATGCACACATTGACAAACATTCAGTTAGATAGCTCCGTTTTGGTTTTAGAAGCAGATATTTCTCTGTACAGCCTATGGTCCCATTCACTCGGGAATATCCCAACGCAGCTCCTAGAAGAAACGTGTTTCTGACTCGCTGAATCTCAACATAGATTCAACTCTCTTAGGTGAACGAACGCACAGCAGAGCAGTTTCAAGGAAACGTTTCTCCTGAGTTTTAGACGAAGTTTCCTGCTCTTTAGTACGTATGCCGGCATTGGGCTGGAAATACCGGTTTTGGGATTCTGCACAGAAAGGGTTTGCAAACCGCTGAATCCACACGTGAGTTTAACTCTGTCAGTTGAATGCACACATTGACAACCATTCAGTTTGATAGCACACTTTTGGTTTTAGAAGCAGATATTTCTCTGTACAGCCTATGGTCCCATTCACTCGGGAATATCCCAACGCAGCTCCTAGAATAAACGTGTTTCTGACTCGCTGAATCTCAACATAGATTCAACTATCTTAGGTGAACGAACGCACAGCAGAGCAGTTTCAAGGAAACGTTTCTCCTGAGTTTTAGACGAAGTTTCCTTCTGTTAAGTACGGATGCCGGCATTTGGCTGGACATACCGATTTTGGGATTCTGCACAGAAAGGGTTTGCAAACCGCTGAATCCACACGTGAGTTTAACTCTGTCAGTTGAATGCACACATTGACAACCATTCAGTTTGATAGCACACTTTGGTTTTAGAAGCAGATATTTCTCTGTACAGTCTATGGTCCCATTCACTCGGGAATATCCCAACGCAGCTCCTAGAAGAAACGTGTTTCTGACTCGCTGAATCTCAACATAGATTCAACTCTCTTAGGTGAACGAACGCACAGCAGAGCAGTTTCAAGGAAACGTTTCTCCTGAGTCTTAGACGAAGTTTCCTGCTGTTTAGTACGTATGCCGGCATTGGGCTGGAAATACCGGTTTTGGGATTCTGCACAGAAAGGATTTGCAAACCGCTGAATCCACAAGAGAGTTTAACTCTGTCAGTTGAATGCACACATTGACAACCATTCAGTTTGATAGCACACTTTTGGTTTAGAAGCAGATATTTCTCTGTACAGCCTATGGTCCCATTCACTCGGGAATATCCCAACGCAGCTCCTAGAAGAAACGTTTTTCTGACTCGCTGAATCTCAACATACATTCAACTCTCTTAGGTGAACGAACGCACAGCAGAGCAGTTTCAAGGAAACGTTTCTCCTGAGTTTTAGACGAAGTTTCCTGCTGTTTAGTACGTATGCCGGCATTGGGCTGGAAATACCGGTTTTGGGATTCTGCACAGAAAGGGTTTGCAAACCGCTGAATCCACATGTGAGTTTAACTCTGTCAGTTGAATGCACACATTGACAACCATTCAGTTAGATACCACCCTTTTGGTTGTAGGAGCAGATATTTCTCTGTACAGCCTATGGTCCCATTCACTCGGGAATATCCCAAAGCAGCTCCTAGAAGAAACGTGTTTCTGACTCGCTGAATCTCAACATAGATTCAACTCTCTTAGGTGAACGAACGCACAGCAGAGCAGTTTCAAGGAAACGTTTCTCCTGAGTTTTAGACGAAGTTTCCTGCTGCTTAGTATGGATGCCGGCATTGGGCTGGAAATAGCGGTTTTGGGATTCTGCACAGAAAGGGTTTGCAAACCGCTGAATCCACACGTGAGTTTAACTCTGTCAGTTGAATGCACACATTGACAACCATTCAGTTTGATAGCACACTTTTGGTTTAGAAGCAGATATTTCTCTGTACAGCCTATGGTCCCATTCACTCGGGAATATCCCAACGCAGCTCCTGGAAGAAACGTGTTTCTGACTCGCTGAATCTCAACATAGATTCAACTCTCTTAGGTGAACGAACGCACAGCAGAGCAGTTTCAAGGAAACGTTTCTCCTGAGTTTTAGACGAAGTTTCCTGCTGTTTAGTACGTATGCCGGCATTGGGCTGGAAATACCGGTTTTGGGATTCTGCACAGAAAGGGTTTGCAAACCGCTGAATGCACACGTGAGTTTAACTCTGTCAGTTGAATGCACACATTGACAAACATTCAGTTAGATAGCTCCGTTTTGGTTTTAGAAGCAGATATTTCTCTGTACAGCCTATGGTCCCATTCACTCGGGAATATCCCAACGCAGCTCCTAGAAGAAACGTGTTTCTGACTCGCTGAATCTCAACATAGATTCAACTCTCTTAGGTGAACGAACGCACAGCAGAGCAGTTTCAAGGAAACGTTGTTCCTGAGTTTTAGACGAAGTTTCCTGCTCTTTAGTACGTATGCCGGCATTGGGCTGGAAATACCGGTTTTGGGATTCTGCACAGAAAGGGTTTGCAAACCGCTGAATCCACACGTGAGTTTAACTCTGTCAGTTGAATGCACACATTGACAACCATTCAGTTAGATAGCTCCGTTTTGGTTTTAGAAGCAGATATTACTCTGCACAGCCTATGGTCCCATTCACTCGGGAATATCCTAACGCAGCTCCTAGAAGAAACGTGTTTCTGACTCGCTGAATCTCAACATAGATTCAACTATCTTAGGTGAACGAACGCACAGCAGAGCAGTTTCAAGGAAACGATTCTCCTGAGTTTTAGACGAAGTTTCCTGCTGTTTAGTACGGATGCCGGCATTGGGCTGGACATACCGGTTTTGGGATTCTGCACAGAAATGGTTTGCAAACCGCTGAAACCACACGTGAGTTTACCTCTGTCAGTTGAATGCACACATTGACAACCATTCAGTTAGATAGCTCCGTTTTGGTTTCAGAAGCAGATATTTCTCTGTACAGCCTATGGTCCCATTCACTCGGGAATATCCCAACGCAGCTCCTAACATAAACGTGTTTCTGACTCGCTAAATCTCAACATAGTTTCAACTCTCTTAGGTGAACGAACGCACAGCAGAGCAGTTTCAAGGAAACGTTTCTCCTGAGTTTTAGACGAAGTTTCCTGCTGTTTAGTACGGTTGCCGGCATTGAGCTGGAATTACCGGTTTTGGGGTTCTGCACAGAAAGGGTTTGTAAACCGCTGAATCCACATGTGAGTTTAACTCTGTCAGTTGAATGCACACATTGACAACCATTCAGTTAGATACCACCCTTTTGGTTGTAGGAGCAGATATTTCTCTGTACAGCCTATGGTCCCATTCACTCGGGAATATCCCAACGCACCTCCTAGAAGAAACGTGTTTCTGACTCGCTGAATCTCAACATAGATTCAACTCTCTTAGGTGATCGAACGCACAGCAGAGCAGTTTCAAGGAAACGTTGCTCCTGAGTTTTAGACGAAGTTTCCTGCTCTTTAGTACGTATGCCGGCATTGGGCTGGAAATACCGGTTTTGGGATTCTGCACAGAAAGTGTTTGCAAACCGCTGAATCCCCATGTGAGTTTAACTCTGTCAGTTGAATGCACACTTTGACAACCATTCAGTTAGATAGCTCCGTTTTGGATTTAGAAGCAGATATTTCTCTGTACAGCCTATGGTCCCATTCACTCGGGAATATCCCAACGCAGCTCCTAGAAGAAACGTGTTTCTGACTCGCTGAATCTCAACATAGATTCAACTCTCTTAGGTGAACGAACGCACAGCAGAGCAGTTTCAAGGAAACGTTTCTCCTGAGTTTTAGACGAAGTTTCCTGCTGTTTAGTACGGATGCCGGCATTGGGCTGGAAATAGCGGTTTTGGGATTCTGCACAGAAAGGGTTTGCAAACCGCTGAATCCACACGTGAGTTTAACTCTGTCAGTTGAATGCACACATTGACAACCATTCAGTTTGATAGCACACTTTTGCTTTTAGAAGCAGATATTTCTCTGTACAGCCTATGGTCCCATTCACTCGGGAATATCCCAACGCAGCTCCTAGAAAAAACGTGTTTCTGACTCGCTGAATCTCAACATAGATTCAACTCTCTTGGCTGAACGAACGCACAGCAGAGCAGTTTCAAGGAAACGTTTCTCCTGAGTCTTAGACGAAGTTTCCTGCTGTTTAGTACGTATGCCGGCATTGGGCTGGAAATACCGGTTTTGGGATTCTGCACAGAAAGGGTTTGCAAACCGCTGAATCCACACGTGAGTTTAACTCTGTCAGTTGAATGCACACATTGACAACCATTCAGTTTGATACCTCCGTTTTGGTTTCAGAAGCAGATATTTCTCTGTACAGCCTATGGTCCCATTCACTCGGGAATATCCCAACGCAGCTCCTACCATAAACGTGTTTCTGACTCGCTGAATCTCAACATAGTTTCAACTCTCTTAGGTGAACGAACGCACAGCAGAGCAGTTTCAAGGAAACGTTTCTCCTGAGTTTTAGACGAAGTTTCCTGCTGTTTAGTTCGGATGCCGGCATTGAGCTGGAATTACCGGTTTTGGGATTCTGCACAGAAAGGGTTTGTAAACCGCTGAATCCACACGTGAGTTTAACTCTGTCAGTTGAATGCACACATTGACAACAATTCAGTTAGATACCACCCTTTTGGTTGTAGGAGCAGATATTTCTCTGTACAGCCTATGGTCCCATTCACTCGGGAATATCCCAACGCACCTCCTAGAAGAAACGTGTTTCTGATCGCTGAATCTCAACATAGATTCAACTCTCTTAGGTGATCGAACGCACAGCAGAGCAGTTTCAAGGAAACGTTTCTCCTGAGTTTTAGACGAAGTTTCCTGCTGTTTAGTACGGATGCCGGCATTGGGCTGGAAATACCGGTTTTGGGATTCTGCACAGAAAGCGTTTGCAAACCGCTGAATCCACACGTGAGTTTAACTCTGTCAGTTGAATGCACACATTGACAACCATTCAGTTAGATAGCTCCGTTTTGGTTTTAGAAGCAGATATTTCTCTGTACAGCCTATGGTCCCATTCACTCGGGAATATCCCAACGCAGCTCCTAGCATAAACGTGTTTCT
Organism: Aotus nancymaae; assembly: GCF_030222135.1. Lineage (NCBI taxonomy): Eukaryota > Metazoa > Chordata > Mammalia > Primates > Aotidae > Aotus > Aotus nancymaae. The sequence goes on from NW_026988464.1 coordinate 810,158, forward strand.
GACTCGCTGAATCTCAACATAGATTCAACTCTCTTAGGTGAACGAACGCACAGCAGAGCAGTTTCAAGGAAACGTTTCTCCTGAGTTTTAGACGAAGTTTCCTGCTGTTTAGTACGTATGCCGGCTTTGGGCTGGAAATACCGGTTTTGGGATTCTGCACAGAAAGGGTTTACAAACCGCTGAATCCACACGTGAGTTTAACTCTGTCAGTTGAATGCACACATTGACAACCATTCAGTTTGATAGCACACTTTTGGTTTAGAAGCAGATATTTCTCTGTATAGCCTATGGTCCCATTCACTCGGGAATATCCCAACGCAGCTCCTAGAAGAAACGTGTTTCTGACTCGCTGAATCTCAACATAGATTCAACTCTCTTAGGTGAACGAACGCACAGCAGAGCAGTTTCAAGGAAACGTTTCTCCTGAGTCTTAGACGAAGTTTCCTGCTGTTTAGTACGTATGCCGGCATTGGGCTGGAAATACCGGTTTTGGGATTCTGCACAGAAAGGGTTTGCAAACCGCTGAATCCACACGTGAGTTTAACTCTGTCAGTTGAATGCACACATTGACAACCATTCAGTTTGATAGCACACTTTTGGTTTTAGAAGCAGATATTTCTCTGTACAGCCTATGGTCCCATTCACTCGGGAATATCCCAACGCAGCTCCTAGAAGAAACGTGTTTCTGACTCGCTGAATCTCAACATAGATTCAACTATCTTAGGTGAACGAACGCACAGCAGAGCAGTTTCAAGGAAACGTTTCTCCTGAGTTTTAGACGAAGTTTCCTGCTGTTTAGTACGGATGCCGGCATTGGGCTGGAAATACCGGTTTTGGGATTCTGCACAGAAAGGGTTTGCAAACCGCTGAATCCACACGTGAGTTTAACTCTGTCAGTTGAATGCACACATTGACAACCATTCAGTTTGAGAGCACACTTTGGTTTTAGAAGCAGATATTTCTCTGTACAGCCTATGGTCCCATTCACTCGGGAATATCCCAGCGCAGCTCCTAGAAGAAACGTGTTTCTGACTCGCTGAATCTCAACATAGATTCAACTCTCTTAGGTGAACGAACGCACAGCAGAGCAGTTTCAAGGAAACGTTTCTCCTGAGTTTTAGACGAAGTTTCCTGCTCTTTAGTACGTATGCCGGCATTGGGCTGGAAATACCGGTTTTGGGATTCTGCACAGAAAGGGTTTGCAAACCGCTGAATCCACACGTGAGTTTAACTCTGTCAGTTGAATGCACACATTGACAACCATTCAGTTTGATAGCACACTTTTGGTTTTAGAAGCAGATATTTCTCTGTACAGCCTATGGTCCCATTCACTCGGGAATATCCCAACGCAGCTCCTAGCATAAACGTGTTTCTGACTCGCTGAATCTCAACATAGATTCAACTATCTTAGGTGAACGAACGCACAGCAGAGCAGTTTCAAGGAAACGTTTCTCCTGAGTTTTAGACGAAGTTTCCTGCTGTTAAGTACGGATGCCGGCATTGGGCTGGACATACCGGTTTTGGGATTCTGCACAGAAAGGGTTTGCAAACCGCTGAATCCACACGTGAGTTTAACTCTGTCAGTTGAATGCACACATTGACAACCATTCAGTTTGATAGCACACTTTGGTTTTAGAAGCAGATATTTCTCTGTACAGTCTATGGTCCCATTCACTCGGGAATATCCCAACGCAGCTCCTAGAAGAAACGTTTTTCTGACTCGCTGAATCTCAACATAGATTCAACTCTCTTAGGTGAACGAACGCACAGCAGAGCAGTTTCAAGGAAACGTTTCTCCTGAGTTTTAGACGAAGTTTCCTGCTGTTTAGTACGTATGCCGGCATTGGGCTGGAAATACCGGTTTTGGGATTCTGCACAGAAAGGGTTTGCAAACCGCTGAATCCACATGTGAGTTTAACTCTGTCAGTTGAATGCACACATTGACAACCATTCAGTTAGATACCACCCTTTTGGTTGTAGGAGCAGATATTTCTCTGTACAGCCTATGGTCCCATTCACTCGGGAATATCCCAAAGCAGCTCCTAGAAGAAACGTGTTTCTGACTCCCTGAATCTCAACATAGATTCAGCTCTCTTAGGTGAACGAACGCACAGCAGAGCAGTTTCAAGGAAACGTTTCTCCTGAGTTTTAGACGAAGTTTCCTGCTGCTTAGTACGGATGCCGGCATTGGGCTGGAAATAGCGGTTTTGGGATTCTGCACAGAAAGGGTTTGCAAACCGCTGAATCCACACGTGAGTTTAACTCTGTCAGTTGAATGCACACATTGACAACCATTCAGTTTGATAGCACACTTTTGGTTTAGAAGCAGATATTTCTCTGTACAGCCTATGGTCCCATTCACTCGGGAATATCCCAACGCAGCTCCTGGAAGAAACGTGTTTCTGACTCGCTGAATCTCAACATAGATTCAACTCTCTTAGGTGAACGAACGCACAGCAGAGCAGTTTCAAGGAAACGTTTCTCCTGAGTTTTAGACGAAGTTTCCTGCTGTTTAGTACGTATGCCGGCATTGGGCTGGAAATACCGGTTTTGGGATTCTGCACAGAAAGGGTTTGCAAACCGCTGAATCCACAAGAGAGTTTAACTCTGTCAGTTGAATGCACACATTGACAACCATTCAGTTTGATAGCACACTTTTGGTTTAGAAGCAGATATTTCTCTGTACAGCCTATGGTCCCATTCACTCGGGAATATCCCAACGCAGCTCCTAGAAGAAACGTTTTTCTGACTCGCTGAATCTCAACATAGATTCAACTCTCTTAGGTGAACGAACGCACAGCAGAGCAGTTTCAAGGAAACGTTTCTCCTGAGTTTTAGACGAAGTTTCCTGCTGTTTAGTACGTATGCCGGCATTGGGCTGGAAATACCGGTTTTGGGATTCTGCACAGAAAGGGTTTGCAAACCGCTGAATCCACATGTGAGTTTAACTCTGTCAGTTGAATGCACACATTGACAACCATTCAGTTAGATACCACCCTTTTGGTTGTAGGAGCAGATATTTCTCTGTACAGCCTATGGTCCCATTCACTCGGGAATATCCCAAAGCAGCTCCTAGAAGAAACGTGTTTCTGACTCGCTGAATCTCAACATAGATTCAACTCTCTTAGGTGAACGAACGCACAGCAGAGCAGTTTCAAGGAAACGTTTCTCCTGAGTTTTAGACGAAGTTTCCTGCTGCTTAGTATGGATGCCGGCATTGGGCTGGAAATAGCGGTTTTGGGATTCTGCACAGAAAGGGTTTGCAAACCGCTGAATCCACACGTGAGTTTAACTCTGTCAGTTGAATGCACACATTGACAACCATTCAGTTTGATAGCACACTTTTGGTTTAGAAGCAGATATTTCTCTGTACAGCCTATGGTCCCATTCACTCGGGAATATCCCAACGCAGCTCCTGGAAGAAACGTGTTTCTGACTCGCTGAATCTCAACATAGATTCAACTCTCTTAGGTGAACGAACGCACAGCAGAGCAGTTTCAAGGAAACGTTTCTCCTGAGTTTTAGACGAAGTTTCCTGCTGTTTAGTACGTATGCCGGCATTGGGCTGGAAATACCGGTTTTGGGATTCTGCACAGAAAGGGTTTGCAAACCGCTGAATCCACAAGAGAGTTTAACTCTGTCAGTTGAATGCACACATTGACAACCATTCAGTTTGATAGCACACTTTTGGTTTAGAAGCAGATATTTCTCTGTACAGCCTATGGTCCCATTCACTCCGGAATATCCCAACGCAGCTCCTAGAAGAAACGTGTTTCTGACTCGCTGAATCTCAACATAGATTCAACTCTCTTAGGTGAACGAACGCACAGCAGAGCAGTTTCAAGGAAACGTTTCTCCTGAGTCTTAGACGAAGTTTCCTGCTGTTTAGTACGTATGCCGGCATTGGGCTGGAAATACCGGTTTTGGGATTCTGCACAGAAAGGGTTTGCAAACCGCTGAATCCACACGTGAGTTTAACTCTGTCAGTTGAATGCACACATTGACAAACATTCAGTTAGATAGCTCCGTTTTGGTTTTAGAAGCAGATATTTCTCTGTACAGCCTATGGTCCCATTCACTCGGGAATATCCCAACGCAGCTCCTAGAAGAAACGTGTTTCTGACTCGCTGAATCTCAACATAGATTCAACTCTCTTAGGTGAACGAACGCACAGCAGAGCAGTTTCAAGGAAACGTTGCTCCTGAGTTTTAGACGAAGTTTCCTGCTGTTTAGTACGTATGCCGGCATTGGGCTGGAAATACCGGTTTTGGGATTCTGCACAGAAAGGGTTTGCAAACCGCTGAATCCACACGTGAGTTTAACTCTGTCAGTTGAATGCACACATTGACAACCATTCAGTTAGATAGCTCCGTTTTGGTTTTAGAAGCAGATATTACTCTGCACAGCCTATGGTCCCATTCACTCGGGAATATCCTAACGCAGCTCCTAGAAGAAACGTGTTTCTGACTCGCTGAATCTCAACATAGATTCAACTATCTTAGGTGAACGAACGCACAGCAGAGCAGTTTCAAGGAAACGATTCTCCTGAGTTTTAGACGAAGTTTCCTGCTGTTTAGTACGGATGCCGGCATTGGGCTGGACATACCGGTTTTGGGATTCTGCACAGAAATGGTTTGCAAACCGCTGAATCCACACGTGAGTTTATCTCTGTCAGTTGAATGCACACATTGACAACCATTCAGTTAGATAGCTCCGTTTTGGTTTCAGAAGCAGATATTTCTCTGTACAGCCTATGGTCCCATTCACTCGGGAATATCCCAACGCAGCTCCTAACATAAACGTGTTTCTGACTCGCTAAATCTCAACATAGTTTCAACTCTCTTAGGTGAACGAACGCACAGCAGAGCAGTTTCAAGGAAACGTTTATCCTGAGTTTTAGACGAAGTTTCCTGCTGTTTAGTACGGATGCCGGCATTGAGCTGGAATTACCGGTTTTGGGATTCTGCACAGAAAGGGTTTGTAAACCGCTGAATCCACATGTGAGTTTAACTCTGTCAGTTGAATGCACACATTGACAACCATTCAGTTAGATACCACCCTTTTGGTTGTAGGAGCAGATATTTCTCTGTACAGCCTATGGTCCCATTCACTCGGGAATATCCCAACGCACCTCCTAGAAGAAACGTGTTTCTGACTCGCTGAATCTCAACGTAGATTCAACTCTCTTAGGTGATCGAACGCACAGCAGAGCAGTTTCAAGGAAACGTTGCTCCTGAGTTTTAGACGAAGTTTCCTGCTCTTTAGTACGTATGCCGGCATTGGGCTGGAAATACCGGTTTTGGGATTCTGCACAGAAAGTGTTTGCAAACCGCTGAATCCCCATGTGAGTTTAACTCTGTCAGTTGAATGCACACATTGACAACCATTCAGTTAGATACCACACTTTTGGTTTTAGAAGCAGATATTTCTCTGTACAGGCTATGGTCCCATTCACTCGGGAATATCCCAACGCAGCTCCTAGAAGAAACGTGTTTCTGACTCGCTGAATCTCAACATAGATTCAACTCTCTTAGGTGAACGAACGCACAGCAGAGCAGTTTCAAGGAAACGTTTCTCCTGAGTCTTAGACGAAGTTTCCTGCTGTTTAGTACGTATGCCGGCATTGGGCTGGAAATACCGGTTTTGGGATTCTGCACAGAAAGGGTTTGCAAACCGCTGAATGCACACGTGACTTTAACTCTGTCAGTTGAATGCACACATTGACAAACATTCAGTTAGATAGCTCCGTTTTGGTTTTAGAAGCAGATATTTCTCTGTACAGCCTATGGTCCCATTCACTCGGGAATATCCCAACGCAGCTCCTAGAAGAAACGTGTTTCTGACTCGCTGAATCTCAACATAGATTCAACTCTCTTAGGTGAACGAACGCACAGCAGAGCAGTTTCAAGGAAACGTTGCTCCTGAGTTTTAGACGAAGTTTCCTGCTGTTTAGTACGTATGCCGGCATTGGGCTGGAAATACCGGTTTTGGGATTCTGCACAGAAAGGGTTTGCAAACCGCTGAATCCACACGTGAGTTTAACTCTGTCAGTTGAATGCACACATTGACAACCATTCAGTTAGATAGCTCCGTTTTGGTTTTAGAAGCAGATATTACTCTGCACAGCCTATGGTCCCATTCACTCGGGAATATCCTAACGCAGCTCCTAGAAGAAACGTGTTTCTGACTCGCTGAATCTCAACATAGATTCAACTATCTTAGGTGAACGAACGCACAGCAGAGCAGTTTCAAGGAAACGATTCTCCTGAGTTTTAGACGAAGTTTCCTGCTGTTTAGTACGGATGCCGGCATTGGGCTGGACATACCGGTTCTGGGATTCTGCACAGAAATGGTTTGCAAACCGCTGAAACCACACGTGAGTTTACCTCTGTCAGTTGAATGCACACATTGACAACCATTCAGTTAGATAGCTCCGTTTTGGTTTCAGAAGCAGATATTTCTCTGTACAGCCTATGGTCCCATTCACTCGGGAATATCCCAACGCAGCTCCTAACATAAACGTGTTTCTGACTCGCTAAATCTCAACATAGTTTCAACTCTCTTAGGTGAACGAACGCACAGCAGAGCAGTTTCAAGGAAACGTTTCTCCTGAGTTTTAGACGAAGTTTCCTGCTGTTTAGTACGGTTGCCGGCATTGAGCTGGAATTACCGGTTTTGGGATTCTGCACAGAAAGGGTTTGTAAACCGCTGAATCCACATGTGAGTTTAACTCTGTCAGTTGAATGCACACATTGACAACCATTCAGTTAGATACCACCCTTTTGGTTGTAGGAGCAGATATTTCTCTGTACAGCCTATGGTCCCATTCACTCGGGAATATCCCAACGCACCTCCTAGAAGAAACGTGTTTCTGACTCGCTGAATCTCAACATAGATTCAACTCTCTTAGGTGATCGAACGCACAGCAGAGCAGTTTCAAGGAAACGTTGCTCCTGAGTTTTAGACGAAGTTTCCTGCTCTTTAGTACGTATGCCGGCATTGGGCTGGAAATACCGGTTTTGGGATTCTGCACAGAAAGTGTTTGCAAACCGCTGAATCCCCATGTGAGTTTAACTCTGTCAGTTGAATGCACACATTGACAACCATTCAGTTAGATAGCTCCGTTTTGGATTTAGAAGCAGATATTTCTCTGTACAGCCTATGGTCCCATTCACTCGGGAATATCCCAACGCAGCTCCTAGAAGAAACGTGTTTCTGACTCGCTGAATCTCAACATAGATTCAACTCTCTTAGGTGAACGAACGCACAGCAGAGCAGTTTCAAGGAAACGTTTCTCCTGAGTTTTAGACGAAGTTTCCTGCTGTTTAGTACGGATGCCGGCATTGGGCTGGAAATAGCGGTTTTGGGATTCTGCACAGAAAGGGTTTGCAAACCGCTGAATCCACACGTGAGTTTAACTCTGTCAGTTGAATGCACACATTGACAACCATTCAGTTTGATAGCACACTTTTGCTTTTAGAAGCAGATATTTCTCTGTACAGCCTATGGTCCCATTCACTCGGGAATATCCCAACGCAGCTCCTAGAAGAAACGTGTTTCTGACTCGCTGAATCTCAACATAGATTCAACTCTCTTAGGTGAACGAACGCACAGCAGAGCAGTTTCAAGGAAACGTTTCTCCTGAGTTTTAGACGAAGTTTCCTGCTGTTTAGTACGTATGCCGGCATTGGGCTGGAAATACCGGTTTTGGGATTCTGCACAGAAAGGGTTTGCAAACCGCTGAATCCACACGTGAGTTTAACTCTGTCAGTTGAATGCACACATTGACAACCATTCAGTTTGATAGCACACTTTTGGTTTTAGAAGCAGATATTTCTCTGTACAGCCTATGGTCCCATTCACTCGGGAATATCCCAACGCAGCTCCTAGAAAAAACGTGTTTCTGACTCGCTGAATCTCAACATAGATTCAACTCTCTTGGCTGAACGAACGCACAGCAGAGCAGTTTCAAGGAAACGTTTCTCCTGAGTCTTAGACGAAGTTTCCTGCTGTTTAGTACGTATGCCGGCATTGGGCTGGAAATACCGGTTTTGGGATTCTGCACAGAAAGGGTTTGCAAACCGCTGAATCCACACGTGAGTTTAACTCTGTCAGTTGAATGCACACATTGACAACCATTCAGTTTGATACCTCCGTTTTGGTTTCAGAAGCAGATATTTCTCTGTACAGCCTATGGTCCCATTCACTCGGGAATATCCCAACGCAGCTCCTACCATAAACGTGTTTCTGACTCGCTGAATCTCAACATAGTTTCAACTCTCTTAGGTGAACGAACGCACAGCAGAGCAGTTTCAAGGAAACGTTTCTCCTGAGTTTTAGACGAAGTTTCCTGCTGTTTAGTTCGGATGCCGGCATTGAGCTGGAATTACCGGTTTTGGGATTCTGCACAGAAAGGGTTTGTAAACCGCTGAATCCACAACTGAGTTTAACTCTGTCAGTTGAATGCACACATTGACAACAATTCAGTTAGATACCACCCTTTTGGTTGTAGGAGCAGATATTTCTCTGTACAGACTATGGTCCCATTCACTCGGGAATATCCCAACGCACCTCCTAGAAGAAACGTGTTTCTGATCGCTGAATCTCAACATAGATTCAACTCTCTTAGGTGATCGAACGCACAGCAGAGCAGTTTCAAGGAAACGTTTCTCCTGAGTTTTAGACGAAGTTTCCTGCTGTTTAGTACGGATGCCGGCATTGGGCTGGAAATACCGGTTTTGGGATTCTGCACAGAAAGCGTTTGCAAACCGCTGAATCCACACGTGAGTTTAACTCTGTCAGTTGAATGCACACATTGACAACCATTCAGTTTGATAGCACACTTTTGGTTTAGAAGCAGATATTTCTCTGTATAGCCTATGATCCCATTCACTCGGGAATATCCCAACGCAGCTCCTAGAAGAAACGTGTTTCTGACTCGCTGAATCTCAACATAGATTCAACTCTCTTAGGTGAACGAACGCACAGCAGAGCAGTTTCAAGGAAACGTTTCTCCTGAGTCTTAGACGAAGTTTCCTGCTGTTTAGTACGTATGCCGGCATTGGGCTGGAAATACCGGTTTTGGGATTCTGCACAGAAAGGGTTTGCAAACCGCTGAATCCACACGTGAGTTTAACTCTGTCAGTTGAATGCACACATTGACAACCATTCAGTTTGATAGCACACTTTTGGTTTTAGAAGCAGATATTTCTCTGTACAGCCTATGGTCCCATTCACTCGGGAATATCCCAACGCAGCTCCTAGAAGAAACGTGTTTCTGACTCGCTGAATCTCAACATAGATTCAACTCTCTTAGGTGAACGAACGCACAGCAGAGCAGTTTCAAGGAAACGTTTCTCCTGAGTTTTAGACGAAGTTTCCTGCTGTTTAGTACGGATGCCGGCATTGGGCTGGAAATACCGGTTTTGGGATTCTGCACAGAAAGGGTTTGCAAATCGCTGAATCCACACGTGAGTTTAACTCTGTCAGTTGAATGCACACATTGACAACCATTCAGTTTGATAGCACACTTTGGTTTTAGAAGCAGATATTTCTCTGTACAGCCTATGGTCCCATTCACTCGGGAATATCCCAGCGCAGCTCCTAGAAGAAACGTGTTTCTGACTCGCTGAATCTCAACATAGATTCAACTCTCTTAGGTGAACGAACGCACAGCAGAGCAGTTTCAAGGAAACTTTTCTCCTGAGTTTTAGACGAAGTTTCCTGCTGTTTAGTACGTATGCCGGCATTGGGCTGGAAATACCGGTTTTGGGATTCTGCACAGAAAGGGTTTGCAAACCGCTGAATCCACACGTGAGTTTAACTCTGTCAGTTGAATGCACACATTGACAACCATTCAGTTAGATACCACCCTTTTGGTTGTAGGAGCAGATATTTCTCTGTACAGCCTATCGTCCCATTCACTCGGGAATATCCCAAAGCAGCTCCTAGAAGAAACGTGTTTCTGACTCGCTGAATCTCAACATAGATTCAACTCTCTTAGGTGAACGAACGCACAGCAGAGCAGTTTCAAGGAAACGTTTCTCCTGAGTTTTAGACGAAGTTTCCTGCTGCTTAGTACGGATGCCGGCATTGGGCTGGAAATAGCGGTTTTGGGATTCTGCACAGAAAGGGTTTGCAAACCGCTGAATCCACACGTGAGTTTAACTCTGTCAGTTGAATGCACACATTGACAACCATTCAGTTTGATAGCACACTTTTGGTTTTAGAAGCAGATATTTCTCTGTACAGCCTATGGTCCCATTCACTCGGGAATATCCCAACGCAGCTCCTAGAAGAAACGTGTTTCTGACTCGCTGAATCTCAACATAGATTCAACTCTCTTAGGTGAACGAACGCACAGCAGAGCAGTTTCAAGGAAACGTTTCTCCTGAGTTTTAGACGAAGTTTCCTGCTGTTTAGTACGTATGCCGGCATTGGGCTGGAAATACCGGTTTTGGGATTCTGCACAGAAAGGGTTTGCAAACCGCTGAATCCACAAGAGAGTTTAACTCTGTCAGTTGAATGCACACATTGACAACCATTCAGTTTGATAGCACACTTTTGGTTTAGAAGCAGATATTTCTCTGTACAGCCTATGGTCCCATTCACTCGGGAATATCCCAACGCAGATCCTAGAAGAAACGTGTTTCTGACTCGCTGAATCTCAACATAGATTCAACTCTCTTAGGTGAACGAACGCACAGCAGAGCAGTTTCAAGGAAACGTTTCTCCGGAGTCTTAGACGAAGTTTCCTGCTGTTTAGTACGTATGCCGGCATTGGGCTGGAAATACCGGTTTTGGAATTCTGCACAGAAAGGGTTTGCAAACCGCTGAATCCACACGTGAGTTTAACTCTGTCAGTTGAATGCACACATTGACAACCATTCAGTTAGATAGCTCCGTTTTGGTTTTAGAAGCAGATATTTCTCTGTACAGCCTATGGTCCCATTCACTCGGGAATATCCCAACGCAGCTCCTAGAAGAAACGGGTTTCTGACTCGCTGAATCTCAACATAGATTCAACTCTCTTAGGTGAACGAACGCACAGCAGAGCAGTTTCAAGGAAACGTTGCTCCTGAGTTTTAGACGAAGTTTCCTGCTCTTTAGTACGTATGCCGGCATTGGGCTGGAAATACCGGTTTTGGGATTCTGCACAGAAAGGGTTTGCAAACCGCTGAATCCACACGTGAGTTTAACTCTGTCAGTTGAATGCACACATTGACAACCATTCAGTTAGATAGCTCCGTTTTGGTTTTAGAAGCAGATATTACTCTGCACAGCCTATGGTCCCATTCACTCGGGAATATCCTAACGCAGCTCCTAGAAGAAACGTGTTTCTGACTCGCTGAATCTCAACATAGATTCAACTATCTTAGGTGAACGAACGCACAGCAGAGCAGTTTCAAGGAAACGATTCTCCTGAGTTTTAGACGAAGTTTCCTGCTGTTTAGTACGGATGCCGGCATTGGGCTGGACATACCGGTTTTGGGATTCTGCACAGAAATGGTTTGCAAACCGCTGAATCCACACGTGAGTTTATCTCTGTCAGTTGAATGCACACATTGACAACCATTCAGTTAGATAGCTCCGTTTTGGTTTCAGAAGCAGATATTTCTCTGTACAGCCTATGGTCCCATTCACTCGGGAATATCCCAACGCAGCTCCTAACATAAACGTGTTTCTGACTCGCTAAATCTCAACATAGTTTCAACTCTCTTAGGTGAACGAACGCACAGCAGAGCAGTTTCAAGGAAACGTTTATCCTGAGTTTTAGACGACGTTTCCTGCTGTTTAGTACGGATGCCGGCATTGAGCTGGAATTACCGGTTTTGGGATTCTGCACAGAAAGGGTTTGTAAACCGCTGAATCCACATGTGAGTTTAACTCTGTCAGTTGAATGCACACATTGACAACCATTCAGTTAGATACCACCCTTTTGGTTGTAGGAGCAGATATTTCTCTGTACAGCCTATGGTCCCATTCACTCGGGAATATCCCAACGCACCTCCTAGAAGAAACGTGTTTCTGACTCGCTGAATCTCAACATAGATTCAACTCTCTTAGGTGAACGAACGCACAGCAGAGCAGTTTCAAGGAAACGTTTCTCCTGAGTTTTAGACGAAGTTTCCTGCTGTTTAGTACGGATGCCGGCATTGGGCTGGAAATAGCGGTTTTGGGATTCTGCACAGAAAGGGTTTGCAAACCGCTGAATCCACACGTGAGTTTAACTCTGTCAGTTGAATGCACACATTGACAACCATTCAGTTTGATAGCACACTTTTGCTTTTAGAAGCAGATATTTCTCTGTACAGCCTATGGTCCCATTCACTCGGGAATATCCCAACGCAGCTCCTAGAAGAAACGTGTTTCTGACTCGCTGAATCTCAACATAGATTCAACTCTCTTAGGTGAACGAACGCACAGCAGAGCAGTTTCAAGGAAACGTTTCTCCTGAGTTTTAGACGAAGTTTCCTGCTGTTTAGTACGGATGCCGGCATTGGGCTGGAAATACCGGTTTTGGGATTCTGCACAGAAAGGGTTTGCAAACCGCTGAATCCACACGTGAGTTTAACTCTGTCAGTTGAATGCACACATTGACAACCATTCAGTTTGATAGCACACTTTTGGTTTTAGAAGCAGATATTTCTCTGTACAGCCTATGGTCCCATTCACTCGGGAATATCCCAACGCAGCTCCTAGAAAAAACGTGTTTCTGACTCACTGAATCTCAACATAGATTCAACTCTCTTGGCTGAACGAACGCACAGCAGAGCAGTTTCAAGGAAACGTTTCTCCTGAGTCTTAGACGAAGTTTCCTGCTGTTTAGTACGTATGCCGGCATTGGGCTGGAAATACCGGTTTTGGGATTCTGCACAGAAAGGGTTTGCAAACCGCTGAATCCACACGTGAGTTTAACTCTGTCAGTTGAATGCACACATTGACAACCATTCAGTTTGATACCTCCGTTTTGGTTTCAGAAGCAGATATTTCTCTGTACAGCCTATGGTCCCATTCACTCGGGAATATCCCAACGCAGCTCCTACCATAAACGTGTTTCTGACTCGCTGAATCTCAACATAGTTTCAACTCTCTTAGGTGAACGAACGCACAGCAGAGCAGTTTCAAGGAAACGTTTCTCCTGAGTTTTAGACGAAGTTTCCTGCTGTTTAGTTCGGATGCCGGCATTGAGCTGGAATTACCGGTTTTGGGATTCTGCACAGAAAGGGTTTGTAAACCGCTGAATCCAAACGTGAGTTTAACTCTGTCAGTTGAATGCACACATTGACAACAATTCAGTTAGATACCACCCTTTTGGTTGTAGGAGCAGATATTTCTCTGTACAGCCTATGGTCCCATTCACTCGGGAATATCCCAACGCAGCTCCTAGAAGAAACGTGTTTCTGACTCGCTGAATCTCAACATAGATTCAACTCTCTTAGGTGATCGAACGCACAGCAGAGCAGTTTCAAGGAAACGTTTCTCCTGAGTTTTAGACGAAGTTTCCTGCTGTTTAGTACGGATGCCGGCATTGGGCTGGAAATACCGGTTTTGGGATTCTGCACAGAAAGGGTTTGCAAACCGCTGAATCCACACGTGAGTTTAACTCTGTCAGTTGAATGCACACATTGACAACCATTCAGTTAGATAGCTCCGTTTTGGTTTTAGAAGCAGATATTTCTCTGTACAGCCTATGGTCCCATTCACTCGGGAATATCCCAACGCAGCTCCTAGCATAAACGTGTTTCTGACTCGCTGAATCTCAACATAGATTCAACTCTCTTAGGTGAACGAACGCACAGCAGAGCAGTTTCAAGGAAACCTTTCTCCTGAGTTTTAGACGAAGTTTCCTGCTGTTTAGTACGGATGCCGGCATTGGGCTGGAAATAACGGTTTTGGGATTCTGCACAGAAAGGGTTTGCAAACCGCTGAATCCACACGTGAGTTTAACTCTGTCAGTTGAATGCACACATTGACAACCATTCAGTTTGATAGCACACTTTTGGTTTTAGAAGCACATATTTCTCTGTACAGTCTATGGTCCCATTCACTCGGGAATATCCCAACGCAGCTCCTAGAAGAAACGTGTTTCTGACTCGCTGAATCTCAACATAGATTCAACTCTCTTAGGTGAACGAACGCACAGCAGAGCAGTTTCAAGGAAACGTTTCTCCTGAGTTTTAGACGAAGTTTCCTGCTGTTTAGTACGTATGCCGGCATTGGGCTGGAAATACCGGTTTTGGGATTCTGCACAGAAAGGGTTTGCAAACCGCTGAATCCACACGTGAGTTTAACTCTGTCAGTTGAATGCACACATTGACAACCATTCAGTTTGATAGCACACTTTTGGTTAGAAGCAGATATTTCTCTGTACAGCCTATGGTCCCATTCACTCGGGAATATCCCAACGCAGCTCCTAGAAGAAACGTGTTTCTGACTCGCTGAATCTCAACATAGATTCAACTCTCTTAGGTGAACGAACGCACAGCAGAGCAGTTTCAAGGAAACGTTTCTCCTGAGTCTTAGACGAAGTTTCCTGCTGTTTAGTACGTATGCCGGCATTGGGCTGGAAATACCGGTTTTGGGATTCTGCACAGAAAGGGTTTGCAAACCGCTGAATCCACACGTGAGTTTAACTCTGTCATTTGAATGCACACATTGACAACCATTCAGTTAGATAGCTCCGTTTTGGTTTTAGAAGCAGATATTTCTCTGTACAGCCTATGGTCCCATTCACTCGGGAATATCCCAACGCAGCTCCTAGAAGAAACGTGTTTCTGACTCGCTGAATCTCAACATAGATTCAACTCTCTTAGGTGAACGAACGCACAGCAGAGCAGTTTAAAGGAAACGTTTCTCCTGAGTTTTAGACGAAGTTTCCTGCTGTTTAGTACGGATGCCGGCATTGGGCTGGAAATAGCGGTTTTGGGATTCTGCACAGAAAGGGTTTGCAAACCGCTGAATCCACACGTGAGTTTAACTCTGTCAGTTGAATGCACACATTGACAACCATTCAGTTTGATAGCACACTTTTGGTTTTAGAAGCAGATATTTCTCTGTACCGCCTATGGTCCCATTCAATCGGGAATATCCCAACGCACCTCCTAGAAGAAACGTGTTTCTGACTCGCTGAATCTCAACATAGTTTCAACTCTCTTAGGTGAACGAACGCACAGCAGAGCAGTTTCAAGGAAACGTTTCTCCTGAGTTTTAGACGAAGTTTCCTGCTGTTTAGTTCGGATGCCGGCATTGAGCTGGAATTACCGGTTTTGGGATTCTGCACAGAAAGGGTTTGTAAACCGCTGAATCCACACGTGAGTTTAACTCTGTCAGTTGAATGCACACATTGACAACAATTCAGTTAGATACCACACTTTTGGTTGTAGGAGCAGATATTTCTCTGTACAGCCTATGGTCCCATTCACTCGGGAATATCCCAACGCACCTCCTAGAAGAAACGTGTTTCTGATCGCTGAATCTCAACATAGATTCAACTCTCTTAGGTGATCGAACGCACAGCAGAGCAGTTTCAAGGAAACGTTTCTCCTGAGATTTAGACGAAGTTTCCTGCTGTTTAGTACGGATGCCGGCATTGGGCTGGAAATACCGGTTTTGGGATTCTGCACAGAAAGCGTTTGCAAACCGCTGAATCCACACGTGAGTTTAACTCTGTCAGTTGAATGCACACATTGACAACCATTCAGTTAGATAGCTCCGTTTTGGTTTTAGAAGCAGATATTTCTCTGTACAGCCTATGGTCCCATTCACTCGGGAATATCCCAACGCAGCTCCTAGCATAAACGTGTTTCTGACTCGCTGAATCTCAACATAGATTCAACTCTCTTAGGTGAACGAACGCACAGCAGAGCAGTTTCAAGGAAACGTTTCTCCTGAGTTTTAGACGAAGTTTCCTGCTGTTTAGTACGTATGCCGGCTTTGGGCTGGAAATACCGGTTTTGGGATTCTGCACAGAAAGGGTTTACAAACCGCTGAATCCACACGTGAGTTTAACTCTGTCAGTTGAATGCACACATTGACAACCATTCAGTTTGATAGCACACTTTTGGTTTAGAAGCAGATATTTCTCTGTATAGCCTATGGTCCCATTCACTCGGGAATATCCCAACGCAGCTCCTAGAAGAAACGTGTTTCTGACTCGCTGAATCTCAACATAGATTCAACTCTCTTAGGTGAACGAACGCACAGCAGAGCAGTTTCAAGGAAACGTTTCTCCTGAGTCTTAGACGAAGTTTCCTGCTGTTTAGTACGTATGCCGGCATTGGGCTGGAAATACCGGTTTTGGGATTCTGCACAGAAAGGGTTTGCAAACCGCTGAATCCACACGTGAGTTTAACTCTGTCAGTTGAATGCACACATTGACAACCATTCAGTTTGATAGCACACTTTTGGTTTTAGAAGCAGATATTTCTCTGTACAGCCTATGGTCCCATTCACTCGGAAATATCCCAACGCAGCTCCTAGAAGAAACGTGTTTCTGACTCGCTGAATCTCAACATAGATTCAACTATCTTAGGTGAACGAACGCACAGCAGAGCAGTTTCAAGGAAACGTTTCTCCTGAGTTTTAGACGAAGTTTCCTGCTGTTTAGTACGGATGCCGGCATTGGGCTGGAAATACCGGTTTTGGGATTCTGCACAGAAAGGGTTTGCAAACCGCTGAATCCACACGTGAGTTTAACTCTGTCAGTTGAATGCACACATTGACAACCATTCAGTTTGATAGCACACTTTGGTTTTAGAAGCAGATATTTCTCTGTACAGCCTATGGTCCCATTCACTCGGGAATATCCCAGCGCAGCTCCTAGAAGAAACGTGTTTCTGACTCGCTGAATCTCAACATAGATTCAACTCTCTTAGGTGAACGAACGCACAGCAGAGCAGTTTCAAGGAAACGTTTCTCCTGAGTTTTAGACGAAGTTTCCTGCTGTTTAGTACGTATGCCGGCATTGGGCTGGAAATACCGGTTTGGGATTCTGCACAGAAAGGGTTTGTAAACCGCTGAATCCAAACGTGAGTTTAACTCTGTCAGTTAAATGCACACATTGACAACCATTCAGTTAGATACCACCCTTTTGGTTGTAGGAGCAGATATTTCTCTGTACAGCCTATGGTCCCATTCACTCGGGAATATCCCAGCGCAGCTCCTAGAAGAAACGTGTTTCTGACTCGCTGAATCTCAACATTGATTCAACTCTCTTAGGTGAACGAACGCACAGCAGAGCAGTTTCAAGGAAACGTTTCTCCTGAGTTTTAGACGAAGTTTCCTGCTGTTTAGTACGTATGCCGGCATTGGGCTGGAAATACCGGTTTTGGGATTCTGCACAGAAAGGGTTTGCAAACCGCTGAATCCACATGTGAGTTTAACTCTGTCAGTTGAATGCACACATTGACAAGCATTCAGTTAGATAGCTCCGTTTTGGTTTTAGAAGCAGATATTTCTCGGTACAGCCTATGGTCCCATTCACTCGGGAATATCCCAACGCAGCTCCTAGAAGAAACGTTTTTCTGACTCGCTGAATCTCAACATAGATTCAACTCTCTTAGGTGAACGAACGCACAGCAGAGCAGTTTCAAGGAAACGTTTCTCCTGAGTTTTAGACGAAGTTTCCTGCTGTTTAGTACGGATGCCGGCATTGGGCTGGAAATAGCGGTTTTGGGATTCTGCACAGAAAGGGTTTGCAAACCGCTGAATCCACACGTGAGTTTAACTCTGTCAGTTGAATGCACACATTGACAACCATTCAGTTTGATAGCACACTTTTGGTTTAGAAGCAGATATTTCTCTGTACATCCTATGGTCCCATTCACTCGGGAATATCCCAAAGCAGCTCCTAGAAGAAACGTGTTTCTGACTCGCTGAATCTCAACATAGATTCAACTCTCTTAGGTGAACGAACGCACAGCAGAGCAGTTTCAAGGAAACGTTTCTCCTGAGTTTTAGACGAAGTTTCCAGCTGTTTAGTACGGATGTCGGCATTGGGCTGGAAATACCGGTTTTGGGATTCTGCACAGAAAGGGTTTGCAAAACGCTGAATCCACACGTGAGTTTAACTCTGTCAGTTGAATGCACACATTGACAACCATTCAGTTTGATAGCACACTTTTGGTTTTAGAAGCAGATATTTCTCTGTACAGCCTATGGTCCCATTCACTCGGGAATATCCCAACGCAGCTCCTAGAAGAAACGTGTTTCTGACTCGCTGAATCTCAACATAGATTCAACTCTCTTAGGTGAACGAACGCACAGCAGAGCAGTTTCAAGGAAACGTTTCTCCTGAGTTTTAGACGAAGTTTCCTGCTGTTTAGTACGTATGCCGGCATTGGGCTGGAAATACCGGTTTTGGGATTCTGCACAGAAAGGGTTTGCAAACCGCTGAATCCACACGTGAGTTTAACTCTGTCAGTTGAATGCACACATTGACAACCATTCAGTTTGATAGCACACTTTTGGTTTAGAAGCAGATATTTCTCTGTACAGCCTATGGTCCCATTCACTCGGGAATATCCCAACGCAGCTCCTAGAAGAAACGTGTTTCTGACTCGCTGAATCTCAACATAGATTCAACTCTCTTAGGTGAACGAACGCACAGCAGAGCAGTTTCAAGGAAACGTTTCTCCTGAGTCTTAGACGAAGTTTCCTGCTGTTTAGTACGTATGCCGGCATTGGGCTGGAAATACCGGTTTTGGGATTCTGCACAGAAAGGGTTTGCAAACCGCTGAATCCAAACGTGAGTTTAACTCTGTCAGTTGAATGCACACATTGACAACCATTCAGTTAGATACCACCCTTTTGGTTGTAGGAGCAGATATTTCTCTGTACAGCCTATGGTCCCATTCACTCGGGAATATCCCAACGCAGCTCCTAGAAGAAACGTGTTTCTGACTCGCTGAATCTCAACATAGATTCAACTCTCTTAGGTGAACGAACGCACAGCAGAGCAGTTTCAAGGAAACGTTGCTCCTGAGTTTTAGACGAAGTTTCCTGCTCTTTAGTACGTATGCCGGCATTGGGCTGGAAATACCGGTTTTGGGATTCTGCACAGAAAGGGTGTGCAAACCGCTGAATCCACATGTGAGTTTAACTCTGTCAGTTGAATGCACACATTGACAACCATTCAGTTAGATAGCTCCGTTTTGGTTTTAGAAGCAGATATTCCTCGGTACAGCCTATGGTCCCATTCACTCGGGAATATCCCAACGCAGCTCCTAGAAGAAACGTGTTTCTGACTCGCTGAATCTCAACATAGATTCAACTCTCTTAGGTGAACGAACGCACAGCAGAGCAGTTTCAAGGAAACGTTGCTCCTGAGTTTTAGACGAAGTTTCCTGCTGTTTAGTACGGATGCCGGCATTGGGCTGGAAATAGCGGTTTTGGGATTCTGCACAGAAAGGGTTTGCAAACCGCTGAATCCACACGTGAGTTTAACTCTGTCAGTTGAATGCAAACATTGACAACCATTCAGTTTGATAGCACACTTTTGGTTTAGAAGCAGATATTTCTCTGTACAGCCTATGGTCCCATTCACTCGGGAATATCCCAAAGCAGCTCCTAGAAGAAACGTGTTTCTGACTCGCTGAATCTCAACATAGATTCAACTCTCTTAGGTGAACGAACGCACAGCAGAGCAGTTTCAAGGAAACGTTTCTCCTGAGTCTTAGACGAAGTTTCCTGCTGTTTAGTACGTATGCCGGCATTGGGCTGGAAATACCGGTTTTGGGATTCTGCACAGAAAGGGTTTGTAAACCGCTGAATCCACACGTGAGTTTAACTCTGTCAGGTGAATGCACACATTGACAACCATTCAGTTTGATAGCACACTTTTGGTTTTAGAAGCAGATATTTCTCTGTACAGCCTATGGTCCCATTCACTCGGGAATATCCCAACGCAGCTCCTAGAAGAAACGTGTTTCTGACTCGCTGAATCTCAACATAGATTCAACTCTCTTAGGTGAACGAACGCACAGCAGAGCAGTTTCAAGGAAACGTTTCTCCTGAGTTTTAGACGAAGTTTCCTGCTGTTTAGTACGTATGCCGGCATTGGGCTGGAAATACCGGTTTTGGGATTCTGCAAAGAAAGGGTTTGCAAACCGCTGAATCCACACGTGAGTTTAACTCTGTCAGTTGAATGCACACATTGACAACCATTCAGTTTGATAGCACACTTTTGGTTTAGAAGCAGATATTTCTCTGTACAGCCTATGGTCCCATTCACTCGGGAATATCCCAAAGCAGCTCCTAGAAGAAACGTGTTTCTGACTCGCTGAATCTCAACATAGATTCAACTCTCTTAGGTGAACGAACGCACAGCAGAGCAGTTTCAAGGAAACGTTTCTCCTGAGTCTTAGACGAAGTTTCCTGCTGTTTAGTACGTATGCCGGCATTGGGCTGGAAATACCGGTTTTGGGATTCTGCACAGAAAGGGTTTGCAAACCGCTGAATCCAAACGTGAGTTTAACTCTGTCAGTTGAATGCACACATTGACAACCATTCAGTTAGATACCACCCTTTTGGTTGTAGGAGCAGATATTTCTCTGTACAGCCTATGGTCCCATTCACTCGGTAATATCCCAACGCACCTCCTAGAAGAAACGTGTTTCTGACTCGCTGAATCTCAACATAGATTCAACTCTCTTAGGTGATCGAACGCACAGCAGAGCAGTTTCAAGGAAACGTTTCTCCTGAGTTTTAGACGAAGTTTCCTGCTGTTTAGTACGTATGCCGGCATTGGGCTGGAAATACCGGTTTTGGGATTCTGCACAGAAAGGGTTTGCAAACCGCTGAATCCACACGTGAGTTTAATTCTGTCAGTTGAATGCACACATTGACAACCATTCAGTTAGATAGCTCCGTTTTGGTTTTAGAAGCAGATATTTCTCTGTACAGCCTATGGTCCCATTCACTCGGGAATATCCCAACGCAGCTCCTAGAAGAAACGTGTTTCTGACTCGCTGAATCTCAACATAGATTCAACTCTCTTAGGTGAACGAACGCACAGCAGAGCAGTTTCAAGGAAACGTTGCTCCTGAGTTTTAGACGAAGTTTCCTGCTCTTTAGTACGTATGCCGGCATTGGGCTGGAAATACCGGTTTTGGGATTCTGCACAGAAAGGGTTTGCAAACCGCTGAATCCACATGTGAGTTTAACTCTGTCAGTTGAATGCACACATTGACAACCATTCAGTTAGATAGCTCCGTTTTGGTTTTAGAAGCAGATATTTCTCGGTACAGCCTATGGTCCCATTCACTCGGGAATATCCCAACGCAGCTACTAGAAGAAACGTGTTTCTGACTCGCTGAATCTCAACATAGATTCAACTCTCTTAGGTGAACGAACGCACAGCAGAGCAGTTTCAAGGAAACGTTGCTCCTGAGTTTTAGACGAAGTTTCCTGCTGTTTAGTACGGATGCCGGCATTGGGCTGGAAATAGCGGTTTTGGGATTCTGCACAGAAAGGGTTTGCAAACCGCTGAATCCACACGTGAGTTTAACTCTGTCAGTTGAATGCACACATTGACAACCATTCAGTTTGATAGCACAATTTTGGTTTAGAAGCAGATATTTCTCTGTACAGCCTATGGTCCCATTCACTCGGGAATATCCCAAAGCAGCTCCTAGAAGAAACGTGTTTCTGACTCGCTGAATCTCAACATAGATTCAACTTTCTTAGGTGAACGAACGCACAGCAGAGCAGTTTCAAGGAAACGTTTCTCCTGCGTCTTAGACGAAGTTTCCTGCTGTTTAGTACGTATGCCGGCATTGGGCTGGAAATACCGGTTTTGGGATTCTGCACAGAAAGGGTTTGTAAACCGCTGAATCCACACGTGAGTTTAACTCTGTCAGTTGAATGCACACATTGACAACCATTCAGTTTGATAGCACACTTTTGCTTTTAGAAGCAGATATTTCTCTGTACAGCCTATGGTCCCATTCACTCGGGAATATCCCAACGCAGCTCCTAGAAGAAACGTGTTTCTGACTCGCTGAATCTCAACATAGTTTCAATTCTCTTAGGTGAACGAACGCACAGCAGAGCAGTTTCAAGGAAACGTTTCTCCTGAGTTTTAGACGAAGTTTCCTGCTGTTTAGTACGGATGCCGGCATTGGGCTGGAAATACCGGTTTTGGGATTCTGCACAGAAAGGGTTTGCAAACCGCTGAATCCACACGTGAGTTTAACTCTGTCAGTTGAATGCACACATTGACAACCACTCAGTTTGATAGCACACTTTTGGTTTAGAAGCAGATATTTCTCTGTACAGCCTATGGTCCCATTCACTCGGGAATATCCCAACGCAGCTCCTAGAAGAAACGTGTTTCTGACTCGCTGAATCTCAACATAGATTCAACTCTCTTAGGTGAACGAACGCACAGCAGAGCAGTTTCAAGGAAACGTTTCTCCTGAGTCTTAGACGAAGTTTCCTGCTGTTTAGTACGTATGCCGGCATTGGGCTGGAAATACCGGTTTTGGGATTCTGCACAGAAAGGGTTTGTAAACCGCTGAATCCACACGTGAGTTTAACTCTGTCAGTTGAATGCACACATTGACAACCATTCAGTTTGATAGCACACTTTTGGTTTTAGAAGCAGATATTTCCCTGTACAGCCTATGGTCCCATTCACTCGGGAATATCCCAACGCAGCTCCTAGAAGAAACGTGTTTCTCACTCGCTGAATCTCAACATAGTTTCAATTCTCTTAGGTGAACGAACGCACAGCAGAACAGTTTCAAGGAAACGTTTCTCCTGAGTTTTAGACGAAGTTTCCTGCTCTTTAGTACGTATGCCGGCATTGGGCTGGAAATACCGGTTTTGGGATTCTGCACAGAAAGGGTTTGCAAACCGCTGAATCCACATGTGAGTTTAACTCTGTCAGTTGAATGCACACATTGACAACCATTCAGTTAGATAGCTCCGTTTTGGTTTTAGAAGCAGATATTTCTCTGTACAACCTATGGTCCCATTCACTCGGGAATATCCCAACGCAGCTCCTAGAAGAAACGTGTTTCTGACTCGCTGAATCTCAACATAGATTCAACTCTCTTAGGTGAACGAACGCACAGCAGAGCAGTTTCAAGGAAACGTTTCTCCTGAGTTTTAGACGAAGTTTCCAGCTGTTTAGTACGGATGTCGGCATTGGGCTGGAAATACCGGTTTTGGGATTCTGCACAGAAAGGGTTTGCAAACCGCTGAATCCACACGTGAGTTTAACTCTGTCAGTTGAATGCACACATTGTCAACCATTCAGTTTTATAGCACACTTTTGGTTTTAGAAGCAGATATTTCTCTGTACAGCCTATGGTCCCACTCACTCGGGAATATCCCAACGCAGCTCCTAGAAGAAACGTGTTTCTGACTCGCTGAATCTCAACATAGATTCAACTCTCTTAGGTGAACGAACGCACAGCAGAGCAGTTTCAAGGAAACGTTTCTCCTGAGTTTTAGACGAAGTTTCCTGCTGTTTAGTACGTATGCCGGCATTGGGCTGGAAATACCGGTTTTCGGATTCTGCACAGAAAGGGTTTGCAAACCGCTGAATCCACACGTGAGTTTAACTCTGTCAGTTGAATGCACACATTGACAACCATTCAGTTTGATAGCACACTTTTGGTTTAGAAGCAGATATTTCTCTGTACAGCCTATGGTCCCATTCACTCGGGAATATCCCAACGCAGCTCCTAGAAGAAACGTGTTTCTGACTCGCTGAATCTCAACATAGATTCAACTCTCTTAGGTGAACGAACGCACAGCAGAGCAGTTTCAAGGAAACGTTTCTCCTGAGTCTTAGACGAAGTTTCCTGCTCTTTAGTACGTATGCCGGCATTGGGCTGGAAATACCGGTTTTGGGATTCTGCACAGAAAGGGTTTGCAAACCGCTGAATCCAAACGTGAGTTTAACTCTGTCAGTTGAATGCACACATTGACAACCATTCAGTTAGATACCACCCTTTTGGTTGTAGGAGCAGATATTTCTCTGTACAGCCTATGGTCCCATTCTCTCGGGAATATCCCAACGCACCTCCTAGAAGAAACGTGTTTCTGACTCGCTGAATCTCAACATAGATTCAACTCTCTTAGGTGATCGAACGCACAGCAGAGCAGTTTCAAGGAAACGTTTCTCCTGAGTTTTAGACGAAGTTTCCTGCTGTTTAGTACGGATGCCGGCATTGGGCTGGAAATACCGGTTTTGGGATTCTGCACAGAAAGGGTTTGCAAACCGCTGAATCCACACGTGAGTTTAATTCTGTCAGTTGAATGCACACATTGACAACCATTCAGTTAGATAGCTCCGTTTTGGTTTTAGAAGCAGATATTTCTCTGTACAGCCTATGGTCCCATTCACTCGGGAATATCCCAACGCAGCTCCTAGAAGAAACGTGTTTCTGACTCGCTGAATCTCAACATAGATTCAACTCTCTTAGGTGAACGAACGCACAGCAGAGCAGTTTCAAGGAAACGTTGCTCCTGAGTTTTAGACGAAGTTGCCTGCTCTTTAGTACGTATGCCGGCATTGGGCTGGAAATACCGGTTTTGGGATTCTGCACAGAAAGGGTTTGCAAACCGCTGAATCCAAACGTGAATTTAACTCTGTCAGTTGAATGCACACATTGACAACCATTCAGTTAGATAGCTCCGTTTTGGTTTTAGAAGCAGATATTTCTCTGTACAGCCTATGGTCCCATTCACTCGGGAATATCCCAACGCAGCTCCTAGAAGAAACGTGTTTCTGACTCGCTGAATCTCAACATAGATTCAACTCTCTTAGGTGAACGAACGCACAGCAGAGCAGTTTCATGGAAACGTTGCTCCTGAGTTTTAGACGAAGTTTCCTGCTGTTTAGTACGGATGCCGGCATTGGGCTGGAAATAGCGGTTTTGGGATTCTGCACAGAAAGGGTTTGCAAACCGCTGAATCCACACGTGAGTTTAACTCTGTCAGTTGAATGCACACATTGACAACCATTCAGTTTGATAGCACACTTTTGGTTTAGAAGCAGATATTTCTCTGTACAGCCTATGGTCCCATTCACTCGGGAATATCCCAACGCAGCTCCTAGAAGAAACGTGTTTCTGACTCGCTGAATCTCAACATAGATTCACCTCTCTTAGGTGAACGAACGCACAGCAGAGCAGTTTCAAGGAAACGTTTCTCCTGAGTCTTAGACGAAGTTTCCTGCTCTTTAGTACGTATGCCGGCATTGGGCTGGAAATACCGGTTTTGGGATTCTGCACAGAAAGGGTTTGCAAACCGCTGAATCCAAACGTGAGTTTAACTCTGTCAGTTGAATGCACACATTGACAACCATTCAGTTAGATACCACCCTTTTGGTTGTAGGAGCAGATATTTCTCTGTACAGCCTATGGTCCCATTCACTCGGGAATATCCCAACGCACCTCCTAGAAGAAACGTGTTTCTGACTCGCTGAATCTCAACATAGATTCAACTCTCTTAGGTGATCGAACGCACAGCAGAGCAGTTTCAAGGAAACGTTTCTCCTGAGTTTTAGACGAAGTTTCCTGCTGTTTAGTACGGATGCCGGCATTGGGCTGGAAATACCGGTTTTGGGATTCTGCACAGAAAGGGTTTGCAAACCGCTGAATCCACACGTGAGTTTAATTCTGTCAGTTGAATGCACACATTGACAACCATTCAGTTAGATAGCTCCGTTTTGGTTTTAGAAGCAGATATTTCTCTGTACAGCCTATGGTCCCATTCACTCGGGAATATCCCAACGCAGCTCCTAGAAGAAACGTGTTTCTGACTCGCTGAATCTCAACATATATTCAACTCTCTTAGGTGAACGAACGCACAGCAGAGCAGTTTGAAGGAAACGTTGCTCCTGAGTTTTAGACGAAGTTTCCTGCTCTTTAGTACGTATGCCGGTATTGGGCTGGAAATACCGGTTTTGGGATTCTGCACAGAAAGGGTTTGCAAACCGCTGAATCCACATGTGAGTTTAACTCTGTCAGTTGAATGCACACATTGACAGCCATTCAGTTAGATAGCTCCGTTTTGGTTTTAGAAGCAGATATTTCTCTGTACAGCCTATGGTCCCATTCACTCGGGAATATCCCAACGCAGCTCCTAGAAGAAACGTGTTTCTGACTCGCTGAATCTCAACATAGATTCAACTCTCTTAGGTGAACGAACGCACAGCAGAGCAGTTTCAAGGAAACGTTACTCCTGAGTTTTAGACGAAGTTTCCTGCTGTTTAGTACGGATGCCGGCATTGGGCTGGAAATAGCGGTTTTGGGATTCTGCACAGAATGGGTTTGCAAACCGCTGAATCCACACGTGAGTTTAACTCTGTCAGTTGAATGCACACATTGACAACCATTCAGTTTGATAGCACACTTTTGGTTTAGAAGCAGATATTTCTCTGTACAGCCTATGGTCCCATTCACTCGGGAATATCCCAAAGCAGCTCCTAGAAGAAACGTGTTTCTGACTCGCTGAATCTCAACATAGATTCAACTCTCTTAGGTGAACGAACGCACAGCAGAGCAGTTTCAAGGAAACGTTTCTCCTGAGTCTTAGACGAAGTTTCCTGCTCTTTAGTACGTATGCCGGCATTGGGCTTGAAATACCGGTTTTGGGATTCTGCACAGAAAGGGTTTGTAAACCGCTGAATCCACACGTGAGTTTAACTCTGTCAGTTGAATGCACACATTGACAACCATTCAGTTTGATAGCACACTTTTGGTTTTAGAAGCAGATATTTCTCTGTACAGCCTATGGTCCCATTCACTCGGGAATACCTCAACGCAGCTCCTAGAAGAAACGTGTTTCTGACTCGCTGAATCTCAACATAGTTTCAATTCTCTTAGGTGAACGAACGCACAGCAGAGCAGTTTCAAGGAAACGTTTCTCCTGAGTTTTAGACGAAGTTTCCTGCTCTTTAGTACGTATGCCGGCATTGGGCTGGAAATACCGGTTTTGGGATTCTGCACAGAAAGGGTTTGCAAACCGCTGAATCCACATGTGAGTTTAACTCTGTCAGTTGAATGCACACATTGACAACCATTCAGTTTGATAGCACACTTTTGGTTTTAGAAGCAGATATTTCTCTGTACAGCCTATGGTCCCATTCACTCGGGAATATCCCAACGCAGCTCCTAGAAGAAACGTGTTTCTGACTCGCTGAATCTCAACATAGATTCAACTCTCTTAGGTGATCGAACGCACAGCAGAGCAGTTTCAAGGAAACGTTTCTCCTGAGTTTTAGACGAAGTTTCCTGCTGTTTAGTACGGATGCCGGCATTGGGCTGTAAATACCGGTTTTGGGATTCTGCACAGAAAGGGTTTGCAAACCGCTGAATCCACACGTGAGTTTAACTCTGTCAGTTGAATGCACACATTGACAACCATTCAGTTAGATAGCTCCGTTTTGGTTTTAGAAGCAGATATTTCTCTGTACAGCCTATGGTCCCATTCACTCGGGAATATCCCAACGCAGCTCCTAGAAGAAACGTGTTTCTGACTCGCTGAATCTCAACATAGATTCAACTCTCTTAGGTGAACGAACGCACAGCAGAGCAGTTTCAAGGAAACGTTTCTCCTGAGTTTTAGACGAAGTTTCCTGCTGTTTAGTACGGATGCCGGCATTGGGCTGGAAATAGCGGTTTTGGGATTCTGCACAGAAAGGGTTTGCAAAGCGCTGAATCCACACGTGAGTTTAACTCTGTCAGTTGAATGCACACATTGACAACCATTCAGTTTGATAGCACACTTTTGGTTTTAGAAGCAGATATTTCTCTGTACAGCCTATGGTCCCATTCACTCGGGAATATCCCAATGCAGCTCCTAGAAGAAACGTGTTTCTGACTCGCTGAATCTCAACATAGTTTCAACTCTCTTAGGTGAACGAACGCACAGCAGAGCAGTTTCAAGGAAACGTTTCTCCTGAGTTTTAGACGAAGTTTCCTGCTGTTTAGTACGGATGCCGGCATTGGGCTGGAAATACCGGTTTTGGGATTCTGCACAGAAAGGGTTTGCAAACCGCTGAATCCACACGTGAGTTTAACTCTGTCAGTTGAATGCACACATTGACAACCATTCAGTTAGATAGCTCCGTTTTGGTTTTAGAAGCAGATATTTCTCTGTACAGCCTATGGTCCCATTCACTCGGGAATATCCCAAAGCAGCTCCTAGAAGAAACGTGTTTCTGACTCGCTGAATCTCAACATAGATTCAACTCTCTTAGGTGAACGAACGCACAGCAGAGCAGTTTCAAGGAAACGTTGCTCCTGAGTTTTAGACGAAGTTTCCTGCTCTTTAGTACGTATGCCGGCATTGGGCTGGAAATACCGGTTTTGGGATTCTGCACAGAAAGGGTTTGCAAACCGCTGAATCCACACGTGAGTTTAACTCTGTCAGTTGAATGCACACATTGACAACCATTCAGTTTGATAGCACACTTTTGGTTTTAGAAGCAGATATTTCTCTGTACAGCCTATGGTCCCATTCACTCGGGAATATCCGAACGCAGCTCCTAGAAGAAACGTGTTTCTGACTCGCTGAATCTCTACATAGTTTCAATTCTCTTAGGTGAACGAACGCACAGCAGAGCAGTTTCAAGGAAACGTTTCTCCTGAGTTTTAGACGAAGTTTCCTGCTCTTTAGTACGTATGCCGGCATTGGGCTGGAAATACCGGTTTTGGGATTCTGCACAGAAAGGGTTTGCAAACGGCTGAAACCACATGTGAGTTTAACTCTGTCAGTTGAATGCACACATTGACAACCATTCAGTTAGATAGCTCCGTTTTGGTTTTAGAAGCAGATATTTCTCTGTACAGCCTATGGTCCCATTCACTCGGGAATATCCCAACGCAGCTCCTAGAAGAAACGTGTTTCTGACTCGCTGAATCTCAACATAGATTCAACTCTCTTAGGTGAACGAACGCACAGCAGAGCAGTTTCAAGGAAACGTTTCTCCTGAGTTTTAGACGAAGTTTCCAGCTGTTTAGTACGGATGCCGGCATTGGGCTGGAAATAGCGGTTCTGGGATTCTGCACAGAAAGGGTTTGCAAACCGCTGAATCCACACGTGAGTTTAACTCTGTCAGTTGAATGCACACATTGACAACCATTCAGTTTGATAGCACACTTTTGGTTTTAGAAGCAGATATTTCTCTGTACAGTCTATGGTCCCATTCACTCGGGAATATCCCAACGCAGCTCCTAGAAGAAACGTGTTTCTGACTCGCTGAATCTCAACATAGATTCAACTCTCTTAGGTGAACGAACGCACAGCAGAGCAGTTTCAAGGAAACGTTTCTCCTGAGTTTTAGACGAAGTTTCCTGCTGTTTAGTACGTATGCCGGCATTGGGCTGGAAATACCGGTTTTGGGATTCTGCACAGAAAGGTTTTGCAAACCGCTGAATCCACACGTGAGTTTAACTCTGTGAGTTGAATGCACACATTGTCAACCATTCAGTTTGATAGCACACTTTTGGCTTAGAAGCAGATATTTCTCTGTACAGCCTATGGTCCCATTCACTCGGGAATATCCCAACGCAGCTCCTAGAAGAAACGTGTTTCTGACTCGCTGAATCTCAACATAGATTCAACTCTCTTAGGTGAACGAACGCACAGCAGAGCAGTTTCAAGGAAAAGTTTCTGCTGAGTCTTAGACGAAGTTTCCTGCTGTTTAGTACGTATGCCGGCATTGGGCTGGAAATACAGGTTTTGGGATTCTGCACAGAAAAGGTTTGCAAACCGCTGAATCCACACGTGAGTTTAACTCTGTCAGTTGAATGCACACATTTACAACCATTCAGTTTGATAGCACACTTTTGGTTTTAGAAGCAGATATTTCTCTGTACAGCCTATGGTCCCATTCACTCGGGAATATCCCAACGCAGCTCCTAGAAGAAACGTGTTTCTGACTCGCTGAATCTCAACATAGTTTCAACTCTCTTAGGTGAACGAACGCACAGCAGAGCAGTTTCAAGGAAACGTTTCTCCTGAGTTTTAGACGAAGTTTCCTGCTGTTTAGTAAGGATGCCGGCATTGAGCTGGAATTACCGGTTTTGGGATTCTGCACAGAAAGGGTTTGTAAACCGCTGAATCCAAACGTGAATTTAACTCTGTCAGTTGAATGCACACATTGACAACCATTCAGTTAGATACCACCCTTTTGGTTGTAGGAGCAGATATTTCTCTGTACAGCCTATGGTCCCATTCACTCGGGAATATCCCAACGCACCTCCTAGAAGAAACGTGTTTCTGACTCGCTGAATCTCAACATAGATTCAACTCTCTTAGGTGAACGAACGCACAGCAGAGCAGTTTCAAGGAAACGTTTCTCCTGAGTTTTAGACGAAGTTTCCAGCTGTTTAGTACGGATGTCGGCATTGGGCTGGAAATACCGGTTTTGGGATTCTGCACAGAAAGGGTTTGCAAAACGCTGAATCCACACGTGAGTTTAACTCTGTCAGTTGAATGCACACATTGACAACCATTCAGTTTGATAGCACACTTTTGGTTTTAGAAGCAGATATTTCTCTGTACAGCCTATGGTCCCATTCACTCGGGAATATCCCAACGCAGCTCCTAGAAGAAACGTGTTTCTGACTCGCTGAATCTCAACATAGATTCAACTCTCTTAGGTGAACGAACGCACAGCAGAGCAGTTTCAAGGAAACGTTTCTCCTGAGTTTTAGACGAAGTTTCCTGCTGTTTAGTACGTATGCCGGCATTGGGCTGGAAATACCGGTTTTGGGATTCTGCACAGAAAGGGTTTGCAAACCGCTGAATCCACACGTGAGTTTAACTCTGTCAGTTGAATGCACACATTGACAACCATTCAGTTTGATAGCACACTTTTGGTTTAGAAGCAGATATTTCTCTGTACAGCCTATGGTCCCATTCACTCGGGAATATCCCAACGCAGCTCCTAGAAGAAACGTGTTTCTGACTCGCTGAATCTCAACATAGATTCAACTCTCTTAGGTGAACGAACGCACAGCAGAGCAGTTTCAAGGAAACGTTTCTCCTGAGTCTTAGACGAAGTTTCCTGCTGTTTAGTACGTATGCCGGCATTGGGCTGGAAATACCGGTTTTGGGATTCTGCACAGAAAGGGTTTGCAAACCGCTGAATCCAAACGTGAGTTTAACTCTGTCAGTTGAATGCACACATTGACAACCATTCAGTTAGATACCACCCTTTTGGTTGTAGGAGCAGATATTTCTCTGTACAGCCTATGGTCCCATACACTCGGGAATATCCCAACGCACCTCCTAGAAGAAACGTGTTTCTGACTCGCTGAATCTCAACATAGATTCAACTCTCTTAGGTGATCGAACGCACAGCAGAGCAGTTTCAAGGAAACGTTTCTCCTGAGTTTTAGACGAAGTTTCCTGCTGTTTAGTACGGATGCCGGCATTGGGCTGGAAATACCGGTTTTGGGATTCTGCACAGAAAGGGTTTGCAAACCGCTGAATCCACACGTGAGTTTAATTCTGTCAGTTGAATGCACACATTGACAACCATTCAGTTAGTTAGCTCCGTTTTGGTTTTAGAAGCAGATATTTCTCTGTACAGCCTATGGTCCCACTCACTCGGGAATATCCCAACGCAGCTCCTAGAAGAAACGTGTTTCTGACTCGCTGAATCTCAACATAGATTCAACTCTCTTAGGTGAACGAACGCACAGCAGAGCAGTTTCAAGGAAACGTTTCTCCTGAGTTTTAGACGAAGTTTCCTGCTGTTTAGTACGTATGCCGGCATTGGGCTGGAAATACCGGTTTTCGGATTCTGCACAGAAAGGGTTTGCAAACCGCTGAATCCACACGTGAGTTTAACTCTGTCAGTTGAATGCACACATTGACAACCATTCAGTTTGATAGCACACTTTTGGTTTAGAAGCAGATATTTCTCTGTACAGCCTATGGTCCCATTCACTCGGGAATATCCCAACGCAGCTCCTAGAAGAAACGTGTTTCTGACTCGCTGAATCTCAACATAGATTCAACTCTCTTAGGTGAACGAACGCACAGCAGAGCAGTTTCAAGGAAACGTTTCTCCTGAGTCTTAGACGAAGTTTCCTGCTCTTTAGTACGTATGCCGGCATTGGGCTGGAAATACCGGTTTTGGGATTCTGCACAGAAAGGGTTTGCAAACCGCTGAATCCAAACGTGAGTTTAACTCTGTCAGTTGAATGCACACATTGACAACCATTCAGTTAGATACCACCCTTTTGGTTGTAGGAGCAGATATTTCTCTGTACAGCCTATGGTCCCATTCTCTCGGGAATATCCCAACGCACCTCCTAGAAGAAACGTGTTTCTGACTCGCTGAATCTCAACATAGATTCAACTCTCTTAGGTGATCGAACGCACAGCAGAGCAGTTTCAAGGAAACGTTTCTCCTGAGTTTTAGACGAAGTTTCCTGCTGTTTAGTACGGATGCCGGCATTGGGCTGGAAATACCGGTTTTGGGATTCTGCACAGAAAGGGTTTGCAAACCGCTGAATCCACACGTGAGTTTAATTCTGTCAGTTGAATGCACACATTGACAACCATTCAGTTAGATAGCTCCGTTTTGGTTTTAGAAGCAGATATTTCTCTGTACAGCCTATGGTCCCATTCACTCGGGAATATCCCAACGCAGCTCCTAGAAGAAACGTGTTTCTGACTCGCTGAATCTCAACATAGATTCAACTCTCTTAGGTGAACGAACGCACAGCAGAGCAGTTTCAAGGAAACGTTGCTCCTGAGTTTTAGACGAAGTTGCCTGCTCTTTAGTACGTATGCCGGCATTGGGCTGCAAATACCGGTTTTGGGATTCTGCACAGAAAGGGTTTGCAAACCGCTGAATCCAAACGTGAATTTAACTCTGTCAGTTGAATGCACACATTGACAACCATTCAGTTAGATAGCTCCGTTTTGGTTTTAGAAGCAGATATTTCTCTGTACAGCCTATGGTCCCATTCACTCGGGAATATCCCAACGCAGCTCCTAGAAGAAACGTGTTTCTGACTCGCTGAATCTCAACATAGATTCAACTCTCTTAGGTGAACGAACGCACAGCAGAGCAGTTTCATGGAAACGTTGCTCCTGAGTTTTAGACGAAGTTTCCTGCTGTTTAGTACGGATGCCGGCATTGGGCTGGAAATAGCGGTTTTGGGATTCTGCACAGAAAGGGTTTGCAAACCGCTGAATCCACACGTGAGTTTAACTCTGTCAGTTGAATGCACACATTGACAACCATTCAGTTTGATAGCACACTTTTGGTTTAGAAGCAGATATTTCTCTGTACAGCCTATGGTCCCATTCACTCGGGAATATCCCAACGCAGCTCCTAGAAGAAACGTGTTTCTGACTCGCTGAATCTCAACATAGATTCACCTCTCTTAGGTGAACGAACGCACAGTAGAGCAGTTTCAAGGAAACGTTTCTCCTGAGTCTTAGACGAAGTTTCCTGCTCTTTAGTACGTATGCCGGCATTGGGCTGGAAATACCGGTTTTGGGATTCTGCACAGAAAGGGTTTGCAAACCGCTGAATCCAAACGTGAGTTTAACTCTGTCAGTTGAATGCACACATTGACAACCATTCAGTTAGATACCACCCTTTTGGTTGTAGGAGCAGATATTTCTCTGTACAGCCTATGGTCCCATTCACTCGGGAATATCCCAACGCACCTCCTAGAAGAAACGTGTTTCTGACTCGCTGAATCTCAACATAGATTCAACTCTCTTAGGTGATCGAACGCACAGCAGAGCAGTTTCAAGGAAACGTTTCTCCTGAGTTTTAGACGAAGTTTCCTGCTGTTTAGTACGGATGCCGGCATTGGGCTGGAAATACCGGTTTTGGGATTCTGCACAGAAAGGGTTTGCAAACCGCTGAATCCACACGTGAGTTTAATTCTGTCAGTTGAATGCACACATTGACAACCATTCAGTTAGATAGCTCCGTTTTGGTTTTAGAAGCAGATATTTCTCTGTACAGCCTATGGTCCCATTCACTCGGGAATATCCCAACGCAGCTCCTAGAAGAAACGTGTTTCTGACTCGCTGAATCTCAACATATATTCAACTCTCTTAGGTGAACGAACGCACAGCAGAGCAGTTTGAAGGAAACGTTGCTCCTGAGTTTTAGACGAAGTTTCCTGCTCTTTAGTACGTATGCCGGTATTGGGCTGGAAATACCGGTTTTGGGATTCTGCACAGAAAGGGTTTGCAAACCGCTGAATCCACATGTGAGTTTAACTCTGTCAGTTGAATGCACACATTGACAGCCATTCAGTTAGATAGCTCCGTTTTGGTTTTAGAAGCAGATATTTCTCTGTACAGCCTATGGTCCCATTCACTCGGGAATATCCCAACGCAGCTCCTAGAAGAAACGTGTTTCTGACTCGCTGAATCTCAACATAGATTCAACTCTCTTAGGTGAACGAACGCACAGCAGAGCAGTTTCAAGGAAACGTTACTCCTGAGTTTTAGACGAAGTTTCCTGCTGTTTAGTACGGATGCCGGCATTGGGCTGGAAATAGCGGTTTTGGGATTCTGCACAGAATGGGTTTGCAAACCGCTGAATCCACACGTGAGTTTAACTCTGTCAGTTGAATGCACACATTGACAACCATTCAGTTTGATAGCACACTTTTGGTTTAGAAGCAGATATTTCTCTGTACAGCCTATGGTCCCATTCACTCGGGAATATCCCAAAGCAGCTCCTAGAAGAAACGTGTTTCTGACTCGCTGAATCTCAACATAGATTCAACTCTCTTAGGTGAACGAACGCACAGCAGAGCAGTTTCAAGGAAACGTTTCTCCTGAGTCTTAGACGAAGTTTCCTGCTCTTTAGTACGTATGCCGGCATTGGGCTTGAAATACCGGTTTTGGGATTCTGCACAGAAAGGGTTTGTAAACCGCTGAATCCACACGTGAGTTTAACTCTGTCAGTTGAATGCACACATTGACAACCATTCAGTTTGATAGCACACTTTTGGTTTTAGAAGCAGATATTTCTCTGTACAGCCTATGGTCCCATTCACTCGGGAATACCTCAACGCAGCTCCTAGAAGAAACGTGTTTCTGACTCGCTGAATCTCAACATAGTTTCAATTCTCTTAGGTGAACGAACGCACAGCAGAGCAGTTTCAAGGAAACGTTTCTCCTGAGTTTTAGACGAAGTTTCCTGCTCTTTAGTACGTATGCCGGCATTGGGCTGGAAATACCGGTTTTGGGATTCTGCACAGAAAGGGTTTGCAAACCGCTGAATCCACATGTGAGTTTAACTCTGTCAGTTGAATGCACACATTGACAACCATTCAGTTTGATAGCACACTTTTGGTTTTAGAAGCAGATATTTCTCTGTACAGCCTATGGTCCCATTCACTCGGGAATATCCCAACGCAGCTCCTAGAAGAAACGTGTTTCTGACTCGCTGAATCTCAACATAGATTCAACTCTCTTAGGTGATCGAACGCACAGCAGAGCAGTTTCAAGGAAACGTTTCTCCTGAGTTTTAGACGAAGTTTCCTGCTGTTTAGTACGGATGCCGGCATTGGGCTGGAAATAGCGGTTTTGGGATTCTGCACAGAAAGGGTTTGCAAACCGCTGAACCCACACGTGAGTTTAATTCTGTCAGTTGAATGCACACATTGACAACCATTCAGTTAGTTAGCTCCGTTTTGGTTTTAGAAGCAGATATTTCTCTGTACAGCCTATGGTCCCATTCACTCGGGAATATCCCAACGCAGCTCCTAGAAGAAACGTGTTTCTGACTCGCTGAATCTCAACATAGATTCAACTCTCTTAGGTGAACGAACGCACAGCAGAGCAGTTTCAAGGAAACGTTGCTCCTGAGTTTTAGACGAAGTTTCCTGCTGTTTAGTACGTATGCCGGCATTGGGCTGGAAATACCGGTTTTGGGATTCTGCACAGAAAGGGTTTGCAAACCGCTGAATCCACATGTGAGTTTAACTCTGTCAGTTGAATGCACACATTGACAGCCATTCAGTTAGATAGCTCCGTTTTGGTTTTAGAAGCAGATATTTCTCTGTACAGCCTATGGTCCCATTCACTCGGGAATATCCCAACGCAGCTCCTAGAAGAAACGTGTTTCTGACTCGCTGAATCTCAACATAGATTCAACTCTCTTAGGTGAACGAACGCACAGCAGAGCAGTTTCAAGGAAACGTTACTCCTGAGTTTTAGACGAAGTTTCCTGCTGTTTAGTACGGATGCCGGCATTGGGCTGGAAATAGCGGTTTTGGGATTCTGCACAGAATGGGTTTGCAAACCGCTGAATCCACACGTGAGTTTAACTCTGTCAGTTGAATGCACACATTGACAACCATTCAGTTTGATAGCACACTTTTGGTTTAGAAGCAGATATTTCTCTGTACAGCCTATGGTCCCATTCACTCGGGAATATCCCAAAGCAGCTCCTAGAAGAAACGTGTTTCTGACTCGCTGAATCTCAACATAGATTCAACTCTCTTAGGTGAACGAACGCACAGCAGAGCAGTTTCAAGGAAACGTTTCTCCTGAGTCTTAGACGAAGTTTCCTGCTCTTTAGTACGTATGCCGGCATTGGGCTTGAAATACCGGTTTTGGGATTCTGCACAGAAAGGGTTTGTAAACCGCTGAATCCACACGTGAGTTTAACTCTGTCAGTTGAATGCACACATTGACAACCATTCAGTTTGATAGCACACTTTTGGTTTTAGAAGCAGATATTTCTCTGTACAGCCTATGGTCCCATTCACTCGGGAATACCTCAACGCAGCTCCTAGAAGAAACGTGTTTCTGACTCGCTGAATCTCAACATAGTTTCAATTCTCTTAGGTGAACGAACGCACAGCAGAGCAGTTTCAAGGAAACGTTTCTCCTGAGTTTTAGACGAAGTTTCCTGCTCTTTAGTACGTATGCCGGCATTGGGCTGGAAATACCGGTTTTGGGATTCTGCACAGAAAGGGTTTGCAAACCGCTGAATCCACATGTGAGTTTAACTCTGTCAGTTGAATGCACACATTGACAACCATTCAGTTTGATAGCACACTTTTGGTTTTAGAAGCAGATATTTCTCTGTACAGCCTATGGTCCCATTCACTCGGGAATATCCCAACGCAGCTCCTAGAAGAAACGTGTTTCTGACTCGCTGAATCTCAACATAGATTCAACTCTCTTAGGTGATCGAACGCACAGCAGAGCAGTTTCAAGGAAACGTTTCTCCTGAGTTTTAGACGAAGTTTCCTGCTGTTTAGTACGGATGCCGGCATTGGGCTGTAAATACCGGTTTTGGGATTCTGCACAGAAAGGGTTTGCAAACCGCTGAATCCACACGTGAGTTTAACTCTGTCAGTTGAATGCACACATTGACAACCATTCAGTTAGATAGCTCCGTTTTGGTTTTAGAAGCAGATATTTCTCTGTACAGCCTATGGTCCCATTCACTCGGGAATATCCCAACGCAGCTCCTAGAAGAAACGTGTTTCTGACTCGCTGAATCTCAACATAGATTCAACTCTCTTAGGTGAACGAACGCACAGCAGAGCAGTTTCAAGGAAACGTTTCTCCTGAGTTTTAGACGAAGTTTCCTGCTGTTTAGTACGGATGCCGGCATTGGGCTGGAAATAGCGGTTTTGGGATTCTGCACAGAAAGGGTTTGCAAAGCGCTGAATCCACACGTGAGTTTAACTCTGTCAGTTGAATGCACACATTGACAACCATTCAGTTTGATAGCACACTTTTGGTTTTAGAAGCAGATATTTCTCTGTACAGCCTATGGTCCCATTCACTCGGGAATATCCCAATGCAGCTCCTAGAAGAAACGTGTTTCTGACTCGCTGAATCTCAACATAGTTTCAACTCTCTTAGGTGAACGAACGCACAGCAGAGCAGTTTCAAGGAAACGTTTCTCCTGAGTTTTAGACGAAGTTTCCTGCTGTTTAGTACGGATGCCGGCATTGGGCTGGAAATACCGGTTTTGGGATTCTGCACAGAAAGGGTTTGCAAACCGCTGAATCCACACGTGAGTTTAACTCTGTCAGTTGAATGCACACATTGACAACCATTCAGTTAGATAGCTCCATTTTGGTTTTAGAAGCAGATATTTCTCTGTACAGCCTATGGTCCCATTCACTCGGGAATATCCCAAAGCAGCTCCTAGAAGAAACGTGTTTCTGACTCGCTGAATCTCAACATAGATTCAACTCTCTTAGGTGAACGAACGCACAGCAGAGCAGTTTCAAGGAAACGTTTCTCCTGAGTTTTAGACGAAGTTTCCTGCTCTTTAGTACGTATGCCGGCATTGGGCTGGAAATACCGGTTTTGGGATTCTGCACAGAAAGGGTTTGCAAACGGCTGAAACCACATGTGAGTTTAACTCTGTCAGTTGAATGCACACATTGACAACCATTCAGTTTGATAGCACACTTTTGGTTTTAGAAGCAGATATTTCTCTGTACAGCCTATGGTCCCATTCACTCGGGAATATCCGAACGCAGCTCCTAGAAGAAACGTGTTTCTGACTCGCTGAATCTCTACATAGTTTCAATTCTCTTAGGTGAACGAACGCACAGCAGAGCAGTTTCAAGGAAACGTTTCTCCTGAGTTTTAGACGAAGTTTCCTGCTCTTTAGTACGTATGCCGGCATTGGGCTGGAAATACCGGTTTTGGGATTCTGCACAGAAAGGGTTTGCAAACGGCTGAAACCACATGTGAGTTTAACTCTGTCAGTTGAATGCACACATTGACAACCATTCAGTTAGATAGCTCCGTTTTGGTTTTAGAAGCAGATATTTCTCTGTACAGCCTATGGTCCCATTCACTCGGGAATATCCCAACGCAGCTCCTAGAAGAAACGTGTTTCTGACTCGCTGAATCTCAACATAGATTCAACTCTCTTAGGTGAACGAACGCACAGCAGAGCAGTTTCAAGGAAACGTTTCTCCTGAGTTTTAGACGAAGTTTCCAGCTGTTTAGTACGGATGCCGGCATTGGGCTGGAAATAGCGGTTCTGGGATTCTGCACAGAAAGGGTTTGCAAACCGCTGAATCCACACGTGAGTTTAACTCTGTCAGTTGAATGCACACATTGACAACCATTCAGTTTGATAGCACACTTTTGGTTTTAGAAGCAGATATTTCTCTGTACAGTCTATGGTCCCATTCACTCGGGAATATCCCAACGCAGCTCCTAGAAGAAACGTGTTTCTGACTCGCTGAATCTCAACATAGATTCAACTCTCTTAGGTGAACGAACGCACAGCAGAGCAGTTTCAAGGAAACGTTTCTCCTGAGTTTTAGACGAAGTTTCCTGCTGTTTAGTACGTATGCCGGCATTGGGCTGGAAATACCGGTTTTGGGATTCTGCACAGAAAGGTTTTGCAAACCGCTGAATCCACACGTGAGTTTAACTCTGTGAGTTGAATGCACACATTGTCAACCATTCAGTTTGATAGCACACTTTTGGCTTAGAAGCAGATATTTCTCTGTACAGCCTATGGTCCCATTCACTCGGGAATATCCCAACGCAGCTCCTAGAAGAAACGTGTTTCTGACTCGCTGAATCTCAACATAGATTCAACTCTCTTAGGTGAACGAACGCACAGCAGAGCAGTTTCAAGGAAAAGTTTCTGCTGAGTCTTAGACGAAGTTTCCTGCTGTTTAGTACGTATGCCGGCATTGGGCTGGAAATACAGGTTTTGGGATTCTGCACAGAAAAGGTTTGTAAACCGCTGAATCCACACGTGAGTTTAACTCTGTCAGTTGAATGCACACATTTACAACCATTCAGTTTGATAGCACACTTTTGGTTTTAGAAGCAGATATTTCTCTGTACAGCCTATGGTCCCATTCACTCGGGAATATCCCAACGCAGCTCCTAGAAGAAACGTGTTTCTGACTCGCTGAATCTCAACATAGTTTCAACTCTCTTAGGTGAACGAACGCACAGCAGAGCAGTTTCAAGGAAACGTTTCTCCTGAGTTTTAGACGAAGTTTCCTGCTGTTTAGTAAGGATGCCGGCATTGAGCTGGAATTACCGGTTTTGGGATTCTGCACAGAAAGGGTTTGTAAACCGCTGAATCCAAACGTGAATTTAACTCTGTCAGTTGAATGCACACATTGACAACCATTCAGTTAGATACCACCCTTTTGGTTGTAGGAGCAGATATTTCTCTGTACAGCCTATGGTCCCATTCACTCGGGAATATCCCAACGCACCTCCTAGAAGAAACGTGTTTCTGACTCGCTGAATCTCAACATAGATTCAACTCTCTTAGGTGAACGAACGCACAGCAGAGCAGTTTCAAGGAAACGTTTCTCCTGAGTTTTAGACGAAGTTTCCAGCTGTTTAGTACGGATGTCGGCATTGGGCTGGAAATACCGGTTTTGGGATTCTGCACAGAAAGGGTTTGCAAAACGCTGAATCCACACGTGAGTTTAACTCTGTCAGTTGAATGCACACATTGACAACCATTCAGTTTGATAGCACACTTTTGGTTTTAGAAGCAGATATTTCTCTGTACAGCCTATGGTCCCATTCACTCGGGAATATCCCAACGCAGCTCCTAGAAGAAACGTGTTTCTGACTCGCTGAATCTCAACATAGATTCAACTCTCTTAGGTGAACGAACGCACAGCAGAGCAGTTTCAAGGAAACGTTTCTCCTGAGTTTTAGACGAAGTTTCCTGCTGTTTAGTACGTATGCCGGCATTGGGCTGGAAATACCGGTTTTGGGATTCTGCACAGAAAGGGTTTGCAAACCGCTGAATCCACACGTGAGTTTAACTCTGTCAGTTGAATGCACACATTGACAACCATTCAGTTTGATAGCACACTTTTGGTTTAGAAGCAGATATTTCTCTGTACAGCCTATGGTCCCATTCACTCGGGAATATCCCAACGCAGCTCCTAGAAGAAACGTGTTTCTGACTCGCTGAATCTCAACATAGATTCAACTCTCTTAGGTGAACGAACGCACAGCAGAGCAGTTTCAAGGAAACGTTTCTCCTGAGTCTTAGACGAAGTTTCCTGCTGTTTAGTACGTATGCCGGCATTGGGCTGGAAATACCGGTTTTGGGATTCTGCACAGAAAGGGTTTGCAAACCGCTGAATCCAAACGTGAGTTTAACTCTGTCAGTTGAATGCACACATTGACAACCATTCAGTTAGATACCACCCTTTTGGTTGTAGGAGCAGATATTTCTCTGTACAGCCTATGGTCCCATACACTCGGGAATATCCCAACGCACCTCCTAGAAGAAACGTGTTTCTGACTCGCTGAATCTCAACATAGATTCAACTCTCTTAGGTGATCGAACGCACAGCAGAGCAGTTTCAAGGAAACGTTTCTCCTGAGTTTTAGACGAAGTTTCCTGCTGTTTAGTACGGATGCCGGCATTGGGCTGGAAATACCGGTTTTGGGATTCTGCACAGAAAGGGTTTGCAAACCGCTGAATCCACACGTGAGTTTAATTCTGTCAGTTGAATGCACACATTGACAACCATTCAGTTAGTTAGCTCCGTTTTGGTTTTAGAAGCAGATATTTCTCTGTACAGCCTATGGTCCCATTCACTCGGGAATATCCCAACGCAGCTCCTAGAAGAAACGTGTTTCTGACTCGCTGAATCTCAACATAGATTCAACTCTCTTAGGTGAACGAACGCACAGCAGAGCAGTTTCAAGGAAACGTTGCTCCTGAGTTTTAGACGAAGTTTCCTGCTGTTTAGTACGTATGCCGGCATTGGGCTGGAAATACCGGTTTTGGGATTCTGCACAGAAAGGGTTTGCAAACCGCTGAATCCACATGTGAGTTTAACTCTGTCAGTTGAATGCACACATTGACAACCATTCAGTTAGATAGCTCCGTTTTGGTTTTAGAAGCAGATATTTCTCGGTACAGCCTATGGTCCCATTCACTCGGGAATATCCCAACGCAGCTCCTAGAAGAAACGTGTTTCTGACTCGCTGAATCTCAACATAGATTCAACTCTCTTAGGTGAACGAACGCACAGTAGAGCAGTTTCAAGGAAACGTTTCTCCTGAGTCTTAGACGAAGTTTCCTGCTGTTTAGTACGTATGCCGGCATTGGGCTGGAAATACCGGTTTTGGGATTCTGCACAGAAAGGGTTTGTAAACCGCTGAATCCACACGTGAGTTTAACTCTGTCAGTTGAATGCAAACATTGACAACCATTCAGTTTGATAGCACACTTTTGGTTTTAGAAGCAGATATTTCTCTGTACAGCCTATGGTCCCATTCACTCGGGAATATCCCAACGCAGCTCCTAGAAGAAACGTGTTTCTGACTCGCTGAATCTCAACATAGTTTCAATTCTCTTAGGTGAACGAACGCACAGCAGAGCAGTTTCAAGGAAACGTTTCTCCTGAGTTTTAGACGAAGTTTCCTGCTGTTTAGTACGTATGCCGGCATTGGGCTGGAAATACCGGTTTTGGGATTCTGCACAGAAAGGGTTTGCAAACCGCTGAATCCACACGTGAGTTTAACTCTGTCAGTTGAATGCACACATTGACAACCACTCAGTTTGATAGCACACTTTTGGTTTAGAAGCAGATATTTCTCTGTACAGCCTATGGTCCCATTCACTCGGGAATATCCCAACGCAGCTCCTAGAAGAAACGTGTTTCTGACTCGCTGAATCTCAACATAGATTCAACTCTCTTAGGTGAACGAACGCACAGCAGAGCAGTTTCAAGGAAACGTTTCTCCTGAGTCTTAGACGAAGTTTCCTGCTGTTTAGTACGTATGCCGGCATTGGGCTGGAAATACCGGTTTTGGGATTCTGCACAGAAAGGGTTTGTAAACCGCTGAATCCACACGTGAGTTTAACTCTGTCAGTTGAATGCACACATTGACAACCATTCAGTTTGATAGCACACTTTTGGTTTTAGAAGCAGATATTTCTCTGTACAGCCTATGGTCCCATTCACTCGGGAATATCCCAACGCAGCTCCTAGAAGATACGTGTTTCTCACTCGCTGAATCTCAACATAGTTTCAATTCTCTTAGGTGAACGAACGCACAGCAGAACAGTTTCAAGGAAACGTTTCTCCTGAGTTTTAGACGAAGTTTCCTGCTGTTTAGTACGGATGCCGGC
Source organism: Aotus nancymaae (assembly GCF_030222135.1). Classification (NCBI taxonomy): domain Eukaryota; kingdom Metazoa; phylum Chordata; class Mammalia; order Primates; family Aotidae; genus Aotus; species Aotus nancymaae. The sequence goes on from NW_026988464.1 coordinate 853,248, forward strand.
ATTGGGCTGGAAATACCGGTTTTGGGATTCTGCACAGAAAGGGTTTGCAAACCGCTGAATCCACACGTGAGTTTAATTCTGTCAGTTGAATGCACACATTGACAACCATTCAGTTAGATAGCTCCGTTTTGGTTTTAGAAGCAGATATTTCTCTGTACAGCCTATGGTCCCATTCACTCGGGAATATCCCAACGCAGCTCCTAGAAGAAACGTGTTTCTGACTCGCTGAATCTCAACATAGATTCAACTCTCTTAGGTGAACGAACGCACAGCAGAGCAGTTTCAAGGAAACGTTGCTCCTGAGTTTTAGACGAAGTTTCCTGCTGTTTAGTACGTATGCCGGCATTGGGCTGGAAATACCGGTTTTGGGATTCTGCACAGAAAGGGTTTGCAAGCCGCTGAATCCACATGTGAGTTTAACTCTGTCAGTTGAATGCACACATTGACAACCATTCAGTTAGATAGCTCCGTTTTGGTTTTAGAAGCAGATATTTCTCGGTACAGCCTATGGTCCCATTCACTCGGGAATATCCCAACGCAGCTCCTAGAAGAAACGTGTTTCTGACTCGCTGAATCTCAACATAGATTCAACTCTCTTAGGTGAACGAACGCACAGCAGAGCAGTTTCAAGGAAACGTTTCTCCTGAGTCTTAGACGAAGTTTCCTGCTGTTTAGTACGTATGCCGGCATTGGGCTGGAAATACCGGTTTTGGGATTCTGCACAGAAAGGGTTTGTAAACCGCTGAATCCACACGTGAGTTTAACTCTGTCAGTTGAATGCAAACATTGACAACCATTCAGTTTGATAGCACACTTTTGCTTTTAGAAGCAGATATTTCTCTGTACAGCCTATGGTCCCATTCACTCGGGAATATCCCAACGCAGCTCCTAGAAGAAACGTGTTTCTGACTCGCTGAATCTCAACATAGTTTCAATTCTCTTAGGTGAACGAACGCACAGCAGAGCAGTTTCAAGGAAACGTTTCTCCTGAGTTTTAGACGAAGTTTCCTGCTGTTTAGTACGTATGCCGGCATTGGGCTGGAAATACCGGTTTTGGGATTCTGCACAGAAAGGGTTTGCAAACCGCTGAATCCACACGTGAGTTTAACTCTGTCAGTTGAATGCACACATTGACAACCACTCAGTTTGATAGCACACTTTTGGTTTAGAAGCAGATATTTCTCTGTACAGCCTATGGTCCCATTCACTCGGGAATATCCCAACGCAGCTCCTAGAAGAAACGTGTTTCTGACTCGCTGAATCTCAACATAGATTCAACTCTCTTAGGTGAACGAACGCACAGCAGAGCAGTTTCAAGGAAACGTTTCTCCTGAGTCTTAGACGAAGTTTCCTGCTGTTTAGTACGTATGCCGGCATTGGGCTGGAAATACCGGTTTTGGGATTCTGCACAGAAAGGGTTTGTAAACCGCTGAATCCACACGTGAGTTTAACTCTGTCAGTTGAATGCACACATTGACAACCATTCAGTTTGATAGCACAATTTTGGTTTTAGAAGCAGATATTTCTCTGTACAGCCTATGGTCCCATTCACTCGGGAATATCCCAACGCAGCTCCTAGAAGAAACGTGTTTCTCACTCGCTGAATCTCAACATAGTTTCAATTCTCTTAGGTGAACGAACGCACAGCAGAACAGTTTCAAGGAAACGTTTCCCCTGAGTTTTAGACGAAGTTTCCTGCTCTTTAGTACGTATGCCGGCATTGGGCTGGAAATACCGGTTTTGGGATTCTGCACAGAAAGGGTTTGCAAACCGCTGAATCCACATGTGAGTTTAACTCTGTCAGTTGAATGCACACATTGACAACCATTCAGTTAGATAGCTCCGTTTTGGTTTTAGAAGCAGATATTTCTCTGTACAACCTATGGTCCCATTCACTCGGGAATATCCCAACGCAGCTCCTAGAAGAAACGTGTTTCTGACTCGCTGAATCTCAACATAGATTCAACTCTCTTAGGTGAACGAACGCACAGCAGAGCAGTTTCAAGGAAACGTTTCTCCTGAGTTTTAGACGAAGTTTCCTGCTGTTTAGTACGGATGTCGGCATTGGGCTGGAAATACCGGTTTTGGGATTCTGCACAGAAAGGGTTTGCAAACCGCTGAATCCACACGTGAGTTTAACTCTGTCAGTTGAATGCACACATTGACAACCATTCAGTTTGATAGCACACTTTTGGTTTTAGAAGCAGATATTTCTCTGTACCGCCTATGGTCCCATTCACTCGGGAATATCCCAACGCAGCTCCTAGAAGAAACGTGTTTCTGACTCGCTGAATCTCAACATAGATTCAACTCTCTTAGGTGAACGAACGCACAGCAGAGCAGTTTCAAGGAAACGTTTCTCCTGAGTCTTAGACGAGGTTTCCTGCTCTTTAGTACGTATGCCGGCATTGGGCTGGAAATACCGGTTTTGGGATTCTGCACAGAAAGGGTTTGCAAACCGCTGAATCCAAACGTGAGTTTAACTCTGTCAGTTGAATGCACACATTGACAACCATTCAGTTAGATACCACCCTTTTGGTTGTAGGAGCAGATATTTCTCTGTACAGCCTATGGTCCCATTCACTCGGGAATATCCCAACGCACCTCCTAGAAGAAACGTGTTTCTGACTCGCTGAATCTCAACATAGATTCAACTCTCTTAGGTGATCGAACGCACAGCAGAGCAGTTTCAAGGAAACGTTTCTCCTGAGTTTTAGACGAAGTTTCCTGCTGTTTAGTACGGATGCCGGCATTGGGCTGGAAATACCGGTTTTGGGATTCTGCACAGAAAGGGTTTGCAAACCGCTGAATCCACACGTGAGTTTAATTCTGTCAGTTGAATGCACACATTGACAACCATTCAGTTAGATAGCTCCGTTTTGGTTTTAGAAGCAGATATTTCTCTGTACAGCCTATGGTCCCATTCACTCGGGAATATCCCAACGCAGCTCCTAGAAGAAACGTGTTTCTGACTCGCTGAATCTCAACGTAGATTCAACTCTCTTAGGTGAACGAACGCACAGCAGAGCAGTTTCAAGGAAACGTTGCTCCTGAGTTTTAGACGAAGTTTCCTGCTCTTTAGTACGTATGCCGGCATTGGGCTGGAAATACCGGTTTTGGGATTCTGCACAGAAAGGGTTTGCAAACCGCTGAATCCACATGTGAGTTTAACTCTGTCAGTTGAATGCACACATTGACAACCATTCAGTTAGATAGCTCCGTTTTGGTTTTAGAAGCAGATATTTCTCTGTACAGCCTATGGTCCCATTCACTCGGGAATATCCCAACGCAGCTCCTAGAAGAAACGTGTTTCTGACTCGCTGAATCTCAACATAGATTCAATTCTCTTAGGTGAACGAACGCACAGCAGAGCAGTTTCAAGGAAACGTTGCTCCTGAGTTTTAGACGAAGTTTCCTGCTGTTTAGTACGGATGCCGGCATTGGGCTGGAAATAGCGGTTTTGGGATTCTGCACAGAAAGGGTTTGCAAACCGCTGAATCCACACGTGAGTTTAACTCTGTCAGTTGAATGCACACATTGACAACCATTCAGTTTGATAGCACACTTTTGGTTTAGAAGCAGATATTTCTCTGTACAGCCTATGGTCCCATTCACTCGGGAATATCCCAACGCAGCTCCTAGAAGAAACGTGTTTCTGACTCGCTGAATCTCAACATAGATTCAACTCTCTTAGGTGAACGAACGCACAGCAGAGCAGTTTCAAGGAAACGTTTCTCCTGAGTCTTAGACGAAGTTTCCTGCTCTTTAGTACGTATGCCGGCATTGGGCTGGAAATACCGGTTTTGGGATTCTGCACAGAAAGGGTTTGCAAACCGCTGAATCCAAACGTGAGTTTAACTCTGTCAGTTGAATGCACACATTGACAACCATTCAGTTAGATACCACCCTTTTGGTTGTAGGAGCAGATATTTCTCTGTACAGCCTATGGTCCCATTCACTCGGGAATATCCCAACGCATCTCCTAGAAGAAACGTGTTTCTGACTCGCTGAATCTCAACATAGATTCAACTCTCTTAGGTGATCGAACGCACAGCAGAGCAGTTTCAAGGAAACGTTTCTCCTGAGTTTTAGACGAAGTTTCCTGCTGTTTAGTACGGATGCCGGCATTGGGCTGGAAATACCGGTTTTGGGATTCTGCACAGAAAGGGTTTGCAAACCGCTGAATCCACACGTGAGTTTAATTCTGTCAGTTGAATGCACACATTGACAACCATTCAGTTAGATAGCTCCGTTTTGGTTTTAGAAGCAGATATTTCTCTGTACAGCCTATGGTCCCATTCACTCGGGAATATCCCAACGCAGCTCCTAGAAGAAACGTGTTTCTGACTCGCTGAATCTCAACATAGATTCAACTCTCTTAGGTGAACGAACGCACAGCAGAGCAGTTTCAAGGAAACGTTGCTCCTGAGTTTTAGACGAAGTTTCCTGCTGTTTAGTACGGATGCCGGCATTGGGCTGGAAATAGCGGTTTTGGGATTCTGCACAGAAAGGGTTTGCAAACCGCTGAATCCACACGTGAGTTTAACTCTGTCAGTTGAATGCACACATTGACAACCATTCAGTTTGATAGCACACTTTTGGTTTAGAAGCAGATATTTCTCTGTACAGCCTATGGTCCCATTCACTCGGGAATATCCCAAAGCAGCTCCAAGAAGAAACGTGTTTCTGACTCGCTGAATCTCAACATAGATTCAACTCTCTTAGGTGAACGAACGCACAGCAGAGCAGTTTCAAGGAAACGTTTCTCCTGAGTCTTAGACGAAGTTTCCTGCTCTTTAGTACGTATGCCGGCATTGGGCTGGAAATACCGGTTTTGGGATTCTGCACAGAAAGGGTTTGTAAACCGCTGAATCCACACGTGAGTTTAACTCTGTCAGTTGAATGCACACATTGACAACCATTCAGTTTGATAGCACACTTTTGGTTTTAGAAGCAGATATTTCTCTGTACAGCCTATGGTCCCATTCACTCGGGAATACCTCAACGCAGCTAATAGAAGAAACGTGTTTCTGACTCGCTGAATCTCAACATAGTTTCAATTCTCTTAGGTGAACGAACGCACAGCAGAGCAGTTTCAAGGAAACGTTTCTCCTGAGTTTTAGACGAAGTTTCCTGCTCTTTAGTATGTATGCCGGCATTGGGCTGGAACTACCGGTTTTGGGATTCTGCACAGAAAGGGTTTGCAAACCGCTGAATCCACATGTGAGTTTAACTCTGTCAGTTGAATGCACACATTGACAACCATTCAGATAGATAGCTCCGTTTTGGTTTTAGAAGCAGATATTTCTCTGTACAGCCTATGGTCCCATTCACTCGGGAATATCCCAACGCAGCTCCTAGAAGAAACGTGTTTCTGACTCGCTGAATCTCAACATAGATTCAACTCTCTTAGGTGAACGAACGCACAGCAGAGCAGTTTCAAGGAAACGTTTCTCCTGAGTTTTAGACGAAGTTACCTGCTGTTTAGTACGGATGCCGGCATTGGTCTGGAAATACCGGTTTTGGGATTCTGCACAGAAAGGGTTTGCAAACCGCTGAATCCACACGTGAGTTTAACTCTGTCAGTTGAATGCACACATTGACAACCATTCAGTTTGATAGCACACTTTTGGTTTTAGAAGCAGATATTTCTCTGTACAGCCTATGGTCCCATTCACTCGGGAATATCCCAACGCAGCTCCTAGCATAAACGTGTTTCTGACTCGCTGAATCTCAACATAGATTCAACTCTCTTAGGTGAACGAATGCACAGCAAAGCACTTTCAAGGAAACGTTTCTCCTGAGTTTTAGACGAAGTTTCCTGCTGTTTAGTACGTATGCCGGCATTGGGCTGGAAATACCGGTTTTGGGATTCTGCACAGAAAGGGTTTGCAAACCGCTGAATCCACACGTGAGTTTAACTCTGTCAGTTGAATGCACACATTGACAACCATTCAGTTTGATAGCACACTTTTGGTTTTAGAAGCAGATATTTCTCTGTACAGCCTATGGTCCCATTCACTCGGGAATACCTCAACGCAGCTCCTAGAAGAAACGTGTTTCTGACTCGCTGAATCTCAACATAGTTTCAATTCTCTTAGGTGAACGAACGCACAGCAGAGCAGTTTCAAGGAAACGTTTCTCCTGAGTTTTAGACGAAGTTTCCTGCTCTTTAGTATGTATGCCGGCATTGGGCTGGAAATACCGGTTTTGGGATTCTGCACAGAAAGGGTTTGCAAACCGCTGAAACCACATGTGAGTTTAACTCTGTCAGTTGAATGCACACATTGACAACCATTCAGTTAGATAGCTCCGTTTTGGTTTTAGAAGCAGATATTTCTCTGTACAGCCTATGGTCCCATTCACTCGGGAATATCCCAACGCAGCTCCTAGAAGAAACGTGTTTCTGACTCGCTGAATCTCAACATAGATTCAACTCTCTTAGGTGAACGAACGCACAGCAGAGCAGTTTCAAGGAAACGTTTCTCCTGAGTGTTAGACGAAGTTACCTGCTGTTTAGTACGGATGCCGGCATTGGTCTGGAAATACCGGTTTTGGGATTCTGCACAGAAAGGGTTTGCAAACCGCTGAATCCACACGTGAGTTTAACTCTGTCAGTTGAATGCACACATTGACAACCATTCAGTTTGATAGCACACTTTTGGTTTTAGAAGCAGATATTTCTCTGTACAGCCTATGGTCCCATTCACTCGGGAATATCCCAACGCAGCTCCTAGAAGAAACGTGTTTCTGACTCGCTGAATCTCAACATAGATTCAACTCTCTTAGGTGAACGAATGCACAGCAGAGCACTTTCAAGGAAACGTTTCTCCTGAGTTTTAGACGAAGTTTCCTGCTGTTTAGTACGTATGCCGGCATTGGGCTGGAAATACCGGTTTTGGGATTCTGCACAGAAAGGGTTTGCAAACCGCTGAATCCACACGTGAGTTTAACTCTGTCAGTTGAATGCACACATTGACAAGCATTCAGTTTGATAGCACACTTTTGGTTTAGAAGCAGATATTTCTCTGTATAGCCTATGGTCCCATTCACTCGGGAATATCCCAACGCAGCTCCTAGAAGAAACGTGTTTCTGACTCGCTGAATCTCAACATAGATTCAACTCTCTTAGGTGAACGAACGCACAGCAGAGCAGTTTCAAGGAAACGTTTCTCCTGAGTTTTAGACGAAGTTTCCTGCTGTTTAGTACGGATGCCGGCATTGGGCTGGAAATACCGGTTTTGGGATTCTGCACAGAAAGGGTTTGCAAACCGCTGAATCCACACGTGAGTTTAACTCTGTCAGTTGAATGCACACATTGACAACCATTCAGTTTGATAGCACACTTTTGGTTTTAGAAGCAGATATTTCTCTGTACAGCCTATGGTCCCATTCACTCGGTAATATCCCAATGCAGCTCCTAGAAGAAACGTGTTTCTGACTCGCTGAATCTCAACATAGTTTCAACTCTCTTAGGTGAACGAACGCACAGCAGAGCAGTTTCAAGGAAACGTTTCTCCTGAGTTTTAGACGAAGTTTCCTGCTGTTTAGTACGGATGCCGGCATTGAGCTGGAATTACCGGTTTTCGGATTCTGCACAGAAAGGGTTTGTAAACCGCTGAATCCAAACGTGAGTTTAACTCTGTCAGTTGAATGCACACGTTGACAACCATTCAGTTAGATACCACCCTTTTGGTTGTAGGAGCAGATATTTCTCTGTACAGCCTATGGTCCCATTCACTCGGGAGTATCCCAACGCACCTCCTAGAAGAAACGTGTTTCTGACTCGCTGAATCTCAACATAGATTCAACTCTCTTAGGTGATCGAACGCACAGCAGAGCAGTTTCAAGGAAACGTTTCTCCTGAGTTTTAGACGAAGTTTCCTGCTGTTTAGTACGGATGCCGGCATTGGGCTGGAAATACCGGTTTTGGGATTCTGCACAGAAAGGGTTTGCAAACCGCTGAATCCACACGTGAGTTTATCTCTGTCAGTTGAATGCACACATTGACAACCATTCAGTTAGATAGCTCCGTTTTGGTTTTAGAAGCAGATATTTCTCTGTACAGCCTATGGTCCCATTCACTCGGGAATATCCCAAAGCAGCTCCTAGAAGAAACGTGTTTCTGACTCGCTGAATCTCAACATAGATTCAACTCTCTTAGGTGAACGAACGCACAGCAGAGCAGTTTCAAGGAAACGTTGCTCCTGAGTTTTAGACGAAGTTTCCTGCTCTTTAGTACGTATGCCGGCATTGGGCTGAAAATACCGGTTTTGGGATTCTGCACAGAAAGGGTTTGCAAACCGCTGAATCCACACGTGAGTTTAACTCTGTCAGTTGAATGCACACATTGACAACCATTCAGTTTGATAGCACACTTTTGGTTTTAGAAGCAGATATTTCTCTGTACAGCCTATGGTCCCATTCACTCGGGAATATCCGAACGCAGCTCCTAGAAGAAACGTGTTTCTGACTCGCTGAATCTCTACATAGTTTCAATTCTCTTATGTGAACGAACGCACAGCAGAGCAGTTTCAAGGAAACGTTTCTCCTGAGTTTTAGACGAAGTTTCCTGCTCTTTAGTACGTATGCCGGCATTGGGCTGGAAATACCGGTTTTGGGATTCTGCACAGAAAGGGTTTGCAAATGGCTGAATCCACATGTGAGTTTAACTCTGTCAGTTGAATGCACACATTGACAACCATTCAGTTAGATAGCTCCGTTTTGGTTTTAGAAGCAGATATTTCTCTGTACAGCCTATGGTCCCATTCACTCGGGAATATCCCAACGCAGCTCCTAGAAGAAACGTGTTTCTGACTCGCTGAATCTCAACATAGATTCAACTCTCTTAGGTGAACGAACGCACAGCAGAGCAGTTTCAAGGAAACGTTTCTCCTGAGTTTTAGACGAAGTTTCCAGCTGTTTAGTACGGATGCCGGCATTGGGCTGGAAATAGCGGTTTTGGGATTCTGCACAGAAAGGGTTTGCAAACCGCTGAATCCACACGTGAGTTTAACTCTGTCAGTTGAATGCACACATTGACAACCATTCAGTTTGATAGCACACTTTTGGTTTTAGAAGCAGATATTTCTCTGTACAGCCTATGGTCCCATTCACTCGGGAATATCCCAACGCAGCTCCTAGAAGAAACGTGTTTCTGACTCGGTGAATCTCAACATAGATTCAACTCTCTTAGGTGAACGAACGCACAGCAGAGCAGTTTCAAGGAAACGTTTTTCCTGAGTTTTAGACGAAGTTTCCTGCTGTTTAGTACGTATGCCGGCATTGGGCTGGAAATACCGGTTTTGGGATTCTGCACAGAAAGGGTTTGCAAACCGCTGAATCCACACGTGAGTTTAACTCTGTGAGTTGAATGCACACATTGACAACCATTCAGTTTGATAGCACACTTTTGGTTTAGAAGCAGATATTTCTCTGTACAGCCTATGGTCCCATTCACTCGGGAATATCCCAACACAGCTCCTAGAAGAAACGTGTTTCTGACTCGCTGAATCTCAACATAGATTCAACTCTCTTAGGTGAACGAACGCACAGCAGAGCAGTTTCAAGGAAAAGTTTCTGCTGAGTCTTAGACGAAGATTCCTGCTGTTTAGTACGTATGCCAGCATTGGGCTGGAAATACAGGTTTTGGGATTCTGCACAGAAAAGGTTTGCAAACCGCTGAATCCACACGTGAGTTTAACTCTGTCAGTTGAATGCACACATTTACAACCATTCAGTTTGATAGCACACTTTTGGTTTTAGAAGCAGATATTTCTCTGTACAGCCTATGGTCCCATTCACTCGGGAATATCCCAACGCAGCTCCTAGAAGAAACGTGTTTCTGACTCGCTGAATCTCAACATAGTTTCAACTCTCTTAGGTGAACGAACGCACAGCAGAGCAGTTTCAAGGAAACGTTTCTCCTGAGTTTTAGACGAAGTTTCCTGCTGTTTAGTAAGGATGCCGGCATTGAGCTGTAATTACCGGTTTTGGGATTCTGCACAGAAAGGGTTTGTAAACCGCTGAATCCAAACGTGAATTTAACTCTGTCAGTTGAATGCACACATTGACAACCATTCAGTTAGATACCACCCTTTTGGTTGTAGGAGCAGATATTTCTCTGTACAGCCTATGGTCCCATTCACTCGGGAATATCCCAACGCACCTCCTAGAAGAAACGTGTTTCTGACTCGCTGAATCTCAACATAGATTCAACTCTCTTAGGTGATCGAACGCACAGCAGAGCAGTTTCAAGGAAACGTTTCTCCTGAGTTTTAGACGAAGTTTCCTGCTGTTTAGTACGGATGCCGGCATTGGGCTGGAAATACCGGATTTAGGATTCTGCACAGAAAGGGTTTGCAAACCGCTGAATCCACACGTCAGTTTAACTCTGTCAGTTGAATGCACACATTGACAACCATTCAGTTTGATAGCTCCGTTTTGGTTTTAGAAGCAGATATTTCTCTGTACAGCCTATGGTCCCATTCACTCGGGAATATCCCAACGCAGCTCCTAGCATAAACGTGTTTCTGACTCGCTGAATCTCAACATAGTTTCAACTCTCTTAGGTGAACGAACGCACAGCAGAGCAGTTTCAAGGAAACGTTGCTCCTGAGTTTTAGACGAAGTTTCCTGCTGTTTAGTACGGATGCCGGCATTGGGCTGGAAATAGCGGTTTTGGGATTCTGCACAGAAAGGGTTTGCAAAACGCTGAATCCACACGTGAGTTTAACTCTGTCAGTTGAATGCACACATTGACAACCATTCAGTTTGATAGCACACTTTTGGTTTAGAAGCAGATATTTCTCTGTACAGCCTATGGTCCCATTCACTCGGGAATATCCCAAAGCAGCTCCTAGAAGAAACGTGTTTCTGACTCGCTGAATCTCAACATAGATTCAACTCTCTTAGGTGAACGAACGCACAGCAGAGCAGTTTCAAGGAAACGTTTCTCCTGAGTTTTAGACGAAGTTTCCTGCTCTTTAGTACGTATGCCGGCATTGGGCTGGAAATACCGGTTTTGGGATTCTGCACAGAAAGGGTTTGCAAATGGCTGAATCCACATGTGAGTTTAACTCTGTCAGTTGAATGCACACATTGACAACCATTCAGTTAGATAGCTCCGTTTTGGTTTTAGAAGCAGATATTTCTCTGTACAGCCTATGGTCCCATTCACTCGGGAATATCCCAACGCAGCTCCTAGAAGAAACGTGTTTCTGACTCGCTGAATCTCAACATAGATTCAACTCTCTTAGGTGAACGAACGCACAGCAGAGCAGTTTCAAGGAAACGTTTCTCCTGAGTTTTAGACGAAGTTTCCAGCTGTTTAGTACGGATGCCGGCATTGGGCTGGAAATAGCGGTTTTGGGATTCTGCACAGAAAGGGTTTGCAAACCGCTGAATCCACACGTGAGTTTAACTCTGTCAGTTGAATGCACACATTGACAACCATTCAGTTTGATAGCACACTTTTGGTTTTAGAAGCAGATATTTCTCTGTACAGCCTATGGTCCCATTCACTCGGGAATATCCCAACGCAGCTCCTAGAAGAAACGTGTTTCTGACTCGGTGAATCTCAACATAGATTCAACTCTCTTAGGTGAACGAACGCACAGCAGAGCAGTTTCAAGGAAACGTTTTTCCTGAGTTTTAGACGAAGTTTCCTGCTGTTTAGTACGTATGCCGGCATTGGGCTGGAAATACCGGTTTTGGGATTCTGCACAGAAAGGGTTTGCAAACCGCTGAATCCACACGTGAGTTTAACTCTGTGAGTTGAATGCACACATTGACAACCATTCAGTTTGATAGCACACTTTTGGTTTAGAAGCAGATATTTCTCTGTACAGCCTATGGTCCCATTCACTCGGGAATATCCCAACACAGCTCCTAGAAGAAACGTGTTTCTGACTCGCTGAATCTCAACATAGATTCAACTCTCTTAGGTGAACGAACGCACAGCAGAGCAGTTTCAAGGAAAAGTTTCTGCTGAGTCTTAGACGAAGATTCCTGCTGTTTAGTACGTATGCCAGCATTGGGCTGGAAATACAGGTTTTGGGATTCTGCACAGAAAAGGTTTGCAAACCGCTGAATCCACACGTGAGTTTAACTCTGTCAGTTGAATGCACACATTTACAACCATTCAGTTTGATAGCACACTTTTGGTTTTAGAAGCAGATATTTCTCTGTACAGCCTATGGTCCCATTCACTCGGGAATATCCCAACGCAGCTCCTAGAAGAAACGTGTTTCTGACTCGCTGAATCTCAACATAGTTTCAACTCTCTTAGGTGAACGAACGCACAGCAGAGCAGTTTCAAGGAAACGTTTCTCCTGAGTTTTAGACGAAGTTTCCTGCTGTTTAGTAAGGATGCCGGCATTGAGCTGTAATTACCGGTTTTGGGATTCTGCACAGAAAGGGTTTGTAAACCGCTGAATCCAAACGTGAATTTAACTCTGTCAGTTGAATGCACACATTGACAACCATTCAGTTAGATACCACCCTTTTGGTTGTAGGAGCAGATATTTCTCTGTACAGCCTATGGTCCCATTCACTCGGGAATATCCCAACGCACCTCCTAGAAGAAACGTGTTTCTGACTCGCTGAATCTCAACATAGATTCAACTCTCTTAGGTGATCGAACGCACAGCAGAGCAGTTTCAAGGAAACGTTTCTCCTGAGTTTTAGACGAAGTTTCCTGCTGTTTAGTACGGATGCCGGCATTGGGCTGGAAATACCGGATTTAGGATTCTGCACAGAAAGGGTTTGCAAACCGCTGAATCCACACGTCAGTTTAACTCTGTCAGTTGAATGCACACATTGACAACCATTCAGTTTGATAGCTCCGTTTTGGTTTTACAAGCAGATATTTCTCTGTACAGCCTATGGTCCCATTCACTCGGGAATATCCCAACGCAGCTCCTAGCATAAACGTGTTTCTGACTCGCTGAATCTCAACATAGTTTCAACTCTCTTAGGTGAACGAACGCACAGCAGAGCAGTTTCAAGGAAACGTTTCTCCTGAGTTTTAGACGAAGTTTCCTGCTGTTTAGTACGGATGCCGGCATTGGGCTGGAAATAGCGGTTTTGGGATTCTGCACAGAAAGGGTTTGCAAAACGCTGAATCCACACGTGAGTTTAACTCTGTCAGTTGAATGCACACATTGACAACCATTCAGTTTGATAGCACACTTTTGGTTTAGAAGCAGATATTTCTCTGTACAGCCTATGGTCCCATTCACTCGGGAATATCCCAAAGCAGCTCCTAGAAGAAACGTGTTTCTGACTCGCTGAATCTCAACATAGATTCAACTCTCTTAGGTGAACGAACGCACAGCAGAGCAGTTTCAAGGAAACGTTTCTCCTGAGTCTTAGACGAAGTTTCCTGCTGTTTAGTACGTATGCCGGCATTGGGCTGGAAATACCGGTTTTGGGATTCTGCACAGAAAGGGTTTGTAAACCGCTGAATCCACACGTGAGTTTAACTCTGTCAGTTGAATGCACACATTGACAACCATTCAGTTTGATAGCACACTTTTGGTTTTAGAAGCAGATATTTCTCTGTACAGCCTATGGTCCCATTCACTCGGGAATATCCCAACGCAGCTCCTAGAAGAAACGTGTTTCTGACTCGCTGAATCTCAACATAGTTTCAATTCTCTTAGGTGAACGAACGCACAGCAGAGCAGTTTCAAGGAAACGTTTCTCCTGAGTTTTAGACGAAGTTTCCTGCTCTTTAGTACGTATGCCGGCATTGGGCTGGAAATACCGGTTTTGGGATTCTGCACAGAAAGGGTTTGCAAACCGCTGAATCCACACGTGAGTTTAACTCTGTCAGTTGAATGCACACATTGACAACCATTCAGTTAGATAGCTCCGTTTTGGTTTTAGAAGCAGATATTTCTCTGTACAGCCTATGGTCCCATTCACTCGGGAATATCCCAACGCAGCTCCTAGAAGAAACGTGTTTCTGACTCGCTGAATCTCAACATAGATTCAACTCTCTTAGGTGAACGAACGCACAGCAGAGCAGTTTCAAGGAAACGTTTCTCCTGAGTTTTAGACGAAGTTTCCTGCTGTTTAGTACGGATGCCGGCATTGGGCTGGAAATACCGGTTTTGGGATTCTGCACAGAAAGGGTTTGCAAACCGATGAATCCACACGTGAGTTTAACTCTGTCAGTTGAATGCACACATTGACAACCATTCAGTTTGATAGCTCCGTTTTGGTTTTAGAAGCAGATATTTCTCTGTACAGCCTATGGTCCCATTCACTCGGGAATATCCCAACGCAGCTCCTAGCATAAACGTGTTTCTGACTCGCTGAATCTCAACATAGTTTCAACTCTCTTAGGTGAACGAACGCACAGCAGAGCAGTTTCAAGGAAACGTTTCTCCTGAGTTTTAGACGAAGTTTCCTGCTGTTTAGTACGGATGCCGGCATTGGGCTGGAAATAGCGGTTTTGGGATTCTGCACAGAAAGGGTTTGCAAAACGCTGAATCCACACGTGAGTTTAACTCTGTCAGTTGAATGCACACATTGACAACCATTCAGTTTGATAGCACACTTTTGGTTTAGAAGCAGATATTTCTCTGTACAGCCTATGGTCCCATTCACTCGGGAATATCCCAAAGCAGCTCCTAGAAGAAACGTGTTTCTGACTCGCTGAATCTCAACATAGATTCAACTCTCTTAGGTGAACGAACGCACAGCAGAGCAGTTTCAAGGAAACGTTTCTCCTGAGTCTTAGACGAAGTTTCCTGCTGTTTAGTACGTATGCCGGCATTGGGCTGGAAATACCGGTTTTGGGATTCTGCACAGAAAGGGTTTGTAAACCGCTGAATCCACACGTGAGTTTAACTCTGTCAGTTGAATGCACACATTGACAACCATTCAGTTTGATAGCACACTTTTGGTTTTAGAAGCAGATATTTCTCTGTACAGCCTATGGTCCCATTCACTCGGGAATATCCCAACGCAGCTCCTAGAAGAAACGTGTTTCTGACTCGCTGAATCTCAACATAGTTTCAATTCTCTTAGGTGAACGAACGCACAGCAGAGCAGTTTCAAGGAAACCTTTCTCCTGAGTTTTAGACGAAGTTTCCTGCTCTTTAGTACGTATGCCGGCATTGGGCTGGAAATACCGGTTTTGGGATTCTGCACAGAAAGGGTTTGCAAACCGCTGAATCCACACGTGAGTTTAACTCTGTCAGTTGAATGCACACATTGACAACCATTCAGTTAGATAGCTCCGTTTTGGTTTTAGAAGCAGATATTTCTCTGTACAGCCTATGGTCCCATTCACTCGGGAATATCCCAACGCAGCTCCTAGAAGAAACGTGTTTCTGACTCGCTGAATCTCAACATAGATTCAACTCTCTTAGGTGAACGAACGCACAGCAGAGCAGTTTCAAGGAAACGTTTCTCCTGAGTTTTAGACGAAGTTTCCTGCTGTTTAGTACGGATGCCGGCATTGGGCTGGAAATACCGGTTTTGGGATTCTGCACAGAAAGGGTTTGCAAACCGATGAATCCACACGTGAGTTTAACTCTGTCAGTTGAATGCACACATTGACAACCATTCAGTTTGATAGCACACTTTTGGTTTTAGAAGCAGATATTTCTCTGTACAGCCTATGGTCCCTTTCACTCGGGAATATCCCAACGCAGCTCCTAGAAGAAACGTGTTTCTGACTCGCTGAATCTCAACATAGATTCAACTCTCTTAGGTGAACGAACGCACAGCAGAGCACTTTCAAGGAAACGTTTCTCCTGAGTTTTAGACGAAGTTTCCTGCTGTTTAGTACGTATGCCGGCATTGGGCTGGAAATACCGGTTTTGGGATTCTGCACAGAAAGGGTTTGCAAACCGCTGAATCCACACGTGAGTTTAACTCTGTCAGTTGAATGCACACATTGACAACAATTCAGTTTGATAGCACACATTTGGTTTAGAAGCAGATATTTCTCTGTATAGCCTATGGTCCCATTCACTCGGGAATATCCCAACGCAGCTCCTAGAAGAAACGTGTTTCTGACTCGCTGAATCTCAACATAGATTCAACTCTCTTAGGTGAACGAACGCACAGCAGAGCAGTTTCAAGGAAACGTTTCTCCTGAGTCTTAGACGAAGTTTCCTGCTGTTTAGTACGTATGCCGGCATTGGGCTGGAAATACCGGTTTTGGGATTCTGCACAGAAAGGGTTTGCAAACCGCTGAATCCACACGTGAGTTTAACTCTGTCAGTTGAATGCACACATTGACAA
This sequence comes from Aotus nancymaae, assembly GCF_030222135.1. Classification (NCBI taxonomy): domain Eukaryota; kingdom Metazoa; phylum Chordata; class Mammalia; order Primates; family Aotidae; genus Aotus; species Aotus nancymaae. Next base: position 869,511 of record NW_026988464.1, read on the forward strand.
CCATTCAGTTTGATAGCACACTTTTGGTTTTAGAAGCAGATATTTCTCAGTACAGCCTATGGTCCCATTCACTCGGGAATATCCCAACGCAGCTCCTAGAAGAAACGTGTTTCTGACTCGCTGAATCTCAACATAGATTCAACTCTCTTAGGTGATCGAACGCACAGCAGAGCAGTTTCAAGGAAACGTTTCTCCTGAGTTTTAGACGAAGTTTCCTGCTGTTTAGTACGGATGCCGGCATTGGGCTGTAAATACCGGTTTTGGGATTCTGCACAGAAAGGGTTTGCAAACCGCTGAATCCACACGTGAGTTTAACTCTGTCAGTTGAATGCACACATTGACAACCATTCAGTTTGATAGCACACTTTTGGTTTTAGAAGCAGATATTTCTCTGTACAGCCTATGGTCCCATTCACTCGGGAATATCCCAACGCAGCTCCTAGAAGAAACGTGTTTCTGACTCGCTGAATCTCAACATAGATTCAACTCTCTTAGGTGAACGAACGCACAGCAGAGCAGTATCAAGGAAACGTTTCTCCTGAGTTTTAGACGAAGTTTCCTGCTGTTTAGTACGTATGCCGGCATTGGGCTGGAAATACCGGTTTTGGGATTCTGCACAGAAAGGGTTTGCAAACCGCTGAATCCACACGTGAGTTTAACTCTGTGAGTTGAATGCACACATTGTCAACCATTCAGTTTGATAGCACACTTTTTTTTTAGAAGCAGATATTTCTCTGTACAGCCTATGGTCCCATTCACTCGGGAATATCCCAACGCAGCTCCTAGAAGAAACGTGTTTCTGACTCGCTGAATCTCAACATAGATTCAACTCTCTTAGGTGATCGAACGCACAGCAGAGCAGTTTCAAGGAAACGTTTCTCCTGAGTTTTAGACGAAGTTTCCTGCTGTTTAGTACGGATGCCGGCATTGGACTGGAAATACCGGTTTTGGGATTCTGCACAGAAAGGGTTTGCAAACCGCTGAATCCACACGTCAGTTTAACTCTGTCAGTTGAATGCACACATTGACAACCATTCAGTTAGATAGCTCCGTTTTGGTTTTAGAAGCAGATATTTCTCTGTACAGCCTATGGTCCCATTCACTCGGGAATATCCCAACGCAGCTCCTAGCATAAACGTGTTTCTGACTCGCTGAATCTCAACATAGTTTCAACTCTCTTAGGTGAACGAACGCACAGCAGAGCAGTTTCAAGGAAACGTTGCTCCTGAGTTTTAGACGAAGTTTCCTGCTGTTTAGTACGGATGCCGGTATTGGGCTGGAAATAGCGGTTTTGGGATTCTTCACAGAAAGGGTTTGCAAACCGCTGAATCCACACGTGAGTTTAACTCTGTCAGTTGAATGCACACATTGACAACCATTCAGTTTGATAGCACACTTTCGGTTTAGAAGCAGATATTTCTCTGTACAGCCTATGGTCCCATTCACTCGGGAATATCCCAAAGCAGCTCCTAGAAGAAACGTGTTTCTGACTCGCTGAATCTCAACATAGATTCAACTCTCTTAGGTGAACGAACGCACAGCAGAGCAGTTTCAAGGAAACGTTTCTCCTGAGTCTTAGACGAAGTTTCCTGCTGTTTAGTACGTATGCCGGCATTGGGCTGGAAATACCGGTTTTGGGATTCTGCACAGAAAGGGTTTGTAAACCGCTGAATCCACACGTGAGTTTAACTCTGTCAGTTGAATGCACACATTGACAACCATTCAGTTTGATAGCACACTTTTGGTTTAGAAGCAGATATTTCTCTGTACAGCCTATGGTCCCATTCACTCGGGAATATCCCAAAGCAGCTCCTAGAAGAAACGTGTTTCTGACTCGCTGAATCTCAACATAGATTCAACTCTCTTAGGTGAACGAACGCACAGCAGAGCAGTTTCAAGGAAACGTTTCTCCTGAGTCTTAGACGAAGTTTCCTGCTGTTTAGTACGTATGCCGGCATTGGGCTGGAAATACCGGTTTTGGGATTCTGCACAGAAAGGGTTTGTAAACCGCTGAATCCACACGTGAGTTTAACTCTGTCAGTTGAATGCACACATTGACAACCATTCAGTTAGATAGCTCCGTTTTGGTTTTAAAAGCAGATATTTCTCTGTACAGCCTATGGTCCCATTCACTCGGGAATATCCCAACGCAGCTCCTAGAAGAAACGTGTTTCTGACTCGCTGAATCTCAACATAGATTCAACTCTCTTAGGTGAACGAACGCACAGCAGAGCAGTTTCAAGGAAACGTTTCTCCTGAGTCTTAGACGAAGTTTCCTGCTGTTTAGTACGGATGCCGGCATTGGGCTGGAAATACCGGTTTTGGGATTCTGCACAGAAAGGGTTTGTAAACCGCTGAATCCACACGTGAGTTTAACTCTGTCAGTTGAATGCACACATTGACAACCATTCAGTTTGATAGCACACTTTTGGTTTTAGAAGCAGATATTTCTCTGTACAGCCTATGGTCCCATTCACTCGGGAATATCCCAACGCAGCTCCTATAAGAAACGTGTTTCTGACTCGCTGAATCTCAACATAGTTTCAATTCTCTTAGGTGAACGAACGCACAGCAGAGCAGTTTCAAGGAAACGTTTCTCCTGAGTTTTAGACGAAGTTTCCTGCTCTTTAGTACGTATGCCGGCATTGGGCTGGAAATACCGGTTTTGGGATTCTGCACAGAAAGGGTTTGCAAACCGCTGAATCCACATGTGAGTTTAACTCTGTCAGTTGAATGCACACATTGACAACCATTCAGTTAGATAGCTCCGTTTTGGTTTTAGAAGCAGATATTTCTCTGTACAGCCTATGGTCCCATTCACTCGGGAATATCCCAACGCAGCTCCTAGAAGAAACGTGTTTCTGACTCGCTGAATCTCAACATAGATTCAACTCTCTTAGGTGAACGAACGCACAGCAGAGCAGTTTCAAGGAAACGTTTCTCCTGAGTTTTAGACGAAGTTTCCTGCTGTTTAGTACGGATGCCGGCATTGGGCTGGAAATACCGGTTTTGGGATTCTGCACAGAAAGGGTTTGCAAACCGCTGAATCCACACGTGAGTTTAACTCTGTCAGTTGAATGCACACATTGACAACCATTCAGTTTGATAGCACACTTTTGGTTTTAGAAGCAGATATTTCTCTGTACAGCCTATGGTCCCATTCACTCGGAAATATCCCAACGCAGCTCCTAGAAGAAACGTGTTTCTGACTCGCTGAATCTCAACATAGATTCAACTCTCTTAGGTGAACGAACGCACAGCAGAGCACTTTCAAGGAAACGTTTCTCCTGAGTTTTAGACGAAGTTTCCTGCTGTTTAGTACGTATGCCGGCATTGGGCTGGAAATACCGGTTTTGGGATTCTGCACAGAAAGGGTTTGCAAACCGCTGAATCCACACGTGAGTTTAACTCTGTCAGTTGAATGCACACATTGACAACCATTCAGTTTTATAGCACACTTTTGGTTTAGAAGCAGATATTTCTCTGTATAGCCTATGGTCCCATTCACTCGGGAATATCCCAACGCAGCTCCTAGAAGAAACGTGTTTCTGACTCGCTGAATCTCAACATAGATTCAACTCTCTTAGGTGAACGAACGCACAGCAGAGCAGTTTCAAGGAAACGTTTCTCCTGAGTCTTAGACGAAGTTTCCTGCTGTTTAGTACGTATGCCGGCATTGGGCTGGAAATACCGGATTTGGGATTCTGCACAGAAAGGGTTTGCAAACCGCTGAATCCACACGTGAGTTTAACTCTGTCAGTTGAATGCACACATTGACAACCATTCAGTTTGATAGCACACTTTTGGTTTTAGAAGCAGATATTTCTCTGTACAGCCTATGGTCCCATTCACTCGGGAATATCCCAACGCAGCTCCTAGAAGAAACGTGTTTCTGACTCGCTGAATCTCAACATAGTTTCAACTCTCTTAGGTGAACGAACGCACAGCAGAGCAGTTTCAAGGAAACGTTTCTCCTGAGTTTTAGACGAAGTTTCCTGCTGTTTAGTACGGATGCCGGCATTGGGCTGTAAATACCGGTTTTGGGATTCTGCACAGAAAGGGTTTGCAAACCGCTGAATCCACACGTGAGTTTAACTCTGTCAGTTGAATGCACACATTGACAACCATTCAGTTTGATATCACACTTTTGGTTTTAGAAGCAGATATTTCTCTGTACAGCCTATGGTCCCATTCACTCGGGAATATCCCAACGCAGCTCCTAGAAGAAACGTGTTTCTGACTCGCTGAATCTCAACATAGATTCAACTCTCTTAGCTGAACGAACGCACAGCAGATCAGTTTCAAGGAAACGTTTCTCCTGAGTTTTAGACGAAGTTTCCTGCTGTTTAGTACGGATGCCGGCATTGGGCTGGAAATACCGGTTTTGGGATTCTGCACAGAAAGGGTTTGCAAACCGCTGAATCCACACGTGAGTTTAACTCTGTCAGTTGAATGCACACATTGACAACCATTCAGTTTGATAGCACACTTTTGGTTTTAGAAGCAGATATTTCTCTGTACAGCCTATGGTCCCATTCACTCGGGAATATCCCAATGCAGCTCCTAGAAGAAACGTGTTTCTGACTCGCTGAATCTCAACATAGTTTCAACTCTCTTAGGTGAACGAACGCTCAGCAGAGCAGTTTCAAGGAAACGTTTCTCCTGAGTTTTAGACGAAGTTTCCTGCTGTTTAGTATGGATGCCGGCATTGAGCTGGAATTACCGGTTTTGGGATTCTGCACAGAAAGGGTTTGTAAACCGCTGAATCCAAACGTGAGTTTAACTCTGTCAGTTGAATGCACACATTGACAACCATTCAGTTAGATACCACCCTTTTGGTTGTAGGAGCAGATATTTCTCTGTACAGCCTATGGTCCCATTCACTCGGGAATATCCCAACGCACCTCCTAGAAGAAACGTGTTTCTGACTCGCTGAATCTCAACATAGATTCAACTCTCTTAGGTGATCGAACGCACAGCAGAGCAGTTTCAAGGAAACGTTTCTCCTGAGTTTTAGACGAAGTTTCCTGCTGTTTAGTACGGATGCCGGCATTGGGCTGGAAATACCGGTTTTGGGATTCTGCACAGAAAGGGTTTGCAAACCGCTGAATCCACACGTGAGTTTAACTCTGTCAGTTGAATGCACACATTGACAACCATTCAGTTAGATAGCTCCGTTTTGGTTTTAGAAGCAGATATTTCTCTGTACAGCCTATGGTCCCATTCACTCGGGAATATCCCAAAGCAGCTCCTAGAAGAAACGTGTTTCTGACTCGCTGAATCTCAACATAGATTCAACTCTCTTAGGTGAACGAACGCACAGCAGAGCAGTTTCAAGGAAACGTTGCTCCTGAGTTTTAGACGAAGTTTCCTGCTCTTTAGTACGTATGCCGGCATTGGGCTGAAAATACCGGTTTTGGGATTCTGCACAGAAAGGGTTTGCAAACCGCTGAATCCACACGTGAGTTTAACTCTGTCAGTTGAATGCACACATTGACAACTATTCAGTTTGATAGCACACTTTTGGTTTTAGAAGCAGATATTTCTCTGTACAGCCTATGGTCCCATTCACTCGGGAATATCCGAACGCAGCTCCTAGAAGAAATGTGTTTCTGACTCGCTGAATCTCTACATAGTTTCAATTCTCTTAGGTGAACGAACGCACAGCAGAGCAGTTTCAAGGAAACGTTTCTCCTGAGTTTTAGACGAAGTTTCCTGCTCTTTAGTACGTATGCCGGCATTGGGCTGGAAATACCGGTTTTGGGATTCTGCACAGAAAGGGTTTGCAAACCGCTGAATCCACATGTGAGTTTAACTCTGTCAGTTGAATGCACACATTGACAACCATTCAGTTAGATAGCTCCGTTTTGGTTTTAGAAGCAGATATTTCTCTGTACAGCCTATGGTCCCATTCACTCGGGAATATCCCAACGCAGCTCCTAGAAGAAACGTGTTTCTGACTCGCTGAATCTCAACATAGATTCAACTCTCTTAGGTGAACGAACGCACAGCAGAGCAGTTTCAAGGAAACGTTTCTCCTGAGTTTTAGACGAAGTTTCCTGCTGTTTAGTACGGATGCCGGCATTGGGCTGGAAATAGCGGTTTTGGGATTCTGCACAGAAAGGGTTTGCAAACCGCTGAATCCACACGTGAGTTTAACTCTGTCAGTTGAATGCACACATTGACAACCATTCAGTTTGATAGCACACTTTTGGTTTTAGAAGCAGATATTTCTCTGTACAGCCTATGGTCCCATTCACTCGGGAATATCCCAACGCAGCTCCTAGAAGAAACGTGTTTCTGACTCGCTGAATCTCAACATAGATTCAACTCTCTTAGATGAACGAACGCACAGCAGAGCAGTTTCAAGGAAACGTTTCTCCTGAGTTTTAGACGAAGTTACCTGCTGTTTAGTACGTATGCCGGCATTGGGCTGGAAATACCGGTTTTGGGATTCTGCACAGAAAGGGTTTGCAAACCGCTGAATCCACACGTGAGTTTAACTCTGTCAGTTGAATGCACACATTGACAACCATTCAGTTTGATAGCACACTTTTGGTTTAGAAGCAGATATTTCTCTGTACAGCCTATGGTCCCATTCACTCGGGAATATCCCAACGCAGCTCCTAGAAAAAACGTGTTTCTGACACACTGAATCTCAACATAGATTCAACTCTCTTAGGTGAACGAACGCACAGCAGAGCAGTTTCAAGGAAACGTTTCTGCTGAGTCTTAGACGAAGTTTCCTGCTGTTTAGTACGTATGCCGGCATTGGGCTGGAAATACCGGTTTTGGGATTCTGCACAGAAAGGGTTTGCAAACCGCTGAATCCACACGTGAGTTTAACTCTGTCAGTTGAATGCACACATTGACAACCATTCAGTTTGATAGCACACTTTTGGTTTTAGAAGCAGATATTTCTCTGTACAGCCTATGGTCCCATTCACTCGGGAATATCCGAACGCAGCTCCTAGAAGAAACGTGTTTCTGACTCGCTGAATCTCAGCATAGTTTCAATTCTCTTAGGTGAGCGAACGCACAGCAGAGCAGTTTCAAGGAAACGTTTCTCCTGAGTTTTAGACGAAGTTTACTGCTCTTTAGTTCGTATGCCGGGATTGGGCTGGAAATACCGGTTTTGGGATTCTGCACAGAAAGGGTTTGCAAACGGCTGAATCCACATGTGAGTTTAACTCTGTCAGTTGAATGCACACATTGACAACCATTCAGTTAGATAGCTCCGTTTTGGTTTTAGAAGCAGATATTTCTCTGTACAGCCTATGGTCCCATTCACTCGGGAATATCCCAACGCAGCTCCTAGAAGAAACGTGTTTCTGACTCGCTGAATCTCAACATAGATTCAACTCTCTTAGGTGAACGAACGCACAGCAGAGCAGTTTCAAGGAAACGTTTCTCCTGAGTTTTAGACGAAGTTTCCAGCTGTTTAGTACGGATGCCGGCATTGGGCTGGAAATAGCGGTTTTGGGATTCTGCACAGAAAGGGTTTGCAAACCGCTGAATCCACACGTGAGTTTAACTCTGTCAGTTGAATGCACACATTGACAACCATTCAGTTTGATAGCATACTTTTGGTTTTAGAAGCAGATATTTCTCTGTACAGCCTATGGTCCCATTCACTCGGGAATATCCCAACGCAGCTCCTAGAAGAAACGTGTTTCTGACTCGCTGAATCTCAACATAGATTCAACTATCTTAGGTGAACGAACGCACAGCAGAGCAGTTTCAAGGAAACGTTTCTCCTGAGTTTTAGACGAAGTTTCCTGCTGTTTAGTACGTATGCCGGCATTGGGCTGGAAATACCGGTTTTGGGATTCTGCACAGAAAGGGTTTGCAAACCGCTGAATCCACACGTGAGTTTAACTCTGTGAATTGAATGCACACATGGTCAACCATTCAGTTTGATAGCACACTTTTGGTTTAGAAGCAGATATTTCTCTGTACAGCCTATGGTCCCATTCACTCGGGAATATCCCAACGCAGCTCCTAGAAGAAACGTGTTTCTGACTCGCTGAATCTCAACATAGATTCAACTCTCTTAGGTGAACGAACGCACAGCAGAGCAGTTTCAAGGAAAAGTTTCTGCTGAGTCTTAGACGAAGTTTCCTGCTGTTTAGTACGTATGCCGGCATTGGGCTGGAAATACCGGTTTTGGGATTCTGCACAGAAAAGGTTTGCAAACCGCTGAATCCACACGTGAGTTTAACTCTGTCAGTTGAATGCACACATTTACAAACATTCAGTTTGATTGCACACTTTTGGTTTTAGAAGCAGATATTTCTCTGTACAGCCTATGGTCCCATTCACTCGGGAATATCCCAACGCAGCTCCTAGAAGAAACGTGTTTCTGACTCGCTGAATCTCAACATAGTTTCAACTCTCTTAGGTGAACGAACGCACAGCAGAGCAGTTTCAAGGAAACGTTTCTCCTGAGTTTTAGACGAAGTTTCCTGCTGTTTAGTAAGGATGCCGGCATTGAGCTGGAATTACCGGTTTTGGGATTCTGCACAGAAAGGTTTTGTAAACCGCTGAATCCAAACGTGAATTTAACTCTGTCAGTTGAATGCACACATTGACAACCATTCAGTTAGATACCACCCTTTTGGTTGTAGGAGCAGATATTTCTCTGTACAGACTATGGTCCCATTCACTCGGGAATATCCCAACGCACCTCCTAGAAGAAACGTGTTTCTGACTCGCTGAATCTCAACATAGATTCAACTCTCTTAGGTGATCGAACGCACAGCAGAGCAGTTTCAAGGAAACGTTTCTCCTGAGTTTTAAACGACGTTTCCTGCTGTTTAGTACGTATGCCGGCATTGGGCTGGAAATACCGGTTTTGGGATTCTGCACAGAAAGGGTTTGCAAACCGCTGAATCCACACGTGAGTTTAACTCTGTCAGTTGAATGCACACATTGACAACCATTCAGTTTGATAGCACACTTTTGGTTTAGAAGCAGGTAATTCTCTGTACAGCCTATGGTCCCATTCACTCGGGAATATCCCAACGCAGCTCCTAGAAGAAACGTGTTTCTGACTCGCTGATTCTCAACATAGATTCAACTCTCTTAGGTGAACGAACGCACAGCAGAGCAGTTTCAAGGAAACGTTTCTCCTGAGTCTTAGACGAAGTTTCCTGCTGTTTAGTACGTATGCCGGCAGTGGGCTGGAAATACCGGTTTTGGGATTCTGCACAGAAATGGTTTGCAAACCGCTGAATCCACACGTGAGTTTAACTCTGTCAGTTGAATGCACACATTGACAACCATTCAGTTTGATAGCACACTTTTGGTTTAGAAGCAGATATTTCTCTGTACAGCCTATGGTCCCATTCACTCGGGAATATCCCAACGCAGCTCCTAGAAGAAACGTGTTTCTGACTCGCTGATTCTCAACATAGATTCAACTCTCTTAGGTGAACGAACGCACAGCAGAGCAGTTTCAAGGAAACGTTTCTCCTGAGTCTTAGACGAAGTTTCCTGCTGTTTAGTACGTATGCCGGCATTGGGCTGGAAATACCGGTTTTGGGATTCTGCACAGAAATGGTTTACAAACCGCTGAATCCACACGTGAGTTTAACTCTGTCAGTTGAATGCACACATTGACAACCATTCAGTTAGATAGCTCCGTTTTGGTTTTAAAAGCAGATATTTCTCTGTACAGCCTATGGTCCCATTCACTCGGGAATATCCCAACGCAGCTCCTAGAAGAAACGTGTTTCTGACTCGCTGAATCTCAACATAGATTCAACTCTCTTAGGTGAACGAACGCACAGCAGAGCAGTTTCAAGGAAACGTTTCTCCTGAGTTTTAGACGAAGTTTCCTGCTGTTTAGTACGTATGCCGGCATTGGGCTGGAAATACCGGTTTTGGGATTCTGCACAGAAAGGGTTTGCAAACCGCTGAATCCACACGTGAGTTTAACTCTGTCAGTTGAATGCACACATTGACAACCATTCAGCTTGATAGCACACTTTTGGTTTAGAAGCAGATATTTCTCTGTACAGCCTATGGTCCCATTCACTCGGGAATATCCCAACGCAGCTCCTAGAAGAAACGTGTTTCTGACTCGCTGAATCTCAACATAGATTCAACTCTCTTAGGTGAACGAACGCACAGCAGAGCAGTTTCAAGGAAACGTTTCTCCTGAGTTTTAGACGAAGTTTCCAGCTGTTTAGTACGGATGCCGGCATTGGGCTGGAAATAGCGGTTTTGGGATTCTGCACAGAAAGGGTTTGCAAACCGCTGAATCCACACGTGAGTTTAACTCTGTCAGTTGAATGCACACATTGACAACCATTCAGTTTGATAGCATACTTTTGGTTTTAGAAGCAGATATTTCTCTGTACAGCCTATGGTCCCATTCACTCGGGAATATCCCAACGCAGCTCCTAGAAGAAACGTGTTTCTGACTCGCTGAATCTCAACATAGATTCAACTCTCTTAGGTGAACGAACGCACAGCAGAGCAGTTTCAAGGAAACGTTTCTCCTGAGTTTTAGACGAAGTTTCCTGCTGTTTAGTGCGTATGCCGGCATTGGGCTGGAAATACCGGTTTTGGGATTCTGCACAGAAAGGGTTTGCAAACCGCTGAATCCACACGTGAGTTTAACTCTGTGAGTTGAATTCACACATTGTCAACCATTCAGTTTGATAGCACACTTTTGGTTTAGAAGCAGATATTTCTCTGTACAGCCTATGGTCCCATTCACTCGGGAATATCCCAACGCAGCTCCTAGAAGAAACGTGTTTCTGACTCGCGGAATCTCAACATAGATTCAACTCTCTTAGGTGAACGAACGCACAGCAGAGCAGTTTCAAGGAAAAGTTTCTGCTGAGTCTTAGACGAAGTTTCCTGCTGTTTAGTACGTATGCCGGCATTGGGCTGGAAATACCGGTTTTGGGATTCTGCACAGAAAAGGTTTGCAAACCGCTGAATCCACACGTGAGTTTAACTCTGTCAGTTGAATGCACACATTTACAACCATTCAGTTTGATAGCACACTTTTGGTTTTAGAAGCAGATATTTCTCTGTACAGCCTATGGTCCCATTCACTCGGGAATATCCCAACGCAGCTCCTAGAAGAAACGTGTTAATGACTCGCTGAATCTCAACATAGTTTCAACTCTCTTAGGTGAACGAACGCACAGCAGAGCAGTTTCAAGGAAACGTTTCTCCTGAGTTTTAGACGAAGTTTCCTGCTGTTTAGTAAGGATGCCGGCATTGAGCTGGAATTACCGGTTTTGGGATTCTGCACAGAAAGGGTTTGTAAACCGCTGAATCCAAACGTGAATTTAACTCTGTCAGTTGAATGCACACATTGACAACCATTCAGTTAGATACCACCCTTTTGGTTGTAGGAGCAGATATTTCTCTGTACAGCCTATGGTCCCATTCACTCGGGAATATCCCAACGCACCTCCTAGAAGAAACGTGTTTCTGACTCGCTGAATCTCAACATAGATTCAACTCTCTTAGGTGATCGAACGCACAGCAGAGCAGTTTCAAGGAAACGTTTCTCCTGAGTCTTAGACGAAGTTTCCTGCTGTTTAGTACGGATGCCGGCATTGGGCTGGAAATACCGGTTTTGGGATTCTGCACAGAAATGGTTTGCAAACCGCTGAATCCACACGTGAGTTTAACTCTGTCAGTTGAATGCACACATTGACAACCATTCAGTTAGATAGCTCCGTTTTGGTTTTAAAAGCAGATATTTCTCTGTACAGCCTATGGTCCCATTCACTCGGGAATATCCCAACGCAGCTCCTAGAAGAAACGTGTTTCTGACTCGCTGAATCTCAACATAGATTCAACTCTCTTAGGTGAACGAACGCACAGCAGAGCAGTTTCAAGGAAACGTTTCTCCTGAGTTTTAGACGAAGTTTCCTGCTGTTTAGTACGTATGCCGGCATTGGGCTGGAAATACCGGTTTTGGGATTCTGCACAGAAAGGGTTTGCAAACCGCTGAATCCACACGTGAGTTTAACTCTGTCAGTTGAATGCACACATTGACAACCATTCAGTTTGATAGCACACTTTTGGTTTAGAAGCAGATATTTCTCTGTACAGCCTATGGTCCCATTCACTCGGGAATATCCCAACGCAGCTCCTAGAAGAAACGTGTTTCTGACTCGCTGAATCTCAACATAGATTCAGCTCTCTTAGGTGAACGAACGCACAGCAGAGCAGTTTCAAGGAAACGTTTCTCCTGAGTCTTAGACGAAGTTTCCTGCTGTTTAGTACGTATGCCGGCATTGGGCTGGAAATACCGGTTTTGGGATTCTGCACAGAAAGGGTTTGCAAACCGCTGAATCCACACGTGAGTTTAACTCTGTCAGTTGAATGCACACATTGACAACCATTCAGTTTGATAGCACACTTTTGGTTTTAGAAGCAGATATTTCTCTGTACAGCCTATGGTCCCATTCACTTGGGAATATCCCAACGCAGCTCCTAGAAGAAACGTGTTTCTGACTCGCTGAATCTCAACATAGATTCAACTATCTTAGGTGAACGAACGCACAGCAGAGCAGTTTCAAGGAAACGTTTCTCCTGAGTTTTAGACGAAGTTTCCTGCTGTTTAGTAGGGATGCCGGCATTGGGCTGGACATACCGGTTTTGGGATTCTGCACAGAAAGGGTTTGCAAACCGCTGAATCCACACGTGAGTTTAACTCTGTCAGTTGAATGCACACATTGACAACCATTCAGTTTGATAGCACACTTTGGTTTTAGAAGCAGATATTTCTCTGTACAGCCTATGGTCCCATTCACTCGGGAATATCCCATCGCAGCTCCTAGAAGAAACGTGTTTCTGACTCGCTGAATCTCAACATAGATTCATCTCTCTTAGGTGAACGAACGCACAGCAGAGCAGTTTCAAGGAAACGTTTCTCCTGAATTTTAGACGAAGTTTCCTGCTGTTTAGTACGTATGCCGGCATTGGTCTGGAAATACCGGTTTTGGGATTCTGCACAGAAAGGGTTTGCAAACCGCTGAATCCACACGTGAGTTTAACTCTGTCAGTTGAATGTACACATTGACAACCATTCAGTTAGATACCACCCTTTTGGTTGTAGGAGCAGATATTTCTCTGTACAGCCTATGGTCCCATTCACTCGGGAATATCCCAACGCACCTCCTAGAAAAAACGTGTTTCTGACTCGCTGAATCTCAACATAGATTCAACTCTCTTAGGTGAACGAACGCACAGCAGAGCAGTTTCAAGGAAACGTTTCTCCTGAGTTTTAGACGAAGTTTCCTGCTGCTTAGTACGGATGCCGGCATTGGGCTGGAAATAGCGGTTTTGGGATTCTGCACAGAAAGGGTTTGCAAACCGCTGAATCCACACTTGAGTTTAACTCTGTCAGTTGAATGCACACATTGACAACCATTCAGTTAGATAGCTCCGTTTTGGTTTTAGAAGCAGATATTTCTCTGTACAGCCTATGGTCCCATTCACTCGGGAATATCCCAACGCAGCTCCTAGAAGAAACGTGTTTCTGACTCGCTGAATCTCAACATAGATTCAACTCTCTTAGGTGAACGAACGCACAGCAGAGCAGTTTCAAGGAAACGTTTCTCCTGAGTTTTAGACGATGTTTCCTGCTGTTTAGTACGTATGCCGGCATTGGGCTGGAAATACCGGTTTTGGGATTCTGCACAGAAAGGGTTTGCAAACCGCTGAATCCACACGTGAGTTTAACTCTGTCAGTTGAATGCACACATTGACAACCATTCAGTTTGATAGCACACTTTTGGTTTAGAAGCAGATATTTCTCTGTACAGCCTATGGTCCCATTCACTCGGGAATATCCCAACGCAGCTCCTAGAAGAAACGTGTTTCTGACTCGCTGAATCTCAACATAGTTTCAACTCTCTTAGGTGAACGAACGTACAGCAGAGCAGTTTCAAGGAAACGTTTCTCCTGAGTTTTAGACGAAGTTTCCTGCTGCTTAGTACGGATGCCGGCATTGGGCTGGAAATAGCGGTTTTGGGATTCTGCACAGAAAGGGTTTGCAAACCGCTGAATCCACACGTGAGTTTAACTCTGTCAGTTGAATGCACACATTGACAACCATTCAGTTTGATAGCACACTTTTGGTTTTAGAAGCAGATATTTCTCTGTACAGCCTATGGTCCCATTCACTCGGGAATATCCCAACGCAGCTCCTAACAGAAACGTGTTTCTGACTCGCTAAATCTCAACATAGTTTCAACTCTCTTAGGTGAACGAACGCACAGCAGAGCAGTTTCAAGGAAACGTTTCTCCTGAGTTTTAGACGAAGTTTCCTGCTGTTTAGTACGGATGCCGGCATTGAGCTGGAATTACCGGTTTTGGGATTCTGCACAGAAAGGGTTTGTAAACCGCTGAATCCACATGTGAGTTTAACTCTGTCAGTTGAATGCACACATTGACAACCATTCAGTTAGATACCACCCTTTTGGTTGTAGGAGCAGATATTTCTCTGTACTGTCTATGGTCCCATTCACTCGGGAATATCCCAACGCACCTCCTAGAAGAAACGTGTTTCTGACTCGCTGAATCTCAACATAGATTCAACTCTCTTAGGTGATCGAACGCACAGCAGAGCAGTTTCAAGGAAACGTTTCTCCTGAGTTTTAGACGAAGTTTCCTGCTGTTTAGTACGGATGCCGGCATTGGGCTGGAAATACTGGTTTTGGGATTCTGCACAGAAAGGGTTTGCAAACCGCTGAATCCACACGTGAGTTTAACTCTGTCAGTTGAATGCACACATTGGCAACCATTCAGTTAGATAGATCCGTTTTGGTTTTAGAAGCAGATATTTCTCTGTACAGCCTATGGTCCCATTCACTCGGGAATATCCCAACGCAGCTCCTAGAAGAAACGTGTTTCTGACTCGCTGAATCTCAACATAGATTCAACTCTCTTAGGTGAACGAACGCACAGCAGAGGAGTTTCAAGGAAACGTTTCTCCTGAGTTTTAGACGAAGTTTCCTGCTGCTTAGTACGGATGCCGGCATTGGGCTGGAAATAGCGGTTTTGGGATTCTGCACAGAAAGGGTTTGCAAACCGCTGAATCCACACGTGAGTTTAACTCTGTCAGTTGAATGCACACATTGACAACCATTCAGTTTGATAGCACACTTTTGGTTTTAGAAGCAGATATTTCTCTGTACAGCCTATGGTCCCATTCACTCGGGAATATCCCAACGCAGCTCCTAGAAGAAACGTGTTTCTGACTCGCTGAATCTCAACATAGATTCAACTCTCTTAGGTGAACGAACGCACAGCAGAGCAGTTTCAAGGAAACGTTTCTCCTGAGTCTTAGACGAAGTTTCCTGCTGTTTAGTACGTATGCCGGCATTGGGCTGGAAATACCGGTTTTGGGATTCTGCACAGAAAGGGTTTGCAAACCGCTGAATCCACACGTGAGTTTAACTCTGTCAGTTGAATGCACACATTGACAACCATTCAGTTTGATAGCACACTTTTGGTTTAGAAGCAGATATTTCTCTGTACAGCCTATGGTCCCATTCACTCGGGAATATCCCAACGCAGCTCCTAGAAGAAACGTGTTTCTGACTCGCTGAATCTCAACATAGATTCAACTCTCTTAGGTGAACGAACGCACAGCAGAGCAGTTTCAAGGAAACGTTTCTCCTGAGTCTTAGACGAAGTTTCCTGCTGTTTAGTACGTATGCCGGCATTGGGCTGGAAATAGCGGTTTTGGGATTATGCACAGAAAGGGTTTGCAAACCGCTGAATCCACACGTGAGTTTAACTCTGTCAGTTGAATGCACACATTGACAACCATTCAGTTAGATAGCTCCGTTTTGGTTTTAGAAGCAGATATTTCTCTGTACATCCTATGGTCCCATTCACTCGGGAATATCCCAACGCAGCTCCTAGAAGAAACGTGTTTCTGACTCGCTGAATCTCAACATAGATTCAACTCTCTTAGGTGAACGAACGCACAGCAGAGCAGTTTCAAGGAAACGTTGCTCCTGAGTTTTAGACGAAGTTTCCTGCTCTTTAGTACGTATGCCGGCATTGGGCTGGAAATACCGGTTTTGGGATTCTGCACAGAAAGGGTTTGCAAACCGCTGAATCCACACGTGAGTTTAACTCTGTCAGTTGAATGCACACATTGACAACAATTCAGTTAGATAGCTCCGTTTTGGTTTTAGAAGCAGATATTACTCTGCACAGCCTATGGTCCCATTCACTCGGGAATATCCTAACGCAGCTCCTAGAAGAAACGTGTTTCTGACTCGCTGAATCTCAACATAGATTCAACTATCTTAGGTGAACGAACGCACAGCAGAGCAGTTTCAAGGAAACGATTCTCCTGAGTTTTAGACGAAGTTTCCTGCTGTTTAGTACGGATGCCGGCATTGGGCTGGACATACCGGTTTTGGGATTCTGCACAGAAATGGTTTGCAAACCGCTGAATCCACACGTGAGTTTATCTCTGTCAGTTGAATGCACACATTGACAACCATTCAGTTAGATAGCTCCGTTTTGGTTTCAGAAGCAGATATTTCTCTGTACAGCCTATGGTCCCATTCACTCGGGAATATCCCAACGCAGCTCCTAACATAAACGTGTTTCTGACTCGCTAAATCTCAACATAGTTTCAACTCTCTTAGGTGAACGAACGCACAGCAGAGCAGTTTCAAGGAAACGTTTCTCCTGAGTTTTAGACGAAGTTTCCTGCTGTTTAGTACGGATGCCGGCATTGAGCTGGAATTACCGGTTTTGGGATTCTGCACAGAAAGGGTTTGTAAACCGCTGAATCCACATGTGAGTTTAACTCTGTCAGTTGAATGCACACATTGACAACCATTCAGTTAGATACCACCCTTTTGGTTGTAGGAGCAGATATTTCTCTGTACAGCCTATGGTCCCATTCACTCGGGAATATCCCAACGCACCTCCTAGAAGAAACGTGTTTCTGACTCGCTGAATCTCAACATAGATTCAACTCTCTTAGGTGATCGAACGCACAGCAGAGCAGTTTCAAGGAAACGTTTCTCCTGAGTTTTAGACGAAGTTTCCTGCTGTTTAGTACGGATGCCGGCATTGGGCTGGAAATACTGGTTTTGGGATTCTGCACAGAAAGGGTTTGCAAACCGCTGAATCCACACGTGAGTTTAACTCTGTCAGTTGAATGCACACATTGGCAACCATTCAGTTAGATAGATCCGTTTTGGTTTTAGAAGCAGATATTTCTCTGTACAGCCTATGGTCCCATTCACTCGGGAATATCCCAACGCAGCTCCTAGAAGAAACGTGTTTCTGACTCGCTGAATCTCAACATAGATTCAACTCTCTTAGGTGAACGAACGCACAGCAGAGGAGTTTCAAGGAAACGTTTCTCCTGAGTTTTAGACGAAGTTTCCTGCTGCTTAGTACGGATGCCGGCATTGGGCTGGAAATAGCGGTTTTGGGATTCTGCACAGAAAGGGTTTGCAAACCGCTGAATCCACACGTGAGTTTAACTCTGTCAGTTGAATGCACACATTGACAACCATTCAGTTTGATAGCACACTTTTGGTTTTAGAAGCAGATATTTCTCTGTACAGCCTATGGTCCCATTCACTCGGGAATATCCCAACGCAGCTCCTAGAAGAAACGTGTTTCTGACTCGCTGAATCTCAACATAGATTCAACTCTCTTAGGTGAACGAACGCACAGCAGAGCAGTTTCAAGGAAACGTTTCTCCTGAGTCTTAGACGAAGTTTCCTGCTGTTTAGTACGTATGCCGGCATTGGGCTGGAAATACCGGTTTTGGGATTCTGCACAGAAAGGGTTTGCAAACCGCTGAATCCACACGTGAGTTTAACTCTGTCAGTTGAATGCACACATTGACAACCATTCAGTTTGATAGCACACTTTTGGTTTTAGAAGCAGATATTTCTCTGTACAGCCTATGGTCCCATTCACTCGGGAATATCCCAACGCAGCTCCTAGAAGAAACGTGTTTCTGACTCGCTGAATCTCAACATAGTTTCAATTCTCTTAGGTGAACGAACGCACAGCAGAGCAGTTTCAAGGAAACGTTGCTCCTGAGTTTTAGACGAAGTTTCCTGCTCTTTAGTACGTATGCCGGCATTGGGCTGGAAATACCGGTTTTGGGATTCTGCACAGAAAGTGTTTGCAAACCGCTGAATCCCCATGTGAGTTTAACTCTGTCAGTTGAATGCACACATTGACAACCATTCAGTTAGATAGCTCCGTTTTGGTTTTAGAAGCAGATATTTCTCTGTACAGCCTATGGTCCCATTCACTCGGGAATATCCCAACGCAGCTCCTAGAAGAAACGTGTTTCTGACTCGCTGAATCTCAACATAGATTCAACTCTCTTAGGTGAACGAACGCACAGCAGAGCAGTTTCAAGGAAACGTTTCTCCTGAGTTTTAGACGAAGTTTCCTGCTGTTTAGTACGGATGCCGGCATTGGGCTGGAAATAGCGGTTTTGGGATTCTGCACAGAAAGGGTTTGCAAACCGCTGAATCCACACGTGAGTTTAACTCTGTCAGTTGAATGCACACATTGACAACCATTCAGTTTGATAGCACACTTTTGCTTTTAGAAGCAGATATTTCTCTGTACAGCCTATGGTCCCATTCACTCGGGAATATCCCAACGCAGCTCCTAGAAGAAACGTGTTTCTGACTCGCTGAATCTCAATATAGGTTCAACTCTCTTAGGTGAACGAACGCACAGCAGAGCAGTTTCAAGGAAACGTTTCTCCTGAGTTTTAGACGAAGTTTCCTGCTGTTTAGTATATATGCCGGCATTGGGCTGGAAATACCGGTTTTGGGATTCTGCACAGAAAGGGTTTGCAAACCGCTGAATCCACACGTGAGTTTAACTCTGTCAGTTGAATGCACACATTGACAACCATTCAGTTTGATAGCACACTTTTGGTTTAGAAGCAGATATTTCTCTGTACAGCCTATGGTCCCATTCACTCGGGAATATCCCAACGCAGCTCCTAGAAGAAACGTGTTTCTGACTCGCTGAATCTCAACATAGATTCAACTCTCTTGGCTGAACGAACGCACAGCAGAGCAGTTTCAAGGAAACGTTTCTCCTGAGTCTTAGACGAAGTTTCCTGCTGTTTAGTACGTATGCCGGCATTTGGCTGGAAATACCGGTTTTGGGATTCTGCACAGAAAGGGTTTGCAAACCGCTGAATCCGCACGTGAGTTTAACTCTGTCAGTTGAATGCACACATTGACAACCATTCAGTTTGATAGCACACTTTTGGTTTTAGAAGCAGATATTTCTCTGTACAGCCTATGGTCCCATTCACTCGGGAATATCCCAACGCAGCTCCTAGAAGAAACGTGTTTCTGACTCGCTGAATCTCAACATAGATTCAACTCTCTTAGGTGAACGAACGCACAGCAGAGCAGTTTCAAGGAAACGTTGCTCCTGAGTTTTAGACGAAGTTTCCTGCTCTTTAGTACGTATGCCGGCATTGGGCTGGAAATACCGGTTTTGGGATTCTGCACAGAAAGGGTTTGCAAACCACTGAATCCACACGTGAGTTTAACTCTGTCAGTTGAATGCACACATTGACAACCATTCAGTTAGATAGCTCCGTTTTGGTTTTAGAAGCAGATATTACTCTGCACAGCCTATGGTCCCATTCACTCGGGAATATCCTAACGCAGCTCCTAGAAGAAACGTGTTTCTGACTCGCTGAATCTCAACATAGATTCAACTATCTTAGGTGAACGAACGCACAGCAGAGCAGTTTCAAGGAAACGTTTCTCCTGAGTCTTAGACGAAGTTTCCTGCTGTTTAGTACGTATGCCGGCATTGGGCTGGAAATACCGGTTTTGGGATTCTGCACAGAAAGGGTTTGCAAACCGCTGAATCCACACGTGAGTTTAACTCTGTCATTTGAATGCACACATTGACAACCATTCAGTTAGATAGCTCCGTTTTGGTTTTAGAAGCAGATATTTCTCTGTACAGCCTATGGTCCCATTCACTCGGGAATATCCCAACGCAGCTCCTAGAAGAAACGTGTTTCTGACTCGCTGAATCTCAACATAGATTCAACTCTCTTAGGTGAACGAACGCACAGCAGAGCAGTTTCAAGGAAACGTTTCTCCTGAGTTTTAGACGAAGTTTCCTGCTGTTTAGTACGGATGCCGGCATTGGGCTGGAAATAACGGTTTTGGGATTCTGCACAGAAAGGGTTTGCAAACCGCTGAATCCACACGTGAGTTTAACTCTGTCAGTTGAATGCACACATTGACAACCATTCAGTTTGATAGCACACTTTTGGTTTTAGAAGCAGATATTTCTCTGTACAGCCTATGGTCCCATTCACTCGGGAATATCCCAACGCAGCTCCTAGAAGAAACGTGTTTCTGACTCGCTGAATCTCAACATAGATTCAACTCTCTTAGGTGAACGAACGCACAGCAGAGCAGTTTCAAGGAAACGTTTCTCCTGAGTTTTAGACGAAGTTTCCTGCTGTTTAGTACGTATGCCGGCATTGGGCTGGAAATACCGGTTTTGGGATTCTGCACAGAAAGGGTTTGCAAACCGCTGAATCCACACGTGAGTTTAAATCTGTCAGTTGAATGCACACATTGACAACCACTCAGTTTGATAGCACACTTTTGGTTTAGAAGCAGATATTTCTCTGTACAGCCTATGGTCCCATTCACTCGGGAATATCCCAACGCAGCTCCTAGAAGAAACGTGCTTCTGACTCGCTGAATCTCAACATAGATTCAACTCTCTTAGGTGAACGAACGCACAGCAGAGCAGTTTCAAGGAAACGTTTCTCCTGAGTTTTAGACGAAGTTTCCTGCTGTTTAGTACGTATGCCGGCATTGGGCTGGAAATACCGGTTTTGGGATTCTGCACAGAAAGGGTTTGTAAACCGCTGAATCCACACGTGAGTTTAACTCTGTCAGTTGAATGCACACATTGACAACCATTCAGTTTGATAGCACACTTTTGGTTTTAGAAGCAGATATTTCTCTGTACAGCCTATGGTCCCATTCACTCGGGAATATGCCAACGCACCTCCTAGAAGAAACGTGTTTCTGACTCGCTGAATCTCAACATAGATTCAACTCTCTTAGGTGATCGAACGCACAGCAGAGCAGTTTCAAGGAAACGTTTCTCCTGAGTTTTAAACGAAGTTTCCTGCTGTTTAGTACGGATGCCGGCATTGGGCTGGAAATACCGGTTTTGGGATTCTGCACAGAAAGGGTTTGCAAACCGCTGAATCCACACGTGAGTTTAACTCTGTCAGTTGAATGCACACATTGACAACCATTCAGTTAGATAGCTCCGTTTTGGTTTTAGAAGCAGATATTTCTCTGTACAGCCTATGGTCCCATTCACTCGGGAATATCCCAACGCAGCTCCTAGAAGAAACGTGTTTCTGACTCGCTGAATCTCAACATAGATTCAACTCTCTTAGGTGAACGAACGCACAGCAGAGCAGTTTCAAGGAAACGTTTCTCCTGAGTTTTAGACGATGTTTCCTGCTGTTTAGTACGTATGCCGGCATTGGGCTGGAAATAGCGGTTTTGGGATTCTGCACAGAAAGGGTTTGCAAACCGCTGAATCCACACGTGAGTTTAACTCTGTCAGTTGAATGCACACATTGACAACCATTCAGTTTGATAGCACACTTTTGGTTTAGAAGCAGATATTTCTCTGTACAGCCTATGGTCCCATTCACTCGGGAATATCCCAACGCAGCTCCTAGAAGAAACGTGTTTCTGACTCGCTGATTCTCAACATAGATTCAACTCTCTTAGGTGAACGAACGCACAGCAGAGCAGTTTCAAGGAAACGTTTCTCCTGAGTCTTAGACGAAGTTTCCTGCTGTTTAGTACGTATGCCGGCATTGGGCTGGAAATACCGGTTTTGGGATTCTGCACAGAAATGGTTTGCAAACCGCTGAATCCACACGTGAGTTTAACTCTGTCAGTTGAATGTACACATTGACAACCATTCAGTTAGATAGCTCCGTTTTGGTTTTAAAAGCAGATATTTCTCTGTACAGCCTATGGTCCCATTCACTCGGGAATATCCCAACGCAGCTCCTAGAAGAAACGTGTTTCTGACTCGCTGAATCTCAACATAGATTCAACTCTCTTAGGTGAACGAACGCACAGCAGAGCAGTTTCAAGGAAACGTTTCTCCTGAGTTTTAGACGAAGTTTCCTGCTGTTTAGTACGTATGCCGGCATTGGGCTGGAAATACCGGTTTTGGGATTCTGCACAGAAAGGGTTTGCAAACCGCTGAATCCACACGTGAGTTTAACTCTGTCAGTTGAATGCACACATTGTCAACCATTCAGTTTGATAGCACACTTTTGGTTTAGAAGCAGATATTTCTCTGTACAGCCTATGGTCCCATTCACTCGGGAATATCCCAACGCAGCTCCTAGAAGAAACGTGTTTCTGACTCGCTGAATCTCAACATAGATTCAACTCTCTTAGGTGAACGAACGCACAGCAGAGCAGTTTCAAGGAAACGTTTCTCCTGAGTCTTAGACGAAGTTTCCTGCTGTTTAGTACGTATGCCGGCATTGGGCTGGAAATACCGGTTTTGGGATTCTGCACAGAAAGGGTTTGCAAACCGCTGAATCCACACGTGAGTTTAACTCTGTCAGTTGAATGCACACATTGACAACCATTCAGTTTGATAGCACACTTTTGGTTTTAGAAGCAGATATTTCTCTGTACAGCCTATGGTCCCATTCACTTGGGAATATCCCAACGCAGCTCCTAGAAGAAACGTGTTTCTGACTCGCTGAATCTCAACATAGATTCAACTATCTTAGGTGAACGAACGCACAGCAGAGCAGTTTCAAGGAAACGTTTCTCCTGAGTTTTAGACGAAGTTTCCTGCTGCTTAGTACGGATGCCGGCATTGGGCTGGAAATAGCGGTTTTGGGATTCTGCACAGAAAGGGTTTGCAAACCGCTGAATCCACACTTGAGTTTAACTCTGTCAGTTGAATGCACACATTGACAACCATTCAGTTTGATAGCACACTTTTGGTTTTAGAAGCAGATATTTCTCTGTACAGCCTATGGTCCCATTCACTCGGGAATATCCCAACGCAGCTCCAAGAAGAAACGTGTTTCTGACTCGCTGAATCTCAACATAGATTCAACTCTCTTAGGTGAACGAACGCACAGCAGAGCAGTTTCAAGGAAACGTTTCTCCTGAGTTTTAGACGATGTTTCCTGCTGTTTAGTACGTATGCCGGCATTGGGCTGGAAATACCGGTTTTGGGATTCTGCACAGAAAGGGTTTGCAAACCGCTGAATCCACACGTGAGTTTAACTCTGTCATTTGAATGCACACATTGACAACCATTCAGTTAGATAGCTCCGTTTTGGTTTTAGAAGCAGATATTTCTCTGTACAGCCTATGGTCCCATTCACTCGGGAATATCCCAACGCAGCTCCTAGAAGAAACGTGTTTCTGACTCGCTGAATCTCAACATAGATTCAACTCTCTTAGGTGAACGAACGCACAGCAGAGCAGTTTCAAGGAAACGTTTCTCCTGAGTTTTAGACGAAGTTTCCTGCTGTTTAGTACGGATGCCGGCATTGGGCTGGAAATAACGGTTTTGGGATTCTGCACAGAAAGGGTTTGCAAACCGCTGAATCCACACGTGAGTTTAACTCTGTCAGTTGAATGCACACATTGACAACCATTCAGTTTGATAGCACACTTTTGGTTTTAGAAGCAGATATTTCTCTGTACAGCCTATGGTCCCATTCACTCGGGAATATCCCAACGCAGCTCCTAGAAGAAACGTGTTTCTGACTCGCTGAATCTCAACATAGATTCAACTCTCTTAGGTGAACGAACGCACAGCAGAGCAGTTTCAAGGAAACGTTTCTCCTGAGTTTTAGACGAAGTTTCCTGCTGTTTAGTACGTATGCCGGCATTGGGCTGGAAATACCGGTTTTGGGATTCTGCACAGAAAGGGTTTGCAAACCGCTGAATCCACACGTGAGTTTAAATCTGTCAGTTGAATGCACACATTGACAACCACTCAGTTTGATAGCACACTTTTGGTTTAGAAGCAGATATTTCTCTGTACAGCCTATGGTCCCATTCACTCGGGAATATCCCAACGCAGCTCCTAGAAGAAACGTGCTTCTGACTCGCTGAATCTCAACATAGATTCAACTCTCTTAGGTGAACGAACGCACAGCAGAGCAGTTTCAAGGAAACGTTTCTCCTGAGTTTTAGACGAAGTTTCCTGCTGTTTAGTACGTATGCCGGCATTGGGCTGGAAATACCGGTTTTGGGATTCTGCACAGAAAGGGTTTGTAAACCGCTGAATCCACACGTGAGTTTAACTCTGTCAGTTGAATGCACACATTGACAACCATTCAGTTTGATAGCACACTTTTGGTTTTAGAAGCAGATATTTCTCTGTACAGCCTATGGTCCCATTCACTCGGGAATATGCCAACGCACCTCCTAGAAGAAACGTGTTTCTGACTCGCTGAATCTCAACATAGATTCAACTCTCTTAGGTGATCGAACGCACAGCAGAGCAGTTTCAAGGAAACGTTTCTCCTGAGTTTTAAACGAAGTTTCCTGCTGTTTAGTACGGATGCCGGCATTGGGCTGGAAATACCGGTTTTGGGATTCTGCACAGAAAGGGTTTGCAAACCGCTGAATCCACACGTGAGTTTAACTCTGTCAGTTGAATGCACACATTGACAACCATTCAGTTAGATAGCTCCGTTTTGGTTTTAGAAGCAGATATTTCTCTGTACAGCCTATGGTCCCATTCACTCGGGAATATCCCAACGCAGCTCCTAGAAGAAACGTGTTTCTGACTCGCTGAATCTCAACATAGATTCAACTCTCTTAGGTGAACGAACGCACAGCAGAGCAGTTTCAAGGAAACGTTTCTCCTGAGTTTTAGACGATGTTTCCTGCTGTTTAGTACGTATGCCGGCATTGGGCTGGAAATAGCGGTTTTGGGATTCTGCACAGAAAGGGTTTGCAAACCGCTGAATCCACACGTGAGTTTAACTCTGTCAGTTGAATGCACACATTGACAACCATTCAGTTTGATAGCACACTTTTGGTTTAGAAGCAGATATTTCTCTGTACAGCCTATGGTCCCATTCACTCGGGAATATCCCAACGCAGCTCCTAGAAGAAACGTGTTTCTGACTCGCTGATTCTCAACATAGATTCAACTCTCTTAGGTGAACGAACGCACAGCAGAGCAGTTTCAAGGAAACGTTTCTCCTGAGTCTTAGACGAAGTTTCCTGCTGTTTAGTACGTATGCCGGCATTGGGCTGGAAATACCGGTTTTGGGATTCTGCACAGAAATGGTTTGCAAACCGCTGAATCCACACGTGAGTTTAACTCTGTCAGTTGAATGTACACATTGACAACCATTCAGTTAGATAGCTCCGTTTTGGTTTTAAAAGCAGATATTTCTCTGTACAGCCTATGGTCCCATTCACTCGGGAATATCCCAACGCAGCTCCTAGAAGAAACGTGTTTCTGACTCGCTGAATCTCAACATAGATTCAACTCTCTTAGGTGAACGAACGCACAGCAGAGCAGTTTCAAGGAAACGTTTCTCCTGAGTTTTAGACGAAGTTTCCTGCTGTTTAGTACGTATGCCGGCATTGGGCTGGAAATACCGGTTTTGGGATTCTGCACAGAAAGGGTTTGCAAACCGCTGAATCCACACGTGAGTTTAACTCTGTCAGTTGAATGCACACATTGACAACCATTCAGTTTGATAGCACACTTTTGGTTTAGAAGCAGATATTTCTCTGTACAGCCTATGGTCCCATTCACTCGGGAATATCCCAACGCAGCTCCTAGAAGAAACGTGTTTCTGACTCGCTGAATCTCAACATAGATTCAACTCTCTTAGGTGAACGAACGCACAGCAGAGCAGTTTCAAGGAAACGTTTCTCCTGAGTCTTAGACGAAGTTTCCTGCTGTTTAGTACGTATGCCGGCATTGGGCTGGAAATACCGGTTTTGGGATTCTGCACAGAAAGGGTTTGCAAACCGCTGAATCCACACGTGAGTTTAACTCTGTCAGTTGAATGCACACATTGACAACCATTCAGTTTGATAGCACACTTTTGGTTTTAGAAGCAGATATTTCTCTGTACAGCCTATGGTCCCATTCACTTGGGAATATCCCAACGCAGCTCCTAGAAGAAACGTGTTTCTGACTCGCTGAATCTCAACATAGATTCAACTATCTTAGGTGAACGAACGCACAGCAGAGCAGTTTCAAGGAAACGTTTCTCCTGAGTTTTAGACGAAGTTTCCTGCTGCTTAGTACGGATGCCGGCATTGGGCTGGAAATAGCGGTTTTGGGATTCTGCACAGAAAGGGTTTGCAAACCGCTGAATCCACACTTGAGTTTAACTCTGTCAGTTGAATGCACACATTGACAACCATTCAGTTTGATAGCACACTTTTGGTTTTAGAAGCAGATATTTCTCTGTACAGCCTATGGTCCCATTCACTCGGGAATATCCCAACGCAGCTCCAAGAAGAAACGTGTTTCTGACTCGCTGAATCTCAACATAGATTCAACTCTCTTAGGTGAACGAACGCACAGCAGAGCAGTTTCAAGGAAACGTTTCTCCTGAGTTTTAGACGATGTTTCCTGCTGTTTAGTACGTATGCCGGCATTGGGCTGGAAATACCGGTTTTGGGATTCTGCACAGAAAGGGTTTGCAAACCGCTGAATCCACACGTGAGTTTAACTCTGTCAGTTGAATGCACACATTGACAACCATTCAGTTTGATAGCACACTTTTGGTTTAGAAGCAGATATTTCTCTGTACAGCCTATGGTCCCATTCACTCGGGAATATCCCAACGCAGCTCCTAGAAGAAACGTGTTTCTGACTCGCTGAATCTCAACATAGTTTCAACTCTCTTAGGTGAACGAACGTACAGCAGAGCAGTTTCAAGGAAACGTTTCTCCTGAGTTTTAGACGAAGTTTCCTGCTGCTTAGTACGGATGCCGGCATTGGGCTGGAAATAGCGGTTTTGGGATTCTGCACAGAAAGGGTTTGCAAACCGCTGAATCCACACGTGAGTTTAACTCTGTCAGTTGAATGCACAAATTGACAACCATTCAGTTTGATAGCACACTTTTGGTTTTAGAAGCAGATATTTCTCTGTACAGCCTATGGTCCCATTCACTCGGGAATATCCCAACGCAGCTCCTAGAAGAAACGTGTTTCTGACTCGCTGAATCTCAACATATATTCAACTCTCTTAGGTGAACGAACGCACAGCAGAGCAGTTTCAAGGAAACGTTTCTCCTGAGTCTTAGACGAAGTTTCCTGCTGTTTAGTACGTATGCCGGCATTGGGCTGGAAATAGCGGTTTTGGGATTATGCACAGAAAGGGTTTGCAAACCGCTGAATCCACACGTGAGTTTAACTCTGTCAGTTGAATGCACACATTGACAACCATTCAGTTAGATAGCTCCGTTTTGGTTTTAGAAGCAGATATTTCTCTGTACAGCCTATGGTCCCATTCACTCGGGAATATCCCAACGCAGCTCCTAGAAGAAACGTGTTTCTGACTCGCTGAATCTCAACATAGATTCAACTCTCTTAGGTGAACGAACGCACAGCAGAGCAGTTTCAAGGAAACGTTGCTCCTGAGTTTTAGACGAAGTTTCCTGCTCTTTAGTACGTATGCCGGCATTGGGCTGGAAATAGCGGTTTTGGGATTCTGCACAGAAAGGGTTTGCAAACCGCTGAATCCACACGTGAGTTTAACTCTGTCAGTTGAATGCACACATTGACAACCATTCAGTTAGATAGCTCCGTTTTGGTTTTAGAAGCAGATATTACTCTGCACAGCCTATGGTCCCATTCACTCGGGAATATCCTAACGCAGCTCCTAGAAGAAACGTGTTTCTGACTCGCTGAATCTCAACATAGATTCAACTATCTTAGGTGAACGAACGCACAGCAGAGCAGTTTCAAGGAAACGATTCTCCTGAGTTTTAGACGAAGTTTCCTGCTGTTTAGTACGGATGCCGGCATTGGGCTGGACATACCGGTTTTGGGATTCTGCACAGAAATGGTTTGCAAACCGCTGAATCCACACGTGAGTTTATCTCTGTCAGTTGAATGCACACATTTTCAACCATTCAGTTAGATAGCTCCGTTTTGGTTTCAGAAGCAGATATTTCTCTGTACAGCCTATGGTCCCATTCACTCGGGAATATCCCAACGCAGCTCCTAACATAAACGTGTTTCTGACTCGCTAAATCTCAACATAGTTTCAACTCTCTTAGGTGAACGAACGCACAGCAGAGCAGTTTCAAGGAAACGTTTCTCCTGAGTTTTAGACGAAGTTTCCTGCTGTTTAGTACGGATGCCGGCATTGAGCTGGAATTACCGGTTTTGGGATTCTGCACAGAAAGGGTTTGTAAACCGCTGAATCCACATGTGAGTTTAACTCTGTCAGTTGAATGCACACATTGACAACCATTCAGTTAGATACCACCCTTTTGGTTGTAGGAGCAGATATTTCTCTGTACAGCCTATGGTCCCATTCACTCGGGAATATCCCAACGCAGCTCCTAGAAGAAACGTGTTTCTGACTCGCTGAATCTCAACATAGATTCAACTCTCTTAGGTGATCGAACGCACAGCAGAGCAGTTTCAAGGAAACGTTTCTCCTGAGTTTTAGACGAAGTTTCCTGCTGCTTAGTACGGATGCCGGCATTGGGCTGGAAATAGCGGTTTTGGGATTCTGCACAGAAAGGGTTTGCAAACCGCTGAATCCACACGTGAGTTTAACTCTGTCAGTTGAATGCACACATTGAAAACCATTCAGTTTGATAGCACACTTTTGGTTTTAGAAGCAGATATTTCTCTGTACAGCCTATGGTCCCATTCACTCGGGAATATCCCAACGCCGCTCCTAGAAGAAACGTGTTTCTGACTCGCTGAATCTCAACATAGATTCAACTCTCTTATTTGAACGAACGCACAGCAGAGCAGTTTCAAGGAAACGTTTCTCCTGAGTCTTAGACGAAGTTTCCTGCTGTTTAGTACGTATGCCGGCATTGGGCTGGAAATAGCGGTTTTGGGATTCTGCACAGAAAGGGTTTGCAAACCGCTGAATCCACACGTGAGTTTAACTCTGTCAGTTGAATGCACACATTGACAACCATTCAGTTTGATAGCACACTTTTGGTTTAGAAGCAGATATTTCTCTGTACAGCCTATGGTCCCATTCACTCGGGAATATCCCAACGCAGCTCCTAGAAGAAACGTGTTTCTGACTCGCTGAATCTCAACATAGTTTCAACTCTCTTAGGTGAACGAACGCACAGCAGAGCAGTTTCAAGGAAACGTTTCTCCTGAGTTTTAGACGAAGTTTCCTGCTGCTTAGTACGGATGCCGGCATTGGGCTGGAAATAGCGGTTTTGGGATTCTGCACAGAAAGGGTTTGCAAACCGCTGAATCCACACGTGAGTTTAACTCTGTCAGTTGAATGCACACATTGACAACCATTCAGTTTGATAGCACACTTTTGGTTTTAGAAGCAGATATTTCTCTGTACAGCCTATGGTCCCATTCACTCGGGAATATCCCAACGCAGCTCCTAGAAGAAACGTGTTTCTGACTCGCTGAATCTCAACATAGATTCAACTCTCTTAGGTGAACGAACGCACAGCAGAGCAGTTTCAAGGAAACGTTTCTCCTGAGTTTTAGACGAAGTTTCCTGCTGTTTAGTACGGATGCCGGCATTGGGCTGGAAATACCGGTTTGGGGATTCTGCACAGAAAGGGTTTGCAAACCGCTGAATCCACACGTGAGTTTAACTCTGTCAGTTGAATGCACAAATTGACAACCATTCAGTTTGATAGCACACTTTTGGTTTTAGAAGCAGATATTTCTCTGTACAGCCTATGGTCCCATTCACTCGGGAATATCCCAACGCAGCTCCTAGAAGAAACGTGTTTCTGACTCGCTGAATCTCAACATAGATTCAACTCTCTTAGGTGAACGAACGCACAGCAGAGCAGTTTCAAGGAAACGTTTCTCCTGAGTCTTAGACGAAGTTTCCTGCTGTTTAGTACGTATGCCGGCATTGGGCTGGAAATAGCGGTTTTGGGATTATGCACAGAAAGGGTTTGCAAACCGCTGAATCCACACGTGAGTTTAACTCTGTCAGTTGAATGCACACATTGACAACCATTCAGTTAGATAGCTCCGTTTTGGTTTTAGAAGCAGATATTTCTCTGTACAGCCTATGGTCCCATTCACTCGGGAATATCCCAACGCAGCTCCTAGAAGAAACGTGTTTCTGACTCGCTGAATCTCAACATAGATTCAACTCTCTTAGGTGAACGAACGCACAGCAGAGCAGTTTCAAGGAAACGTTGCTCCTGAGTTTTAGACGAAGTTTCCTGCTCTTTAGTACGTATGCCGGCATTGGGCTGGAAATAGCGGTTTTGGGATTCTGCACAGAAAGGGTTTGCAAACCGCTGAATCCACACGTGAGTTTAACTCTGTCAGTTGAATGCACACATTGACAACCATTCAGTTTGATAGCTCCGTTTTGGTTTTAGAAGGAGATATTACTCTGCACAGCCTATGGTCCCATTCACTCGGGAATATCCTAACGCAGCTCCTAGAAGAAACGTGTTTCTGACTCGCTGAATCTCAACATAGATTCAACTATCTTAGGTGAACGAACGCACAGCAGAGCAGTTTCAAGGAAACGATTCTCCTGAGTTTTAGACGAAGTTGCCTGCTGTTTAGTACGGATGCCGGCATTGGGCTGGACATACCGGTTTTGGGATTCTGCACAGAAATGGTTTGCAAACCGCTGAATCCACACGTGAGTTTATCTCTGTCAGTTGAATGCACACATTGACAACCATTCAGTTAGATAGCTCCGTTTTGGTTTCAGAAGCAGATATTTCTCTGTACAGCCTATGGTCCCATTCACTCGGGAATATCCCAACGCAGCTCCTAACATAAACGTGTTTCTGACTCGCTAAATCTCAACATAGTTTCAACTCTCTTAGGTGAACGAACGCACAGCAGAGCAGTTTCAAGGAAACGTTTCTCCTGAGTTTTAGACGAAGTTTCCTGCTGTTTAGTACGGATGCCGGCATTGAGCTGGAATTACCGGTTTTGGGATTCTGCACAGAAAGGGTTTGTAAACCGCTGAATCCACATGTGAGTTTAACTCTGTCAGTTGAATGCACACATTGACAACCATTCAGTTAGATACCACCCTTTTGGTTGTAGGAGCAGATATTTCTCTGTACAGCCTATGGTCCCATTCACTCGGGAATATCCCAACGCACCTCCTAGAAGAAACGTGTTTCTGACTCGCTGAATCTCAACATAGATTCAACTCTCTTAGGTGATCGAACGCACAGCAGAGCAGTTTCAAGGAAACGTTTCTCCTGAGTTTTAGACGAAGTTTCCTGCTGTTTAGTACGGATGCCGGCATTGGGCTGGAAATACTGGTTTTGGGATTCTGCACAGAAAGGGTTTGCAAACCGCTGAATCCACACGTGAGTTTAACTCTGTCAGTTGAATGCACACATTGGCAACCATTCAGTTAGATAGATCCGTTTTGGTTTTAGAAGCAGATATTTCTCTGTACAGCCTATGGTCCCATTCACTCGGGAATATCCCAACGCAGCTCCTAGAAGAAACGTGTTTCTGACTCGCTGAATCTCAACATAGATTCAACTCTCTTAGGTGAACGAACGCACAGCAGAGGAGTTTCAAGGAAACGTTTCTCCTGAGTTTTAGACGAAGTTTCCTGCTGCTTAGTACGGATGCCGGCATTGGGCTGGAAATAGCGGTTTTGGGATTCTGCACAGAAAGGGTTTGCAAACCGCTGAATCCACACGTGAGTTTAACTCTGTCAGTTGAATGCACACATTGACAACCATTCAGTTTGATAGCACACTTTTGGTTTTAGAAGCAGATATTTCTCTGTACAGCCTATGGTCCCATTCACTCGGGAATATCCCAACGCAGCTCCTAGAAGAAACGTGTTTCTGACTCGCTGAATCTCAACATAGATTCAACTCTCTTAGGTGAACGAACGCACAGCAGAGCAGTTTCAAGGAAACGTTTCTCCTGAGTCTTAGACGAAGTTTCCTGCTGTTTAGTACGTATGCCGGCATTGGGCTGGAAATACCGGTTTTGGCATTCTGCACAGAAAGGGTTTGCAAACCGCTGAATCCACACGTGAGTTTAACTCTGTCAGTTGAATGCACACATTGACAACCATTAAGTTAGATAGCTCCGTTTTGGTTTTAGAAGCAGATATTTCTCTGTACAGCCTATGGTCCCATTCACTCGGGAATATCCCAACGCAGCTCCTAGAAGAAACGTGTTTCTGACTCGCTGAATCTCAACATAGTTTCAATTCTCTTAGGTGAACGAACGCACAGCAGAGCAGTTTCAAGGAAACGTTGCTCCTGAGTTTTAGACGAAGTTTCCTGCTCTTTAGTACGTATGCCGGCATTGGGCTGGAAATACCGGTTTTGGGATTCTGCACAGAAAGTGTTTGCAAACCGCTGAATCCCCATGTGAGTTTAATTTTGTCAGTTGAATGCACACATTGACAACCATTCAGTTAGATAGCTCCGTTTTGGTTTTAGAAGCAGATATTTCTCTGTACAGCCTATGGTCCCATTCACTCGGGAATATCCCAACGCAGCTCCTAGAAGAAACGCGTTTCTGACTCGCTGAATCTCAACATAGATTCAACTCTCTTAGGTGAACGAACGCACAGCAGAGCAGTTTCAAGGAAACGTTTCTCCTGAGTTTTAGACGAAGTTTCCTGCTGTTTAGTACGGATGCCGGCATTGGGCTGGAAATAGCGGTTTTGGGATTCTGCACAGAAAGGGTTTGCAAACCGCTGAATCCACACGTGAGTTTAACTCTGTCAGTTGAATGCACACATTGACAACCATTCAGTTTGATAGCACACTTTTTCTTTTAGAAGCAGATATTTCTCTGTACAGCCTATGGTCCCATTCACTCGGGAATATCCCAACGCAGCTCCTAGAAGAAACGTGTTTCTGACTCGCTGAATCTCAACATAGGTTCAACTCTCTTAGGTGAACGAACGCACAGCAGAGCAGTTTCAAGGAAACGTTTCTCCTGAGTTTTAGACGAAGTTTCCTGCTGTTTAGTATGTATGCCGGCATTGGGCTGGAAATACCGGTTTTGGGATTCTGCACAGAAAGGGTTTGCAAACCGCTGAATCCACACGTGAGTTTAACTCTGTCAGTTGAATGCACACATTGACAACCATTCAGTTTGATAGCACACTTTTGGTTTAGAAGCAGATATTTCTCTGTACAGCCTATGGTCCCATTCACTCGGGAATATCCCAACGCAGCTCCTAGAAGAAACGTGTTTCTGACTCGCTGAATCTCAACATAGATTCAACTCTCTTGGCTGAACGAACGCACAGCAGAGCAGTTTCAAGGAAACGTTTCTCCTGAGTCTTAGACGAAGTTTCCTGCTGTTTAGTACGTATGCCGGCATTTGGCTGGAAATACCGGTTTTGGGATTCTGCACAGAAAGGGTTTGCAAACCGCTGAATCCGCACGTGAGTTTAACTCTGTCAGTTGAATGCACACATTGACAACCATTCAGTTTGATAGCACACTTTTGGTTTTAGAAGCAGATATTTCTCTGTACAGCCTATTGTCCCATTCACTCGGGAATATCCCAACGCAGCTCCTAGAAGAAACGTGTTTCTGACTCGCTGAATCTCAACATAGATTCAACTCTCTTAGGTGAACGAACGCACAGCAGAGCAGTTTCAAGGAAACGTTGCTCCTGAGTTTTAGACGAAGTTTCCTGCTCTTTAGTACGTATGCCGGCATTGGGCTGGAAATACCGGTTTTGGGATTCTGCACAGAAAGGGTTTGCAAACCACTGAATCCACACGTGAGTTTAACTCTGTCAGTTGAATGCACACATTGACAACCATTCAGTTAGATAGCTCCGTTTTGGTTTTAGAAGCAAATATTACTCTGCACAGCCTATGGTCCCATTCACTCGGGAATATCCTAACGCAGCTCCTAGAAGAAACGTGTTTCTTACTCGCTGAATCTCAACATAGATTCAACTATCTTAGGTGAACGAACGCACAGCAGAGCAGTTTCAAGGAAACGTTTCTCCTGAGTTTTAGACGAAGTTTCCTGCTGTTTAGTACGGATGCCGGCATTGGGCTGGACATACCGGTTTTGGGATTCTGCACAGAAATGGTTTGAAAACCGCTGAATCCACACGTGAGTTTAACTCTGTCAGTTGAATGCACACATTGACAACCATTCAGTTAGATAGCTCCGTTTTGGTTTCAGAAGCAGATATTTCTCTGTACAGCCTATGGTCCCATTCACTCGGGAATATCCCAACGCAGATCCTAGCATAAACGTGTTTCTGACTCGCTGAATCTCAACATAGTTTCAACTCTCTTAGGTGAACGAACGCACAGCAGAGCAGTTTCAAGGAAACGTTTCTCCTGAGTTTTAGACGAAATTTCCTGCTGTTTAGTTCGGATGCCGGCATAGAGCTTGAATTACCGGTTTTGGGATACTGCACAGAAAGGGTTTGTAAACCGCTGAATCCAAACGTGAGTTTAACTCTGTCAGTTGAATGCACACATTGACAACCATTCAGTTAGATACCACCCTTTTGGTTGTAGGAGCAGATATTTCTCTGTACAGCCTATGGTCCCATTCACTCGGGAATATCCCAACGCAGCTCCTAGAAGAAACGTGTTTCTGACTCGCTGAATCTCAACATAGATTCAACTCTCTTAGGTGAACGAACGCACAGCAGAGCAGTTTCAAGGAAACGTTTCTCCTGAGTCTTAGACGAAGTTTCCTGCTGTTTAGTACGTATGCCGGCATTGGGCTGGAAATACCGGTTTTGGGATTCTGCACAGAAAGGGTTTGCAAACCGCTGAATCCACACGTGAGTTTAACTCTGTCATTTGAATGCACACATTGACAACCATTCAGTTAGATAGCTCCGTTTTGGTTTTAGAAGCAGATATTTCTCTGTACAGCCTATGGTCCCATTCACTCGGGAATATCCCAACGCAGCTCCTAGAAGAAACGTGTTTCTGACTCGCTGAATCTCAACATAGATTCAACTCTCTTAGGTGAACGAACGCACAGCAGAGCAGTTTCAAGGAAACGTTTCTCCTGAGTTTTAGACGAAGTTTCCTGCTGTTTAGTACGGATGCCGGCATTGGGCTGGAAATAGCGGTTTTGGGATTCTGCACAGAAAGGGTTTGCAAACCGCTGAATCCACACGTGAGTTTAACTCTGTCAGTTGAATGCACACATTGACAACCATTCAGTTTGATAGCACACTTTTGGTTTTAGAAGCAGATATTTCTCTGTACAGCCTATGGTCCCATTCACTCGGGAATATCCCAACGCAGCTCCTAGAAGAAACGTGTTTCTGACTCGCTGAATCTCAACATAGATTCAACTCTCTTAGGTGAACGAACGCACAGCAGAGCAGTTTCAAGGAAACGTTTCTCCTGAGTTTTAGACGAAGTTTCCTGCTGTTTAGTACGGATGCCGGCATTGGGCTGGAAATACCGGTTTTGGGATTCTGCACAGAAAGGGTTTGCAAACCGCTGAATCCACACGTGAGTTTAAATCTGTCAGTTGAATGCACACATTGACAACCACTCAGTTTGATAGCACACTTTTGGTTTAGAAGCAGATATTTCTCTGTACAGCCTATGGTCCCATTCACTCGGGAATATCCCAACGCAGCTCCTAGAAGAAACGTGCTTCTGACTCGCTGAATCTCAACATAGATTCAACTCTCTTAGGTGAACGAACGCACAGCAGAGCAGTTTCAAGGAAACGTTTCTCCTGAGTTTTAGACGATGTTTCCTGCTGTTTAGTACGTATGCCGGCATTGGGCTGGAAATACCGGTTTTGGGATTCTGCACAGAAAGGGTTTGCAAACCGCTGAATCCACACGTGAGTTTAACTCTGTCAGTTGAATGCACACATTGACAACCATTCAGTTTGATAGCACACTTTTGGTTTAGAAGCAGATATTTCTCTGTACAGCCTATGGTCCCATTCACTCGGGAATATCCCAACGCACCTCCTAGAAAAAACGTGTTTCTGACTCGCTGAATCTCAACATAGATTCAACTCTCTTAGGTGAACGAACGCACAGCAGAGCAGTTTCAAGGAAACGTTTCTCCTGAGTTTTAGACGAAGTTTCCTGCTGCTTACTACGGATGCCGGCATTGGGCTGGAAATAGCGGTTTTGGGATTCTGCACAGAAAGGGTTTGCAAACCGCTGAATCCACACTTGAGTTTAACTCTGTCAGTTGAATGCACACATTGACAACCATTCAGTTTGATAGCACACTTTTGGTTTTAGAAGCAGATATTTCTCTGTACAGCCTATGGTCCCATTCACTCGGGAATATCCCAACGCAGCTCCAAGAAGAAACGTGTTTCTGACTCGCTGAATCTAAACATAGATTCAACTCTCTTAGGTGAACGAACGCACAGCAGAGGAGTTTCAAGGAAACGTTTCTCCTGAGTTTTAGACGAAGTTTCCTGCTGCTTAGTACGGATGCCGGCATTGGGCTGGAAATAGCGGTTTTGGGATTCTGCACAGAAAGGGTTTGCAAACCGCTGAATCCACACGTGAGTTTAACTCTGTCAGTTGAATGCACACATTGACAACCATTCAGTTTGATAGCACACTTTTGGTTTTAGAAGCAGATATTTCTCTGTACAGCCTATGGTCCCATTCACTCGGGAATATCCCAACGCAGCTCCTAGAAGAAACGTGTTTCTGACTCGCTGAATCTCAACATAGATTCAACTCTCTTAGGTGAACGAACGCACAGCAGAGCAGTTTCAAGGAAACGTTTCTCCTGAGTCTTAGACGAAGTTTCCTGCTGTTTAGTACGTATGCCGGCATTGGGCTGGAAATACCGGTTTTGGCATTCTGCACAGAAAGGGTTTGCAAACCGCTGAATCCACACGTGAGTTTAACTCTGTCAGTTGAATGCACACATTGACAACCATTAAGTTAGATAGCTCCGTTTTGGTTTTAGAAGCAGATATTTCTCTGTACAGCCTATGGTCCCATTCACTCGGGAATATCCCAACGCAGCTCCTAGAAGAAACGTGTTTCTGACTCGCTGAATCTCAACATAGTTTCAATTCTCTTAGGTGAACGAACGCACAGCAGAGCAGTTTCAAGGAAACGTTGCTCCTGAGTTTTAGACGAAGTTTCCTGCTCTTTAGTACGTATGCCGGCATTGGGCTGGAAATACCGGTTTTGGGATTCTGCACAGAAAGTGTTTGCAAACCGCTGAATCCCCATGTGAGTTTAATTTTGTCAGTTGAATGCACACATTGACAACCATTCAGTTAGATAGCTCCGTTTTGGTTTTAGAAGCAGATATTTCTCTGTACAGCCTATGGTCCCATTCACTCGGGAATATCCCAACGCAGCTCCTAGAAGAAACGCGTTTCTGACTCGCTGAATCTCAACATAGATTCAACTCTCTTAGGTGAACGAACGCACAGCAGAGCAGTTTCAAGGAAACGTTTCTCCTGAGTTTTAGACGAAGTTTCCTGCTGTTTAGTACGGATGCCGGCATTGGGCTGGAAATAGCGGTTTTGGGATTCTGCACAGAAAGGGTTTGCAAACCGCTGAATCCACACGTGAGTTTAACTCTGTCAGTTGAATGCACACATTGACAACCATTCAGTTTGATAGCACACTTTTTCTTTTAGAAGCAGATATTTCTCTGTACAGCCTATGGTCCCATTCACTCGGGAATATCCCAACGCAGCTCCTAGAAGAAACGTGTTTCTGACTCGCTGAATCTCAACATAGGTTCAACTCTCTTAGGTGAACGAACGCACAGCAGAGCAGTTTCAAGGAAACGTTTCTCCTGAGTTTTAGACGAAGTTTCCTGCTGTTTAGTATGTATGCCGGCATTGGGCTGGAAATACCGGTTTTGGGATTCTGCACAGAAAGGGTTTGCAAACCGCTGAATCCACACGTGAGTTTAACTCTGTCAGTTGAATGCACACATTGACAACCATTCAGTTTGATAGCACACTTTTGGTTTAGAAGCAGATATTTCTCTGTACAGCCTATGGTCCCATTCACTCGGGAATATCCCAACGCAGCTCCTAGAAGAAACGTGTTTCTGACTCGCTGAATCTCAACATAGATTCAACTCTCTTGGCTGAACGAACGCACAGCAGAGCAGTTTCAAGGAAACGTTTCTCCTGAGTCTTAGACGAAGTTTCCTGCTGTTTAGTACGTATGCCGGCATTTGGCTGGAAATACCGGTTTTGGGATTCTGCACAGAAAGGGTTTGCAAACCGCTGAATCCGCACGTGAGTTTAACTCTGTCAGTTGAATGCACACATTGACAACCATTCAGTTTGATAGCACACTTTTGGTTTTAGAAGCAGATATTTCTCTGTACAGCCTATTGTCCCATTCACTCGGGAATATCCCAACGCAGCTCCTAGAAGAAACGTGTTTCTGACTCGCTGAATCTCAACATAGATTCAACTCTCTTAGGTGAACGAACGCACAGCAGAGCAGTTTCAAGGAAACGTTGCTCCTGAGTTTTAGACGAAGTTTCCTGCTCTTTAGTACGTATGCCGGCATTGGGCTGGAAATACCGGTTTTGGGATTCTGCACAGAAAGGGTTTGCAAACCACTGAATCCACACGTGAGTTTAACTCTGTCAGTTGAATGCACACATTGACAACCATTCAGTTAGATAGCTCCGTTTTGGTTTTAGAAGCAAATATTACTCTGCACAGCCTATGGTCCCATTCACTCGGGAATATCCTAACGCAGCTCCTAGAAGAAACGTGTTTCTTACTCGCTGAATCTCAACATAGATTCAACTATCTTAGGTGAACGAACGCACAGCAGAGCAGTTTCAAGGAAACGTTTCTCCTGAGTTTTAGACGAAGTTTCCTGCTGTTTAGTACGGATGCCGGCATTGGGCTGGACATACCGGTTTTGGGATTCTGCACAGAAATGGTTTGAAAACCGCTGAATCCACACGTGAGTTTAACTCTGTCAGTTGAATGCACACATTGACAACCATTCAGTTAGATAGCTCCGTTTTGGTTTCAGAAGCAGATATTTCTCTGTACAGCCTATGGTCCCATTCACTCGGGAATATCCCAACGCAGATCCTAGCATAAACGTGTTTCTGACTCGCTGAATCTCAACATAGTTTCAACTCTCTTAGGTGAACGAACGCACAGCAGAGCAGTTTCAAGGAAACGTTTCTCCTGAGTTTTAGACGAAATTTCCTGCTGTTTAG
Organism: Aotus nancymaae; assembly: GCF_030222135.1. Classification (NCBI taxonomy): domain Eukaryota; kingdom Metazoa; phylum Chordata; class Mammalia; order Primates; family Aotidae; genus Aotus; species Aotus nancymaae. The sequence continues at coordinate 908,926 of NW_026988464.1, forward strand.
TTCGGATGCCGGCATAGAGCTTGAATTACCGGTTTTGGGATACTGCACAGAAAGGGTTTGTAAACCGCTGAATCCAAACGTGAGTTTAACTCTGTCAGTTGAATGCACACATTGACAACCATTCAGTTAGATACCACCCTTTTGGTTGTAGGAGCAGATATTTCTCTGTACAGCCTATGGTCCCATTCACTCGGGAATATCCCAACGCAGCTCCTAGAAGAAACGTGTTTCTGACTCGCTGAATCTCAACATAGATTCAACTCTCTTAGGTGAACGAACGCACAGCAGAGCAGTTTCAAGGAAACGTTTCTCCTGAGTCTTAGACGAAGTTTCCTGCTGTTTAGTACGTATGCCGGCATTGGGCTGGAAATACCGGTTTTGGGATTCTGCACAGAAAGGGTTTGCAAACCGCTGAATCCACACGTGAGTTTAACTCTGTCATTTGAATGCACACATTGACAACCATTCAGTTAGATAGCTCCGTTTTGGTTTTAGAAGCAGATATTTCTCTGTACAGCCTATGGTCCCATTCACTCGGGAATATCCCAACGCAGCTCCTAGAAGAAACGTGTTTCTGACTCGCTGAATCTCAACATAGATTCAACTCTCTTAGGTGAACGAACGCACAGCAGAGCAGTTTCAAGGAAACGTTTCTCCTGAGTTTTAGACGAAGTTTCCTGCTGTTTAGTACGGATGCCGGCATTGGGCTGGAAATAGCGGTTTTGGGATTCTGCACAGAAAGGGTTTGCAAACCGCTGAATCCACACGTGAGTTTAACTCTGTCAGTTGAATGCACACATTGACAACCATTCAGTTTGATAGCACACTTTTGGTTTTAGAAGCAGATATTTCTCTGTACAGCCTATGGTCCCATTCACTCGGGAATATCCCAACGCAGCTCCTAGAAGAAACGTGTTTCTGACTCGCTGAATCTCAACATAGATTCAACTCTCTTAGGTGAACGAACGCACAGCAGAGCAGTTTCAAGGAAACGTTTCTCCTGAGTTTTAGACGAAGTTTCCTGCTGTTTAGTACGGATGCCGGCATTGGGCTGGAAATACCGGTTTTGGGATTCTGCACAGAAAGGGTTTGCAAACCGCTGAATCCACACGTGAGTTTAAATCTGTCAGTTGAATGCACACATTGACAACCACTCAGTTTGATAGCACACTTTTGGTTTAGAAGCAGATATTTCTCTGTACAGCCTATGGTCCCATTCACTCGGGAATATCCCAACGCAGCTCCTAGAAGAAACGTGCTTCTGACTCGCTGAATCTCAACATAGATTCAACTCTCTTAGGTGAACGAACGCACAGCAGAGCAGTTTCAAGGAAACGTTTCTCCTGAGTTTTAGACGATGTTTCCTGCTGTTTAGTACGTATGCCGGCATTGGGCTGGAAATACCGGTTTTGGGATTCTGCACAGAAAGGGTTTGCAAACCGCTGAATCCACACGTGAGTTTAACTCTGTCAGTTGAATGCACACATTGACAACCATTCAGTTTGATAGCACACTTTTGGTTTAGAAGCAGATATTTCTCTGTACAGCCTATGGTCCCATTCACTCGGGAATATCCCAACGCACCTCCTAGAAAAAACGTGTTTCTGACTCGCTGAATCTCAACATAGATTCAACTCTCTTAGGTGAACGAACGCACAGCAGAGCAGTTTCAAGGAAACGTTTCTCCTGAGTTTTAGACGAAGTTTCCTGCTGCTTACTACGGATGCCGGCATTGGGCTGGAAATAGCGGTTTTGGGATTCTGCACAGAAAGGGTTTGCAAACCGCTGAATCCACACTTGAGTTTAACTCTGTCAGTTGAATGCACACATTGACAACCATTCAGTTTGATAGCACACTTTTGGTTTTAGAAGCAGATATTTCTCTGTACAGCCTATGGTCCCATTCACTCGGGAATATCCCAACGCAGCTCCAAGAAGAAACGTGTTTCTGACTCGCTGAATCTAAACATAGATTCAACTCTCTTAGGTGAACGAACGCACAGCAGAGCAGTTTCAAGGAAACGTTTCTCCTGAGTTTTAGACGATGTTTCCTGCTGTTTAGTACGTATGCCGGCATTGGGCTGGAAATACCGGTTTTGGGATTCTGCACAGAAAGGGTTTGCAAACCGCTGAATCCACACGTGAGTTTAACTCTGTCAGTTGAATGCACACATTGACAACCATTCAGTTTGATAGCACACTTTTGGTTTAGAAGCAGATATTTCTCTGTACAGCCTATGGTCCCATTCACTCGGGAATATCCCAACGCAGCTCCTAGAAGAAACGTGTTTCTGACTCGCTGAATCTCAACATAGTTTCAACTCTCTTAGGTGAACGAACGTACAGCAGAGCAGTTTCAAGGAAACGTTTCTCCTGAGTTTTAGACGAAGTTTCCTGCTGCTTAGTACGGATGCCGGCATTGGGCTGGAAATAGCGGTTTTGGGATTCTGCACAGAAAGGGTTTGCAAACCGCTGAATCCACACGTGAGTTTAACTCTGTCAGTTGAATGCACAAATTGACAACCATTCAGTTTGATAGCACACTTTTGGTTTTAGAAGCAGATATTTCTCTGTACAGCCTATGGTCCCATTCACTCGGGAATATCCCAACGCAGCTCCTAGAAGAAACGTGTTTCTGACTCGCTGAATCTCAACATAGATTCAACTCTCTTAGGTGAACGAACGCACAGCAGAGCAGTTTCAAGGAAACGTTTCTCCTGAGTCTTAGACGAAGTTTCCTGCTGTTTAGTACGTATGCCGGCATTGGGCTGGAAATAGCGGTTTTGGGATTATGCACAGAAAGGGTTTGCAAACCGCTGAATCCACACGTGAGTTTAACTCTGTCAGTTGAATGCACACATTGACAACCATTCAGTTAGATAGCTCCGTTTTGGTTTTAGAAGCAGATATTTCTCTGTACAGCCTATGGTCCCATTCACTCGGGAATATCCCAACGCAGCTCCTAGAAGAAACGTGTTTCTGACTCGCTGAATCTCAACATAGATTCAACTCTCTTAGATGAACGAACGCACAGCTGAGCAGTTTCAAGGAAACGTTGCTCCTGAGTTTTAGACGAAGTTTCCTGCTCTTTAGTACGTATGCCGGCATTGGGCTGGAAATAGCGGTTTTGGGATTCTGCACAGAAAGGGTTTGCAAACCGCTGAATCCACACGTGAGTTTAACTCTGTCAGTTGAATGCACACATTGACAACCATTCAGTTAGATAGCTCCGTTTTGGTTTTAGAAGCAGATATTACTCTGCACAGCCTATGGTCCCATTCACTCGGGAATATCCTAACGCAGCTCCTAGAAGAAACGTGTTTCTGACTCGCTGAATCTCAACATAGATTCAACTATCTTAGGTGAACGAACGCACAGCAGAGCAGTTTCAAGGAAACGATTCTCCTGAGTTTTAGACGAAGTTTCCTGCTGTTTAGTACGGATGCCGGCATTGGGCTGGACATACCGGTTTTGGGATTCTGCACAGAAATGGTTTGCAAACCGCTGAATCCACACGTGAGTTTATCTCTGTCAGTTGAATGCACACATTGACAACCATTCAGTTAGATAGCTCCGTTTTGGTTTCAGAAGCAGATATTTCTCTGTACAGCCTATGGTCCCATTCACTCGGGAATATCCCAACGCAGCTCCTAACATAAACGTGTTTCTGACTCGCTAAATCTCAACATAGTTTCAACTCTCTTAGGTGAACGAACGCACAGCAGAGCAGTTTCAAGGAAACGTTTCTCCTGAGTTTTAGACGAAGTTTCCTGCTGTTTAGTACGGATGCCGGCATTGAGCTGGAATTACCGGTTTTGGGATTCTGCACAGAAAGGGTTTGTAAACCGCTGAATCCACATGTGAGTTTAACTCTGTCAGTTGAATGCACACATTGACAACCATTCAGTTAGATACCACCCTTTTGGTTGTAGGAGCAGATATTTCTCTGTACAGCCTATGGTCCCATTCACTCGGGAATATCCCAACGCAGCTCCTAGAAGAAACGTGTTTCTGACTCGCTGAATCTCAACATAGATTCAACTCTCTTAGGTGAACGAACGCACAGCAGAGCAGTTTCAAGGAAACGTTTCTCCTGAGTTTTAGACGAAGTTTCCTGCTGTTTAGTACGTATGCCGGCATTGGGCTGGAAATACCGGTTTTGGGATTCTGCACAGAAAGGGTTTGCAAACCGCTGAATCCACACGTGAGTTTAAATCTGTCAGTTGAATGCACACATTGACAACCACTCAGTTTGATAGCACACTTTTGGTTTAGAAGCAGATATTTCTCTGTACAGCCTATGGTCCCATTCACTCGGGAATATCCCAACGCAGCTCCTAGAAGAAACGTGCTTCTGACTCGCTGAATCTCAACATAGATTCAACTCTCTTAGGTGAACGAACGCACAGCAGAGCAGTTTCAAGGAAACGTTTCTCCTGAGTTTTAGACGAAGTTTCCTGCTGTTTAGTACGTATGCCGGCATTGGGCTGGAAATACCGGTTTTGGGATTCTGCACAGAAAGGGTTTGTAAACCGCTGAATCCACACGTGAGTTTAACTCTGTCAGTTGAATGCACACATTGACAACCATTCAGTTTGATAGCACACTTTTGGTTTTAGAAGCAGATATTTCTCTGTACAGCCTATGGTCCCATTCACTCGGGAATATCCCAAAGCAGCTCCTAGAAGAAACGTGTTTCTGACTCGCTGAATCTCAACATAGTTTCATTTCTCTTAGGTGAACGAACGTACAGCAGAACAGTTTCAAGGAAACGTTTCTCCTGAGTTTTAGACGAAGTTTCCTGCTCTTTAGTACGTATGCCGGCATTGGGCTGGAAATACCGGTTTTGGGATTCTGCACAGAAAGTGTTTCCAAACCGCTGAATCCACATGTGAGTTTGACTCTGTCAGTTGAATGCACACATTGACAACCATTCAGTTAGATAGCTCCGTTTTGGTTTTAGAAGCAGATATTTCTCTGTACAGCCTATGGTCCCATTCACTCGGGAATATCCCAACGCAGCTCCTAGAAGAAACGTGTTTTTGACTCGCTGAATCTCAACATAGATTCAACTCTCTTAGGTGAACGAACGCACAGCAGAGCTGTTTCAAGGAAACGTTTCTCCTGAGTTTTAGACGAAGTTTCCAGCTGTTTAGTACGGATGTCGGCATTGGGCTGGAAATACCGGTTTTGGGATTCTGCACAGAAAGGGTTTGCAAACCGCTGAATCCACACGTGAGTTTAACTCTGTCAGTTGAATGCACACATTGACAACCATTCAGTTTGATAGCACACTTTTGGTTTTAGAAGCAGATATTTCTCTGTACAGCCTATGGTCCCATTCACTCGGGAATATCCCAACGCAGCTCCTAGAAGAAACGTGTTTCTGACTCGCTGAATCTCAACATAGATTCAACTCTCTTAGGTGAACGAACGCACAGCAGAGCAGTTTCAAGGAAACGTTTCTCCTGAGTTTTAGACGAAGTTTCCTGCTGTTTAGTACGTATGCCGGCATTGGGCTGGAAATACCGGTTTTGGGATTCTGCACAGAAAGGGTTTGCAAACCGCTGAATCCACACGTGAGTTTAACTCTGTCAGTTGAATGCACACATTGACAACCATTCAGTTTGATAGCACACTTTTGGTTTAGAAGCAGATATTTCTCTGTACAGCCTATGGTCCAATTCACTCGGGAATATCCCAACGCAGCTCCTAGAAGAAACGTGTTTCTGACTCGCTGAATCTCAACATAGATTCAACTCTCTTAGGTGAACGAACGCCCAGCAGAGCAGTTTCAAGGAAACGTTTCTCCTGAGTCTTAGACGAAGTTTCCTGCTGTTTAGTACGTATGCCGGCATTGGGCTGGAAATACCGGTTTTGGGATTCTGCACAGAAAGGGTTTGCAAACCGCTGAATCCACACGTGAGTTTAACTCTGTCAGTTGAATGCACACATTGACAAACATTCAGTTAGATAGCTCCGTTTTGGTTTTAGAAGCAGATATTTCTCTGTACAGCCTATGGTCCCATTCACTCGGGAATATCCCAACGCAGCTCCTAGAAGAAACGTGTTTCTGACTCGCTGAATCTCAACATAGATTCAACTCTCTTAGGTGAACGAACGCACAGCAGAGCAGTTTCAAGGAAACGTTTCTCCTGAGTTTTAGACGAAGTTTCCTGCTGTTTAGTACGGATGCCGGCATTGGGCTGGAAATACCGGTTTTGGGATTCTGCACAGAAAGGGTTTGCAAACCGCTGAATCCACACGTGAGTTTAAACCTGTCAGTTGAATGCACACATTGACAACCATTCAGTTTGATAGCACACTTTTGGTTTAGAAGCAGATATTTCTCTGTACAGCCTATGGTCCCATTCACTCGGGAATATCCCAAAGCAGCTCCTAGAAGAAACGTGTTTCTGACTCGCTGAATCTCAACATAGATTCAACTCTCTTAGGTGAACGAAGGCACAGCAGAGCAGTTTCAAGGAAACGTTTCTCCTGAGTTTTAGACGAAGTTTCCTGCTGTTTAGTACGTATGCCGGCATTGGGCTGGAAATACCGGTTTTGGGATTCTGCACAGAAAGGGTTTGCAAACCGCTGAATCCACACGTGAGTTTAACTCTGTCAGTTGAATGCACACATTGACAACCATTCAGTTTGATAGCACACTTTTGGTTTAGAAGCAGATATTTCTCTGTACAGCCTATGGTCCCATTCACTCGGGAATATCCCAACGCAGCTCCTAGAAGAAACGTGTTTCTGACTCGCTGAATCTCAACATAGATTCAACTCTCTTAGGTGAACGAACGCACAGCAGAGCAGTTTCAAGGAAACGTTTCTCCTGAGTCTTAGACGAAGTTTCCTGCTGTTTAGTACGTATGCCGGCATTGGGCTGGAAATACCGGTTTTGGGATTCTGCACAGAAAGGGTTTGCAAACCGCTGAATCCACACGTCAGTTTTACTCTGTCAGTTGAATGCACACATTGACAACCATTCAGTTTGATAGCACACTTTTGGTTTTAGAAGCAGATATTTCTCTGTACAGCCTATGGTCCCATTCACTTGGGAATATCCCAACGCAGCTCCTAGAAGAAACGTGTTTCTGACTCGCTGAATCTCAACATAGATTCAACTATCTTAGGTGAACCAACGCACAGCAGAGCAGTTTCAAGGAAACGTTTCTCCTGAGTTTTAGACGAAGTTTCCTGCTGTTTAGTAGGGATGCCGGCATTGGGCTGGACATACCGGTTTTGGGATTCTGCACAGAAAGGGTTTGCAAACCGCTGAATCCACACGTGAGTTTAACTCTGTCAGTTGAATGCACACATTGACAACCATTCAGTTTGATAGCACACTTTGGTTTTAGAAGCAGATATTTCTCTGTACAGCCTATGGTCCCATTCACTCGGGAATATCCCATCGCAGCTCCTAGAAGAAACGTGTTTCTGATTCGCTGAATCTCAACATAGATTCATCTCTCTTAGGTGAACGAACGCACAGCAGAGCAGTTTCAAGGAAACGTTTCTCCTGAGTTTTAGACGAAGTTTCCTGCTGTTTAGTACGTATGCCGGCATTGGGCTGGAAATACCGGTTTTGGGATTCTGCACAGAAAGGGTTTGCAAACCGCTGAATCCACACGTGAGTTTAACTCTGTCAGTTGAATGTACACATTGACAACCATTCAGTTAGATACCACCCTTTTGGTTGTAGGAGCAGATATTTCTCTGTACAGCCTATGGTCCCATTCACTCGGGAATATCCCAACGCACCTCCTAGAAAAAACGTGTTTCTGACTCGCTGAATCTCAACATAGATTCAACTCTCTTAGGTGAACGAACGCACAGCAGAGCAGTTTCAAGGAAACGTTTCTCCTGAGTTTCAGACGAAGTTTCCTGCTGCTTAGTACGGATGCCGGCATTGGGCTGGAAATAGCGGTTTTGGGATTCTGCACAGAAAGGGTTTGCAAACCGCTGAATCCACACTTGAGTTTAACTCTGTCAGTTGAATGCACACATTGACAACCATTCAGTTTGATAGCACACTTTTGGTTTTAGAAGCAGATATTTCTCTGTACAGCCTATGGTCCCATTCACTCGGGAATATCCCAACGCAGCTCCTAGAAGAAACGTGTTTCTGACTCGCTGAATCTAAACATAGATTCAACTCTCTTAGGTGAACGAACGCACAGCAGAGCAGTTTCAAGGAAACGTTTCTCCTGAGTTTTAGACGATGTTTCCTGCTGTTTAGTACGTATGCCGGCATTGGGCTGGAAATACCGGTTTTGGGATTCTGCACAGAAAGGGTTTGCAAACCGCTGAATCCACACGTGAGTTTAACTCTGTCAGTTGAATGCACACATTGACAACCATTCAGTTTGATAGCACACTTTTGGTTTAGAAGCAGATATTTCTCTGTACAGCCTATGGTCCCATTCACTCGGGAATATCCCAACGCAGCTCCTAGAAGAAACGTGTTTCTGACTCGCTGAATCTCAACATAGTTTCAACTCTCTTAGGTGAACGAACGTACAGCAGAGCAGTTTCAAGGAAACGTTTCTCCTGAGTTTTAGACGAAGTTTCCTGCTGCTTAGTACGGATGCCGGCATTGGGCTGGAAATAGCGGTTTTGGGATTCTGCACAGAAAGGGTTTGCAAACCGCTGAATCCACACGTGAGTTTAACTCTGTCAGTTGAATGCACAAATTGACAACCATTCAGTTTGATAGCACACTTTTGGTTTTAGAAGCAGATATTTCTCTGTACAGCCTATGGTCCCATTCACTCGGGAATATCCCAACGCAGCTCCTAGAAGAAACGTGTTTCTGACTCGCTGAATCTCAACATAGATTCAACTCTCTTAGGTGAACGAACGCACAGCAGAGCAGTTTCAAGGAAACGTTTCTCCTGAGTCTTAGACGAAGTTTCCTGCTGTTTAGTACGTATGCCGGCATTGGGCTGGAAATAGCGGTTTTGGGATTATGCACAGAAAGGGTTTGCAAACCGCTGAATCCACACGTGAGTTTAACTCTGTCAGTTGAATGCACACATTGACAACCATTCAGTTAGATAGCTCCGTTTTGGTTTTAGAAGCAGATATTTCTCTGTACAGCCTATGGTCCCATTCACTCGGGAATATCCCAACGCAGCTCCTAGAAGAAACGTGTTTCTGACTCGCTGAATCTCAACATAGATTCAACTCTCTTAGATGAACGAACGCACAGCTGAGCAGTTTCAAGGAAACGTTGCTCCTGAGTTTTAGACGAAGTTTCCTGCTCTTTAGTACGTATGCCGGCATTGGGCTGGAAATAGCGGTTTTGGGATTCTGCACAGAAAGGGTTTGCAAACCGCTGAATCCACACGTGAGTTTAACTCTGTCAGTTGAATGCACACATTGACAACCATTCAGTTAGATAGCTCCGTTTTGGTTTTAGAAGCAGATATTACTCTGCACAGCCTATGGTCCCATTCACTCGGGAATATCCTAACGCAGCTCCTAGAAGAAACGTGTTTCTGACTCGCTGAATCTCAACATAGATTCAACTATCTTAGGTGAACGAACGCACAGCAGAGCAGTTTCAAGGAAACGATTCTCCTGAGTTTTAGACGAAGTTTCCTGCTGTTTAGTACGGATGCCGGCATTGGGCTGGACATACCGGTTTTGGGATTCTGCACAGAAATGGTTTGCAAACCGCTGAATCCACACGTGAGTTTATCTCTGTCAGTTGAATGCACACATTGACAACCATTCAGTTAGATAGCTCCGTTTTGGTTTCAGAAGCAGATATTTCTCTGTACAGCCTATGGTCCCATTCACTCGGGAATATCCCAACGCAGCTCCTAACATAAACGTGTTTCTGACTCGCTAAATCTCAACATAGTTTCAACTCTCTTAGGTGAACGAACGCACAGCAGAGCAGTTTCAAGGAAACGTTTCTCCTGAGTTTTAGACGAAGTTTCCTGCTGTTTAGTACGGATGCCGGCATTGAGCTGGAATTACCGGTTTTGGGATTCTGCACAGAAAGGGTTTGTAAACCGCTGAATCCACATGTGAGTTTAACTCTGTCAGTTGAATGCACACATTGACAACCATTCAGTTAGATACCACCCTTTTGGTTGTAGGAGCAGATATTTCTCTGTACAGCCTATGGTCCCATTCACTCGGGAATATCCCAACGCAGCTCCTAGAAGAAACGTGTTTCTGACTCGCTGAATCTCAACATAGATTCAACTCTCTTAGGTGATCGAACGCACAGCAGAGCAGTTTCAAGGAAACGTTTCTCCTGAGTTTTAGACGAAGTTTCCTGCTGCTTAGTACGGATGCCGGCATTGGGCTGGAAATAGCGGTTTTGGGATTCTGCACAGAAAGGGTTTGCAAACCGCTGAATCCACACGTGAGTTTAACTCTGTCAGTTGAATGCACACATTGAAAACCATTCAGTTTGATAGCACACTTTTGGTTTTAGAAGCAGATATTTCTCTGTACAGCCTATGGTCCCATTCACTCGGGAATATCCCAACGCCGCTCCTAGAAGAAACGTGTTTCTGACTCGCTGAATCTCAACATAGATTCAACTCTCTTATTTGAACGAACGCACAGCAGAGCAGTTTCAAGGAAACGTTTCTCCTGAGTCTTAGACGAAGTTTCCTGCTGTTTAGTACGTATGCCGGCATTGGGCTGGAAATACCGGTTTTGGGATTCTGCACAGAAAGGGTTTGCAAACCGCTGAATCCACACGTGAGTTTAACTCTGTCAGTTGAATGCACACATTGACAACCATTCAGTTTGATAGCACACTTTTGGTTTAGAAGCAGATATTTCTCTGTACAGCCTATGGTCCCATTCACTCGGGAATATCCCAACGCAGCTCCAAGAAGAAACGTGTTTCTGACTCGCTGAATCTAAACATAGATTCAACTCTCTTAGGTGAACGAACGCACAGCAGAGCAGTTTCAAGGAAACGTTTCTCCTGAGTTTTAGACGATGTTTCCTGCTGTTTAGTACGTATGCCGGCATTGGGCTGGAAATACCGGTTTTGGGATTCTGCACAGAAAGGGTTTGCAAACCGCTGAATCCACACGTGAGTTTAACTCTGTCAGTTGAATGCACACATTGACAACCATTCAGTTTGATAGCACACTTTTGGTTTAGAAGCAGATATTTCTCTGTACAGCCTATGGTCCCATTCACTCGGGAATATCCCAACGCAGCTCCTAGAAGAAACGTGTTTCTGACTCGCTGAATCTCAACATAGTTTCAACTCTCTTAGGTGAACGAACGTACAGCAGAGCAGTTTCAAGGAAACGTTTCTCCTGAGTTTTAGACGAAGTTTCCTGCTGCTTAGTACGGATGCCGGCATTGGGCTGGAAATAGCGGTTTTGGGATTCTGCACAGAAAGGGTTTGCAAACCGCTGAATCCACACGTGAGTTTAACTCTGTCAGTTGAATGCACAAATTGACAACCATTCAGTTTGATAGCACACTTTTGGTTTTAGAAGCAGATATTTCTCTGTACAGCCTATGGTCCCATTCACTCGGGAATATCCCAACGCAGCTCCTAGAAGAAACGTGTTTCTGACTCGCTGAATCTCAACATAGATTCAACTCTCTTAGGTGAACGAACGCACAGCAGAGCAGTTTCAAGGAAACGTTTCTCCTGAGTCTTAGACGAAGTTTCCTGCTGTTTAGTACGTATGCCGGCATTGGGCTGGAAATAGCGGTTTTGGGATTATGCACAGAAAGGGTTTGCAAACCGCTGAATCCACACGTGAGTTTAACTCTGTCAGTTGAATGCACACATTGACAACCATTCAGTTAGATAGCTCCGTTTTGGTTTTAGAAGCAGATATTTCTCTGTACAGCCTATGGTCCCATTCACTCGGGAATATCCCAACGCAGCTCCTAGAAGAAACGTGTTTCTGACTCGCTGAATCTCAACATAGATTCAACTCTCTTAGATGAAGGAACGCACAGCTGAGCAGTTTCAAGGAAACGTTGCTCCTGAGTTTTAGACGAAGTTTCCTGCTCTTTAGTACGTATGCCGGCATTGGGCTGGAAATAGCGGTTTTGGGATTCTGCACAGAAAGGGTTTGCAAACCGCTGAATCCACACGTGAGTTTAACTCTGTCAGTTGAATGCACACATTGACAACCATTCAGTTAGATAGCTCCGTTTTGGTTTTAGAAGCAGATATTACTCTGCACAGCCTATGGTCCCATTCACTCGGGAATATCCTAACGCAGCTCCTAGAAGAAACGTGTTTCTGACTCGCTGAATCTCAACATAGATTCAACTATCTTAGGTGAACGAACGCACAGCAGAGCAGTTTCAAGGAAACGATTCTCCTGAGTTTTAGACGAAGTTTCCTGCTGTTTAGTACGGATGCCGGCATTGGGCTGGACATACCGGTTTTGGGATTCTGCACAGAAATGGTTTGCAAACCGCTGAATCCACACGTGAGTTTATCTCTGTCAGTTGAATGCACACATTGACAACCATTCAGTTAGATAGCTCCGTTTTGGTTTCAGAAGCAGATATTTCTCTGTACAGCCTATGGTCCCATTCACTCGGGAATATCCCAACGCAGCTCCTAACATAAACGTGTTTCTGACTCGCTAAATCTCAACATAGTTTCAACTCTCTTAGGTGAACGAACGCACAGCAGAGCAGTTTCAAGGAAACGTTTCTCCTGAGTTTTAGACGAAGTTTCCTGCTGTTTAGTACGGATGCCGGCATTGAGCTGGAATTACCGGTTTTGGGATTCTGCACAGAAAGGGTTTGTAAACCGCTGAATCCACATGTGAGTTTAACTCTGTCAGTTGAATGCACACATTGACAACCATTCAGTTAGATACCACCCTTTTGGTTGTAGGAGCAGATATTTCTCTGTACAGCCTATGGTCCCATTCACTCGGGAATATCCCAACGCAGCTCCTAGAAGAAACGTGTTTCTGACTCGCTGAATCTCAACATAGATTCAACTCTCTTAGGTGATCGAACGCACAGCAGAGCAGTTTCAAGGAAACGTTTCTCCTGAGTTTTAGACGAAGTTTCCTGCTGCTTAGTACGGATGCCGGCATTGGGCTGGAAATAGCGGTTTTGGGATTCTGCACAGAAAGGGTTTGCAAACCGCTGAATTCACACGTGAGTTTAACTCTGTCAGTTGAATGCACACATTGACAACCATTCAGTTAGATACCACCCTTTTGGTTGTAGGAGCAGATATTTCTCTGTACAGCCTATGGTCCCATTCACTCGGGAATATCCCAACGCACCTCCTAGAAGAAACGTGTTTCTGACTCGCTGAATCTCAACATAGATTCAACTCTCTTATTTGAACGAACGCACAGCGGAGCAGTTTCAAGGAAACGTTTCTCCTGAGTCTTAGACGAAGTTTCCTGCTGTTTAGTACGTATGCCGGCATTGGGCTGGAAATACCGGTTTTGGGATTCTGCACAGAAAGGGTTTGCAAACCGCTGAATCCACACGTGAGTTTAACTCTGTCAGTTGAATGCACACATTGACAACCATTCAGTTTGATAGCACACTTTTGGTTTAGAAGCAGATATTTCTCTGTACAGCCTATGGTCCCATTCACTCGGGAATATCCCAACGCAGCTCCTAGAAGAAACGTGTTTCTGACTCGCTGAATCTCAACATAGTTTCAACTCTCTTAGGTGAACGAACGCACAGCAGAGCAGTTTCAAGGAAACGTTTCTCCTGAGTTTTAGACGAAGTTTCCTGCTGCTTAGTATGGATGCCGGCATTGGGCTGGAAATAGCGGTTTTGGGATTCTGCACAGAAAGGGTTTGCAAACCGCTGAATCCACACGTGAGTTTGACTCTGTCAGTTGAATGCACACATTGACAACCATTCAGTTTGATAGCACACTTTTGGTTTTAGAAGCAGATATTTCTCTGTACAGCCTATGGTCCCATTCACTCGGGAATATCCCAACGCAGCTCCTAGAAGAAACGTGTTTCTGACTCGCTGAATCTCAACATAGATTCAACTCTCTTAGGTGAACGAACGCACAGCAGAGCAGTTTCAAGGAAACGTTTCTCCTGAGTTTTAGACGAAGTTTCCTGCTGTTTAGTACGGATGCCGGCATTGGGCTGGAAATACCGGTTTTGGGATTCTGCACAGAAAGGGTTTGCAAACCGCTGAATCCACACGTGAGTTTAACTCTGTCAGTTGAATGCACAAATTGACAACCATTCAGTTTGATAGCACACTTTTGGTTTTAGAAGCAGATATTTCTCTGTACAGCCTATGGTCCCATTCACTCGGGAATATCCCAACGCAGCTCCTAGAAGAAACGTGTTTCTGACTCGCTGAATCTCAACATAGATTCAACTCTCTTAGGTGAACGAACGCACAGCAGAGCAGTTTCAAGGAAACGTTTCTCCTGAGTCTTAGACGAAGTTTCCTGCTGTTTAGTACGTATGCCGGCATTGGGCTGGAAATAGCGGTTTTGGGATTATGCACAGAAAGGGTTTGCAAACCGCTGAATCCACACGTGAGTTTAACTCTGTCAGTTGAATGCACACATTGACAACCATTCAGTTAGATAGCTCCGTTTTGGTTTTAGAAGCAGATATTTCTCTGTACAGCCTATGGTCCCATTCACTCGGGAATATCCCAACGCAGCTCCTAGAAGAAACGTGTTTCTGACTCGCTGAATCTCAACATAGATTCAACTCTCTTAGGTGAACGAACGCACAGCAGAGCAGTTTCAAGGAAACGTTGCTCCTGAGTTTTAGACGAAGTTTCCTGCTCTTTAGTACGTATGCCGGCATTGGGCTGGAAATAGCGGTTTTGGGATTCTGCACAGAAAGGGTTTGCAAACCGCTGAATCCACACGTGAGTTTAACTCTGTCAGTTGAATGCACACATTGACAACCATTCAGTTAGATAGCTCCGTTTTGGTTTTAGAAGGAGATATTACTCTGCACAGCCTATGGTCCCATTCACTCGGGAATATCCTAACGCAGCTCCTAGAAGAAACGTGTTTCTGACTCGCTGAATCTCAACATAGATTCAACTATCTTAGGTGAACGAACGCACAGCAGAGCAGTTTCAAGGAAACGATTCTCCTGAGTTTTAGACGAAGTTGCCTGCTGTTTAGTACGGATGCCGGCATTGGGCTGGACATACCGGTTTTGGGATTCTGCACAGAAATGGTTTGCAAACCGCTGAATCCACACGTGAGTTTATCTCTGTCAGTTGAATGCACACATTGACAACCATTCAGTTAGATAGCTCCGTTTTGGTTTCAGAAGCAGATATTTCTCTGTACAGCCTATGGTCCCATTCACTCGGGAATATCCCAACGCAGCTCCTAACATAAACGTGTTTCTGACTCGCTAAATCTCAACATAGTTTCAACTCTCTTAGGTGAACGAACGCACAGCAGAGCAGTTTCAAGGAAACGTTTCTCCTGAGTTTTAGACGAAGTTTCCTGCTGTTTAGTACGGATGCCGGCATTGAGCTGGAATTACCGGTTTTGGGATTCTGCACAGAAAGGGTTTGTAAACCGCTGAATCCACATGTGAGTTTAACTCTGTCAGTTGAATGCACACATTGACAACCATTCAGTTAGATACCACCCTTTTGGTTGTAGGAGCAGATATTTCTCTGTACAGCCTATGGTCCCATTCACTCGGGAATATCCCAACGCACCTCCTAGAAGAAACGTGTTTCTGACTCGCTGAATCTCAACATAGATTCAACTCTCTTAGGTGATCGAACGCACAGCAGAGCAGTTTCAAGGAAACGTTTCTCCTGAGTTTTAGACGAAGTTTCCTGCTGTTTAGTACGGATGCCGGCATTGGGCTGGAAATACTGGTTTTGGGATTCTGCACAGAAAGGGTTTGCAAACCGCTGAATCCACACGTGAGTTTAACTCTGTCAGTTGAATGCACACATTGGCAACCATTCAGTTAGATAGATCCGTTTTGGTTTTAGAAGCAGATATTTCTCTGTACAGCCTATGGTCCCATTCACTCGGGAATATCCCAACGCAGCTCCTAGAAGAAACGTGTTTCTGACTCGCTGAATCTCAACATAGATTCAACTCTCTTAGGTGAACGAACGCACAGCAGAGGAGTTTCAAGGAAACGTTTCTCCTGAGTTTTAGACGAAGTTTCCTGCTGCTTAGTACGGATGCCGGCATTGGGCTGGAAATAGCGGTTTTGGGATTCTGCACAGAAAGGGTTTGCAAACCGCTGAATCCACACGTGAGTTTAACTCTGTCAGTTGAATGCACACATTGACAACCATTCAGTTTGATAGCACACTTTTGGTTTTAGAAGCAGATATTTCTCTGTACAGCCTATGGTCCCATTCACTCGGGAATATCCCAACGCAGCTCCTAGAAGAAACGTGTTTCTGACTCGCTGAATCTCAACATAGATTCAACTCTCTTAGGTGAACGAACGCACAGCAGAGCAGTTTCAAGGAAACGTTTCTCCTGAGTCTTAGACGAAGTTTCCTGCTGTTTAGTACGTATGCCGGCATTGGGCTGGAAATACCGGTTTTGGCATTCTGCACAGAAAGGGTTTGCAAACCGCTGAATCCACACGTGAGTTTAACTCTGTCAGTTGAATGCACACATTGACAACCATTAAGTTAGATAGCTCCGTTTTGGTTTTAGAAGCAGATATTTCTCTGTACAGCCTATGGTCCCATTCACTCGGGAATATCCCAACGCAGCTCCTAGAAGAAACGTGTTTCTGACTCGCTGAATCTCAACATAGTTTCAATTCTCTTAGGTGAACGAACGCACAGCAGAGCAGTTTCAAGGAAACGTTGCTCCTGAGTTTTAGACGAAGTTTCCTGCTCTTTAGTACGTATGCCGGCATTGGGCTGGAAATACCGGTTTTGGGATTCTGCACAGAAAGTGTTTGCAAACCGCTGAATCCCCATGTGAGTTTAACTCTGTCAGTTGAATGCACACATTGACAACCATTCAGTTAGATAGCTCCGTTTTGGTTTTAGAAGCAGATATTTCTCTGTACAGACTATGGTCCCATTCACTCGGGAATATCCCAACGCAGCTCCTAGAAGAAACGTGTTTCTGACTCGCTGAATCTCAACATAGATTCAACTCTCTTAGGTGAACGAACGCACAGCAGAGCAGTTTCAAGGAAACGTTTCTCCTGAGTTTTAGACAAAGTTTCCTGCTGTTTAGTACGGATGCCGGCATTGGGCTGGAAATAGCGGTTTTGGGATTCTGCACAGAAAGGGTTTGCAAACCGCTGAATCCACACGTGAGTTTAACTCTGTCAGTTGAATGCACACATTGACAACCATTCAGTTTGATAGCACACTTTTGCTTTTAGAAGCAGATATTTCTCTGTACAGCCTATGGTCCCATTCACTCGGGAATATCCCAACGCAGCTCCTAGAAGAAACGTGTTTCTGACTCGCTGAATCTCAACATAGGTTCAACTCTCTTAGGTGAACGAACGCACAGCAGAGCAGTTTCAAGGAAACGTTTCTCCTGAGTTTTAGACGAAGTTTCCTGCTGTTTAGTATGTATGCCGGCATTGGGCTGGAAATACCGGTTTTGGGATTCTGCACAGAAAGGGTTTGCAAACCGCTGAATCCACACGTGAGTTTAACTCTGTCAGTTGAATGCACACATTGACAACCATTCAGTTTGATAGCACACTTTTGGTTTAGAAGCAGATATTTCTCTGTACAGCCTATGGTCCCATTCACTCGGGAATATCCCAACGCAGCTCCTAGAAGAAACGTGTTTCTGACTCGCTGAATCTCAACATAGATTCAACTCTCTTGGCTGAACGAACGCACAGCAGAGCAGTTTCAAGGAAACGTTTCTCCTGAGTCTTAGACGAAGTTTCCTGCTGTTTAGTACGTATGCCGGCATTTGGCTGGAAATACCGGTTTTGGGATTCTGCACAGAAAGGGTTTGCAAACCGCTGAATCCGCACGTGAGTTTAACTCTGTCAGTTGAATGCACACATTGACAACCATTCAGTTTGATAGCACACTTTTGGTTTTAGAAGCAGATATTTCTCTGTACAGCCTATTGTCCCATTCACTCGGGAATATCCCAACGCAGCTCCTAGAAGAAACGTGTTTCTGACTCGCTGAATCTCAACATAGATTCAACTCTCTTAGGTGAACGAACGCACAGCAGATCAGTTTCAAGGAAACGTTGCTCCTGAGTTTTAGACGAAGTTTCCTGCTCTTTAGTACGTATGCCGGCATTGGGCTGGAAATACCGGTTTTGGGATTCTGCACAGAAAGTGTTTGCAAACCACTGAATCCACACGTGAGTTTAACTCTGTCAGTTGAATGCACACATTGACAACCATTCAGTTAGATAGCTCCGTTTTGGTTTTAGAAGCAAATATTACTCTGCACAGCCTATGGTCCCATTCACTCGGGAATATCGTAACGCAGCTCCTAGAAGAAACGTGTTTCTGACTCGCTGAATCTCAACATAGATTCAACTATCTTAGGTGAACGAACGCACAGCAGAGCAGTTTCAAGGAAACGTTTCTCCTGAGTTTTAGACGAAGTTTCCTGCTGTTTAGTACGGATGCCGGCATTGGGCTGGACATACCGGTTTTGGGATTCTGCACAGAAATGGTTTGAAAACCGCTGAATCCACACGTGAGTTTAACTCTGTCAGTTGAATGCACACATTGACAACCATTCAGTTAGATAGCTCCGTTTTGGTTTCAGAAGCAGATATTTCTCTGTACAGCCTATGGTCCCATTCACTCGGGAATATCCCAACGCAGATCCTAGCATAAACGTGTTTCTGACTCGCTGAATCTCAACATAGTTTCAACTCTCTTAGGTGAACGAACGCACAGCAGAGCAGTTTCAAGGAAACGTTTCTCCTGAGTTTTAGACGAAATTTCCTGCTGTTTAGTTCGGATGCCGGCATAGAGCTTGAATTACCGGTTTTGGGATACTGCACAGAAAGGGTTTGTAAACCGCTGAATCCAAACGTGAGTTTAACTCTGTCAGTTGAATGCACACATTGACAACCATTCAGTTAGATACCACCCTTTTGGTTGTAGGAGCAGATATTTCTCTGTACAGCCTATGGTCCCATTCACTCGGGAATATCCCAACGCAGCTCCTAGAAGAAACGTGTTTCTGACTCGCTGAATCTCAACATAGATTCAACTCTCTTAGGTGAACGAACGCACAGCAGAGCAGTTTCAAGGAAACGTTTCTCCTGAGTCTTAGACGAAGTTTCCTGCTGTTTAGTACGTATGCCGGCATTGGGCTGGAAATACCGGTTTTGGGATTCTGCACAGAAAGGGTTTGCAAACCGCTGAATCCACACGTGAGTTTAACTCTGTCATTTGAATGCACACATTGACAACCATTCAGTTAGATAGCTCCGTTTTGGTTTCAGAAGCAGATATTTCTCTGTACAGCCTATGGTCCCATTCACTCGGGAATATCCCAACGCAGCTCCTAGAAGAAACGTGTTTCTGACTCGCTGAATCTCAACATAGATTCAACTCTCTTAGGTGAACGAACGCACAGCAGAGCAGTTTCAAGGAAACGTTTCTCCTGAGTTTTAGACGAAGTTTCCTGCTGTTTAGTACGGATGCCGGCATTGGGCTGGAAATAGCGGTTTTGGGATTCTGCACAGAAAGGGTTTGCAAACCGCTGAATCCACACGTGAGTTTAACTCTGTCAGTTGAATGCACACATTGACAACCATTCAGTTTGATAGCACACTTTTGGTTTTAGAAGCAGATATTTCTCTGTACAGCCTATGGTCCCATTCACTCGGGAATATCCCAACGCAGCTCCTAGAAGAAACGTGTTTCTGACTCGCTGAATCTCAACATAGATTCAACTCTCTTAGGTGAACGAACGCACAGCAGAGCAGTTTCAAGGAAACGTTTCTCCTGAGTTTTAGACGAAGTTTCCTGCTGTTTAGTACGTATGCCGGCATTGGGCTGGAAATACCGGTTTTGGGATTCTGCACAGAAAGGGTTTGCAAACCGCTGAATCCACACGTGAGTTTAAATCTGTCAGTTGAATGCACACATTGACAACCACTCAGTTTGATAGCACACTTTTGGTTTAGAAGCAGATATTTCTCTGTACAGCCTATGGTCCCATTCACTCGGGAATATCCCAACGCAGCTCCTAGAAGAAACGTGCTTCTGACTCGCTGAATCTCAACATAGATTCAACTCTCTTAGGTGAACGAACGCACAGCAGAGCAGTTTCAAGGAAACGTTTCTCCTGAGTTTTAGACGAAGTTTCCTGCTGTTTAGTACGTATGCCGGCATTGGGCTGGAAATACCGGTTTTGGGATTCTGCACAGAAAGGGTTTGTAAACCGCTGAATCCACACGTGAGTTTAACTCTGTCAGTTGAATGCACACATTGACAACCATTCAGTTTGATAGCACACTTTTGGTTTTAGAAGCAGATATTTCTCTGTACAGCCTATGGTCCCATTCACTCGGGAATATCCCAACGCAGCTCCTAGAAGAAACGTGTTTCTGACTCGCTGAATCTCAACATAGTTTCATTTCTCTTAGGTGAACGAACGTACAGCAGAACAGTTTCAAGGAAACGTTTCTCCTGAGTTTTAGACGAAGTTTCCTGCTCTTTAGTACGTATGCCGGCATTGGGCTGGAAATACCGGTTTTGGGATTCTGCACAGAAAGTGTTTCCAAACCGCTGAATCCACATGTGAGTTTGACTCTGTCAGTTGAATGCACACATTGACAACCATTCAGTTAGATAGCTCCGTTTTGGTTTTAGAAGCAGATATTTCTCTGTACAGCCTATGGTCCCA
The DNA here is from genome assembly GCF_030222135.1 of Aotus nancymaae. Classification (NCBI taxonomy): domain Eukaryota; kingdom Metazoa; phylum Chordata; class Mammalia; order Primates; family Aotidae; genus Aotus; species Aotus nancymaae. Next base: position 929,737 of record NW_026988464.1, read on the forward strand.
TTCACTCGGGAATATCCCAACGCAGCTCCTAGAAGAAACGTGTTTTTGACTCGCTGAATCTCAACATAGATTCAACTCTCTTAGGTGAACGAACGCACAGCAGAGCTGTTTCAAGGAAACGTTTCTCCTGAGTTTTAGACGAAGTTTCCAGCTGTTTAGTACGGATGTCGGCATTGGGCTGGAAATACCGGTTTTGGGATTCTGCACAGAAAGGGTTTGCAAACCGCTGAATCCACACGTGAGTTTAACTCTGTCAGTTGAATGCACACATTGACAACCATTCAGTTTGATAGCACACTTTTGGTTTTAGAAGCAGATATTTCTCTGTACAGCCTATGGTCCCATTCACTCGGGAATATCCCAACGCAGCTCCTAGAAGAAACGTGTTTCTGACTCGCTGAATCTCAACATAGATTCAACTCTCTTAGGTGAACGAACGCACAGCAGAGCAGTTTCAAGGAAACGTTTCTCCTGAGTTTTAGACGAAGTTTCCTGCTGTTTAGTACGTATGCCGGCATTGGGCTGGAAATACCGGTTTTGGGATTCTGCACAGAAAGGGTTTGCAAACCGCTGAATCCACACGTGAGTTTAACTCTGTCAGTTGAATGCACACATTGACAACCATTCAGTTTGATAGCACACTTTTGGTTTAGAAGCAGATATTTCTCTGTACAGCCTATGGTCCAATTCACTCGGGAATATCCCAACGCAGCTCCTAGAAGAAACGTGTTTCTGACTCGCTGAATCTCAACATAGATTCAACTCTCTTAGGTGAACGAACGCACAGCAGAGCAGTTTCAAGGAAACGTTTCTCCTGAGTCTTAGACGAAGTTTCCTGCTGTTTAGTACGTATGCCGGCATTGGGCTGGAAATACCGGTTTTGGGATTCTGCACAGAAAGGGTTTGCAAACCGCTGAATCCACACGTGAGTTTAACTCTGTCAGTTGAATGCACACATTGACAAACATTCAGTTAGATAGCTCCGTTTTGGTTTTAGAAGCAGATATTTCTCTGTACAGCCTATGGTCCCATTCACTCGGGAATATCCCAACGCAGCTCCTAGAAGAAACGTGTTTCTGACTCGCTGAATCTCAACATAGATTCAACTCTCTTAGGTGAACGAACGCACAGCAGAGCAGTTTCAAGGAAACGTTTCTCCTGAGTTTTAGACGAAGTTTCCTGCTGTTTAGTACGGATGCCGGCATTGGGCTGGAAATACCGGTTTTGGGATTCTGCACAGAAAGGGTTTGCAAACCGCTGAATCCACACGTGAGTTTAAACCTGTCAGTTGAATGCACACATTGACAACCATTCAGTTTGATAGCACACTTTTGGTTTAGAAGCAGATATTTCTCTGTACAGCCTATGGTCCCATTCACTCGGGAATATCCCAAAGCAGCTCCTAGAAGAAACGTGTTTCTGACTCGCTGAATCTCAACATAGATTCAACTCTCTTAGGTGAACGAACGGACAGCAGAGCAGTTTCAAGGAAACGTTTCTTCTGAGTCTTAGACGAAGTTTCCTGCTGTTTAGTACGTATGCCGGCATTGGGCTGGAAATACCGGTTTTGGGATTCTGCACAGAAAGGGTTTGTAAACCGCTGAATCCACACGTGAGTTTAACTCTGTCAGTTGAATGCACACATTGACAACCATTCAGTTTGATAGCACACTTTTGGTTTTAGAAGCAGATATTTCTCTGTACAGCCTATGGTCCCATTCACTCGGGAATATCCCAACGCAGCTCCTAGAAGAAACGTGTTTCTGACTCGCTGAATCTCAACATTGTTTCAATTCTCTTAGGTGAACGAACGCACAGCAGAGCAGTTTCAAGGAAACGTTTCTCCTGAGTTTTAGACGAAGTTGCCTGCTCTTTAGTACGTATGCCGGCATTGGGCTGGAAATACCGGTTTTGGGATTCTGCACAGAAAGGGTTTGCAAACCGCTGAATCCACATGTGAGTTTAACTCTGTCAGTTGAAAGCACACATTGACAACCATTAAGTTAGATAGCTCCGTTTTGGTTTTAGAAGCAGATATTTCTCTGTACAGCCTATGGTCCCATTCACTCGGGAATATCCCAACGCAGCTCCTAGAAGAAACGTGTTTCTGGCTCGCTGAATCTCAACATAGATTCAACTCTCTTAGGTGAACGAACGCACAGCAGAGCAGTTTCAAGGAAACGTTTCTCCTGAGTTTTAGACGAAGTTTCCTGCTGTTTAGTACGGATGCCGGCATTGGGCTGGAAATAGCGGTTTTGGGATTCTGCACAGAAAGGGTTTGCAAACCGCTGAATCCACACGTGAGTTTAACTCTGTCAGTTGAATGCACACATTGACAACCATTCAGTTTGATAGCACACTTTTGGTTTTAGAAGCAGATATTTCTCTGTACAGCCTATGGTCCCATTCACTCGGGAATATCCCAACGCAGCTCCTAGAAGAAACGTGTTTCTGACTCGCTGAATCTCAACATAGATTCAACTCTCTTAGGTGAACGAACGCACAGCAGAGCAGATTCAAGGAAACGTTTCTCCTGAGTTTTAGACGAAGTTTCCTGCTGTTTAGTACGTATGCCGGCATTGGGCTGGAAATACCGGTTTTGGGATTCTGCACAGAAAGGGTTTGCAAACCGCTGAATCCACACGTGAGTTTAACTCTTTCAGTTGAATGCACACATTGACAACCATTCAGTTTGATAGCACACTTTTGGTTTAGAAGCAGATATTTCTCTGTACAGCCTATGGTCCCATTCACTCGGGAATATCCCAACGCAGCTCCTAGAAGAAACGTGTTTCTGACTCGCTGAATCTCAACATAGATTCAACTCTCTTAGGTGAACGAACGCACAGCAGAGCAGTTTCAAGGAAACGTTTCTCCTGAGTTTTAGACGAAGTTTCCTGCTGTTTAGTACGGATGCCGGCATTGGGCTGGAAATACCGGTTTTGGGATTCTGCACAGAAAGGGTTTGCAAACCGCTGAATCCACACGTGAGTTTAACTCTGTCAGTTGAATGCACACATTGACAACCATTCAGTTTGATAGCACACTTTTGGTTTTAGAAGCAGATATTTCTCTGTACAGCCTATGGTCACATTCACCCGGGAATATCCCAACGCAGCTCCTAGAAGAAACGTGTTTCTGACTCGCTGAATCTCAACATAGATTCAACTCTCTTAGGTGATCGAACGCACAGCAGAGCAGTTTCAAGGAAACGTTTCTCCTGAGTTTTAGACGAAGTTTCCTGCTGTTTAGTACGGATGCCGGCATTGGGCTGGAAATACCGGTTTTGTGATTCTGCACAGAAAGGGTTTGCAAACCGCTGAATCCACACGTGAGTTTAACTCTGTCAGTTGAATGCACACATTGACAACCATTCAGTTTGATAGCACACTTTTGGTTTTAGAAGCAGATATTTCTCTGTACAGCCTATGGTCCCATTCACTCGGGAATATCCCAACGCAGCTCCTAGAAGAAACGTGTTTCTGACTCGCTGAATCTCAACATAGATTCAACTCTCTTAGGTGAACGAACGCACAGCAGAGCAGTTTCAAGGAAACGTTTCTCCTGAGTTTTAGACGAAGTTTCCTGCTGTTTAGTACGGATGCCGGCATTGGGCTGGAAATACCGGTTTTGGGATTCTGCACAGAAAGGGTTTGCAAACCGCTGAATCCACACGTGAGTTTAACTCTGTCAGTTGAATGCACACATTGACAACCATTCAGTTTGATAGCACACTTTTGGTTTTAGAAGCAGATATTTCTCTGTACAGCCTATGGTCCCATTCACTCGGGAATATCCCAACGCAGCTCCTAGAAGAAACGTGTTTCTGACTCGCTGAATCTCAACAAAGATTCAACTCTCTTAGGTGAACGAACGCACAGCAGAGCAGTTTCAAGGAAACGTTTCTCCTGAGTTTTAGACGAAGTTGCCTGCTCTTTAGTACGTATGCCGGCATTGGGCTGGAAATACCGGTTTTGGGATTCTGCACAGAAAGGGTTTGCAAACCGCTGAATCCACATGTGAGTTTAACTCTGTCAGTTGAAAGCACACATTGACAACCATTAAGTTAGATAGCTCCGTTTTGGTTTTAGAAGCAGATATTTCTCTGTACAGCCTATGGTCCCATTCACTCGGGAATATCCCAACGCAGCTCCTAGAAGAAACGTGTTTCTGGCTCGCTGAATCTCAACATAGATTCAACTCTCTTAGGTGAACGAACGCACAGCAGAGCAGTTTCAAGGAAACGTTTCTCCTGAGTTTTAGACGAAGTTTCCTGCTGTTTAGTACGGATGCCGGCATTGGGCTGGAAATAGCGGTTTTGGGATTCTGCACAGAAAGGGTTTGCAAACCGCTGAATCCACACGTGAGTTTAACTCTGTCAGTTGAATGCACACATTGACAACCATTCAGTTTGATAGCACACTTTTGGTTTTAGAAGCAGATATTTCTCTGTACAGCCTATGGTCCCATTCACTCGGGAATATCCCAACGCACCTCCTAGAAGAAACGTGTTTCTGACTCGCTGAATCTCAACATAGATTCAACTCTCTTAGGTGAACGAACGCACAGCAGAGCAGATTCAAGGAAACGTTTCTCCTGAGTTTTAGACGAAGTTTCCTGCTGTTTAGTATGTATGCCGGCATTGGGCTGGAAATACCGGTTTTGGGATTCTGCACAGAAAGGGTTTGCAAACCGCTGAATCCACACGTGAGTTTAACTCTTTCAGTTGAATGCACACATTGACAACCATTCAGTTTGATAGCACACTTTTGGTTTAGAAGCAGATATTTCTCTGTACAGCCTATGGTCCCATTCACTCGGGAATATCCCAACGCAGCTCCTAGAAGAAACGTGTTTCTGACTCGCTGAATCTCAACATAGATTCAACTCTCTTAGGTGAACGAACGCACAGCAGAGCAGTTTCAAGGAAACGTTTCTCCTGAGTTTTAGACGAAGTTTCCTGCTGTTTAGTACGGATGCCGGCATTGGGCTGGAAATACCGGTTTTGGGATTCTGCACAAAAGGGTTTGCAAACCGCTGAATCCACACGTGAGTTTAACTCTGTCAGTTGAATGCACACATTGACAACCATTCAGTTTGATAGCACACTTTTGGTTTTAGAAGCAGATATTTCTCTGTACAGCCTATGGTCCCATTCACCCGGGAATATCCCAACGCAGCTCCTAGAAGAAACGTGTTTCTGACTCGCTGAATCTCAACATAGATTCAACTCTCTTAGGTGATCGAACGCACAGCAGAGCAGTTTCAAGGAAACGTTTCTCCTGAGTTTTAGACGAAGTTTCCTGCTGTTTAGTACGGATGCCGGCATTGGGCTGGAAATACCGGTTTTGGGATTCTGCACAGAAAGGGTTTGCAAACCGCTGAATCCACACGTGAGTTTAACTCTGTCAGTTGAATGCACACATTGACAACCATTCAGTTTGATAGCACACTTTTGGTTTTAGAAGCAGATATTTCTCTGTACAGCCTATGGTCCCATTCACTCGGGAATATCCCAACGCAGCTCCTAGAAGAAACGTGTTTCTGACTCGCTGAATCTCAACATAGATTCAACTCTCTTAGGTGAACGAACGCACAGCAGAGCAGTTTCAAGGAAACGTTTCTCCTGAGTTTTAGACGAAGTTTCCTGCTGTTTAGTACGGATGCCGGCATTGGGCTGGAAATACCGGTTTTGGGATTCTGCACAGAAAGGGTTTGCAAACCGCTGAATCCACACGTGAGTTTAACTCTGTCAGTTGAATGCACACATTGACAACCATTCAGTTTGATAGCACACTTTTGGTTTTAGAAGCAGATATTTCTCTGTACAGCCTATGGTCCCATTCACTCGGGAATATCCCAACGCAGCTCCTAGAAGAAACGTGTTTCTGACTCGCTGAATCTCAACAAAGATTCAACTCTCTTAGGTGAACGAACGCACAGCAGAGCAGTTTCAAGGAAACGTTTCTCCTGAGTTTTAGACGAAGTTTCCTGCTGTTTAGTACGGATGCCGGCATTGAGCTGGAATTACCGGTTTTGGGATTCTGCACAGAAAGGGTTTGTAAACCGCTGAATCCAAACGTGAGTTTAACTCTGTCAGTTGAATGCACACATTGACAACCATTCAGTTAGATACCACCCTTTTGGTTGTAGGAGCAGATATTTCTCTGTACAGCCTATGGTCCCATTCACTCGGGAATATCCCAACGCAGTTCCTAGAAGAAACGTGTTTCTGACTCGCTGAATCTCAACATAGATTCAACTCTCTTAGGTGATCGAACGCACAGCAGAGCAGTTTCAAGGAAACGTTTCTCCTGAGTTTTAGACGAAGTTTCCTGCTGTTTAGTACGGATGCCGGCATTGGGCTGGAAATAGCGGTTTTGGGATTCTGCACAGAAAGGGTTTGCAAAGCGCTGAATCCACACGTGAGTTTAACTCTGTCAGTTGAATGCACACATTGACAACCATTCAGTTTGATAGCACACTTTTGGTTTTAGAAGCAGATATTTCTCTGTACAGCCTATGGTCCCATTCACTCGGGAATATCCCAACGCAGCTCCTAGAAGAAACGTGTTTCTGACTCGCTGAATCTCAACATAGATTCAACTCTCTTAGGTGAACGAACGCACAGCAGAGCAGTTTCAAGGAAACGTTTCTCCTGAGTTTTAGACGAAGTTACCTGCTGTTTAGTACATATGCCGGCATTGGGCTGGAAATACCGGATTTGGGATTCTGCACAGAAAGGGTTTGCAAACCGCTGAATCCACACGTGAGTTTAACTCTGTCAGTTGAATGCACACATTGACAACCATTCAGTTTGATAGCACACTTTTGGTTTAGAAGCAGATATTTCTCTCTACAGCCTATGGTCCCATTCACTCGGGAATATCCCAACGCAGCTCCTAGAAGAAACGTGTTTCTGACTCGCTGAATCTCAACATAGATTCAACTCTCTTAGGTGAACGAACGCACAGCAGAGCAGTTTCAAGGAAACGTTTCTCCTGAGTCTTAGACGAAGTTTCCTGCGGTTTAGTACGTATGCCGGCATTGGGCTGGAAATACCGGTTTTGGGATTCTGCACAGAAAGGGTTTGCAAACGGCTGAATCCACATGTGAGTTTAACTCTGTCAGTTGAATGCACACATTGACAACCATTCAGTTAGATATCTCCGTTTTGGTTTTAGAAGCAGATATTTCTCTGTACAGCCTATGGTCCCATTCACTCGGGAATATCCCAACGCAGCTCCTAGAAGAAACGTGTTTCTGACTCGCTGAATCTCAACATAGATTCAACTCTCTTAGGTGAACGAACGCACAGCAGAGCAGTTTCAAGGAAACGTTTCTCCTGAGTTTTAGACGAAGTTTCCAGCTGTTTAGTACGGATGCCGGAATTGGGCTGGAAATATCGGTTTTGGGATTCTGCACAGAAAGGGATGCAAACCGCTGAATCCACACGTGAGTTTAACTCTGTCAGTTGAATGCACACATTGACAACCATTCAGTTTGATAGCACACTTTTGGTTTTAGAAGCAGATATTTCTCTGTACAGCCTATGGTCCCATTCACTCGGGAATATCCCAACGCAGCTCCTAGAAGAAACGTGTTTCTGACTCGCTGAATCTCAACATAGATTCAACTCTCTTAGGTGAACGAACGCACAGCAGAGCAGTTTCAAGGAAACGTTTCTCCTGAGTTTTAGACGAAGTTTCCTGCTGTTTAGTACGGATGCCGGCATTGGGCTGGAAATAGCGGTTTTGGGATTCTGCACAGAAAGGGTTTGCAAACCGCTGAATCCACACGTGAGTTTAACTCTGTGAGTTGAATGCACACATTGACAACCATTCAGTTTGATAGCACACTTTTGGTTTTAGAAGCAGATAATTCTCTGTACAGCCTATGGTCCCATTCACTCGGGAATATCCCAACGCAGCTCCTAGAAGAAACGTGTTTCTGACTCGCTGAATCTAAACATAGATTCAACTCTCTTAGGTGAACGAACGCACAGCAGAGCAGTTTCAAGGAAAAGTTTCTGCTGAGTCTTAGACGAAGTTTCCTGCTGTTTAGTACGTATGCCGGCATTGGGCTGGAAATACCGGTTTTGGGATTCTGCACAGAAAAGGTTTGCAAACCGCTGAATCCACACGTGAGTTTAACTCTTTCAGTTGAATGCACACATTGACAACCATTCAGTTTGATAGCACACTTTTGGTTTAGAAGCAGATATTTCTCTGTACAGCCTATGGTCCCATTCACTCGGGAATATCCCAACGCAGCTCCTAGAAGAAACGTGTTTCTGACTCGCTGAATCTCAACATAGATTCAACTCTCTTAGGTGAACGAACGCACAGCAGAGCAGTTTCAAGGAAACGTTTCTCCTGAGTTTTAGACGAAGTTTCCTGCTGTTTAGTACGGATGCCGGCATTGGGCTGGAAATACCGGTTTTGGGATTCTGCACAAAAGGGTTTGCAAACCGCTGAATCCACACGTGAGTTTAACTCTGTCAGTTGAATGCACACATTGACAACCATTCAGTTTGATAGCACACTTTTGGTTTTAGAAGCAGATATTTCTCTGTACAGCCTATGGTCCCATTCACCCGGGAATATCCCAACGCAGCTCCTAGAAGAAACGTGTTTCTGACTCGCTGAATCTCAACATAGATTCAACTCTCTTAGGTGATCGAACGCACAGCAGAGCAGTTTCAAGGAAACGTTGCTCCTGAGTTTTAGACGAAGTTTCCTGCTGTTTAGTACGGATGCCGGCATTGGGCTGGAAATACCGGTTTTGGGATTCTGCACAGAAAGGGTTTGCAAACCGCTGAATCCACACGTGAGTTTAACTCTGTCAGTTGAATGCACACATTGACAACCATTCAGTTTGATAGCACACTTTTGGTTTTAGAAGCAGATATTTCTCTGTACAGCCTATGGTCCCATTCACTCGGGAATATCCCAACGCAGCTCCTAGAAGAAACGTGTTTCTGACTCGCTGAATCTCAACATAGATTCAACTCTCTTAGGTGAACGAACGCACAGCAGAGCAGTTTCAAGGAAACGTTTCTCCTGAGTTTTAGACGAAGTTTCCTGCTGTTTAGTACGGATGCCGGCATTGGGCTGGAAATACCGGTTTTGGGATTCTGCACAGAAAGGGTTTGCAAACCGCTGAATCCACACGTGAGTTTAACTCTGTCAGTTGAATGCACACATTGACAACCATTCAGTTTGATAGCACACTTTTGGTTTTAGAAGCAGATATTTCTCTGTACAGCCTATGGTCCCATTCACTCGGGAATATCCCAACGCAGCTCCTAGAAGAAACGTGTTTCTGACTCGCTGAATCTCAACAAAGATTCAACTCTCTTAGGTGAACGAACGCACAGCAGAGCAGTTTCAAGGAAACGTTTCTCCTGAGTTTTAGACGAAGTTTCCTGCTGTTTAGTACGGATGCCGGCATTGAGCTGGAATTACCGGTTTTGGGATTCTGCACAGAAAGGGTTTGTAAACCGCTGAATCCAAACGTGAGTTTAACTCTGTCAGTTGAATGCACACATTGACAACCATTCAGTTAGATACCACCCTTTTGGTTGTAGGAGCAGATATTTCTCTGTACAGCCTATGGTCCCATTCACTCGGGAATATCCCAACGCACCTCCTAGAAGAAACGTGTTTCTGACTCGCTGAATCTCAACATAGATTCAACTCTCTTAGGTGATCGAACGCACAGCAGAGCAGTTTCAAGGAAACGTTTCTCCTGAGTTTTAGACGAAGTTTCCTGCTCTTTAGTACGGATGCCGGCATTGGGCTGGAAATACCGGTTTTAGGATTCTGCACAGAAAGGGTTTGCAAACCGCTGAATCCACATGTGAGTTTAACTCTGTCAGTTGAATGCACACATTGACAACCATTCAGTTAGATAGCTCCGTTTTGGTTTTAGAAGCAGATATTTCTCGGTACAGCCTATGGTCCCATTCACTCGGGAATATCCCAACGCAGTTCCTAGAAGAAACGTGTTTCTGACTCGCTGAATCTCAACATAGATTCAACTCTCTTAGGTGAACGAACGCACAGCAGAGCAGTTTCAAGGAAACGTTTCTCCTGAGTTTTAGACGAAGTTTCCTGCTGTTTAGTACGGATGCCGGCATTGGGCTGGAAATAGCGGTTTTGGGATTCTGCACAGAAAGGGTTTGCAAAGCGCTGAATCCACACGTGAGTTTAACTCTGTCAGTTGAATGCACACATTGACAACCATTCAGTTTGATAGCACACTTTTGGTTTTAGAAGCAGATATTTCTCTGTACAGCCTATGGTCCCATTCACTCGGGAATATCCCAACGCAGCTCCTAGAAGAAACGTGTTTCTGACTCGCTGAATCTCAACATAGATTCAACTCTCTTAGGTGAACGAACGCACAGCAGAGCAGTTTCAAGGAAACGTTTCTCCTGAGTTTTAGACGAAGTTACCTGCTGTTTAGTACATATGCCGGCATTGGGCTGGAAATACCGGATTTGGGATTCTGCACAGAAAGGGTTTGCAAACCGCTGAATCCACACGTGAGTTTAACTCTGTCAGTTGAATGCACACATTGACAACCATTCAGTTTGATAGCACACTTTTGGTTTAGAAGCAGATATTTCTCTCTACAGCCTATGGTCCCATTCACTCGGGAATATCCCAACGCAGCTCCTAGAAGAAACGTGTTTCTGACTCGCTGAATCTCAACATAGATTCAACTCTCTTAGGTGAACGAACGCACAGCAGAGCAGTTTCAAGGAAACGTTTCTCCTGAGTCTTAGACGAAGTTTCCTGCTGTTTAGTACGTATGCCGGCATTGGGCTGGAAATACCGGTTTTGGGATTCTGCACAGAAAGGGTTTTCAAAGCGCTGAATCCACACGTGAGTTTAACTCTGTCAGTTGAATTCACACATTGACAACCATTCAGGTTGATAGCACACTTTTGGTTTTAGAAGCAGATATTTCTCTGTACAGCCTATGGTCCCATTCACTCGGGAATATCCCAACGCAGCTCCTAGAAGAAACGTGTTTCTGACTCGCTGAATCTCAACATAGTTTCAACTCTCTTAGGTGAACGAACGCACAGCAGAGCAGTTTCAAGGAAACGTTTCTCCTGAGTTTTAGACGAAATTTCCTGCTGTTTAGTACGGATGCCGGCATTGAGCTGGAATTACCGGTTTTGGGATTCTGCACAGAAAGGGTTTGTAAACCGCTGAATCCAAACGTGAATTTAACTCTGTCAGTTGAATGCACACATTGACAACCATTCAGGTAGATACCACCCTTTTGGTTGTAGGAGCAGATATTTCTCTGTACAGCCTATGGTCCCATTCACTCGGGAATATCCCAACGCAGCTCCTAGAAGAAACGTGTTTCTGACTCGCTGAATCTCAACATAGATTCAACTCTCTTAGGTGATCGAACGCACAGCAGAGCAGTTTCAAGGAAACGTTTCTCCTGAGTTTTAGACGAAGTTTCCTGCTGTTTAGTACGGATGCCGGCATTGGGCTGGAAATACCGGTTTTGGGATTCTGCACAGAAAGGGTTTGCAAACCGCTGAATCCACACGTGAGTTTAACTCTGTCAGTTGAATGCACACATTGACAACCATTCAGTTTGATAGCACACTTTTGGTTTTAGAAGCAGATATTTCTCTGTACAGCCTATGGTCCCATTCACTCGGGAATATCCCAAAGCAGCTCCTAGAAGAAACGTGTTTCTGACTCGCTGAATCTCAACATAGATTCAACTCTCTTAGGTGAACGAACGCACAGCAGAGCAGTTTCAAGGAAACGTTTCTTCTGAGTCTTAGACGAAGTTTCCTGCTGTTTAGTACGTATGCCGGCATTGGCCTGGAAATACCGGTTTTGGGATTCTGCACAGAAAGGGTTTGTAAACCGCTGAATCCACACGTGAGTTTAACTCTGTCAGTTGAATGCACACATTGACAACCATTCAGTTTGATAGCACACTTTTGGTTTTAGAAGCAGATATTTCTCTGTACAGCCTATGGTCCCATTCACTCGGGAATATCCCAACGCAGCTCCTAGAAGAAACGTGTTTCTGACTCGCTGAATCTCAACATTGTTTCAATTCTCTTAGGTGAACGAACGCACAGCAGAGCAGTTTCAAGGAAACGTTTCTCCTGAGTTTTAGACGAAGTTGCCTGCTCTTTAGTACGTATGCCGGCATTGGGCTGGAAATACCGGTTTTGGGATTCTGCACAGAAAGGGTTTGCAAACCGCTGAATCCACATGTGAGTTTAACTCTGTCAGTTGAAAGCACACATTGACAACCATTAAGTTAGATAGCTCCGTTTTGGTTTTAGAAGCAGATATTTCTCTGTACAGCCTATGGTCCCATTCACTCGGGAATATCCCAACGCAGCTCCTAGAAGAAACGTGTTTCTGGCTCGCTGAATCTCAACATAGATTCAACTCTCTTAGGTGAACGAACGCACAGCAGAGCAGTTTCAAGGAAACGTTTCTCCTGAGTTTTAGACGAAGTTTCCTGCTGTTTAGTACGGATGCCGGCATTGGGCTGGAAATAGCGGTTTTGGGATTCTGCACAGAAAGGGTTTGCAAACCGCTGAATCCACACGTGAGTTTAACTCTGTCAGTTGAATGCACACATTGACAACCATTCAGTTTGATAGCACACTTTTGGTTTTAGAAGCAGATATTTCTCTGTACAGCCTATGGTCCCATTCACTCGGGAATATCCCAACGCAGCTCCTAGAAGAAACGTGTTTCTGACTCGCTGAATCTCAACATAGATTCAACTCTCTTAGGTGAACGAACGCACAGCAGAGCAGATTCAAGGAAACGTTTCTCCTGAGTTTTAGACGAAGTTTCCTGCTGTTTAGTACGTATGCCGGCATTGGGCTGGAAATACCGGTTTTGGGATTCTGCACAGAAAGCGTTTGCAAACCGCTGAATCCACACGTGAGTTTAACTCTGTCAGTTGAATGCACACATTGACAACCATTCAGTTTGATAGCACACTTTTGGTTTAGAAGCAGATATTTCTCTGTACAGCCTATGGTCCCATTCACTCGGGAATATCCCAACGCAGCTCCTAGAAGAAACGTGTTTCTGACTCGCTGAATCTCAACATAGATTCAACTCTCTTAGGTGAACGAACGCACAGCAGAGCAGTTTCAAGGAAACGTTTCTCCTGAGTCTTAGACGAAGTTTCCTGCTGTTTAGTACGTATGCCGGCATTGGGCTGGAAATACCGGTTTTGGGATTCTGCACAGAAAGGGTTTGCAAACCGCTGAATCCACACGTGAGTTTAACTCTGTCAGTTGAATGCACACATTGACAACCATTCAGTTTGATAGCACACTTTTGGTTTTAGAAGCAGATATTTCTCTGTACAGCCTATGGTCCCATTCACCCGGGAATATCCCAACCCAGCTCCTAGAAGAAACGTGTTTCTGACTCGCTGAATCTCAACATAGATTCAACTCTCTTAGGTGATCGAACGCACAGCAGAGCAGTTTCAAGGAAACGTTGCTCCTGAGTTTTAGACGAAGTTTCCTGCTCTTTAGTACGGATGCCGGCATTGGGCTGGAAATACCGGTTTTGGGATTCTGCACAGAAAGGGTTTGCAAACCGCTGAATCCACACGTGAGTTTAACTCTGTCAGTTGAATGCACACATTGACAACCATTCAGTTTGATAGCACACTTTTGGTTTTAGAAGCAGATATTTCTCTGTACAGCCTATGGTCCCATTCACTCGGGAATATCCCAACGCAGCTCCTAGAAGAAACGTGTTTCTGACTCGCTGAATCTCAACATAGATTCAACTCTCTTAGGTGAACGAACGCACAGCAGAGCAGTTTCAAGGAAACGTTTCTCCTGAGTTTTAGACGAAGTTTCCTGCTGTTTAGTACGGATGCCGGCATTGGGCTGGAAATACCGGTTTTGGGATTCTGCACAGAAAGGGTTTGCAAACCGCTGAATCCACACGTGAGTTTAACTCTGTCAGTTGAATGCACACATTGACAACCATTCAGTTAGATACCACCCTTTTGGTTGTAGGAGCAGATATTTCTCTGTACAGCCTATGGTCCCATTCACTCGGGAATATAACAACGCACCTCCTAGAAGAAACGTGTTTCTGACTCGCTGAATCTCAACATAGATTCAACTCTCTTAGGTGATCGAACGCACAGCAGAGCAGTTTCAAGGAAACGTTGCTCCTGAGTTTTAGACGAAGTTTCCTGCTGTTTAGTACGGATGCCGGCATTGGGCTGGAAATACCGGTTTTGGGATTCTGCACAGAAAGGGTTTGCAAACCGCTGAACCCACATGTGAGTTTAACTCTGTCAGTTGAATGCACACATTGACAACCATTCAGTTAGATAGCTCCGTTTTGGTTTTAGAAGCAGATATTTCTCGGTACAGCCTATGGTCCCATTCACTCGGGAATATCCCAACGCAGTTCCTAGAAGAAACGTGTTTCTGACTCGCTGAATCTCAACATAGATTCAACTCTCTTAGGTGAACGAACGCACAGCAGAGCAGTTTCAAGGAAACGTTTCTCCTGAGTTTTAGACGAAGTTTCCTGCTGTTTAGTACGGATGCCGGCATTGGGCTGGAAATAGCGGTTTTGGGATTCTGCACAGAAAGGGTTTGCAAAGCGCTGAATCCACACGTGAGTTTAACTCTGTCAGTTGAATGCACACATTGACAACCATTCAGTTTGATAGCACACTTTTGGTTTTAGAAGCAGATATTTCTCTGTACAGCCTATGGTCCCATTCACTCGGGAATATCCCAACGCAGCTCCTAGAAGAAACGTGTTTCTGACTCGCTGAATCTCAATATAGATTCAACTCTCTTAGGTGAACGAACGCACAGCAGAGCAGTTTCAAGGAAACGTTTCTCCTGAGTTTTAGACGAAGTTACCTGCTGTTTAGTACATATGCCGGCATTGGGCTGGAAATACCGGATTTGGGATTCTGCACAGAAAGGGTTTGCAAACCGCTGAATCCACACGTGAGTTTAACTCTGTCAGTTGAATGCACACATTGACAACCATTCAGTTTGATAGCACACTTTTGGTTTAGAAGCAGATATTTCTCTCTACAGCCTATGGTCCCATTCACTCGGGAATATCCCAACGCAGCTCCTAGAAGAAACGTGTTTCTGACTCGCTGAATCTCAACATAGATTCAACTCTCTTAGGTGAACGAACGCACAGCAGAGCAGTTTCAAGGAAACGTTTCTCCTGAGTCTTAGACGAAGTTTCCTGCTGTTTAGTACGTATGCCGGCATTGGGCTGGAAATACCGGTTTTGGGATTCTGCACAGAAAGGGTTTGCAAACCGCTGAATCCACACGTGAGTTTAACTCTGTCAGTTGAATGCACACATTGACAACCATTCAGTTTGATAGCACACTTTTGGTTTTAGAAGCAGATATTTCTCTGTAAAGCCTATGATCCCATTCACTCGGGAATATCCGAACGCAGGTCCTAGAAGAAACGTGTTTCTGACTCGCTGAATCTCAACATAGTTTCAATTCTCTTAGGTGAACGAACGCACAGCAGAGCAGTTTCAAGGAAACGTTTCTCCTGAGTTTTAGACGAAGTTTCCTGCTCTTTAGTACGTATGCCGGCATTGGGCTGGAAATACCGGTTTTGGGATTCTGCACAGAAAGGGTTTGCAAACGGCTGAATCCACATGTGAGTTTAACTCTGTCAGTTGAATGCACACATTGACAACCATTCAGTTAGATATCTCCGTTTTGGTTTTAGAAGCAGATATTTCTCTGTACAGCCTATGGTCCCATTCACTCGGGAATATCCCAACGCAGCTCCTGAAGAAACGTGTTTCTGACTCGCTGAATCTCAACATAGATTCAACTCTCTTAGGTGAACGAACGCACAGCAGAGCAGTTTCAAGGAAACGTTTCTCCTGAGTTTTAGACGAAGTTTCCAGCTGTTTAGTACGGATGCCGGCATTGGGCTGGAAATAGCGGTTTTGGGATTCTGCACAGAAAGGGTTTGCAAACCGCTGAATCCACACGTGAGTTTAACTCTGTCAGTTGAATGCACACATTGACAACCATTCAGTTTGATAGCACACTTTTGGTTTTAGAAGCAGATATTTCTCTGTACAGCCTATGGTCCCATTCACTCGGGAATATCCCAACGCAGCTCCTAGAAGAAACGTGTTTCTGACTCGCTGAATCTCAACATAGATTCAACTCTCTTAGGTGAACGAACGCACAGCAGAGCAGTTTCAAGGAAACGTTTCTCCTGAGTTTTAGACGAAGTTTCCTGCTGTTTAGTACGGATGCCGGCATTGGGCTGGAAATAGCGGTTTTGGGATTCTGCACAGAAAGGGTTTGCAAACCGCTGAATCCACACGTGAGTTTAACTCTGTGAGTTGAATGCACACATTGTCAACCATTCAGTTTGATAGCACACTTTTGGTTTAGAAGCAGATATTTCTCTGTACAGCCTATGGTCCCATTCACTCGGGAATATCCCAACGCAGCTCCTAGAAGAAACGTGTTTCTGACTCGCTGAATCTAAACATAGATTCAACTCTCTTAGGTGAACGAACGCACAGCAGAGCAGTTTCAAGGAAAAGTTTCTGCTTTGTCTTAGACGAAGTTTCCTGCTGTTTAGTACGTATGCCGGCATTGGGCTGGAAATACCGGTTTTGGGATTCTGCACAGAAAAGGTTTGCAAACCGCTGAATCCACACGTGAGTTTAACTCTGTCAGTTGAATGCACACATTTACAACCATTCAGTTTGATAGCACACTTTTGGTTTTAGAAGCAGATATTTCTCTGTACAGCCTATGGTCCCATTCACTCGGGAATATCCCAACGCAGCTCCTAGAAGAAACGTGTTTCTGACTCGCTGAATCTCAACATAGTTTCAACTCTCTTAGGTGAACGAACGCACAGCAGAGCAGTTTCAAGGAAACGTTTCTCCTGAGTTTTAGACGAAGTTTCCTGCTGTTTAGTACGGATGCCGGCATTGAGCTGGAATTACCGGTTTTGGGATTCTGCACAGAAAGGGTTTGTAAACCGCTGAATCCAAACGTGAATTTAACTCTGTCAGTTGAATGCACACATTGACAACCATTCAGTTAGATACCACCCTTTTGGTTGTAGGAGCAGATATTTCTCTGTACAGCCTATGGTCCCATTCACTCGGGAATATCCCAACGCACCTCCTAGAAGAAACGTGTTTCTGACTCGCTGAATCTCAACATAGATTCAACTCTCTTAGGTGATCGAACGCACAGCAGAGCAGTTTCAAGGAAACGTTTCTCCTGAGTTTTAGACGAAGTTTCCTGCTGTTTAGTACGTATGCCGGCATTGGGCTGGAAATACCGGTTTTGGGATTCTGCACAGAAAGGGTTTGCAAACCGCTGAATCCACACGTCAGTTTAACTCTGTCAGTTGAATGCACACATTGACAACCATTCAGTTAGATAGCTCCGTTTTGGTTTTAGAAGCAGATATTTCTCTGTACAGCCTATGGTCCCATTCACTCGGGAATATCCCAACGCAGCTCCTAGCATAAACGTGTTTCTGACTCGCTGAATCTCAACATAGTTTCAACTCTCTTAGGTGAACGAACGCACAGCAGAGCAGTTTCAAGGAAACGTTTCTCCTGAGTTTTAGACGAAGTTTCCTGCTGTTTAGTACGGATGCCGGCATTGAGCTGGAATTACCGGTTTTGGGATTCTGCACAGAAAGGGTTTGTAAACCGCTGAATCCACACGTGAGTTTAACTCTGTCAGTTGAATGCACACATTGACAACCATTCACTTAGATAGCTCCGTTTTGGTTTTAGAAGCAGATATTTCTCTGTATAGCCTATGGTCCCATTCACTCAGGAATATCCCAACGCAGCTCCTAGAAGAAACGTGTTTCTGACTCGCTGAATCTCAACATAGATTCAACTCTCTTAGGTGAACGAACGCACAGCAGAGCAGTTTCAAGGAAACGTTTCTCCTGAGTTTTAGACGAAGTTTCCTGCTGTTTAGTACGGATGCCGGCATTGGGCTGGAAATACCGGTTTTGGGATTCTGCACAGAAAGGGTTTGCAAACCGCTGAATCCACACGTGAGTTTAACTCTGTCAGTTGAATGCACACATTGACAACCATTCAGTTTGATAGCACACTTTTGGTTTTAGAAGCAGATATTTCTCTGTACAGCCTATGGTCCCATTCACTCGGGAATATCCCAACGCAGCTCCTAGAAGAAACGTGTTTCTGACTCGCTGAATCTCAACATAGATTCAACTCTCTTAGGTGAACGAACGCACAGCAGAGCAGTTTCAAGGAAACGTTTCTCCTGAGTTTTAGACGAAGTTTCCTGCTGTTTAGTACGGATGCCGGCATTGGGCTGGAAATACCGGTTTTGGGATTCTGCACAGAAAGGGTTTGCAAACCGCTGAATCCACACGTGAGTTTAACTCTGTCAGTTGAATGCACACATTGACAACCATTCAGTTTGATAGCACACTTTTGGTTTTAGAAGCAGATATTTCTCTGTACAGCCTATGGTCCCATTCACTCGGGAATATCCCAACGCAGCTCCTAGAAGAAACGTGTTTCTGACTCGCTGAATCTCAACATAGATTCAACTCCCTTAGGTGAACGAACGCACAGCAGAGCAGTTTCAAGGAAACGTTTCTCCTGAGTTTTAGACGAAGTTTCCTGCTGTTTAGTACATATGCCGGCATTGGGCTGGAAATATCGGTTTTGGGATTCTGCACAGAAAGGGTTTGCAAACCGCTGAATCCACACGTGAGTTTAACTCTGTCAGTTGAATGCACACATTGACAACCATTCTGTTTGATAGCACACTTTTGGTTTAGAAGCAGATATTTCTCTGTACAGCCTATGGTCCCATTCACTCGGGAATATCCCAACGCAGCTCCTAGAAGAAACGTGTTTCTGACTCTCTGAATCTCAACATAGATTCAACTCTCTTAGGTGAACGAACGCACAGCAGAGCAGTTTCAAGGAAACGTTTCTCCTGAGTCTTAGACGAAGTTTCCTGCTGTTTAGTACGTATGCCGGCATTGGGCTGGAAATACCGGTTTTGGGATTCTGCACAGAAAGGGTTTGCAAAGCGCTGAATCCACACGTGAGTTTAACTCTGTCAGTTGAATGCACACATTGACAACCATTCAGGTTGATAGCACACTTTTGGTTTTAGAAGCAGATATTTCTCTGTACAGCCTATGGTCCCATTCACTCGGGAATATCCCAACGCAGCTCCTAGAAGAAACGTGTTTCTGACTCGCTGAATCTCAACATAGTTTCAACTCTCTTAGGTGAACGAACGCACAGCAGAGCAGTTTCAAGGAAACGTTTCTCCTGAGTTTTAGACGAAGTTTCCTGCTGTTTAGTACGGATGCCGGCATTGAGCTGGAATTACCGGTTTTGGGATTCTGCACAGAAAGGGTTTGTAAACCGCTGAATCCAAACGTGAATTTAACTCTGTCAGTTGAATGCACACATTGACAACCATTCAGGTAGATACCACCCTTTTGGTTGTAGGAGCAGATATTTCTCTGTACAGCCTATGGTCCCATTCACTCGGGAATATCCCAACGCACCTCCTAGAAGAAACGTGTTTCTGACTCGCTGAATCTCAACATAGATTCAACTCTCTTAGGTGATCGAACTCACAGCAGAGCAGTTTCAAGGAAACGTTTCTCCTGAGTTTTAGACGAAGTTTCCTGCTGTTTAGTACGGATGCCGGCATTGGGCTGGAAATACCGGTTTTGGGATTCTGCACAGAAAGGGTTTGCAAACCGCTGAATCCACACGTGAGATTAACTCTGTGAGTTGAATGCACACATTGACAACCATTCAGTTTGATAGCACACTTTTGGTTTTAGAAGCAGATATTTCTCTGTACAGCCTATGGTCCCATTCACTCGGGAATATCCCAACGCAGCTCCTAGAAGAAACGTGTTTCTGACTCGCTGAATCTCAACATAGTTTCAACTCTCTTAGGTGAACGAACGCACAGCAGAGCAGTTTCAAGGAAACGTTTCTCCTGAGTTTTAGACGAAGTTTCCTGCTGTTTAGTACGGATGCCGGCATTGAGCTGGAATTACCGGTTTTGGGATTCTGCACAGAAAGGGTTTGTAAACCGCTGAATCCACACGTGAGTTTAACTCTGTCAGTTGAATGCACACATTGACAACCATTCACTTAGATAGCTCCGTTTTGGTTTTAGAAGCAGATATTTCTCTGTACAGCCTATGGTCCCATTCACTCGGGAATATCCCAACGCAGCTCCTAGAAGAAACGTGTTTCTGACTCGCTGAATCTCAACATAGATTCAACTCTCATAGGTGAACGAACGCACAGCAGAGCAGTTTCAAGGAAACGTTTCTCCTGAGTTTTAGACGAAGTTTCCTGCTGTTTAGTACGGATGCCGGCATTGGGCTGGAAATACCGGTTTTGGGATTCTGCACAGAAAGGGTTTGCAAACCGCTGAATCCACACGTGAGTTTAACTCTGTCAGTTGAATGCACACATTGACAACCATTCAGTTTGATAGCACACTTTTGGTTTTAGAAGCAGATATTTCTCTGTACAGCCTATGGTCCCATTCACTCGGGAATATCCCAACGCAGCTCCTAGAAGAAACGTGTTTCTGACTCGCTGAATCTCAACATAGATTCAACTCCCTTAGGTGAACGAACGCACAGCAGAGCAGTTTCAAGGAAACGTTTCTCCTGAGTTTTAGACGAAGTTTCCTGCTGTTTAGTACATATGCCGGCATTGGGCTGGAAATATCGGTTTTGGGATTCTGCACAGAAAGGGTTTGCAAACCGCTGAATCCACACGTGAGTTTAACTCTGTCAGTTGAATGCACACATTGACAACCATTCTGTTTGATAGCACACTTTTGGTTTAGAAGCAGATATTTCTCTGTACAGCCTATGGTCCCATTCACTCGGGAATATCCCAACGCAGCTCCTAGAAGAAACGTGTTTCTGACTCGCTGAATCTCAACATAGATTCAACTCTCTTAGGTGAACGAACGCACAGCAGAGCAGTTTCAAGGAAACGTTTATCCTGAGTCTTAGACGAAGTTTCCTGCTGTTTAGTACGTATGCCGGCATTGGGCTGGAAATACCGGTTTTGGGATTCTGCACAGAAAGGGTTTGCAAAGCGCTGAATCCACACGTGAGTTTAATTCTGTCAGTTGAATGCACACATTGACAACCATTCAGGTTGATAGCACACTTTTGGTTTTAGAAGCAGATATTTCTCTGTACAGCCTATGGTCCCATTCACTCGGCAATATCCCAACGCAGCTCCTAGCAGAAACGTGTTTCTGACTCGCTGAATCTCAACATAGTTTCAACTCTCTTAGGTGAACGAACGCACAGCAGAGCAGTTTCAAGGAAACGTTTCTCCTGAGTTTTAGACGAAGTTTCCTGCTGTTTAGTACGGATGCCGGCATTGAGCTGGAATTACCGGTTTTGGGATTCTGCACAGAAAGCGTTTGTAAGCCGCTGAATCCAAACGTGAATTTAACTCTGTCAGTTGAATGCACACATTGACAACCATTCAGTTAGAGACCACCCTTTTGGTTGTAGGAGCAGATATTTCTCTGTACAGCCTATGGTCCCATTCACTCGGGAATATCCAACGCACCTCCTAGAAGAAACGTGTTTCTGACTCGCTGAATCTCAACATAGATTCAACTCTCTTAGGTGATCGAACGCACAGCAGAGCAGTTTCAAGGAAACGTTTCTCCTGAGTTTTAGACGAAATTTCCTGCTGTTTAGTACGGATGCCGACATTGGGCTGGAAATACCGGTTTTGGGATTCTGCACAGAAAGGGTTTGCAAACCGCTGAATCCACACGTGAGTTTAACTCTGTCAGTTGAATGCACACATTGACAACCATTCAGTTTGATAGCACACTTTTGGTTTTAGAAGCAGATATTTCTCTGTACAGCCTATGGTCCCATTCACTCGGGAATATCCCAACGCAGCTCCTAGAAGAAACGTGTTTCTGACTCGCTGAATCTCAACATTGTTTCAATTCTCTTAGGTGAACGAACGCACAGCAGAGCAGTTTCAAGGAAACGTTTCTCCTGAGTTTTAGACGAAGTTGCCTGCTCTTTAGTACGTATGCCGGCATTGGGCTGGAAATACCGGTTTTGGGATTCTGCACAGAAAGGGTTTGCAAACCGCTGAATCCACATGTGAGTTTAACTCTGTCAGTTGAAAGGACACATTGACAACCATTAAGTTAGATAGCTCCGTTTTGGTTTTAGAAGCAGATATTTCTCTGTACAGCCTATGGTCCCATTCACTCGGGAATATCCCAACGCAGCTCCTAGAAGAAACGTGTTTCTGGCTCGCTGAATCTCAACATAGATTCAACTCTCTTAGGTGAACGAACGCACAGCAGAGCAGTTTCAAGGAAACGTTTCTCCTGAGTTTTAGACGAAGTTTCCTGCTGTTTAGTACGGATGCCGGCATTGGGCTGGAAATAGCGGTTTTGGGATTCTGCACAGAAAGGGTTTGCAAACCGCTGAATCCACACGTGAGTTTAACTCTGTCAGTTGAATGCACACATTGACAACCATTCAGTTTGATAGCACACTTTTGGTTTTAGAAGCAGATATTTCTCTGTACAGCCTATGGTCCCATTCACTCGGGAATATCCCAACGCAGCTCCTAGAAGAAACGTGTTTCTGACTCGCTGAATCTCAACATAGATTCAACTCTCTTAGGTGAACGAACGCACAGCAGAGCAGATTCAAGGAAACGTTTCTCCTGAGTTTTAGACGAAGTTTCCTGCTGTTTAGTACGTATGCCGGCATTGGGCTGGAAATACCGGTTTTGGGATTCTGCACAGAAAGGGTTTGCAAACCGCTGAATCCACACGTGAGTTTAACTCTGTCAGTTGAATGCACACATTGACAACCATTCAGTTTGATAGCACACTTTTGGTTTAGAAGCAGATATTTCTCTGTACAGCCTATGGTCCCATTCACTCGGGAATATCCCAACGCAGCTCCTAGAAGAAACGTGTTTCTGACTCGCTGAATCTCAACATAGATTCAACTCTCTTAGGTGAACGAACGCACAGCAGAGCAGTTTCAAGGAAACGTTTCTCCTGAGTCTTAGACGAAGTTTCCTGCTGTTTAGTACGCATGCCGGCATTGGGCTGGAAATACCGGTTTTGGGATTCTGCACAGAAAGGGTTTGCAAACCGCTGAATCCACACGTGAGTTTAACTCTGTCAGTTGAATGCACACATTGACAACCATTCAGTTTGATAGCACACTTTTGGTTTTAGAAGCAGATATTTCTCTGTACAGCCTATGGTCCCATTCACCCGGGAATATCCCAACGCAGCTCCTAGAAGAAACGTGTTTCTGACTCGCTGAATCTCAACATAGATTCAACTCTCTTAGGTGATCGAACGCACAGCAGAACAGTTTCAAGGAAACGTTTCTCCTGAGTTTTAGACGAAGTTTCCTGCTGTTTGGTACGGATGCCGGCATTGGGCTGGAAATACCGGTTTTGGGATTCTGCACAGAAAGGGTTTGCAAACCGCTGAATCCACACGTGAGTTTAACTCTGTCAGTTGAATGCACACGTTGACAACCATTCAGTTTGATAGCACACTTTTGGTTTTAGAAGCAGATATTTCTCTGTACAGCCTATGGTCCCATTCACTCGGGAATATCCCAACGCAGCTCCTAGAAGAAACGTGTTTCTGACTCGCTGAATCTCAACATAGATTCAACTCTCTTAGGTGAACGAACGCACAGCAGATCAGTTTCAAGGAAACGTTTCTCCTGAGTTTTAGACGAAGTTTCCTGCTGTTTGGTACGGATGCCGGCATTGGGCTGGAAATACCGGTTTTGGGATTCTGCACAGAAAGGGTTTGTAAACCGCTGAATCCAAACGTGAGTTTAACTCTGTCAGTTGAATGCACACATTGACAACCATTCAGTTAGATACCACCCTTTTGGTTGTAGGAGCAGATATTTCTCTGTACAGCCTATGGTCCCATTCACTCGGGAATATAACAACGCACCTCCTAGAAGAAACGTGTTTCTGACTCGCTGAATCTCAACATAGATTCAACTCTCTTAGGTGATCGAACGCACAGCAGAGCAGTTTCAAGGAAACGTTGCTCCTGAGTTTTAGACGAAGTTTCCTGCTCTTTAGTACGGATGCCGGCATTGGGCTGGAAATACCGGTTTTGGGATTCTGCACAGAAAGGGTTTGCAAACCGCTGAATCCACATGTGAGTTTAACTCTGTCAGTTGAATGCACACATTGACAACCATTCAGTTAGATAGCTCCGTTTTGGTTTTAGAAGCAGATATTTCTCGGTACAGCCTATGGTCCCATTCACTCGGGAATATCCCAACGCAGTTCCTAGAAGAAACGTGTTTCTGACTCGCTGAATCTCAACATAGATTCAACTCTCTTAGGTGAACGAACGCACAGCAGAGCAGTTTCAAGGAAACGTTTCTCCTGAGTTTTAGACGAAGTTTCCTGCTGTTTAGTACGGATGCCGGCATTGAGCTGGAATTACCGGTTTTGGGATTCTGCACAGAAAGGGTTTGTAAACCGCTGAATCCAAATGTGAGTTTAACTCTGTCAGTTGAATGCACACATTGACAACCATTCAGTTAGATACCACCCTTTTGGTTGTAGGAGCAGATATTTCTCTGTACAGCCTATGGTCCCATTCACTCGGGAATATAACAACGCACCTCCTAGAAGAAACGTGTTTCTGACTCGCTGAATCTCAACATAGATTCAACTCTCTTAGGTGATCGAACGCACAGCAGAGCAGTTTCAAGGAAACGTTGCTCCTGAGTTTTAGACGAAGTTTCCTGCTCTTTAGTACGGATGCCGGCATTGGGCTGGAAATACCGGTTTTGGGATTCTGCACAGAAAGGGTTTGCAAACCGCTGAATCCACATGTGAGTTTAACTCTGTCAGTTGAATGCACACATTGACAACCATTCAGTTAGATAGCTCCGTTTTGGTTTTAGAAGCAGATATTTCTCGGTACAGCCTATGGTCCCATTCACTCGGGAATATCCCAACGCAGTTCCTAGAAGAAACGTGTTTCTGACTCGCTGAATCTCAACATAGATTCAACTCTCTTAGGTGAACGAACGCACAGCAGAGCAGTTTCAAGGAAACGTTTCTCCTGAGTTTTAGACGAAGTTTCCTGCTGTTTAGTACGGATGCCGGCATTGGGCTGGAAATAGCGGTTTTGGGATTCTGCACAGAAAGGGTTTGCAAAGCGCTGAATCCACACGTGAGTTTAACTCTGTCAGTTGAATGCACACATTGACAACCATTCAGTTTGATAGCACACTTTTGGTTTTAGAAGCAGATATTTCTCTGTACAGCCTATGGTCCCATTCACTCGGGAATATCCCAACGCAGCTCCTAGAAGAAACGTGTTTCTGACTCGCTGAATCTCAATATAGATTCAACTCTCTTAGGTGAACGAACGCACAGCAGAGCAGTTTCAAGGAAACGTTTCTCCTGAGTTTTAGACGAAGTTACCTGCTGTTTAGTACATATGCCGGCATTGGGCTGGAAATACCGGATTTGGGATTCTGCACAGAAAGGGTTTGCAAACCGCTGAATCCACACGTGAGTTTAACTCTGTCAGTTGAATGCACACATTGACAACCATTCAGTTTGATAGCACACTTTTGGTTTAGAAGCAGATATTTCTCTCTACAGCCTATGGTCCCATTCACTCGGGAATATCCCAACGCAGCTCCTAGAAGAAACGTGTTTCTGACTCGCTGAATCTCAACATAGATTCAACTCTCTTAGGTGAACGAACGCACAGCAGAGCAGTTTCAAGGAAACGTTTCTCCTGAGTCTTAGACGAAGTTTCCTGCTGTTTAGTACGTATGCCGGCATTGGGCTGGAAATACCGGTTTTGGGATTCTGCACAGAAAGGGTTTGCAAACCGCTGAATCCACACGTGAGTTTAACTCTGTCAGTTGAATGCACACATTGACAACCATTCAGTTTGATAGCACACTTTTGGTTTTAGAAGCAGATATTTCTCTGTACAGCCTATGATCCCATTCACTCGGGAATATCCGAACGCAGGTCCTAGAAGAAACGTGTTTCTGACTCGCTGAATCTCAACATAGTTTCAATTCTCTTAGGTGAACGAACGCACAGCAGAGCAGTTTCAAGGAAACGTTTCTCCTGAGTTTTAGACGAAGTTTCCTGCTCTTTAGTACGTATGCCGGCATTGGGCTGGAAATACCGGTTTTGGGATTCTGCACAGAAAGGGTTTGCAAACGGCTGAATCCACATGTGAGTTTAACTCTGTCAGTTGAATGCACACATTGACAACCATTCAGTTAGATATCTCCGTTTTGGTTTTAGAAGCAGATATTTCTCTGTACAGCCTATGGTCCCATTCACTCGGGAATATCCCAACGCAGCTCCTAGAAGAAACGTGTTTCTGACTCGCTGAATCTCAACATAGATTCAACTCTCTTAGGTGAACGAACGCACAGCAGAGCAGTTTCAAGGAAAAGTTTCTGCTGAGTCTTAGACGAAGTTTCCTGCTGTTTAGTACGTATGCCGGCATTGGGCTGGAAATACCGGTTTTGGGATTCTGCACAGAAAAGGTTTGCAAACCGCTGAATCCACACGTGAGTTTAACTCTGTCAGTTAAATGCACACATTTACAACCATTCAGTTTGATAGCACACTTTTGGTTTTAGAAGCAGATATTTCTCTGTACAGCCTATGGTCCCATTCACTCGGGAATATCCCAACGCACCTCCTAGAAGAAACGTGTTTCTGACTCGCTGAATCTCAACATAGTTTCAACTCTCTTAGGTGAACGAACGCACAGCAGAGCAGTTTCAAGGAAACGTTTCTCCTGAGTCTTAGACGAAGTTTCCTGCTGTTTAGTACGGATGCCGGCATTGAGCTGGAATTACCGGTTTTGGGCTTCTGCACAGAAAGGGTTTGTAAACCGCTGAATCCAAACGTGAATTTAACTCTGTCAGTTGAATGCACACATTGACAACCATCCAGTTAGATACCACCCTTTTGGTTGTAGGAGCAGATATTTCTCTGTACAGCCTATGGTCCCATTCACTCGGGAATATCCCAACGCACCTCCTAGAAGAAACGTGTTTCTGACTCGCTGAATCTCAACATAGATTCAACTCTCTTAGGTGATCGAACGCACAGCAGAGCAGTTTCAAGGAAACGTTTCTCCTGAGTTTTAGACGAAGTTTCCTGCTGTTTAGTACGGATGCCGGCATTGGGCTGGAAATACCGGTTTTGGGATTCTGCACAGAAAGGGTTTGCAAACCGCTGAATCCACACGTCAGTTTAACTCTGTCAGTTGAATGCACACATTGACAACCATTCAGTTAGATAGCTCCGTTTTGGTTTTAGAAGCAGATATTTCTCTGTACAGCCTATGGTCCCATTCACTCGGGAATATCCCAACGCAGCTCCTAGCATAAACGTGTTTCTGACTCGCTGAATCTCAACATAGTTTCAACTCTCTTAGGTGAACGAACGCACAGCAGAGCAGTTTCAAGGAAACGTTTCTCCTGAGTTTTAGACGAAGTTTCCTGCTGTTTAGTACGGATGCCGGCATTGAGCTGGAATTACCGGTTTTGGGATTCTGCACAGAAAGGGTTTGTAAACCGCTGAATCCACACGTGAGTTTAACTCTGTCAGTTGAATGCACACATTGACAACCATTCACTTAGATAGCTCCGTTTTGGTTTTAGAAGCAGATATTTCTCTGTACAGCCTATGGTCCCATTCACTCGGGAATATCCCAACGCAGCTCCTAGAAGAAACGTGTTTCTGACTCGCTGAATCTCAACATAGATTCAACTCTCTTAGGTGAACGAACGCACAGCAGAGCAGTTTCAAGGAAACGTTTCTCCTGAGTTTTAGACGAAGTTTCCTGCTGTTTAGTACGGATGCCGGCATTGGGCTGGAAATACCGGTTTGGGGATTCTGCACAGAAAGGGTTTGCAAACCGCTGAATCCACACGTGAGTTTAACTCTGTCAGTTGAATGCACACATTGACAACCATTCAGTTTGATAGCACACTTTTGGTTTTAGAAGCAGATATTTCTCTGTACAGCCTATGGTCCCATTCACTCGGGAATATCCCAACGCAGCTCCTAGAAGAAACGTGTTTCTGACTCGCTGAATCTCAACATAGATTCAACTCCCTTAGGTGAACGAACGCACAGCAGAGCAGTTTCAAGGAAACGTTTCTCCTGAGTTTTAGACGAAGTTTCCTGCTGTTTAGTACATATGCCGGCATTGGGCTGGAAATATCGGTTTTGGGATTCTGCACAGAAAGGGTTTGCAAACCGCTGAATCCACACGTGAGTTTAACTCTGTCAGTTGAATGCACACATTGACAACCATTCTGTTTGATAGCACACTTTTGGTTTAGAAGCAGATATTTCTCTGTACAGCCTATGGTCCCATTCATTCGGGAATATCCCAACGCAGCTCCTAGAAGAAACGTGTTTCTGACTCGCTGAATCTCAACATAGATTCAACTCTCTTAGGTGAACGAACGCACAGCAGAGCAGTTTCAAGGAAACGTTTCTCCTGAGTTTTAGACGAAATTTCCTGCTGTTTAGTACGGATGCCGACATTGGGCTGGAAATACCGGTTTTGGGATTCTGCACAGAAAGGGTTTGCAAACCGCTGAATCCACACGTGAGTTTAACTCTGTCAGTTGAATGCACACATTGACAACCATTCAGTTTGATAGCACACTTTTGGTTTTAGAAGCAGATATTTCTCTGTACAGCCTATGGTCCCATTCACTCGGGAATATCCCAACGCAGCTCCTAGAAGAAACGTGTTTCTGACTCGCTGAATCTCAACATTGTTTCAATTCTCTTAGGTGAACGAACGCACAGCAGAGCAGTTTCAAGGAAACGTTTCTCCTGAGTTTTAGACGAAGTTGCCTGCTCTTTAGTACGTATGCCGGCATTGGGCTGGAAATACCGGTTTTGGGATTCTGCACAGAAAGGGTTTGCAAACCGCTGAATCCACATGTGAGTTTAACTCTGTCAGTTGAAAGCACACATTGACAACCATTAAGTTAGATAGCTCCGTTTTGGTTTTAGAAGCAGATATTTCTCTGTACAGCCTATGGTCCCATTCACTCGGGAATATCCCAACGCAGCTCCTAGAAGAAACGTGTTTCTGGCTCGCTGAATCTCAACATAGATTCAACTCTCTTAGGTGAACGAACGCACAGCAGAGCAGTTTCAAGGAAACGTTTCTCCTGAGTCTTAGACGAAGTTTCCTGCTGTTTAGTACGTATGCCGGCATTGGGCTGGAAATACCGGTTTTGGGATTCTGCACAGAAAGGGTTTGCAAACCGCTGAATCCACACGTGAGTTTAACTCTGTCAGTTGAATGCACACATTGACAACCATTCAGTTTGATAGCACACTTTTGGTTTTAGAAGCAGATATTTCTCTGTACAGCCTATGATCCCATTCACTCGGGAATATCCGAACGCAGGTCCTAGAAGAAACGTGTTTCTGACTCGCTGAATCTCAACATAGTTTCAATTCTCTTAGGTGAACGAACGCACAGCAGAGCAGTTTCAAGGAAACGTTTCTCCTGAGTTTTAGACGAAGTTTCCTGCTCTTTAGTACGTATGCCGGCATTGGGCTGGAAATACCGGTTTTGGGATTCTGCACAGAAAGGGTTTGCAAACGGCTGAATCCACATGTGAGTTTAACTCTGTCAGTTGAATGCACACATTGACAACCATTCAGTTAGATATCTCCGTTTTGGTTTTAGAAGCAGATATTTCTCTGTACAGCCTATGGTCCCATTCACTCGGGAATATCCCAACGCAGCTCCTAGAAGAAACGTGTTTCTGACTCGCTGAATCTCAACATAGATTCAACTCTCTTAGGTGAACGAACGCACAGCAGAGCAGTTTCAAGGAAAAGTTTCTGCTGAGTCTTAGACGAAGTTTCCTGCTGTTTAGTACGTATGCCGGCATTGGGCTGGAAATACCGGTTTTGGGATTCTGCACAGAAAAGGTTTGCAAACCGCTGAATCCACACGTGAGTTTAACTCTGTCAGTTAAATGCACACATTTACAACCATTCAGTTTGATAGCACACTTTTGGTTTTAGAAGCAGATATTTCTCTGTACAGCCTATGGTCCCATTCACTCGGGAATATCCCAACGCACCTCCTAGAAGAAACGTGTTTCTGACTCGCTGAATCTCAACATAGTTTCAACTCTCTTAGGTGAACGAACGCACAGCAGAGCAGTTTCAAGGAAACGTTTCTCCTGAGTTTTAGACGAAGTTTCCTGCTGTTTAGTACGGATGCCGGCATTGAGCTGGAATTACCGGTTTTGGGCTTCTGCACAGAAAGGGTTTGTAAACCGCTGAATCCAAACGTGAATTTAACTCTGTCAGTTGAATGCACACATTGACAACCATCCAGTTAGATACCACCCTTTTGGTTGTAGGAGCAGATATTTCTCTGTACAGCCTATGGTCCCATTCACTCGGGAATATCCCAACGCACCTCCTAGAAGAAACGTGTTTCTGACTCGCTGAATCTCAACATAGATTCAACTCTCTTAGGTGATCGAACGCACAGCAGAGCAGTTTCAAGGAAACGTTTCTCCTGAGTTTTAGACGAAGTTTCCTGCTGTTTAGTACGGATGCCGGCATTGGGCTGGAAATACCGGTTTTGGGATTCTGCACAGAAAGGGTTTGCAAACCGCTGAATCCACACGTCAGTTTAACTCTGTCAGTTGAATGCACACATTGACAACCATTCAGTTAGATAGCTCCGTTTTGGTTTTAGAAGCAGATATTTCTCTGTACAGCCTATGGTCCCATTCACTCGGGAATATCCCAACGCAGCTCCTAGCATAAACGTGTTTCTGACTCGCTGAATCTCAACATAGTTTCAACTCTCTTAGGTGAACGAACGCACAGCAGAGCAGTTTCAAGGAAACGTTTCTCCTGAGTTTTAGACGAAGTTTCCTGCTGTTTAGTACGGATGCCGGCATTGAGCTGGAATTACCGGTTTTGGGATTCTGCACAGAAAGGGTTTGTAAACCGCTGAATCCACACGTGAGTTTAACTCTGTCAGTTGAATGCACACATTGACAACCATTCACTTAGATAGCTCCGTTTTGGTTTTAGAAGCAGATATTTCTCTGTACAGCCTATGGTCCCATTCACTCGGGAATATCCCAACGCAGCTCCTAGAAGAAACGTGTTTCTGACTCGCTGAATCTCAACATAGATTCAACTCTCTTAGGTGAACGAACGCACAGCAGAGCAGTTTCAAGGAAACGTTTCTCCTGAGTTTTAGACGAAGTTTCCTGCTGTTTAGTACGGATGCCGGCATTGGGCTGGAAATACCGGTTTGGGGATTCTGCACAGAAAGGGTTTGCAAACCGCTGAATCCACACGTGAGTTTAACTCTGTCAGTTGAATGCACACATTGACAACCATTCAGTTTGATAGCACACTTTTGGTTTTAGAAGCAGATATTTCTCTGTACAGCCTATGGTCCCATTCACTCGGGAATATCCCAACGCAGCTCCTAGAAGAAACGTGTTTCTGACTCGCTGAATCTCAACATAGATTCAACTCCCTTAGGTGAACGAACGCACAGCAGAGCAGTTTCAAGGAAACGTTTCTCCTGAGTTTTAGACGAAGTTTCCTGCTGTTTAGTACATATGCCGGCATTGGGCTGGAAATATCGGTTTTGGGATTCTGCACAGAAAGGGTTTGCAAACCGCTGAATCCACACGTGAGTTTAACTCTGTCAGTTGAATGCACACATTGACAACCATTCTGTTTGATAGCACACTTTTGGTTTAGAAGCAGATATTTCTCTGTACAGCCTATGGTCCCATTCATTCGGGAATATCCCAACGCAGCTCCTAGAAGAAACGTGTTTCTGACTCGCTGAATCTCAACATAGATTCAACTCTCTTAGGTGAACGAACGCACAGCAGAGCAGTTTCAAGGAAACGTTTCTCCTGAGTTTTAGACGAAATTTCCTGCTGTTTAGTACGGATGCCGACATTGGGCTGGAAATACCGGTTTTGGGATTCTGCACAGAAAGGGTTTGCAAACCGCTGAATCCACACGTGAGTTTAACTCTGTCAGTTGAATGCACACATTGACAACCATTCAGTTTGATAGCACACTTTTGGTTTTAGAAGCAGATATTTCTCTGTACAGCCTATGGTCCCATTCACTCGGGAATATCCCAACGCAGCTCCTAGAAGAAACGTGTTTCTGACTCGCTGAATCTCAACATTGTTTCAATTCTCTTAGGTGAACGAACGCACAGCAGAGCAGTTTCAAGGAAACGTTTCTCCTGAGTTTTAGACGAAGTTGCCTGCTCTTTAGTACGTATGCCGGCATTGGGCTGGAAATACCGGTTTTGGGATTCTGCACAGAAAGGGTTTGCAAACCGCTGAATCCACATGTGAGTTTAACTCTGTCAGTTGAAAGCACACATTGACAACCATTAAGATAGATAGCTCCGTTTTGGTTTTAGAAGCAGATATTTCTCTGTACAGCCTATGGTCCCATTCACTCGGGAATATCCCAACGCAGCTCCTAGAAGAAACGTGTTTCTGGCTCGCTGAATCTCAACATAGATTCAACTCTCTTAGGTGAACGAACGCACAGCAGAGCAGTTTCAAGGAAACGTTTCTCCTGAGTCTTAGACGAAGTTTCCTGCTGTTTAGTACGTATGCCGGCATTGGGCTGGAAATACCGGTTTTGGGATTCTGCACAGAAAGGGTTTGCAAACCGCTGAATCCACACGTGAGTTTAACTCTGTCAGTTGAATGCACACATTGACAACCATTCAGTTTGATAGCACACTTTTGGTTTTAGAAGCAGATATTTCTCTGTACAGCCTATGATCCCATTCACTCGGGAATATCCGAACGCAGGTCCTAGAAGAAACGTGTTTCTGACTCGCTGAATCTCAACATAGTTTCAATTCTCTTAGGTGAACGAACGCACAGCAGAGCAGTTTCAAGGAAACGTTTCTCCTGAGTTTTAGACGAAGTTTCCTGCTCTTTAGTACGTATGCCGGCATTGGGCTGGAAATACCGGTTTTGGGATTCTGCACAGAAAGGGTTTGCAAACGGCTGAATCCACATGTGAGTTTAACTCTGTCAGTTGAATGCACACATTGACAACCATTCAGTTAGATATCTCCGTTTTGGTTTTAGAAGCAGATATTTCTCTGTACAGCCTATGGTCCCATTCACTCGGGAATATCCCAACGCAGCTCCTAGAAGAAACGTGTTTCTGACTCGCTGAATCTCAACATAGATTCAACTCTCTTAGGTGAACGAACGCACAGCAGAGCAGTTTCAAGGAAAAGTTTCTGCTGAGTCTTAGACGAAGTTTCCTGCTGTTTAGTACGTATGCCGGCATTGGGCTGGAAATACCGGTTTTGGGATTCTGCACAGAAAAGGTTTGCAAACCGCTGAATCCACACGTGAGTTTAACTCTGTCAGTTAAATGCACACATTTACAACCATTCAGTTTGATAGCACACT
The DNA here is from genome assembly GCF_030222135.1 of Aotus nancymaae. Lineage (NCBI taxonomy): Eukaryota > Metazoa > Chordata > Mammalia > Primates > Aotidae > Aotus > Aotus nancymaae. The sequence continues at coordinate 963,383 of NW_026988464.1, forward strand.
TTTGGTTTTAGAAGCAGATATTTCTCTGTACAGCCTATGGTCCCATTCACTCGGGAATATCCCAACGCACCTCCTAGAAGAAACGTGTTTCTGACTCGCTGAATCTCAACATAGTTTCAACTCTCTTAGGTGAACGAACGCACAGCAGAGCAGTTTCAAGGAAACGTTTCTCCTGAGTTTTAGACGAAGTTTCCTGCTGTTTAGTACGGATGCCGGCATTGAGCTGGAATTACCGGTTTTGGGCTTCTGCACAGAAAGGGTTTGTAAACCGCTGAATCCAAACGTGAATTTAACTCTGTCAGTTGAATGCACACATTGACAACCATCCAGTTAGATACCACCCTTTTGGTTGTAGGAGCAGATATTTCTCTGTACAGCCTATGGTCCCATTCACTCGGGAATATCCCAAAGCACCTCCTAGAAGAAACGTGTTTCTGACTCGCTGAATCTCAACATAGATTCAACTCTCTTAGGTGATCGAACGCACAGCAGAGCAGTTTCAAGGAAACGTTTCTCCTGAGTTTTAGACGAAGTTTCCTGCTGTTTAGTACGGATGCCGGCATTGGGCTGGAAATACCGGTTTTGGGATTCTGCACAGAAAGGGTTTGCAAACCGCTGAATCCACACGTCAGTTTAACTCTGTCAGTTGAATGCACACATTGACAACCATTCAGTTAGATAGCTCCGTTTTGGTTTTAGAAGCAGATATTTCTCTGTACAGCCTATGGTCCCATTCACTCGGGAATATCCCAACGCAGCTCCTAGCATAAACGTGTTTCTGACTCGCTGAATCTCAACATAGTTTCAACTCTCTTAGGTGAACGAACGCACAGCAGAGCAGTTTCAAGGAAACGTTTCTCCTGAGTTTTAGACGAAGTTTCCTGCTGTTTAGTACGGATGCCGGCATTGAGCTGGAATTACCGGTTTTGGGATTCTGCACAGAAAGGGTTTGTAAACCGCTGAATCCACACGTGAGTTTAACTCTGTCAGTTGAATGCACACATTGACAACCATTCACTTAGATAGCTCCGTTTTGGTTTTAGAAGCAGATATTTCTCTGTACAGCCTATGGTCCCATTCACTCGGGAATATCCCAACGCAGCTCCTAGAAGAAACGTGTTTCTGACTCGCTGAATCTCAACATAGATTCAACTCTCTTAGGTGAACGAACGCACAGCAGAGCAGTTTCAAGAAAACGTTTCTCCTGAGTTTTAGACGAAGTTTCCTGCTGTTTAGTACGGATGCCGGCATTGGGCTGGAAATAGCGGTTTTGGGATTCTGCACAGAAAGGGTTTGCAAACCGCTGAATCCACACGTGAGTTTAACTCTGTCAGTTGAATGCACACATTGACAACCATTCAGTTTGATAGCACACTTTTGGTTTTAGAAGCAGATATTTCTCTGTACAGCCTATGGTCCCATTCACTCGGGAATATCCCAACGCAGCTCCTAGAAGAAACGTGTTTCTGACTCGCTGAATCTCAACATAGATTCAACTCCCTTAGGTGAACGAACGCACAGCAGAGCAGTTTCAAGGAAACGTTTCTCCTGAGTTTTAGACGAAGTTTCCTGCTGTTTAGTACATATGCCGGCATTGGGCTGGAAATATCGGTTTTGGGATTCTGCACAGAAAGGGTTTGCAAACCGCTGAATCCACACGTGAGTTTAACTCTGTCAGTTGAATGCACACATTGACAACCATTCTGTTTGATAGCACACTTTTGGTTTAGAAGCAGATATTTCTCTGTACAGCCTATGGTCCCATTCATTCGGGAATATCCCAACGCAGCTCCTAGAAGAAACGTGTTTCTGACTCGCTGAATCTCAACATAGATTCAACTCTCTTAGGTGAACGAACGCACAGCAGAGCAGTTTCAAGGAAACGTTTCTCCTGAGTTTTAGACGAAATTTCCTGCTGTTTAGTACGGATGCCGACATTGGGCTGGAAATACCGGTTTTGGGATTCTGCACAGAAAGGGTTTGCAAACCGCTGAATCCACACGTGAGTTTAACTCTGTCAGTTGAATGCACACATTGACAACCATTCAGTTTGATAGCACACTTTTGGTTTTAGAAGCAGATATTTCTCTGTACAGCCTATGGTCCCATTCACTCGGGAATATCCCAACGCAGCTCCTAGAAGAAACGTGTTTCTGACTCGCTGAATCTCAACATTGTTTCAATTCTCTTAGGTGAACGAACGCACAGCAGAGCAGTTTCAAGGAAACGTTTCTCCTGAGTTTTAGACGAAGTTGCCTGCTCTTTAGTACGTATGCCGGCATTGGGCTGGAAATACCGGTTTTGGGATTCTGCACAGAAAGGGTTTGCAAACCGCTGAATCCACATGTGAGTTTAACTCTGTCAGTTGAAAGCACACATTGACAACCATTAAGTTAGATAGCTCCGTTTTGGTTTTAGAAGCAGATATTTCTCTGTACAGCCTATGGTCCCATTCACTCGGGAATATCCCAACGCAGCTCCTAGAAGAAACGTGTTTCTGGCTCGCTGAATCTCAACATAGATTCAACTCTCTTAGGTGAACGAACGCACAGCAGAGCAGTTTCAGGGAAACGTTTCTCCTGAGTTTTAGACGAAGTTTCCTGCTGTTTAGTACGGATGCCGGCATTGGGCTGGAAATAGCGGTTTTGGGATTCTGCACAGAAAGGGTTTGCAACCCGCTGAATCCACACGTGAGTTTAACTCTGTGAGTTGAATGCACACATTGTCAACCATTCAGTTTGATAGCACACTTTTGGTTTAGAAGCAGATATTTCTCTGTACAGCCTATGGTCCCATTCACTCGGGAATATCCCAACGCAGCTCCTAGAAGAAACGTGTTTCTGACTCGCTGAATGTAAACATGGATTCAACTCTCTTAGGTGAACGAACGCACAGCAGAGCAGTTTCAAGGAAAAGTTTCTGCTGAGTCTTAGACGAAGTTTCCTGCTGTTTAGTACGTATGCCGGCATTGGGCTGGAAATACCGGTTTTGGGATTCTGCACAGAAAAGGTTTGCAAACCGCTGAATCCACACGTGAGTTTAACTCTGTCAGTTAAATGCACACATTTACAACCATTCAGTTTGATAGCACACTTTTGGTTTTAGAAGCAGATATTTCTCTGTACAGCCTATGGTCCCATTCACTCGGGAATATCCCAACGCAGCTCCTAGAAGAAACGTGTTTCTGACTCGCTGAATCTCAACATAGTTTCAACTCTCTTAGGTGAACGAACGCACAGCAGAGCAGTTTCAAGGAAACGTTTCTCCTGAGTTTTAGACGAAGTTTCCTGCTGTTTAGTACGGATGCCGGCATTGAGCTGGAATTACCGGTTTTGGGATTCTGCACAGAAAGGGTTTGTAAACCGCTGAATCCAAACGTGAATTTAACTCTGTCAGTTGAATGCACACATTGACAACCATTCAGTTAGATACCACCCTTTTGGTTGTAGGAGCAGATATTTCTCTGTACAGCCTATGGTCCCATTCACTCGGGAATATCCCAACGCACCTCCTAGAAGAAACGTGTTTCTGACTCGCTGAATCTCAACATAGATTCAACTCTCTTAGGTGATCGAACGCACAGCAGAGCAGTTTCAAGGAAACGTTTCTCCTGAGTTTTAGACGAAGTTTCCTGCTGTTTAGTACGGATGCCGGCATTGGGCTGGAAATACCGGTTTTGGGATTCTGCACAGAAAGGGTTTGCAAACTGCTGAATCCACACGTCAGTTTAACTCTGTCAGTTGAATGCACACATTGACAACCATTCAGTTAGATAGCTCCGTTTTGGTTTTAGAAGCAGATATTTCTCTGTACAGCCTATGGTCCCATTCACTTGGGAATATCCCAACGCAGCTCCTAGCATAAACGTGTTTCTGACTCGCTGAATCTCACCATAGTTTCAACTCTCTTAGGTGAACGAACGCACAGCAGAGCAGTTTCAAGGAAACGTTTCTCCTGAGTTTTAGACGAAGTTTCCTGCTGTTTAGTACGGATGCCGGCATTGAGCTGGAATTACCGGTTTTGGGATTCTGCACAGAAAGGGTTTGTAAACCGCTGAATCCACACGTGAGTTTAACTCTGTCAGTTGAATGCACACATTGACAACCATTCACTTAGATAGCTCCGTTTTGGTTTTAGAAGCAGATATTTCTCTGTACAGCCTATGGTCCCATTCACTCGGGAATATCCCAACGCAGCTCCTAGAAGAAACGTGTTTCTGACTCGCTGAATCTCAACATAGATTCAACTCTCTTAGGTGAACGAACGCACAGCAGAGCAGTTTCAAGGAAACGTTTCTCCTGAGTTTTAGACGAAGTTTCCTGCTGTTTAGTACGGATGCTGGCATTGGGCTGGAAATACCGGTTTTGGGATTCTGCACAGAAAGGGTTTGCAAACCGCTGAATCCACACGTGAGTTTAACTCTGTCAGTTGAATGCACACATTGACAACCATTCAGTTTGATAGCACACTTTTGGTTTTAGAAGCAGATATTTCTCTGTACAGCCTATGGTCCCATTCACTCGGGAATATCCCAACGCAGCTCCTAGAAGAAACGTGTTTCTGACTCGCTGAATCTCAACATAGATTCAACTCCCTTAGGTGAACGAACGCACAGCAGAGCAGTTTCAAGGAAACGTTTCTCCTGAGTTTTAGACGAAGTTTCCTGCTGTTTAGTACATATGCCGGCATTGGGCTGGAAATATCGGTTTTGGGATTCTGCACAGAAAGGGTTTGCAAACCGCTGAATCCACACGTGAGTTTAACTCTGTCAGTTGAATGCACACATTGACAACCATTCAGTTTGATAGCACACTTTTGGTTTTAGAAGCAGATATTTCTCTGTACAGCCTATGGTCCCATTCACTCGGGAATATCCCAACGCAGCTCCTAGAAGAAACGTGTTTCTGACTCGCTGAATCTCAACATAGATTCAACTCTCTTAGGTGAACGAACGCACAGCAGAGCAGTTTCAAGGAAACGTTTCTCCTGAGTCTTAGACGAAGTTTCCTGCTGTTTAGTACGTATGCCGGCATTGGGCTGGAAATACCGGTTTTGGGATTCTGCACAGAAAGGGTTTGCAAAGCGCTGAATCCACACGTGAGTTTAACTCTGTCAGTTGAATGCACACATTGACAACCATTCAGGTTGATAGCACACTTTTGGTTTTAGAAGCAGATATTTCTCTGTACAGCCTATGGTCCCATTCACTCGGGAATATCCCAACGCAGCTCCTAGAAGAAACGTGTTTCTGACTCGCTGAATCTCAACATAGTTTCAACTCTCTTAGGTGAACGAACGCACAGCAGAGCAGTTTCAAGGAAACGTTTCTCCTGAGTTTTAGACGAAGTTTCCTGCTGTTTAGTACGGATGCCGGCATTGAGCTAGAATTACCGGTTTTGGGATTCTGCACAGAAAGGGTTTGTAAACCGCTGAATCCAAACGTGAATTTAACTCTGTCAGTTGAATGCACACATTGACAACCATTCAGTTAGAGACCACCCTTTTGGTTGTAGGAGTAGATATTTCTCTGTACAGCCTATGGTCCCATTCACTCGGGAATATCCCAACGCACCTCCTAGAAGAAACGTGTTTCTGACTCGCTGAATCTCAACATAGATTCAACTCTCTTAGGTGATCGAACGCACAGCAGAGCAGTTTCAAGGAAACGTTTCTCCTGAGTTTTAGACGAAGTTTCCTGCTGTTTAGTACGGATGCCGGCATTGGGCTGGAAATACCGGTTTTGGGATTCTGCACAGAAAGGGTTTGCAAACCGCTGAATCCACACGTGAGTTTAACTCTGTCAGTTGAATGCACACATTGACAACCATTCAGTTTGATAGCACACTTTTGGTTTTAGAAGCAGATATTTCTCTGTACAGCCTATGGTCCCATTCACTCGGGAATATCCCAACGCAGCTCCTAGAAGAAACGTGTTTCTGACTCGCTGAATCTCAACATAGATTCAACTCCCTTAGGTGAACGAACGCACAGCAGAGCAGTTTCAAGGAAACGTTTCTCCTGAGTTTTAGATGAAGTTTCCTGCTGTTTAGTACGGATGCCGGCATTGGGCTGGAAATACCGGTTTTGGGATTCTGCACAGAAAGGGTTTGCAAACCGCTGAATCCACACGTGAGTTTAACTCTGTCAGTTGAATGCACACATTGACAACCATTCTGTTTGATAGCACACTTTTGGTTTAGAAGCAGATATTTCTCTGTACAGCCTATGGTCCCATTCACTCGGGAATATCCCAACGCAGCTCCTAGAAGAAACGTGTTTCTGACTCGCTGAATCTCAACATAGATTCAACTCTCTTAGGTGAACGAATGCACAGCAGAGCAGTTTCAAGGAAACGTTTCTCCTGAGTCTTAGACGAAGTTTCCTGCTGTTTAGTACGTATGCCGGCATTGGGATGGAAATACCGGTTTTGGGATTCTGCACAGAAAGGGTTTGCAAAGCGCTGAATCCACACGTGAGTTTAACTCTGTCAGTTGAATGCACACATTGACAACCATTCAGGTTGATAGCACACTTTTGGTTTTAGAAGCAGATATTTCTCTGTACAGCCTATGGTCCCATTCACTCGGGAATATCCCAACGCAGCTCCTAGCAGAAACGTGTTTCTGACTCGCTGAATCTCAACATAGTTTCAACTCTCTTAGGTGAACGAACGCACAGCAGAGCAGTTTCAAGGAAACGTTTCTCCTGAGTTTTAGACGAAGTTTCCTGCTGTTTAGTACGGATGCCGGCATTGAGCTGGAATTACCGGTTTTGGGATTCTGCACAGAAAGGGTTTGTAAACCGCTGAATCGAAACGTGAATTTAACTCTGTCAGTTGAATGCACACATTGACAACCATTCAGTTAGAGACCACCCTTTTGGTTGTAGGAGCAGATATTTCTCTGTACAGCCTATGGTCCCATTCACTCGGGAATATCCCAACGCACCTCCTAGAAGAAACGTGTTTCTGACTCGCTGAATCTCAACATAGATTCAACTCTCTTAGGTGATCGAACGCACAGCAGAGCAGTTTCAAGGAAACGTTTCTCCTGAGTTTTAGACGAAATTTCCTGCTGTTTAGTACGGATGCCGACATTCGGCTGGAAATACCGGTTTTGGGATTCTGCACAGAAAGGGTTTGCAAACCGCTGAATCCACACGTGAGTTTAACTCTGTCAGTTGAATGCACACATTGACAACCATTCAGTTTGATAGCACACTTTTGGTTTTAGAAGCAGATATTTCTCTGTACAGCCTATGGTCCCATTCACTCGGGAATATCCCAACGCAGCTCCTAGAAGAAACGTGTTTCTGACTCGCTGAATCTCAACATAGATTCAACTCTCTTAGGTGAACGAACGCACAGCAGAGCAGTTTCACGGAAACGTTTCTCCTGAGTTTTAGACGAAGTTTCCAGCTGTTTAGTACGGATGCCGGCATTGGGCTGGAAATAGCGGTTTTGGGATTCTGCACAGAAAGGGTTTGCAAACCGCTGAATCCACACGTGAGTTTAACTCTGTCAGTTGAATGCACACATTGACAACCATTCAGTTTGATAGCACACTTTTGGTTTTAGAAGCAGATATTTCTCTGTATAGCCTATGGTCCCATTCACTCGGGAATATCCCAACGCAGCTCCTAGAAGAAACGTGTTTCTGACTCGCTGAATCTCAACATAGATTCAACTCTCTTAGGTGAACGAACGCACAGCAGAGCAGTTTCAAGGAAACGTTTCTCCTGAGTTTTAGACGAAGTTTCCTGCTGTTTAGTACGTATGCCGGCATTGGGCTGGAAATACCGGTTTTGGGATTCTGCACAGAAAGGGTTTGTAAACCGCTGAATCCAAACGTGAATTTAACTCTGTCAGTTGAATACACACATTGACAACCATTCAGTTAGATACCACCCTTTTGGTTGTAGGAGCAGATATTTCTCTGTACAGCCTATGGTCCCATTCACTCGGGAATATCCCAACGCAGCTCCTAGAAGAAACGTGTTTCTGACTCGCTGAATCTCAACATAGATTCAACTCTCTTAGGTGATCGAACGCACAGCAGAGCAGTTTCAAGGAAACGTTTCTCCTGAGTTTTAGATGAAGTTTCCTGCTGTTTAGTACGGATGCCGGCATTGGGCTGGAAATACCGGTTTTGGGATTCTGCACAGAAAGGGTTTGCAAACCGCTGAATCCACACGTGAGTTTAACTCTGTCAGTTGAATGCACACATTGACAACCATTCAGTTAGATAGCTCCGTTTTGGTTTTAGAAGCAGATATTTCTCTGTACAGCCTATGGTCCCATTCACTCGGGAATATCCCAACGCAGCTCCTAGCATAAACGTGTTTCTGACTCGCTGAATCTCAACATAGTTTCAACTCTCTTAGGTGAACGAACGCACAGCAGAGCAGTTTCAAGGAAACGTTTCTCCTGAGTTTTAGACGAAGTTTCCTGCTGTTTAGTACGGATGCCGGCATTGAGCTGGAATTACCGGTTTTGGGATTCTGCACAGAAAGGGTTTGTAAACCGCTGAATCCACACGTGAGTTTAACTCTGTCAGTTGAATGCACACATTGACAACCATTCACTTAGATAGCTCCGTTTTGGTTTTAGAAGCAGATATTTCTCTGTACAGCCTATGGTCCCATTCACTCGGGAATATCCCAGCGCAGCTCCTAGCATAAACGTGTTTCTGACTCGCTGAATCTCAACATAGATTCAACTCTCTTAGGTGAACGAACGCACAGCAGAGCAGTTTCAAGGAAACGTTTCTCCTGAGTTTTAGACGAAGTTTCCTGCTGTTTAGTACGGATGCCGGCATTGGGCTGGAAATACCGGTTTTGGGATTCTGCACAGAAAGGGTTTGCAAACCGCTGAATCCACACGTGAGTTTAACTCTGTCAGTTGAATGCACACATTGACAACCATTCAGTTTGATAGCACACTTTTGGTTTTAGAAGCAGATATTTCTCTGTACAGCCTATGGTCCCATTCACTCGGGAATATCCCAACGCAGCTCCTAGAAGAAACGTGTTTCTGACTCGCTGAATCTCAACATAGATTCAACTCCCTTAGGTGAACGAACGCACAGCAGAGCAGTTTCAAGGAAACGTTTCTCCTGAGTTTTAGACGAAGTTTCCTGCTGTTTAGTACATATGCCGGCATTGGGCTGGAAATATCGGTTTTGGGATTCTGCACAGAAAGGGTTTGCAAACCGCTGAATCCACACGTGAGTTTAACTCTGTCAGTTGAATGCACACATTGACAATCATTCTGTTTGATAGCACACTTTTGGTTTAGAAGCAGATATTTCTCTGTACAGCCTATGGTCCCATTCACTCGGGAATATCCCAACGCAGCTCCTAGAAGAAACGTGTTTCTGACTCGCTGAATCTCAACATAGATTCAACTCTCTTAGGTGAACGAACGCACAGCAGAGCAGTTTCAAGGAAACGTTTCTCCTGAGTCTTAGACGAAGTTTCCTGCTGTTTATTACGGATGCCGGCATTGGGCTGGAAATACCGGTTTTGGGATTCTGCACAGAAAGGGTTTGTAAACCGCTGAATCCAAACGTGAGTTTAACTCTGTCAGTTGAATGCACACATTGACAACCATTCAGTTTGATAGCACACTTTTGGTTTTAGAAGCAGATATTTCTCTGTACAGCCTATGGTCCCATTCACTCGGGAATATCCCAACGCAGCTCCTAGAAGAAACGTGTTTCTGACTCGCTGAATCTCAACATAGTTTCAACTCTCTTAGGTGAACGAACGCACAGCAGAGCAGTTTCAAGGAAACGTTTCTCCTGAGTTTTAGACGAAGTTTCCTGCTGTTTAGTACGGATGCCGGCATTGAGCTGGAATTACCGGTTTTGGGATTCTGCACAGAAAGGGTTTGTAAACCGCTGAATCCAAACGTGAATTTAACTCTGTCAGTTGAATGCACACATTGACAACCATTCAGTTAGATACCACCCTTTTGGTTGTAGGAGCAGATATTTCTCTGTACAGCCTATGGTCCCATTCACTCGGGAATATCCCAACGCACCTCCTAGAAGAAACGTGTTTCTGACTCGCTGAATCTCAACATAGATTCAACTCTCTTAGGTGATCGAACGCACAGCAGAGCAGTTTCAAGGAAACGTTTCTCCTGAGTTTTAGACGAAGTTTCCTGCTGTTTAGTACGGATGCCGGCATTGGGCTGGAAATACCGGTTTTGGGATTCTGCACAGAAAGGGTTTGCAAACCGCTGAATCCACACGTGAGTTTAACTCTGTCAGTTGAATGCACACATTGACAACCATTCAGTTTGATAGCACACTTTTGGTTTTAGAAGCAGATATTTCTCTGTACAGCCTATGGTCCCATTCACTCGGGAATATCCCAACGCACCTCCTAGAAGAAACGTGTTTCTGACTCGCTGAATCTCAACATAGATTCAACTCCCTTAGGTGAACGAACGCACAGCAGAGCAGTTTCAAGGAAACGTTTCTCCTGAGTTTTAGACGAAGTTTCCTGCTGTTTAGTACATATGCCGGCATTGGGCTGGAAATATCGGTTTTGGGATTCTGCACAGAAAGGGTTTGCAAACCGCTGAATCCACACGTGAGTTTAACTCTGTCAGTTGAATGCACACATTGACAACCATTCTGTTTGATAGCACACTTTTGGTTTAGAAGCAGATATTTCTCTGTACAGCCTATGGTCCCATTCACTCGGGAATATCCCAACGCAGCTCCTAGAAGAAACGTGTTTCTGACTCGCTGAATCTCAACATAGATTCAACTCTCTTAGGTGAACGAACGCACAGCAGAGCAGTTTCAAGGAAACGTTTCTCCTGAGTCTTAGACGAAGTTTCCTGCTGTTTAGTACGGATGCCGGCATTGGGCTGGAAATACCGGTTTTGGGATTCTGCACAGAAAGGGTTTGCAAACCGCTGAATCCACACGTGAGTTTAACTCTGTCAGTTGAATGCACACATTGACAACCATTCAGTTAGATAGCTCCGTTTTGGTTTCAGAAGCAGATATTTCTCTGTACAGCCTATGGTCCCATTCACTCGGGAATATCCCAACGCAGCTCCTAGCATAAACGTGTTTCTGACTCGCTGAATCTCAACATAGTTTCAACTCTCTTAGGTGAACGAACGCACAGCAGAGCAGTTTCAAGGAAACGTTTCTCCTGAGTTTTAGACGAAGTTTCCTGCTGTTTAGTACGGATGCCGGCATTGAGCTGGAATTACCGGTTTTGGGATTCTGCACAGAAAGGGTTTGTAAGCTGCTGAATCCAAACGTGAGTTTAACTCTGTCAGTTGAATGCACACATTGACAACCATTCAGTTAGATACCACCCTGTTGGTTGTAGGAGCAGATATTTCTCTGTACAGCCTATGGTCCCATTCACTCGGGAATATCCCAACGCACCTCCTAGAAGAAACGTGTTTCTGACTCGCTGAATCTCAACATAGATTCAACTCTCTTAGGTGATCGAAAGCACAGCAGAAAAGTTTCAAGGAAACGTTTCTCCTGAGTTTTAGACGAAGTTTCCTGCTGTTTAGTACGGATGCCGGCATTGGGCTGGAAATACCAGTTTTGGGATTCTGCACAGAAAGGGTTACAAACTGCTGAATCCACACGTGAGTTTAACTCTGTCAGTTGAATGCACACATTGACAACCATTCAGTTAGATAGCACACTTTTGGTTTTAGAAGCAGATATTTCTCTGTACAGGCTATTGTCCCATTCACTCGGGAATATCCCAACGCAGCTCCTAGAAGAAACGTGTTTCTGACTCGCTGAATCTCAACATAGATTCAACTCTCTTAGGTGAACGAACGCACAGCAGAGCAGTTTCAAGGAAACGTTTCTCCTGAGTTTTAGACGAAGTTTCCTGCTGTTTAGTACGGATGCCGGATTTGGGCTGGACATACCGGTTTTGGGATTCTGCACAGAAATGGTTTGCACCGCTGAATCCACACGTGAATTTAACTCTGTCAGTTGAATGCACACATTGACAACCATTCAGTTAGATAGCTCCGTTTTGGTTTCAGAAGCAGATATTTCTCTGTACAGCCTATGGTCCCATTCACTCGGGAATATCCCAACGCAGCTCCTAGAAGAAACGTGTTTCTGACTCGCTGAATCTCAACATAGTTTCAACTCTCTTAGGTGAACGAACGCACAGCAAAGCAGTTTCAAGGAAACGTTTCTCCTGAGTTTTAGACGAAGTTTCCTGCTGTTTAGTACGGATGCCGGCATTGAGCTGGAATTACCGGTTTTGGGATTCTGCACAGAAAGGGTTTGCAAACCGCTGAATCCACACGTGAGTTTAACTCTGTCAGTTGAATGCACACATTGACAACGATTCTGTTTGATAGCACACTTTTGGTTTAGAAGCAGATATTTCTCTGTACAGCCTATGGTCCCATTTACTCGGGAATATCCCAACGCAGCTCCTAGAAGTAACGTGTTTCTGACTCGCTGAATCTCAACATAGATTCAACTCTCTTAGGTGAACGAACGCACAGCAGAGCAGTTTCAAGGAAACGTTTCTCCTGAGTTTTAGACGAAGTTTCCTGCTGTTTAGTACGTATGCCGGCATTGGACTGGAAATACCGGTTTTGGGATTCTGCACAGAAAGGGTTTGCAAACCGCTGAATCCACACGTGAGTTTAACTCTGTGAGTTGAATGCACACATTGTCAACCATTCAGTTTGATAGCACACTTTTGGTTTAGAAGCAGATATTTCTCTGTACAGCCTATGGTCCCATTCACTCGGGAATATCCCAACGCAGCTCCTAGAAGAAACGTGTTTCTGACTCGCTGAATCTCAACATAGATTCAACTCCCTTAGGTGAACGAACGCACAGCAGAGCAGTTTCAAGGAAACGTTTCTCCTGAGTTTTAGACGAAGTTTCCTGCTGTTTAGTACATATGCCGGCATTGGGCTGGAAATATCGGTTTTGGGATTCTGCACAGAAAGGGTTTGCAAACCGCTGAATCCACACGTGAGTTTAACTCTGTCAGTTGAATGCACACTTTGACAACCATTCTGTTTGATAGCACACTTTTGGTTTAGAAGCAGATATTTCTCTGTACAGCCTATGGTCCCATTCACTCGGGAATATCCCAACGCAGCTCCTAGAAGAAACGTGTTTCTGACTCGCTGAATCTCAACATAGATTCAACTCTCTTAGGTGAACGAACGCACAGCAGAGCAGTTTCAAGGAAACGTTTCTCCTGAGTCTTAGACGAAGTTTCCTGCTGTTTAGTACGTATGCCGGCATTGGGCTGGAAATACCGGTTTTGGGATTCTGCACAGAAAGGGTTTGCAAAGCGCTGAATCCACACGTGAGTTTAACTCTGTCAGTTGAATGCACACATTGACAACCATTCAGGTTGATAGCACACTTTTGGTTTTAGAAGCAGATATTTCTCTGTACAGCCTATGGTCCCATTCACTCGGGAATATCCCAACGCAGCTCCTAGAAGAAACGTGTTTCTGACTCGCTGAATCTCAACATAGTTTCAACTCTCTTAGGTGAACGAACGCACAGCAGAGCAGTTTCAAGGAAACGTTTCTCCTGAGTTTTAGACGAAGTTTCCTGCTGTTTAGTACGGATGCCGGCATTGAGCTAGAATTACCGGTTTTGGGATTCTGCACAGAAAGGGTTTGTAAACCGCTGAATCCAAACGTGAATTTAACTCTGTCAGTTGAATGCACACATTGACAACCATTCAGGTAGATACCACCCTTTTGGTTGTAGGAGTAGATATTTCTCTGTACAGCCTATGGTCCCATTCACTCGGGAATATCCCAACGCACCTCCTAGAAGAAACGTGTTTCTGACTCGCTGAATCTCAACATAGATTCAACTCTCTTAGGTGATCGAACGCACAGCAGAGCAGTTTCAAGGAAACGTTTCTCCTGAGTTTTAGACGAAGTTTCCTGCTGTTTAGTACGGATGCCGGCATTGGGCTGGAAATACCGGTTTTGGGATTCTGCACAGAAAGGGTTTGCAAACCGCTGAATCCACACGTGAGTTTAACTCTGTCAGTTGAATGCACACATTGACAACCATTCAGTTTGATAGCACACTTTTGGTTTTAGAAGCAGATATTTCTCTGTACAGCCTATGGTCCCATTCACTCGGGAATATCCCAACGCAGCTCCTAGAAGAAACGTGTTTCTGACTCGCTGAATCTCAACATAGTTTCAACTCTCTTAGGTGAACGAACGCACAGCAGAGCAGTTTCAAGGAAACGTTTCTCCTGAGTTTTAGACGAAGTTTCCTGCTGTTTAGTACGGATGCCGGCATTGAGCTGGAATTACCGGTTTTGGGATTCTGCATAGAAAGGGTTTGTAAACCGCTGAATCCACACGTGAGTTTAACTCTGTCAGTTGAATGCACACATTGACAACCATTCACTTAGATAGCTCCGTTTTGGTTTTAGAAGCAGATATTTCTCTGTACAGCCTATGGTCCCATTCACTCGGGAATATCCCAACGCAGCTCCTAGAAGAAACGTGTTTCTGACTCGCTGAATCTCAACATAGATTCAACTCTCTTAGGTGAACGAACGCACAGCAGAGCAGTTTCAAGGAAACGTTTCTCCTGAGTTTTAGACGAAGTTTCCTGCTGTTTAGTACGGATGCCGGCATTGGGCTGGAAATACCGGTTTTGGGATTCTGCACAGAAAGGGTTTGCAAACCGCTGAATCCACACGTGAGTTTAACTCTGTCAGTTGAATGCACACATTGACAACCATTCAGTTTGATAGCACACTTTTGGTTTTAGAAGCAGATATTTCTCTGTACAGCCTATGGTCCCATTCACTCGGGAATATCCCAACGCAGCTCCTAGAAGAAACGTGTTTCTGACTCGCTGAATCTCAACATAGATTCAACTCCCTTAGGTGAACGAACGCACAGCAGAGCAGTTTCAAGGAAACGTTTCTCCTGAGTTTTAGACGAAGTTTCCTGCTGTTTAGTACATATGCCGGCATTGGGCTGGAAATATCGGTTTTGGGATTCTGCACAGAAAGGGTTTGCAAACCGCTGAATCCACACGTGAGTTTAACTATGTCAGTTGAATGCACACATTGACAACCATTCTGTTTGATAGCACACTTTTGGTTTAGAAGCAGATATTTCTCTGTACAGCCTATGGTCCCATTCACTCGGGAATATCCCAACGCAGCTCCTAGAAGAAACGTGTTTCTGACTCGCTGAATCTCAACATAGATTCAACTCTCTTAGGTGAACGAACGCACAGCAGAGCAGTTTCAAGGAAACGTTTCTCCTGAGTCTTAGACGAAGTTTCCTGCTGTTTAGTACGTATGCCGGCATTGGGATGGAAATACCGGTTTTGGGATTCTGCACAGAAAGGGTTTGCAAAGCGCTGAATCCACACGTGAGTTTAACTCTGTCAGTTGAATGCACACATTGACAACCATTCAGGTTGATAGCACACTTTTGGTTTTAGAAGCAGATATTTCTCTGTACAGCCTATGGTCCCATTCACTCGGGAATATCCCAACGCAGCTCCTAGCAGAAACGTGTTTCTGACTCGCTGAATCTCAACATAGTTTCAACTCTCTTAGGTGAACGAACGCACAGCAGAGCAGTTTCAAGGAAACGTTTCTCCTGAGTCTTAGACGAAGTTTCCTGCTGTTTAGTACGGATGCCGGCATTGGGCTGGAATTACCGGTTTTGGGATTCTGCACAGAAAGGGTTTGTAAACCGCTGAATCGAAACGTGAATTTAACTCTGTCAGTTGAATGCACACATTGACAACCATTCAGTTAGAGACCACCCTTTTGGTTGTAGGAGCAGATATTTCTCTGTACAGCCTATGGTCCCATTCACTCGGGAATATCCCAACGCACCTCCTAGAAGAAACGTGTTTCTGACTCGCTGAATCTCAACATAGTTTCAACTCTCTTAGGTGAACGAACGCACAGCAGAGCAGTTTCAAGGAAACGTTTCTCCTGAGTTTTAGACGAAGTTTTCTGCTGTTTAGTACGGATGCCGGCATTGAGCTGGAATTACCGGTTTTGGGATTCTGCACAGAAAGGGTTTGTAAACCGCTGAATCCAAACGTGAATTTAACTCTGTCAGTTGAATACACACATTGACAACCATTCAGTTAGATACCACCCTTTTGGTTGTAGGAGCAGATATTTCTCTGTACAGCCTATGGTCCCATTCACTCGGGAATATCCCAACGCAGCTCCTAGAAGAAACGTGTTTCTGACTCGCTGAATCTCAACATAGATTCAACTCTCTTAGGTGATCGAACGCACAGCAGAGCAGTTTCAAGGAAACGTTTCTCCTGAGTTTTAGATGAAGTTTCCTGCTGTTTAGTACGGATGCCGGCATTGGGCTGGAAATACCGGTTTTGGGATTCTGCACAGAAAGGGTTTGCAAACCGCTGAATACACACGTGAGTTTAACTCTGTCAGTTGAATGCACACATTGACAACCATTCAGTTAGATAGCTCCGTTTTGGTTTTAGAAGCAGATATTTCTCTGTACAGCCTATGGTCCCATTCACTCGGGAATATCCCAACGCAGCTCCTAGCATAAACGTGTTTCTGACTCGCTGAATCTCAACATAGTTTCAACTCTCTTAGGTGAACGAACGCACAGCAGAGCAGTTTCAAGGAAACGTTTCTCCTGAGTTTTAGACGAAGTTTCCTGCTGTTTAGTACGGATGCCGGCATTGAGCTGGAATTACCGGTTTTGGGATTCTGCACAGAAAGGGTTTGTAAACCGCTGAATCCACACGTGAGTTTAACTCTGTCAGTTGAATGCACACATTGACAACCATTCACTTAGATAGCTCCGTTTTGGTTTTAGAAGCAGATATTTCTCTGTACAGCCTATGGTCCCATTCACTCGGGAATATCCCAGCGCAGCTCCTAGCATAAACGTGTTTCTGACTCGCTGAATCTCAACATAGATTCAACTCTCTTAGGTGAACGAACGCACAGCAGAGCAGTTTCAAGGAAACGTTTCTCCTGAGTTTTAGACGAAGTTTCCTGCTGTTTAGTACGGATGCCGGCATTGGGCTGGAAATACCGGTTTTGGGATTCTGCACAGAAAGGGTTTGCAAACCGCTGAATCCACACGTGAGTTTAACTCTGTCAGTTGAATGCACACATTGACAACCATTCAGTTTGATAGCACACTTTTGGTTTTAGAAGCAGATATTTCTCTGTACAGCCTATGGTCCCATTCACTCGGGAATATCCCAACGCAGCTCCTAGAAGAAACGTGTTTCTGACTCGCTGAATCTCAACATAGATTCAACTCCCTTAGGTGAACGAACGCACAGCAGAGCAGTTTCAAGGAAACGTTTCTCCTGAGTTTTAGACGAAGTTTCCTGCTGTTTAGTACATATGCCGGCATTGGGCTGGAAATATCGGTTTTGGGATTCTGCACAGAAAGGGTTTGCAAACCGCTGAATCCACACGTGAGTTTAACTGTGTCAGTTGAATGCACACATTGACAATCATTCTGTTTGATAGCACACTTTTGGTTTAGAAGCAGATATTTCTCTGTACAGCCTATGGTCCCATTCACTCGGGAATATCCCAACGCAGCTCCTAGAAGAAACGTGTTTCTGACTCGCTGAATCTCAACATAGATTCAACTCTCTTAGGTGAACGAACGCACAGCAGAGCAGTTTCAAGGAAACGTTTCTCCTGAGTCTTAGACGAAGTTTCCTGCTGTTTATTACGGATGCCGGCATTGGGCTGGAAATACCGGTTTTGGGATTCTGCACAGAAAGGGTTTGTAAACCGCTGAATCCAAACGTGAGTTTAACTCTGTCAGTTGAATGCACACATTGACAACCATTCAGTTTGATAGCACACTTTTGGTTTTAGAAGCAGATATTTCTCTGTACAGCCTATGGTCCCATTCACTCGGGAATATCCCAACGCAGCTCCTAGAAGAAACGTGTTTCTGACTCGCTGAATCTCAACATAGTTTCAACTCTCTTAGGTGAACGAACGCACAGCAGAGCAGTTTCAAGGAAACGTTTCTCCTGAGTTTTAGACGAAGTTTCCTGCTGTTTAGTACGGATGCCGGCATTGAGCTGGAATTACCGGTTTTGGGATTCTGCACAGAAAGGGTTTGTAAACCGCTGAATCCAAACGTGAATTTAACTCTGTCAGTTGAATTCACACATTGACAACCATTCAGTTAGATACCACCCTTTTGGTTGTAGGAGCAGATATTTCTCTGTACAGCCTATGGTCCCATTCACTCGGGAATATCCCAACGCACCTCCTAGAAGAAACGTGTTTCTGACTCGCTGAATCTCAACATAGATTCAACTCTCTTAGGTGATCGAACGCACAGCAGAGCAGTTTCAAGGAAACGTTTCTCCTGAGTTTTAGACGAAGTTTCCTGCTGTTTAGTACGGATGCCGGCATTGGGCTGGAAATACCGGTTTTGGGATTCTGCACAGAAAGGGTTTGCAAACCGCTGAATCCACACGTGAGTTTAACTCTGTCAGTTGAATGCACACATTGACAACCATTCAGTTTGATAGCACACTTTTGGTTTTAGAAGCAGATATTTCTCTGTACAGCCTATGGTCCCATTCACTCGGGAATATCCCAACGCACCTCCTAGAAGAAACGTGTTTCTGACTCGCTGAATCTCAACATAGATTCAACTCCCTTAGGTGAACGAACGCACAGCAGAGCAGTTTCAAGGAAACGTTTCTCCTGAGTTTTAGACGAAGTTTCCTGCTGTTTAGTACATATGCCGGCATTGGGCTGGAAATATCGGTTTTGGGATTCTGCACAGAAAGGGTTTGCAAACCGCTGAATCCACACGTGAGTTTAACTCTGTCAGTTGAATGCACACATTGACAACCATTCTGTTTGATAGCACACTTTTGGTTTAGAAGCAGATATTTCTCTGTACAGCCTATGGTCCCATTCACTCGGGAATATCCCAACGCAGCTCCTAGAAGAAACGTGTTTCTGACTCGCTGAATCTCAACATAGATTCAACTCTCTTAGGTGAACGAACGCACAACAGAGCAGTTTCAAGGAAACGTTTCTCCTGAGTCTTAGACGAAGTTTCCTGCTGTTTAGTACGGATGCCGGCATTGGGCTGGAAATACCGGTTTTGGGATTCTGCACAGAAAGGGTTTGCAAACAGCTGAATCCACACGTGAGTTTAACTCTGTCAGTTGAATGCACACATTGACAACCATTCAGTTAGATAGCTCCGTTTTGGTTTCAGAAGCAGATATTTCTCTGTACAGCCTATGGTCCCATTCACTCGGGAATATCCCAACGCAGCTCCTAGCATAAACGTGTTTCTGACTCGCTGAATCTCAACATAGTTTCAACTCTCTTAGGTGAACGAACGCACAGCAGAGCAGTTTCAAGGAAACGTTTCTCCTGAGTTTTAGACGAAGTTTCCTGCTGTTTAGTACGGATGCCGGCATTGAGCTGGAATTACCGGTTTTGGGATTCTGCACAGAAAGGGTTTGTAAGCCGCTGAATCCAAACGTGAGTTTAACTCTGTCAGTTGAATGCACACATTGACAACCATTCAGTTAGATACCACCCTGTTGGTTGTAGGAGCAGATATTTCTCTGTACAGCCTATGGTCCCATTCACTCGGGAATATCCCAACGCACCTCCTAGAAGAAACGTGTTTCTGACTCGCTGAATCTCAACATAGATTCAACTCTCTTAGGTGATCGAAAGCACAGCAGAAAAGTTTCAAGGAAACGTTTCTCCTGAGTTTTAGACGAAATTTCCTGCTGTTTAGTACGGATGCCGGCATTGGGCTGGAAATACCAGTTTTGGGATTCTGCACAGAAAGGGTTACAAACTGCTGAATCCACACGTGAGTTTAACTCTGTCAGTTGAATGCACACATTGACAACCATTCAGTTAGATAGCACACTTTTGGTTTTAGAAGCAGATATTTCTCTGTACAGGATATTGTCCCATTCACTCGGGAATATCCCAACGCAGTTCCTAGAAGAAACGTGTTTCTGACTCGCTGAATCTCAACATAGATTCAACTCTCTTAGGTGAACGAACGCACAGCAGAGCAGTTTCAAGGAAACGTTTCTCCTGAGTTTTAGACGAAGTTTCCTGCTGTTTAGTACGGATGCCGGATTTGGGCTGGACATACCGGTTTTGGGATTCTGCACAGAAATGGTTTGCACCGCTGAATCCACACGTGAG
Source organism: Aotus nancymaae (assembly GCF_030222135.1). Classification (NCBI taxonomy): domain Eukaryota; kingdom Metazoa; phylum Chordata; class Mammalia; order Primates; family Aotidae; genus Aotus; species Aotus nancymaae. Next base: position 983,606 of record NW_026988464.1, read on the forward strand.
TTTAACTCTGTCAGTTGAATGCACACATTGACAACCATTCAGTTAGATAGCTCCGTTTTGGTTTCAGAAGCAGATATTTCTCTGTACAGCCTATGGTCCCATTCACTCGGGAATATCCCAACGCACCTCCTAGAAGAAACGTGTTTCTGACTCGCTGAATCTCAACATAGTTTCAACTCTCTTAGGTGAACGAACGCACAGCAAAGCAGTTTCAAGGAAACGTTTCTCCTGAGTTTTAGACGAAGTTTCCTGCTGTTTAGTACGGATGCCGGCATTGAGCTGGAATTACCGGTTTTGGGATTCTGCACAGAAAGGGTTTGCAAACCGCTGAATCCACACGTGAGTTTAACTCTGTCAGTTGAATGCACACATTGACAACCATTCTGTTTGATAGCACACTTTTGGTTTAGAAGCAGATATTTCTCTGTACAGCCTATGGTCCCATTCACTCGGGAATATCCCAACGCAGCTCCTAGAAGAAACGTGTTTCTGACTCGCTGAATCTCAACATAGATTCAACTCTCTTAGGTGAACGAACGCACAGCAGAGCAGTTTCAAGGAAACGTTTCTCCTGAGTTTTAGACGAAGTTTCCTGCTGTTTAGTACGTATGCCGGCATTGGACTGGAAATACCGGTTTTGGGATTCTGCACAGAAAGGGTTTGCAAACCGCTGAATCCACACGTGAGTTTAACTCTGTGAGTTGAATGCACACATTGTCAACCATTCAGTTTGATAGCACACTTTTGGTTTAGAAGCAGATATTTCTCTGTACAGCCTATGGTCCCATTCACTCGGGAATATCCCAACGCAGCTCCTAGAAGAAACGTGTTTCTGACTCGCTGAATCTCAACATAGATTCAACTCTCTTAGGTGAACGAACGCACAGCAGAGCAGTTTCAAGGAAAAGTTTCTGCTGAGTCTTAGACGAAGTTTCCTGCTGTTTAGTACGTATGCCGGCATTGGGCTGGAAATACCGGTTTTGGGATTCTGCACAGAACAGGTTTGCAAACCGCTGAATCCACACGTGAGTTTAACTCTGTCAGTTGAATGCACACATTGACAACCATTCAGTTTGATAGCACACTTTTGGTTTTAGAAGCAGATATTTCTCTGTACAGCCTATGGTCCCATTCACTCGGGAATATCCCAACGCAGCTCCTAGAAGAAACGTGTTTCTGACTCGCTGAATCTCAACATAGTTTCAACTCTCTTAGGTGAACGAACGCACAGCAGAGCAGTTTCAAGGAAACGTTTCTCCTGAGTTTTAGACGAAGTTTCCTTCTGTTTAGTACGGATGCCGGCATTGAGCTGGAATTACCGGTTTTGGGATTCTGCACAGAAAGGGTTTGCAAACCGCTGAATCCACACGTCAGTTTAACTCTGTCAGTTGAATGCACACATTGACAACCATTCAGTTAGATAGCTCCGTTTTGGTTTTAGAAGCAGATATTTCTCTGTACAGCCTATGGTCCCATTCACTCGGGAATATCCCAACGCAGCTCCTAGCATAAGCGTGTTTCTGACTCGCTGAATCTCAACATAGTTTCAACTCTCTTAGGTGAACGAACGCACAGCAGAGCAGTTTCAAGGAAACGTTTCTCCTGAGTTTTAGACGAAGTTTCCTGCTGTTTAGTACGGATGCCGGCATTGAGCTGGAATTACCGGTTTTGGGATTCTGCACAGAAAGGGTTTGTAAACCGCTGAATCCACACGTGAGTTTAACTCTGTCAGTTGAATGCACACATTGACAACCATTCACTTAGATAGCTCCGTTTTGGTTTTAGAAGCAGATATTTCTCTGTACAGCCTATGGTCCCATTCACTCGGGAATATCCCAACGCAGCTCCTAGAAGAAACGTGTTTCTGACTCGCTGAATCTCAACATAGACTCAACTCTCTTAGGTGAACGAACGCACAGCAGAGCAGTTTCAAGGAAACGTTTCTCCTGAGTTTTAGACGAAGTTTCCTGCTGTTTAGTACGGATGCCGGCATTGGGCTGGAAATACCGGTTTTGGGATTCTGCACAGAAAGGGTTTGCAAACCGCTGAATCCACACGTGAGTTTAACTCTGTCAGTTGAATGCACACATTGACAACCATTCAGTTTGATAGCACACTTTTGGTTTTAGAAGCAGATATTTCTCTGTACAGCCTATGGTCCCATTCACTCGGGAATATCCCAACGCAGCTCCTAGAAGAAACGTGTTTCTGACTCGCTGAATCTCAACATAGATTCAACTCCCTTAGGTGAACGAACGCACAGCAGAGCAGTTTCAAGGAATCGATTCTCCTGAGTTTTAGACGAAGTTTCCTGCTGTTTAGTACATATGCCGGCATTGGGCTGGAAATATCGGTTTTGGGATTCTGCACAGAAAGGGTTTGCAAACCGCTGAATCCACACGTGAGTTTAACTCTGTCAGTTGAATGCACACATTGACAACCATTCTGTTTGATAGCACACTTTTGGTTTAGAAGCAGATATTTCTCTGTACAGCCTATGGTCCCATTCACTCGGGAATATCCCAACGCAGCTCCTAGAAGAAATGTGTTTCTGACTCGCTGAATCTCAACATAGTTTCAACTCTCTTAGGTGAACGAACGCACAGCAGAGCAGTTTCAAGGAAACGTTTCTCCTGAGTTTTAGACGAAGTTTCCTGCTGTTTAGAACGGATGCCGGCATTGAGCTGGAATTACCGGTTTTGGGATTCTGCACAGAAAGGGTTTGTAAACCGCTGAATCCAAACGTGAATTTAACTCTGTCAGTTGAATGCACACATTGACAACCATTCAGTTAGATACCACCCTTTTGGTTGTAGGAGCAGATATTTCTCTGTACAGCCTATGGTCCCATTCACTCGGGAATATCCCAACGCACCTCCTAGAAGAAACGTGTTTCTGACTCGCTGAATCTCAACATAGATTCAACTCTCTTAGGTGATCGAACGCACAGCAGAGCAGTTTCAAGGAAACGTTTCTCCTGAGTTTTAGACGAAGTTTCCTGCTGTTTAGTACGGATGCCGGCATTGGGCTGGAAATACCGGTTTTGGGATTCTGCACAGAAAGGGTTTGCAAACCGCTGAATCCACACGTGAGTTTAACTCTGTCAGTTGAATGCACACATTGACAACCATTCAGTTTGATAGCACACTTTTGGTTTTAGAAGCAGATATTTCTCTGTACAGCCTATGGTCCCATTCACTCGGGAATATCCCAACGCAGCTCCTAGAAGAAACGTGTTTCTGACTCGCTGAATCTCAACATAGATTCAACTCTCTTAGGTGAACGAACGCACAGCAGAGCAGTTTCAAGGAAACGTTTCTCCTGAGTTTTAGACGAAGTTTCCTGCTGTTTAGTCCGGATGCCGGCATTGGGCTGGAAATACCGGTTTTGGGATTCTGCACAGAAATGTTTTGCAAACCGCTGAATCCACACGTGAGTTTAACTCTGTCAGTTGAATGCACACATTGACAACCATTCAGTTAGATAGCTCCGTTTTGGTTTCAGAAGCAGATATTTCTCTGTACAGCCTATGGTCCCATTCACTCGGGAATATCCCAACGCAGCTCCTAGAAGAAACGTGTTTCTGACTCGCTGAATCTCAACATAGATTCAACTCTCTTAGGTGATCGAAAGCACAGCAGAGCAGTTTCAAGGAAACGTTTCTCCTGAGTTTTAGACGAAGTTTCCTGCTGTTTAGTACGGATGCCGGCATTGGGCTGGAAATACCAGTTTTGGGATTCTGCACAGAAAGGGTTACAAACCGCTGAATCCACACGTGAGTTTAACTCTGTCAGTTGAATGCACACATTGACAACCATTCAGTTAGATAGCACACTTTTGGTTTTAGAAGCAGATATTTCTCTGTACAGGCTATGGTCCCATTCACTCGGGAATATCCCAACGCAGCTCCTAGAAGAAACGTGTTTCTGACTCGCTGAATCTCAACATAGATTCAACTCTCTTAGGTGAACGAACGCACAGCAGAGGAGTTTCAAGGAAACGTTTCTCCTGAGTTTTAGACGAAGTTTCCTGCTGTTTAGTACGGATGCCGGAATTGGGCTGGACATACCGGTTTTGGGATTCTGCACAGAAATGGTTTGCACCGCTGAATCCACACGTGAGTTTAACTCTGTCAGTTGAATGCACACATTGACAACCATTCAGTTAGATAGCTCCGTTTTGGTTTCAGAAGCAGATATTTCTCTGTACAGCCTATGGTCCCATTCACTCGGGAATATCCCAACGCAGCTCCTAGCATAAACGTGTTTCTGACTCGCTGAATCTCAACATAGTTTCAACTCTCTTAGGTGAACGAACGCACAGCAAAGCAGTTTCAAGGAAACGTTTCTCCTGAGTTTTAGACGAAGTTTCCTGCTGTTTAGTACGGATGCCGGCATTGAGCTGGAATTACCGGTTTTGGGATTCTGCACAGAAAGGGTTTGTAAACCGCTGAATCCAAACGTGAGTTTAACTCTGTCAGTTGAATGCACACATTGACAACCATTCAGTTAGATACCACCCTTTTGGTTGTAGGAGCAGATATTTCTCTGTACAGCCTATGGTCCCATTCACTCGGGAATATCCCAACGCACCTCCTAGAAGAAACGTGTTTCTGACTCGCTGAATCTCAACATAGATTCAACTCTCTTAGGTGAACGAACGCACAGCAGAGCAGTTTCAAGGAAACGTTTCTCCTGAGTCTTAGACGAAGTTTCCTGCTGTTTAGTACGGATGCCGGCATTGGGCTGGAAATAGCGGTTTTGGGATTCTGCACAGAAAGGGTTTGCAAACCGCTGAATCCACACGTGAGTTTAACTCTGTCAGTTGAATGCACACATTGACAACCATTCAGTTTGATAGCACACTTTTGGTTTAGAAGCAGATATTTCTCTGTATAGCCTATGGTCCCATTCACTCGGGAATATCCCAACGCAGCTCCTAGAAGAAACGTGTTTCTGACTCGCTGAATCTCAACATAGATTCAACTCTCTTAGGTGAACGAACGCACAGCAGAGCAGTTTCAAGGAAACGTTTCTCCTGAGTTTTAGACGAAGTTTCCTGCTGTTTAGTATGGATGACGGCATTGGGCTGGACATACCGGTTTTGGGATTCTGCACAGAAATGGTTTGCAAACCGCTGAATCCACACGTGAGTTTTACTCTGTCAGTTGAATGCACACATTGACAACCATTCAGTTAGAGAGCTCCGTTTTGGTTTTAGAAGCAGATATTTCTCTGTACAGCCTATGGTCCCATTCACTCGGGAATATCCCAACGCAGCTCCTAGCATAAACGTGTTTCTGACTCGCTGAATCTCAACATAGTTTCAACTCTCTTAGGTGAACGAACGCACAGCAGAGCAGTTTCAAGGAAACTTTTCTCCTGAGTTTTAGACGAAGTTTCCTGCTGTTTAGTACGGATGCCGGCATTGAGCTGGAATTACCGGTTTTGGGATTCTGCACAGAAAGGGTTTGTAAACCGCTGAATCCAAACGTGAGTTTAACTCTGTCAGTTGAATGCACACATTGACAACCATTCAGTTAGATAGCACACTTTTGGTTGTAGGAGCAGATATTTCTCTGTACAGCCTATGGTCCCATTCACTCGGGAATATCCCAACGCAGCTCCTAGAAGAAACGTGTTTCTGACACGCTGAAGCTCAACATAGATTCACCTCTCTTAGGTGATCGAACGCACAGCAGAGCAGTTTCAAGGAAACGTTTCTCCTGATTTTTAGACGAAGTTTCCTGCTGTTTAGTACGGATGCCGGCATTGGGCTGGAAATACCGGTTTTGGGATTCTGCACAGAAACGGTTTGCAAACCGCTGAATCCACACGTGAGTTTAACTCTGTCAGTTGAATGCACACATTGACAACCATTCAGTTAGATAGCTCCGTTTTGGTTTTAGAAGCAGATATTTCTCTGTAAAGTCTATGGTCCCATTCACTCGGGAATATCCCAACGCAGCTCCTAGAAGAAACGTGTTTATGACTCGCTGAATCTCAACATAGATTCAACTCTCTTAGGTGAACGAACGCACAGCAGAGCAGTTTCAAGGAAACGTTTCTCCTGAGTTTTAGACGAAGTTTCCTGCTCTTTAGTACGTATGCCGGCATTGGGCTGGAAATACCGGTTTTGGGATTCTGCACAGAAAGGGTTTGCAAACCGCTGAATCCACACGTGAGTTTAACTCTGTCAGTTGAATGCACAGATTGGCAAGCATTCAGTTAGATAGCTCCGTTTTGGTTTTAGAAGCAGATATTTCTCTGTACAGCCTATGGTCCCATTCACTCGGGAATATCCCAACGCAGCTCCTAGAAGAAACGTGTTTCTGACTCGCTGAATCTAAACATAGATTCAACTCTCTTAGGTGAACGAACGCACAGCAGAGCAGTTTCAAGGAAACGTTGCTCCTGAGTTTTAGACGAAGTTTCCTGCTGTTTAGTACGTATGCCGGCATTGGGCTGGAAATACCGGTTTTGGGATTCTGCACAGAAAGGGTTTGCAAACCGCTGAATCCACACGTGAGTTTAACTCTGTCAGTTGAATGCACACATTGACAACCATTCAGTTAGATAGCTCCGTTTTGGTTTTAGAAGCAGATATTTCTCTGTACAGCCTATGGTCCCATTCACTCGGGAATATCCCAGCGCAGCTCCTAGCATAAACGTGTTTCTGACTCGCTGAATCTCAACATAGATTCAACTCTCTTAGGTGAACGAACGCACAGCAGAGCAGTTTCAAGGAAACGTTTCTCCTGAGTTTTAGACGAAGTTTCCTGCTGTTTAGTACGGATGCCGGCATTGGGCTGGAAATAGCGGTTTTTGGATTCTGCACAGAAAGGGTTTGCAAACCGCTGAATCCACACGTGAGTTTAACTCTGTCAGTTGAATGCACACATTGACAACCATTCAGTTTGATAGCACACTTTTGGTTTTAGAAGCAGATATTTCTCTGTACAGCCTATGGTCCCATTCACTCGGGAATATCCCAACGCAGCTCCTAGAAGAAACGTGTTTCTGACTCGCTGAATCTCAACATAGATTCAACTCTCTTAGGTGAACGAACGCACAGCAGAGCAGTTTCAAGTAAACGTTTCTCCTGAGTTTTAGACGAAGTTTCCTGCTGTTTAGTACGTATGCCGGCATTGGGCTGGAAATACCGGTTTTGGGATTCTGCACAGAAAGGGTTTGCAAACCGCTGAATCCACACGTGAGTTTAACTCTGTCAGTTGAATGCACACATTGACAACCATTCAGTTAGATAGCTCCGTTTTGGTTTTAGAAGCAGATATTTCTCTGTACAGCCTATGGTCCCATTCACTCGGGAATATCCCAACGCACCTCCTAGAAGAAACGTGTTTCTGACTCGCTGAATCTCAACATAGTTTAAACTCTCTTAGGTGAACGAACGCACAGCAGAGCAGTTTCAAGGAAACATTTCTCCTGAGTTTTGGACGAAGTTTCCGGCTGTTTAGTACGGATGCCGGCATTGAGCTGGAATTACCGGTTTTCGGATTCTGAACAGAAAGGGTTTGTAAACCGCTGAATCCAAACGTGAGTTTAACTCTGTCAGTTGAATGCACACATTGACAACCATTCAGTTAGATAGCACACTTTTGGTTGTAGGAGCAGATATTTCTCTGTACAGCCTATGGTCCCATTCACTCGGGAATATCCCAACGCAGCTCCTAGAAGAAACGTGTTTCTGACACGCTGAATCTCAACATAGATTCAACTCTCTTAGGTGAACGAACGCACAGCAGAGCAGTTTCAAGGAAACGTTTCTCCTGAGTTTTAGACGAAGTTTCCTGCTGTTTAGTACGGATGCCGGCATTGGGCTGGAAATACCGGTTTTGGGATTCTGCACAGAAAGGGTTTGCAAACCGCTGAATCCACACGTGAGTTTAACTCTGTCAGTTGAATGCACACATTGACAACCATTCAGTTAGATAGCTCCGTTTTGGTTTTAGAAGCAGATATTTCTCTCTACAGCCTATGGTCCCATTCACTCGGGAATATCCCAACGCAGCTCCTAGAAGAAACGTGTTTCTGACTCGCTGAATCTCAACATAGATTCAACTCTCTTAGGTGAACGAACGCACAGCAGAGCAGTTTCAAGGAAACGTTTCTCCTGAGTTTTAGACGAAGTTTCCTGCTGTTTAGTACGGATGCCGGCATTGGGCTGGAAATACCGGTTTTGGGATTCTGCACAGAAAGGGTTTGCAAACCGCTGAATCCACACGTGAGTTTAACTCTGTCAGTTGAATGCACACATTGAAAACCATTCAGTTTGATAGCACACGTTTGGTTTAGAAGCAGATATTTCTCTGTACAGCCTATGGTCCCATTCACTCGGGAATATCCCAACGCAGCTCCTAGAAGAAACGTGTTTCTGACTCGCTGAATCTCAACATACATTCAACTCTCTTAGGTGAACGAACGCACAGCAGAGCAGTTTCAAGGAAACGTTTCTCCTGAGTCTTAGACGACGTTTCCTGCTGTTTAGTACGTATGCCGGCATTGGGCTGGAAATACCGGTTTTGGGATTCTGCACAGAAAGGGTTTGCAAACCGCTGAATCCACACGTGAGTTTAACTCTGTCAGTTGAATGCACACATTGACAACCATTCAGTTTGATAGCACACTTTTGGTTTTAGAAGCAGATATTTCTCTGTACAGCCTATGGTCCCATTCACTCGGGAATATCCCAACGCAGCTCCTAGAAGAAACGTGTTTCTGACTCGCTGAATCTCAACATAGATTCAACTCTCTTAGGTGAACGAACGCACAGCAGAGCAGTTTCAAGGAAAAGTTTCTCCTGAGTTTTAGACGAAGTTTCCTGCTGTTTAGTACGGATGACGGCATTGGGCTGGACATACCGGTTTTGGGATTCTGCACAGAAATGGTTTGCAAACAGCTGAATCCACACGTGAGTTTAACTCTGTCAGTTGAATGCACACATTGACAACCATTCAGTTAGATAGCTCCGTTTTGGTTTTAGAAGCAGATATTTCTCTGTACAGCCTATGGTCCCAATCACTCGGGAATATCCCAACGCAGCTCCTAGAAGAAACGTGTTTCTGACTCGCTGAATCTCAACATAGTTTCAATTCTCTTAGGTGAACGAACGCACAGCAGAGCAGTTTCCAGGAAACGTTTCTCCTGAGTTTTAGACGAAGTTTCCTGCTGTTTAGTACGGATGCCGGCATTGAGCTGGAATTACCGGGTTTGGGATTCTGCACAGAAAGGGTTTGCAAACCGCTGAATCCACACGTGAGTTTAACTCTGTCAGTTGAATGCACACATTGACAACCATTCAGTTTGATAGCACACTTTTGGTTTTAGAAGCAGATATTTCTCTGTACAGCCTATGGTCCCATTCACTCGGGAATATCCCAACGCAGCTCCTAGAAGAAACGTGTTTCTGACTCGCTGAATCTCAACATAGATTCAACTCTCTTAGGTGAACGAACGCACAGCAGAGCAGTTTCAAGGAAACGTTTCTCCTGAGTCTTAGACGAAGTTTCCTGCTGTTTAGTACGTATGCCGGCATTGGGCTGGAAATACCGGTTTTGGGATTCTGCACAGAAAGGGTTTGCAAACCGCTGAATCCACACGTGAGTTTAACTCTGTCAGTTGAATGCACACATTGACAACCATTCAGTTTGATAGCACACTTTTGGTTTTAGAAGCAGATATTTCTCTGTACAGCCTATGGTCCCATTCACTCGGGAATATCCCAACGCAGCTCCTAGAAGAAACGTGTTTCTGACTCGCTGAATCTCAACATAGATTCAACTCTCTTAGGTGAACGAACGCACAGCAGAGCAGTTTCAAGGAAACGTTTCTCCTGAGTTTTAGACGAAGTTTCCTGCTGCTTAGTACGGATGACGGCATTGGGCTGGACATACCGGTTTTGGGATTCTGCACAGAAATGGTTTGCAAACAGCTGAATCCACACGTGAGTTTAACTCTGTCAGTTGAATGCACACATTGACAACCATTTAGTTAGATAGCTCCGTTTTGGTTGTAGGAGCAGATATTTCTCTGTACAGCCTATGGTCCCATTCACTCGGGAATATCCCAACGCAGCTCCTAGAAGAAACGTGTTTCTGACTCGCTGAATCTCAACATAGATTCAACTCTCTTAGGTGAACGAACGCACAGCAGAGCAGTTTCAAGGAAACGTTTCTCCTGAGTTTTAGACGAAGTTTCCTGCTGCTTAGTACGGATGACGGCATTGGCCTGGACATACCGGTTTTGGGATTCTGCACAGAAATGGTTTGCAAAAAGCTGAATCCACACGTGAGTTTAACTCTGTCAGTTGAATGCACACATTGACAACCATTCAGTTAGATAGCTCCGTTTTGGTTTTAGAAGCAGATATTTCTCTGTACAGCCTATGGTCCCATTCACTCGGGAATATCCCAACGCAGCTCCTAGCATAAACGTGTTTCTGACTCGCTGAATCTCAACATAGTTTCAACTCTCTTAGGTGAACGAACGCACAGCAGAGCAGTTTCAAGGAAACTTTTCTCCTGAGTTTTAGACGAAGTTTCCTGCTGTTTAGTACGGATGCCGGCATTGAGCTGGAATTACCGGTTTTGGGATTCTGCACAGAAAGGGTTTGTAAACCGCTGAATCCAAACGTGAGTTTAACTCTGTCAGTTGAATGCACACATTGACAACCATTCAGTTAGATACCACCCTTTTGGTTGTAAGAGCAGATATTTCTCTGTACAGCCTATGGTCCCATTCACTCGGGAATATCCCAACGCACCTCCTAGAAGAAACGTGTTTCTGACTCGCTGAATCTCAACATAGATTCAACTCTCTTAGGTGATCGAACGCACAGCAGAGCAGTTTCAAGGAAACGTTTCTCCTGAGTTTTAGACGAAGTTTCCTGCTGTTTAGTACGGATGCCGGCATTGGGCTGGAAATACCGGTTTTGGGATTCTGCACAGAAAGGGTTTGCAAACCGCTGAATCCACACGTGAGTTTAACTCTGTCAGTTGAATGCACACATTGACAACCATTCAGTTAGATGGCTCCGTTTTGGTTTTAGAAGCAGATATTTCTCTCTACAGCCTATGGTCCCATTCACTCGGGAATATCCCAACGCAGCTCCTAGAAGAAACGTGTTTCTGACTCGCTGAATCTCAACATAGATTCAACTCTCTTAGGTGAACGAACGCACAGCAGAGCAGTTTCAAGGAAACGTTTCTCCTGAGTTTTAGACGAAGTTTCCTGCTGTTTAGTACGGATGCCGGCATTGGGCTGTAAATACCGGTTTTGGGATTCTGCACAGAAAGGGTTTGCAAACCGCTGAATCCACACGTGAGTTTAACTCTGTCAGTTGAATGCACACATTGACAACCATTCAGTTTGATAGCACACGTTTGGTTTAGAAGCAGATATTTCTCTGTACAGCCTATGGTCCCATTCACTCGGGAATATCCCAACGCAGCTCCTAGAAGAAACGTGTTTCTGACTCGCTGAATCTCAACATACATTCAACTCTCTTAGGTGAACGAACGCACAGCAGAGCAGTTTCAAGGAAACGTTTCTCCTGAGTCTTAGACGAAGTTTCCTGTTGTTTAGTACGTATGCCGGCATTGGGCTGGAAATACCGGTTTTGGGATTCTGCACAGAAAGGGTTTGCAAACCGCTGAATCCACACGTGAGTTTAACTCTGTCAGTTGAATGCACACATTGACAACCATTCAGTTTGATAGCACACTTTTGGTTTTAGAAGCAGATATTTCTCTGTACAGCCTATGGTCCCATTCACTCGGGAATATCCCAACGCAGCTCCTAGAAGAAACGTGTTTCTGACTCGCTGAATCTCAACATAGATTCAACTCTCTTAGGTGAACGAACGCACAGCAGAGCAGTTTCAAGGAAACGTTTCTCCTGAGTTTTAGACGAAGTTTCCTGCTGTTTAGTACGGATGACGGCATTGGGCTGGACATACCGGTTTTGGGATTCTGCACAGAAAGGGTTTGCAAACCGCTGAATCCACACGTGAGTTTAACTCTGTCAGTTGAATGCACACATTGACAACCATTCAGTTTGATAGCACACTTTTGGTTTTAGAAGCAGATATTTCTCTGTACAGCCTATGGTCCCATTCACTCGGGAATATCCCAACGCAGCTCCTAGAAGAAACGTGTTTCTGACTCGCTGAATCTCAACATAGATTCAACTCTCTTAGGTGAACGAACGCACAGCAGAGCAGTTTCAAGGAAACGTTTCTCCTGAGTTTTAGACGAAGTTTCCTGCTGTTTAGTACGGATGACGGCATTGGGCTGGACATACCGGTTTTGGGATTCTGCACAGAAATGGTTTGCAAACAGCTGAATCCACACGTGAGTTTAACTCTGTCAGTTGAATGCACACATTGACAACCATTCAGTTATATAGCTCCGTTTTGGTTTTAGAAGCAGATATTTCTCTGTACAGCCTATGGTCCCATTCACTCGGGAATATCCCAACGCAGCTCCTAGCATAAACGTGTTTCTGACTCGCTGAATCTCAACATAGTTTCAACTCTCTTAGGTGAACGAACGCACAGCAGAGCAGTTTCCAGGAAACGTTTCTCCTGAGTTTTAGACGAAGTTTCCTGCTGTTTAGTACGGATGCCGGCATTGAGCTGGAATTACCGGGTTTGGGATTCTGCACAGAAAGGGTTTGTAAACCGCTGAATCCAAACGTGAATTTAACTCTGTCAGTTGAATGCACACATTGACAACCATTCAGTTAGATACCACCCTTTTGGTTGTAGGAGCAGATATTTCTCTGTACAGCCTATGGTCCCATTCACTCGGGAATAACCCAACGCACCTCCTAGAAGAAACGTGTTTCTGACTCGCTGAATCTCAACATAGATTCAACTCTCTTAGGTGATCGAACGCACAGCAGAGCAGTTTCACGGAAACGTTTCTCCTGAGTTTTAGACGAAGTTTCCTGCTGTTTAGTACGTATGCCGGCATTGGGCTGGAAATACCGGTTTTGGGATTCTGCACAGAAATGGTTTGCAAACCGCTGAATCCACACGTGAGTTTAACTCTGTCAGTTGAATGCACACATTGACAACCATTCAGTTAGATAGCTCCGTTTTGGTTTTAGAAGCAGATATTTCTCTGTACAGCCTATGGTCCCATTCACTCGGGAATATCCCAACGCAGCTCCTAGCATAAACGTGTTTCTGACTCGCTGAATCTCAACATAGTTTCAACTCTCTTAGGTGAACGAACGCACAGCAGAGCAGTTTCAAGGAAACTTTTCTCCTGAGTTTTAGACGAAGTTTCCTGCTGTTTAGTACGGATCCCGGCATTGAGCTGGAATTACCGGGTTTGGGATTCTGCACAGAAAGGGTTTGTAAACCGCTGAATCCAAACGTGAGTTTAACTCTGTCAGTTGAATGCACACATTGACAACCATTTAGTTAGATAGCTCCGTTTTGGTTTTAGAAGCAGATATTTCTCTCTACAGCCTATGGTCCCATTCACTCGGGAATATCCCAACGCAGCTCCTAGAAGAAACGTGTTTCTGACTCGCTGAATCTCAACATAGATTCAACTCTCTTAGGTGAACGAACGCACAGCAGAGCAGTTTCAAGGAAACGTTTCTCCTGAGTTTTAGACGAAGTTTCCTGCTGCTTAGTACGGATGACGGCATTGGGCTGGACATACCGGTTTTGGGATTCTGCACAGAAATGGTTTGCAAAAAGCTGAATCCACACGTGAGTTTAACTCTGTCAGTTGAATGCACACATTGACAACCATTCAGTTAGATAGCTCCGTTTTGGTTTTAGAAGCAGATATTTCTCTGTACAGCCTATGGTCCCATTCACTCGGGAATATCCCAACGCAGCTCCTAGCATAAACGTGTTTCTGACTCGCTGAATCTCAACATAGTTTCAACTCTCTTAGGTGAACGAACGCACAGCAGAGCAGTTTCAAGGAAACTTTTCTCCTGAGTTTTAGACGAAGTTTCCTGCTGTTTAGTACGGATGCCGGCATTGAGCTGGAATTACCGGTTTTGGGATTCTGCACAGAAAGGGTTTGTAAACCGCTGAATCCAAACGTGAGTTTAACTCTGTCAGTTGAATGCACACATTGACAACCATTCAGTTAGATACCACCCTTTTGGTTGTAGGAGCAGATATTTCTCTGTACAGCCTATGGTCCCATTCACTCGGGAATATCCCAACGCACCTCCTAGAAGAAACGTGTTTCTGACTCGCTGAATCTCAACATAGATTCAACTCTCTTAGGTGATCGAACGCACAGCAGAGCAGTTTCAAGGAAACGTTTCTCCTGAGTTTTAGACGAAGTTTCCTGCTGTTTAGTACGGATGCCGGCATTGGGCTGGAAATACCGGTTTTGGGATTCTGCACAGAAAGGGTTTGCAAACCGCTGAATCCACACGTGAGTTTAACTCTGTCAGTTGAATGCACACATTGACAACCATTCAGTTAGATAGCTCCGTTTTGGTTTTAGAAGCAGATATTTCTCTCTACAGCCTATGGTCCCATTCACTCGGGAATATCCCAACGCAGCTCCTAGAAGAAACGTGTTTCTGACTCGCTGAATCTCAACATAGATTCAACTCTCTTAGGTGAACGAACGCACAGCAGAGCAGTTTCAAGGAAACGTTTCTCCTGAGTTTTAGACGAAGTTTCCTGCTGTTTAGTACGGATGCCGGCATTGGGCTGTAAATACCGGTTTTGGGATTCTGCACAGAAAGGGTTTGCAAACCGCTGAATCCACACGTGAGTTTAACTCTGTCAGTTGAATGCACACATTGACAACCATTCAGTTTGATAGCACACGTTTGGTTTAGAAGCAGATATTTCTCTGTACAGCCTATGGTCCCATTCACTCGGGAATATCCCAACGCAGCTCCTAGAAGAAACGTGTTTCTGACTCGCTGAATCTCAACATACATTCAACTCTCTTAGGTGAACGAACGCACAGCAGAGCAGTTTCAAGGAAACGTTTCTCCTGAGTCTTAGACGAAGTTTCCTGTTGTTTAGTACGTATGCCGGCATTGGGCTGGAAATACCGGTTTTGGGATTCTGCACAGAAAGGGTTTGCAAACCGCTGAATCCACACGTGAGTTTAACTCTGTCAGTTGAATGCACACATTGACAACCATTCAGTTTGATAGCACACTTTTGGTTTTAGAAGCAGATATTTCTCTGTACAGCCTATGGTCCCATTCACTCGGGAATATCCCAACGCAGCTCCTAGAAGAAACGTGTTTCTGACTCGCTGAATCTCAACATAGATTCAACTCTCTTAGGTGAACGAACGCACAGCAGAGCAGTTTCAAGGAAACGTTTCTCCTGAGTTTTAGACGAAGTTTCCTGCTGTTTAGTACGGATGACGGCATTGGGCTGGACATACCGGTTTTGGGATTCTGCACAGAAATGGTTTGCAAACAGCTGAATCCACACGTGAGTTTAACTCTGTCAGTTGAATGCACACATTGACAACCATTCAGTTATATAGCTCCGTTTTGGTTTTAGAAGCAGATATTTCTCTGTACAGCCTATGGTCCCATTCACTCGGGAATATCCCAACGCAGCTCCTAGCATAAACGTGTTTCTGACTCGCTGAATCTCAACATAGTTTCAACTCTCTTAGGTGAACGAACGCACAGCAGAGCAGTTTCCAGGAAACGTTTCTCCTGAGTTTTAGACGAAGTTTCCTGCTGTTTAGTACGGATGCCGGCATTGAGCTGGAATTACCAGGTTTGGGATTCTGCACAGAAAGGGTTTGTAAACCGCTGAATCCAAACGTGAATTTAACTCTGTCAGTTGAATGCACACATTGACAACCATTCAGTTAGATACCACCCTTTTGGTTGTAGGAGCAGATATTTCTCTGTACAGCCTATGGTCCCATTCACTCGGGAATAACCCAACGCACCTCCTAGAAGAAACGTGTTTCTGACTCGCTGAATCTCAACATAGATTCAACTCTCTTAGGTGATCGAACGCACAGCAGAGCAGTTTCAAGGAAACGTTTCTCCTGAGTTTTAGACGAAGTTTCCTGCTGTTTAGTACGTATGCCGGCATTGGGCTGGAAATACCGGTTTTGGGATTCTGCACAGAAAGGGTTTGCAAACCGCTGAATCCACACGTGAGTTTAACTCTGTCAGTTGAATGCACACATTGACAACCATTCAGTTAGATAGCTCCGTTTTGGTTTTAGAAGCAGATATTTCTCTGTACAGCCTATGGTCCCATTCACTCGGGAATATCCCAACGCAGCTCCTAGCATAAACGTGTTTCTGACTCGCTGAATCTCAACATAGTTTCAACTCTCTTAGGTGAACGAACGCACAGCGGAGCAGTTTCAAGGAAACTTTTCTCCTGAGTTTTAGACGAAGTTTCCTGCTGTTTAGTACGGATCCCGGCATTGAGCTGGAATTACCGGGTTTGGGATTCTGCACAGAAAGGGTTTGTAAACCGCTGAATCCAAACGTGAGTTTAACTCTGTCAGTTGAATGCACACATTGACAACCATTCAGTTAGATACCACCCTTTTGGTTGTAGGAGCAGATATTTCTCTGTACAGCCTATGGTCCCATTCACTCGGGAATATCCCAACGCACCTCCTAGAAGAAACGTGTTTCTGACTCGCTGAATCTCAACATAGATTCAACTCTCTTAGGTGATCGAACGCACAGCAGAGCAGTTTCAAGGAATCGTTTCTCCTGAGTTTTAGACGAAGTTTCCTGCTGTTTAGTACGGATGCCGGCATTGGGCTGGAAATACCGGTTTTGGGATTCTGCACAGAAAGGGTTTGCAAACCGCTGAATCCAAACGTGAGTTTAACTCTGTCAGTTGAATGCACACACTGGCAACCATTCAGTTAGATAGATCCGTTTTGGTTTTAGAAGCAGATATTTCTCTGTACAGCCTATGGTCCCATTCACTCGGGAATATCCCAACGCAGCTCCTAGAAGAAACGTGTTTCTGACTCGCTGAATCTCAACATAGATTCAACTCTCTTAGGTGAACGAACGCACAGCAGAGCAGTTTCAAGGAAACGTTGCTCCTGAGTTTTAGACGAAGTTTCCTGCTGTTTAGTACGTATGCCGGCATTGGGCTGGAAATACCGGTTTTGGGATTCTGCACAGAAAGGGTTTGCAAACCGCTGAATCCACACGTGAGTTTAACTCTGTCAGTTGAATGCACACATTGACAACCATTCAGTTTGATAGCACACTTTTGGTTTTAGAAGCAGATATTTCTCTGTACAGCCTATGGTCCCATTCACTCGGGAATATCCCAACGCAGCTCCTAGAAGAAACGTGTTTCTGACTCGCTGAATCTCAACATAGATTCAACTCTCTTAGGTGAACGAACGCACAGCAGAGCAGTTTCAAGGAAACGTTTCTCCTGAGTTTTAGACGAAGTTTCCTGCTGTTTAGTACGGATGCCGGCATTGGGCTGGAAATAGCGGTTTTGGGATTCTGCACAGAAAGGTTTTGCAAACCGCTGAATCCACACGTGAGTTTAACTCTGTCAGTTGAATGCACACATTGACAACCATTCAGTTTGATAACACACTTTTGGTTTAGAAGCAGATATTTCTCTGTACAGCCTATGGTCCCATTCACTCGGGAATATTCCAACGCAGCTCCTAGAAGAAACGTGTTTCTGACTCGCTGAATCTCAACATAGATTCAACTCTCTTAGGTGATCGAACGCACAGCAGAGCAGTTTCAAGGAAACGTTTCTCCTGAGTTTTAGACGAAGTTTCCTGCTGTTTAGTACGGATGCCGGCATTGGGCTGGAAATACCGGTTTTGGGATTCTGCACAGAAAGGGTTTGCAAACCGCTGAATCCACACGTGAGTTCAACTCTGTCAGTTGAATGCACACATTGACAACCATTCAGTTAGATAGCTCCGTTTTGGTTTTAGAAGCAGATATTTCTCTGTACAGTCTATGGTCCCATTCACTCGGGAATATCCCAATGCAGCTCCTAGAAGAAACGTGTTTCTGACTCGCTGAATCTCAACATAGATTCAACTCTCTTAGGTGAACGAACGCACAGCAGAGCAGTTTCAAGGAAACGTTTCTCCTGAGTTTTAGACGAAGTTTCCTGCTGTTTAGTACGGATGACGGCATTGGGCTGGACATACCGGTTTTGGGATTCTGCACAGAAATGGTTTGCAAACAGCTGAATCCACACGTGAGTTTAACTCTGTCAGTTGAATGCACACATTGACAACCATTCAGTTATATAGCTCCGTTTTGGTTTTAGAAGCAGATATTTCTCTGTACAGCCTATGGTCCCATTCACTCGGGAATATCCCAACGCAGCTCCTAGCATAAACGTGTTTCTGACTCGCTGAATCTCAACATAGTTTCAACTCTCTTAGGTGAACGAACGCACAGCAGAGCAGTTTCCAGGAAACGTTTCTCCTGAGTTTTAGACGAAGTTTCCTGCTGTTTAGTACGGATGCCGGCATTGAGCTGGAATTACCGGGTTTGGGATTCTGCACAGAAAGGGTTTGTAAACCGCTGAATCCAAACGTGAATTTAACTCTGTCAGTTGAATGCACACATTGACAACCATTCAGTTAGATACCACCCTTTTGGTTGTAGGAGCAGATATTTCTCTGTACAGCCTATGGTCCCATTCACTCGGGAATAACCCAACGCACCTCCTAGAAGAAACGTGTTTCTGACTCGCTGAATCTCAACATAGATTCAACTCTCTTAGGTGATCGAACGCACAGCAGAGCAGTTTCAAGGAAACGTTTCTCCTGAGTTTTAGACGAAGTTTCCTGCTGTTTAGTACGTATGCCGGCATTGGGCTGGAAATACCGGTTTTGGGATTCTGCACAGAAAGGGTTTGCAAACCGCTGAATCCACACGTGAGTTTAACTCTGTCAGTTGAATGCACACATTGACAACCATTCAGTTAGATAGCTCCGTTTTGGTTTTAGAAGCAGATATTTCTCTGTACAGCCTATGGTCCCATTCACTCGGGAATATCCCAACGCAGCTCCTAGCATAAACGTGTTTCTGACTCGCTGAATCTCAACATAGTTTCAACTCTCTTAGGTGAACGAACGCACAGCAGAGCAGTTTCAAGGAAACTTTTCTCCTGAGTTTTAGACGAAGTTTCCTGCTGTTTAGTACGGATCCCGGCATTGAGCTGGAATTACCGGGTTTGGGATTCTGCACAGAAAGGGTTTGTAAACCGCTGAATCCAAACGTGAGTTTAACTCTGTCAGTTGAATGCACACATTGACAACCATTCAGTTAGATACCACCCTTTTGATTGTAGGAGCAGATATTCAGATATTTCTCTGTACAGCCTATGGTCCCATTCACTCGGGAATATCCCAACGCACCTCCTAGAAGAAACGTGTTTCTGACTCGCTGAATCTCAACATAGATTCAACTCTCTTAGGTGATCGAACGCACAGCAGAGCAGTTTCAAGGAATCGTTTCTCCTGAGTTTTAGACGAAGTTTCCTGCTGTTTAGTACGGATGCCGGCATTGGGCTGGAAATACCGGTTTTGGGATTCTGCACAGAAAGGGTTTGCAAACCGCTGAATCCAAACGTGAGTTTAACTCTGTCAGTTGAATGCACACACTGGCAACCATTCAGTTAGATAGATCCGTTTTGGTTTTAGAAGCAGATATTTCTCTGTACAGCCTATGGTCCCATTCACTCGGGAATATCCCAACGCAGCTCCTAGAAGAAACGTGTTTCTGACTCGCTGAATCTCAACATAGATTCAACTCTCTTAGGTGAACGAACGCACAGCAGAGCAGTTTCAAGGAAACGTTGCTCCTGAGTTTTAGACGAAGTTTCCTGCTGTTTAGTACGTATGCCGGCATTGGGCTGGAAATACCGGTTTTGGGATTCTGCACAGAAAGGGTTTGCAAACCGCTGAATCCACACGTGAGTTTAACTCTGTCAGTTGAATGCACACATTGACAACCATTCAGTTTGATAGCACACTTTTGGTTTTAGAAGCAGATATTTCTCTGTACAGCCTATGGTCCCATTCACTCGGGAATATCCCAACGCAGCTCCTAGAAGAAACGTGTTTCTGACTCGCTGAATCTCAACATAGATTCAACTCTCTTAGGTGAACGAACGCACAGCAGAGCAGTTTCAAGGAAACGTTTCTCCTGAGTTTTAGACGAAGTTTCCTGCTGTTTAGTACGGATGCCGGCATTGGGCTGGAAATAGCGGTTTTGGGATTCTGCACAGAAAGGTTTTGCAAACCGCTGAATCCACACGTGAGTTTAACTCTGTCAGTTGAATGCACACATTGACAACCATTCAGTTTGATAACACACTTTTGGTTTAGAAGCAGATATTTCTCTGTACAGCCTATGGTCCCATTCACTCGGGAATATTCCAACGCAGCTCCTAGAAGAAACGTGTTTCTGACTCGCTGAATCTCAACATAGATTCAACTCTCTTAGGTGATCGAACGCACAGCAGAGCAGTTTCAAGGAAACGTTTCTCCTGAGTTTTAGACGAAGTTTCCTGCTGTTTAGTACGGATGCCGGCATTGGGCTGGAAATACCGGTTTTGGGATTCTGCACAGAAAGGGTTTGCAAACCGCTGAATCCACACGTGAGTTCAACTCTGTCAGTTGAATGCACACATTGACAACCATTCAGTTAGATAGCTCCGTTTTGGTTTTAGAAGCAGATATTTCTCTGTACAGTCTATGGTCCCATTCACTCGGGAATATCCCAATGCAGCTCCTAGAAGAAACGTGTTTCTGACTCGCTGAATCTCAACATAGATTCAACTCTCTTAGGTGAACGAACGCACAGCAGAGCAGTTTCAAGGAAACGTTTCTCCTGAGTTTTAGACGAAGTTTCCTGCTCTTTAGTACGTATGCCGGCATTGGGCTGGAAATAGCGGTTTTGGGATGCTGCACAGAAAGGGTTTGCAAACCGCTGAATCCACACGTGAGTTTAACTCTGTCAGTTGAATGCACACATTGACAACCATTCACTTAGATAGCTCCGTTTTGGTTTTAGAAGCAGATATTTCTCTGTACAGCCTATGGTCCCATTCACTCGGGAATATCCCAACGCAGCTCCCAGAAGAAACGTGTTTCTGACTCGCTGAATCTCAACATAGTTTCAACTCTCTTAGGTGAACGAACGCACAGCAGAGCAGTTTCAAGGAAACGTTTCTCCTGAGTTTTAGACGAAGTTTCCTGCTGTTTAGTACGGATGCCGGCATTGGGCTGGAAATACCGGTTTTGGGATTCTGCACAGAAAGGGTTTGCAAACCGCTGAATCCACACGTGAGTTTAACTCTGTCAGTTGAATGCACACATTGACAACCATTCAGTTTGATAGCACACTTTTGGTTTTAGAAGCAGATATTTCTCTGTACAGCCTATGGTCCCATTCACTCGGGAATATCCCAACGCAGCTCCTAGAAGAAACGTGTTTCTGACTCGCTGAATCTCAACATAGATTCAACTCTCTTAGGTGAACGAACGCACAGCAGAGCAGTTTCAAGGAAACGTTGCTCCTGAGTTTTAGACGAAGTTTCCTGCTGTTTAGTACGTATGCCGGCATTGGGCTGGAAATAACGGTTTTGGGATTCTGCACAGAAAGGGTTTGCAAACCGCTGAATACACACGTGAGTTTAACTCTGTCAGTTGAATGCACACATTGACAACCATTCAGTTAGATAGCTCCGTTTTGGTTTTAGAAGCAGATATTTCTCTGTACAGCCTATGGTCCCATTCACTCGGGAATATCCCAACGCAGCTCCTAGCATAAACGTGTTTCTGACTCGCTGAATCTCAACATAGTTTCAACTCTCTTAGGTGAACGAACGCACAGCAGAGCAGTTTCAAGGAAACGTTGCTCCTGAGTTTTAGACGAAGTTTCCTGCTGTTTAGTACGGATGACGGCATTGGGCTGTACATACCGGTTTGGGATTCTGCACAGAAATGGATTGCAAACAGCTGAATCCACACGTGAGTTTAACTCTGTCAGTTGACTGCACACATTGACAACCATTCAGTTAGATAGCTCCGTTTTGGTTTTAGAAGCAGATATTTCTCTGTACAGCCTATGGTCCCATTCACTCGGGAATATCCCAACGCAGCTCCTAGCATAAACGTGTTTCTGACTCGCTGAATCTCAACATAGTTTCAACTCTCTTAGGTGAACGAACGCACAGCAGAGCAGTTTCAAGGAAACGTTTCTCCTGAGTTTTAGACGAAGTTTCCTGCTGTTTAGTACGTATGCCGGCATTGGGCTGGAATTACCGGTTTTGGGATTCTGCACAGAAAGGGTTTGTAAACCGCTGAATCCAAACGTGAGTTTAACTCTGTCAGTTGAATGCACACATTGACAACCATTCAGTTAGATACCACCCTTTTGGTTGTAGGAGCAGATATTTCTCTGTACAGCCTATGGTCCCATTCACTCGGGAATATCCCAAAGCAGCTCCTAGAAGAAACGTGTTTCTGACTCGCTGAATCTCAACATAGATTCAACTCTCTTAGGTGAACAAACGCACAGCAGAGCAGTTTCAAGGAAACGTTTCTCCTGAGTCTTAGACGAAGTTTCCTGCTGTTTAGTACGTATGCCGGCATTGGGCTTGAAATACCGGTTTTGGGATTCTGCACAGAAAGGGTTTGCAAACCGCTGAATCCACACGTGAGTTTAACTCTGTCAGTTGAATGCACACATTGACAACCATTCAGTTAGATAGCTCCGTTTTGGTTTTAGAAGCAGATATTTCTCTGTACAGCCTATGGTCCCATTCACTCGGGAATATCCCAACGCAGCTCCCAGAAGAAACGTGTTTCTGACTCGCTGAATCTCAACATAGATTCAACTCTCTTAGGTGAACGAACGCACAGCAGAGCAGTTTCAAGGAAACGTTTCTCCTGAGTTTTAGACGAAGTTTCCTGCTGTTTAGTACGGATGCCGGCATTGGGCTGGAAATACCGGTTTTGGGATTCTGCACAGAAAGGGTTTGCAAACCGCTGAATCCACACGTGAGTTTAACTCTGTCAGTTGAATGCACACATTGACAACCATTCAGTTTGATAGCACACTTTTGGTTTTAGAAGCAGATATTTCTCTGTACAGCCTATGGTCCCATTCACTCGGGAATATCCCAACGCAGCTCCTAGAAGAAACGTGTTTCTGACTCGCTGAATCTCAACAAAGATTCAACTCTCTTAGGTGAACGAACGCACAGCAGAGCAGTTTCAAGGAAACGTTTCTCCTGAGTTTTAGACGAAGTTTCCTGCTGTTTAGTACGGATGCCGGCATTGAGCTGGAATTACCGGTTTTGGGATTCTGCACAGAAAGGGTTTGTAAACCGCTGAATCCAAACGTGAGTTTAACTCTGTCAGTTGAATGCACACATTGACAACCATTCAGTTAGATACCACCCTTTTGGTTGTAGGAGCAGATATTTCTCTGTACAGCCTATGGTCCCATTCACTCGGGAATATAACAACGCACCTCCTAGAAGAAACGTGTTTCTGACTCGCTGAATCTCAACATAGATTCAACTCTCTTAGGTGATCGAACGCACAGCAGAGCAGTTTCAAGGAAACGTTGCTCCTGAGTTTTAGACGAAGTTTCCTGCTCTTTAGTACGGATGCCGGCATTGGGCTGGAAATACCGGTTTTGGGATTCTGCACAGAAAGGGTTTGCAAACCGCTGAATCCACATGTGAGTTTAACTCTGTCAGTTGAATGCACACATTGACAACCATTCAGTTTGATAGCACACTTTTGGTTTTAGAAGCAGATATTTCTCTGTACAGCCTATGGTCCCATTCACTCGGGAATATCCCAACGCAGCTCCTAGAAGAAACGTGTTTCTGACTCGCTGAATCTCAACATAGATTCAACTCTCTTAGGTGAACGAACGCACAGCAGAGCAGTTTCAAGGAAAAGTTTCTCCTGAGTTTTAGACGAAGTTTCCTGCTGTTTAGTACGGATGACGGCATTGGGCTGGACATACCGGTTTTGGGATTCTGCACAGAAATGGTTTGCAAACAGCTGAATCCACACGTGAGTTTAACTCTGTCAGTTGAATGCACACATTGACAACCATTCAGTTAGATAGCTCCGTTTTGGTTTTAGAAGCAGATATTTCTCTGTACAGCCTATGGTCCCAATCACTCGGGAATATCCCAACGCAGCTCCTAGAAGAAACGTGTTTCTGACTCGCTGAATCTCAACATAGTTTCAATTCTCTTAGGTGAACGAACGCACAGCAGAGCAGTTTCCAGGAAACGTTTCTCCTGAGTTTTAGACGAAGTTTCCTGCTGTTTAGTACGGATGCCGGCATTGAGCTGGAATTACCGGGTTTGGGATTCTGCACAGAAAGGGTTTGCAAACCGCTGAGTCCACACGTGAGTTTAACTCTGTCAGTTGAATGCACACATTGACAACCATTCAGTTTGATAGCACACTTTTGGTTTTAGAAGCAGATATTTCTCTGTACAGCCTATGGTCCCATTCACTCGGGAATATCCCAACGCAGCTCCTAGAAGAAACGTGTTTCTGACTCGCTGAATCTCAACATAGATTCAACTCTCTTAGGTGAACGAACGCACAGCAGAGCAGTTTCAAGGAAACGTTTCTCCTGAGTCTTAGACGAAGTTTCCTGCTGTTTAGTACGTATGCCGGCATTGGGCTGGAAATACCGGTTTTGGGATTCTGCACAGAAAGGGTTTGCAAACCGCTGAATCCACACGTGAGTTTAACTCTGTCAGTTGAATGCACACATTGACAACCATTCAGTTTGATAGCACACTTTTGGTTTTAGAAGCAGATATTTCTCTGTACAGCCTATGGTCCCATTCACTCGGGAATATCCCAACGCAGCTCCTAGAAGAAACGTGTTTCTGACTCGCTGAATCTCAACATAGATTCAACTCTCTTAGGTGAACGAACGCACAGCAGAGCAGTTTCAAGGAAACGTTTCTCCTGAGTTTTAGACGAAGTTTCCTGCTGCTTAGTACGGATGACGGCATTGGGCTGGACATACCGGTTTTGGGATTCTGCACAGAAATGGTTTGCAAACAGCTGAATCCACACGTGAGTTTAACTCTGTCAGTTGAATGCACACATTGACAACCATTTAGTTAGATAGCTCCGTTTTGGTTTTAGAAGCAGATATTTCTCTCTACAGCCTATGGTCCCATTCACTCGGGAATATCCCAACGCAGCTCCTAGAAGAAACGTGTTTCTGACTCGCTGAATCTCAACATAGATTCAACTCTCTTAGGTGAACGAACGCACAGCAGAGCAGTTTCAAGGAAACGTTTCTCCTGAGTTTTAGACGAAGTTTCCTGCTGCTTAGTACGGATGACGGCATTGGGCTGGA
This sequence comes from Aotus nancymaae, assembly GCF_030222135.1. NCBI lineage: Eukaryota > Metazoa > Chordata > Mammalia > Primates > Aotidae > Aotus > Aotus nancymaae. The sequence continues at coordinate 1,008,997 of NW_026988464.1, forward strand.
CATACCGGTTTTGGGATTCTGCACAGAAATGGTTTGCAAAAAGCTGAATCCACACGTGAGTTTAACTCTGTCAGTTGAATGCACACATTGACAACCATTCAGTTAGATAGCTCCGTTTTGGTTTTAGAAGCAGATATTTCTCTGTACAGCCTATGGTCCCATTCACTCGGGAATATCCCAACGCAGCTCCTAGCATAAACGTGTTTCTGACTCGCTGAATCTCAACATAGTTTCAACTCTCTTAGGTGAACGAACGCACAGCAGAGCAGTTTCAAGGAAACTTTTCTCCTGAGTTTTAGACGAAGTTTCCTGCTGTTTAGTACGGATGCCGGCATTGAGCTGGAATTACCGGTTTTGGGATTCTGCACAGAAAGGGTTTGTAAACCGCTGAATCCAAACGTGAGTTTAACTCTGTCAGTTGAATGCACACATTGACAACCATTCAGTTAGATACCACCCTTTTGGTTGTAGGAGCAGATATTTCTCTGTACAGCCTATGGTCCCATTCACTCGGGAATATCCCAACGCACCTCCTAGAAGAAACGTGTTTCTGACTCGCTGAATCTCAACATAGATTCAACTCTCTTAGGTGATCGAACGCACAGCAGAGCAGTTTCAAGGAAACGTTTCTCCTGAGTTTTAGACGAAGTTTCCTGCTGTTTAGTACGGATGCCGGCATTGGGCTGGAAATACCGGTTTTGGGATTCTGCACAGAAAGGGTTTGCAAACCGCTGAATCCACACGTGAGTTTAACTCTGTCAGTTGAATGCACACATTGACAACCATTCAGTTAGATGGCTCCGTTTTGGTTTTAGAAGCAGATATTTCTCTCTACAGCCTATGGTCCCATTCACTCGGGAATATCCCAACGCAGCTCCTAGAAGAAACGTGTTTCTGACTCGCTGAATCTCAACATAGATTCAACTCTCTTAGGTGAACGAACGCACAGCAGAGCAGTTTCAAGGAAACGTTTCTCCTGAGTTTTAGACGAAGTTTCCTGCTGTTTAGTACGGATGCCGGCATTGGGCTGTAAATACCGGTTTTGGGATTCTGCACAGAAAGGGTTTGTAAACCGCTGAATCCACACGTGAGTTTAACTCTGTCAGTTGAATGCACACATTGACAACCATTCAGTTTGATAGCACACGTTTGGTTTAGAAGCAGATATTTCTCTGTACAGCCTATGGTCCCATTCACTCGGGAATATCCCAACGCAGCTCCTAGAAGAAACGTGTTTCTGACTCGCTGAATCTCAACATACATTCAACTCTCTTAGGTGAACGAACGCACAGCAGAGCAGTTTCAAGGAAACGTTTCTCCTGAGTCTTAGACGAAGTTTCCTGTTGTTTAGTACGTATGCCGGCATTGGGCTGGAAATACCGGTTTTGGGATTCTGCACAGAAAGGGTTTGCAAACCGCTGAATCCACACGTGAGTTTAACTCTGTCAGTTGAATGCACACATTGACAACCATTCAGTTTGATAGCACACTTTTGGTTTTAGAAGCAGATATTTCTCTGTACAGCCTATGGTCCCATTCACTCGGGAATATCCCAACGCAGCTCCTAGAAGAAACGTGTTTCTGACTCGCTGAATCTCAACATAGATTCAACTCTCTTAGGTGAACGAACGCACAGCAGAGCAGTTTCAAGGAAACGTTTCTCCTGAGTTTTAGACGAAGTTTCCTGCTGTTTAGTACGGATGACGGCATTGGGCTGGACATACCGGTTTTGGGATTCTGCACAGAAATGGTTTGCAAACAGCTGAATCCACACGTGAGTTTAACTCTGTCAGTTGAATGCACACATTGACAACCATTCAGTTATATAGCTCCGTTTTGGTTTTAGAAGCAGATATTTCTCTGTACAGCCTATGGTCCCATTCACTCGGGAATATCCCAACGCAGCTCCTAGCATAAACGTGTTTCTGACTCGCTGAATCTCAACATAGTTTCAACTCTCTTAGGTGAACGAACGCACAGCAGAGCAGTTTCCAGGAAACGTTTCTCCTGAGTTTTAGACGAAGTTTCCTGCTGTTTAGTACGGATGCCGGCATTGAGCTGGAATTACCGGGTTTGGGATTCTGCACAGAAAGGGTTTGTAAACCGCTGAATCCAAACGTGAATTTAACTCTGTCAGTTGAATGCACACATTGACAACCATTCAGTTAGATACCACCCTTTTGGTTGTAGGAGCAGATATTTCTCTGTACAGCCTATGGTCCCATTCACTCGGGAATAACCCAACGCACCTCCTAGAAGAAACGTGTTTCTGACTCGCTGAATCTCAACATAGATTCAACTCTCTTAGGTGATCGAACGCACAGCAGAGCAGTTTCAAGGAAACGTTTCTCCTGAGTTTTAGACGAAGTTTCCTGCTGTTTAGTACGTATGCCGGCATTGGGCTGGAAATACCGGTTTTGGGATTCTGCACAGAAAGGGTTTGCAAACCGCTGAATCCACACGTGAGTTTAACTCTGTCAGTTGAATGCACACATTGACAACCATTCAGTTAGATAGCTCCGTTTTGGTTTTAGAAGCAGATATTTCTCTGTACAGCCTATGGTCCCATTCACTCGGGAATATCCCAACGCAGCTCCTAGCATAAACGTGTTTCTGACTCGCTGAATCTCAACATAGTTTCAACTCTCTTAGGTGAACGAACGCACAGCAGAGCAGTTTCAAGGAAACTTTTCTCCTGAGTTTTAGACGAAGTTTCCTGCTGTTTAGTACGGATCCCGGCATTGAGCTGGAATTACCGGGTTTGGGATTCTGCACAGAAAGGGTTTGTAAACCGCTGAATCCAAACGTGAGTTTAACTCTGTCAGTTGAATGCACACATTGACAACCATTTAGTTAGATAGCTCCGTTTTGGTTTTAGAAGCAGATATTTCTCTCTACAGCCTATGGTCCCATTCACTCGGGAATATCCCAACGCAGCTCCTAGAAGAAACGTGTTTCTGACTCGCTGAATCTCAACATAGATTCAACTCTCTTAGGTGAACGAACGCACAGCAGAGCAGTTTCAAGGAAACGTTTCTCCTGAGTTTTAGACGAAGTTTCCTGCTGCTTAGTACGGATGACGGCATTGGGCTGGACATACCGGTTTTGGGATTCTGCACAGAAATGGTTTGCAAAAAGCTGAATCCACACGTGAGTTTAACTCTGTCAGTTGAATGCACACATTGACAACCATTCAGTTAGATAGCTCCGTTTTGGTTTTAGAAGCAGATATTTCTCTGTACAGCCTATGGTCCCATTCACTCGGGAATATCCCAACGCAGCTCCTAGCATAAACGTGTTTCTGACTCGCTGAATCTCAACATAGTTTCAACTCTCTTAGGTGAACGAACGCACAGCAGAGCAGTTTCAAGGAAACTTTTCTCCTGAGTTTTAGACGAAGTTTCCTGCTGTTTAGTACGGATGCCGGCATTGAGCTGGAATTACCGGTTTTGGGATTCTGCACAGAAAGGGTTTGTAAACCGCTGAATCCAAACGTGAGTTTAACTCTGTCAGTTGAATGCACACATTGACAACCATTCAGTTAGATACCACCCTTTTGGTTGTAGGAGCAGATATTTCTCTGTACAGCCTATGGTCCCATTCACTCGGGAATATCCCAACGCAGCTCCTAGAAGAAACGTGTTTCTGACTCGCTGAATCTCAACATAGATTCAACTCTCTTAGGTGATCGAACGCACAGCAGAGCAGTTTCAAGGAAACGTTTCTCCTGAGTTTTAGACGAAGTTTCCTGCTGTTTAGTACGGATGCCGGCATTGGGCTGGAAATACCGGTTTTGGGATTCTGCACAGAAAGGGTTTGCAAACCGCTGAATCCACACGTGAGTTTAACTCTGTCAGTTGAATGCACACATTGACAACCATTCAGTTAGATAGCTCCGTTTTGGTTTTAGAAGCAGATATTTCTCTCTACAGCCTATGGTCCCATTCACTCGGGAATATCCCAACGCAGCTCCTAGAAGAAACGTGTTTCTGACTCGCTGAATCTCAACATAGATTCAACTCTCTTAGGTGAACGAACGCACAGCAGAGCAGTTTCAAGGAAACGTTTCTCCTGAGTTTTAGACGAAGTTTCCTGCTGTTTAGTACGGATGCCGGCATTGGGCTGGAAATACCGGTTTTGGGATTCTGCACAGAAATGGTTTGCAAACAGCTGAATCCACACGTGAGTTTAACTCTGTCAGTTGAATGCACACATTGACAACCATTCAGTTTGATAGCACACGTTTGGTTTAGAAGCAGATATTTCTCTGTACAGCCTATGGTCCCATTCACTCGGGAATATCCCAACGCAGCTCCTAGAAGAAACGTGTTTCTGACTCGCTGAATCTCAACATACATTCAACTCTCTTAGGTGAACGAACGCACAGCAGAGCAGTTTCAAGGAAACGTTTCTCCTGAGTCTTAGACGAAGTTTCCTGTTGTTTAGTACGTATGCCGGCATTGGGCTGGAAATACCGGTTTTGGGATTCTGCACAGAAAGGGTTTGCAAACCGCTGAATCCACACGTGAGTTTAACTCTGTCAGTTGAATGCACACATTGACAACCATTCAGTTTGATAGCACACTTTTGGTTTTAGAAGCAGATATTTCTCTGTACAGCCTATGGTCCCATTCACTCGGGAATATCCCAACGCAGCTCCTAGAAGAAACGTGTTTCTGACTCGCTGAATCTCAACATAGATTCAACTCTCTTAGGTGAACGAACGCACAGCAGAGCAGTTTCAAGGAAACGTTTCTCCTGAGTTTTAGACGAAGTTTCCTGCTGTTTAGTACGGATGACGGCATTGGGCTGGACATACCGGTTTTGGGATTCTGCACAGAAATGGTTTGCAAACAGCTGAATCCACACGTGAGTTTAACTCTGTCAGTTGAATGCACACATTGACAACCATTCAGTTATATAGCTCCGTTTTGGTTTTAGAAGCAGATATTTCTCTGTACAGCCTATGGTCCCATTCACTCGGGAATATCCCAACGCAGCTCCTAGCATAAACGTGTTTCTGACTCGCTGAATCTCAACATAGTTTCAACTCTCTTAGGTGAACGAACGCACAGCAGAGCAGTTTCCAGGAAACGTTTCTCCTGAGTTTTAGACGAAGTTTCCTGCTGTTTAGTACGGATGCCGGCATTGAGCTGGAATTACCGGGTTTGGGATTCTGCACAGAAAGGGTTTGTAAACCGCTGAATCCAAACGTGAATTTAACTCTGTCAGTTGAATGCACACATTGACAACCATTCAGTTAGATACCACCCTTTTGGTTGTAGGAGCAGATATTTCTCTGTACAGCCTATGGTCCCATTCACTCGGGAATAACCCAACGCACCTCCTAGAAGAAACGTGTTTCTGACTCGCTGAATCTCAACATAGATTCAACTCTCTTAGGTGATCGAACGCACAGCAGAGCAGTTTCAAGGAAACGTTTCTCCTGAGTTTTAGACGAAGTTTCCTGCTGTTTAGTACGTATGCCGGCATTGGGCTGGAAATACCGGTTTTGGGATTCTGCACAGAAAGGGTTTGCAAACCGCTGAATCCACACGTGAGTTTAACTCTGTCAGTTGAATGCACACATTGACAACCATTCAGTTAGATAGCTCCGTTTTGGTTTTAGAAGCAGATATTTCTCTGTACAGCCTATGGTCCCATTCACTCGGGAATATCCCAACGCAGCTCCTAGCATAAACGTGTTTCTGACTCGCTGAATCTCAACATAGTTTCAACTCTCTTAGGTGAACGAACGCACAGCAGAGCAGTTTCAAGGAAACTTTTCTCCTGAGTTTTAGACGAAGTTTCCTGCTGTTTAGTACGGATCCCGGCATTGAGCTGGAATTACCGGGTTTGGGATTCTGCACAGAAAGGGTTTGTAAACCGCTGAATCCAAACGTGAGTTTAACTCTGTCAGTTGAATGCACACATTGACAACCATTCAGTTAGATACCACCCTTTTGGTTGTAGGAGCAGATATTTCTCTGTACAGCCTATGGTCCCATTCACTCGGGAATATCCCAACGCACCTCCTAGAAGAAACGTGTTTCTGACTCGCTGAATCTCAACATAGATTCAACTCTCTTAGGTGATCGAACGCACAGCAGAGCAGTTTCAAGGAATCGTTTCTCCTGAGTTTTAGACGAAGTTTCCTGCTGTTTAGTACGGATGCCGGCATTGGGCTGGAAATACCGGTTTTGGGATTCTGCACAGAAAGGGTTTGCAAACCGCTGAATCCAAACGTGAGTTTAACTCTGTCAGTTGAATGCACACACTGGCAACCATTCAGTTAGATAGATCCGTTTTGGTTTTAGAAGCAGATATTTCTCTGTACAGCCTATGGTCCCATTCACTCGGGAATATCCCAACGCAGCTCCTAGAAGAAACGTGTTTCTGACTCGCTGAATCTCAACATAGATTCAACTCTCTTAGGTGAACGAACGCACAGCAGAGCAGTTTCAAGGAAACGTTGCTCCTGAGTTTTAGACGAAGTTTCCTGCTGTTTAGTACGTATGCCGGCATTGGGCTGGAAATACCGGTTTTGGGATTCTGCACAGAAAGGGTTTGCAAACCGCTGAATCCACACGTGAGTTTAACTCTGTCAGTTGAATGCACACATTGACAACCATTCAGTTTGATAGCACACTTTTGGTTTTAGAAGCAGATATTTCTCTGTACAGCCTATGGTCCCATTCACTCGGGAATATCCCAACGCAGCTCCTAGAAGAAACGTGTTTCTGACTCGCTGAATCTCAACATAGATTCAACTCTCTTAGGTGAACGAACGCACAGCAGAGCAGTTTCAAGGAAACGTTTCTCCTGAGTTTTAGACGAAGTTTCCTGCTGTTTAGTACGGATGCCGGCATTGGGCTGGAAATAGCGGTTTTGGGATTCTGCACAGAAAGGTTTTGCAAACCGCTGAATCCACACGTGAGTTTAACTCTGTCAGTTGAATGCACACATTGACAACCATTCAGTTTGATAACACACTTTTGGTTTAGAAGCAGATATTTCTCTGTACAGCCTATGGTCCCATTCACTCGGGAATATTCCAACGCAGCTCCTAGAAGAAACGTGTTTCTGACTCGCTGAATCTCAACATAGATTCAACTCTCTTAGGTGATCGAACGCACAGCAGAGCAGTTTCAAGGAAACGTTTCTCCTGAGTTTTAGACGAAGTTTCCTGCTGTTTAGTACGGATGCCGGCATTGGGCTGGAAATACCGGTTTTGGGATTCTGCACAGAAAGGGTTTGCAAACCGCTGAATCCACACGTGAGTTCAACTCTGTCAGTTGAATGCACACATTGACAACCATTCAGTTAGATAGCTCCGTTTTGGTTTTAGAAGCAGATATTTCTCTGTACAGTCTATGGTCCCATTCACTCGGGAATATCCCAATGCAGCTCCTAGAAGAAACGTGTTTCTGACTCGCTGAATCTCAACATAGATTCAACTCTCTTAGGTGAACGAACGCACAGCAGAGCAGTTTCAAGGAAACGTTTCTCCTGAGTTTTAGACGAAGTTTCCTGCTCTTTAGTACGTATGCCGGCATTGGGCTGGAAATAGCGGTTTTGGGATGCTGCACAGAAAGGGTTTGCAAACCGCTGAATCCACACGTGAGTTTAACTCTGTCAGTTGAATGCACACATTGACAACCATTCACTTAGATAGCTCCGTTTTGGTTTTAGAAGCAGATATTTCTCTGTACAGCCTATGGTCCCATTCACTCGGGAATATCCCAACGCAGCTCCTAGAAGAAACGTGTTTCTGACTCGCTGAATCTCAACATAGATTCAACTCTCTTAGGTGAACGAACGCACAGCAGAGCAGTTTCAAGGAAACGTTTCTCCTGAGTTTTAGACGAAGTTTCCTGCTGTTTAGTACGGATGACGGCATTGGGCTGGACATACCGGTTTTGGGATTCTGCACAGAAATGGTTTGCAAACAGCTGAATCCACACGTGAGTTTAACTCTGTCAGTTGAATGCACACATTGACAACCATTCAGTTATATAGCTCCGTTTTGGTTTTAGAAGCAGATATTTCTCTGTACAGCCTATGGTCCCATTCACTCGGGAATATCCCAACGCAGCTCCTAGCATAAACGTGTTTCTGACTCGCTGAATCTCAACATAGTTTCAACTCTCTTAGGTGAACGAACGCACAGCAGAGCAGTTTCCAGGAAACGTTTCTCCTGAGTTTTAGACGAAGTTTCCTGCTGTTTAGTACGGATGCCGGCATTGAGCTGGAATTACCGGGTTTGGGATTCTGCACAGAAAGGGTTTGTAAACCGCTGAATCCAAACGTGAATTTAACTCTGTCAGTTGAATGCACACATTGACAACCATTCAGTTAGATACCACCCTTTTGGTTGTAGGAGCAGATATTTCTCTGTACAGCCTATGGTCCCATTCACTCGGGAATAACCCAACGCACCTCCTAGAAGAAACGTGTTTCTGACTCGCTGAATCTCAACATAGATTCAACTCTCTTAGGTGATCGAACGCACAGCAGAGCAGTTTCAAGGAAACGTTTCTCCTGAGTTTTAGACGAAGTTTCCTGCTGTTTAGTACGTATGCCGGCATTGGGCTGGAAATACCGGTTTTGGGATTCTGCACAGAAAGGGTTTGCAAACCGCTGAATCCACACGTGAGTTTAACTCTGTCAGTTGAATGCACACATTGACAACCATTCAGTTAGATAGCTCCGTTTTGGTTTTAGAAGCAGATATTTCTCTGTACAGCCTATGGTCCCATTCACTCGGGAATATCCCAACGCAGCTCCTAGCATAAACGTGTTTCTGACTCGCTGAATCTCAACATAGTTTCAACTCTCTTAGGTGAACGAACGCACAGCAGAGCAGTTTCAAGGAAACTTTTCTCCTGAGTTTTAGACGAAGTTTCCTGCTGTTTAGTACGGATCCCGGCATTGAGCTGGAATTACCGGGTTTGGGATTCTGCACAGAAAGGGTTTGTAAACCGCTGAATCCAAACGTGAGTTTAACTCTGTCAGTTGAATGCACACATTGACAACCATTCAGTTAGATACCACCCTTTTGGTTGTAGGAGCAGATATTTCTCTGTACAGCCTATGGTCCCATTCACTCGGGAATATCCCAACGCACCTCCTAGAAGAAACGTGTTTCTGACTCGCTGAATCTCAACATAGATTCAACTCTCTTAGGTGATCGAACGCACAGCAGAGCAGTTTCAAGGAATCGTTTCTCCTGAGTTTTAGACGAAGTTTCCTGCTGTTTAGTACGGATGCCGGCATTGGGCTGGAAATACCGGTTTTGGGATTCTGCACAGAAAGGGTTTGCAAACCGCTGAATCCAAACGTGAGTTTAACTCTGTCAGTTGAATGCACACACTGGCAACCATTCAGTTAGATAGATCCGTTTTGGTTTTAGAAGCAGATATTTCTCTGTACAGCCTATGGTCCCATTCACTCGGGAATATCCCAACGCAGCTCCTAGAAGAAACGTGTTTCTGACTCGCTGAATCTCAACATAGATTCAACTCTCTTAGGTGAACGAACGCACAGCAGAGCAGTTTCAAGGAAACGTTGCTCCTGAGTTTTAGACGAAGTTTCCTGCTGTTTAGTACGTATGCCGGCATTGGGCTGGAAATACCGGTTTTGGGATTCTGCACAGAAAGGGTTTGCAAACCGCTGAATCCACACGTGAGTTTAACTCTGTCAGTTGAATGCACACATTGACAACCATTCAGTTTGATAGCACACTTTTGGTTTTAGAAGCAGATATTTCTCTGTACAGCCTATGGTCCCATTCACTCGGGAATATCCCAACGCAGCTCCTAGAAGAAACGTGTTTCTGACTCGCTGAATCTCAACATAGATTCAACTCTCTTAGGTGAACGAACGCACAGCAGAGCAGTTTCAAGGAAACGTTTCTCCTGAGTTTTAGACGAAGTTTCCTGCTGTTTAGTACGGATGCCGGCATTGGGCTGGAAATAGCGGTTTTGGGATTCTGCACAGAAAGGTTTTGCAAACCGCTGAATCCACACGTGAGTTTAACTCTGTCAGTTGAATGCACACATTGACAACCATTCAGTTTGATAACACACTTTTGGTTTAGAAGCAGATATTTCTCTGTACAGCCTATGGTCCCATTCACTCGGGAATATTCCAACGCAGCTCCTAGAAGAAACGTGTTTCTGACTCGCTGAATCTCAACATAGATTCAACTCTCTTAGGTGATCGAACGCACAGCAGAGCAGTTTCAAGGAAACGTTTCTCCTGAGTTTTAGACGAAGTTTCCTGCTGTTTAGTACGGATGCCGGCATTGGGCTGGAAATACCGGTTTTGGGATTCTGCACAGAAAGGGTTTGCAAACCGCTGAATCCACACGTGAGTTCAACTCTGTCAGTTGAATGCACACATTGACAACCATTCAGTTAGATAGCTCCGTTTTGGTTTTAGAAGCAGATATTTCTCTGTACAGTCTATGGTCCCATTCACTCGGGAATATCCCAATGCAGCTCCTAGAAGAAACGTGTTTCTGACTCGCTGAATCTCAACATAGATTCAACTCTCTTAGGTGAACGAACGCACAGCAGAGCAGTTTCAAGGAAACGTTTCTCCTGAGTTTTAGACGAAGTTTCCTGCTCTTTAGTACGTATGCCGGCATTGGGCTGGAAATAGCGGTTTTGGGATGCTGCACAGAAAGGATTTGCAAACCGCTGAATCCACACGTGAGTTTAACTCTGTCAGTTGAATGCACACATTGACAACCATTCACTTAGATAGCTCCGTTTTGGTTTTAGAAGCAGATATTTCTCTGTACAGCCTATGGTCCCATTCACTCGGGAATATCCCAACGCAGCTCCCAGAAGAAACGTGTTTCTGACTCGCTGAATCTCAACATAGTTTCAACTCTCTTAGGTGAACGAACGCACAGCAGAGCAGTTTCAAGGAAACGTTTCTCCTGAGTTTTAGACGAAGTTTCCTGCTGTTTAGTACGGATGCCGGCATTGGGCTGGAAATACCGGTTTTGGGATTCTGCACAGAAAGGGTTTGCAAACCGCTGAATCCACACGTGAGTTTAACTCTGTCAGTTGAATGCACACATTGACAACCATTCAGTTTGATAGCACACTTTTGGTTTTAGAAGCAGATATTTCTCTGTACAGCCTATGGTCCCATTCACTCGGGAATATCCCAACGCAGCTCCTAGAAGAAACGTGTTTCTGACTCGCTGAATCTCAACATAGATTCAACTCTCTTAGGTGAACGAACGCACAGCAGAGCAGTTTCAAGGAAACGTTGCTCCTGAGTTTTAGACGAAGTTTCCTGCTGTTTAGTACGTATGCCGGCATTGGGCTGGAAATAACGGTTTTGGGATTCTGCACAGAAAGGGTTTGCAAACCGCTGAATACACACGTGAGTTTAACTCTGTCAGTTGAATGCACACATTGACAACCATTCAGTTAGATAGCTCCGTTTTGGTTTTAGAAGCAGATATTTCTCTGTACAGCCTATGGTCCCATTCACTCGGGAATATCCCAACGCAGCTCCTAGCATAAACGTGTTTCTGACTCGCTGAATCTCAACATAGTTTCAACTCTCTTAGGTGAACGAACGCACAGCAGAGCAGTTTCAAGGAAACGTTGCTCCTGAGTTTTAGACGAAGTTTCCTGCTGTTTAGTACGGATGACGGCATTGGGCTGTACATACCGGTTTGGGATTCTGCACAGAAATGGATTGCAAACAGCTGAATCCACACGTGAGTTTAACTCTGTCAGTTGACTGCACACATTGACAACCATTCAGTTAGATAGCTCCGTTTTGGTTTTAGAAGCAGATATTTCTCTGTACAGCCTATGGTCCCATTCACTCGGGAATATCCCAACGCAGCTCCTAGCATAAACGTGTTTCTGACTCGCTGAATCTCAACATAGTTTCAACTCTCTTAGGTGAACGAACGCACAGCAGAGCAGTTTCAAGGAAACGTTTCTCCTGAGTTTTAGACGAAGTTTCCTGCTGTTTAGTACGTATGCCGGCATTGGGCTGGAATTACCGGTTTTGGGATTCTGCACAGAAAGGGTTTGTAAACCGCTGAATCCAAACGTGAGTTTAACTCTGTCAGTTGAATGCACACATTGACAACCATTCAGTTAGATACCACCCTTTTGGTTGTAGGAGCAGATATTTCTCTGTACAGCCTATGGTCCCATTCACTCGGGAATATCCCAAAGCAGCTCCTAGAAGAAACGTGTTTCTGACTCGCTGAATCTCAACATAGATTCAACTCTCTTAGGTGAACAAACGCACAGCAGAGCAGTTTCAAGGAAACGTTTCTCCTGAGTCTTAGACGAAGTTTCCTGCTGTTTAGTACGTATGCCGGCATTGGGCTTGAAATACCGGTTTTGGGATTCTGCACAGAAAGGGTTTGCAAACCGCTGAATCCACACGTGAGTTTAACTCTGTCAGTTGAATGCACACATTGACAACCATTCAGTTAGATAGCTCCGTTTTGGTTTTAGAAGCAGATATTTCTCTGTACAGCCTATGGTCCCATTCACTCGGGAATATCCCAACGCAGCTCCCAGAAGAAACGTGTTTCTGACTCGCTGAATCTCAACATAGATTCAACTCTCTTAGGTGAACGAACGCACAGCAGAGCAGTTTCAAGGAAACGTTTCTCCTGAGTTTTAGACGAAGTTTCCTGCTGTTTAGTACGTATGCCGGCATTGGGCTGGAAATACCGGTTTTGGGATTCTGCACAGAAAGGGTTTGCAAACCGCTGAATCCACACGTGAGTTTAACTCTGTCAGTTGAATGCACACATTGACAACCATTCAGTTTGATAGCACACTTTTGGTTTTAGAAGCAGATATTTCTCTGTACAGCCTATGGTCCCATTCACTCGGGAATATCCCAACGCAGCTCCTAGAAGAAACGTGTTTCTGACTCGCTGAATCTCAACAAAGATTCAACTCTCTTAGGTGAACGAACGCACAGCAGAGCAGTTTCAAGGAAACGTTTCTCCTGAGTTTTAGACGAAGTTTCCTGCTGTTTAGTACGGATGCCGGCATTGAGCTGGAATTACCGGTTTTGGGATTCTGCACAGAAAGGGTTTGTAAACCGCTGAATCCAAACGTGAGTTTAACTCTGTCAGTTGAATGCACACATTGACAACCATTCAGTTAGATACCACCCTTTTGGTTGTAGGAGCAGATATTTCTCTGTACAGCCTATGGTCCCATTCACTCGGGAATATAACAACGCACCTCCTAGAAGAAACGTGTTTCTGACTCGCTGAATCTCAACATAGATTCAACTCTCTTAGGTGATCGAACGCACAGCAGAGCAGTTTCAAGGAAACGTTGCTCCTGAGTTTTAGACGCAGTTTCCTGCTCTTTAGTACGGATGCCGGCATTGGGCTGGAAATATCGGTTTTGGGATTCTGCACAGAAAGGGTTTGCAAACCGCTGAATCCACATGTGAGTTTAACTCTGTCAGTTGAATGCACACATTGACAACCATTCAGTTAGATAGCTCCGTTTTGGTTTTAGAAGCAGATATTTCTCGGTACAGCCTATGGTCCCATTCACTCGGGAATATCCCAACGCAGTTCCTAGAAGAAACGTGTTTCTGACTCGCTGAATCTCAACATAGATTCAACTCTCTTAGGTGAACGAACGCACAGCAGAGCAGTTTCAAGGAAACGTTTCTCCTGAGTTTTAGACGAAGTTTCCTGCTGTTTAGTACGGATGCCGGCATTGGGCTGGAAATAGCGGTTTTGGGATTCTGCACAGAAAGGGTTTGCAAAGCGCTGAATCCACACGTGAGTTTAACTCTGTCAGTTGAATGCACACATTGACAACCATTCAGTTTGATAGCACACTTTTGGTTTTAGAAGCAGATATTTCTCTGTACAGCCTATGGTCCCATTCACTCGGGAATATCCCAACGCAGCTCCTAGAAGAAACGTGTTTCTGACTCGCTGAATCTCAATATAGATTCAACTCTCTTAGGTGAACGAACGCACAGCAGAGCAGTTTCAAGGAAACGTTTCTCCTGAGTTTTAGACGAAGTTACCTGCTGTTTAGTACATATGCCGGCATTGGGCTGGAAATACCGGATTTGGGATTCTGCACAGAAAGGGTTTGCAAACCGCTGAATCCACACGTGAGTTTAACTCTGTCAGTTGAATGCACACATTGACAACCATTCAGTTTGATAGCACACTTTTGGTTTAGAAGCAGATATTTCTCTCTACAGCCTATGGTCCCATTCACTCGGGAATATCCCAACGCAGCTCCTAGAAGAAACGTGTTTCTGACTCGCTGAATCTCAACATAGATTCAACTCTCTTAGGTGAACGAACGCACAGCAGAGCAGTTTCAAGGAAACGTTTCTCCTGAGTCTTAGACGAAGTTTCCTGCTGTTTAGTACGTATGCCGGCATTGGGCTGGAAATACCGGTTTTGGGATTCTGCACAGAAAGGGTTTGCAAACCGCTGAATCCACACGTGAGTTTAACTCTGTCAGTTGAATGCACACATTGACAACCATTCAGTTTGATAGCACACTTTTGGTTTTAGAAGCAGATATTTCTCTGTACAGCCTATGATCCCATTCACTCGGGAATATCCGAACGCAGGTCCTAGAAGAAACGTGTTTCTGACTCGCTGAATCTCAACATAGTTTCAATTCTCTTAGGTGAACGAACGCACAGCAGAGCAGTTTCAAGGAAACGTTTCTCCTGAGTTTTAGACGAAGTTTCCTGCTCTTTAGTACGTATGCCGGCATTGGGCTGGAAATACCGGTTTTGGGATTCTGCACAGAAAGGGTTTGCAAACGGCTGAATCCACATGTGAGTTTAACTCTGTCAGTTGAATGCACACATTGACAACCATTCAGTTAGATATCTCCGTTTTGGTTTTAGAAGCAGATATTTCTCTGTACAGCCTATGGTCCCATTCACTCGGGAATATCCCAACGCAGCTCCTAGAAGAAACGTGTTTCTGACTCGCTGAATCTCAACATAGATTCAACTCTCTTAGGTGAACGAACGCACAGCAGAGCAGTTTCAAGGAAAAGTTTCTGCTGAGTCTTAGACGAAGTTTCCTGCTGTTTAGTACGTATGCCGGCATTGGGCTGGAAATACCGGTTTTGGGATTCTGCACAGAAAAGGTTTGCAAACCGCTGAATCCACACGTGAGTTTAACTCTGTCAGTTAAATGCACACATTTACAACCATTCAGTTTGATAGCACACTTTTGGTTTTAGAAGCAGATATTTCTCTGTACAGCCTATGGTCCCATTCACTCGGGAATATCCCAACGCACCTCCTAGAAGAAACGTGTTTCTGACTCGCTGAATCTCAACATAGTTTCAACTCTCTTAGGTGAACGAACGCACAGCAGAGCAGTTTCAAGGAAACGTTTCTCCTGAGTTTTAGACGAAGTTTCCTGCTGTTTAGTACGGATGCCGGCATTGAGCTGGAATTACCGGTTTTGGGCTTCTGCACAGAAAGGGTTTGTAAACCGCTGAATCCAAACGTGAATTTAACTCTGTCAGTTGAATGCACACATTGACAACCATCCAGTTAGATACCACCCTTTTGGTTGTAGGAGCAGATATTTCTCTGTACAGCCTATGGTCCCATTCACTCGGGAATATCCCAACGCACCTCCTAGAAGAAACGTGTTTCTGACTCGCTGAATCTCAACATAGATTCAACTCTCTTAGGTGATCGAACGCACAGCAGAGCAGTTTCAAGGAAACGTTTCTCCTGAGTTTTAGACGAAGTTTCCTGCTGTTTAGTACGGATGCCGGCATTGGGCTGGAAATACCGGTTTTGGGATTCTGCACAGAAAGGGTTTGCAAACCGCTGAATCCACACGTCAGTTTAACTCTGTCAGTTGAATGCACACATTGACAACCATTCAGTTAGATAGCTCCGTTTTGGTTTTAGAAGCAGATATTTCTCTGTACAGCCTATGGTCCCATTCACTCGGGAATATCCCAACGCAGCTCCTAGCATAAACGTGTTTCTGACTCGCTGAATCTCAACATAGTTTCAACTCTCTTAGGTGAACGAACGCACAGCAGAGCAGTTTCAAGGAAACGTTTCTCCTGAGTTTTAGACGAAGTTTCCTGCTGTTTAGTACGGATGCCGGCATTGAGCTGGAATTACCGGTTTTGGGATTCTGCACAGAAAGGGTTTGTAAACCGCTGAATCCACACGTGAGTTTAACTCTGTCAGTTGAATGCACACATTGACAACCATTCACTTAGATAGCTCCGTTTTGGTTTTAGAAGCAGATATTTCTCTGTACAGCCTATGGTCCCATTCACTCGGGAATATCCCAACGCAGCTCCTAGAAGAAACGTGTTTCTGACTCGCTGAATCTCAACATAGATTCAACTCTCTTAGGTGAACGAACGCACAGCAGAGCAGTTTCAAGGAAACGTTTCTCCTGAGTTTTAGACGAAGTTTCCTGCTGTTTAGTACGGATGCCGGCATTGGGCTGGAAATACCGGTTTTGGGATTCTGCACAGAAAGGGTTTGCAAACCGCTGAATCCACACGTGAGTTTAACTCTGTCAGTTGAATGCACACATTGACAACCATTCAGTTTGATAGCACACTTTTGGTTTTAGAAGCAGATATTTCTCTGTACAGCCTATGGTCCCATTCACTCGGGAATATCCCAACGCAGCTCCTAGAAGAAACGTGTTTCTGACTCGCTGAATCTCAACATAGATTCAACTCCCTTAGGTGAACGAACGCACAGCAGAGCAGTTTCAAGGAAACGTTTCTCCTGAGTTTTAGACGAAGTTTCCTGCTGTTTAGTACATATGCCGGCATTGGGCTGGAAATATCGGTTTTGGGATTCTGCACAGAAAGGGTTTGCAAACCGCTGAATCCACACGTGAGTTTAACTCTGTCAGTTGAATGCACACATTGACAACCATTCTGTTTGATAGCACACTTTTGGTTTAGAAGCAGATATTTCTCTGTACAGCCTATGGTCCCATTCATTCGGGAATATCCCAACGCAGCTCCTAGAAGAAACGTGTTTCTGACTCGCTGAATCTCAACATAGATTCAACTCTCTTAGGTGAACGAACGCACAGCAGAGCAGTTTCAAGGAAACGTTTCTCCTGAGTTTTAGACGAAATTTCCTGCTGTTTAGTACGGATGCCGACATTGGGCTGGAAATACCGGTTTTGGGATTCTGCACAGAAAGGGTTTGCAAACCGCTGAATCCACACGTGAGTTTAACTCTGTCAGTTGAATGCACACATTGACAACCATTCAGTTTGATAGCACACTTTTGGTTTTAGAAGCAGATATTTCTCTGTACAACCTATGGTCCCATTCACTCGGGAATATCCCAACGCAGCTCCTAGAAGAAACGTGTTTCTGACTCGCTGAATCTCAACATTGTTTCAATTCTCTTAGGTGAACGAACGCACAGCAGAGCAGTTTCAAGGAAACGTTTCTCCTGAGTTTTAGACGAAGTTGCCTGCTCTTTAGTACGTATGCCGGCATTGGGCTGGAAATACCGGTTTTGGGATTCTGCACAGAAAGGGTTTGCAAACCGCTGAATCCACATGTGAGTTTAACTCTGTCAGTTGAAAGCACACATTGACAACCATTAAGTTAGATAGCTCCGTTTTGGTTTTAGAAGCAGATATTTCTCTGTACAGCCTATGGTCCCATTCACTCGGGAATATCCCAACGCAGCTCCTAGAAGAAACGTGTTTCTGGCTCGCTGAATCTCAACATAGATTCAACTCTCTTAGGTGAACGAACGCACAGCAGAGCAGTTTCAGGGAAACGTTTCTCCTGAGTTTTAGACGAAGTTTCCTGCTGTTTAGTACGGATGCCGGCATTGGGCTGGAAATAGCGGTTTTGGGATTCTGCACAGAAAGGGTTTGCAACCCGCTGAATCCACACGTGAGTTTAACTCTGTGAGTTGAATGCACACATTGTCAACCATTCAGTTTGATAGCACACTTTTGGTTTAGAAGCAGATATTTCTCTGTACAGCCTATGGTCCCATTCACTCGGGAATATCCCAACGCAGCTCCTAGAAGAAACGTGTTTCTGACTCGCTGAATCTAAACATAGATTCAACTCTCTTAGGTGAACGAACGCACAGCAGAGAAGTTTCAAGGAAAAGTTTCTGCTGAGTCTTAGACGAAGTTTCCTGCTGTTTAGTACGTATGCCGGCATTGGGCTGGAAATACCGGTTTTGGGATTCTGCACAGAAAAGGTTTGCAAACCGCTGAATCCACACGTGAGTTTAACTCTGTCAGTTAAATGCACACATTTACAACCATTCAGTTTGATAGCACACTTTTGGTTTTAGAAGCAGATATTTCTCTGTACAGCCTATGGTCCCATTCACTCGGGAATATCCCAACGCAGCTCCTAGAAGAAACGTGTTTCTGACTCGCTGAATCTCAACATAGTTTCAACTCTCTTAGGTGAACGAACGCACAGCAGAGCAGTTTCAAGGAAACGTTTCTCCTGAGTTTTAGACGAAGTTTCCTGCTGTTTAGTACGGATGCCGGCATTGAGCTGGAATTACCGGTTTTGGGATTCTGCACAGAAAGGGTTTGTAAACCGCTGAATCCAAACGTGAATTTAACTCTGTCAGTTGAATGCACACATTGACAACCATTCAGTTAGATACCACCCTTTTGGTTGTAGGAGCAGATATTTCTCTGTACAGCCTATGGTCCCATTCACTCGGGAATATCCCAACGCACCTCCTAGAAGAAACGTGTTTCTGACTCGCTGAATCTCAACATAGATTCAACTCTCTTAGGTGATCGAACGCACAGCAGAGCAGTTTCAAGGAAACGTTTCTCCTGAGTTTTAGACGAAGTTTCCTGCTGTTTAGTACGGATGCCGGCATTGGGCTGGAAATACCGGTTTTGGGATTCTGCACAGAAAGGGTTTGCAAACCGCTGAATCCACACGTCAGTTTAACTCTGTCAGTTGAATGCACACATTGACAACCATTCAGTTAGATAGCTCCGTTTTGGTTTTAGAAGCAGATATTTCTCTGTACAGCCTATGGTCCCATTCACTCGGGAATATCCCAACGCAGCTCCTAGCATAAACGTGTTTCTGACTCGCTGAATCTCAACATAGTTTCAACTCTCTTAGGTGAACGAACGCACAGCAGAGCAGTTTCAAGGAAACGTTTCTCCTGAGTTTTAGACGAAGTTTCCTGCTGTTTAGTACGGATGCCGGCATTGAGCTGGAATTACCGGTTTTGGGATTCTGCACAGAAAGGGTTTGTAAACCGCTGAATCCACACGTGAGTTTAACTCTGTCAGTTGAATGCACACATTGACAACCATTCACTTAGATAGCTCCGTTTTGGTTTTAGAAGCAGATATTTCTCTGTACAGCCTATGGTCCCATTCACTCGGGAATATCCCAACGCAGCTCCTAGAAGAAACGTGTTTCTGACTCGCTGAATCTCAACATAGATTCAACTCTCTTAGGTGAACGAACGCACAGCAGAGCAGTTTCAAGGAAACGTTTCTCCTGAGTTTTAGACGAAGTTTCCTGCTGTTTAGTACGGATGCCGGCATTGGGCTGGAAATACCGGTTTTGGGATTCTGCACAGAAAGGGTTTGCAAACCGCTGAATCCACACGTGAGTTTAACTCTGTCAGTTGAATGCACACATTGACAACCATTCAGTTTGATAGCACACTTTTGGTTTTAGAAGCAGATATTTCTTTGTACAGCCTATGGTCCCATTCACTCGGGAATATCCCAACGCAGCTCCTAGAAGAAACGTGTTTCTGACTCGCTGAATCTCAACATAGATTCAACTCCCTTAGGTGAACGAACGCACAGCAGAGCAGTTTCAAGGAAACGTTTCTCCTGAGTTTTAGACGAAGTTTCCTGCTGTTTAGTACATATGCCGGCATTGGGCTGGAAATATCGGTTTTGGGATTCTGCACAGAAAGGGTTTGCAAACCGCTGAATCCACACGTGAGTTTAACTCTGTCAGTTGAATGCACACATTGACAACCATTCTGTTTGATAGCACACTTTTGGTTTAGAAGCAGATATTTCTCTGTACAGCCTATGGTCCCATTCACTCGGGAATATCCCAACGCAGCTCCTAGAAGAAACGTGTTTCTGACTCGCTGAATCTCAACATAGATTCAACTCTCTTAGGTGAACGAACGCACAGCAGAGCAGTTTCAAGGAAACGTTTCTCCTGAGTCTTAGACGAAGTTTCCTGCTGTTTAGTACGTATGCCGGCATTGGGCTGGAAATACCGGTTTTGGGATTCTGCACAGAAAGGGTTTGCAAAGCGCTGAATCCACACGTGAGTTTAACTCTGTCAGTTGAATGCACACATTGACAACCATTCAGGTTGATAGCACACTTTTGGTTTTAGAAGCAGATATTTCTCTGTACAGCCTATGGTCCCATTCACTCGGGAATATCCCAACGCAGCTCCTAGAAGAAACGTGTTTCTGACTCGCTGAATCTCAACATAGTTTCAACTCTCTTAGGTGAACGAACGCACAGCAGAGCAGTTTCAAGGAAACGTTTCTCCTGAGTTTTAGACGAAGTTTCCTGCTGTTTAGTACGGATGCCGGCATTCAGCTAGAATTACCGGTTTTGGGATTCTGCACAGAAAGGGTTTGTAAACCGCTGAATCCAAACGTGAATTTAACTCTGTCAGTTGAATGCACACATTGACAACCATTCAGGTAGATACCACCCTTTTGGTTGTAGGAGTAGATATTTCTCTGTACAGCCTATGGTCCCATTCACTCGGGAATATCCCAACGCACCTCCTAGAAGAAACGTGTTTCTGACTCGCTGAATCTCAACATAGATTCAACTCTCTTAGGTGATCGAACGCACAGCAGAGCAGTTTCAAGGAAACGTTTCTCCTGAGTTTTAGACGAAATTTCCTGCTGTTTAGTACGGATGCCGACATTCGGCTGGAAATACCGGTTTTGGGATTCTGCACAGAAAGGGTTTGCAAACCGCTGAATCCACACGTGAGTTTAACTCTGTCAGTTGAATGCACACATTGACAACCATTCAGTTTGATACCACACTTTTGGTTTTAGAAGCAGATATTTCTCTGTACAGCCTATGGTCCCATTCACTCGGGAATATCCCAACGCAGCTCCTAGAAGAAACGTGTTTCTGACTCGCTGAATCTCAACATAGTTTCAACTCTCTTAGGTGAACGAACGCACAGCAGAGCAGTTTCAAGGAAACGTTTCTCCTGAGTTTTAGACGAAGTTTCCTGCTGTTTAGTACGGATGCCGGCATTGAGCTGGAATTACCGGTTTTGGGATTCTGCACAGAAAGGGTTTGTAAACCGCTGAATCCACACGTGAGTTTAACTCTGTCAGTTGAATGCACACATTGACAACCATTCACTTAAATAGCTCCGTTTTGGTTTTAGAAGCAGATATTTCTCTGTACAGCCTATGGTCCCATTCACTCGGGAATATCCCAACGCAGCTCCTAGAAGAAACGTGTTTCTGACTCGCTGAATCTCAACATAGATTCAACTCTCTTAGGTGAACGAACGCACAGCAGAGCAGTTTCAAGGAAACGTTTCTCCTGAGTTTTAGACGAAGTTTCCTGCTGTTTAGTACGGATGCCGGCATTGGGCTGGAAATACCGGTTTTGGGATTCTGCACAGAAAGGGTTTGCAAACCGCTGAATCCACACGTGAGTTTAACTCTGTCAGTTGAATGCACACATTGACAACCATTCAGTTTGATAGCACACTTTTGGTTTTAGAAGCAGATATTTCTCTGTACAGCCTATGGTCCCATTCACTCGGGAATATCCCAACGCAGCTCCTAGAAGAAACGTGTTTCTGACTCGCTGAATCTCAACATAGATTCAACTCCCTTAGGTGAACGAACGCACAGCAGAGCAGTTTCAAGGAAACGTTTCTCCTGAGTTTTAGACGAAGTTTCCTGCTGTTTAGTACATATGCCGGCATTGGGCTGGAAATATCGGTTTTGGGATTCTGCACAGAAAGGGTTTGCAAACCGCTGAATCCACACGTGAGTTTAACTCTGTCAGTTGAATGCACACATTGACAACCATTCTGTTTGATAGCACACTTTTGGTTTAGAAGCAGATATTTCTCTGTACAGCCTATGGTCCCATTCACTCGGGAATATCCCAACGCAGCTCCTAGAAGAAACGTGTTTCTGACTCGCTGAATCTCAACATAGTTTCAACTCTCTTAGGTGAACGAACGCACAGCAGAGCAGTTTCAAGGAAACGTTTCTCCTGAGTTTTAGACGAAGTTTCCTGCTGTTTAGTACGGATGCCGGCATTCAGCTAGAATTACCGGTTTTGGGATTCTGCACAGAAAGGGTTTGTAAACCGCTGAATCCAAACGTGAATTTAACTCTGTCAGTTGAATGCACACATTGACAACCATTCAGGTAGATACCACCCTTTTGGTTGTAGGAGTAGATATTTCTCTGTACAGCCTATGGTCCCATTCACTCGGGAATATCCCAACGCACCTCCTAGAAGAAACGTGTTTCTGACTCGCTGAATCTCAACATAGATTCAACTCTCTTAGGTGATCGAACGCACAGCAGAGCAGTTTCAAGGAAACGTTTCTCCTGAGTTTTAGACGAAATTTCCTGCTGTTTAGTACGGATGCCGACATTCGGCTGGAAATACCGGTTTTGGGATTCTGCACAGAAAGGGTTTGCAAACCGCTGAATCCACACGTGAGTTTAACTCTGTCAGTTGAATGCACACATTGACAACCATTCAGTTTGATACCACACTTTTGGTTTTAGAAGCAGATATTTCTCTGTACAGCCTATGGTCCCATTCACTCGGGAATATCCCAACGCAGCTCCTAGAAGAAACGTGTTTCTGACTCGCTGAATCTCAACATAGTTTCAACTCTCTTAGGTGAACGAACGCACAGCAGAGCAGTTTCAAGGAAACGTTTCTCCTGAGTTTTAGACGAAGTTTCCTGCTGTTTAGTACGGATGCCGGCATTGAGCTGGAATTACCGGTTTTGGGATTCTGCACAGAAAGGGTTTGTAAACCGCTGAATCCACACGTGAGTTTAACTCTGTCAGTTGAATGCACACATTGACAACCATTCACTTAAATAGCTCCGTTTTGGTTTTAGAAGCAGATATTTCTCTGTACAGCCTATGGTCCCATTCACTCGGGAATATCCCAACGCAGCTCCTAGAAGAAACGTGTTTCTGACTCGCTGAATCTCAACATAGATTCAACTCTCTTAGGTGAACGAACGCACAGCAGAGCAGTTTCAAGGAAACGTTTCTCCTGAGTTTTAGACGAAGTTTCCTGCTGTTTAGTACGGATGCCGGCATTGGGCTGGAAATACCGGTTTTGGGATTCTGCACAGAAAGGGTTTGCAAACCGCTGAATCCACACGTGAGTTTAACTCTGTCAGTTGAATGCACACATTGACAACCATTCAGTTTGATAGCACACTTTTGGTTTTAGAAGCAGATATTTCTCTGTACAGCCTATGGTCCCATTCACTCGGGAATATCCCAACGCAGCTCCTAGAAGAAACGTGTTTCTGACTCGCTGAATCTCAACATAGATTCAACTCCCTTAGGTGAACGAACGCACAGCAGAGCAGTTTCAAGGAAACGTTTCTCCTGAGTTTTAGACGAAGTTTCCTGCTGTTTAGTACATATGCCGGCATTGGGCTGGAAATATCGGTTTTGGGATTCTGCACAGAAAGGGTTTGCAAACCGCTGAATCCAAACGTGAGTTTAACTCTGTCAGTTGAATGCACACATTGACAACCATTCTGTTTGATAGCACACTTTTGGTTTAGAAGCAGATATTTCTCTGTACAGCCTATGGTCCCATTCACTCGGGAATATCCCAACGCAGCTCCTAGAAGAAACGTGTTTCTGACTCGCTGAATCTCAACATAGATTCAACTCTCTTAGGTGAACGAACGCACAGCAGAGCAGTTTCAAGGAAACGTTTCTCCTGAGTCTTAGACTAAGTTTCCTGCTGTTTAGTACGTATGCCGGCATTGGGATGGAAATACCGGTTTTGGGATTCTGCACAGAAAGGGTTTGCAAAGCGCTGAATCCACACGTGAGTTTAACTCTGTCAGTTGAATGCACACATTGACAACCATTCAGGTTGATAGCACACTTTTGGTTTTAGAAGCAGATATTTCTCTGTACAGCCTATGGTCCCATTCACTCGGGAATATCCCAACGCAGCTCCTAGCAGAAACGTGTTTCTGACTCGCTGAATCTCAACATAGTATCAACTCTCTTAGGTGAACGAACGCACAGCAGAGCAGTTTCAAGGAAACGTTTCTCCTGAGTTTTAGACGAAGTTTCCTGCTGTTTAGTACGGATGCCGGCATTGAGCTGGAATTACCGGTTTTGGGATTCTGCACAGAAAGGGTTTGTAAACCGCTGAATCGAAACGTGAATTTAACTCTGTCAGTTGAATGCACACATTGACAACCATTCAGTTAGAGACCACCCTTTTGGTTGTAGGAGCAGATATTTCTCTGTACAGCCTATGGTCCCATTCACTCGGGAATATCCCAACGCACCTCCTAGAAGAAACGTGTTTCTGACTCGCTGAATCTCAACATAGATTCAACTCTCTTAGGTGATCGAACGCACAGCAGAGCAGTTTCAAGGAAACGTTTCTCCTGAGTTTTAGACGAAATTTCCTGCTGTTTAGTACGGATGCCGACATTCGGCTGGAAATACCGGTTTTGGGATTCTGCACAGAAAGGGTTTGCAAACCGCTGAATCCACACGTGAGTTTAACTCTGTCAGTTGAATGCACACATTGACAACCATTCAGTTTGATAGCACACTTTTGGTTTTAGAAGCAGATATTTCTCTGTACAGCCTATGGTCCCATTCACTCGGGAATATCCCAACGCAGCTCCTAGAAGAAACGTGTTTCTGACTCGCTGAATCTCAACATAGATTCAACTCTCTTAGGTGAACGAACGCACAGCAGAGCAGTTTCACGGAAACGTTTCTCCTGAGTTTTAGACGAAGTTTCCAGCTGTTTAGTACGGATGCCGGCATTGGGCTGGAAATAGCGGTTTTGGGATTCTGCACAGAAAGGGTTTGCAAACCGCTGAATCCACACGTGAGTTTAACTCTGTCAGTTGAATGCACACATTGACAACCATTCAGTTTGATAGCACACTTTTGGTTTTAGAAGCAGATATTTCTCTGTATAGCCTATGGTCCCATTCACTCGGGAATATCCCAACGCAGCTCCTAGAAGAAACGTGTTTCTGACTCGCTGAATCTCAACATAGATTCAACTCTCTTAGGTGAACGAACGCACAGCAGAGCAGTTTCAAGGAAACGTTTCTCCTGAGTTTTAGACGAAGTTTCCTGCTGTTTAGTACGTATGCCGGCATTGGGCTGGAAATACCGGTTTTGGGATTCTGCACAGAAAGGGTTTGCAAACCGCTGAATCCACACGTGAGTTTAACTCTGTGAGTTGAATGCACACATTGTCAACCATTCAGTTTGATAGCACACTTTTGGTTTAGAAGCAGATATTTCTCTGTACAGCCTATGGTCCCATTCACTCGGGAATATCCCAACGCAGCTCCTAGAAGAAACGTGTTTCTGACTCGCTGAATCTCAACATAGATTCAACTCTCTTAGGTGAACGAACGCACAGCAGAGCAGTTTCAAGGAAAAGTTTCTGCTGAGTCTTAGACGAAGTTTCCTGCTGTTTAGTACGTATGCCGGCATTGGGCTGGAAATACCGGTTTTGGGATTCTGCACAGAAAAGGTTTGCAAACCGCTGAATCCACACGTGAGTTTAACTCTGTCAGTTGAATGCACACATTTACAACCATTCAGTATGATAGCACACTTTTGGTTTTAGAAGCAGATATTTCTCTGTACAGCCTATGGTCCCATTCACTCGGGAATATCCCAACGCAGCTCCTAGAAGAAACGTGTTTCTGACTCGCTGAATCTCAACATAGTTTCAACTCTCTTAGGTGAACGAACGCACAGCAGAGCAGTTTCAAGGAAACGTTTCTCCTGAGTTTTAGACGAAGTTTTCTGCTGTTTAGTACGGATGCCGGCATTGAGCTGGAATTACCGGTTTTGGGATTCTGCACAGAAAGGGTTTGTAAACCGCTGAATCCAAACGTGAATTTAACTCTGTCAGTTGAATACACACATTGACAACCATTCAGTTAGATACCACCCTTTTGGTTGTAGGAGCAGATATTTCTCTGTACAGCCTATGGTCCCATTCACTCGGGAATATCCCAACGCAGCTCCTAGAAGAAACGTGTTTCTGACTCGCTGAATCTCAACATAGATTCAACTCTCTTAGGTGATCGAACGCACAGCAGAGCAGTTTCAAGGAAACGTTTCTCCTGAGTTTTAGATGAAGTTTCCTGCTGTTTAGTACGGATGCCGGCATTGGGCTGGAAATACCGGTTTTGGGATTCTGCACAGAAAGGGTTTGCAAACCGCTGAATCCACACGTGAGTTTAACTCTGTCAGTTGAATGCACACATTGACAACCATTCAGTTAGATAGCTCCGTTTTGGTTTTAGAAGCAGATATTTCTCTGTACAGCCTATGGTCCCATTCACTCGGGAATATCCCAACGCAGCTCCTAGCATAAACGTGTTTCTGACTCGCTGAATCTCAACATAGTTTCAACTCTCTTAGGTGAACGAACGCACAGCAGAGCAGTTTCAAGGAAACGTTTCTCCTGAGTTTTAGACGAAGTTTCCTGCTGTTTAGTACGGATGCCGGCATTGAGCTGGAATTACCGGTTTTGGGATTCTGCACAGAAAGGGTTTGTAAACCGCTGAATCCACACGTGAGTTTAACTCTGTCAGTTGAATGCACACATTGACAACCATTCACTTAGATAGCTCCGTTTTGGTTTTAGAAGCAGATATTTCTCTGTACAGCCTATGGTCCCATTCACTCGGGAATATCCCAGCGCAGCTCCTAGCATAAACGTGTTTCTGACTCGCTGAATCTCAACATAGATTCAACTCTCTTAGGTGAACGAACGCACAGCAGAGCAGTTTCAAGGAAACGTTTCTCCTGAGTTTTAGATGAAGTTTCCTGCTGTTTAGTACGGATGCCGGCATTGGGCTGGAAATACCGGTTTTGGGATTCTGCACAGAAAGGGTTTGCAAACCGCTGAATCCACACGTGAGTTTAACTCTGTCAGTTGAATGCACACATTGACAACCATTCAGTTTGATAGCACACTTTTGGTTTTAGAAGCAGATATTTCTCTGTACAGCCTATGGTCCCATTCACTCGGGAATATCCCAACGCAGCTCCTAGAAGAAACGTGTTTCTGACTCGCTGAATCTCAACATAGATTCAACTCCCTTAGGTGAACGAACGCACAGCAGAGCAGTTTCAAGGAAACGTTTCTCCTGAGTTTTAGACGAAGTTTCCTGCTGTTTAGTACATATGCCGGCATTGGGCTGGAAATATCGGTTTTGGGATTCTGCACAGAAAGGGTTTGCAAACCGCTGAATCCACACGTGAGTTTAACTCTGTCAGTTGAATGCACACATTGACAATCATTCTGTTTGATAGCACACTTTTGGTTTAGAAGCAGATATTTCTCTGTACAGCCTATGGTCCCATTCACTCGGGAATATCCCAACGCAGCTCCTAGAAGAAACGTGTTTCTGACTCGCTGAATCTCAACATAGATTCAACTCTCTTAGGTGAACGAACGCACAGCAGAGCAGTTTCAAGGAAACGTTTCTCCTGAGTCTTAGACGAAGTTTCCTGCTGTTTATTACGGATGCCGGCATTGGGCTGGAAATACCGGTTTTGGGATTCTGCACAGAAAGGGTTTGTAAACCGCTGAATCCAAACGTGAGTTTAACTCTGTCAGTTGAATGCACACATTGACAACCATTCAGTTTGATAGCACACTTTTGGTTTTAGAAGCAGATATTTCTCTGTACAGCCTATGGTCCCATTCACTCGGGAATATCCCAACGCAGCTCCTAGAAAAAACGTGTTTCTGACTCGCTGAATCTCAACATAGTTTCAACTCTCTTAGGTGAACGAACGCACAGCAGAGCAGTTTCAAGGAAACGTTTCTCCTGAGTTTTAGACGAAGTTTTCTGCTGTTTAGTACGGATGCCGGCATTGAGCTGGAATTACCGGTTTTGGGATTCTGCACAGAAAGGGTTTGTAAACCGCTGAATCCAAACGTGAATTTAACTCTGTCAGTTGAATACACACATTGACAACCATTCAGTTAGATACCACCCTTTTGGTTGTAGGAGCAGATATTTCTCTGTACAGCCTATGGTCCCATTCACTCGGGAATATCCCAACGCAGCTCCTAGAAGAAACGTGTTTCTGACTCGCTGAATCTCAACATAGATTCAACTCTCTTAGGTGATCGAACGCACAGCAGAGCAGTTTCAAGGAAACGTTTCTCCTGAGTTTTAGATGAAGTTTCCTGCTGTTTAGTACGGATGCCGGCATTGGGCTGGAAATACCGGTTTTGGGATTCTGCACAGAAAGGGTTTGCAAACCGCTGAATCCACACGTGAGTTTAACTCTGTCAGTTGAATGCACACATTGACAACCATTCAGTTAGATAGCTCCGTTTTGGTTTTAGAAGCAGATATTTCTCTGTACAGCCTATGGTCCCATTCACTCGGGAATATCCCAACGCAGCTCCTAGCATAAACGTGTTTCTGACTCGCTGAATCTCAACATAGTTTCAACTCTCTTAGGTGAACGAACGCACAGCAGAGCAGTTTCAAGGAAACGTTTCTCCTGAGTTTTAGACGAAGTTTCCTGCTGTTTAGTACGGATGCCGGCATTGAGCTGGAATTACCGGTTTTGGGATTCTGCACAGAAAGGGTTTGTAAACCGCTGAATCCACACGTGAGTTTAACTCTGTCAGTTGAATGCACACATTGACAACCATTCACTTAGATAGCTCCGTTTTGGTTTTAGAAGCAGATATTTCTCTGTACAGCCTATGGTCCCATTCACTCGGGAATATCCCAGCGCAGCTCCTAGCATAAACGTGTTTCTGACTCGCTGAATCTCAACATAGATTCAACTCTCTTAGGTGAACGAACGCACAGCAGAGCAGTTTCAAGGAAACGTTTCTCCTGAGTTTTAGACGAAGTTTCCTGCTGTTTAGTACGGATGCCGGCATTGGGCTGGAAATACCGGTTTTGGGATTCTGCACAGAAAGGGTTTGCAAACCGCTGAATCCACACGTGAGTTTAACTCTGTCAGTTGAATGCACACATTGACAACCATTCAGTTTGATAGCACACTTTTGGTTTTAGAAGCAGATATTTCTCTGTACAGCCTATGGTCCCATTCACTCGGGAATATCCCAACGCAGCTCCTAGAAGAAACGTGTTTCTGACTCGCTGAATCTCAACATAGATTCAACTCCCTTAGGTGAACGAACGCACAGCAGAGCAGTTTCAAGGAAACGTTTCTCCTGAGTTTTAGACGAAGTTTCCTGCTGTTTAGTACATATGCCGGCATTGGGCTGGAAATATCGGTTTTGGGATTCTGCACAGAAAGGGTTTGCAAACCGCTGAATCCACACGTGAGTTTAACTCTGTCAGTTGAATGCACACATTGACAATCATTCTGTTTGATAGCACACTTTTGGTTTAGAAGCAGATATTTCTCTGTACAGCCTATGGTCCCATTCACTCGGGAATATCCCAACGCAGCTCCTAGAAGAAACGTGTTTCTGACTCGCTGAATCTCAACATAGATTCAACTCTCTTAGGTGAACGAACGCACAGCAGAGCAGTTTCAAGGAAACGTTTCTCCTGAGTCTTAGACGAAGTTTCCTGCTGTTTATTACGGATGCCGGCATTGGGCTGGAAATACCGGTTTTGGGATTCTGCACAGAAAGGGTTTGTAAACCGCTGAATCCAAACGTGAGTTTAACTCTGTCAGTTGAATGCACACATTGACAACCATTCAGTTTGATAGCACACTTTTGGTTTTAGAAGCAGATATTTCTCTGTACAGCCTATGGTCCCATTCACTCGGGAATATCCCAACGCAGCTCCTAGAAGAAACGTGTTTCTGACTCGCTGAATCTCAACATAGTTTCAACTCTCTTAGGTGAACGAACGCACAGCAGAGCAGTTTCAAGGAAACGTTTCTCCTGAGTTTTAGACGAAGTTTCCTGCTGTTTAGTACGGATGCCGGCATTGAGCTGGAATTACCGGTTTTGGGATTCTGCACAGAAAGGGTTTGTAAACCGCTGAATCCAAACGTGAATTTAACTCTGTCAGTTGAATGCACACATTGACAACCATTCAGTTAGATACCACCCTTTTGGTTGTAGGAGCAGATATTTCTCTGTACAGCCTATGGTCCCATTCACTCGGGAATATCCCAACGCACCTCCTAGAAGAAACGTGTTTCTGACTCGCTGAATCTCAACATAGATTCAACTCTCTTAGGTGATCGAACGCACAGCAGAGCAGTTTCAAGGAAACGTTTCTCCTGAGTTTTAGACGAAGTTTCCTGCTGTTTAGTACGGATGCCGGCATTGGGCTGGAAATACCGGTTTTGGGATTCTGCACAGAAAGGGTTTGCAAACCGCTGAATCCACACGTGAGTTTAACTCTGTCAGTTGAATGCACACATTGACAACCATTCAGTTTGATAGCACACTTTTGGTTTTAGAAGCAGATATTTCTCTGTACAGCCTATGGTCCCATTCACTCGGGAATATCCCAACGCACCTCCTAGAAGAAACGTGTTTCTGACTCGCTGAATCTCAACATAGATTCAACTCCCTTAGGTGAACGAACGCACAGCAGAGCAGTTTCAAGGAAACGTTTCTCCTGAGTTTTAGACGAAGTTTCCTGCTGTTTAGTACATATGCCGGCATTGGGCTGGAAATATCGGTTTTGGGATTCTGCACAGAAAGGGTTTGCAAACCGCTGAATCCACACGTGAGTTTAACTCTGTCAGTTGAATGCACACATTGACAACCATTCTGTTTGATAGCACACTTTTGGTTTAGAAGCAGATATTTCTCTGTACAGCCTATGGTCCCATTCACTCGGGAATATCCCAACGCAGCTCCTAGAAGAAACGTGTTTCTGACTCGCTGAATCTCAACATAGATTCAACTCTCTTAGGTGAACGAACGCACAGCAGAGCAGTTTCAAGGAAACGTTTCTCCTGAGTCTTAGACGAAGTTTCCTGCTGTTTAGTACGGATGCCGGCATTGGGCTGGAAATACCGGTTTTGGGATTCTGCACAGAAAGGGTTTGCAAACCGCTGAATCCACACGTGAGTTTAACTCTGTCAGTTGAATGCACACATTGACAACCATTCAGTTAGATAGCTCCGTTTTGGTTTCAGAAGCAGATATTTCTCTGTACAGCCTATGGTCCCATTCACTCGGGAATATCCCAACGCAGCTCCTAGCATAAACGTGTTTCTGACTCGCTGAATCTCAACATAGTTTCAACTCTCTTAGGTGAACGAACGCACAGCAGAGCAGTTTCAAGGAAACGTTTCTCCTGAGTTTTAGACGAAGTTTCCTGCTGTTTAGTACGGATGCCGGCATTGAGCTGGAATTACCGGTTTTGGGATTCTGCACAGAAAGGGTTTGTAAGCCGCTGAATCCAAACGTGAGTTTAACTCTGTCAGTTGAATGCACACATTGACAACCATTCAGTTAGATACCACCCTGTTGGTTGTAGGAGCAGATATTTCTCTGTACAGCCTATGGTCCCATTCACTCGGGAATATCCCAACGCACCTCCTAGAAGAAACGTGTTTCTGACTCGCTGAATCTCAACATAGATTCAACTCTCTTAGGTGATCGAAAGCACAGCAGAAAAGTTTCAAGGAAACGTTTCTCCTGAGTTTTAGACGAAGTTTCCTGCTGTTTAGTACGGATGCCGGCATTGGGCTGGAAATACCAGTTTTGGGATTCTGCACAGAAAGGGTTACAAACTGCTGAATCCACACGTGAGTTTAACTCTGTCAGTTGAATGCACACATTGACAACCATTCAGTTTGATAGCACACTTTTGGTTTTAGAAGCAGATATTTCTCTGTACAGCCTATGGTCCCATTCACTCGGGAATATCCCAACGCAGCTCCTAGAAGAAACGTGTTTCTGACTCGCTGAATCTCAACATAGTTTCAACTCTCTTAGGTGAACGAACGCACAGCAGAGCAGTTTCAAGGAAACGTTTCTCCTGAGTTTTAGACGAAGTTTCCTGCTGTTTAGTACGGATGCCGGCATTGGGCTGGAAATACCGGTTTTGGGATTCTGCACAGAAAGGGTTTGCAAACCGCTGAGTCCACACGTGAGTTTAACTCTGTCAGTTGAATGCACACATTGACAAGCATTCAGTTAGATAGCTCCGTTTTGGTTTTAGAAGCAGATATTTCTCTGTACAGCCTATGGTCCCATTCACTCGGGAATATCCCAACGCAGCTCCTAGCATAAGCGTGTTTCTGACTCGCTGAATCTCAACATAGTTTCAACTCTCTTAGGTGAACGAACGCACAGCAGAGCAGTTTCAAGGAAACGTTTCTCCTGAGTTTTAGATGAAGTTTCCTGCTGTTTAGTACGGATGCCGGCATTGGGCTGGAAATACCGGTTTTGGGATTCTGCACAGAAAGGGTTTGCAAACCGCTGAATCCACACGTGAGTTTAACTCTGTCAGTTGAATGCACACATTGACAACCACTCAGTTAGATAGCTCCGTTTTGGTTTTAGAAGCAGATATTTCTCTGTACAGCCTATGGTCCCATTCACTCGGGAATATCCCAACGCAGCTCCTAGCATAAACGTGTTTCTGACTCGCTGAATCTCAACATAGTTTCAACTCTCTTAGGTGAACGAACGCACAGCAGAGCAGTTTCAAGGAAACGTTTCTCCTGAGTTTTAGACGAAGTTTCCTGCTGTTTAGTACGGATGCCGGCATTGAGCTGGAATTACCGGTTTTGGGATTCTGCACAGAAAGGGTTTGTAAACCGCTGAATCCACACGTGAGTTTAACTCTGTCAGTTGAATGCACACATTGACAACCATTCACTTAGATAGCTCCGTTTTGGTTTTAGAAGCAGATATTTCTCTGTACAGCCTATGGTCCCATTCACTCGGGAATATCCCAGCGCAGCTCCTAGCATAAACGTGTTTCTGACTCGCTGAATCTCAACATAGATTCAACTCTCTTAGGTGAACGAACGCACAGCAGAGCAGTTTCAAGGAAACGTTTCTCCTGAGTTTTAGACGAAGTTTCCTGCTGTTTAGTACGGATGCCGGCATTGGGCTGGAAATACCGGTTTTGGGATTCTGCACAGAAAGGGTTTGCAAACCGCTGAATCCACACGTGAGTTTAACTCTGTCAGTTGAATGCACACATTGACAACCATTCAGTTTGATAGCACACTTTTGGTTTTAGAAGCAGATATTTCTCTGTACAGCCTATGGTCCCATTCACTCGGGAATATCCCAACGCAGCTCCTAGAAGAAACGTGTTTCTGACTCGCTGAATCTCAACATAGATTCAACTCCCTTAGGTGAACGAACGCACAGCAGAGCAGTTTCAAGGAAACGTTTCTCCTGAGTTTTAGACGAAGTTTCCTGCTGTTTAGTACATATGCCGGCATTGGGCTGGAAATATCGGTTTTGGGATTCTGCACAGAAAGGGTTTGCAAACCGCTGAATCCACACGTGAGTTTAACTCTGTCAGTTGAATGCACACATTGACAATCATTCTGTTTGATAGCACACTTTTGGTTTAGAAGCAGATATTTCTCTGTACAGCCTATGGTCCCATTCACTCGGGAATATCCCAACGCAGCTCCTAGAAGAAACGTGTTTCTGACTCGCTGAATCTCAACATAGATTCAACTCTCTTAGGTGAACGAACGCACAGCAGAGCAGTTTCAAGGAAACGTTTCTCCTGAGTCTTAGACGAAGTTTCCTGCTGTTTATTACGGATGCCGGCATTGGGCTGGAAATACCGGTTTTGGGATTCTGCACAGAAAGGGTTTGTAAACCGCTGAATCCAAACGTGAGTTTAACTCTGTCAGTTGAATGCACACATTGACAACCATTCAGTTTGATAGCACACTTTTGGTTTTAGAAGCAGATATTTCTCTGTACAGCCTATGGTCCCATTCACTCGGGAATATCCCAACGCAGCTCCTAGAAGAAACGTGTTTCTGACTCGCTGAATCTCAACATAGTTTCAACTCTCTTAGGTGAACGAACGCACAGCAGAGCAGTTTCAAGGAAACGTTTCTCCTGAGTTTTAGACGAAGTTTCCTGCTGTTTAGTACGGATGCCGGCATTGAGCTGGAATTACCGGTTTTGGGATTCTGCACAGAAAGGGTTTGTAAACCGCTGAATCCAAACGTGAATTTACCTCTGTCAGTTGAATGCACACATTGACAACCATTCAGTTAGATACCACCCTTTTGGTTGTAGGAGCAGATATTTCTCTGTACAGCCTATGGTCCCATTCACTCGGGAATATCCCAACGCACCTCCTAGAAGAAACGTGTTTCTGACTCGCTGAATCTCAACATAGATTCAACTCTCTTAGGTGATCGAACGCACAGCAGAGCAGTTTCAAGGAAACGTTTCTCCTGAGTTTTAGACGAAGTTTCCTGCTGTTTAGTACGGATGCCGGCATTGGGCTGGAAATACCGGTTTTGGGATTCTGCACAGAAAGGGTTTGCAAACCGCTGAATCCACACGTGAGTTTAACTCTGTCAGTTGAATGCACACATTGACAACCATTCAGTTTGATAGCACACTTTTGGTTTTAGAAGCAGATATTTCTCTGTACAGCCTATGGTCCCATTCACTCGGGAATATCCCAACGCACCTCCTAGAAGAAACGTGTTTCTGACTCGCTGAATCTCAACATAGATTCAACTCCCTTAGGTGAACGAACGCACAGCAGAGCAGTTTCAAGGAAACGTTTCTCCTGAGTTTTAGACGAAGTTTCCTGCTGTTTAGTACATATGCCGGCATTGGGCTGGAAATATCGGTTTTGGGATTCTGCACAGAAAGGGTTTGCAAACCGCTGAATCCACACGTGAGTTTAACTCTGTCAGTTGAATGCACACATTGACAACCATTCTGTTTGATAGCACACTTTTGGTTTAGAAGCAGATATTTCTCTGTACAGCCTATGGTCCCATTCACTCGGGAATATCCCAACGCAGCTCCTAGAAGAAACGTGTTTCTGACTCGCTGAATCTCAACATAGATTCAAGTCTC
This sequence comes from Aotus nancymaae, assembly GCF_030222135.1. Classification (NCBI taxonomy): domain Eukaryota; kingdom Metazoa; phylum Chordata; class Mammalia; order Primates; family Aotidae; genus Aotus; species Aotus nancymaae. Next base: position 1,044,308 of record NW_026988464.1, read on the forward strand.
TTAGGTGAACGAACGCACAGCAGAGCAGTTTCAAGGAAACGTTTCTCCTGAGTCTTAGACGAAGTTTCCTGCTGTTTAGTACGGATGCCGGCATTGGGCTGGAAATACCGGTTTTGGGATTCTGCACAGAAAGGGTTTGCAAACCGCTGAATCCACACGTGAGTTTAACTCTGTCAGTTGAATGCACACATTGACAACCATTCAGTTAGATAGCTCCGTTTTGGTTTCAGAAGCAGATATTTCTCTGTACAGCCTATGGTCCCATTCACTCGGGAATATCCCAACGCAGCTCCTAGCATAAACGTGTTTCTGACTCGCTGAATCTCAACATAGTTTCAACTCTCTTAGGTGAACGAACGCACAGCAGAGCAGTTTCAAGGAAACGTTTCTCCTGAGTTTTAGACGAAGTTTCCTGCTGTTTAGTACGGATGCCGGCATTGAGCTGGAATTACCGGTTTTGGGATTCTGCACAGAAAGGGTTTGTAAGCCGCTGAATCCAAACGTGAGTTTAACTCTGTCAGTTGAATGCACACATTGACAACCATTCAGTTAGATACCACCCTGTTGGTTGTAGGAGCAGATATTTCTCTGTACAGCCTATGGTCCCATTCACTCGGGAATATCCCAACGCACCTCCTAGAAGAAACGTGTTTCTGACTCGCTGAATCTCAACATAGATTCAACTCTCTTAGGTGATCGAAAGCACAGCAGAAAAGTTTCAAGGAAACGTTTCTCCTGAGTTTTAGACGAAGTTTCCTGCTGTTTAGTACGGATGCCGGCATTGGGCTGGAAATACCAGTTTTGGGATTCTGCACAGAAAGGGTTACAAACTGCTGAATCCACACGTGAGTTTAACTCTGTCAGTTGAATGCACACATTGACAACCATTCAGTTTGATAGCACACTTTTGGTTTTAGAAGCAGATATTTCTCTGTACAGCCTATGGTCCCATTCACTCGGGAATATCCCAACGCAGCTCCTAGAAGAAACGTGTTTCTGACTCGCTGAATCTCAACATAGTTTCAACTCTCTTAGGTGAACGAACGCACAGCAGAGCAGTTTCAAGGAAACGTTTCTCCTGAGTTTTAGACGAAGTTTCCTTCTGTTTAGTACGGATGCCGGCATTGAGCTGGAATTACCGGTTTTGGGATTCTGCACAGAAAGGGTTTGCAAACCGCTGAATCCACACGTCAGTTTAACTCTGTCAGTTGAATGCACACATTGACAACCATTCAGTTAGATAGCTCCGTTTTGGTTTTAGAAGCAGATATTTCTCTGTACAGCCTATGGTCCCATTCACTCGGGAATATCCCAACGCAGCTCCTAGCATAAGCGTGTTTCTGACTCGCTGAATCTCAACATAGTTTCAACTCTCTTAGGTGAACGAACGCACAGCAGAGCAGTTTCAAGGAAACGTTTCTCCTGAGTTTTAGACGAAGTTTCCTGCTGTTTAGTACGGATGCCGGCATTGAGCTGGAATTACCGGTTTTGGGATTCTGCACAGAAAGGGTTTGTAAACCGCTGAATCCACACGTGAGTTTAACTCTGTCAGTTGAATGCACACATTGACAACCATTCACTTAGATAGCTCCGTTTTGGTTTTAGAAGCAGATATTTCTCTGTACAGCCTATGGTCCCATTCACTCGGGAATATCCCAACGCAGCTCCTAGAAGAAACGTGTTTCTGACTCGCTGAATCTCAACATAGACTCAACTCTCTTAGGTGAACGAACGCACAGCAGAGCAGTTTCAAGGAAACGTTTCTCCTGAGTTTTAGACGAAGTTTCCTGCTGTTTAGTACGTATGCCGGCATTGGGCTGGAAATACCGGTTTTGGGATTCTGCACAGAAAGGGTTTGCAAACCGCTGAATCCACACGTGAGTTTAACTCTGTCAGTTGAATGCACACATTGACAACCATTCAGTTTGATAGCACACTTTTGGTTTTAGAAGCAGATATTTCTCTGTATAGCCTATGGTCCCATTCACTCGGGAATATCCCAACGCAGCTCCTAGAAGAAACGTGTTTCTGACTCGCTGAATCTCAACATAGATTCAACTCTCTTAGGTGAACGAACGCACAGCAGAGCAGTTTCAAGGAAACGTTTCTCCTGAGTTTTAGACGAAGTTTCCTGCTGTTTAGTACGTATGCCGGCATTGGGCTGGAAATACCGGTTTTGGGATTCTGCACAGAAAGGGTTTGCAAACCGCTGAATCCACACGTGAGTTTAACTCTGTGAGTTGAATGCACACATTGTCAACCATTCAGTTTGATAGCACACTTTTGGTTTAGAAGCAGATATTTCTCTGTACAGCCTATGGTCCCATTCACTCGGGAATATCCCAACGCAGCTCCTAGAAGAAACGTGTTTCTGACTCGCTGAATCTCAACATAGATTCAACTCTCTTAGGTGAACGAACGCACAGCAGAGCAGTTTCAAGGAAAAGTTTCTGCTGAGTCTTAGACGAAGTTTCCTGCTGTTTAGTACGTATGCCGGCATTGGGCTGGAAATACCGGTTTTGGGATTCTGCACAGAAAAGGTTTGCTAACCGCTGAATCCACACGTGAGTTTAACTCTGTCAGTTGAATGCACACATTTACAACCATTCAGTATGATAGCACACTTTTGGTTTTAGAAGCAGATATTTCTCTGTACAGCCTATGGTCCCATTCACTCGGGAATATCCCAACGCAGCTCCTAGAAGAAACGTGTTTCTGACTCGCTGAATCTCAACATAGTTTCAACTCTCTTAGGTGAACGAACGCACAGCAGAGCAGTTTCAAGGAAACGTTTCTCCTGAGTTTTAGACGAAGTTTTCTGCTGTTTAGTACGGATGCCGGCATTGAGCTGGAATTACCGGTTTTGGGATTCTGCACAGAAAGGGTTTGTAAACCGCTGAATCCAAACGTGAATTTAACTCTGTCAGTTGAATACACACATTGACAACCATTCAGTTAGATACCACCCTTTTGGTTGTAGGAGCAGATATTTCTCTGTACAGCCTATGGTCCCATTCACTCGGGAATATCCCAACGCAGCTCCTAGAAGAAACGTGTTTCTGACTCGCTGAATCTCAACATAGATTCAACTCTCTTAGGTGATCGAACGCACAGCAGAGCAGTTTCAAGGAAACGTTTCTCCTGAGTTTTAGATGAAGTTTCCTGCTGTTTAGTACGGATGCCGGCATTGGGCTGGAAATACCGGTTTTGGGATTCTGCACAGAAAGGGTTTGCAAACCGCTGAATCCACACGTGAGTTTAACTCTGTCAGTTGAATGCACACATTGACAACCATTCAGTTAGATAGCTCCGTTTTGGTTTTAGAAGCAGATATTTCTCTGTACAGCCTATGGTCCCATTCACTCGGGAATATCCCAACGCAGCTCCTAGCATAAACGTGTTTCTGACTCGCTGAATCTCAACATAGTTTCAACTCTCTTAGGTGAACGAACGCACAGCAGAGCAGTTTCAAGGAAACGTTTCTCCTGAGTTTTAGACGAAGTTTCCTGCTGTTTAGTACGGATGCCGGCATTGAGCTGGAATTACCGGTTTTGGGATTCTGCACAGAAAGGGTTTGTAAACCGCTGAATCCACACGTGAGTTTAACTCTGTCAGTTGAATGCACACATTGACAACCATTCACTTAGATAGCTCCGTTTTGGTTTTAGAAGCAGATATTTCTCTGTACAGCCTATGGTCCCATTCACTCGGGAATATCCCAGCGCAGCTCCTAGCATAAACGTGTTTCTGACTCGCTGAATCTCAACATAGATTCAACTCTCTTAGGTGAACGAACGCACAGCAGAGCAGTTTCAAGGAAACGTTTCTCCTGAGTTTTAGACGAAGTTTCCTGCTGTTTAGTACGGATGCCGGCATTGGGCTGGAAATACCGGTTTTGGGATTCTGCACAGAAAGGGTTTGCAAACCGCTGAATCCACACGTGAGTTTAACTCTGTCAGTTGAATGCACACATTGACAACCATTCAGTTTGATAGCACACTTTTGGTTTTAGAAGCAGATATTTCTCTGTACAGCCTATGGTCCCATTCACTCGGGAATATCCCAACGCAGCTCCTAGAAGAAACGTGTTTCTGACTCGCTGAATCTCAACATAGATTCAACTCCCTTAGGTGAACGAACGCACAGCAGAGCAGTTTCAAGGAAACGTTTCTCCTGAGTTTTAGACGAAGTTTCCTGCTGTTTAGTACATATGCCGGCATTGGGCTGGAAATATCGGTTTTGGGATTCTGCACAGAAAGGGTTTGCAAACCGCTGAATCCACACGTGAGTTTAACTCTGTCAGTTGAATGCACACATTGACAATCATTCTGTTTGATAGCACACTTTTGGTTTAGAAGCAGATATTTCTCTGTACAGCCTATGGTCCCATTCACTCGGGAATATCCCAACGCAGCTCCTAGAAGAAACGTGTTTCTGACTCGCTGAATCTCAACATAGATTCAACTCTCTTAGGTGAACGAACGCACAGCAGAGCAGTTTCAAGGAAACGTTTCTCCTGAGTCTTAGACGAAGTTTCCTGCTGTTTATTACGGATGCCGGCATTGGGCTGGAAATACCGGTTTTGGGATTCTGCACAGAAAGGGTTTGTAAACCGCTGAATCCAAACGTGAGTTTAACTCTGTCAGTTGAATGCACACATTGACAACCATTCAGTTTGATAGCACACTTTTGGTTTTAGAAGCAGATATTTCTCTGTACAGCCTATGGTCCCATTCACTCGGGAATATCCCAACGCAGCTCCTAGAAGAAACGTGTTTCTGACTCGCTGAATCTCAACATAGTTTCAACTCTCTTAGGTGAACGAACGCACAGCAGAGCAGTTTCAAGGAAACGTTTCTCCTGAGTTTTAGACGAAGTTTCCTGCTGTTTAGTACGGATGCCGGCATTGAGCTGGAATTACCGGTTTTGGGATTCTGCACAGAAAGGGTTTGTAAACCGCTGAATCCAAACGTGAATTTACCTCTGTCAGTTGAATGCACACATTGACAACCATTCAGTTAGATACCACCCTTTTGGTTGTAGGAGCAGATATTTCTCTGTACAGCCTATGGTCCCATTCACTCGGGAATATCCCAACGCACCTCCTAGAAGAAACGTGTTTCTGACTCGCTGAATCTCAACATAGATTCAACTCTCTTAGGTGATCGAACGCACAGCAGAGCAGTTTCAAGGAAACGTTTCTCCTGAGTTTTAGACGAAGTTTCCTGCTGTTTAGTACGGATGCCGGCATTGGGCTGGAAATACCGGTTTTGGGATTCTGCACAGAAAGGGTTTGCAAACCGCTGAATCCACACGTGAGTTTAACTCTGTCAGTTGAATGCACACATTGACAACCATTCAGTTTGATAGCACACTTTTGGTTTTAGAAGCAGATATTTCTCTGTACAGCCTATGGTCCCATTCACTCGGGAATATCCCAACGCACCTCCTAGAAGAAACGTGTTTCTGACTCGCTGAATCTCAACATAGATTCAACTCCCTTAGGTGAACGAACGCACAGCAGAGCAGTTTCAAGGAAACGTTTCTCCTGAGTTTTAGACGAAGTTTCCTGCTGTTTAGTACATATGCCGGCATTGGGCTGGAAATATCGGTTTTGGGATTCTGCACAGAAAGGGTTTGCAAACCGCTGAATCCACACGTGAGTTTAACTCTGTCAGTTGAATGCACACATTGACAACCATTCTGTTTGATAGCACACTTTTGGTTTAGAAGCAGATATTTCTCTGTACAGCCTATGGTCCCATTCACTCGGGAATATCCCAACGCAGCTCCTAGAAGAAACGTGTTTCTGACTCGCTGAATCTCAACATAGATTCAACTCTCTTAGGTGAACGAACGCACAGCAGAGCAGTTTCAAGGAAACGTTTCTCCTGAGTCTTAGACGAAGTTTCCTGCTGTTTAGTACGGATGCCGGCATTGGGCTGGAAATACCGGTTTTGGGATTCTGCACAGAAAGGGTTTGCAAACCGCTGAATCCACACGTGAGTTTAACTCTGTCAGTTGAATGCACACATTGACAACCATTCAGTTAGATAGCTCCGTTTTGGTTTTAGAAGCAGATATTTCTCTGTACAGCCTATGGTCCCATTCACTCGGGAATATCCCAACGCAGCTCCTAGCATAAACGTGTTTCTGACTCGCTGAATCTCAACATAGTTTCAACTCTCTTAGGTGAACGAACGCACAGCAGAGCAGTTTCAAGGAAACGTTTCTCCTGAGTTTTAGACGAAGTTTCCTGCTGTTTAGTACGGATGCCGGCATTGAGCTGGAATTACCGGTTTTGGGATTCTGCACAGAAAGGGTTTGTAAGCCGCTGAATCCAAACGTGAGTTTAACTCTGTCAGTTGAATGCACACATTGACAACCATTCAGTTAGATACCACCCTGTTGGTTGTAGGAGCAGATATTTCTCTGTACAGCCTATGGTCCCATTCACTCGGGAATATCCCAACGCACCTCCTAGAAGAAACGTGTTTCTGACTCGCTGAATCTCAACATAGATTCAACTCTCTTAGGTGATCGAAAGCACAGCAGAAAAGTTTCAAGGAAACGTTTCTCCTGAGTTTTAGACGAAGTTTCCTGCTGTTTAGTACGGATGCCGGCATTGGGCTGGAAATACCAGTTTTGGGATTCTGCACAGAAAGGGTTACAAACTGCTGAATCCACACGTGAGTTTAACTCTGTCAGTTGAATGCACACATTGACAACCATTCAGTTTGATAGCACACTTTTGGTTTTAGAAGCAGATATTTCTCTGTACAGCCTATGGTCCCATTCACTCGGGAATATCCCAACGCAGCTCCTAGAAGAAACGTGTTTCTGACTCGCTGAATCTCAACATAGTTTCAACTCTCTTAGGTGAACGAACGCACAGCAGAGCAGTTTCAAGGAAACGTTTCTCCTGAGTTTTAGACGAAGTTTCCTTCTGTTTAGTACGGATGCCGGCATTGAGCTGGAATTACCGGTTTTGGGATTCTGCACAGAAAGGGTTTGCAAACCGCTGAATCCACACGTCAGTTTAACTCTGTCAGTTGAATGCACACATTGACAACCATTCAGTTAGATAGCTCCGTTTTGGTTTTAGAAGCAGATATTTCTCTGTACAGCCTATGGTCCCATTCACTCGGGAATATCCCAACGCAGCTCCTAGCATAAGCGTGTTTCTGACTCGCTGAATCTCAACATAGTTTCAACTCTCTTAGGTGAACGAACGCACAGCAGAGCAGTTTCAAGGAAACGTTTCTCCTGAGTTTTAGACGAAGTTTCCTGCTGTTTAGTACGGATGCCGGCATTGAGCTGGAATTACCGGTTTTGGGATTCTGCACAGAAAGGGTTTGTAAACCGCTGAATCCACACGTGAGTTTAACTCTGTCAGTTGAATGCACACATTGACAACCATTCACTTAGATAGCTCCGTTTTGGTTTTAGAAGCAGATATTTCTCTGTACAGCCTATGGTCCCATTCACTCGGGAATATCCCAACGCAGCTCCTAGAAGAAACGTGTTTCTGACTCGCTGAATCTCAACATAGACTCAACTCTCTTAGGTGAACGAACGCACAGCAGAGCAGTTTCAAGGAAACGTTTCTCCTGAGTTTTAGACGAAGTTTCCTGCTGTTTAGTACGTATGCCGGCATTGGGCTGGAAATACCGGTTTTGGGATTCTGCACAGAAAGGGTTTGCAAACCGCTGAATCCACACGTGAGTTTAACTCTGTCAGTTGAATGCACACATTGACAACCATTCTGTTTGATAGCACACTTTTGGTTTAGAAGCAGATATTTCTCTGTACAGCCTATGGTCCCATTCACTCGGGAATATCCCAACGCAGCTCCTAGAAGAAACGTGTTTCTGACTCGCTGAATCTCAACATAGTTTCAACTCTCTTAGGTGAACGAACGCACAGCAGAGCAGTTTCAAGGAAACGTTTCTCCTGAGTTTTAGACGAAGTTTCCTGCTGTTTAGAACGGATGCCGGCATTGAGCTGGAATTACCGGTTTTGGGATTCTGCACAGAAAGGGTTTGTAAACCGCTGAATCCAAACGTGAATTTAACTCTGTCAGTTGAATGCACACATTGACAACCATTCAGTTAGATACCACCCTTTTGGTTGTAGGAGCAGATATTTCTCTGTACAGCCTATGGTCCCATTCACTCGGGAATATCCCAACGCACCTCCTAGAAGAAACGTGTTTCTGACTCGCTGAATCTCAACATAGATTCAACTCTCTTAGGTGATCGAACGCACAGCAGAGCAGTTTCAAGGAAACGTTTCTCCTGAGTTTTAGACGAAGTTTCCTGCTGTTTAGTACGGATGCCGGCATTGGGCTGGAAATACCGGTTTTGGGATTCTGCACAGAAAGGGTTTGCAAACCGCTGAATCCACACGTGAGTTTAACTCTGTCAGTTGAATGCACACATTGACAACCATTCAGTTTGATAGCACACTTTTGGTTTTAGAAGCAGATATTTCTCTGTACAGCCTATGGTCCCATTCACTCGGGAATATCCCAACGCAGCTCCTAGAAGAAACGTGTTTCTGACTCGCTGAATCTCAACATAGATTCAACTCTCTTAGGTGAACGAACGCACAGCAGAGCAGTTTCAAGGAAACGTTTCTCCTGAGTTTTAGACGAAGTTTCCTGCTGTTTAGTCCGGATGCCGGCATTGGGCTGGAAATACCGGTTTTGGGATTCTGCACAGAAATGGTTTGCAAACCGCTGAATCCACACGTGAGTTTAACTCTGTCAGTTGAATGCACACATTGACAACCATTCAGTTAGATAGCTCCGTTTTGGTTTCAGAAGCAGATATTTCTCTGTACAGCCTATGGTCCCATTCACTCGGGAATATCCCAACGCAGCTCCTAGAAGAAACGTGTTTCTGACTCGCTGAATCTCAACATAGATTCAACTCTCTTAGGTGATCGAAAGCACAGCAGAGCAGTTTCAAGGAAACGTTTCTCCTGAGTTTTAGACGAAGTTTCCTGCTGTTTAGTACGGATGCCGGCATTGGGCTGGAAATACCAGTTTTGGGATTCTGCACAGAAAGGGTTACAAACCGCTGAATCCACACGTGAGTTTAACTCTGTCAGTTGAATGCACACATTGACAACCATTCAGTTAGATAGCACACTTTTGGTTTTAGAAGCAGATATTTCTCTGTACAGGCTATGGTCCCATTCACTCGGGAATATCCCAACGCAGCTCCTAGAAGAAACGTGTTTCTGACTCGCTGAATCTCAACATAGATTCAACTCTCTTAGGTGAACGAACGCACAGCAGAGGAGTTTCAAGGAAACGTTTCTCCTGAGTTTTAGACGAAGTTTCCTGCTGTTTAGTACGGATGCCGGAATTGGGCTGGACATACCGGTTTTGGGATTCTGCACAGAAATGGTTTGCACCGCTGAATCCACACGTGAGTTTAACTCTGTCAGTTGAATGCACACATTGACAACCATTCAGTTAGATAGCTCCGTTTTGGTTTCAGAAGCAGATATTTCTCTGTACAGCCTATGGTCCCATTCACTCGGGAATATCCCAACGCAGCTCCTAGCATAAACGTGTTTCTGACTCGCTGAATCTCAACATAGTTTCAACTCTCTTAGGTGAACGAACGCACAGCAAAGCAGTTTCAAGGAAACGTTTCTCCTGAGTTTTAGACGAAGTTTCCTGCTGTTTAGTACGGATGCCGGCATTGAGCTGGAATTACCGGTTTTGGGATTCTGCACAGAAAGGGTTTGTAAACCGCTGAATCCAAACGTGAGTTTAACTCTGTCAGTTGAATGCACACATTGACAACCATTCAGTTAGATACCACCCTTTTGGTTGTAGGAGCAGATATTTCTCTGTACAGCCTATGGTCCCATTCACTCGGGAATATCCCAACGCACCTCCTAGAAGAAACGTGTTTCTGACTCGCTGAATCTCAACATAGATTCAACTCTCTTAGGTGAACGAACGCACAGCAGAGCAGTTTCAAGGAAACGTTTCTCCTGAGTTTTAGACGAAGTTTCCTGCTGTTTAGTACGGATGCCGGCATTGGGCTGGAAATAGCGGTTTTGGGATTCTGCACAGAAAGGGTTTGCAAACCGCTGAATCCACACGTGAGTTTAACTCTGTCAGTTGAATGCACACATTGACAACCATTCAGTTTGATAGCACACTTTTGGTTTAGAAGCAGATATTTCTCTGTACAGCCTATGGTCCCATTCACTCGGGAATATCCCAACGCAGCTCCTAGAAGAAACGTGTTTCTGACTCGCTGAATCTCAACATAGATTCAACTCTCTTAGGTGAACGAACGCACAGCAGAGCAGTTTCAAGGAAACGTTTCTCCTGAGTCTTAGACGAAGTTTCCTGCTGTTTAGTACGGATGCCGGCATTGGGCTGGAAATACCGGTTTTGGGATTCTGCACAGAAAGGGTTTGCAAACCGCTGAATCCACACGTGAGTTTAACTCTGTCAGTTGAATGCACACATTGACAACCATTCAGTTTGATAGCACACTTTTGGTTTTAGAAGCAGATATTTCTCTGTACAGCCTATGGTCCCATTCACTCGGGAATATCCCAACGCAGCTCCTAGAAGAAACGTGTTTCTGACTCGCTGAATCTCAACATAGTTTCAACTCTCTTAGGTGAACGAACGCACAGCAGAGCAGTTTCAAGGAAACGTTTCTCCTGAGTTTTAGACGAAGTTTCCTGCTGTTTAGTATGGATGACGGCATTGGGCTGGACATACCGGTTTTGGGATTCTGCACAGAAATGGTTTGCAAACCGCTGAATCCACACGTGAGTTTTACTCTGTCAGTTGAATGCACACATTGACAACCATTCAGTTAGAGAGCTCCGTTTTGGTTTTAGAAGCAGATATTTCTCTGTACAGCCTATGGTCCCATTCACTCGGGAATATCCCAACGCAGCTCCTAGCATAAACGTGTTTCTGACTCGCTGAATCTCAACATAGTTTCAACTCTCTTAGGTGAACGAACGCACAGCAGAGCAGTTTCAAGGAAACTTTTCTCCTGAGTTTTAGACGAAGTTTCCTGCTGTTTAGTACGGATGCCGGCATTGAGCTGGAATTACCGGTTTTGGGATTCTGCACAGAAAGGGTTTGTAAACCGCTGAATCCAAACGTGAGTTTAACTCTGTCAGTTGAATGCACACATTGACAACCATTCAGTTAGATAGCACACTTTTGGTTGTAGGAGCAGATATTTCTCTGTACAGCCTATGGTCCCATTCACTCGGGAATATCCCAACGCAGCTCCTAGAAGAAACGTGTTTCTGACACGCTGAATCTCAACATAGATTCACCTCTCTTAGGTGATCGAACGCACAGCACAGCAGTTTCAAGGAAACGTTTCTCCTGAGTTTTAGACGAAGTTTCCTGCTGTTTAGTACGGATGCCGGCATTGGGCTGGAAATACCGGTTTTGGGATTCTGCACAGAAAGGGTTTGCAAACCGCTGAATCCACACGTGAGTTTAACTCTGTCAGTTGAATGCACACATTGACAACCATTCAGTTAGATAGCTCCGTTTTGGTTTTAGAAGCAGATATTTCTCTGTACAGTCTATGGTCCCATTCACTCGGGAATATCCCAACGCAGCTCCTAGAAGAAACGTGTTTATGACTCGCTGAATCTCAACATAGATTCAACTCTCTTAGGTGAACGAACGCACAGCAGAGCAGTTTCAAGGAAACGTTTCTCCTGAGTTTTAGACGAAGTTTCCTGCTCTTTAGTACGTATGCCGGCATTGGGCTGGAAATACCGGTTTTGGGATTCTGCACAGAAAGGGTTTGCAAACCGCTGAATCCACACGTGAGTTTAACTCTGTCAGTTGAATGCACAGATTGGCAAGCATTCAGTTAGATAGCTCCGTTTTGGTTTTAGAAGCAGATATTTCTCTGTACAGCCTATGGTCCCATTCACTCGGGAATATCCCAACGCAGCTCCTAGAAGAAACGTGTTTCTGACTCGCTGAATCTAAACATAGATTCAACTCTCTTAGGTGAACGAACGCACAGCAGAGCAGTTTCAAGGAAACGTTGCTCCTGAGTTTTAGACGAAGTTTCCTGCTGTTTAGTACGTATGCCGGCATTGGGCTGGAAATACCGGTTTTGGGATTCTGCACAGAAAGGATTTGCAAACCGCTGAATCCACACGTGAGTTTAACTCTGTCAGTTGAATGCACACATTGACAACCATTCAGTTAGATAGCTCCGTTTTGGTTTTAGAAGCAGATATTTCTCTGTACAGCCTATGGTCCCATTCACTCGGGAATATCCCAACGCACCTCCTAGAAGAAACGTGTTTCTGACTCGCTGAATCTCAACATAGTTTAAACTCTCTTAGGTGAACGAACGCACAGCAGAGCAGTTTCAAGGAAACTTTTCTCCTGAGTTTTAGACGAAGTTTCCGGCTGTTTAGTACGGATGCCGGCATTGAGCTGGAATTACCGGTTTTCGGATTCTGAACAGAAAGGGTTTGTAAACCGCTGAATCCAAACGTGAGTTTAACTCTGTCAGTTGAATGCACACATTGACAACCATTCAGTTAGATAGCACACTTTTGGTTGTAGGAGCAGATATTTCTCTGTACAGCCTATGGTCCCATTCACTCGGGAATATCCCAACGCAGCTCCTAGAAGAAACGTGTTTCTGACACGCTGAATCTCAACATAGATTCAACTCTCTTAGGTGAACGAACGCACAGCAGAGCAGTTTCAAGGAAACGTTTCTCCTGAGTTTTAGACGAAGTTTCCTGCTGTTTAGTACGGATGCCGGCATTGGGCTGGAAATACCGGTTTTGGGATTCTGCACAGAAAGGGTTTGCAAACCGCTGAATCCACACGTGAGTTTAACTCTGTCAGTTGAATGCACACATTGACAACCATTCAGTTAGATAGCTCCGTTTTGGTTTTAGAAGCAGATATTTCTCTCTACAGCCTATGGTCCCATTCACTCGGGAATATCCCAACGCAGCTCCTAGAAGAAACGTGTTTCTGACTCGCTGAATCTCAACATAGATTCAACTCTCTTAGGTGAACGAACGCACAGCAGAGCAGTTTCAAGGAAACGTTTCTCCTGAGTTTTAGACGAAGTTTCCTGCTGTTTAGTACGGATGCCGGCATTGGGCTGGAAATACCGGTTTTGGGATTCTGCACAGAAAGGGTTTGCAAACCGCTGAATCCACACGTGAGTTTAACTCTGTCAGTTGAATGCACACATTGAAAACCATTCAGTTTGATAGCACACGTTTGGTTTAGAAGCAGATATTTCTCTGTACAGCCTATGGTCCCATTCACTCGGGAATATCCCAACGCAGCTCCTAGAAGAAACGTGTTTCTGACTCGCTGAATCTCAACATACATTCAACTCTCTTAGGTGAACGAACGCACAGCAGAGCAGTTTCAAGGAAACGTTTCTCCTGAGTCTTAGACGACGTTTCCTGCTGTTTAGTACGTATGCCGGCATTGGGCTGGAAATACCGGTTTTGGGATTCTGCACAGAAAGGGTTTGCAAACCGCTGAATCCACACGTGAGTTTAACTCTGTCAGTTGAATGCACACATTGACAACCATTCAGTTTGATAGCACACTTTTGGTTTTAGAAGCAGATATTTCTCTGTACAGCCTATGGTCCCATTCACTCGGGAATATCCCAACGCAGCTCCTAGAAGAAACGTGTTTCTGACTCGCTGAATCTCAACATAGATTCAACTCTCTTAGGTGAACGAACGCACAGCAGAGCAGTTTCAAGGAAAAGTTTCTCCTGAGTTTTAGACGAAGTTTCCTGCTGTTTAGTACGGATGACGGCATTGGGCTGGACATACCGGTTTTGGGATTCTGCACAGAAATGGTTTGCAAACAGCTGAATCCACACGTGAGTTTAACTCTGTCAGTTGAATGCACACATTGACAACCATTCAGTTAGATAGCTCCGTTTTGGTTTTAGAAGCAGATATTTCTCTGTACAGCCTATGGTCCCAATCACTCGGGAATATCCCAACGCAGCTCCTAGAAGAAACGTGTTTCTGACTCGCTGAATCTCAACATAGTTTCAACTCTCTTAGGTGAACGAACGCACAGCAGAGCAGTTTCCAGGAAACGTTTCTCCTGAGTTTTAGACGAAGTTTCCTGCTGTTTAGTACGGATGCCGGCATTGAGCTGGAATTACCGGGTTTGGGATTCTGCACAGAAAGGGTTTGCAAACCGCTGAATCCACACGTGAGTTTAACTCTGTCAGTTGAATTCACACATTGACAACCATTCAGTTTGATAGCACACTTTTGGTTTTAGAAGCAGATATTTCTCTGTACAGCCTATGGTCCCATTCACTCGGGAATATCCCAACGCAGCTCCTAGAAGAAACGTGTTTCTGACTCGCTGAATGTCAACATAGATTCAACTCTCTTAGGTGAACGAACGCACAGCAGAGCAGTTTCAAGGAAACGTTTCTCCTGAGTCTTAGACGAAGTTTCCTGCTGTTTAGTACGTATGCCGGCATTGGGCTGGAAATACCGGTTTTGGGATTCTGCACAGAAAGGGTTTGCAAACCGCTGAATCCACACGTGAGTTTAACTCTGTCAGTTGAATGCACACATTGACAACCATTCAGTTTGATAGCACACTTTTGGTTTTAGAAGCAGATATTTCTCTGTACAGCCTATGGTCCCATTCACTCGGGAATATCCCAACGCAGCTCCTAGAAGAAACGTGTTTCTGACTCGCTGAATCTCAACATAGATTCAACTCTCTTAGGTGAACGAACGCACAGCAGAGCAGTTTCAAGGAAACGTTTCTCCTGAGTTTTAGACGAAGTTTCCTGCTGCTTAGTACGGATGACGGCATTGGGCTGGACATACCGGTTTTGGGATTCTGCACAGAAATGGTTTGCAAACAGCTGAATCCACACGTGAGTTTAACTCTGTCAGTTGAATGCACACATTGACAACCATTTAGTTAGATAGCTCCGTTTTGGTTTTAGAAGCAGATATTTCTCTCTACAGCCTATGGTCCCATTCACTCGGGAATATCCCAACGCAGCTCCTAGAAGAAACGTGTTTCTGACTCGCTGAATCTCAACATAGATTCAACTCTCTTAGGTGAACGAACGCACAGCAGAGCAGTTTCAAGGAAACGTTTCTCCTGAGTTTTAGACGAAGTTTCCTGCTGCTTAGTACGGATGACGGCATTGGGCTGGACATACCGGTTTTGGGATTCTGCACAGAAATGGTTTGCAAAAAGCTGAATCCACACGTGAGTTTAACTCTGTCAGTTGAATGCACACATTGACAACCATTCAGTTAGATAGCTCCGTTTTGGTTTTAGAAGCAGATATTTCTCTGTACAGCCTATGGTCCCATTCACTCGGGAATATCCCAACGCAGCTCCTAGCATAAACGTGTTTCTGACTCGCTGAATCTCAACATAGTTTCAACTCTCTTAGGTGAACGAACGCACAGCAGAGCAGTTTCAAGGAAACTTTTCTCCTGAGTTTTAGACGAAGTTTCCTGCTGTTTAGTACGGATGCCGGCATTGAGCTGGAATTACCGGTTTTGGGATTCTGCACAGAAAGGGTTTGTAAACCGCTGAATCCAAACGTGAGTTTAACTCTGTCAGTTGAATGCACACATTGACAACCATTCAGTTAGATACCACCCTTTTGGTTGTAGGAGCAGATATTTCTCTGTACAGCCTATGGTCCCATTCACTCGGGAATATCCCAACGCACCTACTAGAAGAAACGTGTTTCTGACTCGCTGAATCTCAACATAGATTCAACTCTCTTAGGTGAACGAACGCACAGCAGAGCAGTTTCAAGGAAACGTTTCTCCTGAGTTTTAGACGAAGTTTCCTGCTGCTTAGTACGGATGACGGCATTGGGCTGGACATACCGGTTTTGGGATTCTGCACAGAAATGGTTTGCAAACAGCTGAATCCACACGTGAGTTTAACTCTGTCAGTTGAATGCACACATTGACAACCATTTAGTTAGATAGCTCCGTTTTGGTTTTAGAAGCAGATATTTCTCTCTACAGCCTATGGTCCCATTCACTCGGGAATATCCCAACGCAGCTCCTAGAAGAAACGTGTTTCTGACTCGCTGAATCTCAACATAGATTCAACTCTCTTAGGTGAACGAACGCACAGCAGAGCAGTTTCAAGGAAACGTTTCTCCTGAGTTTTAGACGAAGTTTCCTGCTGCTTAGTACGGATGACGGCATTGGGCTGGACATACCGGTTTTGGGATTCTGCACAGAAATGGTTTGCAAAAAGCTGAATCCACACGTGAGTTTAACTCTGTCAGTTGAATGCACACATTGACAACCATTCAGTTAGATAGCTCCGTTTTGGTTTTAGAAGCAGATATTTCTCTGTACAGCCTATGGTCCCATTCACTCGGGAATATCCCAACGCAGCTCCTAGCATAAACGTGTTTCTGACTCGCTGAATCTCAACATAGTTTCAACTCTCTTAGGTGAACGAACGCACAGCAGAGCAGTTTCAAGGAAACTTTTCTCCTGAGTTTTAGACGAAGTTTCCTGCTGTTTAGTACGGATGCCGGCATTGAGCTGGAATTACCGGTTTTGGGATTCTGCACAGAAAGGGTTTGTAAACCGCTGAATCCAAACGTGAGTTTAACTCTGTCAGTTGAATGCACACATTGACAACCATTCAGTTAGATACCACCCTTTTGGTTGTAGGAGCAGATATTTCTCTGTACAGCCTATGGTCCCATTCACTCGGGAATATCCCAACGCACCTCCTAGAAGAAACGTGTTTCTGACTCGCTGAATCTCAACATAGATTCAACTCTCTTAGGTGATCGAACGCACAGCAGAGCAGTTTCAAGGAAACGTTTCTCCTGAGTTTTAGACGAAGTTTCCTGCTGTTTAGTACGGATGCCGGCATTGGGCTGGAAATACCGGTTTTGGGATTCTGCACAGAAAGGGTTTGCAAACCGCTGAATCCACACGTGAGTTTAACTCTGTCAGTTGAATGCACACATTGACAACCATTCAGTTAGATAGCTCCGTTTTGGTTTTAGAAGCAGATATTTCTCTCTACAGCCTATGGTCCCATTCACTCGGGAATATCCCAACGCAGCTCCTAGAAGAAACGTGTTTCTGACTCGCTGAATCTCAACATAGATTCAACTCTCTTAGGTGAACGAACGCACAGCAGAGCAGTTTCAAGGAAACGTTTCTCCTGAGTTTTAGACGAAGTTTCCTGCTGTTTAGTACGGATGCCGGCATTGGGCTGTAAATACCGGTTTTGGGATTCTGCACAGAAAGGGTTTGCAAACCGCTGAATCCACACGTGAGTTTAACTCTGTCAGTTGAATGCACACATTGACAACCATTCAGTTTGATAGCACACGTTTGGTTTAGAAGCAGATATTTCTCTGTACAGCCTATGGTCCCATTCACTCGGGAATATCCCAACGCAGCTCCTAGAAGAAACGTGTTTCTGACTCGCTGAATCTCAACATACATTCAACTCTCTTAGGTGAACGAACGCACAGCAGAGCAGTTTCAAGGAAACGTTTCTCCTGAGTCTTAGACGAAGTTTCCTGTTGTTTAGTACGTATGCCGGCATTGGGCTGGAAATACCGGTTTTGGGATTCTGGACAGAAAGGGTTTGCAAACCGCTGAATCCACACGTGAGTTTAACTCTGTCAGTTGAATGCACACATTGACAACCATTCAGTTTGATAGCACACTTTTGGTTTTAGAAGCAGATATTTCTCTGTACAGCCTATGGTCCCATTCACTCGGGAATATCCCAACGCAGCTCCTAGAAGAAACGTGTTTCTGACTCGCTGAATCTCAACATAGATTCAACTCTCTTAGGTGAACGAACGCACAGCAGAGCAGTTTCAAGGAAACGTTTCTCCTGAGTTTTAGACGAAGTTTCCTGCTGTTTAGTACGGATGACGGCATTGGGCTGGACATACCGGTTTTGGGATTCTGCACAGAAATGGTTTGCAAACAGCTGAATCCACACGTGAGTTTAACTCTGTCAGTTGAATGCACACATTGACAACCATTCAGTTATATAGCTCCGTTTTGGTTTTAGAAGCAGATATTTCTCTGTACAGCCTATGGTCCCATTCACTCGGGAATATCCCAACGCAGCTCCTAGCATAAACGTGTTTCTGACTCGCTGAATCTCAACATAGTTTCAACTCTCTTAGGTGAACGAACGCACAGCAGAGCAGTTTCCAGGAAACGTTTCTCCTGAGTTTTAGACGAAGTTTCCTGCTGTTTAGTACGGATGCCGGCATTGAGCTGGAATTACCGGGTTTGGGATTCTGCACAGAAAGGGTTTGTAAACCGCTGAATCCAAACGTGAATTTAACTCTGTCAGTTGAATGCACACATTGACAACCATTCAGTTAGATACCACCCTTTTGGTTGTAGGAGCAGATATTTCTCTGTACAGCCTATGGTCCCATTCACTCGGGAATAACCCAATGCAGCTCCTAGAAGAAACGTGTTTCTGACTCGCTGAATCTCAACATAGATTCAACTCTCTTAGGTGATCGAACGCACAGCAGAGCAGTTTCAAGGAAACGTTTCTCCTGAGTTTTAGACGAAGTTTCCTGCTGTTTAGTACGTATGCCGGCATTGGGCTGGAAATACCGGCTTTGGGATTCTGCACAGAAAGGGTTTGCAAACCGCTGAATCCACACGTGAGTTTAACTCTGTCAGTTGAATGCACACATTGACAACCATTCAGTTAGATAGCACACTTTTGGTTTTAGAAGCAGATATTTCTCTGTACAGCCTATGGTCCCATTCACTCGGGAATATCGCAACGCAGCTCCTAGCATAAACGTGTTTCTGACTCGCTGAATCTCAACATAGTTTCAACTCTCTTAGGTGAACGAACGCACAGCAGAGCAGTTTCAAGGAAACTTTTCTCCTGAGTTTTAGACGAAGTTTCCTGCTGTTTAGTACGGATCCCGGCATTGAGCTGGAATTACCGGGTTTGGGATTCTGCACAGAAAGGGTTTGTAAACCGCTGAATCCAAACGTGAGTTTAACTCTGTCAGTTGAATGCACACATTGACAACCATTCAGTTAGATACCACCCTTTTGGTTGTAGGAGCAGATATTTCTCTGTACAGCCTATGGTCCCATTCACTCGGGAATATCCCAACGCACCTCCTAGAAGAAACGTGTTTCTGACTCGCTGAATCTCAACATAGATTCAACTCTCTTAGGTGATCGAACGCACAGCAGAGCAGTTTCAAGGAATCGTTTCTCCTGAGTTTTAGACGAAGTTTCCTGCTGTTTAGTACGGATGCCGGCATTGGGCTGGAAATACCGGTTTTGGGATTCTGCACAGAAAGGGTTTGCAAACCGCTGAATCCAAACGTGAGTTTAACTCTGTCAGTTGAATGCACACACTGGCAACCATTCAGTTAGATAGATCCGTTTTGGTTTTAGAAGCAGATATTTCTCTGTACAGCCTATGGTCCCATTCACTCGGGAATATCCCAACGCAGCTCCTAGAAGAAACGTGTTTCTGACTCGCTGAATCTCAACATAGATTCAACTCTCTTAGGTGAACGAACGCACAGCAGAGCAGTTTCAAGGAAACGTTGCTCCTGAGTTTTAGACGAAGTTTCCTGCTGTTTAGTACGTATGCCGGCATTGGGCTGGAAATACCGGTTTTGGGATTCTGCACAGAAAGGGTTTGCAAACCGCTGAATCCACACGTGAGTTTAACTCTGTCAGTTGAATGCACACATTGACAACCATTCAGTTTGATAGCACACTTTTGGTTTTAGAAGCAGATATTTCTCTGTACAGCCTATGGTCCCATTCACTCGGGAATATCCCAACGCAGCTCCTAGAAGAAACGTGTTTCTGACTCGCTGAATCTCAACATAGATTCAACTCTCTTAGGTGAACGAACGCACAGCAGAGCAGTTTCAAGGAAACGTTTCTCCTGAGTTTTAGACGAAGTTTCCTGCTGTTTAGTACGGATGCCGGCATTAGGCTGGAAATAGCGGTTTTGGGATTCTGCACAGAAAGGTTTTGCAAACCGCTGAATCCACACGTGAGTTTAACTCTGTCAGTTGAATGCACACATTGACAACCATTCAGTTTGATAACACACTTTTGGTTTAGAAGCAGATATTTCTCTGTACAGCCT
This sequence comes from Aotus nancymaae, assembly GCF_030222135.1. Lineage (NCBI taxonomy): Eukaryota > Metazoa > Chordata > Mammalia > Primates > Aotidae > Aotus > Aotus nancymaae. Next base: position 1,064,502 of record NW_026988464.1, read on the forward strand.
ATGGTCCCATTCACTCGGGAATATTCCAACGCAGCTCCTAGAAGAAACGTGTTTCTGACTCGCTGAATCTCAACATAGATTCAACTCTCTTAGGTGATCGAACGCACAGCAGAGCAGTTTCAAGGAAACGTTTCTCCTGAGTTTTAGACGAAGTTTCCTGCTGTTTAGTACGGATGCCGGCATTGGGCTGGAAATACCGGTTTTGGGATTCTGCACAGAAAGGGTTTGCAAACCGCTGAATCCACACGTGAGTTCAACTCTGTCAGTTGAATGCACACATTGACAACCATTCAGTTAGATAGCTCCGTTTTGGTTTTAGAAGCAGATATTTCTCTGTACAGTCTATGGTCCCATTCACTCGGGAATATCCCAATGCAGCTCCTAGAAGAAACGTGTTTCTGACTCGCTGAATCTCAACATAGATTCAACTCTCTTAGGTGAACGAACGCACAGCAGAGCAGTTTCAAGGAAACGTTTCTCCTGAGTTTTAGACGAAGTTTCCTGCTCTTTAGTACGTATGCCGGCATTGGGCTGGAAATAGCGGTTTTGGGATGCTGCACAGAAAGGGTTTGCAAACCGCTGAATCCACACGTGAGTTTAACTCTGTCAGTTGAATGCACACATTGACAACCATTCACTTAGATAGCTCCGTTTTGGTTTTAGAAGCAGATATTTCTCTGTACAGCCTATGGTCCCATTCACTCGGGAATATCCCAACGCAGCTCCCAGAAGAAACGTGTTTCTGACTCGCTGAATCTCAACATAGTTTCAACTCTCTTAGGTGAACGAACGCACAGCAGAGCAGTTTCAAGGAAACGTTTCTCCTGAGTTTTAGACGAAGTTTCCTGCTGTTTAGTACGGATGCCGGCATTGGGCTGGAAATACCGGTTTTGGGATTCTGCACAGAAAGGGTTTGCAAACCGCTGAATCCACACGTGAGTTTAACTCTGTCAGTTGAATGCACACATTGACAACCATTCAGTTTGATAGCACACTTTTGGTTTTAGAAGCAGATATTTCTCTGTACAGCCTATGGTCCCATTCACTCGGGAATATCCCAACGCAGCTCCTAGAAGAAACGTGTTTCTGACTCGCTGAATCTCAACATAGATTCAACTCTCTTAGGTGAACGAACGCACAGCAGAGCAGTTTCAAGGAAACGTTGCTCCTGAGTTTTAGACGAAGTTTCCTGCTGTTTAGTACGTATGCCGGCATTGGGCTGGAAATAACGGTTTTGGGATTCTGCACAGAAAGGGTTTGCAAACCGCTGAATACACACGTGAGTTTAACTCTGTCAGTTGAATGCACACATTGACAACCATTCAGTTAGATAGCTCCGTTTTGGTTTTAGAAGCAGATATTTCTCTGTACAGCCTATGGTCCCATTCACTCGGGAATATCCCAACGCAGCTCCTAGCATAAACGTGTTTCTGACTCGCTGAATCTCAACATAGTTTCAACTCTCTTAGGTGAACGAACGCACAGCAGAGCAGTTTCAAGGAAACTTTTCTCCTGAGTTTTAGACGAAGTTTCCTGCTGTTTAGTACGGATGCCGGCATTGAGCTGGAATTACCGGTTTTGGGATTCTGCACAGAAAGGGTTTGTAAACCGCTGAATCCAAACGTGAGTTTAACTCTGTCAGTTGAATGCACACATTGACAACCATTCAGTTAGATACCACCCTTTTCGATGTAGGAGCAGATATTTCTCTGTACAGCCTATGGTCCCATTCACTCGGGAATATCCCAACGCACCTCCTAGAAGAAACGTGTTTCTGACTTGCTGAATCTCAACATAGATTCAACTCTCTTAGGTGATCGAACGCACAGCAGAGAAGTTTCAAGGAAACGTTTCTCCTGAGTTTTAGACGAAGTTTCCTGCTGTTTAGTACGGATGCCGGCATTGGGCTGGAAATACCGGTTTTGGGATTCTGCACAGAAAGGGTTTGCAAACCGCTGAATCCACACGTGAGTTTAACTCTGTCAGTTGAATGCACACATTGGCAACCATTCAGTTAGATAGATCCGTTTTGCTTTTAGAAGCAGATATTTCTCTGTACAGCCTATGGTCCCATTCACTCGGGAATATCCCAACGCAGCTCCTAGAAGAAACGTGTTTCTGACTCGCTGAATCTCAACATAGATTCAACTCTCTTAGGTGAACGAACGCACAGCAGAGCAGTTTCAAGGAAACGTTGCTCCTGAGTTTCAGACGAAGTTTCCTGCTGTTTAGTACGTATGCCGGCATTGGGCTGGAAATACCGGTTTTTGGATTCTGCACAGAAAGGGTTTGCAATCCGCTGAATCCACACGTGAGTTTAACTCTGTCAGTTGAATGCACACATTGACAACCATTCAGTTAGATAGCTCCGTTTTGGTTTTAGAAGCAGATATTTCTCTGTACAGTCTATGGTCCCATTCACTCGGGAATATCCCAACGCAGCTCCTAGGAGAAACGTGTTTCTGACTCGCTGAATCTCAACATAGATTCAACTCTCTTAGGTGAACGAACGCACAGCAGAGCAGTTTCAAGGAAACGTTTCTCCTGAGTTTTAGACGAAGTTTCCTGCTGTTTAGTACGGATGTCGGCATTGGGCTGGAAATACCGGTTTTGGGATTCTGCACAGAAAGGGTTTGCAAACCGCTGAATCCACACGTGAGTTTAACTCTGTCAGTTGAATGCACACATTGACAACCATTCAGTTTGATAGCACACTTTTGGTTTTAGAAGCAGATATTTCTCTGTACAGCCTATGGTCCCATTCACTCGGGAATATCCCAACGCAGCTCCTAGAAGAAACGTGTTTCTGACTCGCTGAATCTCAACATAGATTCAACTCTCTTAGGTGAACGAACGCACAGCAGAGAAGTTTCAAGGAAACGTTTCTCCTGAGTTTTAGACGAAGTTTCCTGCTGTTTAGTACGGAAGCCGGCATTGGGCTGGAAATAGCGGTTTTGGGATTCTGCACTGAAAGGGTTTGCAAACCGCTGAATCCACACGTGAGTTTAACTCTGTCAGTTGAATGCACACATTGACAACCATTAAGTTTGATAGCACACTTTTGGTTTAGAAGCAGATATTTCTCTGTACAGCCTATGGTCCCATTCACTCGGGAATATCCCAACGCAGCTCCTAGAAGAAACGTGTTTCTGACTCGCTGAATCTCAACATAGATTCAACTCTCTTAGGTGAACGAACGCACAGCAGAGCAGTTTCAAGGAAACGTTTCTCCTGAGTCTTAGACGAAGTTTCCTGCTGTTTAGTACGTATGCCGGCATTGGGCTGGAAATACCGGTTTTGGGATTCTGCACAGAAAGGGTTTGCAAACCGCTGAATCCACACGTGAGTTTAACTCTGTCAGTTGAATGCACACATTGACAACCATTCAGTTTGATAGCACACTTTTGGTTTTAGAAGCAGATATTTCTCTGTACAGCCTATGGTCCCATTCACTCGGGAATATCCCAACGCAGCTCCTAGAAGAAACGTGTTTCTGACTCGCTGAATCTCAACATAGATTCAACTCTCTTAGGTGAACGAACGCACAGCAGAGCAGTTTCAAGGAAACGTTGCTCCTGAGTTTTAGACGAAGTTTCCTGCTGTTTAGTACGGATGACGGCATTGGGCTGTACATACCGGTTTGGGATTCTGCACAGAAATGGATTGCAAACAGCTGAATCCACACGTGAGTTTAACTCTGTCAGTTGACTGCACACATTGACAACCATTCAGTTAGATAGCTCCGTTTTGGTTTTAGAAGCAGATATTTCTCTGTACAGCCTATGGTCCCATTCACTCGGGAATATCCCAACGCAGCTCCTAGCATAAACGTGTTTCTGACTCGCTGAATCTCAACATAGTTTCAACTCTCTTAGGTGAACGAACGCACAGCAGAGCAGTTTCAAGGAAACGTTTCTCCTGAGTTTTAGACGAAGTTTCCTGCTGTTTAGTACGTATGCCGGCATTGGGCTGGAATTACCGGTTTTGGGATTCTGCACAGAAAGGGTTTGTAAACCGCTGAATCCAAACGTGAGTTTAACTCTGTCAGTTGAATGCACTCATTGACAACCATTCAGTTAGATACCACCCTTTTGGTTGTAGGAGCAGATATTTCTCTGTACAGCCTATGGTCCCATTCACTCGGGAATATCCCAAAGCAGCTCCTAGAAGAAACGTGTTTCTGACTCGCTGAATCTCAACATAGATTCAACTCTCTTAGGTGAACAAACGCACAGCAGAGCAGTTTCAAGGAAACGTTTCTCCTGAGTCTTAGACGAAGTTTCCTGCTGTTTAGTACGTATGCCGGCATTGGGCTTGAAATACCGGTTTTGGGATTCTGCACAGAAAGGGTTTGCAAACCGCTGAATCCACACGTGAGTTTAACTCTGTCAGTTGAATGCACACATTGACAACCATTCAGTTAGATAGCTCCGTTTTGGTTTTAGAAGCAGATATTTCTCTGTACAGCCTATGGTCCCATTCACTCGGGAATATCCCAACGCAGCTCCCAGAAGAAACGTGTTTCTGACTCGCTGAATCTCAACATAGATTCAACTCTCTTAGGTGAACGAACGCACAGCAGAGCAGTTTCAAGGAAACGTTTCTCCTGAGTTTTAGACGAAGTTTCCTGCTGTTTAGTACGGATGCCGGCATTGGGCTGGAAATACCGGTTTTGGGATTCTGCACAGAAAGGGTTTGCAAACCGCTGAATCCACACGTGAGTTTAACTCTGTCAGTTGAATGCACACATTGACAACCATTCAGTTTGATAGCACACTTTTGGTTTTAGAAGCAGATATTTCTCTGTACAGCCTATGGTCCCATTCACTCGGGAATATCCCAACGCAGCTCCTAGAAGAAACGTGTTTCTGACTCGCTGAATCTCAATATAGATTCAACTCTCTTAGATGAACGAACGCACAGTAGAGCAGTTTCAAGGAAACGTTTCTCCTGAGTTTTCGACGAAGTTTCCTGCTGTTTAGTACGGATGCCGGCATTGGGCTGGAAATACCGGTTTTGGAATTCTGCACAGAAATGGTTTGCAAACCGCTTAATCCACACGTGAGTTTAACTCTGTCAGTTGAATGCACACATTGACAACCATTCAGTTAGATAGCTCCGTTTTGGTTTTAGAAGCAGATATTTCTCTGTATAGCCTAAGGTCCCATTCACTCGGGAATATCCCAACGCAGCTCCTAGAAGAAACGTGTTTCTGACTCGCTGAATCTCAACATAGTTTCAACTCTCTTAGGTGAACGAACGCACAGCAGAGCAGTTTCAAGGAAACGTTTCTCCTGAGTTTTAGACGAAGTTTCCTGCTGTTTAGTACGGATGCCGGCATTGAGCTGGAATTACCTGTTTTGGGATTCTGCACAGAAAGGGTTTGTAAACCGCTGAATCCAAACGTGAATTTAACTCTGTCAGTTGAATGCACACATTGACAACCATTCAGTTAGATACCACCCTTTTGGTTGTAGGAGCAGATATTTCTCTGTACAGCCTATGGTCCCATTCACTCGGGAATATCCCAAAGCAGCTCCTAGAAGAAACGTGTTTCTGACTCGCTGAATCTCAACATAGATTCAACTCTCTTAGGTGAACGAACGCACAGCAGAGCAGTTTCAAGGAAACGTTTCTCCTGAGTCTTAGACGAAGTTTCCTGCTGTTTAGTACGTATGCCGGCATTGGGCTGGAAATACCGGTTTTGGGATTCTGCACAGAAAGGGTTTGCAAACCGCTGAATCCACACGTGAGTTTAACTCTGTCAGTTGAATGCACACATTGACAACCATTCAGTTAGATAGCTCCGTTTTGGTTTTAGAAGCAGATATTTCTCTGTACAGCCTATGGTCCCATTCACTCGGGAATATCCCAACGCAGCTCCCAGAAGAAACGTGTTTCTGACTCGCTGAATCTCAACATAGATTCAACTCTCTTAGGTGAACGAACGCACAGCAGAGCAGTTTCAAGGAAACGTTTCTCCTGAGTTTTAGACGAAGTTTCCTGCTGTTTAGTACGGACGCCGGCATTGGGCTGGAAATACCGGTTTTGGGATTCTGCACAGAAAGGGTTTGCAAACCGCTGAATCCACACGTGAGTTTAACTCTGTCAGTTGAATGCACACATTGACAACCATTCAGTTTGATAGCACACTTTTGGTTTTAGAAGCAGATATTTCTCTGTACAGCCTATGGTCCCATTCACTCGGGAATATCCCAACGCAGCTCCTAGAAGAAACGTGTTTCTGACTCGCTGAATCTCAATATAGATTCAACTCTCTTAGATGAACGAACGCACAGTAGAGCAGTTTCAAGGAAACGTTTCTCCTGAGTTTTCGACGAAGTTTCCTGCTGTTTAGTACGGATGCCGGCATTGGGCTGGAAATACCGGTTTTGGAATTCTGCACAGAAATGGTTTGCAAACCGCTTAATCCACACGTGAGTTTAACTCTGTCAGTTGAATGCACACATTGACAACCATTCAGTTAGATAGCTCCGTTTTGGTTTTAGAAGCAGATATTTCTCTGTATAGCCTATGGTCCCATTCACTCGGGAATATCCCAACGCACCTCCTAGAAGAAACGTGTTTCTGACTCGCTGAATCTCAACATAGATTCAACTCTCTTAGGTGAACGAACGCACAGCAGAGCAGTTTCAAGGAAACGTTTCTCCTGAATTTTAGACGAAGTTTCCTGCTCTTTAGTACGTATGCCGGCATTGGGCTGGAAATAGCGGTTTTGGGATTCTGCACAGAAAGGGTTTGCAAACCGCTGAATCCACACGTGAGTTTAACTCTGTCAGTTGAATGCACACATTGACAACCATTCACTTAGATAGCTCCGTTTTGGTTTTAGAAGCAGATATTTCTCTGTACAGCCTATGGTCCCATTCACTCGGGAATATCCCAACGCAGCTCCCAGAAGAAACGTGTTTCTGACTCGCTGAATCTCAACATAGTTTCAACTCTCTTAGGTGAACGAACGCACAGCAGAGCAGTTTCAAGGAAACGTTTCTCCTGAGTTTTAGACGAAGTTTCCTGCTGTTTAGTACGGATGCCGGCATTGGGCTGGAAATACCGGTTTTGGGATTCTGCACAGAAAGGGTTTGCAAACCGCTGAATCCACACGTGAGTTTAACTCTGTCAGTTGAATGCACACATTGACAACCATTCAGTTTGATAGCACACTTTTGGTTTTAGAAGCAGATATTTCTCTGTACAGCCTATGGTCCCATTCACTCGGGAATATCCCAACGCAGCTCCTAGAAGAAACGTGTTTCTGACTCGCTGAATCTCAACATAGATTCAACTCTCTTAGGTGAACGAACGCACAGCAGAGCAGTTTCAAGGAAACGTTGCTCCTGAGTTTTAGACGAAGTTTCCTGCTGTTTAGTACGTATGCCGGCATTGGGCTGGAAATAACGGTTTTGGGATTCTGCACAGAAAGGGTTTGCAAACCGCTGAATACACACGTGAGTTTAACTCTGTCAGTTGAATGCACACATTGACAACCATTCAGTTAGATAGCTCCGTTTTGGTTTTAGAAGCAGATATTTCTCTGTACAGCCTATGGTCCCATTCACTCGGGAATATCCCAACGCAGCTCCTAGCATAAACGTGTTTCTGACTCGCTGAATCTCAACATAGTTTCAACTCTCTTAGGTGAACGATCGCACAGCAGAGCAGTTTCAAGGAAACGTTTCTCCTGAGTTTTAGACGAAGTTTCCTGCTGTTTAGTACGGATGCCGGCATTGAGCTGGAATTACCGGTTTTGGGATTCTGCACAGAAAGGGTTTGTAAACCGCTGAATCCAAACGTGAGTTTAACTCTGTCAGTTGAATGCACACATTGACAACCATTCAGTTAGATACCACCCTTTTCGATGTAGGAGCAGATATTTCTCTGTACAGCCTATGGTCCCATTCACTCGGGAATATCCCAACGCACCTCCTAGAAGAAACGTGTTTCTGACTTGCTGAATCTCAACATAGATTCAACTCTCTTAGGTGATCGAACGCACAGCAGAGCAGTTTCAAGGAAACGTTTCTCCTGAGTTTTAGACGAAGTTTCCTGCTGTTTAGTACGGATGCCGGCATTGGGCTGGAAATACCGGTTTTGGGATTCTGCACAGAAAGGGTTTGCAAACCGCTGAATCCACACGTGAGTTTAACTCTGTCAGTTGAATGCACACATTGGCAACCATTCAGTTAGATAGATCCGTTTTGCTTTTAGAAGCAGATATTTCTCTGTACAGCCTATGGTCCCATTCACTCGGGAATATCCCAACGCAGCTCCTAGAAGAAACGTGTTTCTGACTCGCTGAATCTCAACATAGATTCAACTCTCTTAGGTGAACGAACGCACAGCAGAGCAGTTTCAAGGAAACGTTGCTCCTGAGTTTCAGACGAAGTTTCCTGCTGTTTAGTACGTATGCCGGCATTGGGCTGGAAATACCGGTTTTTGGATTCTGCACAGAAAGGGTTTGCAAACCGCTGAATCCACACGTGAGTTTAACTCTGTCAGTTGAATGCACACATTGACAACCATTCAGTTAGATAGCTCCGTTTTGGTTTTAGAAGCAGATATTTCTCTGTACAGTCTATGGTCCCATTCACTCGGGAATATCCCAACGCAGCTCCTAGGAGAAACGTGTTTCTGACTCGCTGAATCTCAACATAGATTCAACTCTCTTAGGTGAACGAACGCACAGCAGAGCAGTTTCAAGGAAACGTTTCTCCTGAGTTTTAGACGAAGTTTCCTGCTGTTTAGTACGGATGCCGGCATTGGGCTGGAAATACCGGTTTTGGGATTCTGCACAGAAAGGGTTTGCAAACCGCTGAATCCACACGTGAGTTTAACTCTGTCAGTTGAATGCACACATTGACAACCATTCAGTTTGATAGCACACTTTTGGTTTTAGAAGCAGATATTTCTCTGTACAGCCTATGGTCCCATTCACTCGGGAATATCCGAACGCAGCTCCCAGAAGAAACGTGTTTCTGACTCGCTGAATCTCAACATAGATTCAACTCTCTTAGGTGAACGAACGCACAGCAGAGCAGTTTCAAGGAAACGTTTCTCCTGAGTTTTAGACGAAGTTTCCTGCTGTTTAGTACGGATGCCGGCATTGGGCTGGAAATAGCGGTTTTGGGATTCTGCACAGAAAGGGTTTGCAAACCGGTGAATCCACACGTGAGTTTAACTCTGTCAGTTGAATGCACACATTGACAACCATTAAGTTTGATAGCACACTTTTGGTTTAGAAGCAGATATTTCTCTGTACAGCCTATGGTCCCATTCACTCGGGAATATCCCAACGCAGCTCCTAGAAGAAACGTGTTTCTGACTCGCTGAATCTCAACATAGATTCAACTCTCTTAGGTGAACGAACGCACAGCAGAGCAGTTTCAAGGAAACGTTTCTCCTGAGTCTTAGACGAAGTTTCCTGCTGTTTAGTACGTATGTCGGCATTGGGCTGGAAATACCGGTTTTGGGATTCTGCACAGAAAGGGTTTGCAAACCGCTGAATCCACACGTGAGTTTAACTCTGTCAGTTGAATGCACACATTGACAACCATTCAGTTTGATAGCACACTTTTGGTTTTAGAAGCAGATATTTCTCTGTACAGCCTATGGTCCCATTCACTCGGGAATATCCCAACGCAGCTCCTAGAAGAAACGTGTTTCTGACTCGCTGAATCTCAACATAGATTCAACTCTCTTAGGTGAACGAACGCACAGCAGAGCAGTTTCAAGGAAACGTTTCTCCTGAGTTTTAGACGAAGTTTCCTGCTGTTTAGTACGGATGACGGCATTGGGCTGTACATACCGGTTTGGGATTCTGCACAGAAATGGATTGCAAACAGCTGAATCCACACGTGAGTTTAACTCTGTCAGTTGAATGCACACATTGACAACCATTCAGTTAGATAGCTCCGTTTTGGTTTTAGAAGCAGATATTTCTCTGTACAGCCTATGGTCCCATTCACTCGGGAATATCCCAACGCAGCTCCTAGCATAAACGTGTTTCTGACTCGCTGAATCTCAACATAGTTTCAACTCTCTTAGGTGAACGAACGCACAGCAGAGCAGTTTCAAGGAAACGTTTCTCCTGAGTTTTAGACGAAGTTTCCTGCTGTTTAGTACGTATGCCGGCATTGGGCTGGAATTACCGGTTTTGGGATTCTGCACAGAAAGGGTTTGTAAACCGCTGAATCCAAACGTGAGTTTAACTCTGTCAGTTGAATGCACACATTGACAACCATTCAGTTAGATACCACCCTTTTGGTTGTAGGAGCAGATATTTCTCTGTACAGCCTATGGTCCATTTCACTCGGGAATATCCCAATGCAGCTCCTAGAAGAAACGTGTTTCTGACTCGCTGAATCTCAACATAGATTCAACTCTCTTAGGTGAACAAACGCACAGCAGAGCAGTTTCAAGGAAAGGTTTCTCCTGAGTCTTAGACGAAGTTTCCTGCTGTTTAGTACGTATGCCGGCATTGGGCTTGAAATACCGGTTTTGGGATTCTGCACAGAAAGGGTTTGCAAACCGCTGAATCCACACGTGAGTTTAACTCTGTCAGTTGAATGCACACATTGACAACCATTCAGTTAGATAGCTCCGTTTTGGTTTTAGAAGCAGATATTTCTCTGTACAGCCTATGGTCCCATTCACTCGGGAATATCCCAACGCAGCTCCCAGAAGAAACGTGTTTCTGACTCGCTGAATCTCAACATAGATTCAACTCTCTTAGGTGAACGAACGCACAGCAGAGCAGTTTCAAGGAAACGTTTCTCCTGAGTTTTAGACGAAGTTTCCTGCTGTTTAGTACGGATGCCGGCATTGGGCTGGAAATACCGGTTTTGGGATTCTGCACAGAAAGGGTTTGCAAACCGCTGAATCCACACGTGAGTTTAACTCTGTCAGTTGAATGCACACATTGACAACCATTCAGTTTGATAGCACACTTTTGGTTTTAGAAGCAGATATTTCTCTGTACAGCCTATGGTCCCATTCACTCGGGAATATCCCAACGCAGCTCCTAGAAGAAACGTGTTTCTGACTCGCTGAATCTCAATATAGATTCAACTCTCTTAGATGAACGAACGCACAGTAGAGCAGTTTCAAGGAAACGTTTCTCCTGAGTTTTCGACGAAGTTTCCTGCTGTTTAGTACGGATGCCGGCATTGGGCTGGAAATACCGGTTTTGGAATTCTGCACAGAAATGGTTTGCAAACCGCTTAATCCACACGTGAGTTTAACTCTGTCAGTTGAATGCACACATTGACAACCATTCAGTTAGATAGCTCCGTTTTGGTTTTAGAAGCAGATATTTCTCTGTATAGCCTATGGTCCCATTCACTCGGGAATATCCCAACGCAGCTCCTAGAAGAAACGTGTTTCTGACTCGCTGAATCTCAACATAGTTTCAACTCTCTTAGGTGAACGAACGCACAGCAGAGCAGTTTCAAGGAAACGTTTCTCCTGAGTTTTAGACGAAGTTTCCTGCTGTTTAGTACGGATGCCGGCATTGAGCTAGAATTACCGGTTTTGGGATTCTGCACAGAAAGGGTTTGTAAACCGCTGAATCCAAACGTGAGTTTAACTCTGTCAGTTGAATGCACACATTGACAACCATTCAGTTAGATACCACCCTTTTGGTTGTAGGAGCAGATATTTCTCTGTACAGCCTATGGTCCCATTCACTCGGGAATATCCCAAAGCAGCTCCTAGAAGAAACGTGTTTCTGACTCGCTGAATCTCAACATAGATTCAACTCTCTTAGGTGAACGAACGCACAGCAGAGCAGTTTCAAGGAAACGTTTCTCCTGAGTCTTAGACGAAGTTTCCTGCTGTTTAGTACGTATGCCGGCATTGGGCTGGAAATACCGGTTTTGGGATTCTGCACAGAAAGGGTTTGCAAACCGCTGAATCCACACGTGAGTTTAACTCTGTCAGTTGAATGCACACATTGACAACCATTCAGTTAGATAGCTCCGTTTTGGTTTTAGAAGCAGATATTTCTCTGTACAGCCTATGGTCCCATTCACTCGGGAATATCCCAACGCAGCTCCCAGAAGAAACGTGTTTCTGACTCGCTGAATCTCAACATAGATTCAACTCTCTTAGGTGAACGAACGCACAGCAGAGCAGTTTCAAGGAAACGTTTCTCCTGAGTTTTAGACGAAGTTTCCTGCTGTTTAGTACGGATGCCGGCATTGGGCTGGAAATACCGGTTTTGGGATTCTGCACAGAAAGGGTTTGCAAACCGCTGAATCCACACGTGAGTTTAACTCTGTCAGTTGAATGCACACATTGACAACCATTCAGTTTGATAGCACACTTTTGGTTTTAGAAGCAGATATTTCTCTGTACAGCCTATGGTCCCATTCACTCGGGAATATCCCAACGCAGCTCCTAGAAGAAACGTGTTTCTGACTCGCTGAATCTCAATATAGATTCAACTCTCTTAGATGAACGAACGCACAGTAGAGCAGTTTCAAGGAAACGTTTCTCCTGAGTTTTCGACGAAGTTTCCTGCTGTTTAGTACGGATGCCGGCATTGGGCTGGAAATACCGGTTTTGGAATTCTGCACAGAAATGGTTTGCAAACCGCTTAATCCACACGTGAGTTTAACTCTGTCAGTTGAATGCACACATTGACAACCATTCAGTTAGATAGCTCCGTTTTGGTTTTAGAAGCAGATATTTCTCTGTATAGCCTATGGTCCCATTCACTCGGGAATATCCCAACGCAGCTCCTAGAAGAAACGTGTTTCTGACTCGCTGAATCTCAACATAGTTTCAACTCTCTTAGGTGAACGAACGCACAGCAGAGCAGTTTCAAGGAAACGTTTCTCCTGAGTTTTAGACGAAGTTTCCTGCTGTTTAGTACGGATGCCGGCATTGAGCTGGAATTACCAGTTTTGGGATTCTGCACAGAAAGGGTTTGTAAACCGCTGAATCCAAACGTGAGTTTAACTCTGTCAGTTGAATGCACACATTGACAACCATTCAGTTAGATACCACCCTTTTGGTTGTAGGAGCAGATATTTCTCTGTACAGCCTATGGTCCCATTCACTCGGGAATATCCCAACGCACCTCCTAGAAGAAACGTGTTTCTGACTCGCTGAATCTCAACATAGATTCAACTCTCTTAGGTGAACGAACGCACAGCAGAGCAGTTTCAAGGAAACGTTTCTCCTGAGTCTTAGACGAAGTTTCCTGCTGTTTAGTACGTATGCCGGCATTGGGCTGGAAATACCGGTTTTGGGATTCTGCACAGAAAGGGTTTGCAAACCGCTGAATCCACACGTGAGTTTAACTCTGTCAGTTGAATGCACACATTGACAACCATTCAGTTAGATAGCTCCGTTTTGGTTTTAGAAGCAGATATTTCTCTGTACAGCCTATGGTCCCATTCACTCGGGAATATCCCAACGCAGCTCCTAGAAGAAACGTGTTTCTGACTCGCTGAATCTCAACATAGATTCAACTCTCTTAGGTGAACGAACGCACAGCAGAGCAGTTTCAAGGAAACGTTTCTCCTGAGTTTTAGACGAAGTTTCCTGCTGTTTAGTACGGATGCCGGCATTGGGCTCGAAATACCGGTTTTGGGATTCTGCACAGAAAGGGTTTGCAAACCGCTGAATCCACACGTGAGTTTAACTCTGTCAGTTGAATGCACACATTGACAACCATTCAGTTAGATAGCTCCGTTTTGGTTTTAGAAGCAGATATTTCTCTGTACAGCCTATGGTCCCATTCACTCGGGAATATCCCAACGCAGCTCCTAGAAGAAACGTGTTTCTGACTCGCTGAATCTCAACATAGATTCAACTCTCTTAGGTGAAAGAACGCACAGCAGAGCAGTTTCAAGGAAACGTTTCTCCTGAGTTTTAGACGAAGTTTCCTGCTGTTTAGTACGTATGCCGGCATTGGGCTGGAAATACCGGTTTTGGGATTCTGCACAGAAAGGGTTTGCAAACCGCTGAATCCACACGTGAGTTTAACTCTGTCAGTTGAATGCACACATTGACAACCATTCATTTTGATAGCACACTTTTGGTTTTAGAAGCAGATATTTCTCTGTACAGCCTATGGTCCCATTCACTCGGGAATATCCCAACGCAGCTCCTAGAAGAAACGTGTTTCTGACTCGCTGAATCTCAACATAGATTCAGCTCTCTTAGGTGAACGAACGCACAGCAGAGCAGTTTCAAGGAAACGTTGCTCCTGTGTTTTAGACGAAGTTTCCTGCTGTTTAGTACGTATGCCGGCATTGGGCTGGAAATAGCGGTTTTGGGATTCTGCACAGAAAGGGTTTGCAAACCGCTGAATCCACACGTGAGTTTAACTCTGTCAGTTGAATGCACACATTGACAACCATTCAGTTTGATAGCACACTTTTGGTTTTAGAAGCAGATATTTCTCTGTACAGCCTATGGTCCCATTCACTCGGGAATATCCCAACGCAGCTCCTAGAAGAAACGTGTTTCTGACTCGCTGAATCTCAACATAGATTCAACTCTCTTAGGTGAACGAACGCACAGCAGAGCAGTTTCAAGGAAACGTTGCTCCTGAGTTTTAGACGAAGTTTACTGCTGTTTAGTACGGATGCCGGCATTGGGCTGGAAATAGCGGTTTTGGGATTCTGCACAGAAAGGGTTTGCAAACCGCTGAATCCACACGTGAGTTTAACTCTGTCAGTTGAATGCACACATTGACAACCATTCAGTTTGATAGCACACTTTTGGTTTAGAAGCAGATATTTCTCTGTACAGCCTATGGTCCCATTCACTCGGGATTATCCCAACGCAGCTCCGAGAAGAAACGTGTTTCTGACTCGCTGAATCTCAACATAGATTCAACTCTCTTAGGTGAACGAACGCACAGCAGAGCAGTTTCAAGGAAACGTTTCTCCTGAGTTTTAGACGAAGTTTCCTGCTGTTTAGTACGTATGCCGGCATTGGGCTGGAATTACCGGTTTTGGGATTCTGCACAGAAAGGGTTTGTAAACCGCTGAATCCAAACGTGAGTTTAACTCTGTCAGTTGAATGCACACATTGACAACCATTCAGTTAGATACCACCCTTTTGGTTGTAGGAGCAGATATTTCTCTGTACAGCCTATGGTCCATTTCACTCGGGAATATCCCAAAGCAGCTCCTAGAAGAAACGTGTTTCTGACTCGCTGAATCTCAACATAGATTCAACTCTCTTAGGTGAACAAACGCACAGCAGAGCAGTTTCAAGGAAACGTTTCTCCTGAGTCTTAGACGAAGTTTCCTGCTGTTTAGTACGTATGCCGGCATTGGGCTTGAAATACCGGTTTTGGGATTCTGCACAGAAAGGGTTTGCAAACCGCTGAATCCACACGTGAGTTTAACTCTGTCAGTTGAATGCACACATTGACAACCATTCAGTTAGATAGCTCCGTTTTGGTTTTAGAAGCAGATATTTCTCTGTACAGCCTATGGTCCCATTCACTCGGGAATATCCCAACGCAGCTCCCAGAAGAAACGTGTTTCTGACTCGCTGAATCTCAACATAGATTCAACTCTCTTAGGTGAACGAACGCACAGCAGAGCAGTTTCAAGGAAACGTTTCTCCTGAGTTTTAGACGAAGTTTCCTGCTGTTTAGTACGGATGCCGGCATTGGGCTGGAAATACCGGTTTTGGGATTCTGCACAGAAAGGGTTTGCAAACCGCTGAATCCACACGTGAGTTTAACTCTGTCAGTTGAATGCACACATTGACAACCATTCAGTTTGATAGCACACTTTTGGTTTTAGAAGCAGATATTTCTCTGTACAGCCTATGGTCCCATTCACTCGGGAATATCCCAACGCAGCTCCTAGAAGAAACGTGTTTCTGACTCGCTGAATCTCAATATAGATTCAACTCTCTTAGATGAACGAACGCACAGTAGAGCAGTTTCAAGGAAACGTTTCTCCTGAGTTTTCGACGAAGTTTCCTGCTGTTTAGTACGGATGCCGGCATTGGGCTGGAAATACCGGTTTTGGAATTCTGCACAGAAATGGTTTGCAAACCGCTTAATCCACACGTGAGTTTAACTCTGTCAGTTGAATGCACACATTGACAACCATTCAGTTAGATAGCTCCGTTTTGGTTTTAGAAGCAGATATTTCTCTGTATAGCCTATGGTCCCATTCACTCGGGAATATCCCAACGCAGCTCCTAGAAGAAACGTGTTTCTGACTCGCTGAATCTCAACATAGTTTCAACTCTCTTAGGTGAACGAACGCACAGCAGAGCAGTTTCAAGGAAACGTTTCTCCTGAGTTTTAGACGAAGTTTCCTGCTGTTTAGTACGGATGCCGGCATTGAGCTGGAATTACCAGTTTTGGGATTCTGCACAGAAAGGGTTTGTAAACCGCTGAATCCAAACGTGAGTTTAACTCTGTCAGTTGAATGCACACATTGACAACCATTCAGTTAGATACCACCCTTTTGGTTGTAGGAGCAGATATTTCTCTGTACAGCCTATGGTCCCATTCACTCGGGAATATCCCAACGCACCTCCTAGAAGAAACGTGTTTCTGACTCGCTGAATCTCAACATAGATTCAACTCTCTTAGGTGAACGAACGCACAGCAGAGCAGTTTCAA
The DNA here is from genome assembly GCF_030222135.1 of Aotus nancymaae. Classification (NCBI taxonomy): domain Eukaryota; kingdom Metazoa; phylum Chordata; class Mammalia; order Primates; family Aotidae; genus Aotus; species Aotus nancymaae. Next base: position 1,081,132 of record NW_026988464.1, read on the forward strand.
GGAAACGTTTCTCCTGAGTCTTAGACGAAGTTTCCTGCTGTTTAGTACGTATGCCGGCATTGGGCTGGAAATACCGGTTTTGGGATTCTGCACAGAAAGGGTTTGCAAACCGCTGAATCCACACGTGAGTTTAACTCTGTCAGTTGAATGCACACATTGACAACCATTCAGTTAGATAGCTCCGTTTTGGTTTTAGAAGCAGATATTTCTCTGTACAGCCTATGGTCCCATTCACTCGGGAATATCCCAACGCAGCTCCTAGAAGAAACGTGTTTCTGACTCGCTGAATCTCAACATAGATTCAACTCTCTTAGGTGAACGAACGCACAGCAGAGCAGTTTCAAGGAAACGTTTCTCCTGAGTTTTAGACGAAGTTTCCTGCTGTTTAGTACGGATGCCGGCATTGGGCTCGAAATACCGGTTTTGGGATTCTGCACAGAAAGGGTTTGCAAACCGCTGAATCCACACGTGAGTTTAACTCTGTCAGTTGAATGCACACATTGACAACCATTCAGTTAGATAGCTCCGTTTTGGTTTTAGAAGCAGATATTTCTCTGTACAGCCTATGGTCCCATTCACTCGGGAATATCCCAACGCAGCTCCTAGAAGAAACGTGTTTCTGACTCGCTGAATCTCAACATAGATTCAACTCTCTTAGGTGAAAGAACGCACAGCAGAGCAGTTTCAAGGAAACGTTTCTCCTGAGTTTTAGACGAAGTTTCCTGCTGTTTAGTACGTATGCCGGCATTGGGCTGGAAATACCGGTTTTGGGATTCTGCACAGAAAGGGTTTGCAAACCGCTGAATCCACACGTGAGTTTAACTCTGTCAGTTGAATGCACACATTGACAACCATTCATTTTGATAGCACACTTTTGGTTTTAGAAGCAGATATTTCTCTGTACAGCCTATGGTCCCATTCACTCGGGAATATCCCAACGCAGCTCCTAGAAGAAACGTGTTTCTGACTCGCTGAATCTCAACATAGATTCAGCTCTCTTAGGTGAACGAACGCACAGCAGAGCAGTTTCAAGGAAACGTTGCTCCTGTGTTTTAGACGAAGTTTCCTGCTGTTTAGTACGTATGCCGGCATTGGGCTGGAAATAGCGGTTTTGGGATTCTGCACAGAAAGGGTTTGCAAACCGCTGAATCCACACGTGAGTTTAACTCTGTCAGTTGAATGCACACATTGACAACCATTCAGTTTGATAGCACACTTTTGGTTTTAGAAGCAGATATTTCTCTGTACAGCCTATGGTCCCATTCACTCGGGAATATCCCAACGCAGCTCCTAGAAGAAACGTGTTTCTGACTCGCTGAATCTCAACATAGATTCAACTCTCTTAGGTGAACGAACGCACAGCAGAGCAGTTTCAAGGAAACGTTGCTCCTGAGTTTTAGACGAAGTTTACTGCTGTTTAGTACGGATGCCGGCATTGGGCTGGAAATAGCGGTTTTGGGATTCTGCACAGAAAGGGTTTGCAAACCGCTGAATCCACACGTGAGTTTAACTCTGTCAGTTGAATGCACACATTGACAACCATTCAGTTTGATAGCACACTTTTGGTTTAGAAGCAGATATTTCTCTGTACAGCCTATGGTCCCATTCACTCGGGATTATCCCAACGCAGCTCCGAGAAGAAACGTGTTTCTGACTCGCTGAATCTCAACATAGATTCAACTCTCTTAGGTGAACGAACGCACAGCAGAGCAGTTTCAAGGAAACGTTTCTCCTGAGTCTTAGACGAAGTTTCCTGCTGTTTAGTACGTATGCCGGCATTGGGCTGGAAATACCGGTTTTGGGATTCTGCACAGAAAGGGTTTGCAAACCGCTGAATCCACACGTGAGTTTAACTCTGTCAGTTGAATGCACACATTGACAACCATTCAGTTAGATAGCTCCGTTTTGGTTTTAGAAGCAGATATTTCTCTGTACAGCCTATGGTCCCATTCACTCGGGAATATCCCAACGCAGCTCCTAGAAGAAACGTGTTTCTGACTCGCTGAATCTCAACATAGATTCAACTCTCTTAGGTGAACGAACGCACAGCAGAGCAGTTTCAAGGAAACGTTTCTCCTGAGTTTTAGACGAAGTTTCCTGCTGTTTAGTACGGATGCCGGCATTGGGCTCGAAATACCGGTTTTGGGATTCTGCACAGAAAGGGTTTGCAAACCGCTGAATCCACACGTGAGTTTAACTCTGTCAGTTGAATGCACACATTGACAACCATTCAGTTAGATAGCTCCGTTTTGGTTTTAGAAGCAGATATTTCTCTGTACAGCCTATGGTCCCATTCACTCGGGAATATCCCAACGCAGCTCCTAGAAGAAACGTGTTTCTGACTCGCTGAATCTCAACATAGATTCAACTCTCTTAGGTGAAAGAACGCACAGCAGAGCAGTTTCAAGGAAACGTTTCTCCTGAGTTTTAGACGAAGTTTCCTGCTGTTTAGTACGTATGCCGGCATTGGGCTGGAAATACCGGTTTTGGGATTCTGCACAGAAAGGGTTTGCAAACCGCTGAATCCACACGTGAGTTTAACTCTGTCAGTTGAATGCACACATTGACAACCATTCAGTTTGATAGCACACTTTTGGTTTTAGAAGCAGATATTTCTCTGTACAGCCTATGGTCCCATTCACTCGGGAATATCCCAACGCAGCTCCTAGAAGAAACGTGTTTCTGACTCGCTGAATCTCAACATAGATTCAACTCTCTTAGGTGAACGAACGCACAGCAGAGCAGTTTCAAGGAAACGTTGCTCCTGTGTTTTAGACGAAGTTTCCTGCTGTTTAGTACGTATGCCGGCATTGGGCTGGAAATAGCGGTTTTGGGATTCTGCACAGAAAGGGTTTGCAAACCGCTGAATCCACACGTGAGTTTAACTCTGTCAGTTGAATGCACACATTGACAACCATTCAGTTTGATAGCACACTTTTGGTTTTAGAAGCAGATATTTCTCTGTACAGCCTATGGTCCCATTCACTCGGGAATATCCCAACGCAGCTCCTAGAAGAAACGTGTTTCTGACTCGCTGAATCTCAACATAGATTCAACTCTCTTAGGTGAACGAACGCACAGCAGAGCAGTTTCAAGGAAACGTTGCTCCTGAGTTTTAGACGAAGTTTACTGCTGTTTAGTACGGATGCCGGCATTGGGCTGGAAATAGCGGTTTTGGGATTCTGCACAGAAAGGGTTTGCAAACCGCTGAATCCACACGTGAGTTTAACTCTGTCAGTTGAATGCACACATTGACAACCATTCAGTTTGATAGCACACTTTTGGTTTAGAAGCAGATATTTCTCTGTACAGCCTATGGTCCCATTCACTCGGGATTATCCCAACGCAGCTCCGAGAAGAAACGTGTTTCTGACTCGCTGAATCTCAACATAGATTCAACTCTCTTAGGTGAACGAACGCACAGCAGAGCAGTTTCAAGGAAACGTTTCTCCTGAGTTTTAGACGAAGTTTCCTGCTGTTTAGTACGTATGCCGGCATTGGGCTGGAAATACCGGTTTTGGGATTCTGCACAGAAAGGGTTTGCAAACCGCTGAATCCACACGTGAGTTTAACTCTGTCAGTTGAATGCACACATTGACAAGCATTCAGTTAGATAGCTCCGTTTTGGTTTTAGAAGCAGATATTTCTCTGTACAGCCTATGGTCCCATTCACTCGGGAATATCCCAACGCAGCTCCTAGCATAAACGTGTTTCTGACTCGCTGAATCTCAACATAGTTTCAACTCTCTTAGGTGAACGAACGCACAGCAGAGCAGTTTCCAGGAAACGTTTCTCCTGAGTTTTAGACGAAGTTTCCTGCTGTTTAGTACGGATGCCGGCATTGAGCTGGAATTACCGGGTTTGGGATTCTGCACAGAAAGGGTTTGTAAACCGCTGAATCCAAACGTGAATTTAACTCTGTCAGTTGAATGCACACATTGACAACCATTCAGTTAGATACCACCCTTTTGGTTGTAGGAGCAGATATTTCTCTGTACAGCCTATGGTCCCATTCACTCGGGAATATCCCAACGCACCTCCTAGAAGAAACGTGTTTCTGACTCGCTGAATCTCAACATAGATTCAACTCTCTTAGGTGATCGAACGCACAGCAGAGCAGTTTCAAGGAAACGTTTCTCCTGAGTTTTAGACGAAGTTTCCTGCTGTTTAGTACGGATGCCGGCATTGGGCTGGAAATACCGGTTTTGGGATTCTGCACAGAAAGGGTTTGCAAACCGCTGAATCCACACGTGAGTTTAACTCTGTCAGTTGAATGCACACATTGAAAACCATTCAGTTAGATAGCTCCGTTTTGCTTTTAGAAGCAGATATTTCTCTGTACAGCCTATGGTCCCATTCACTCGGGAATATCCCAACGCACCTCCTAGAAGAAACGTGTTTCTGACTCGCTGAATCTCAACATAGATTCAACTCTCTTAGGTGATCGAACGCACAGCAGAGCAGTTTCAAGGAAACGTTTCTCCTGAGTTTTAGACGAAGTTTCCTGCTGTTTAGTATGGATGACGGCATTGGGCTGGAAATACCGGTTTTGGGATTCTGCACAGAAAGGGTTTGCAAACCGCTGAATCCAAACGTGAGTTTAAATCTGTCAGTTGAATGCACACATTGACAACCATTCAGTTTGATAGCACACTTTTGGTTTTAGAAGCAGATATTTCTCTGTACAGCCTATGGTCCCATTCACTCGGGAATATCCCAACGCAGCTCCTAGAAGAAACGTGTTTCTGACTCGCTGAATCTCAACATAGATTCAACTCTCTTAGGTGAACGAACGCACACCAGAGCAGTTTCAAGGAAACGTTTCTCCTGAGTTTTAGACGAAGTTTCCTGCTTTTTTGTACGGATGCCGGCATTGGGATGGAAATACCGGTTTTGGGATTCTGCACAGAAAGGGTTTGCTAACCGCTGAATCCACACGTGAGTTTAACTCTGTCAGTTGAATGCACACATTGACAACCATTCAGTTAGATAGCTCCGTTTTGGTTTTAGAAGCAGATATTTCTCTGTACAGCCTATGGTCACATTCACTCGGGAATATCCAAAAGCAGCTCCTAGAAGAAACGTGTTTCTGACTCGCTGAATCTCAACATAGATTCAACTCTCTTAGGTGAACGAACGCACAGCAGAGCAGTTTCAAGGAAACGTTTCTCCTGAGTTTTAGACGAAGTTTCCTGCTGTTTAGTACGGATGCCGGCATTGGGCTGGACATACCGGTTTTGGGATTCTGCACAGAAATGGTTTGCAAACCGCTGAATCCACACGTGAGTTTAACTCTGTCAGTTGAATGCACACATTGACAACCATTCAGTTAGATAGCTCCGTTTTGTTTTCAGAAGCAGATATTTCTCTGCACAGCCTATGGTCCCATTCACTCGGGAATATCCCAACGCACCTCCTAGAAGAAACGTGTTTCTGACTCGCTGAATCTCAACATAGATTCAACTCTCTTAGGTGAACGAACGCACAGCAGAGAAGTTTCAAGGAAACGTTTCTCCTGAGTCTTAGACGAAGTTTCCTGCTGTTTAGTACGTATGCCGGCATCGGGCTGGAAATACCGGTTTTGGGATTCTGCACAGAAAGGGTTTGCAAACCGCTGAATCCACACGTGAGTTTAACTCTGTCAGTTGAATGCACACATTGACAACCATTCAGTTAGATAGCTCCGTTTTGGTTTTAGAAGCAGATATTTCTCTGTACAGCCTATGGTCCGATTCACTCGGGAATATCCCAACGCAGCTCCTAGCATAAACGTGTTTCTGACTCGCTGAATCTCAACATAGTTTAAACTCTCTTAGGTGAACGAACGCACAGCAGAGCAGTTTCCAGGAAACGTTTTTCCTGAGTTTTAGACGAAGTTTCCTGCTGTTTAGTACGGATGCCGGCATTGAGCTGGAATTACCGGGTTTGGGATTCTGCACAGAAAGGGTTTGTAAACCGCTGAATCCAAACGTGAATTTAACTCTGTCAGTTGAATGCACACATTGACAACCATTCAGTTAGATACCACCCTTTTGGTTGTAGGAGCAGATATTTCTCTGTACAGCCTATGGTCCCATTCACTCGGGAATATCCCAACGCACCTCCTAGAAGAAACGTGTTTCTGACTCGCTGAATCTCAACATAGATTCAACTCTCTTAGGTGAACGAACGCACAGCAGAGCAGTTTCAAGGAAACGTTTCTCCTGAGTTTTAGACGAAGTTTCCTGCTGTTTAGTACGTATGCCGGCATTGGGCTGGAATTACCGGTTTTGGGATTCTGCACAGAAAGGGTTTGTAAACCGCTGAATCCAAACGTGAGTTTAACTCTGTCAGTTGAATGCACACATTGACAACCATTCAGTTAGATACCACCCTTTTGGTTGTAGGAGCAGATATTTCTCTGTACAGCCTATGGTCCCATTCACTCGGGAATATCCCAACGCACCTCCTAGAAGAAACGTGTTTCTGACTCGCTGAATCTCATCATAGATTCAACTCTCTTAGGTGATCGAACGCACAGCAGAGCAGTTTCAAGGAAACGTTTCTCCTGAGTTTTAGACGAAGTTTCCTGCTGTTTAGTATGGATGCCGGCATTGGGCTGGAAATACCGGTTTTGGGATTCTGCACAGAAAGGGTTTGCAAACCGCTGAATCCAAACGTGAGTTTAAATCTGTCAGTTGAATGCACACATTGACAACCATTCAGTTTGATAGCACACTTTTGGTTTTAGAAGCAGATATTTCTCTGTACAGCCTATGGTCCCATTCACTCGGGAATATCCCAACGCAGCTCCTAGAAGAAACGTGTTTCTGACTCGCTGAATCTCAACATAGATTCAACTCTCTTAGGTGAACCAACGCACAGCAGAGCAGTTTCAAGGAAACGTTTCTCCTGAGTTTTAGACGAAGTTTCCTGCTTTTTTGTACGGATGCCGGCATTGGGCTGGAAATACCGGTTTTGGGATTCTGCACAGAAAGGGTTTGCTAACCGCTGAATCCACACGTGAGTTTAACTCTGTCAGTTGAATGCACACATTGACAACCATTCAGTTAGATAGCTCCGTTTTGGTTTTAGAAGCAGATATTTCTCTGTACAGCCTATGGTCACATTCACTCGGGAATATCCAAAAGCAGCTCCTAGAAGAAACGTGTTTCTGACTCGCTGAATCTCAACATAGATTCAACTCTCTTAGGTGAACGAACGCACAGCAGAGCAGTTTCAAGGAAACGTTTCTCCTGAGTTTTAGACGAAGTTTCCTGCTGTTTAGTACGGATGCCGGCATTGGGCTGGAAATACCGGTTTTGGGATTCTGCACAGAAATGGTTTGCAAACCGCTGAATCCACACGTGAGTTTAACTCTGTCAGTTGAATGCACACATTGACAACCATTCAGTTAGATAGCTCCGTTTTGTTTTCAGAAGCAGATATTTCTCTGTACAGCCTATGGTCCCATTCACTCGGGAATATCCCAACGCAGCTCCTAGAAGAAACGTGTTTCTGACTCGCTGAATCTCAACATAGTTTCAACTCTCTTAGGTGAACGAACGCACAGCAGAGCAGTTTCAAGGAAACGCTTCTCATGAGTTTTAGACGAAGTTTCCTGCTGTTTAGTACGTATGCCGGCATTGGGCTGGAAATACCGGTTTTGGGATTCTGCACAGAAAGGGTTTGCAAACCGCTGAGTCCACACGTGAGTTTAACTCTGTCAGTTGAATGCACACATTGACAAGCATTCAGTTAGATAGCTCCGTTTTGGTTTTAGAAGCAGATATTTCTCTGTACAGCCTATGGTCCCATTCACTCGGGAATATCCCAACGCAGCTCCTAGCATAAACGTGTTTCTGACTCGCTGAATCTCAACATAGTTTCAACTCTCTTAGGTGAACGAACGCACAGCAGAGCAGTTTCCAGGAAACGTTTCTCCTGTGTTTTAGACGAAGTTTCCTGCTGTTTAGTACGGATGCCGGCATTGGGCTGGAAATACCGGTTTTGGCATTCTGCACAGAAAGGGTTTGCAAACCGCTGAATCCACACGTGAGTTTAACTCTGTCAGTTGAATGCACACATTGACAACCATTCAGTTTGATAGCACACTTTTGGTTTAGAAGCAGATATTTCTCTGTACAGCCTATGGTCCCATTCACTCGGGAATATCCCAACGCAGCTCCTAGAAGAAACGTGTTTCTGACTCGCTGAATCTCAACATAGATTCAACTCTCTTAGGTGAACGAACGCACAGCAGAGCAGTTTCAAGGAAACGTTTCTCCGGAGTCTTAGACGAAGTTTTCTGCTGTTTAGTACGTATGCCGGCATTGGGCTGGAAATACCGGTTTTGGGATTCTGCACAGAAAGGGTTTGCAAACCGCTGAATCCACCCGTGAATTTATCTCTGTCAGTTGAATGCACACATTGAAAACCATTCAGTTAGATAGCTCCGTTTTGGTTTTAGAAGCAGATATTTCTCTGTACAGCCTAAGGTCCCATTCACGCGGGAATATCCCAACGCAGCTCCTAGCATAAACGTGTTTCTGACTCGCTGAATCTCAACATAGTTTCAACTCTCTTAGGTGAACGAATGCACAGCAGAGCAGTTTCAAGGAAACGTTTCTCCTGAGTTTTAGACGAAGTTTCCTGCTGTTTAGTACGGATGCCGGCATTGAGCTGGAAATACCGGTTTTGGGATTCTGCACAGAAAGGGCTTGTAAACCGCTGAATCCAAACGTGAATTTAACTCTGTCAGTTGAATGCACACATTGACAACCATTCAGTTAGATACCACCCTTTTGGTTGTAGGAGCAGATATTTCTCTGTACAGCCTATGGTCCCATTCACTCGGGAATATCCCAACGCAGCTCCTAGAAGAAACGTGTTTCTGACTCGCTGAATCTCAACATAGATTCAACTCTCTTAGGTGATCGAACGCACAGCAGAGCAGTTTCAAGGAAACGTTTCTCCTGAGTTTTAGACGAAGTTTCCTGCTGTTTAGTACGGATGCCGGCATTGGGCTGGAAATACCGGTTTTGGGATTCTGCACAGAAAGGGTTTGCAAACCGCTGAATCCACACGTGAGTTTAACTCTGTCAGTTGAATGCACACATTGACAACCATTCAGTTAGATAGCTCCGTTTTGGTTTTGAAGCAGATATTTCTCTGTACAGCCTATGGTCCCATTCACTCGGGAATATCCCAACGCAGCTCCTAGAAGAAACGTGTTTCTGACTCGCTGAATCTCAACATAGTTTCAACTCTCTTAGGTGAACGAACGCACAGCAGAGCAGTTTCAAGGAAACGTTTCTCCTGAGTTTTAGACGAAGTTTCCTGCTGTTTAGTACGGATGCCGGCATTGGGCTGGAAATACCGGTTTTGGGATTCTGCACAGAAAGGGTTTGCAAACCGCTGAATCCACACGTGAGTTTAACTCTGTCAGTTGAATGCACACATTGACAACCATTCAGTTAGATAGCTCCGTTTTGGTTTTAGAAGCAGATATTTCTCTGTACAGCCTATGGTCACATTCACTCGGGAATATCCCAACGCAGCTCCTAGAAGAAACGTGTTTCTGACTCGCTGAATCTCAACATAGATTCAACTCTCTTAGGTGAACGAACGCACAGCAGAGCAGTTTCAAGGAAACGTTGCTCCTGAGTTTTAGACGAAGGTTCCTGCTCTTTAGTACGTATGCTGGCATTGGACTGGAAATACCGGTTTTGGGATTCTGCACAGAAAGGGTTTGCAAACAGCTGAATCCACACGTGAGTTTAACTCTGTCAGTTGAATGCACACATTGACAACCATTCAGTTAGATAGCTCCGTTTTGGTTTTAGAAGCAGATATTTCTCTGTACAGCCTATGGTCCCATTCACTCGGGAATATCCCAACGCAGCTCCTAGAAGAAACGTGTTTCTGACTCGCTGAATCTCAACATAGATTCAACTCTCTTAGGTGAACGAACGCACAGCAGAGCAGTTTCAAGGAAACGTTTCTCCTGAGTTTTAGACGAAGTTTCCTGCTGTTTAGTACGGATGCCGGCATTGGGCTGGAAATACCGGTTTTGGGATTCTGCACAGAAAGGGTTTGCAAACCGCTGAATCCACACGTGAGTTTAACTCTGTCAGTTGAATGCACACATTGACAACCATTCAGTTTGATAGCACACTTTTGGTTTTAGAAGCAGATATTTCTCTGTACAGCCTCTGGTCCCATTCACTCGGGAATATCCCAACGCAGCTCCTAGAAGAAACGTGTTTCTGACTCGCTGAATCTCAACATAGATTCAACTCTCTTAGGTGAACGAACGCACAGCAGAGCAGTTTCAAGGAAACGTTTCTCCTGTGTTTTAGACGAAGTTTCCTGCTGTTTAGTACGGATGCCGGCATTGGGCTGGAAATACCGGTTTTGGCATTCTGCACAGAAAGGGTTTGCAAACCGCTGAATCCACACGTGAGTTTAACTCTGTCAGTTGAATGCACACATTGACAACCATTCAGTTTGATAGCACACTTTTGGTTTAGAAGCAGATATTTCTCTGTACAGCCTATGGTCCCATTCACTCGGGAATATCCCAACGCAGCTCCTAGAAGAAACGTGTTTCTGACTCGCTGAATCTCAACATAGATTCAACTCTCTTAGGTGAACGAACGCACAGCAGAGCAGTTTCAAGGAAACGTTTCTCCTGAGTCTTAGACGAAGTTTTCTGCTGTTTAGTACGTATGCCGGCATTGGGCTGGAAATACCGGTTTTGGGATTCTGCACAGAAAGGGTTTGCAAACCGCTGAATCCACCCGTGAGTTTAACTCTGTCAGTTGAATGCACACATTGAAAACCATTCAGTTAGATAGCTCCGTTTTGGTTTTAGAAGCAGATATTTCTCTGTACAGCCTAAGGTCCCATTCACGCGGGAATATCCCAACGCAGCTCCTAGCATAAACGTGTTTCTGACTCGCTGAATCTCAACATAGTTTCAACTCTCTTAGGTGAACGAATGCACAGCAGAGCAGTTTCAAGGAAACGTTTCTCCTGAGTTTTAGACGAAGTTTCCTGCTGTTTAGTACGGATGCCGGCATTGAGCTGGAAATACCGGTTTTGGGATTCTGCACAGAAAGGGTTTGTAAACCGCTCAATCCAAACGTGAATTTAACTCTGTCAGTTGAATGCACACATTGACAACCATTCAGTTAGATACCACCCTTTTGGTTGTAGGAGCAGATATTTCTCTGTACAGCCTATGGTCCCATTCACTCGGGAATATCCCAACGCAGCTCCTAGAAGAAACGTGTTTCTGACTCGCTGAATCTCAACATAGTTTCAACTCTCTTAGGTGAACGAACGCACAGCAGAGCAGTTTCAAGGAAACGTTTCTCCTGAGTTTTAGACGAAGTTTCCTGCTGTTTAGTACGGATGCCGGCATTGGGCTGGAAATACCGGTTTTGGGATTCTGCACAGAAAGGGTTTGCAAACCGCTGAATCCACACGTGAGTTTAACTCTGTCAGTTGAATGCACACATTGACGACCATTCAGTTTGATAGCACACTTTTGGTTTAGAAGCAGATATTTCTCTGTACAGCCTATGGTCCCATTCACTCGGGAATATCCCAACGCAGCTCCTAGAAGAAACGTGTTTCTGACTCGCTGAATCTCAACATAGTTTCAACTCTCTTAGGTGAACGAACGCACAGCAGAGCAGTTTCAAGGAAACGTTTCTCCTGAGTTTTAGACGAAGTTTCCTGCTGTTTAGTACGGATGCCGGCATTGGGCTGGAAATACCGGTTTTGGGATTCTGCACAGAAAGGGTTTGCAAACCGCTGAATCCACACGTGAGTTTAACTCTGTCAGTTGAATGCACACATTGACAACCATTCAGTTTGATAGCACACTTTTGGTTTAGAAGCAGATATTTCTCTGTACAGCCTATGGTCCCATTCACTCGGGAATATCCCAACGCAGCTCCTAGAAGAAACGTGTTTCTGACTCGCTGAATCTCAACATAGATTCAACTCTCTTAGGTGAACGAACGCACAGCAGAGCAGTTTCAAGGAAACGTTTCTCCGGAGTCTTAGACGAAGTTTTCTGCTGTTTAGTACGTATGCCGGCATTGGGCTGGAAATACCGGTTTTGGGATTCTGCACAGAAAGGGTTTGCAAACCGCTGAATCCACACGTGAGTTTAACTCTGTCAGTTGAATGCACACATTGACAACCATTCAGTTAGATAGCTCCGTTTTGGTTTTAGAAGCAGATATTTCTCTGTACAGCCTATGGTCCCATTCACTCGGGAATATCCCAACGCAGCTCCTAGCATAAACGTGTTTCTGACTCGCTGAATCTCAACATAGTTTCAACTCTCTTAGGTGAACGAACGCACAGCAGAGCAGTTTCAAGGAAACGTTTCTCCTGAGTTTTAGACGAAGTTTCCTGCTGTTTAGTACGGATGCCGGCATTGAGCTGGAATTACCGGTTTTGGGATTCTGCACAGAAAGGGTTTGTAAACCGCTGAATCCAAACGTGAGTTTAACTCTGTCAGTTGAATGCACACATTGACAACCATTCAGTTAGATACCACCCTTTTGGTTGTAGGAGCAGATATTTCTCTGTACAGCCTATGGTCCCATTCACTCGGGAATATCCCAACGCAGCTCCTAGAAGAAACGTGTTTCTGACTCGCTGAATCTCAACATAGATTCAACTCTCTTAGGTGAACGAACGCACAGCAGAGCAGTTTCAAGGAAACGTTTCTCCTGAGTCTTAGACGAAGTTTCCTGCTGTTTAGTACGGATGCCGGCATTGGGCTGGAAATAGCGGTTTTGGGATTCTGCAGAGAAAGGGTTTGCAAACCGCTGAATCCACACGTGAGTTTAACTCTGTCAGTTGAATGCACACATTGACAACCATTCAGTTTGATAGCACACTTTTGGTTTTAGAAGCAGATATTTCTCTGTACAGCCTATGGTCCCATTCACTCGGGAATATCCCAACGCAGCTCCTAGAAGAAACGTGTTTCTGACTCGCTGAATCTCAACATAGATTCAACTCCCTTAGGTGAACGAACGCACAGCAGAGCAGTTTCAAGGAAACGTTTCTCCTGAGTCTTAGACGAAGTTTCCTGCTATTTAGTACGTAGGCCGGCATTGGGCTGGAAATACCGGTTTTGGGATTCTGCACAGAGAGGGTTTGCAAACCGCTGAATCCACACGTGAGTTTAACTCTGTCAGTTGAATGCACACATTGAAAACCATTCAATTAGATAGCTCCGTTTTGGTTTTAGAAGCAGATATTTCTCTGTACAGCCTATGGTCCCATTCACTCGGGAATATCCCAACGCAGCTCCTAGCATAAACGTGTTTCTGACTCGCTGAATCTCAACATAGTTTCAACTCTCTTAGGTGAACGAATGCACAGCAGAGCAGTTTCAAGGAAACGTTTCTCCTGAGTTTTAGACGAAGTTTCCTGCTGTTTAGTACGGATGCCGGCATTTAGCTGGAAATACCGGTTTTGGGATTCTGCACAGAAAGGGTTTGTAAACCGCTGAATCCAAACGTGAATTTAACTCTGTCAGTTGAATGCACACATTGACAGTCATTCAGTTAGATACCACCCTTTTGGTTGTAGGAGCAGATATTTCTCTGTACAGCCTATGGTCCCATTCACTCGGGAATATCCCAACGCAGCTCCTAGAAGAAACGTGTTTCTGACTCGCTGAATCTCAACATAGATTCAACTCTCTTAGGTGATCGAACGCGCAGCAGAGCAGTTTCAAGGAAACGTTTCTCCTGAGTTTTAGACGAAGTTTCCTGCTGTTTAGTACGGATGCCGGCATTGGGCTGGAAATACCGGTTTTGGGATTCTGCACAGAAAGGGTTTGCAAACCGCTGAATCCACACGTGAGTTTAACTCTGTCAGTTGAATGCACACATTGACAACCATTCAGTTTGATAGCACACTTTTGGTTTTAGAAGCAGATATTTCTCTGTACAGCCTATGGTCCCATTCACTCGGGAATATCCCAACGCAGCTCCTAGAAGAAACGTGTTTCTGACTCGCTGAATCTCAACATAGATTCAACTCTCTTAGGTGATCGAACGCACAGCAGAGCAGTTTCAAGGAAACGTTTCTCCTGAGTTTTAGACGAAGTTTCCTGCTGTTTAGTACGGATGCCGGCATTGGGCTGGAAATACCGGTTTTGGGATTCTGCACAGAAAGGGTTTGCAAACCGCTGAGTCCACACGTGAGTTTAACTCTGTCAGTTGAATGCACACATTGACAAGCGTTCAGTTAGATAGCTCCGTTTTGGTTTTAGAAGCAGATAGTTCTCTGTACAGCCTATGGTCCCATTCACTCGGGAATATCCCAACGCAGCTCCTAGAAGAAACGTGTTTCTGACTCGCTGAATCTCAACATAGTTTCAACTCTCTTAGGTGAACGAACGCACAGCAGAGCAGTTTCAAGGAAACGTTTCTCCTGAGTTTTAGACGAAGTTTCCTGCTGTTTAGTACGGATGCCGGCATTGGGCTGGAAATACCGGTTTTGGGATTCTGCACAGAAAGGGTTTGCAAAGCGCTGAATCCACACGTGAGTTTAACTCTGTCAGTTGAATGCACACATTGACAACCATTCAGTTTGATAGCACACTTTTGGTTTTAGAAGCAGATATTTCTCTGTACAGCCTATGGTCCCATTCACTCGGGAATATCCCAACGCAGCTCCTAGAAGAAACGTGTTTCTGACTCGCTGAATCTCAACATAGATTCAACTCTCTTAGGTGAACGAACGCACAGCAGAGCAGTTTCAAGGAAACGTTGCTCCTGAGTTTTAGACGAAGTTTCCTGCTGTTTAGTACGGATGCCGGCATTGGGCTGGAAATAGCGGTTTTGGGATTCTGCACAGAAAGGGTTTGCAAACCGCTGAATCCACACGTGAGTTTAACTCTGTCAGTTGAATGCACACATTGACAACCATTCAGTTAGATAGCTCCGTTTTGGTTTTAGAAGCCGATATTTCTCTGTACAGCCTATGGTCCCATTCACTCGGGAATATCCCAACGCAGCTCCTAGCATAAACGTGTTTCTGACTCGCTGAATCTCAACATAGTTTTAACTCTCTTAGGTGAACGAACGCACAGCAGAGCAGTTTCAAGGAAACGTTTCTCCTGAGTTTTAGACGAAGTTTCCTGCTGTTTAGTACGGATGCCGGCATTGAGCTGGAATTACCGGTTTTGGGATTCTGCACAGAAAGGGTTTGTAAACCGCTGAATCCAAACGTGAGTTTAACTCTGTCAGTTGAATGCACACATTGACAACCATTCAGTTAGATACCACCCTTTTGGTTGTAGGAGCAGATATTTCTCTGTACAACCTATGGTCCCATTCACTCGGGAATATCCCAACGCAGCTCCTAGAAGAAACGTGTTTCTGACTCGCTGAATCTCAACATAGATTCAACTCTCTTAGGTGAACGAACGCACAGCAGAGCAGTTTCAAGGAAACGTTTCTCCTGAGTCTTAGACGAAGTTTCCTGCTGTTTAGTACGTATGCCGGCATTGGGCTGTAAATACCGGTTTTGGGATTCTGCAGAGAAAGGGTTTGCAAACCGCTGAATCCACACGTGAGTTTAACTCTGTCAGTTGAATGCACACATTGACAACCATTCAGTTTGATAGCACACTTTTGGTTTTAGAAGCAGATATTTCTCTGTACAGCCTATGGTCCCATTCACTCGGGAATATCCCAACGCAGCTCCTAGAAGAAACGTGTTTCTGACTCGCTGAATCTCAACATAGATTCAACTCTCTTAGGTGAACGAACGCACAGCAGAGCAGTTTCAAGGAAACGTTTCTCCTGAGTCTTAGACGAAGTTTCCTGCTGTTTAGTACGTATGCCGGCATTGGGCTGGAAATCCCGGTTTTGGGATTCTGCAGAGAAAGGGTTTGCAAACCGCTGAATCCACACGTGAGTTTAACTCTGTCAGTTGAATGCACACATTGACAACCATTCAGTTTGATAGCACACTTTTGGTTTTAGAAGCAGATATTTCTCTGTACAGCCTATGGTCCCATTCACTCGGGAATATCCCAACGCAGCTCCAAGAAGAAACGTGTTTCTGACTCGCTGAATCTCAACATAGATTCAACTCTCTTAGGTGAACGAACGCACAGCAGAGCAGTTTCAAGGAAACGTTTCTCCTGAGTCTTAGACGAAGTTTCCTGCTATTTAGTACGTAGGCCGGCATTGGGCTGGAAATACCGGTTTTGGGATTCTGCACAGAAAGGGTTTGCAAACCGCTGAATCCACACGTGAGTTTAACTCTGTCAGTTGAATGCACACATTGACAACCATTCAGGTAGGTAGCTCCGTTTTGGTTTTAGAAGCAGATATTTCTCTGTACAACCTATGGTCCCATTCACTCGGGAATATGCCAACGCAGCTCCAAGAAGAAACGAGTTTCTGACTCGCTGAATCTCAACATAGATTCAACTCTCTTAGGTGATCGAACGCACAGCAGAGCAGTTTCAAGGAAACGTTTCTCCTGAGTTTTAGACGAAGTTTCCTGCTGTTTAGTACGGATGCCGGCATTGGGCTGGAAATACCGGTTTTGGGATTCTGCACAGAAAGAGTTTGCAAACAGCTGAATCCACACGTGAGTTTAACCCTGTCAGTTGAATGCACACATTGACAACCATTCAGTTTGATAGCACACTTTTGGTTTTAGAAGCAGATATTTCTCTGTACAGCCTATGGTCCCATTCACTCGGGAATATCCCAACGCACCTCCTAGAAGAAACGTGTTTCTGACTCGCTGAATCTCAACATAGATTCAACTCTCTTAGGTGAACGAACGCACAGCAGAGCAGTTTCAAGGAAACGTTGCTCCTGAGTTTTAGACGAAGTTTCCTGCTGTTTAGTACGTATGCCGGCATTGGGCTGGAAATACCGGTTTTGGGATTCTGCAGAGAAAGGGTTTGCAAACCGCTGAATCCACACGTGAGTTTAACTCTGTCAGTTGAATGCACACATTGACAACCATTCAGTTTGATAGCACACTTTTGGTTTTAGAAGCAGATATTTCTCTGTACAGCCTATGGTCCCATTCACTCGGGAATATCCCAACGCAGCTCCTAGAAGAAACGTGTTTCTGACTCGCTGAATCTCAACATAGATTCAACTCCCTTAGGTGAACGAACGCACAGCAGAGCAGTTTCAAGGAAACGTTTCTCGTGAGTCTTAGACGAAGTTTCCTGCTATTTAGTACGTAGGCCGGCATTGGGCTGGAAATACCGGTTTGGGGATTCTTCACAGAAAGGGTTTGCAAACCGCTGAATCCACACGTGAGTTTAACTCTGTCAGTTGAATGCACACATTGACAACCATTCAGTTTGATAGCACACTTTTGGTTTTAGAAGCAGATATTTCTCTGTACAGCCTATGGTCCCATTCACTCGGGAATATCCCAACGCAGCTCCTAGAAGAAATGTGTTTTGGACTCGCTGAGTCTCAACATAGATTCAACTCTCTTAGGTGAACGAACGCACAGCAGAGCAGTTTCAAGGAAACGTTTCTCCTGAGTTTTAGACGAAGTTTCCTGCTGTTTAGTACGTATGCCGGCATTGGGCTGGAAATACCGGTTTTGGGATTCTGCACAGAAAGGGTTTGCAAACCGCTGAATCCACACGTGAGTTTAACTCTGTCACTTGAATGCACACATTGACAACCATTCAGTTAGATAGCTCCGTTTTGGTTTTACAAGCAGATATTTCTCTGTACAGCGTATGGTCCCATTCACTCGGGAATATCCCAACGCAGCTCCTAGAAGAAACGTGTTTCTGACTCGCTGAATCTCAACATAGATTCAACTCTCTTAGGTGAACGAACGCACAGCAGAGCAGTTTCAAGGAAACGTTGCTCCTGAGTTTTAGACGAAGTTTCCTGCTGTTTAGTACGGATGCCGGCATTGGGCTGGAAATAGCGGTTTTGGGATTCTGCACAGAAAGGGTTTGCAAACGGCTGAATCCACACGTGAGTTTAACTCTGTCAGTTGAATGCACACATTGACAACCATTCAGTTAGATAGCTCCGTTTTGGTTTTAGAAGCAGATATTTCTCTGTACAGCCTATGGTCCCATTCACTCGGGAATATCCCAACGCAGCTCCTAGCATAAACGTGTTTCTGACTCGCTGAATCTCAACATAGTTTTAACTCTCTTAGGTGAACGAACGCACAGCAGAGCAGTTTCAAGGAAACGTTTCTCCTGAGTTTTAGACGAAGTTTCCTGCTGTTTAGTACGAATGCCGGCATTGAGCTGGAATTACCGGTTTTGGGATTCTGCACAGAAAGGGTTTGTAAACCGCTGAATCCAAACGTGAGTTTAACTCTGTCAGTTGAATGCACACATTGACAACCATTCAGTTAGATACCACCCTTTTGGTTGTAGGAGCAGATATTTCTCTGTACAGCCTATGGTCCCATTCACTCGGGAATATCCCAACGCAGCTCCTAGAAGAAACGTGTTTCTGACTCGCTGAATCTCAACATAGATTCAACTCTCTTAGGTGAACGAACGCACAGCAGAGCAGTTTCAAGAAAACGTTTCTCCTGAGTCTTAGACGAAGTTTCCTGCTGTTTAGTACGTATGCCGGCATTGGGCTGGAAATACCGGTTTTGGGATTCTGCAGAGAAAGGGTTTGCAAACCGCTGAATCCACACGTGAGTTTAACTCTGTCAGTTGAATGCACACATTGACAACCATTCAGTTTGATAGCACACTTTTGGTTTTAGAAGCAGATATTTCTCTGTACAGCCTATGGTCCCATTCACTCGGGAATATCCCAACGCAGCTCCTAGAAGAAACGTGCTTCTGACTCGCTGAATCTCAACATAGATTCAACTCTCTTAGGTGAACGAACGCACAGCAGAGCAGTTTCAAGGAAACGTTTCTCCTGAGTCTTAGACGAAGTTTCCTGCTATTTAGTACGTAGGCCGGCATTGGGCTGGAAATACCGGTTTTGGGATTCTGCACAGAAAGGGTTTGCAAACCGCTGAATCCACACGTGAGTTTAACTCTGTCAGTTGAATGCACACATTGACAACCATTCAGGTAGGTAGCTCCGTTTTGGTTTTAGAAGCAGATATTTCTCTGTACAACCTATGGTCCCATTCACTCGGGAATATGCCAACGCAGCTCCAAGAAGAAACGAGTTTCTGACTCGCTGAATCTCAACATAGATTCAACTCTCTTAGGTGATCGAACGCACAGCAGAGCAGTTTCAAGGAAACGTTTCTCCTGAGTTTTAGACGAAGTTTCCTGCTGTTTAGTACGGATGCCGGCATTGGGCTGGAAATACCGGTTTTGGGATTCTGCACAGAAAGGGTTTGCAAAGCGCTGAATCCACACGTGAGTTTAACTCTGTCAGTTGAATGCACACATTGACAACCATTCAGTTTGATAGCACACTTTTGGTTTTAGAAGCAGATATTTCTCTGTACAGCCTATGGTCCCATTCACTCGGGAATATCCCAACGCAGCTCCTAGAAGAAACGTGTTTCTTACTCGCTGAATCTCAACATAGATTCAACTCTCTTAGGTGAACGAACGCACAGCAGAGCAGTTTCAAGGAAACGTTGCTCCTGAGTTTTAGACGAAGTTTCCTGCTGTTTAGTACGTATGCCGGCATTGGGCTGGAAATAGCGGTTTTGGGATTCTGCACAGAAAGGGTTTGCAAACCGCTGAATCCACACGTGAGTTTAACTCTGTCAGTTGAATGCACACATTGACAACCATTCAGTTAGATAGCTCCGTTTTGGTTTTAGAAGCAGATATTTCTCTGTACAGCCTATGGTCCCATTCACTCGGGAATATCCCAACGCAGCTCCTAGCATAAACGTGTTTCTGACTCGCTGAATCTCAACATAGTTTTAACTCTCTTAGGTGAACGAACGCACAGCAGAGCAGTTTCAAGGAAACGTTTCTCCTGAGTTTTAGACGAAGTTTCCTGCTGTTTAGTACGGATGCCGGCATTGAGCTGGAATTACCGGTTTTGGGATTCTGCACAGAAAGAGTTTGTAAACCGCTGAATCCAAACGTGAGTTTAACTCTGTCAGTTGAATGCACACATTGACAACCATTCAGTTAGATACCACCCTTTTGGTTGTAGGAGCAGATATTTCTCTGTACAGCCTATGGTCCCATTCACTCGGGAATATCCCAACGCAGCTCCTAGAAGAAACGTGTTTCTGACTCGCTGAATCTCAACATAGATTCAACTCTCTTAGGTGAACGAACGCACAGCAGAGCAGTTTCAAGGAAACGTTTCTCCTGAGTCTTAGACGAAGTTTCCTGCTATTTAGTACGTAGGCCGGCATTGGGCTGGAAATACCGGTTTTGGGATTCTGCACAGAAAGGGTTTGCAAACCGCTGAATCCACACGTGAGTTTAACTCTGTCAGTTGAATGCACACATTGACAACCATTCAGTTTGATAGCACACTTTTGGTTTTAGAAGCAGATATTTCTCTGTACAGCCTATGGTCCCATTCACTCGGGAATATCCCAACGCAGCTCCTAGAAGAAATGTGTTTTGGACTCGCTGAGTCTCAACATAGATTCAACTCTCTTAGGTGAACGAACGCACAGCAGAGCAGTTTCAAGGAAACGTTTCTCCT
Source organism: Aotus nancymaae (assembly GCF_030222135.1). Lineage (NCBI taxonomy): Eukaryota > Metazoa > Chordata > Mammalia > Primates > Aotidae > Aotus > Aotus nancymaae. The sequence continues at coordinate 1,101,780 of NW_026988464.1, forward strand.
GAGTTTTAGACGAAGTTTCCTGCTGTTTAGTACGTATGCCGGCATTAGGCTGGAAATACCGGTTTTGGGATTCTGCACAGAAAGGGTTTGCAAACCGCTGAATCCACACGTGAGTTTAACTCTGTCACTTGAATGCACACATTGACAACCATTCAGTTAGATAGCTCCGTTTCGGTTTTACAAGCAGATATTTCTCTGTACAGCGTATGGTCCCATTCACTCGGGAATATCCCAACGCAGCTCCTAGAAGAAACGTGTTTCTGACTCGCTGAATCTCAACATAGATTCAACTCTCTTAGGTGAACGAACGCACAGCAGAGCAGTTTCAAGGAAACGTTTCTCCGGAGTCTTAGACGAAGTTTTCTGCTGTTTAGTACGTATGCCGGCATTGGGCTGGAAATACCGGTTTTGGGATTCTGCACAGAAAGGGTTTGCAAACCGCTGAATCCACCCGTGAATTTATCTCTGTCAGTTGAATGCACACATTGAAAACCATTCAGTTAGATAGCTCCGTTTTGGTTTTAGAAGCAGATATTTCTCTGTACAGCCTAAGGTCCCATTCACGCGGGAATATCCCAACGCAGCTCCTAGCATAAACGTGTTTCTGACTCGCTGAATCTCAACATAGTTTCAACTCTCTTAGGTGAACGAATGCACAGCAGAGCAGTTTCAAGGAAACGTTTCTCCTGAGTTTTAGACGAAGTTTCCTGCTGTTTAGTACGGATGCCGGCATTGAGCTGGAAATACCGGTTTTGGGATTCTGCACAGAAAGGGCTTGTAAACCGCTGAATCCAAACGTGAATTTAACTCTGTCAGTTGAATGCACACATTGACAACCATTCAGTTAGATACCACCCTTTTGGTTGTAGGAGCAGATATTTCTCTGTACAGCCTATGGTCCCATTCACTCGGGAATATCCCAACGCAGCTCCTAGAAGAAACGTGTTTCTGACTCGCTGAATCTCAACATAGATTCAACTCTCTTAGGTGATCGAACGCACAGCAGAGCAGTTTCAAGGAAACGTTTCTCCTGAGTTTTAGACGAAGTTTCCTGCTGTTTAGTACGGATGCCGGCATTGGGCTGGAAATACCGGTTTTGGGATTCTGCACAGAAAGGGTTTGCAAACCGCTGAATCCACACGTGAGTTTAACTCTGTCAGTTGAATGCACACATTGACAACCATTCAGTTAGATAGCTCCGTTTTGGTTTTGAAGCAGATATTTCTCTGTACAGCCTATGGTCCCATTCACTCGGGAATATCCCAACGCAGCTCCTAGAAGAAACGTGTTTCTGACTCGCTGAATCTCAACATAGTTTCAACTCTCTTAGGTGAACGAACGCACAGCAGAGCAGTTTCAAGGAAACGTTTCTCCTGAGTTTTAGACGAAGTTTCCTGCTGTTTAGTACGGATGCCGGCATTGGGCTGGAAATACCGGTTTTGGGATTCTGCACAGAAAGGGTTTGCAAACCGCTGAATCCACACGTGAGTTTAACTCTGTCAGTTGAATGCACACATTGACAACCATTCAGTTAGATAGCTCCGTTTTGGTTTTAGAAGCAGATATTTCTCTGTACAGCCTATGGTCACATTCACTCGGGAATATCCCAACGCAGCTCCTAGAAGAAACGTGTTTCTGACTCGCTGAATCTCAACATAGATTCAACTCTCTTAGGTGAACGAACGCACAGCAGAGCAGTTTCAAGGAAACGTTGCTCCTGAGTTTTAGACGAAGGTTCCTGCTCTTTAGTACGTATGCTGGCATTGGACTGGAAATACCGGTTTTGGGATTCTGCACAGAAAGGGTTTGCAAACAGCTGAATCCACACGTGAGTTTAACTCTGTCAGTTGAATGCACACATTGACAACCATTCAGTTAGATAGCTCCGTTTTGGTTTTAGAAGCAGATATTTCTCTGTACAGCCTATGGTCCCATTCACTCGGGAATATCCCAACGCAGCTCCTAGAAGAAACGTGTTTCTGACTCGCTGAATCTCAACATAGATTCAACTCTCTTAGGTGAACGAACGCACAGCAGAGCAGTTTCAAGGAAACGTTTCTCCTGAGTTTTAGACGAAGTTTCCTGCTGTTTAGTACGGATGCCGGCATTGGGCTGGAAATACCGGTTTTGGGATTCTGCACAGAAAGGGTTTGCAAACCGCTGAATCCACACGTGAGTTTAACTCTGTCAGTTGAATGCACACATTGACAACCATTCAGTTTGATAGCACACTTTTGGTTTTAGAAGCAGATATTTCTCTGTACAGCCTCTGGTCCCATTCACTCGGGAATATCCCAACGCAGCTCCTAGAAGAAACGTGTTTCTGACTCGCTGAATCTCAACATAGATTCAACTCTCTTAGGTGAACGAACGCACAGCAGAGCAGTTTCAAGGAAACGTTTCTCCTGTGTTTTAGACGAAGTTTCCTGCTGTTTAGTACGGATGCCGGCATTGGGCTGGAAATACCGGTTTTGGCATTCTGCACAGAAAGGGTTTGCAAACCGCTGAATCCACACGTGAGTTTAACTCTGTCAGTTGAATGCACACATTGACAACCATTCAGTTTGATAGCACACTTTTGGTTTAGAAGCAGATATTTCTCTGTACAGCCTATGGTCCCATTCACTCGGGAATATCCCAACGCAGCTCCTAGAAGAAACGTGTTTCTGACTCGCTGAATCTCAACATAGATTCAACTCTCTTAGGTGAACGAACGCACAGCAGAGCAGTTTCAAGGAAACGTTTCTCCTGAGTCTTAGACGAAGTTTTCTGCTGTTTAGTACGTATGCCGGCATTGGGCTGGAAATACCGGTTTTGGGATTCTGCACAGAAAGGGTTTGCAAACCGCTGAATCCACCCGTGAGTTTAACTCTGTCAGTTGAATGCACACATTGAAAACCATTCAGTTAGATAGCTCCGTTTTGGTTTTAGAAGCAGATATTTCTCTGTACAGCCTAAGGTCCCATTCACGCGGGAATATCCCAACGCAGCTCCTAGCATAAACGTGTTTCTGACTCGCTGAATCTCAACATAGTTTCAACTCTCTTAGGTGAACGAATGCACAGCAGAGCAGTTTCAAGGAAACGTTTCTCCTGAGTTTTAGACGAAGTTTCCTGCTGTTTAGTACGGATGCCGGCATTGAGCTGGAAATACCGGTTTTGGGATTCTGCACAGAAAGGGTTTGTAAACCGCTCAATCCAAACGTGAATTTAACTCTGTCAGTTGAATGCACACATTGACAACCATTCAGTTAGATACCACCCTTTTGGTTGTAGGAGCAGATATTTCTCTGTACAGCCTATGGTCCCATTCACTCGGGAATATCCCAACGCAGCTCCTAGAAGAAACGTGTTTCTGACTCGCTGAATCTCAACATAGTTTCAACTCTCTTAGGTGAACGAACGCACAGCAGAGCAGTTTCAAGGAAACGTTTCTCCTGAGTTTTAGACGAAGTTTCCTGCTGTTTAGTACGGATGCCGGCATTGGGCTGGAAATACCGGTTTTGGGATTCTGCACAGAAAGGGTTTGCAAACCGCTGAATCCACACGTGAGTTTAACTCTGTCAGTTGAATGCACACATTGACGACCATTCAGTTTGATAGCACACTTTTGGTTTAGAAGCAGATATTTCTCTGTACAGCCTATGGTCCCATTCACTCGGGAATATCCCAACGCAGCTCCTAGAAGAAACGTGTTTCTGACTCGCTGAATCTCAACATAGTTTCAACTCTCTTAGGTGAACGAACGCACAGCAGAGCAGTTTCAAGGAAACGTTTCTCCTGAGTTTTAGACGAAGTTTCCTGCTGTTTAGTACGGATGCCGGCATTGGGCTGGAAATACCGGTTTTGGGATTCTGCACAGAAAGGGTTTGCAAACCGCTGAATCCACACGTGAGTTTAACTCTGTCAGTTGAATGCACACATTGACAACCATTCAGTTTGATAGCACACTTTTGGTTTAGAAGCAGATATTTCTCTGTACAGCCTATGGTCCCATTCACTCGGGAATATCCCAACGCAGCTCCTAGAAGAAACGTGTTTCTGACTCGCTGAATCTCAACATAGATTCAACTCTCTTAGGTGAACGAACGCACAGCAGAGCAGTTTCAAGGAAACGTTTCTCCGGAGTCTTAGACGAAGTTTTCTGCTGTTTAGTACGTATGCCGGCATTGGGCTGGAAATACCGGTTTTGGGATTCTGCACAGAAAGGGTTTGCAAACCGCTGAATCCACACGTGAGTTTAACTCTGTCAGTTGAATGCACACATTGACAACCATTCAGTTAGATAGCTCCGTTTTGGTTTTAGAAGCAGATATTTCTCTGTACAGCCTATGGTCCCATTCACTCGGGAATATCCCAACGCAGCTCCTAGCATAAACGTGTTTCTGACTCGCTGAATCTCAACATAGTTTCAACTCTCTTAGGTGAACGAACGCACAGCAGAGCAGTTTCAAGGAAACGTTTCTCCTGAGTTTTAGACGAAGTTTCCTGCTGTTTAGTACGGATGCCGGCATTGAGCTGGAATTACCGGTTTTGGGATTCTGCACAGAAAGGGTTTGTAAACCGCTGAATCCAAACGTGAGTTTAACTCTGTCAGTTGAATGCACACATTGACAACCATTCAGTTAGATACCACCCTTTTGGTTGTAGGAGCAGATATTTCTCTGTACAGCCTATGGTCCCATTCACTCGGGAATATCCCAACGCAGCTCCTAGAAGAAACGTGTTTCTGACTCGCTGAATCTCAACATAGATTCAACTCTCTTAGGTGAACGAACGCACAGCAGAGCAGTTTCAAGGAAACGTTTCTCCTGAGTCTTAGACGAAGTTTCCTGCTGTTTAGTACGGATGCCGGCATTGGGCTGGAAATAGCGGTTTTGGGATTCTGCAGAGAAAGGGTTTGCAAACCGCTGAATCCACACGTGAGTTTAACTCTGTCAGTTGAATGCACACATTGACAACCATTCAGTTTGATAGCACACTTTTGGTTTTAGAAGCAGATATTTCTCTGTACAGCCTATGGTCCCATTCACTCGGGAATATCCCAACGCAGCTCCTAGAAGAAACGTGTTTCTGACTCGCTGAATCTCAACATAGATTCAACTCCCTTAGGTGAACGAACGCACAGCAGAGCAGTTTCAAGGAAACGTTTCTCCTGAGTCTTAGACGAAGTTTCCTGCTATTTAGTACGTAGGCCGGCATTGGGCTGGAAATACCGGTTTTGGGATTCTGCACAGAGAGGGTTTGCAAACCGCTGAATCCACACGTGAGTTTAACTCTGTCAGTTGAATGCACACATTGAAAACCATTCAATTAGATAGCTCCGTTTTGGTTTTAGAAGCAGATATTTCTCTGTACAGCCTATGGTCCCATTCACTCGGGAATATCCCAACGCAGCTCCTAGCATAAACGTGTTTCTGACTCGCTGAATCTCAACATAGTTTCAACTCTCTTAGGTGAACGAATGCACAGCAGAGCAGTTTCAAGGAAACGTTTCTCCTGAGTTTTAGACGAAGTTTCCTGCTGTTTAGTACGGATGCCGGCATTTAGCTGGAAATACCGGTTTTGGGATTCTGCACAGAAAGGGTTTGTAAACCGCTGAATCCAAACGTGAATTTAACTCTGTCAGTTGAATGCACACATTGACAGTCATTCAGTTAGATACCACCCTTTTGGTTGTAGGAGCAGATATTTCTCTGTACAGCCTATGGTCCCATTCACTCGGGAATATCCCAACGCAGCTCCTAGAAGAAACGTGTTTCTGACTCGCTGAATCTCAACATAGATTCAACTCTCTTAGGTGATCGAACGCGCAGCAGAGCAGTTTCAAGGAAACGTTTCTCCTGAGTTTTAGACGAAGTTTCCTGCTGTTTAGTACGGATGCCGGCATTGGGCTGGAAATACCGGTTTTGGGATTCTGCACAGAAAGGGTTTGCAAACCGCTGAATCCACACGTGAGTTTAACTCTGTCAGTTGAATGCACACATTGACAACCATTCAGTTTGATAGCACACTTTTGGTTTTAGAAGCAGATATTTCTCTGTACAGCCTATGGTCCCATTCACTCGGGAATATCCCAACGCAGCTCCTAGAAGAAACGTGTTTCTGACTCGCTGAATCTCAACATAGATTCAACTCTCTTAGGTGATCGAACGCACAGCAGAGCAGTTTCAAGGAAACGTTTCTCCTGAGTTTTAGACGAAGTTTCCTGCTGTTTAGTACGGATGCCGGCATTGGGCTGGAAATACCGGTTTTGGGATTCTGCACAGAAAGGGTTTGCAAACCGCTGAGTCCACACGTGAGTTTAACTCTGTCAGTTGAATGCACACATTGACAAGCGTTCAGTTAGATAGCTCCGTTTTGGTTTTAGAAGCAGATAGTTCTCTGTACAGCCTATGGTCCCATTCACTCGGGAATATCCCAACGCAGCTCCTAGAAGAAACGTGTTTCTGACTCGCTGAATCTCAACATAGTTTCAACTCTCTTAGGTGAACGAACGCACAGCAGAGCAGTTTCAAGGAAACGTTTCTCCTGAGTTTTAGACGAAGTTTCCTGCTGTTTAGTACGGATGCCGGCATTGGGCTGGAAATACCGGTTTTGGGATTCTGCACAGAAAGGGTTTGCAAAGCGCTGAATCCACACGTGAGTTTAACTCTGTCAGTTGAATGCACACATTGACAACCATTCAGTTTGATAGCACACTTTTGGTTTTAGAAGCAGATATTTCTCTGTACAGCCTATGGTCCCATTCACTCGGGAATATCCCAACGCAGCTCCTAGAAGAAACGTGTTTCTGACTCGCTGAATCTCAACATAGATTCAACTCTCTTAGGTGAACGAACGCACAGCAGAGCAGTTTCAAGGAAACGTTGCTCCTGAGTTTTAGACGAAGTTTCCTGCTGTTTAGTACGGATGCCGGCATTGGGCTGGAAATAGCGGTTTTGGGATTCTGCACAGAAAGGGTTTGCAAACCGCTGAATCCACACGTGAGTTTAACTCTGTCAGTTGAATGCACACATTGACAACCATTCAGTTAGATAGCTCCGTTTTGGTTTTAGAAGCCGATATTTCTCTGTACAGCCTATGGTCCCATTCACTCGGGAATATCCCAACGCAGCTCCTAGCATAAACGTGTTTCTGACTCGCTGAATCTCAACATAGTTTTAACTCTCTTAGGTGAACGAACGCACAGCAGAGCAGTTTCAAGGAAACGTTTCTCCTGAGTTTTAGACGAAGTTTCCTGCTGTTTAGTACGGATGCCGGCATTGAGCTGGAATTACCGGTTTTGGGATTCTGCACAGAAAGGGTTTGTAAACCGCTGAATCCAAACGTGAGTTTAACTCTGTCAGTTGAATGCACACATTGACAACCATTCAGTTAGATACCACCCTTTTGGTTGTAGGAGCAGATATTTCTCTGTACAACCTATGGTCCCATTCACTCGGGAATATCCCAACGCAGCTCCTAGAAGAAACGTGTTTCTGACTCGCTGAATCTCAACATAGATTCAACTCTCTTAGGTGAACGAACGCACAGCAGAGCAGTTTCAAGGAAACGTTTCTCCTGAGTCTTAGACGAAGTTTCCTGCTGTTTAGTACGTATGCCGGCATTGGGCTGTAAATACCGGTTTTGGGATTCTGCAGAGAAAGGGTTTGCAAACCGCTGAATCCACACGTGAGTTTAACTCTGTCAGTTGAATGCACACATTGACAACCATTCAGTTTGATAGCACACTTTTGGTTTTAGAAGCAGATATTTCTCTGTACAGCCTATGGTCCCATTCACTCGGGAATATCCCAACGCAGCTCCTAGAAGAAACGTGTTTCTGACTCGCTGAATCTCAACATAGATTCAACTCTCTTAGGTGAACGAACGCACAGCAGAGCAGTTTCAAGGAAACGTTTCTCCTGAGTCTTAGACGAAGTTTCCTGCTGTTTAGTACGTATGCCGGCATTGGGCTGGAAATCCCGGTTTTGGGATTCTGCAGAGAAAGGGTTTGCAAACCGCTGAATCCACACGTGAGTTTAACTCTGTCAGTTGAATGCACACATTGACAACCATTCAGTTTGATAGCACACTTTTGGTTTTAGAAGCAGATATTTCTCTGTACAGCCTATGGTCCCATTCACTCGGGAATATCCCAACGCAGCTCCAAGAAGAAACGTGTTTCTGACTCGCTGAATCTCAACATAGATTCAACTCTCTTAGGTGAACGAACGCACAGCAGAGCAGTTTCAAGGAAACGTTTCTCCTGAGTCTTAGACGAAGTTTCCTGCTATTTAGTACGTAGGCCGGCATTGGGCTGGAAATACCGGTTTTGGGATTCTGCACAGAAAGGGTTTGCAAACCGCTGAATCCACACGTGAGTTTAACTCTGTCAGTTGAATGCACACATTGACAACCATTCAGGTAGGTAGCTCCGTTTTGGTTTTAGAAGCAGATATTTCTCTGTACAACCTATGGTCCCATTCACTCGGGAATATGCCAACGCAGCTCCAAGAAGAAACGAGTTTCTGACTCGCTGAATCTCAACATAGATTCAACTCTCTTAGGTGATCGAACGCACAGCAGAGCAGTTTCAAGGAAACGTTTCTCCTGAGTTTTAGACGAAGTTTCCTGCTGTTTAGTACGGATGCCGGCATTGGGCTGGAAATACCGGTTTTGGGATTCTGCACAGAAAGAGTTTGCAAACAGCTGAATCCACACGTGAGTTTAACCCTGTCAGTTGAATGCACACATTGACAACCATTCAGTTTGATAGCACACTTTTGGTTTTAGAAGCAGATATTTCTCTGTACAGCCTATGGTCCCATTCACTCGGGAATATCCCAACGCACCTCCTAGAAGAAACGTGTTTCTGACTCGCTGAATCTCAACATAGATTCAACTCTCTTAGGTGAACGAACGCACAGCAGAGCAGTTTCAAGGAAACGTTGCTCCTGAGTTTTAGACGAAGTTTCCTGCTGTTTAGTACGTATGCCGGCATTGGGCTGGAAATACCGGTTTTGGGATTCTGCAGAGAAAGGGTTTGCAAACCGCTGAATCCACACGTGAGTTTAACTCTGTCAGTTGAATGCACACATTGACAACCATTCAGTTTGATAGCACACTTTTGGTTTTAGAAGCAGATATTTCTCTGTACAGCCTATGGTCCCATTCACTCGGGAATATCCCAACGCAGCTCCTAGAAGAAACGTGTTTCTGACTCGCTGAATCTCAACATAGATTCAACTCCCTTAGGTGAACGAACGCACAGCAGAGCAGTTTCAAGGAAACGTTTCTCGTGAGTCTTAGACGAAGTTTCCTGCTATTTAGTACGTAGGCCGGCATTGGGCTGGAAATACCGGTTTGGGGATTCTTCACAGAAAGGGTTTGCAAACCGCTGAATCCACACGTGAGTTTAACTCTGTCAGTTGAATGCACACATTGACAACCATTCAGTTTGATAGCACACTTTTGGTTTTAGAAGCAGATATTTCTCTGTACAGCCTATGGTCCCATTCACTCGGGAATATCCCAACGCAGCTCCTAGAAGAAATGTGTTTTGGACTCGCTGAGTCTCAACATAGATTCAACTCTCTTAGGTGAACGAACGCACAGCAGAGCAGTTTCAAGGAAACGTTTCTCCTGAGTTTTAGACGAAGTTTCCTGCTGTTTAGTACGTATGCCGGCATTGGGCTGGAAATACCGGTTTTGGGATTCTGCACAGAAAGGGTTTGCAAACCGCTGAATCCACACGTGAGTTTAACTCTGTCACTTGAATGCACACATTGACAACCATTCAGTTAGATAGCTCCGTTTTGGTTTTACAAGCAGATATTTCTCTGTACAGCGTATGGTCCCATTCACTCGGGAATATCCCAACGCAGCTCCTAGAAGAAACGTGTTTCTGACTCGCTGAATCTCAACATAGATTCAACTCTCTTAGGTGAACGAACGCACAGCAGAGCAGTTTCAAGGAAACGTTGCTCCTGAGTTTTAGACGAAGTTTCCTGCTGTTTAGTACGGATGCCGGCATTGGGCTGGAAATAGCGGTTTTGGGATTCTGCACAGAAAGGGTTTGCAAACGGCTGAATCCACACGTGAGTTTAACTCTGTCAGTTGAATGCACACATTGACAACCATTCAGTTAGATAGCTCCGTTTTGGTTTTAGAAGCAGATATTTCTCTGTACAGCCTATGGTCCCATTCACTCGGGAATATCCCAACGCAGCTCCTAGCATAAACGTGTTTCTGACTCGCTGAATCTCAACATAGTTTTAACTCTCTTAGGTGAACGAACGCACAGCAGAGCAGTTTCAAGGAAACGTTTCTCCTGAGTTTTAGACGAAGTTTCCTGCTGTTTAGTACGAATGCCGGCATTGAGCTGGAATTACCGGTTTTGGGATTCTGCACAGAAAGGGTTTGTAAACCGCTGAATCCAAACGTGAGTTTAACTCTGTCAGTTGAATGCACACATTGACAACCATTCAGTTAGATACCACCCTTTTGGTTGTAGGAGCAGATATTTCTCTGTACAGCCTATGGTCCCATTCACTCGGGAATATCCCAACGCAGCTCCTAGAAGAAACGTGTTTCTGACTCGCTGAATCTCAACATAGATTCAACTCTCTTAGGTGAACGAACGCACAGCAGAGCAGTTTCAAGAAAACGTTTCTCCTGAGTCTTAGACGAAGTTTCCTGCTGTTTAGTACGTATGCCGGCATTGGGCTGGAAATACCGGTTTTGGGATTCTGCAGAGAAAGGGTTTGCAAACCGCTGAATCCACACGTGAGTTTAACTCTGTCAGTTGAATGCACACATTGACAACCATTCAGTTTGATAGCACACTTTTGGTTTTAGAAGCAGATATTTCTCTGTACAGCCTATGGTCCCATTCACTCGGGAATATCCCAACGCAGCTCCTAGAAGAAACGTGCTTCTGACTCGCTGAATCTCAACATAGATTCAACTCTCTTAGGTGAACGAACGCACAGCAGAGCAGTTTCAAGGAAACGTTTCTCCTGAGTCTTAGACGAAGTTTCCTGCTATTTAGTACGTAGGCCGGCATTGGGCTGGAAATACCGGTTTTGGGATTCTGCACAGAAAGGGTTTGCAAACCGCTGAATCCACACGTGAGTTTAACTCTGTCAGTTGAATGCACACATTGACAACCATTCAGGTAGGTAGCTCCGTTTTGGTTTTAGAAGCAGATATTTCTCTGTACAACCTATGGTCCCATTCACTCGGGAATATGCCAACGCAGCTCCAAGAAGAAACGAGTTTCTGACTCGCTGAATCTCAACATAGATTCAACTCTCTTAGGTGATCGAACGCACAGCAGAGCAGTTTCAAGGAAACGTTTCTCCTGAGTTTTAGACGAAGTTTCCTGCTGTTTAGTACGGATGCCGGCATTGGGCTGGAAATACCGGTTTTGGGATTCTGCACAGAAAGGGTTTGCAAAGCGCTGAATCCACACGTGAGTTTAACTCTGTCAGTTGAATGCACACATTGACAACCATTCAGTTTGATAGCACACTTTTGGTTTTAGAAGCAGATATTTCTCTGTACAGCCTATGGTCCCATTCACTCGGGAATATCCCAACGCAGCTCCTAGAAGAAACGTGTTTCTTACTCGCTGAATCTCAACATAGATTCAACTCTCTTAGGTGAACGAACGCACAGCAGAGCAGTTTCAAGGAAACGTTGCTCCTGAGTTTTAGACGAAGTTTCCTGCTGTTTAGTACGTATGCCGGCATTGGGCTGGAAATAGCGGTTTTGGGATTCTGCACAGAAAGGGTTTGCAAACCGCTGAATCCACACGTGAGTTTAACTCTGTCAGTTGAATGCACACATTGACAACCATTCAGTTAGATAGCTCCGTTTTGGTTTTAGAAGCAGATATTTCTCTGTACAGCCTATGGTCCCATTCACTCGGGAATATCCCAACGCAGCTCCTAGCATAAACGTGTTTCTGACTCGCTGAATCTCAACATAGTTTTAACTCTCTTAGGTGAACGAACGCACAGCAGAGCAGTTTCAAGGAAACGTTTCTCCTGAGTTTTAGACGAAGTTTCCTGCTGTTTAGTACGGATGCCGGCATTGAGCTGGAATTACCGGTTTTGGGATTCTGCACAGAAAGAGTTTGTAAACCGCTGAATCCAAACGTGAGTTTAACTCTGTCAGTTGAATGCACACATTGACAACCATTCAGTTAGATACCACCCTTTTGGTTGTAGGAGCAGATATTTCTCTGTACAGCCTATGGTCCCATTCACTCGGGAATATCCCAACGCAGCTCCTAGAAGAAACGTGTTTCTGACTCGCTGAATCTCAACATAGATTCAACTCTCTTAGGTGAACGAACGCACAGCAGAGCAGTTTCAAGGAAACGTTTCTCCTGAGTCTTAGACGAAGTTTCCTGCTATTTAGTACGTAGGCCGGCATTGGGCTGGAAATACCGGTTTTGGGATTCTGCACAGAAAGGGTTTGCAAACCGCTGAATCCACACGTGAGTTTAACTCTGTCAGTTGAATGCACACATTGACAACCATTCAGTTTGATAGCACACTTTTGGTTTTAGAAGCAGATATTTCTCTGTACAGCCTATGGTCCCATTCACTCGGGAATATCCCAACGCAGCTCCTAGAAGAAATGTGTTTTGGACTCGCTGAGTCTCAACATAGATTCAACTCTCTTAGGTGAACGAACGCACAGCAGAGCAGTTTCAAGGAAACGTTTCTCCTGAGTTTTAGACGAAGTTTCCTGCTGTTTAGTACGTATGCCGGCATTAGGCTGGAAATACCGGTTTTGGGATTCTGCACAGAAAGGGTTTGCAAACCGCTGAATCCACACGTGAGTTTAACTCTGTCACTTGAATGCACACATTGACAACCATTCAGTTAGATAGCTCCGTTTCGGTTTTACAAGCAGATATTTCTCTGTACAGCGTATGGTCCCATTCACTCGGGAATATCCCAACGCAGCTCCTAGAAGAAACGTGTTTCTGACTCGCTGAATCTCAACATAGATTCAACTCTCTTAGGTGAACGAACGCACAGCAGAGCAGTTTCAAGGAAACGTTTCTCCTGAGTCTTAGACGAAGTTTCCTGCTGTTTAGTACGTATGCCGGCATTGGGCTGGAAATACCGGTTTTGGGATTCTGCAGAGAAAGGGTTTGCAAACCGCTGAATCCACACGTGAGTTTAACTCTGTCAGTTGAATGCACACATTGACAACCATTCAGTTTGATAGCACACTTTTGGTTTTAGAAGCAGATATTTCTCTGTACAGCCTATGGTCCCATTCACTCGGGAATATCCCAACGCAGCTCCTAGAAGAAACGTGTTTCTGACTCGCTGAATCTCAACATAGATTCAACTCTCTTAGGTGAACGAACGCACAGCAGAGCAGTTTCAAGGAAACGTTTCTCCTGAGTCTTAGACGAAGTTTCCTGCTATTTAGTACGTAGGCCGGCATTGGGCTGGAAATACCGGTTTTGGGATTCTGCACAGAAAGGGTTTGCAAACCGCTGAATCCACACGTGAGTTTAACTCTGTCAGTTGAATGCACACATTGACAACCATTCAGGTAGGTAGCTCCGTTTTGGTTTTAGAGGCAGATATTTCTCTGTACAACCTATGGTCCCATTCACTCGGGAATATGCCAACGCAGCTCCAAGAAGAAACGAGTTTCTGACTCGCTGAATCTCAACATAGATTCAACTCTCTTAGGTGATCGAACGCACAGCAGAGCAGTTTCAAGGAAACGTTTCTCCTGAGTTTTAGACGAAGTTTCCTGCTGTTTAGTACGGATGCCGGCATTGGGCTGGAAATACCGGTTTTGGGATTCTGCACAGAAAGGGTTTGCAAACCGCTGAATCCACACGTGAGATTAACTCTGTCAGTTGAATGCACACATTCACAACGATTCAGTTAGATAGCTCCGTTTTGGTTTTAGAAGCAGATATTTCTCTGTACAGCCTATGGTCCCATTCACTCGGGAATATCCCAACGCAGCTCCTAGAAGAAACGTGTTTCTGACTCGCTGAATCTCAACATAGATTCAACTCTCTTAGGTGAACGAACGCACAGCAGAGCAGTTTCAAGGAAACGTTTCTCCTGAGTTTTAGACGAAGTTTCCTGCTGTTTAGTACGTATGCCGGTATTGGGCTGGAAATACCGGTTTTGGGATTCTGCACAGAAAGGGTTTGCAAACCACTGAATCCACACGTGAGTTTAACTCTGTCAGTTGAATGCACACATTGACAACCATTCAGTTAGATAGCTCCGTTTTGGTTTTAGAAGCAGATATTTCTCTGTACAGCCTATGGTCCCATTCACTCGGGAATATCCCAACGCAGCTCCTAGAAGAAACGTGTTTCTGACTCGCTGAATCTCAACATAGATTCAACTCTCTTAGGTGAACGAACGCACAGCAGAGCAGTTTCAAGGAAACGTTTCTCCTGAGTTTTAGACGAAGTTTCCTGCTGTTTAGTACGCATGCCGGCATTGGGCTGGAAATACCGGTTTTGGGATTCTGCACAGAAAGGCTTTGCAAACCGCTGAATACACACGTGAGTTTAACTCTGTCAGTTGAATGCACACATTGACAACCATTCAGTTTGATAGCACACTTTTGGATTTAGAAGCAGATAATTCTCCGTACAGCCTATGGTCCCATTCACTCGGGAATATCCCAACGCAGCTCCTAGAAGAAACGTGTTTCTGACTCGCTGAATCTCAACATAGATTCAACTCTCTTAGGTGAACGAAGGCACAGCAGAGCAGTTTCAAGGAAACATTTCTCCTGAGTCTTAGACGAAGTTTCCTGCTGTTTAGTACGTATGCCGGCATTGGGCTGGAAATACCGGTTTTGGGATTCTGCACAGAAAGGGTTTGCAAACCGCTGAATCCACACGTGAGTTTAACTCTGTCAGTTGAATGCACACATTGACAACCATTCAGTTTGATAGCACACTTTTGGTTTTAGAAGCAGATATTTCTCTGTACAGCCTATGGTCCCATTCACTCGGGAATATCCCAACGCAGCTCCTAGAAGAAACGTGTTTCTGACTCGCTGAATCTCAACATAGATTCAACTCTCTTAGGTGAACGAACGCACAGCAGAGCAGTTTCAAGGAAACGTTTCTCCTGAGTCTTAGACGAAGTTTCCTGCTGTTTAGTACGGATGCCGGCATTGGGCTGGAAATACCGGTTTTGGGATTCTGCACAGAAAGGGTTTGCAAACCGCTGAATCCACACGTGAGTTTAACTCTGTCAGTTGAATGCACACATTGACAACCATTCAGTTAGGTAGCTCCGTTTTGGTTTTAGAAGCAGATATTTCTCTGTACAGCCTATGGTCCCATTCACTCGGGAATATCCCAACGCAGCTCCAAGAAGAAACGTGTTTCTGACTCGCTGAATCTCAACATAGATTCAACTCTCTTAGGTGAACGAACGCACAGCAGAGCAGTTTCAAGGAAACGTTTCTCCTGAGTTTTAGACGAAGTTTCCTGCTGTTTAGTACGGATGCCGGCATTGGGCTGGACATACCGGTTTTGGGATTCTGCACAGAAATGGTTTGCAAACCGCTGAATCCAAACGTGAGTTTAACTCTGTCAGTTGAATGCACACATTGACAACCATTCAGTTAGATAGCTCCGTTTTGGTTTTAGAAGCAGATATTTCTCTGTACAGCCTATGGTCCCATTCACTTGGGAATATCCCAACGCAGCTCCTAGAAGAAACGTGTTTCTGACTCGCTGAATCTCAACATAGATTCAACTCTCTTAGGTGATCGAACGCACAGTAGAGCAGTTTCAAGGAAACGTTTCTCCTGAGTCTTAGACGAAGTTTCCTGCTATTTAGTACGTAGGCCGGCATTGGGCTGGAAATACCGGTTTTGGGATTCTGCACAGAAAGGGTTTGCAAACCGCTGAATCCACACGTGAGTTTAACTCTGTCAGTTGAATGCACACATTGACAACCATTCAGGTAGGTAGCTCCGTTTTGGTTTTAGAAGCAGATATTTCTCTGTACAACCTATGGTCCCATTCACTCGGGAATATGCCAACGCAGCTCCAAGAAGAAACGAGTTTCTGACTCGCTGAATCTCAACATAGATTCAACTCTCTTAGGTGATCGAACGCACAGCAGAGCAGTTTCAAGGAAACGTTTCTCCTGAGTTTTAGACGAAGTTTCCTGCTGTTTAGTACGTATGCCGGCATTGGGCTGGAAATACCGGTTTTGGGATTCTGCACAGAAAGGGTTTGCAAACCGCTGAATCCACACGTGAGTTTAACTCTGTCAGTTGAATGCACACATTCACAACGATTCAGTTAGATAGCTCCGTTTTGGTTTTAGAAGCAGATATTTCTCTGTACAGCCTATGGTCCCATTCACTCGGGAATATCCCAACGCAGCTCCTAGAAGAAACGTGTTTCTGACTCGCTGAATCTCAACATAGATTCAACTCTCTTAGGTGAACGAACGCACAGCAGAGCAGTTTCAAGGAAACGTTTCTCCTGAGTTTTAGACGAAGTTTCCTGCTGTTTAGTACGTATGCCGGCATTGGGCTGGAAATACCGGTTTTGGGATTCTGCACAGAAAGGGTTTGCAAACCACTGAATCCACACGTGAGTTTAACTCTGTCAGTTGAATGCACACATTGACAACCATTCAGTTAGATAGCTCCGTTTTGGTTTTAGAAGCAGATATTTCTCTGTACAGCCTATGGTCCCATTCACTCGGGAATATCCCAACGCAGCTCCTAGAAGAAACGTGTTTCTGACTCGCTGAATCTCAACATAGATTCAACTCTCTTAGGTGAACGAACGCACAGCAGAGCAGTTTCAAGGAAACGTTTCTCCTGAGTTTTAGACGAAGTTTCCTGCTGTTTAGTACGCATGCCGGCATTGGGCTGGAAATACCGGTTTTGGGATTCTGCACAGAAAGGCTTTGCAAACCGCTGAATACACACGTGAGTTTAACTCTGTCAGTTGAATGCACACATTGACAACCATTCAGTTTGATAGCACACTTTTGGTTTTAGAAGCAGATATTTCTCTGTACAGCCTATGGTCCCATTCACTCGGGAATATCCCAACGCAGCTCCTAGAAGAAACGTGTTTCTGACTCGCTGAATCTCAACATAGATTCAACTCTCTTAGGTGAACGAACGCACAGCAGAGCAGTTTCAAGGAAACGTTTCTCCTGAGTCTTAGACGAAGTTTCCTGCTGTTTAGTACGGATGCCGGCATTGGGCTGGAAATACCGGTTTTGGGATTCTGCACAGAAAGGGTTTGCAAACCGCTGAATCCACACGTGAGTTTAACTCTGTCAGTTGAATGCACACATTGACAACCATTCAGTTAGGTAGCTCCGTTTTGGTTTTAGAAGCAGATATTTCTCTGTACAGCCTATGGTCCCATTCACTCGGGAATATCCCAACGCAGCTCCAAGAAGAAACGTGTTTCTGACTCGCTGAATCTCAACATAGATTCAACTCTCTTAGGTGAACGAACGCACAGCAGAGCAGTTTCAAGGAAACGTTTCTCCTGAGTTTTAGACGAAGTTTCCTGCTGTTTAGTACGGATGCCGGCATTGGGCTGGACATACCGGTTTTGGGATTCTGCACAGAAATGGTTTGCAAACCGCTGAATCCAAACGTGAGTTTAACTCTGTCAGTTGAATGCACACATTGACAACCATTCACTTAGATAGCTCCGTTTTGGTTTTAGAAGCAGATATTTCTCTGTACAGCCTATGGTCCCATTCACTTGGGAATATCCCAACGCAGCTCCTAGAAGAAACGTGTTTCTGACTCGCTGAATCTCAACATAGATTCAACTCTCTTAGGTGATCGAACGCACAGCAGAGCAGTTTCAAGGAAACGTTTCTCCTGAGTTTTAGACGAAGTTTCCTGCTGTTTAGTACGGATGCCGGCATTGGGCTGGAAATACCGGTTTTGGGATTCTGCACAGAAAGGGTTTGCAAACCGCTGAATCCACACGTGAGTTTAACTCTGTCAGTTGAATGCACACATTGACAACCATTCAGTTAGGTAGCTCCGTTTTGGTTTTAGAAGCAGATATTTCTCTGTACAGCCTATGGTCCCATTCACTCGGGAATATCCCAACGCAGCTCCAAGAAGAAACGTGTTTCTGACTCGCTGAATCTCAACATAGATTCAACTCTCTTAGGTGAACGAACGCACAGCAGAGCAGTTTCAAGGAAACGTTTCTCCTGAGTTTTAGACGAAGTTTCCTGCTGTTTAGTACGGATGCCGGCATTGGGCTGGACATACCGGTTTTGGGATTCTGCACAGAAATGGTTTGCAAACCGCTGAATCCAAACGTGAGTTTAACTCTGTCAGTTGAATGCACACATTGACAACCATTCACTTAGATAGCTCCGTTTTGGTTTTAGAAGCAGATATTTCTCTGTACAGCCTATGGTCCCATTCACTTGGGAATATCCCAACGCAGCTCCTAGAAGAAACGTGTTTCTGACTCGCTGAATCTCAACATAGATTCAACTCTCTTAGGTGATCAAACGCACAGCAGAGCAGTTTCAAGGAAACGTTTCTCCTGAGTTTTAGACGAAGTTTCCTGCTGTTTAGTACGGATGCCGGCATTGGGCTGGAAATACCGGTTTTGGGATTCTGCACAGAAAGGGTTTGCAAACCGCTGAATTCACACGTGAGTTTAACTCTGTCAGTTGAATGCACACATTGACAACCATTCAGTTAGATAGCTCCGTTTTGGTTTTAGAAGCAGATATTTCTCTGTACAGCCTATGGTCCCATTCACTCGGGAATATCCCAACGCAGCTCCTAGAAGAAACGTGTTTCTGACTCGCTGAATCTCAACATAGATTCAACTCTCTTAGGTGAAAGAACGCACAGCAGAGCAGTTTCAAGGAAACGTTTCTCCTGAGTTTTAGACGAAGTTTCCTGCTGTTTAGTACGTATGCCGGCATTGGGCTGGAAATACCGGTTTTGGGATTCTGCACAGAAAGGGTTTGCAAACCGCTGAATCCACACGTGAGTTTAACAAAGTCAGTTGAATGCACACATTGACAACCATTCAGTTTGATAGCACACTTTTTGTTTTAGAAGCAGATATTTCTCTGTACAGCCTATGGTCCCATTCACTCGGGAATATCCCAACGCAGCTCCTAGAAGAAACGTGTTTCTGACTCGCTGAATCTCAACATAGATTCAACTCTCTTAGGTGAACGAACGCACAGCAGAGCAGTTTCAAGGAAACGTTTCTCCTGAGTCTTAGACGAAGTTTCCTGCTGTTTAGTACGGATGCCGGCATTGGGCTGGAAATACCGGTTTTGGGATTCTGCACAGAAAGGGTTTGCAAACCGCTGAATCCACACGTGAGTTTAACTCTGTCAGTTGAATGCACACATTGACAACCATTCAGTTAGGTAGCTCCGTTTTGGTTTTAGAAGCAGATATTTCTCTGTACAGCCTATGGTCCCATTCACTCGGGAATATCCCAACGCAGCTCCAAGAAGAAACGTGTTTCTGACTCGCTGAATCTCAACATAGATTCAACTCTCTTAGGTGAACGAACGCACAGCAGAGCAGTTTCAAGGAAACGTTTCTCCTGAGTTTTAGACGAAGTTTCCTGCTGTTTAGTACGGATGCCGGCATTGGGCTGGAAATACCGGTTTTGGGATTCTGCACAGAAATGGTTTGCAAACCGCTGAATCCACACGTGAGTTTAACTGTGTCAGTTGAATGCACACATTGACAACCATTCAGTTAGATAGCTCCGTTTTGGTTTTAGAAGCAGATATTTCTCTGTACAGCCTATGGTCCCATTCACTCGGGAATATCCCAACGCAGCTCCTAGAAGAAACGTGTTTCTGACTCGCTGAATCTCAACATAGATTCAACTCTCTTAGGTGAACGAACGCACAGCAGAGCAGTTTCAAGGAAACGTTTCTCCTGAGTTTTAGACGAAGTTTCCTGCTGTTTAGTACGTATGCCGGCATTGGGCTGGAAATACCGGTTTTGGGATTCTGCACAGAAAGGGTTTGCAAACCGCTGAATCCACACGTGAGTTTAACTCTGTCAGTTGAATGCACACATTGACAACCATTCAGTTAGATAGCTCCGTTTCGGTTTTAGAAGCAGATATTTCTCTGTACAGCCTATGGTCCCATTCACTCGGGAATATCCCAACGCAGCTCCAAGAAGAAACGTGTTTCTGACTCGCTGAATCTCAACATAGATTCAACTCTCTTAGGTGAACGAACGCACAGCAGAGCAGTTTCAAGGAAACGTTTCTCCTGAGTTTTAGACGAAGTTTCCTGCTGTTTAGTACGGATGCCGGCATTGGGCTGGACATACCGGTTTTGGGATTCTGCACAGAAATGGTTTGCAAACCGCTGAATCCAAACGTGAGTTTAACTCTGTCAGTTGAATGCACACATTGACAACCATTCACTTAGATAGCTCCGTTTTGGTTTTAGAAGCAGATATTTCTCTGTACAGCCTATGGTCCCATTCACTTGGGAATATCCCAACGCAGCTCCTAGAAGAAACGTGTTTCTGACTCGCTGAATCTCAACATAGATTCAACTCTCTTAGGTGATCGAACGCACAGCAGAGCAGTTTCAAGGAAACGTTTCTCCTGAGTTTTAGACGAAGTTTCCTGCTGTTTAGTACGGATGCCGGCATTGGGCTGGAAATACCGGTTTTGGGATTCTGCACAGAAAGGGTTTGCAAACCGCTGAATCCACACGTGAGTTTAACTCTGTCAGTTGAATGCACACATTGACAACCATTCAGTTAGGTAGCTCCGTTTTGGTTTTAGAAGCAGATATTTCTCTGTACAGCCTATGGTCCCATTCACTCGGGAATATCCCAACGCAGCTCCAAGAAGAAACGTGTTTCTGACTCGCTGAATCTCAACATAGATTCAACTCTCTTAGGTGAACGAACGCACAGCAGAGCAGTTTCAAGGAAACGTTTCTCCTGAGTTTTAGACGAAGTTTCCTGCTGTTTAGTACGGATGCCGGCATTGGGCTGGACATACCGGTTTTGGGATTCTGCACAGAAATGGTTTGCAAACCGCTGAATCCAAACGTGAGTTTAACTCTGTCAGTTGAATGCACACATTGACAACCATTCACTTAGATAGCTCCGTTTTGGTTTTAGAAGCAGATATTTCTCTGTACAGCCTATGGTCCCATTCACTTGGGAATATCCCAACGCAGCTCCTAGAAGAAACGTGTTTCTGACTCGCTGAATCTCAACATAGATTCAACTCTCTTAGGTGATCAAACGCACAGCAGAGCAGTTTCAAGGAAACGTTTCTCCTGAGTTTTAGACGAAGTTTCCTGCTGTTTAGTACGGATGCCGGCATTGGGCTGGAAATACCGGTTTTGGGATTCTGCACAGAAAGGGTTTGCAAACCGCTGAATTCACACGTGAGTTTAACTCTGTCAGTTGAATGCACACATTGACAACCATTCAGTTAGATAGCTCCGTTTTGGTTTTAGAAGCAGATATTTCTCTGTACAGCCTATGGTCCCATTCACTCGGGAATATCCCAACGCAGCTCCTAGAAGAAACGTGTTTCTGACTCGCTGAATCTCAACATAGATTCAACTCTCTTAGGTGAAAGAACGCACAGCAGAGCAGTTTCAAGGAAACGTTTCTCCTGAGTTTTAGACGAAGTTTCCTGCTGTTTAGTACGTATGCCGGCATTGGGCTGGAAATACCGGTTTTGGGATTCTGCACAGAAAGGGTTTGCAAACCGCTGAATCCACACGTGAGTTTAACAAAGTCAGTTGAATGCACACATTGACAACCATTCAGTTTGATAGCACACTTTTTGTTTTAGAAGCAGATATTTCTCTGTACAGCCTATGGTCCCATTCACTCGGGAATATCCCAACGCAGCTCCTAGAAGAAACGTGTTTCTGACTCGCTGAATCTCAACATAGATTCAACTCTCTTAGGTGAACGAACGCACAGCAGAGCAGTTTCAAGGAAACGTTTCTCCTGAGTCTTAGACGAAGTTTCCTGCTGTTTAGTACGGATGCCGGCATTGGGCTGGAAATACCGGTTTTGGGATTCTGCACAGAAAGGGTTTGCAAACCGCTGAATCCACACGTGAGTTTAACTCTGTCAGTTGAATGCACACATTGACAACCATTCAGTTAGGTAGCTCCGTTTTGGTTTTAGAAGCAGATATTTCTCTGTACAGCCTATGGTCCCATTCACTCGGGAATATCCCAACGCAGCTCCAAGAAGAAACGTGTTTCTGACTCGCTGAATCTCAACATAGATTCAACTCTCTTAGGTGAACGAACGCACAGCAGAGCAGTTTCAAGGAAACGTTTCTCCTGAGTTTTAGACGAAGTTTCCTGCTGTTTAGTACGGATGCCGGCATTGGGCTGGAAATACCGGTTTTGGGATTCTGCACAGAAATGGTTTGCAAACCGCTGAATCCACACGTGAGTTTAACTGTGTCAGTTGAATGCACACATTGACAACCATTCAGTTAGATAGCTCCGTTTTGGTTTTAGAAGCAGATATTTCTCTGTACAGCCTATGGTCCCATTCACTCGGGAATATCCCAACGCAGCTCCTAGAAGAAACGTGTTTCTGACTCGCTGAATCTCAACATAGATTCAACTCTCTTAGGTGAACGAACGCACAGCAGAGCAGTTTCAAGGAAACGTTTCTCCTGAGTTTTAGACGAAGTTTCCTGCTGTTTAGTACGTATGCCGGCATTGGGCTGGAAATACCGGTTTTGGGATTCTGCACAGAAAGGGTTTGCAAACCGCTGAATCCACACGTGAGTTTAACTCTGTCAGTTGAATGCACACATTGACAACCATTCAGTTAGATAGCTCCGTTTCGGTTTTAGAAGCAGATATTTCTCTGTACAGCCTATGGTCCCATTCACTCGGGAATATCCCAACGCAGCTCCTAGAAGAAACGTGTTTCTGACTCGCTGAATCTCAACATAGATTCAACTCTCTTAGGTGAAAGAACGCACAGCAGAGCAGTTTCAAGGAAACGTTTCTCCTGAGTTTTAGACGAAGTTTCCTGCTGTTTAGTACGTATGCCGGAATTGGGCTGGAAATACCGGTTTTGGGATTCTGCACAGAAAGGGTTTGCAAACCGCTGAATCCACACGTGAGTTTAACAAAGTCAGTTGAATGCACACATTGACAACCATTCAGTTTGATAGCACACTTTTGGTTTTAGAAGCAGATATTTCTCTGAACAGCCTATGGTCCCATTCACTCGGGAATATCCCAACGCAGCTCCTAGAAGAAACGTGTTTCTGACTCGCTGAATCTCAACATAGATTCAACTCTCTTAGGTGAACGAACGCACAGCAGAGCAGTTTCAAGGAAACGTTTCTCCTGAGTTTTAGACGAAGTTTCCTGCTGTTTAGTACGGATGCCGGCATTGGGCTGGACATACCGGTTTTGGGATTCTGCACAGAAAGGGTTTGCAAACCGCTGAATCCACACGTGAGTTTAACTCTGTCAGGTGAATGCACACATTGACAACCATTCAGTTTGATAGCACACTTTTGGATTTAGAAGCATATATTTCTCTGTACAGCCTATGGTCCCATTCACTCGGGAATATCCCAACGCACCTCCTAGAAGAAACGTGTTTCTGACTCGCTGAATCTCAACATAGATTCAACTCTCTTAGGTGAACGAACGCACAGCAGAGCAGTTTCAAGGAAACGTTTCTCCTGAGTCTTAGACGAAGTTTCCTGCTGTTTAGTACGTATGCCGGCATTGGGCTGGAAATACCGGTTTTGGGATTCTGCACAGAAAGGGTTTGCAAACCGCTGAATCCACACGTGAGTTTAACTCTGTCAGTTGAATGCACACATTGACAACCATTCAGTTTGATAGCACACTTTTGGTTTTAGAAGCAGATATTTCTCTGTACAGCCTATGGTCCCATTCACTCGGGAATATCCCAACGCAGCTCCTAGAAGAAACGTGTTTCTGACTCGCTGAATCTCAACATAGATTCAACTCTCTTAGGTGAACGAACGCACAGCAGAGCAGTTTCAAGGAAACGTTTCTCCTGAGTCTTAGACGAAGTTTCCTGCTGTTTAGTACGGATGCCGGCATTGGGCTGGAAATACCGGTTTTGGGATTCTGCACAGAAAGGGTTTGCAAACCGCTGAATCCACACGTGAGTTTAACTCTGTCAGTTGAATGCACACATTGACAACCATTCAGTTAGGTAGCTCCGTTTTGGTTTTAGAAGCAGATATTTCTCTGTACAGCCTATGGTCCCATTCACTCGGGAATATCCCAACGCAGCTCCAAGAAGAAACGTGTTTTTGACTCGCTGAATCTCAACATAGATTCAACTCTCTTAGGTGAACGAACGCACAGCAGAGCAGTTTCAAGGAAACGTTTCTCCTGAGTTTTAGACGAAGTTTCCTGCTGTTTAGTACAGATGCCGGCATTGGGCTGGAAATACCGGTTTTGGGATTCTGCACAGAAAGGGTTTGCAAACCGCTGAATCCACACGTGAGTTTAACTCTGTCAGTTGAATGCACACATTCACAACGATTCAGTTAGATAGCTCCGTTTTGGTTTTAGAAGCAGATATTTCTCTGTACAGCCTATGGTCCCATTCACTCGGGAATATCCCAACGCAGCTCCTAGAAGAAACGTGTTTCTGACTCGCTGAATCTCAACATAGATTCAACTCTCTTAGGTGAACGAACGCACAGCAGAGCAGTTTCAAGGAAACGTTTCTCCTGAGTTTTAGACGAAGTTTCCTGCTGTTTAGTACATATGCCGGCATTGGGCTGGAAATACCGGTTTTGGGATTCTGCACAGAAAGGGTTTGCAAACCGCTGAATCCACACGTGAGTTTAACTCTGTCAGTTGAATGCACACATTGACAACCATTCAGTTAGATAGCTCCGTTTTGGTTTTAGAAGCAGATATTTCTCTGTACAGCCTATGGTCCCATTCACTCGGGAATATCCCAACGCAGCTCCTAGAAGAAACGTGTTTCTGACTCGCTGAATCTCAACATAGATTCAACTCTCTTAGGTGAACGAACGCACAGCAGAGCAGTTTCAAGGAAACGTCTCTCCTGAGTCTTAGACGAAGTTTCCTGCTGTTTAGTACGTATGCCGGCATTGGGCTGGAAATACCGGTTTTGGGATTCTGCACAGAAAGGGTTTGCAAACCGCTGAATCCACACGTGAGTTTAACTCTGTCAGTTGAATGCACACATTGACAACCATTCAGTTTGATAGCACACTTTTGGTTTTAGAAGCAGATATTTCTCTGTACAGCCTATGGTCCCATTCAATCGGGAATATCCCAACGCAGCTCCAAGAAGAAACGTGTTTCTGACTCGCTGAATCTCAACATAGATTCAACTCTCTTAGGTGAACGAACGCACAGCAGAGCAGTTTGAAGGAAACGTTTCTCCTGAGTTTTAGACGAAGTTTCCTGCTGTTTAGTACGGATGCCGGCATTGGGCTGGACATACCGGTTTTGGGATTCTGCACAGAAATGGTTTGCAAACCGCTGAATCCACACGTGAGTTTAACTCTGTCAGTTGAATGCACACATTGACCACCATTCACTTAGATAGCTCCGTTTTGGTTTTAGAAGCAGATATTTCTCTGTACAGCCTATGGTCCCATTCACTCGGTAATATCCCAACGCAGCTCCTAGAAGAAACGTGTTTCTGACTCGCTGAATCTCAACATAGATTCAACTCTCTTAGGTGAACGAACGCACAGCAGAGCAGTTTCAAGGAAACGTTTCTCCTGAGTTTTAGACGAAGTTTCCTACTGTTTAGTACGGATGCCGGCATTGGGCTGGACATACCGGTTTTGGGATTCTGCACAGAAATGGTGTACAAACCGCTGAATCCACACGTGAGTTTAACTCTGTCAGTTGAATGCACACATTGACAACCATTCAGTTAGATAGCTCCGTTTTGGTTTTAGAAGCAGATATTTCTCTCTACAGCCTATGGTCCCATTCACTCGGGAATATCCCAACGCAGCTCCTAGAAGAAACGTGTTTCTGACTCGCTGAATCTCAACATAGATTCAACTCTCTTAGGTGAACGAACGCACAGCAGAGCAGTTTCAAGGAAACGTTTCTCCTGAGTCTTAGACGAAGTTTCCTGCTGTTTAGTACGTATGCCGGCATTGGGCTGGAAATACCGGTTTTGGGATTCTGCACAGAAAGGGTTTGCAAACCGCTGAATCCACACGTGAGTTTAACTCTGTCAGTTGAATGCACACATTGACAACCATTCAGTTTGATAGCACACTTTTGGTTTTAGAAGCAGATATTTCTCTGTACAGCCTATGGTCCCATTCACTCGGGAATATCCCAACGCAGCTCCTAGAAGAAACGTGTTTCTGACTCGCTGAATCTCAACATAGATTCAACTCTCTTAGGTGAACGAACGCACAGCAGAGCAGTTTCAAGGAAACGTTTCTCCTGAGTCTTAGACGAAGTTTCCTGCTGTTTAGTACGTATGCCGGAATTGGGCTGGAAATACCGGTTTTGGGATTCTGCACAGAAAGGGTTTGCAAACCGCTGAATCCACACGTGAGTTTAACAAAGTCAGTTGAATGCACACATTGACAACCATTCAGTTTGATAGCACACTTTTGGTTTTAGAAGCAGATATTTCTCTGAACAGCCTATGGTCCCATTCACTCGGGAATATCCCAACGCAGCTCCTAGAAGAAACGTGTTTCTGACTCGCTGAATCTCAACATAGATTCAACTCTCTTAGGTGAACGAACGCACAGCAGAGCAGTTTCAAGGAAACGTTTCTCCTGAGTTTTAGACGAAGTTTCCTGCTGTTTAGTACGGATGCCGGCATTGGGCTGGACATACCGGTTTTGGGATTCTGCACAGAAAGGGTTTGCAAACCGCTGAATCCACACGTGAGTTTAACTCTGTCAGGTGAATGCACACATTGACAACCATTCAGTTTGATAGCACACTTTTGGATTTAGAAGCATATATTTCTCTGTACAGCCTATGGTCCCATTCACTCGGGAATATCCCAACGCACCTCCTAGAAGAAACGTGTTTCTGACTCGCTGAATCTCAACATAGATTCAACTCTCTTAGGTGAACGAACGCACAGCAGAGCAGTTTCAAGGAAACGTTTCTCCTGAGTCTTAGACGAAGTTTCCTGCTGTTTAGTACGTATGCCGGCATTGGGCTGGAAATACCGGTTTTGGGATTCTGCACAGAAAGGGTTTGCAAACCGCTGAATCCACACGTGAGTTTAACTCTGTCAGTTGAATGCACACATTGACAACCATTCAGTTTGATAGCACACTTTTGGTTTTAGAAGCAGATATTTCTCTGTACAGCCTATGGTCCCATTCACTCGGGAATATCCCAACGCAGCTCCTAGAAGAAACGTGTTTCTGACTCGCTGAATCTCAACATAGATTCAACTCTCTTAGGTGAACGAACGCACAGCAGAGCAGTTTCAAGGAAACGTTTCTCCTGAGTCTTAGACGAAGTTTCCTGCTGTTTAGTACGGATGCCGGCATTGGGCTGGAAATACCGGTTTTGGGATTCTGCACAGAAAGGGTTTGCAAACCGCTGAATCCACACGTGAGTTTAACTCTGTCAGTTGAATGCACACATTGACAACCATTCAGTTAGGTAGCTCCGTTTTGGTTTTAGAAGCAGATATTTCTCTGTACAGCCTATGGTCCCATTCACTCGGGAATATCCCAACGCAGCTCCAAGAAGAAACGTGTTTCTGACTCGCTGAATCTCAACATAGATTCAACTCTCTTAGGTGAACGAACGCACAGCAGAGCAGTTTCAAGGAAACGTTTCTCCTGAGTTTTAGACGAAGTTTCCTGCTGTTTAGTACAGATGCCGGCATTGGGCTGGAAATACCGGTTTTGGGATTCTGCACAGAAAGGGTTTGCAAACCGCTGAATCCACACGTGAGTTTAACTCTGTCAGTTGAATGCACACATTCACAACGATTCAGTTAGATAGCTCCGTTTTGGTTTTAGAAGCAGATATTTCTCTGTACAGCCTATGGTCCCATTCACTCGGGAATATCCCAACGCAGCTCCTAGAAGAAACGTGTTTCTGACTCGCTGAATCTCAACATAGATTCAACTCTCTTAGGTGAACGAACGCACAGCAGAGCAGTTTCAAGGAAACGTTTCTCCTGAGTTTTAGACGAAGTTTCCTGCTGTTTAGTACATATGCCGGCATTGGGCTGGAAATACCGGTTTTGGGATTCTGCACAGAAAGGGTTTGCAAACCGCTGAATCCACACGTGAGTTTAACTCTGTCAGTTGAATGCACACATTGACAACCATTCAGTTAGATAGCTCCGTTTTGGTTTTAGAAGCAGATATTTCTCTGTACAGCCTATGGTCCCATTCACTCGGGAATATCCCAACGCAGCTCCTAGAAGAAACGTGTTTCTGACTCGCTGAATCTCAACATAGATTCAACTCTCTTAGGTGAACGAACGCACAGCAGAGCAGTTTCAAGGAAACGTCTCTCCTGAGTCTTAGACGAAGTTTCCTGCTGTTTAGTACGTATGCCGGCATTGGGCTGGAAATACCGGTTTTGGGATTCTGCACAGAAAGGGTTTGCAAACCGCTGAATCCACACGTGAGTTTAACTCTGTCAGTTGAATGCACACATTGACAACCATTCAGTTTGATAGCACACTTTTGGTTTTAGAAGCAGATATTTCTCTGTACAGCCTATGGTCCCATTCAATCGGGAATATCCCAACGCAGCTCCAAGAAGAAACGTGTTTCTGACTCGCTGAATCTCAACATAGATTCAACTCTCTTAGGTGAACGAACGCACAGCAGAGCAGTTTGAAGGAAACGTTTCTCCTGAGTTTTAGACGAAGTTTCCTGCTGTTTAGTACGGATGCCGGCATTGGGCTGGACATACCGGTTTTGGGATTCTGCACAGAAATGGTTTGCAAACCGCTGAATCCACACGTGAGTTTAACTCTGTCAGTTGAATGCACACATTGACCACCATTCACTTAGATAGCTCCGTTTTGGTTTTAGAAGCAGATATTTCTCTGTACAGCCTATGGTCCCATTCACTCGGTAATATCCCAACGCAGCTCCTAGAAGAAACGTGTTTCTGACTCGCTGAATCTCAACATAGATTCAACTCTCTTAGGTGAACGAACGCACAGCAGAGCAGTTTCAAGGAAACGTTTCTCCTGAGTTTTAGACGAAGTTTCCTGCTGTTTAGTACGGATGCCGGCATTGGGCTGGAAATACCGGTTTTGGGATTCTGCACAGAAAGGGTTTGCAAACCGCTGAATCCACACGTGAGTTTAACTCTGTCAGTTGAATGCACACATTGACAACCATTCAGTTTGATAGCACACTTTTGGTTTTAGAAGCAGATATTTCTCTGTACAGCCTATGGTCCCATTCACTCGGGAATATCCCAACGCAGCTCCAAGAAGAAACGTGTTTCTGACTCGCTGAATCTCAACATAGATTCAACTCTCTTAGGTGAACGAACGCACAGCAGAGCAGTTTCAAGGAAACGTTGCTCCTGAGTCTTAGACGAAGTTTCCTGCTCTTTAGTAGGTATGCCGGCATTGGGCTGGAAATACCGGTTTTGGGATTCTGCACAGAAAGGGTTTGCAAACCGCTGAATCCACACGTGAGTTTAACTCTGTCAGTTGAATGCACACATTGACAACCATTCAGTTTGATAGCACCCTTTTGGTTTTAGAAGCAGATACTTCTCTGTACAGCCTATGGTCCCATTCACTCGGGAATATCCCAACGCAGCTCCTAGAAGAAACGTGTTTCTGACTCGCTGAATCTCAACATAGATTCAACTGTTTTAGGTGAACGAACTCACAGCAGAGCAGTTTCAAGGAAACGTTTCTCCTGAGTCTTAGACGAAGTTTCCTGCTGTTTAGTACGTATGCCGGCATTGGGCTGGACATACCGGTTTTGGGATTATGCACAGAAAGGGTTTGCAAACCGCTGAATCCACACGTGAGTTTAACTCTGTCAGTTGAATGCACACATTGACAACCATTCAGTTAGATAGCTCCGTTTTGGTTTTAGAAGCAGATATTTCTCTCTACAGCCTATGGTCCCATTCACTCGGGAATATCCCAACGCAGCTCCTAGAAGAAACGTGTTTCTGACTCGCTGAATCTCAACATAGATTCAACTCTCTTAGGTGAACGAACGCACAGCAGAGCAGTTTCAAGGAAACGTTTCTCCTGAGTCTTAGACGAAGTTTCCTGCTGTTTAGTACGTATGCCGGCATTGGGCTGGAAATACCGGTTTTGGGATTCTGCACAGAAAGGGTTTGCAAACCGCTGAATCCACACGTGAGTTTAACTCTGTCAGTTGAATGCACACATTGACAACCATTCAGTTTGATAGCACACTTTTGGTTTTAGAAGCAGATATTTCTCTGTACAGCCTATGGTCCCATTCACTCGGGAATATCCCAACGCAGCTCCTAGAAGAAACGTGTTTCTGACTCGCTGAATCTCAACATAGATTCAACTCTCTTAGGTGAACGAACGCACAGCAGAGCAGTTTCAAGGAAACGTTTCTCCTGAGTCTTAGACGAAGTTTCCTGCTGTTTAGTACGTATGCCGGCATTGGGCTGGAAATACCGGTTTTGGGATTCTGCACAGAAAGGGTTTGCAAACCGCTGAATCCACACGTGAGTTTAACTCTGTCAGTTGAATGCACACATTGACAACCATTCAGTTTGATAGCACACTTTTGGTTTTAGAAGCAGATATTTCTCTGTACAGCCTATGGTCCCATTCACTCGGGAATATCCCAACGCAGCTCCTAGAAGAAACGTGTTTCTGACTCGCTGAATCTCAACATAGATTCAACTCTCTTAGGTGAACGAACGCACAGCAGAGCAGTTTCAAGGAAACGTTTCTCCTGAGTCTTAGACGAAGTTTCCTGCTGTTTAGTACGGATGCCGGCATTGGGCTGGAAATACCGGTTTTGGGATTCTGCACAGAAAGGGTTTGCAAACCGCTGAATCCACACGTGAGTTTAACTCTGTCAGTTGAATGCACACATTGACAACCATTCAGTTAGGTAGCTCCGTTTTGGTTTTAGAAGCAGATATTTCTCTGTACAGCCTATGGTCCCATTCACTCGGGAATATCCCAACGCAGCTCCAAGAAGAAACGTGTTTCTGACTCGCTGAATCTCAACATAGATTCAACTCTCTTAGGTGAACGAACGCACAGCAGAGCAGTTTCAAGGAAACGTTTCTCCTGAGTTTTAGACGAAGTTTCCTGCTGTTTAGTACAGATGCCGGCATTGGGCTGGAAATACCGGTTTTGGGATTCTGCACAGAAAGGGTTTGCAAACCGCTGAATCCACACGTGAGTTTAACTCTGTCAGTTGAATGCACACATTCACAACGATTCAGTTAGATAGCTCCGTTTTGGTTTTAGAAGCAGATATTTCTCTGTACAGCCTATGGTCCCATTCACTCGGGAATATCCCAACGCAGCTCCTAGAAGAAACGTGTTTCTGACTCGCTGAATCTCAACATAGATTCAACTCTCTTAGGTGAACGAACGCACAGCAGAGCAGTTTCAAGGAAACGTTTCTCCTGAGTTTTAGACGAAGTTTCCTGCTGTTTAGTACATATGCCGGCATTGGGCTGGAAATACCGGTTTTGGGATTCTGCACAGAAAGGGTTTGCAAACCGCTGAATCCACACGTGAGTTTAACTCTGTCAGTTGAATGCACACATTGACAACCATTCAGTTAGATAGCTCCGTTTTGGTTTTAGAAGCAGATATTTCTCTGTACAGCCTATGGTCCCATTCACTCGGGAATATCCCAACGCAGCTCCTAGAAGAAACGTGTTTCTGACTCGCTGAATCTCAACATAGATTCAACTCTCTTAGGTGAACGAACGCACAGCAGAGCAGTTTCAAGGAAACGTCTCTCCTGAGTCTTAGACGAAGTTTCCTGCTGTTTAGTACGTATGCCGGCATTGGGCTGGAAATACCGGTTTTGGGATTCTGCACAGAAAGGGTTTGCAAACCGCTGAATCCACACGTGAGTTTAACTCTGTCAGTTGAATGCACACATTGACAACCATTCAGTTTGATAGCACACTTTTGGTTTTAGAAGCAGATATTTCTCTGTACAGCCTATGGTCCCATTCACTCGGGAATATCCCAACGCAGCTCCTAGAAGAAACGTGTTTCTGACTCGCTGAATCTCAACATAGATTCAACTCTCTTAGGTGAACGAACGCACAGCAGAGCAGTTTCAAGGAAACGTTTCTCCTGAGTCTTAGACGAAGTTTCCTGCTGTTTAGTACGGATGCCGGCATTGGGCTGGAAATACCGGTTTTGGGATTCTGCACAGAAAGGGTTTGCAAACCGCTGAATCCACACGTGAGTTTAACTCTGTCAGTTGAATGCACACATTGACAACCATTCAGTTAGGTAGCTCCGTTTTGGTTTTAGAAGCAGATATTTCTCTGTACAGCCTATGGTCCCATTCACTCGGGAATATCCCAACGCAGCTCCAAGAAGAAACGTGTTTCTGACTCGCTGAATCTCAACATAGATTCAACTCTCTTAGGTGAACGAACGCACAGCAGAGCAGTTTCAAGGAAACGTTTCTCCTGAGTTTTAGACGAAGTTTCCTGCTGTTTAGTACAGATGCCAGCATTGGGCTGGAAATACCGGTTTTGGGATTCTGCACAGAAAGGGTTTGCAAACCGCTGAATCCACACGTGAGTTTAACTCTGTCAGTTGAATGCACACATTCACAACGATTCAGTTAGATAGCTCCGTTTTGGTTTTAGAAGCAGATATTTCTCTGTACAGCCTATGGTCCCATTCACTCGGGAATATCCCAACGCAGCTCCTAGAAGAAACGTGTTTCTGACTCGCTGAATCTCAACATAGATTCAACTCTCTTAGGTGAACGAACGCACAGCAGAGCAGTTTCAAGGAAACGTTTCTCCTGAGTTTTAGACGAAGTTTCCTGCTGTTTAGTACATATGCCGGCATTGGGCTGGAAATACCGGTTTTGGGATTCTGCACAGAAAGGGTTTGCAAACCGCTGAATCCACACGTGAGTTTAACTCTGTCAGTTGAATGCACACATTGACAACCATTCAGTTAGATAGCTCCGTTTTGGTTTTAGAAGCAGATATTTCTCTGTACAGCCTATGGTCCCATTCACTCGGGAATATCCCAACGCAGCTCCTAGAAGAAACGTGTTTCTGACTCGCTGAATCTCAACATAGATTCAACTCTCTTAGGTGAACGAACGCACAGCAGAGCAGTTTCAAGGAAACGTTTCTCCTGAGTCTTAGACGAAGTTTCCTGCTGTTTAGTACGGATGCCGGCATTGGGCTGGAAATACCGGTTTTGGGATTCTGCACAGAAAGGGTTTGCAAACCGCTGAATCCACACGTGAGTTTAACTCTGTCAGTTGAATGCACACATTGACAACCATTCAGTTAGGTAGCTCCGTTTTGGTTTTAGAAGCAGATATTTCTCTGTACAGCCTATGGTCCCATTCACTCGGGAATATCCCAACGCAGCTCCAAGAAGAAACGTGTTTCTGACTCGCTGAATCTCAACATAGATTCAACTCTCTTAGGTGAACGAACGCACAGCAGAGCAGTTTCAAGGAAACGTTTCTCCTGAGTTTTAGACGAAGTTTCCTGCTGTTTAGTACAGATGCCGGCATTGGGCTGGAAATACCGGTTTTGGGATTCTGCACAGAAAGGGTTTGCAAACCGCTGAATCCACACGTGAGTTTAACTCTGTCAGTTGAATGCACACATTCACAACGATTCAGTTAGATAGCTCCGTTTTGGTTTTAGAAGCAGATATTTCTCTGTACAGCCTATGGTCCCATTCACTCGGGAATATCCCAACGCAGCTCCTAGAAGAAACGTGTTTCTGACTCGCTGAATCTCAACATAGATTCAACTCTCTTAGGTGAACGAACGCACAGCAGAGCAGTTTCAAGGAAACGTTTCTCCTGAGTTTTAGACGAAGTTTCCTGCTGTTTAGTACATATGCCGGCATTGGGCTGGAAATACCGGTTTTGGGATTCTGCACAGAAAGGGTTTGCAAACCGCTGAATCCACACGTGAGTTTAACTCTGTCAGTTGAATGCACACATTGACAACCATTCAGTTAGATAGCTCCGTTTTGGTTTTAGAAGCAGATATTTCTCTGTACAGCCTATGGTCCCATTCACTCGGGAATATCCCAACGCAGCTCCTAGAAGAAACGTGTTTCTGACTCGCTGAATCTCAACATAGATTCAACTCTCTTAGGTGAACGAACGCACAGCAGAGCAGTTTCAAGGAAACGTCTCTCCTGAGTCTTAGACGAAGTTTCCTGCTGTTTAGTACGTATGCCGGCATTGGGCTGGAAATACCGGTTTTGGGATTCTGCACAGAAAGGGTTTGCAAACCGCTGAATCCACACGTGAGTTTAACTCTGTCAGTTGAATGCACACATTGACAACCATTCAGTTTGATAGCACACTTTTGGTTTTAGAAGCAGATATTTCTCTGTACAGCCTATGGTCCCATTCACTCGGGAATATCCCAACGCAGCTCCTAGAAGAAACGTGTTTCTGACTCGCTGAATCTCAACATAGATTCAACTCTCTTAGGTGAACGAACGCACAGCAGAGCAGTTTCAAGGAAACGTTTCTCCTGAGTCTTAGACGAAGTTTCCTGCTGTTTAGTACGGATGCCGGCATTGGGCTGGAAATACCGGTTTTGGGATTCTGCACAGAAAGGGTTTGCAAACCGCTGAATCCACACGTGAGTTTAACTCTGTCAGTTGAATGCACACATTGACAACCATTCAGTTAGGTAGCTCCGTTTTGGTTTTAGAAGCAGATATTTCTCTGTACAGCCTATGGTCCCATTCACTCGGGAATATCCCAACGCAGCTCCAAGAAGAAACGTGTTTCTGACTCGCTGAATCTCAACATAGATTCAACTCTCTTAGGTGAACGAACGCACAGCAGAGCAGTTTCAAGGAAACGTTTCTCCTGAGTTTTAGACGAAGTTTCCTGCTGTTTAGTACAGATGCCGGCATTGGGCTGGAAATACCGGTTTTGGGATTCTGCACAGAAAGGGTTTGCAAACCGCTGAATCCACACGTGAGTTTAACTCTGTCAGTTGAATGCACACATTCACAACGATTCAGTTAGATAGCTCCGTTTTGGTTTTAGAAGCAGATATTTCTCTGTACAGCCTATGGTCCCATTCACTCGGGAATATCCCAACGCAGCTCCTAGAAGAAACGTGTTTCTGACTCGCTGAATCTCAACATAGATTCAACTCTCTTAGGTGAACGAACGCACAGCAGAGCAGTTTCAAGGAAACGTTTCTCCTGAGTTTTAGACGAAGTTTCCTGCTGTTTAGTACATATGCCGGCATTGGGCTGGAAATACCGGTTTTGGGATTCTGCACAGAAAGGGTTTGCAAACCGCTGAATCCACACGTGAGTTTAACTCTGTCAGTTGAATGCACACATTGACAACCATTCAGTTAGATAGCTCCGTTTTGGTTTTAGAAGCAGATATTTCTCTGTACAGCCTATGGTCCCATTCACTCGGGAATATCCCAACGCAGCTCCTAGAAGAAACGTGTTTCTGACTCGCTGAATCTCAACATAGATTCAACTCTCTTAGGTGAACGAACGCACAGCAGAGCAGTTTCAAGGAAACGTCTCTCCTGAGTCTTAGACGAAGTTTCCTGCTGTTTAGTACGTATGCCGGCATTGGGCTGGAAATACCGGTTTTGGGATTCTGCACAGAAAGGGTTTGCAAACCGCTGAATCCACACGTGAGTTTAACTCTGTCAGTTGAATGCACACATTGACAACCATTCAGTTTGATAGCACACTTTTGGTTTTAGAAGCAGATATTTCTCTGTACAGCCTATGGTCCCATTCAATCGGGAATATCCCAACGCAGCTCCAAGAAGAAACGTGTTTCTGACTCGCTGAATCTCAACATAGATTCAACTCTCTTAGGTGAACGAACGCACAGCAGAGCAGTTTGAAGTAAACGTTTCTCCTGAGTTTTAGACGAAGTTTCCTGCTGTTTAGTACGGATGCCGGCATTGGGCTGGACATACCGGTTTTGGGATTCTGCACAGAAATGGTTTGCAAACCGCTGAATCCACACGTGAGTTTAACTCTGTCAGTTGAATGCACACATTGACCACCATTCACTTAGATAGCTCCGTTTTGGTTTTAGAAGCAGATATTTCTCTGTACAGCCTATGGTCCCATTCACTCGGTAATATCCCAACGCAGCTCCTAGAAGAAACGTGTTTCTGACTCGCTGAATCTCAACATAGATTCAACTCTCTTAGGTGAACGAACGCACAGCAGAGCAGTTTCAAGGAAACGTTTCTCCTGAGTTTTAGACGAAGTTTCCTACTGTTTAGTACGGATGCCGGCACTGGGCTGGACATACCGGTTTTGGGATTCTGCACAGAAATGGTGTGCAAACCGCTGAATCCACACGTGAGTTTAACTCTGTCAGTTGAATGCACACATTGACAACCATTCAGTTAGATAGCTCCGTTTTGGTATTAGAAGCAGATATTTCTCTGTACAGCCTATGGTCCCATTCACTCGGGAATATCCCAACGCAGCTCCTAGCATAAACGTGTTTCTGACTCGCTGAATCTCAACATACTTTAAAATCTCTTAGGTGAACGAACGCACAGCAGAGCAGTTTCAAGGAAACGTTTCTCCTGAGTTTTAGACGAAGTTTCCTGCTGTTTAGTAGGTATGCCGGCATTGGGCTGGAAATACCGGTTTTGGGATTCTGCACAGAAAGGGTTTGCAAACCGCTGAATCCACACGTGAGTTTAACTCTGTCAGTTGAATGCACACATTCACAACGATTCAGTTAGATAGCTCCGTTTTGGTTTTAGAAGCAGATATTTCTCTGTACAGCCTATGGTCCCATTCACTCGGGAATATCCCAACGCAGCTCCTAGAAGAAACGTGTTTCTGACTCGCTGAATCTCAACATAGATTCAACTCTCTTAGGTGAACGAACGCACAGCAGAGCAGTTTCAAGGAAACGTTTCTCCTGAGTTTTAGACGAAGTTTCCTGCTGTTTAGTACATATGCCGGCATTGGGCTGGAAATACCGGTTTTGGGATTCTGCACAGAAAGGGTTTGCAAACCGCTGAATCCACACGTGAGTTTAACTCTGTCAGTTGAATGCACACATTGACAACCATTCAGTTAGATAGCTCCGTTTTGGTTTTAGAAGCAGATATTTCTCTGTACAGCCTATGGTCCCATTCACTCGGGAATATCCCAACGCAGCTCCTAGAAGAAACGTGTTTCTGACTCGCTGAATCTCAACATAGATTCAACTCTCTTAGGTGAACGAACGCACAGCAGAGCAGTTTCAAGGAAACGTCTCTCCTGAGTCTTAGACGAAGTTTCCTGCTGTTTAGTACGTATGCCGGCATTGGGCTGGAAATACCGGTTTTGGGATTCTGCACAGAAAGGGTTTGCAAACCGCTGAATCCACACGTGAGTTTAACTCTGTCAGTTGAATGCACACATTGACAACCATTCAGTTTGATAGCACACTTTTGGTTTTAGAAGCAGATATTTCTCTGTACAGCCTATGGTCCCATTCAATCGGGAATATCCCAACGCAGCTCCAAGAAGAAACGTGTTTCTGACTCGCTGAATCTCAACATAGATTCAACTCTCTTAGGTGAACGAACGCACAGCAGAGCAGTTTGAAGGAAACGTTTCTCCTGAGTTTTAGACGAAGTTTCCTGCTGTTTAGTACGGATGCCGGCATTGGGCTGGACATACCGGTTTTGGGATTCTGCACAGAAATGGTTTGCAAACCGCTGAATCCACACGTGAGTTTAACTCTGTCAGTTGAATGCACACATTGACCACCATTCACTTAGATAGCTCCGTTTTGGTTTTAGAAGCAGATATTTCTCTGTACAGCCTATGGTCCCATTCACTCGGTAATATCCCAACGCAGCTCCTAGAAGAAACGTGTTTCTGACTCGCTGAATCTCAACATAGATTCAACTCTCTTAGGTGAACGAACGCACAGCAGAGCAGTTTCAAGGAAACGTTTCTCCTGAGTTTTAGACGAAGTTTCCTGCTGTTTAGTACGGATGCCGGCATTGGGCTGGAAATACCGGTTTTGGGATTCTGCACAGAAAGGGTTTGCAAACCGCTGAATCCACACGTGAGTTTAACTCTGTCAGTTGAATGCACACATTGACAACCATTCAGTTTGATAGCACACTTTTGGTTTTAGAAGCAGATATTTCTCTGTACAGCCTATGGTCCCATTCACTCGGGAATATCCCAACGCAGCTCCAAGAAGAAACGTGTTTCTGACTCGCTGAATCTCAACATAGATTCAACTCTCTTAGGTGAACGAACGCACAGCAGAGCAGTTTCAAGGAAACGTTGCTCCTGAGTCTTAGACGAAGTTTCCTGCTCTTTAGTAGGTATGCCGGCATTGGGCTGGAAATACCGGTTTTGGGATTCTGCACAGAAAGGGTTTGCAAACCGCTGAATCCACACGTGAGTTTAACTCTGTCAGTTGAATGCACACATTGACAACCATTCAGTTTGATAGCACCCTTTTGGTTTTAGAAGCAG
The DNA here is from genome assembly GCF_030222135.1 of Aotus nancymaae. NCBI lineage: Eukaryota > Metazoa > Chordata > Mammalia > Primates > Aotidae > Aotus > Aotus nancymaae. Next base: position 1,140,491 of record NW_026988464.1, read on the forward strand.
ATACTTCTCTGTACAGCCTATGGTCCCATTCACTCGGGAATATCCCAACGCAGCTCCTAGAAGAAACGTGTTTCTGACTCGCTGAATCTCAACATAGATTCAACTGTTTTAGGTGAACGAACTCACAGCAGAGCAGTTTCAAGGAAACGTTTCTCCTGAGTCTTAGACGAAGTTTCCTGCTGTTTAGTACGTATGCCGGCATTGGGCTGGACATACCGGTTTTGGGATTATGCACAGAAAGGGTTTGCAAACCGCTGAATCCACACGTGAGTTTAACTCTGTCAGTTGAATGCACACATTGACAACCATTCAGTTAGATAGCTCCGTTTTGGTTTTAGAAGCAGATATTTCTCTCTACAGCCTATGGTCCCATTCACTCGGGAATATCCCAACGCAGCTCCTAGAAGAAACGTGTTTCTGACTCGCTGAATCTCAACATAGATTCAACTCTCTTAGGTGAACGAACGCACAGCAGAGCAGTTTCAAGGAAACGTTTCTCCTGAGTCTTAGACGAAGTTTCCTGCTGTTTAGTACGTATGCCGGCATTGGGCTGGAAATACCGGTTTTGGGATTCTGCACAGAAAGGGTTTGCAAACCGCTGAATCCACACGTGAGTTTAACTCTGTCAGTTGAATGCACACATTGACAACCATTCAGTTTGATAGCACACTTTTGGTTTTAGAAGCAGATATTTCTCTGTACAGCCTATGGTCCCATTCACTCGGGAATATCCCAACGCAGCTCCTAGAAGAAACGTGTTTCTGACTCGCTGAATCTCAACATAGATTCAACTCTCTTAGGTGAACGAACGCACAGCAGAGCAGTTTCAAGGAAACGTTTCTCCTGAGTCTTAGACGAAGTTTCCTGCTGTTTAGTACGTATGCCGGCATTGGGCTGGAAATACCGGTTTTGGGATTCTGCACAGAAAGGGTTTGCAAACCGCTGAATCCACACGTGAGTTTAACTCTGTCAGTTGAATGCACACATTGACAACCATTCAGTTTGATAGCACACTTTTGGTTTTAGAAGCAGATATTTCTCTGTACAGCCTATGGTCCCATTCACTCGGGAATATCCCAACGCAGCTCCTAGAAGAAACGTGTTTCTGACTCGCTGAATCTCAACATAGATTCAACTCTCTTAGGTGAACGAACGCACAGCAGAGCAGTTTCAAGGAAACGTTTCTCCTGAGTCTTAGACGAAGTTTCCTGCTGTTTAGTACGGATGCCGGCATTGGGCTGGAAATACCGGTTTTGGGATTCTGCACAGAAAGGGTTTGCAAACCGCTGAATCCACACGTGAGTTTAACTCTGTCAGTTGAATGCACACATTGACAACCATTCAGTTAGGTAGCTCCGTTTTGGTTTTAGAAGCAGATATTTCTCTGTACAGCCTATGGTCCCATTCACTCGGGAATATCCCAACGCAGCTCCAAGAAGAAACGTGTTTCTGACTCGCTGAATCTCAACATAGATTCAACTCTCTTAGGTGAACGAACGCACAGCAGAGCAGTTTCAAGGAAACGTTTCTCCTGAGTTTTAGACGAAGTTTCCTGCTGTTTAGTACAGATGCCGGCATTGGGCTGGAAATACCGGTTTTGGGATTCTGCACAGAAAGGGTTTGCAAACCGCTGAATCCACACGTGAGTTTAACTCTGTCAGTTGAATGCACACATTCACAACGATTCAGTTAGATAGCTCCGTTTTGGTTTTAGAAGCAGATATTTCTCTGTACAGCCTATGGTCCCATTCACTCGGGAATATCCCAACGCAGCTCCTAGAAGAAACGTGTTTCTGACTCGCTGAATCTCAACATAGATTCAACTCTCTTAGGTGAACGAACGCACAGCAGAGCAGTTTCAAGGAAACGTTTCTCCTGAGTTTTAGACGAAGTTTCCTGCTGTTTAGTACATATGCCGGCATTGGGCTGGAAATACCGGTTTTGGGATTCTGCACAGAAAGGGTTTGCAAACCGCTGAATCCACACGTGAGTTTAACTCTGTCAGTTGAATGCACACATTGACAACCATTCAGTTAGATAGCTCCGTTTTGGTTTTAGAAGCAGATATTTCTCTGTACAGCCTATGGTCCCATTCACTCGGGAATATCCCAACGCAGCTCCTAGAAGAAACGTGTTTCTGACTCGCTGAATCTCAACATAGATTCAACTCTCTTAGGTGAACGAACGCACAGCAGAGCAGTTTCAAGGAAACGTCTCTCCTGAGTCTTAGACGAAGTTTCCTGCTGTTTAGTACGTATGCCGGCATTGGGCTGGAAATACCGGTTTTGGGATTCTGCACAGAAAGGGTTTGCAAACCGCTGAATCCACACGTGAGTTTAACTCTGTCAGTTGAATGCACACATTGACAACCATTCAGTTTGATAGCACACTTTTGGTTTTAGAAGCAGATATTTCTCTGTACAGCCTATGGTCCCATTCACTCGGGAATATCCCAACGCAGCTCCTAGAAGAAACGTGTTTCTGACTCGCTGAATCTCAACATAGATTCAACTCTCTTAGGTGAACGAACGCACAGCAGAGCAGTTTCAAGGAAACGTTTCTCCTGAGTCTTAGACGAAGTTTCCTGCTGTTTAGTACGGATGCCGGCATTGGGCTGGAAATACCGGTTTTGGGATTCTGCACAGAAAGGGTTTGCAAACCGCTGAATCCACACGTGAGTTTAACTCTGTCAGTTGAATGCACACATTGACAACCATTCAGTTAGGTAGCTCCGTTTTGGTTTTAGAAGCAGATATTTCTCTGTACAGCCTATGGTCCCATTCACTCGGGAATATCCCAACGCAGCTCCAAGAAGAAACGTGTTTCTGACTCGCTGAATCTCAACATAGATTCAACTCTCTTAGGTGAACGAACGCACAGCAGAGCAGTTTCAAGGAAACGTTTCTCCTGAGTTTTAGACGAAGTTTCCTGCTGTTTAGTACAGATGCCGGCATTGGGCTGGAAATACCGGTTTTGGGATTCTGCACAGAAAGGGTTTGCAAACCGCTGAATCCACACGTGAGTTTAACTCTGTCAGTTGAATGCACACATTCACAACGATTCAGTTAGATAGCTCCGTTTTGGTTTTAGAAGCAGATATTTCTCTGTACAGCCTATGGTCCCATTCACTCGGGAATATCCCAACGCAGCTCCTAGAAGAAACGTGTTTCTGACTCGCTGAATCTCAACATAGATTCAACTCTCTTAGGTGAACGAACGCACAGCAGAGCAGTTTCAAGGAAACGTTTCTCCTGAGTTTTAGACGAAGTTTCCTGCTGTTTAGTACATATGCCGGCATTGGGCTGGAAATACCGGTTTTGGGATTCTGCACAGAAAGGGTTTGCAAACCGCTGAATCCACACGTGAGTTTAACTCTGTCAGTTGAATGCACACATTGACAACCATTCAGTTAGATAGCTCCGTTTTGGTTTTAGAAGCAGATATTTCTCTGTACAGCCTATGGTCCCATTCACTCGGGAATATCCCAACGCAGCTCCTAGAAGAAACGTGTTTCTGACTCGCTGAATCTCAACATAGATTCAACTCTCTTAGGTGAACGAACGCACAGCAGAGCAGTTTCAAGGAAACGTCTCTCCTGAGTCTTAGACGAAGTTTCCTGCTGTTTAGTACGTATGCCGGCATTGGGCTGGAAATACCGGTTTTGGGATTCTGCACAGAAAGGGTTTGCAAACCGCTGAATCCACACGTGAGTTTAACTCTGTCAGTTGAATGCACACATTGACAACCATTCAGTTTGATAGCACACTTTTGGTTTTAGAAGCAGATATTTCTCTGTACAGCCTATGGTCCCATTCACTCGGGAATATCCCAACGCAGCTCCTAGAAGAAACGTGTTTCTGACTCGCTGAATCTCAACATAGATTCAACTCTCTTAGGTGAACGAACGCACAGCAGAGCAGTTTCAAGGAAACGTTTCTCCTGAGTCTTAGACGAAGTTTCCTGCTGTTTAGTACGGATGCCGGCATTGGGCTGGAAATACCGGTTTTGGGATTCTGCACAGAAAGGGTTTGCAAACCGCTGAATCCACACGTGAGTTTAACTCTGTCAGTTGAATGCACACATTGACAACCATTCAGTTAGGTAGCTCCGTTTTGGTTTTAGAAGCAGATATTTCTCTGTACAGCCTATGGTCCCATTCACTCGGGAATATCCCAACGCAGCTCCAAGAAGAAACGTGTTTCTGACTCGCTGAATCTCAACATAGATTCAACTCTCTTAGGTGAACGAACGCACAGCAGAGCAGTTTCAAGGAAACGTTTCTCCTGAGTTTTAGACGAAGTTTCCTGCTGTTTAGTACAGATGCCGGCATTGGGCTGGAAATACCGGTTTTGGGATTCTGCACAGAAAGGGTTTGCAAACCGCTGAATCCACACGTGAGTTTAACTCTGTCAGTTGAATGCACACATTCACAACGATTCAGTTAGATAGCTCCGTTTTGGTTTTAGAAGCAGATATTTCTCTGTACAGCCTATGGTCCCATTCACTCGGGAATATCCCAACGCAGCTCCTAGAAGAAACGTGTTTCTGACTCGCTGAATCTCAACATAGATTCAACTCTCTTAGGTGAACGAACGCACAGCAGAGCAGTTTCAAGGAAACGTTTCTCCTGAGTTTTAGACGAAGTTTCCTGCTGTTTAGTACATATGCCGGCATTGGGCTGGAAATACCGGTTTTGGGATTCTGCACAGAAAGGGTTTGCAAACCGCTGAATCCACACGTGAGTTTAACTCTGTCAGTTGAATGCACACATTGACAACCATTCAGTTAGATAGCTCCGTTTTGGTTTTAGAAGCAGATATTTCTCTGTACAGCCTATGGTCCCATTCACTCGGGAATATCCCAACGCAGCTCCTAGAAGAAACGTGTTTCTGACTCGCTGAATCTCAACATAGATTCAACTCTCTTAGGTGAACGAACGCACAGCAGAGCAGTTTCAAGGAAACGTCTCTCCTGAGTCTTAGACGAAGTTTCCTGCTGTTTAGTACGTATGCCGGCATTGGGCTGGAAATACCGGTTTTGGGATTCTGCACAGAAAGGGTTTGCAAACCGCTGAATCCACACGTGAGTTTAACTCTGTCAGTTGAATGCACACATTGACAACCATTCAGTTTGATAGCACACTTTTGGTTTTAGAAGCAGATATTTCTCTGTACAGCCTATGGTCCCATTCACTCGGGAATATCCCAACGCAGCTCCTAGAAGAAACGTGTTTCTGACTCGCTGAATCTCAACATAGATTCAACTCTCTTAGGTGAACGAACGCACAGCAGAGCAGTTTCAAGGAAACGTTTCTCCTGAGTCTTAGACGAAGTTTCCTGCTGTTTAGTACGGATGCCGGCATTGGGCTGGAAATACCGGTTTTGGGATTCTGCACAGAAAGGGTTTGCAAACCGCTGAATCCACACGTGAGTTTAACTCTGTCAGTTGAATGCACACATTGACAACCATTCAGTTAGGTAGCTCCGTTTTGGTTTTAGAAGCAGATATTTCTCTGTACAGCCTATGGTCCCATTCACTCGGGAATATCCCAACGCAGCTCCAAGAAGAAACGTGTTTCTGACTCGCTGAATCTCAACATAGATTCAACTCTCTTAGGTGAACGAACGCACAGCAGAGCAGTTTCAAGGAAACGTTTCTCCTGAGTTTTAGACGAAGTTTCCTGCTGTTTAGTACAGATGCCGGCATTGGGCTGGAAATACCGGTTTTGGGATTCTGCACAGAAAGGGTTTGCAAACCGCTGAATCCACACGTGAGTTTAACTCTGTCAGTTGAATGCACACATTCACAACGATTCAGTTAGATAGCTCCGTTTTGGTTTTAGAAGCAGATATTTCTCTGTACAGCCTATGGTCCCATTCACTCGGGAATATCCCAACGCAGCTCCTAGAAGAAACGTGTTTCTGACTCGCTGAATCTCAACATAGATTCAACTCTCTTAGGTGAACGAACGCACAGCAGAGCAGTTTCAAGGAAACGTTTCTCCTGAGTTTTAGACGAAGTTTCCTGCTGTTTAGTACATATGCCGGCATTGGGCTGGAAATACCGGTTTTGGGATTCTGCACAGAAAGGGTTTGCAAACCGCTGAATCCACACGTGAGTTTAACTCTGTCAGTTGAATGCACACATTGACAACCATTCAGTTAGATAGCTCCGTTTTGGTTTTAGAAGCAGATATTTCTCTGTACAGCCTATGGTCCCATTCACTCGGGAATATCCCAACGCAGCTCCTAGAAGAAACGTGTTTCTGACTCGCTGAATCTCAACATAGATTCAACTCTCTTAGGTGAACGAACGCACAGCAGAGCAGTTTCAAGGAAACGTCTCTCCTGAGTCTTAGACGAAGTTTCCTGCTGTTTAGTACGTATGCCGGCATTGGGCTGGAAATACCGGTTTTGGGATTCTGCACAGAAAGGGTTTGCAAACCGCTGAATCCACACGTGAGTTTAACTCTGTCAGTTGAATGCACACATTGACAACCATTCAGTTTGATAGCACACTTTTGGTTTTAGAAGCAGATATTTCTCTGTACAGCCTATGGTCCCATTCAATCGGGAATATCCCAACGCAGCTCCAAGAAGAAACGTGTTTCTGACTCGCTGAATCTCAACATAGATTCAACTCTCTTAGGTGAACGAACGCACAGCAGAGCAGTTTGAAGTAAACGTTTCTCCTGAGTTTTAGACGAAGTTTCCTGCTGTTTAGTACGGATGCCGGCATTGGGCTGGACATACCGGTTTTGGGATTCTGCACAGAAATGGTTTGCAAACCGCTGAATCCACACGTGAGTTTAACTCTGTCAGTTGAATGCACACATTGACCACCATTCACTTAGATAGCTCCGTTTTGGTTTTAGAAGCAGATATTTCTCTGTACAGCCTATGGTCCCATTCACTCGGTAATATCCCAACGCAGCTCCTAGAAGAAACGTGTTTCTGACTCGCTGAATCTCAACATAGATTCAACTCTCTTAGGTGAACGAACGCACAGCAGAGCAGTTTCAAGGAAACGTTTCTCCTGAGTTTTAGACGAAGTTTCCTACTGTTTAGTACGGATGCCGGCACTGGGCTGGACATACCGGTTTTGGGATTCTGCACAGAAATGGTGTGCAAACCGCTGAATCCACACGTGAGTTTAACTCTGTCAGTTGAATGCACACATTGACAACCATTCAGTTAGATAGCTCCGTTTTGGTATTAGAAGCAGATATTTCTCTGTACAGCCTATGGTCCCATTCACTCGGGAATATCCCAACGCAGCTCCTAGCATAAACGTGTTTCTGACTCGCTGAATCTCAACATACTTTAAAATCTCTTAGGTGAACGAACGCACAGCAGAGCAGTTTCAAGGAAACGTTTCTCCTGAGTTTTAGACGAAGTTTCCTGCTGTTTAGTACGGATGCCGGCATTGGGCTGGAAATACCGGTTTTGGGATTCTGCACAGAAAGGGTTTGCAAACCGCTGAATCCACACGTGAGTTTAACTCTGTCAGTTGAATGCACACATTGACAACCATTCAGTTTGATAGCACACTTTTGGTTTTAGAAGCAGATATTTCTCTGTACAGCCTATGGTCCCATTCACTCGGGAATATCCCAACGCAGCTCCAAGAAGAAACGTGTTTCTGACTCGCTGAATCTCAACATAGATTCAACTCTCTTAGGTGAACGAACGCACAGCAGAGCAGTTTCAAGGAAACGTTGCTCCTGAGTCTTAGACGAAGTTTCCTGCTCTTTAGTAGGTATGCCGGCATTGGGCTGGAAATACCGGTTTTGGGATTCTGCACAGAAAGGGTTTGCAAACCGCTGAATCCACACGTGAGTTTAACTCTGTCAGTTGAATGCACACATTGACAACCATTCAGTTTGATAGCACACTTTTGGTTTTAGAAGCAGATACTTCTCTGTACAGCCTATGGTCCCATTCACTCGGGAATATCCCAACGCAGCTCCTAGAAGAAACGTGTTTCTGACTCGCTGAATCTCAACATAGATTCAACTGTTTTAGGTGAACGAACTCACAGCAGAGCAGTTTCAAGGAAACGTTTCTCCTGAGTCTTAGACGAAGTTTCCTGCTGTTTAGTACGTATGCCGGCATTGGGCTGGACATACCGGTTTTGGGATTCTGCACAGAAAGGGTTTGCAAACCGCTGAATCCACACGTGAGTTTAACTCTGTCAGTTGAATGCACACATTGACAACCATTCAGTTAGATAGCTCCGTTTTGGTTTTAGAAGCAGATATTTCTCTCTACAGCCTATGGTCCCATTCACTCGGGAATATCCCAACGCAGCTCCTAGAAGAAACGTGTTTCTGACTCGCTGAATCTCAACATAGATTCAACTCTCTTAGGTGAACGAAGGCACAGCAGAGCAGTTTCAAGGAAACGTTTCTCCTGAGTCTTAGACGAAGTTTCCTGCTGTTTAGTACGTATGCCGGCATTGGGCTGGAAATACCGGTTTTGGGATTCTGCACAGAAAGGGTTTGCAAACCGCTGAATCCACACGTGAGTTTAACTCTGTCAGTTGAATGCACACATTGACAACCATTCAGTTTGATAGCACACTTTTGGTTTTAGAAGCAGATATTTCTCTGTACAGCCTATGGTCCCATTCACTCGGGAATATCCCAACGCAGCTCCTAGAAGAAACGTGTTTCTGACTCGCTGAATCTCAACATAGATTCAACTCTCTTAGGTGAACGAACGCACAGCAGAGCAGTTTCAAGGAAACGTTTCTCCTGAGTCTTAGACGAAGTTTCCTGCTGTTTAGTACGGATGCCGGCATTGGGCTGGAAATACCGGTTTTGGGATTCTGCACAGAAAGGGTTTGCAAACCGCTGAATCCACACGTGAGTTTAACTCTGTCAGTTGAATGCACACCTTGACAACCATTCAGTTAGGTAGCTCCGTTTTGGTTTTAGAAGCAGATATTTCTCTGTACAGCCTATGGTCCCATTCACTCGGGAATATCCCAACGCAGCTCCAAGAAGAAACGTGTTTCTGACTCGCTGAATCTCAACATAGATTCAACTCTCTTAGGTGAACGAACGCACAGCAGAGCAGTTTCAAGGAAACGTTTCTCCTGAGTTTTAGACGAAGTTTCCTGCTGTTTAGTACGTATGCCAGCATTGGGCTGGAAATACCGGTTTTGGGATTCTGCACAGAAAGGGTTTGCAAACCGCTGAATCCACACGTGAGTTTAACTCTGTCAGTTGAATGCACACATTGACAACCATTCAGTTTGATAGCACACTTTTGGTTTTAGAAGCAGATATTTCTCTGTACAGCCTATGGTCCCATTCACTCGGGAATATCCCAACGCAGCTCCAAGAAGAAACGTGTTTCTGACTCGCTGAATCTCAACATAGATTCAACTCTCTTAGGTGAACGAACGGACAGCAGAGCAGTTTCAAGGAAACGTTTCTCCTGAGTCTTAGACGAAGTTTCCTGCTCTTTAGTAGGTATGCCGGCATTGGGCTGGAAATACCGGTTTTGGGATTCTGCACAGAAAGGGTTTGCAAACCGCTGAATCCACACGTGAGTTTAACTCTGTCAGTTGAATGCACACATTGACAACCATTCAGTTTGATAGCACCCTTTTGGTTTTAGAAGCAGATACTTCTCTGTACAGCCTATGGTCCCATTCACTCGGGAATATCCCAACGCAGCTCCTAGAAGAAACGTGTTTCTGACTCGCTGAATCTCAACATAGATTCAACTGTTTTAGGTGAACGAACTCACAGCAGAGCAGTTTCAAGGAAACGTTTCTCCTGAGTCTTAGACGAAGTTTCCTGCTGTTTAGTACCTATGCCGGCATTGGGCTGGACATACCGGTTTTGGGATTCTGCACAGAAAGGGTTTGCAAACCGCTGAATCCACACGTGAGTTTAACTCTGTCAGTTGAATGCACACATTGACAACCATTCAGTTAGATAGCTCCGTTTTGGTTTTAGAAGCAGATATTTCTCTCTACAGCCTATGGTCCCATTCACTCGGGAATATCCCAACGCAGCTCCTAGAAGAAACGTGTTTCTGACTCGCTGAATCTCAACATAGATTCAACTCTCTTAGGTGAACGAAGGCACAGCAGAGCAATTTCAAGGAAACGTTTCTCCTGAGTCTTAGACGAAGTTTCCTGCTGTTTAGTACGTATGCCGGCATTGGGCTGGAAATACCGGTTTTGGGATTCTGCACAGAAAGGGTTTGCAAACCGCTGAATCCACACGTGAGTTTAACTCTGTCAGTTGAATGCACACATTGACAACCATTCAGTTTGATAGCACACTTTTGGTTTTAGAAGCAGATATTTCTCTGTACAGCCTATGGTCCCATTCACTCGGGAATATCCCAACGCAGCTCCTAGAAGAAACGTGTTTCTGACTCGCTGAATCTCAACATAGATTCAACTCTCTTAGGTGAACGAACGCACAGCAGAGCAGTTTCAAGGAAACGTTTCTCCTGAGTCTTAGACGAAGTTTCCTGCTGTTTAGTACGGATGCCGGCATTGGGCTGGAAATACCGGTTTTGGGATTCTGCACAGAAAGGGTTTGCAAACCGCTGAATCCACACGTGAGTTTAACTCTGTCAGTTGAATGCACACATTGACAACCATTCAGTTAGGTAGCTCCGTTTTGGTTTTAGAAGCAGATATTTCTCTGTACAGCCTATGGTCCCATTCACTCGGGAATATCCCAACGCAGCTCCAAGAAGAAACGTGTTTCTGACTCGCTGAATCTCAACATAGATTCAACTCTCTTAGGTGAACGAACGCACAGCAGAGCAGTTTCAAGGAAACGTTTCTCCTGAGTTTTAGACGAAGTTTCCTGCTGTTTAGTACGTATGCCAGCATTGGGCTGGAAATACCGGTTTTGGGATTCTGCACAGAAAGGGTTTGCAAACCGCTGAATCCACACGTGAGTTTAACTCTGTCAGTTGAATGCACACATTGACAACCATTCAGTTTGATAGCACACTTTTGGTTTTAGAAGCAGATATTTCTCTGTACAGCCTATGGTCCCATTCACTCGGGAATATCCCAACGCAGCTCCTAGAAGAAACGTGTTTCTGACTCGCTGAATCTCAACATAGATTCAACTCTCTTAGGTGAACGAACGCACAGCAGAGCAGTTTCAAGGAAACGTTTCTCCTGAGTCTTAGACGAAGTTTCCTGCTGTTTAGTACGGATGCCGGCATTGGGCTGGAAATACCGGTTTTGGGATTCTGCACAGAAAGGGTTTGCAAACCGCTGAATCCACACGTGAGTTTAACTCTGTCAGTTGAATGCACACATTGACAACCATTCAGTTTGATAGCACCCTTTTGGTTTTAGAAGCAGATACTTCTCTGTACAGCCTATGGTCCCATTCACTCGGGAATATCCCAACGCAGCTCCTAGAAGAAACGTGTTTCTGACTCGCTGAATCTCAACATAGATTCAACTGTTTTAGGTGAACGAACTCACAGCAGAGCAGTTTCAAGGAAACGTTTCTCCTGAGTCTTAGACGAAGTTTCCTGCTGTTTAGTACGTATGCCGGCATTGGGCTGGACATACCGGTTTTGGGATTCTGCACAGAAAGGGTTTGCAAACCGCTGAATCCACACGTGAGTTTAACTCTGTCAGTTGAATGCACACATTGACAACCATTCAGTTAGATAGCTCCGTTTTGGTTTTAGAAGCAGATATTTCTCTCTACAGCCTATGGTCCCATTCACTCGGGAATATCCCAACGCAGCTCCTAGAAGAAACGTGTTTCTGACTCGCTGAATCTCAACATAGATTCAACTCTCTTAGGTGAACGAAGGCACAGCAGAGCAGTTTCAAGGAAACGTTTCTCCTGAGTCTTAGACGAAGTTTCCTGCTGTTTAGTACGTATGCCGGCATTGGGCTGGAAATACCGGTTTTGGGATTCTGCACAGAAAGGGTTTGCAAACCGCTGAATCCACACGTGAGTTTAACTCTGTCAGTTGAATGCACACATTGACAACCATTCAGTTTGATAGCACACTTTTGGTTTTAGAAGCAGATATTTCTCTGTACAGCCTATGGTCCCATTCACTCGGGAATATCCCAACGCAGCTCCTAGAAGAAACGTGTTTCTGACTCGCTGAATCTCAACATAGATTCAACTCTCTTAGGTGAACGAACGCACAGCAGAGCAGTTTCAAGGAAACGTTTCTCCTGAGTCTTAGACGAAGTTTCCTGCTGTTTAGTACGGATGCCGGCATTGGGCTGGAAATACCGGTTTTGGGATTCTGCACAGAAAGGGTTTGCAAACCGCTGAATCCACACGTGAGTTTAACTCTGTCAGTTGAATGCACACATTGACAACCATTCAGTTAGGTAGCTCCGTTTTGGTTTTAGAAGCAGATATTTCTCTGTACAGCCTATGGTCCCATTCACTCGGGAATATCCCAACGCAGCTCCAAGAAGAAACGTGTTTCTGACTCGCTGAATCTCAACATAGATTCAACTCTCTTAGGTGAACGAACGCACAGCAGAGCAGTTTCAAGGAAACGTTTCTCCTGAGTTTTAGACGAAGTTTCCTGCTGTTTAGTACGTATGCCAGCATTGGTCTGGAAATACCGGTTTTGGGATTCTGCACAGAAAGGGTTTGCAAACCGCTGAATCCACACGTGAGTTTAACTCTGTCAGTTGAATGCACACATTGACAACCATTCAGTTTGATAGCACACTTTTGGTTTTAGAAGCAGATATTTCTCTGTACAGCCTATGGTCCCATTCACTCGGGAATATCCCAACGCAGCTCCAAGAAGAAACGTGTTTCTGACTCGCTGAATCTCAACATAGATTCAACTCTCTTAGGTGAACGAACGGACAGCAGAGCAGTTTCAAGGAAACGTTTCTCCTGAGTCTTAGACGAAGTTTCCTGCTCTTTAGTAGGTATGCCGGCATTGGGCTGGAAATACCGGTTTTGGGATTCTGCACAGAAAGGGTTTGCAAACCGCTGAATCCACACGTGAGTTTAACTCTGTCAGTTGAATGCACACATTGACAACCATTCAGTTTGATAGCACCCTTTTGGTTTTAGAAGCAGATACTTCTCTGTACAGCCTATGGTCCCATTCACTCGGGAATATCCCAACGCAGCTCCTAGAAGAAACGTGTTTCTGACTCGCTGAATCTCAACATAGATTCAACTGTTTTAGGTGAACGAACTCACAGCAGAGCAGTTTCAAGGAAACGTTTCTCCTGAGTCTTAGACGAAGTTTCCTGCTGTTTAGTACCTATGCCGGCATTGGGCTGGACATACCGGTTTTGGGATTCTGCACAGAAAGGGTTTGCAAACCGCTGAATCCACACGTGAGTTTAACTCTGTCAGTTGAATGCACACATTGACAACCATTCAGTTAGATAGCTCCGTTTTGGTTTTAGAAGCAGATATTTCTCTCTACAGCCTATGGTCCCATTCACTCGGGAATATCCCAACGCAGCTCCTAGAAGAAACGTGTTTCTGACTCGCTGAATCTCAACATAGATTCAACTCTCTTAGGTGAACGAAGGCACAGCAGAGCAGTTTCAAGGAAACGTTTCTCCTGAGTCTTAGACGAAGTTTCCTGCTGTTTAGTACGTATGCCGGCATTGGGCTGGAAATACCGGTTTTGGGATTCTGCACAGAAAGGGTTTGCAAACCGCTGAATCCACACGTGAGTTTAACTCTGTCAGTTGAATGCACACATTGACAACCATTCAGTTTGATAGCACACTTTTGATTTTAGAAGCAGATATTTCTCTGTACAGCCTATGGTCCCATTCACTCGGGAATATCCCAACGCAGCTCCTAGAAGAAACGTGTTTCTGACTCGCTGAATCTCAACATAGATTCAACTCTCTTAGGTGAACGAACGCACAGCAGAGCAGTTTCAAGGAAACGTTTCTCCTGAGTCTTAGACGAAGTTTCCTGCTGTTTAGTACGGATGCCGGCATTGGGCTGGAAATACCGGTTTTGGGATTCTGCACAGAAAGGGTTTGCAAACCGCTGAATCCACACGTGAGTTTAACTCTGTCAGTTGAATGCACACATTGACAACCATTCAGTTAGGTAGCTCCGTTTTGGTTTTAGAAGCAGATATTTCTCTGTACAGCCTATGGTCCCATTCACTCGGGAATATCCCAACGCAGCTCCAAGAAGAAACGTGTTTCTGACTCGCTGAATCTCAACATAGATTCAACTCTCTTAGGTGAACGAACGCACAGCAGAGCAGTTTCAAGGAAACGTTTCTCCTGAGTTTTAGACGAAGTTTCCTGCTGTTTAGTACGTATGCCAGCATTGGGCTGGAAATACCGGTTTTGGGATTCTGCACAGAAAGGGTTTGCAAACCGCTGAATCCACACGTGAGTTTAACTCTGTCAGTTGAATGCACACATTGACAACCATTCAGTTTGATAGCACACTTTTGGTTTTAGAAGCAGATATTTCTCTGTACAGCCTATGGTCCCATTCACTCGGGAATATCCCAACGCAGCTCCTAGAAGAAACGTGTTTCTGACTCGCTGAATCTCAACATAGATTCAACTCTCTTAGGTGAACGAACGCACAGCAGAGCAGTTTCAAGGAAACGTTTCTCCTGAGTCTTAGACGAAGTTTCCTGCTGTTTAGTACGGATGCCGGCATTGGGCTGGAAATACCGGTTTTGGGATTCTGCACAGAAAGGGTTTGCAAACCGCTGAATCCACACGTGAGTTTAACTCTGTCAGTTGAATGCACACATTGACAACCATTCAGTTAGGTAGCTCCGTTTTGGTTTTAGAAGCAGATATTTCTCTGTACAGCCTATGGTCCCATTCACTCGGGAATATCCCAACGCAGCTCCAAGAAGAAACGTGTTTCTGACTCGCTGAATCTCAACATAGATTCAACTCTCTTAGGTGAACGAACGCACAGCAGAGCAGTTTCAAGGAAACGTTTCTCCTGAGTTTTAGACGAAGTTTCCTGCTGTTTAGTACGGATGCCGGCATTGGGCTGGACATACCGGTTTTGGGATTCTGCACAGAAATGGTTTGCAAACCGCTGAATCCAAACGTGAGTTTAACTCTGTCAGTTGAATGCACACATTGACAACCATTCAGTTAGATAGCTCCGTTTTGGTATTAGAAGCAGATATTTCTCTGTACAGCCTATGGTCCCATTCACTTGGGAATATCCCAACGCAGCTCCTAGAAGAAACGTGTTTCTGACTCGCTGAATCTCAACATAGATTCAACTCTCTTAGTTGATCGAACGCACAGCAGAGCAGTTTCAAGGAAACATTTCTCCTGAGTTTTAGACGAAGTTTCCTGCTGTTTAGTACGGATGCCGGCATTGGGCTGGAAATACCGGTTTTGGGATTCTGCACAGAAAGGGTTTGCAAACCGCTGAATCCACACGTGAGTTTAACTCTGTCAGTTGAATGCACACATTGACAACCATTCAGTTAGATAGCTCCGTTTTGGTTTTAGAAGCAGATATTTCTCTGTACAGCCTATGGTCCCATTCACTCGGGAATATCCCAACGCAGCTCCTAGAAGAAACGTGTTTCTGACTCGCTGAATCTCAACATAGATTCAACTCTCTTAGGTGAACGAACGCACAGCAGAGCAGTTTCAAGGAAACGTTTCTCCTGAGTTTTAGACGAAGTTTCCTGCTGTTTAGTACGGATGCCGGCATTGGGCTGGAAATACCGGTTTTGGGATTCTGCACAGAAAGGGTTTGCAAACCGCTGAATCCACACGTGAGTTTAACTCTGTCAGTTGAATGCACACATTGACAACCATTCAGTTAGATAGCTCCGTTTTGGTTTTAGAAGCAGATATTTCTCTGTACAGCCTATGGTCCCATTCACTCGGGAATATCCCAACGCAGCTCCTAGAAGAAACGTGTTTCTGACTCGCTGAATCTCAACATAGATTCAACTCTCTTAGGTGAAAGAACGCACAGCAGAGCAGTTTCAAGGAAACGTTTCTCCTGAGTTTTAGACGAAGTTTCCTGCTGTTTAGTACGTATGCCGGCATTGGGCTGGAAATACCGGTTTTGGGATTCTGCACAGAAAGGGTTTGCAAACCGCTGAATCCACACGTGAGTTTAACAAAGTCAGTTGAATGCACACATTGACAACCATTCAGTTTGATAGCACACTTTTGGTTTTAGAAGCAGATATTTCTCTGTACAGCCTATGGTCCCATTCACTCGGGAATATCCCAACGCAGCTCCTAGAAGAAACGTGTTTCTGACTCGCTGAATCTCAACATAGATTCAACTCTCTTAGGTGAACGAACGCACAGCAGAGCAGTTTCAAGGAAACGTTTCTCCTGAGTTTTAGACGAAGTTTCCTGCTGTTTAGTACGGATGCCGGCATTGGGCTGGACATACCGGTTTTGGGATTCTGCACAGAAAGGGTTTGCAAACCGCTGAATCCACACGTGAGTTTAACTCTGTCAGGTGAATGCACACATTGACAACCATTCAGTTTGATAACACACTTTTGGATTTAGAAGCATATATTTCTCTGTACAGCCTATGGTCCCATTCACTTGGGAATATCCCAACGCACCTCCTAGAAGAAACGTGTTTCTGACTCGCTGAATCTCAACATAGATTCAACTCTCTTAGGTGAACGAACGCACAGCAGAGCAGTTTCAAGGAAACGTTTCTCCTGAGTCTTAGACGAAGTTTCCTGCTGTTTAGTACGTATGCCGACATTGGGCTGGAAATACCGGTTTTGGGATTCTGCACAGAAAGGGTTTGCAAACCTCTGAATTCACACGTGAGTTTAACTCTGTCAGTTGAATGCACACATTGACAACCATTCAGTTTGATAGCACACTTTTGGTTTTAGAAGCAGATATTTCTCTGTACAGCCTATGGTCCCATTCACTCGGGAATATCCCAACGCAGCTCCAAGAAGAAACGTGTTTCTGACTCGCTGAATCTCAACATAGATTCAACTCTCTTAGGTGAACGAACGCACAGCAGAGCAGTTTCAAGGAAACGTTTCTCCTGAGTTTTAGACGAAGTTTCCTGCTGTTTAGTACGGATGCCGGCATTGGGCTGGAAATACCGGTTTTGGGATTCTGCACAGAAAGGGTTTGCAAACCGCTGAATCCACACGTGAGTTTAACTCTGTCAGTTGAATGCACACATTCACAACGATTCAGTTAGATAGCTCCGTTTTGGTTTTAGAAGCAGACATTTCTCTGTACAGCCTATGGTCCCATTCACTCTGGAATATCCCAACGCAGGTCCTAGAAGAAACGGGTTTCTAACTCGGTGAATCTCAACATAGATTCAACTCTCTTAGGTGAACGAACGCACAGCAGAGCAGTTTCAAGGAAACGTTGCTCCTGAGTTTTAGACGAAGTTTCCTGCTGTTTAGTACATATGCCGGCATTGGGCTGGAAATACCGGTTTTGGGATTCTGCACAGAAAGGGTTTGCAAACCGCTGAATCCACACGTGAGTTTAACTCTGTCAGTTGAATGCACACATTGACAACCATTCAGTTAGATAGCTCCGTTTTGGTTTTAGAAGCAGATATTTCTCTGTACCGCCTATGGTCCCATTCACTCGGGAATATCCCAACGCAGCTCCTAGAAGAAACGTGTTTCTGACTCGCTGAATCTCAACATAGATTCAACTCTCTTAGGTGAACGAACGCACAGCAGAGCAGTTTCAAGGAAACGTCTCTCCTGAGTCTTAGACGAAGTTTCCTGCTGTTTAGAACGTATGCCGGCATTGGGCTGGAAATACCGGTTTTGGGATTCTGCACAGAAAGGGTTTGCAAACCGCTGAATACACACGTGAATTTAACTCTGTCAGTTGAATGCACACATTGACAACCATTCAGTTTGATAGCACACTTTTGGTTTTAGAAGCAGATATTTCTCTGTACAGCCTATGGTCCCATTCAATCGGGAATATCCCAACGCAGCTCCAAGAAGAAACGTGTTTCTGACTCGCTGAATCTCAACATAGATTCAACTCTCTTAGGTGAACGAACGCACAGCAGAGCAGTTTCAAGGAAACGTTTCTCCTGAGTTTTAGACGAAGTTTCCTGCTGTTTAGTACGGATGCCGGCATTGGGCTGGATATACCGGTTTTGGGATCCTGCACAGAAATGGTTTGCAAACCGCTGAATCCACACGTGAGTTTAACTCTGTCAGTTGAATGCACACATTGACAACCATTCACTTAGATAGCTCCGTTTTGGTTTTAGAAGCAGATATTTCTCTGTACAGCCTATGGTCCCATTCACTCGGTAATATCCCAACGCAGCTCCAAGAAGAAACGTGTTTCTGACTCGCTGAATCTCAACATAGATTCAACTCTCTTAGGTGAACGAACGCACAGCAGAGCAGTTTCAAGGAAACGTTTCTCCTGAGTTTTAGACGAAGTTTCCTGCTGTTTAGTACGGATGCCGGCATTGGGCTGGAAATACCGGTTTTGGGATTCTGCACAGAAAGGGTTTGCAAACCGCTGAATCCACACGTGAGTTTAACTCTGTCAGTTGAATGCACACATTCACAACGATTCAGTTAGATAGCTCCGTTTTGGTTTTAGAAGCAGATATTTCTCTGTACAGCCTATGGTCCCATTCACTCGGGAATATCCCAACGCAGCTCCTAGAAGAAACGTGTTTCTGACTCGCTGAATCTCAACATAGATTCAACTCTCTTAGGTGAACGAACGCACAGCAGAGCAGTTTCAAGGAAACGTTTCTCCTGAGTTTTAGACGAAGTTTCCTGCTGTTTAGTACATATGCCGGCATTGGGCTGGAAATACCGGTTTTGGGATTCTGCACAGAAAGGGTTTGCAAACCGCTGAATCCACACGTGAGTTTAACTCTGTCAGTTGAATGCACACATTGACAACCATTCAGTTAGATAGCTCCGTTTTGGTTTTAGAAGCAGATATTTCTCTGTACAGCCTATGGTCCCATTCACTCGGGAATATCCCAACGCAGCTCCTAGCATAAACGTGTTTCTGACTCGCTGAATCTCAACATAGATTCAACTCTCTTAGGTGAACGAACGCACAGCAGAGCAGTTTCAAGGAAACGTCTCTCCTGAGTCTTAGACGAAGTTTCCTGCTGTTTAGTACGTATGCCGGCATTGGGCTGGAAATACCGGTTTTGGGATTCTGCACAGAAAGGGTTTGCAAACCGCTGAATCCACACGTGAGTTTAACTCTGTCAGTTGAATGCACACATTGACAACCATTCAGTTTGATAGCACACTTTTGGTTTTAGAAGCAGATATTTCTCTGTACAGCCTATGGTCCCATTCAATCGGGAATATCCCAACGCAGCTCCAAGAAGAAACGTGTTTCTGACTCGCTGAATCTCAACATAGATTCAACTCTCTTAGGTGAACGAACGCACAGCAGAGCAGTTTCAAGGAAACGTTTCTCCTGAGTCTTAGACGAAGTTTCCTGCAATTTAGTACGTAGGCCGGCATTGGGCTGGAAATACCGGTTTTGGGATTCTGCACAGAAAGGGTTTGCAAACCGCTGAATCCACACGTGAGTTTAACTCTGTCAGTTGAATGCACACATTGACAACCATTCAGTTTGATAGCACACTTTTGGATTTAGAAGCAGATATTTCTCCGTACAGCCTATGGTCCCATTCACTCGGGAATATCCCAACGCAGCTCCTAGAAGAAACGTGTTTCTGACTCGCTGAATCTCAACATAGATTCAACTCTCTTAGGTGAACGAAGGCACAGCAGAGCAGTTTCAAGGAAACGTTTCTCCTGAGTCTTAGACGAAGTTTCCTGCTGTTTAGTACGTATGCCGGCATTGGGCTGGAAATACCGGTTTTGGGATTCTGCACAGAAAGGGTTTGCAAACCGCTGAATCCACACGTGAGTTTAACTCTGTCAGTTGAATGCACACATTGACAACCATTCAGTTTGATAGCACACTTTTGGTTTTAGAAGCAGATATTTCTCTGTACAGCCTATGGTCCCATTCACTCGGGAATATCCCAACGCAGCTCCTAGAAGAAACGTGTTTCTGACTCGCTGAATCTCAACATAGATTCAACTCTCTTAGGTGAACGAACGCACAGCAGAGCAGTTTCAAGGAAACGTTTCTCCTGAGTCTTAGACGACGTTTCCTGCTGTTTAGTACGGATGCCGGCATTGGGCTGGAAATACCGGTTTTGGGATTCTGCACAGAAAGGGTTTGCAAACCGCTGAATCCACACGTGAGTTTAACTCTGTCAGTTGAATGCACACATTGACAACCATTCAGTTAGGTAGCTCCGTTTTGGTTTTAGAAGCAGATATTTCTCTGTACAGCCTATGGTCCCATTCACTCGGGAATATCCCAACGCAGCTCCAAGAAGAAACGTGTTTCTGACTCGCTGAATCTCAACATAGATTCAACTCTCTTAGGTGAACGAACGCACAGCAGAGCAGTTTCAAGGAAACGTTTCTCCTGAGTTTTAGACGAAGTTTCCTGCTGTTTAGTACGGATGCCGGCATTGGGCTGGACATACCGGTTTTGGGATTCTGCACAGAAATGGTTTGCAAACCGCTGAATCCAAACGTGAGTTCAACTCTGTCAGTTGAATGCACACATTGACAACCATTCACTTAGATAGCTCCGTTTTGGTTTTAGAAGCAGATATTTCTCTGTACAGCCTATGGTCCCATTCACTTGGGAATATCCCAACGCAGCTCCTAGAAGAAACGTTTTTCTGACTCGCTGAATCTCAACATAGATTCAACTCTCTTAGGTGATCGAACGCACAGCAGAGCAGTTTCAAAGAAACGTTTCTCCTGAGTTTTAGACGAAGTTTCCTGCTGTTTAGTACGGATGCCGGCATTGGGCTGGAAATACCGGTTTTGGGATTCTGCACAGAAAGGGTTTGCAAACCGCTGAATCCACACGTGAGTTTAACTCTGTCAGTTGAATGCACACATTGACAACCATTCAGTTAGATAGCTCCGTTTTGGTTTTAGAAGCAGATATTTCTCTGTACAGCCTATGGTCCCATTCACTCGGGAATATCCCAACGCAGCTCCTAGAAGAAACGTGTTTCTGACTCGCTGAATCTCAACATAGATTCAACTCTCTTAGGTGAACGAACGCACAGCAGAGCAGTTTCAAGGAAACGTTTCTCCTGAGTTTTAGACGAAGTTTCCTGCTGTTTAGTACGGATGCCGGCATTGGGCTGGACATACCGGTTTTGGGATTCTGCACAGAAAGGGTTTGCAAACCGCTGAATCCACACGTGAGTTTAACTCTGTCAGGTGAATGCACACATTGACAACCATTCAGTTTGATAACACACTTTTGGATTTAGAAGCATATATTTCTCTGTACAGCCTATGGTCCCATTCACTTGGGAATATCCCAACGCACCTCCTAGAAGAAACGTGTTTCTGACTCGCTGAATCTCAACATAGATTCAACTCTCTTAGGTGAACGAACGCACAGCAGAGCAGTTTCAAGGAAACGTTTCTCCTGAGTCTTAGACGAAGTTTCCTGCTGTTTAGTACGTATGCCGACATTGGGCTGGAAATACCGGTTTTGGG
Organism: Aotus nancymaae; assembly: GCF_030222135.1. NCBI lineage: Eukaryota > Metazoa > Chordata > Mammalia > Primates > Aotidae > Aotus > Aotus nancymaae. The sequence goes on from NW_026988464.1 coordinate 1,162,045, forward strand.
ATTCTGCACAGAAAGGGTTTGCAAACCTCTGAATCCACACGTGAGTTTAACTCTGTCAGTTGAATGCACACATTGACAACCATTCAGTTTGATAGCACACTTTTGGTTTTAGAAGCAGATATTTCTCTGTACAGCCTATGGTCCCATTCACTCGGGAATATCCCAACGCAGCTCCAAGAAGAAACGTGTTTCTGACTCGCTGAATCTCAACATAGATTCAACTCTCTTAGGTGAACGAACGCACAGCAGAGCAGTTTCAAGGAAACGTTTCTCCTGAGTTTTAGACGAAGTTTCCTGCTGTTTAGTACGGATGCCGGCATTGGGCTGGAAATACCGGTTTTGGGATTCTGCACAGAAAGGGTTTGCAAACCGCTGAATCCACACGTGAGTTTAACTCTGTCAGTTGAATGCACACATTCACAACGATTCAGTTAGATAGCTCCGTTTTGGTTTTAGAAGCAGACATTTCTCTGTACAGCCTATGGTCCCATTCACTCTGGAATATCCCAACGCAGGTCCTAGAAGAAACGGGTTTCTAACTCGGTGAATCTCAACATAGATTCAACTCTCTTAGGTGAACGAACGCACAGCAGAGCAGTTTCAAGGAAACGTTGCTCCTGAGTTTTAGACGAAGTTTCCTGCTGTTTAGTACATATGCCGGCATTGGGCTGGAAATACCGGTTTTGGGATTCTGCACAGAAAGGGTTTGCAAACCGCTGAATCCACACGTGAGTTTAACTCTGTCAGTTGAATGCACACATTGACAACCATTCAGTTAGATAGCTCCGTTTTGGTTTTAGAAGCAGATATTTCTCTGTACCGCCTATGGTCCCATTCACTCGGGAATATCCCAACGCAGCTCCTAGAAGAAACGTGTTTCTGACTCGCTGAATCTCAACATAGATTCAACTCTCTTAGGTGAACGAACGCACAGCAGAGCAGTTTCAAGGAAACGTCTCTCCTGAGTCTTAGACGAAGTTTCCTGCTGTTTAGAACGTATGCCGGCATTGGGCTGGAAATACCGGTTTTGGGATTCTGCACAGAAAGGGTTTGCAAACCGCTGAATACACACGTGAATTTAACTCTGTCAGTTGAATGCACACATTGACAACCATTCAGTTTGATAGCACACTTTTGGTTTTAGAAGCAGATATTTCTCTGTACAGCCTATGGTCCCATTCAATCGGGAATATCCCAACGCAGCTCCAAGAAGAAACGTGTTTCTGACTCGCTGAATCTCAACATAGATTCAACTCTCTTAGGTGAACGAACGCACAGCAGAGCAGTTTCAAGGAAACGTTTCTCCTGAGTTTTAGACGAAGTTTCCTGCTGTTTAGTACGGATGCCGGCATTGGGCTGGATATACCGGTTTTGGGATCCTGCACAGAAATGGTTTGCAAACCGCTGAATCCACACGTGAGTTTAACTCTGTCAGTTGAATGCACACATTGACAACCATTCACTTAGATAGCTCCGTTTTGGTTTTAGAAGCAGATATTTCTCTGTACAGCCTATGGTCCCATTCACTCGGTAATATCCCAACGCAGCTCCAAGAAGAAACGTGTTTCTGACTCGCTGAATCTCAACATAGATTCAACTCTCTTAGGTGAACGAACGCACAGCAGAGCAGTTTCAAGGAAACGTTTCTCCTGAGTTTTAGACGAAGTTTCCTGCTGTTTAGTACGGATGCCGGCATTGGGCTGGAAATACCGGTTTTGGGATTCTGCACAGAAAGGGTTTGCAAACCGCTGAATCCACACGTGAGTTTAACTCTGTCAGTTGAATGCACACATTCACAACGATTCAGTTAGATAGCTCCGTTTTGGTTTTAGAAGCAGATATTTCTCTGTACAGCCTATGGTCCCATTCACTCGGGAATATCCCAACGCAGCTCCTAGAAGAAACGTGTTTCTGACTCGCTGAATCTCAACATAGATTCAACTCTCTTAGGTGAACGAACGCACAGCAGAGCAGTTTCAAGGAAACGTTTCTCCTGAGTTTTAGACGAAGTTTCCTGCTGTTTAGTACATATGCCGGCATTGGGCTGGAAATACCGGTTTTGGGATTCTGCACAGAAAGGGTTTGCAAACCGCTGAATCCACACGTGAGTTTAACTCTGTCAGTTGAATGCACACATTGACAACCATTCAGTTAGATAGCTCCGTTTTGGTTTTAGAAGCAGATATTTCTCTGTACAGCCTATGGTCCCATTCACTCGGGAATATCCCAACGCAGCTCCTAGCATAAACGTGTTTCTGACTCGCTGAATCTCAACATAGATTCAACTCTCTTAGGTGAACGAACGCACAGCAGAGCAGTTTCAAGGAAACGTCTCTCCTGAGTCTTAGACGAAGTTTCCTGCTGTTTAGTACGTATGCCGGCATTGGGCTGGAAATACCGGTTTTGGGATTCTGCACAGAAAGGGTTTGCAAACCGCTGAATCCACACGTGAGTTTAACTCTGTCAGTTGAATGCACACATTGACAACCATTCAGTTTGATAGCACACTTTTGGTTTTAGAAGCAGATATTTCTCTGTACAGCCTATGGTCCCATTCAATCGGGAATATCCCAACGCAGCTCCAAGAAGAAACGTGTTTCTGACTCGCTGAATCTCAACATAGATTCAACTCTCTTAGGTGAACGAACGCACAGCAGAGCAGTTTCAAGGAAACGTTTCTCCTGAGTCTTAGACGAAGTTTCCTGCTATTTAGTACGTAGGCCGGCATTGGGCTGGAAATACCGGTTTTGGGATTCTGCACAGAAAGGGTTTGCAAACAGCTGAATCCACACGTGAGTTTAACTCTGTCAGTTGAATGCACACATTGACAACCATTCAGTTTGATAGCACACTTTTGGATTTAGAAGCAGATATTTCTCCGTACAGCCTATGGTCCCATTCACTCGGGAATATCCCAACGCAGCTCCTAGAAGAAACGTGTTTCTGACTCGCTGAATCTCAACATAGATTCAACTCTCTTAGGTGAACGAAGGCACAGCAGAGCAGTTTCAAGGAAACGTTTCTCCTGAGTCTTAGACGAAGTTTCCTGCTGTTTAGTACGTATGCCGGCATTGGGCTGGAAATACCGGTTTTGGGATTCTGCACAGAAAGGGTTTGCAAACCGCTGAATCCACACGTGAGTTTAACTCTGTCAGTTGAATGCACACATTGACAACCATTCAGTTTGATAGCACACTTTTGGTTTTAGAAGCAGATATTTCTCTGTACAGCCTATGGTCCCATTCACTCGGGAATATCCCAACGCAGCTCCTAGAAGAAACGTGTTTCTGACTCGCTGAATCTCAACATAGATTCAACTCTCTTAGGTGAACGAACGCACAGCAGAGCAGTTTCAAGGAAACGTTTCTCCTGAGTCTTAGACGACGTTTCCTGCTGTTTAGTACGGATGCCGGCATTGGGCTGGAAATACCGGTTTTGGGATTCTGCACAGAAAGGGTTTGCAAACCGCTGAATCCACACGTGAGTTTAACAAAGTCAGTTGAATGCACACATTGACAACCATTCAGTTAGGTAGCTCCGTTTTGGTTTTAGAAGCAGATATTTCTCTGTACAGCCTATGGTCCCATTCACTCGGGAATATCCCAACGCAGCTCCAAGAAGAAACGTGTTTCTGACTCGCTGAATCTCAACATAGATTCAACTCTCTTAGGTGAACGAACGCACAGCAGAGCAGTTTCAAGGAAACGTTTCTCCTGAGTTTTAGACGAAGTTTCCTGCTGTTTAGTACGGATGCCGGCATTGGGCTGGACATACCGGTTTTGGGATTCTGCACAGAAATGGTTTGCAAACCGCTGAATCCAAACGTGAGTTCAACTCTGTCAGTTGAATGCACACATTGACAACCATTCACTTAGATAGCTCCGTTTTGGTTTTAGAAGCAGATATTTCTCTGTACAGCCTATGGTCCCATTCACTTGGGAATATCCCAACGCAGCTCCTAGAAGAAACGTTTTTCTGACTCGCTGAATCTCAACATAGATTCAACTCTCTTAGGTGATCGAACGCACAGCAGAGCAGTTTCAAAGAAACGTTTCTCCTGAGTTTTAGACGAAGTTTCCTGCTGTTTAGTACGGATGCCGGCATTGGGCTGGAAATACCGGTTTTGGGATTCTGCACAGAAAGGGTTTGCAAACCGCTGAATCCACACGTGAGTTTAACTCTGTCAGTTGAATGCACACATTGACAACCATTCAGTTAGATAGCTCCGTTTTGGTTTTAGAAGCAGATATTTCTCTGTACAGCCTATGGTCCCATTCACTCGGGAATATCCCAACGCAGCTCCTAGAAGAAACGTGTTTCTGACTCGCTGAATCTCAACATAGATTCAACTCTCTTAGGTGAACGAACGCACAGCAGAGCAGTTTCAAGGAAACGTTTCTCCTGAGTTTTAGACGAAGTTTCCTGCTGTTTAGTACGTATGCCGGCATTGGGCTGGAAATACCGGTTTTGGGATTCTGCACAGAAAGGGTTTGCAAACCGCTGAATCCACACGTGAGTTTAACTCTGTCAGTTGAAAGCACACATTGACAACCATTCAGTTAGATAGCTCCGTTTTGGTTTTAGAAGCAGATATTTCTCTGTACAGCCTATGGTCCCATTCACTCGGGAATATCCCAACGCAGCTCCTAGAAGAAACGTGTTTCTGACTCGCTGAATCTCAACATAGATTCAACTCTCTTAGGTGAAAGAACGCACAGCAGAGCAGTTTCAAGGAAACGTTTCTCCTGAGTTTTAGACGAAGTTTCCTGCTGTTTAGTACGTATGCCGGCATTGGGCTGGAAATACCGGTTTTGGGATTCTGCACAGAAAGGGTTTGCAAACCGCTGAATCCACACGTGAGTTTAACTCTGTCAGTTGAATGCACACATTGACAACCATTCAGTTTGATAGCACCCTTTTGGTTTTAGAAGCAGATATTTCTCTGTACAGCCTATGGTCCCATTCACTCGGGAATATGCCAACGCAGCTCCTAGAAGAAACGTGATTCTGACTCGCTGAATCTCAACATAGATTCAACTCTCTTAGGTGAACGAACGCACAGCAGAGCAGTTTCAAGGAAACGTTTCTCCTGAGTCTTAGACGAAGTTTCCTGCTGTTTAGTACGGATGCCGGCATTGGGCTGGAAATACCGGTTTTGGGATTCTGCACAGAAAGGGTTTGCAAACCGCTGAATCCACACGTGAGTTTAACTCTGTCAGTTGAATGCACACATTGACAACCATTCAGTTAGGTAGCTCCGTTTTGGTTTTAGAAGCAGATATTTCTCTGTACAGCCTATGGTCCCATTCACTCGGGAATATCCCAACGCAGGTCCAAGAAGAAACGTGTTTCTGACTCGCTGAATCTCAACATAGATTCAACTCTCTTAGGTGAACGAACGCACAGCAGAGCAGTTTCAAGGAAACGTTTCTCCTGAGTTTTAGACGAAGTTTCCTGCTGTTTAGTACGGATGCCGGCATTGGGCTGGAAATACCGGTTTTGGGATTCTGCACAGAAAGGGTTTGCAAACCGCTGAATCCACACGTGAGTTTAACTCTGTCAGTTGAATGCACACATTGACAACCATTCAGTTAGATAGCTCCGTTTTGGTTTTAGAAGCAGATATTTCTCTGTACAGCCTATGGTCCCATTCACTCGGGAATATCCCAACGCAGCTCCTAGAAGAAACGTGTTTCTGACTCGCTGAATCTCAACATAGATTCAACTCTCTTAGGTGAACGAACGCACAGCAGAGCAGTTTCAAGGAAACGTTTCTCCTGAGTTTTAGACGAAGTTTCCTGCTGTTTAGTACGTATGCCGGCATTGGGCTGGAAATACCGGTTTTGGGATTCTGCACAGAAAGGGTTTGCAAACCGCTGAATCCACACGTGAGTTTAACTCTGTCAGTTGAATGCACACATTGACAACCATTCAGTTTGATAGCACACTTTTGGTTTTAGAAGCAGATATTTCTCTGTACAGCCTATGGTCCCATTCACTCGGTAATATCCCAACGCAGCTCCAAGAAGAAACGTGTTTCTGACTCGCTGAATCTCAACATAGATTCAACTCTCTTAGGTGAACGAACGCACAGCAGAGCAGTTTCAAGGAAACGTTTCTCCTGAGTTTTAGACGAAGTTTCCTGCTGTTTAGTACGGATGCCGGCATTGGGCTGGAAATACCGGTTTTGGGATTCTGCACAGAAAGGGTTTGCAAACCGCTGAATCCACACGTGAGTTTAACTCTGTCAGTTGAATGCACACATTCACAACGATTCAGTTAGATAGCTCCGTTTTGGTTTTAGAAGCAGATATTTCTCTGTACAGCCTATGGTCCCATTCACTCGGGAATATCCCAACGCAGCTCCTAGAAGAAACGTGTTTCTGACTCGCTGAATCTCAACATAGATTCAACTCTCTTAGGTGAACGAACGCACAGCAGAGCAGTTTCAAGGAAACGTTTCTCCTGAGTTTTAGACGAAGTTTCCTGCTGTTTAGTACATATGCCGGCATTGGGCTGGAAATACCGGTTTTGGGATTCTGCACAGAAAGGGTTTGCAAACCGCTGAATCCACACGTGAGTTTAACTCTGTCAGTTGAATGCACACATTGACAACCATTCAGTTAGATAGCTCCGTTTTGGTTTTAGAAGCAGATATTTCTCTGTACAGCCTATGGTCCCATTCACACAGGAATATCCCAACGCAGCTCCTAGCATAAACGTGTTTCTGACTCGCTGAATCTCAACATAGATTCAACTCTCTTAGGTGAACGAACGCACAGCAGAGCAGTTTCAAGGAAACGTCTCTCCTGAGTCTTAGACGAAGTTTCCTGCTGTTTAGTACGTATGCCGGCATTGGGCTGGAAATACCGGTTTTGGGATTCTGCACAGAAAGGGTTTGCAAACCGCTGAATCCACACGTGAGTTTAACTCTGTCAGTTGAATGCACACATTGACAACCATTCAGTTTGATAGCACACTTTTGGTTTTAGAAGCAGATATTTCTCTGTACAGCCTATGGTCCCATTCAATCGGGAATATCCCAACGCAGCTCCAAGAAGAAACGTGTTTCTGACTCGCTGAATCTCAACATAGATTCAACTCTCTTAGGTGAACGAACGCACAGCAGAGCAGTTTGAAGGAAACGTTTCTCCTGAGTTTTAGACGAAGTTTCCTGCTGTTTAGTACGGATGCCGGCATTGGGCTGGACATACCGGTTTTGGGATTCTGCACAGAAATGGTTTGCAAACCGCTGAATCCACACGTGAGTTTAACTCTGTCAGTTGAATGCACACATTGACAACCATTCACTTAGATAGCTCCGTTTTGGTTTTAGAAGCAGATATTTCTCTGTACAGCCTATGGTCCCATTCACTCGGTAATATCCCAACGCAGCTCCTAGAAGAAACGTGTTTCTGACTCGCTGAATCTCAACATAGATTCAACTCTCTTAGGTGAACGAACGCACAGCAGAGCAGTTTCAAGGAAACGTTTCTCCTGAGTTTTAGACGAAGTTTCCTACTGTTTAGTACGGATGCCGGCATTGGGCTGGACATACCGGTTTTGGGATTCTGCACAGAAATGGTGTGCAAACCGCTGAATCCACACGTGAGCTTAACTCTGTCAGTTGAATGCACACATTGACAACCATTCAGTTAGATAGCTCCGTTTTGGTATTAGAAGCAGATATTTCTCTGTACAGCCTATGGTCCCATTCACTCGGGAATATCCCAACGCAGCTCCTAGAAGAAACGTGTTTCTGACTCGCTTAATCTCAACATAGTTTCAAATCTCTTAGGTGAACGAACGCACAGCAGAGCAGTTTCAAGGAAACGTTTCTCCTGAGTTTTAGACGAAGTTTCCTGCTGTTTAGTACGGATGCCGGCATTGGGCTGGAAATACCGGTTTTGGGATTCTGCACAGAAAGGGTTTGCAAACCGCTGAATCCACACGTGAGTTTAACTCTGTCAGTTGAATGCACACATTGACAACCATTCAGTTTGATAGCACACTTTTGGTTTTAGAAGCAGATACTTCTCTGTACAGCCTATGGTCCCATTCACTCGGGAATATCCCAACGCAGCTCCTAGAAGAAACGTGTTTCTGACTCGCTGAATCTCAACATAGATTCAACTGTTTTAGGTGAACGAACGCACAGCAGAGCAGTTTCAAGGAAACGTTTCTCCTGAGTCTTAGACGAAGTTTCCTGCTGTTTAGTACGTATGCCGGCATTGGGCTGGACATACCGGTTTTGGGATTCTGCACAGAAAGGGTTTGCAAACCGCTGAATCGACACGTGAGTTTAACTCTGTCACTTGAATGCACACATTGACAACCATTCAGTTAGATAGCTCCGTTTTGGTTTTACAAGCAGATATTTCTCTGTACAGCGTATGGTCCCATTCACTCGGGAATATCCCAACGCAGCTCCTAGAAGAAACGTGTTTCTGACTCGCTGAATCTCAACATAGATTCAACTCTCTTAGGTGAACGAACGCACAGCAGAGCAGTTTCAAGGAAACGTTTCTCCTGAGTCTTAGACGAAGTTTCCTGCTGTTTAGTACGTATGCCGGCATTGGGCTGGAAATACCGGTTTTGGGATTCTGCAGAGAAAGGGTTTGCAAACCGCTGAATCCACACGTGAGTTTAACTCTGTCAGTTGAATGCACACATTGACAACCATTCAGTTTGATAGCACACTTTTGGTTTTAGAAGCAGATATTTCTCTGTACAGCCTATGGTCCCATTCACTCGGTAATATCCCAACGCAGCTCCTAGAAGAAACGTGTTTCTGACTCGCTGAATCTCAACATAGATTCAACTCTCTTAGGTGAACGAACGCACAGCAGAGCAGTTTCAAGGAAACGTTTCTCCTGAGTTTTAGACGAAGTTTCCTACTGTTTAGTACGGATGCCGGCATTGGGCTGGACATACCGGTTTTGGGATTCTGCACAGAAATGGTGTGCAAACCGCTGAATCCACACGTGAGTTTAACTCTGTCAGTTGAATGCACACATTGACAACCATTCAGTTAGATAGCTCCGTTTTGGTATTAGAAGCAGATATTTCTCTGTACAGCCTATGGTCCCATTCACTCGGGAATATCCCAACGCAGCTCCTAGAAGAAACGTGTTTCTGACTCGCTTAATCTCAACATAGTTTCAAATCTCTTAGGTGAACGAACGCACAGCAGAGCAGTTTCAAGGAAACCTTTCTCCTGAGTTTTAGACGAAGTTTCCTGCTGTTTAGTACGGATGCCGGCATTGGGCTGGAAATACCGGTTTTGGGATTCTGCACAGAAAGGGTTTGCAAACCGCTGAATCCACACGTGAGTTTAACTCTGTCAGTTGAATGCACACATTGACAACCATTCAGTTTGATAGCACCCTTTTGGTTTTAGAAGCAGATACTTCTCTGTACAGCCTATGGTCCCATTCACTCGGGAATATCCCAACGCAGCTCCAAGAAGAAACGTGTTTCTGACTCGCTGAATCTCAACATAGATTCAACTGTTTTAGGTGAACGAACGCACAGCAGAGCAGTTTCAAGGAAACGTTTCTCCTGAGTCTTAGACGAAGTTTCCTGCTGTTTAGTACGTATGCCGGCATTGGGCTGGACATACCGGTTTTGGGATTCTGCAAAGAAAGGGTTTGCAAACCGCTGAATCGACACGTGAGTTTAACTCTGTCACTTGAATGCACACATTGACAACCATTCAGTTAGATAGCTCCGTTTTGGTTTTACAAGCAGATATTTCTCTGTACAGCGTATGGTCCCATTCACTCGGGAATATCCCAATGCAGCTCCTAGAAGAAACGTGTTTCTGACTCGCTGAATCTCAACATAGATTCAACTCTCTTAGGTGAACGAACGCACAGCAGAGCAGTTTCAAGGAAACGTTTCTCCTGAGTCTTAGACGAAGTTTCCTGCTGTTTAGTACGTATGCCGGCATTGGGCTGGAAATACCGGTTTTGGGATTCTGCAGAGAAAGGGTTTGCAAACCGCTGAATCCACACGTGAGTTTAACTCTGTCAGTTGAATGCACACATTGACAACCATTCAGTTTGATAGCACACTTTTGGTTTTAGAAGCAGATATTTCTCTGTACAGCCTATGGTCCCATTCACTCGGGAATATCCCAACGCAGCTCCTAGAAGAAACGTGTTTCTGACTCGCTGAATCTCAACATAGATTCAACTCTCTTAGGTGAACGAACGCACAGCAGAGCAGTTTCAAGGAAACGTTTCTCCTGAGTCTTAGACGAAGTTTCCTGCTATTTAGTACGTAGGCCGGCATTGGGCTGGAAATACCGGTTTTGGGATTCTGCACAGAAAGGGTTTGCAAACCGCTGAATCCACACGTGAGTTTAACTCTGTCAGTTGAATGCACACATTGACAACCATTCAGGTAGGTAGCTCCGTTTTGGTTTTAGAAGCAGATATTTCTCTGTACAACCTATGGTCCCATTCACTCGGGAATATGCCAACGCAGCTCCAAGAAGAAACGAGTTTCTGACTCGCTGAATCTCAACATAGATTCAACTCTCTTAGGTGATCGAACGCACAGCAGAGCAGTTTCAAGGAAACGTTTCTCCTGAGTTTTAGAGGAAGTTTCCTGCTGTTTAGTACGGATGCCGGCATTGGGCTGGAAATACCGGTTTTGGGATTCTGCACAGAAAGGGTTTGCAAACCGCTGAATCCACACGTGAGTTTAACTCTGTCAGTTGAATGCACACATTCACAACGATTCAGTTAGATAGCTCCGTTTTGGTTTTAGAAGCAGATATTTCTCTGTACAGCCTATGGTCCCATTCACTCGGGAATATCCCAACGCAGCTCCTAGAAGAAACGTGTTTCTGACTCGCTGAATCTCAACATAGATTCAACTCTCTTAGGTGAACGAACGCACAGCAGAGCAGTTTCAAGGAAACGTTTCTCCTGAGTTTTAGACGAAGTTTCCTGCTGTTTAGTACGTATGCCGGCATTGGGCTGGAAATACCGGTTTTGGGATTCTGCACAGAAAGGGTTTGCAAACCACTGAATCCACACGTGAGTTTAACTCTGTCAGTTGAATGCACACATTGACAACCATTCAGTTTGATAGCACACTTTTGGTTTTAGAAGCAGATATTTCTCTGTACAGCCTATGGTCCCATTCACTCGGGAATATCCCAACGCAGCTCCTAGAAGAAACGTGTTTCTGACTCGCTGAATCTCAACATAGATTCAAATCTCTTAGGTGAAAGAACGCACAGCAGAGCAGTTTCAAGGAAACGTTTCTCCTGAGTTTTAGACGAAGTTTCCTGCTGTTTAGTATGTATGCCGGCATTGGGCTGGAAATACCGGTTTTGGGATTCTGCACAGAAAGGGTTTGCAAACCGCTGAATCCACACGTGAGTTTAACTCTGTCAGTTGAATGCACACATTGACAACCATTCAGTTTGATAGCACACTTTTGGATTTAGAAGCAGATATTTCTCCGTACAGCCTATGGTCCCATTCACTCGGGAATATCCCAACGCAGCTCCTAGAAGAAACGTGTTTCTGACTCGCTGAATCTCAACATAGATTCAACTCTCTTAGGTGAACGAAGGCACAGCAGAGCAGTTTCAAGGAAACGTTTCTCCTGAGTCTTAGACGAAGTTTCCTGCTGTTTAGTACGTATGCCGGCATTGGGCTGGAAATACCGGTTTTGGGATTCTGCACAGAAAGGGTTTGCAAACCGCTGAATCCACACGTGAGTTTAACTCTGTCAGTTGAATGCACACATTGACAACCATTCAGTTTGATAGCACACTTTTGGTTTTAGAAGCAGATATTTCTCTGTACAGCCTATGGTCCCATTCACTCGGGAATATCCCAACGCAGCTCCTAGAAGAAACGTGTTTCTGACTCGCTGAATCTCAACATAGATTCAACTCTCTTAGGTGAACGAACGCACAGCAGAGCAGTTTCAAGGAAACGTTTCTCCTGAGTCTTAGACGACGTTTCCTGCTGTTTAGTACGGATGCCGGCATTGGGCTGGAAATACCGGTTTTGGGATTCTGCACAGAAAGGGTTTGCAAACCGCTGAATCCACACGTGAGTTTAACTCTGTCAGTTGAATGCACACATTGACAACCATTCAGTTAGGTAGCTCCGTTTTGGTTTTAGAAGCAGATATTTCTCTGTACAGCCTATGGTCCCATTCACTCGGGAATATCCCAACGCAGCTCCAAGAAGAAACGTGTTTCTGACTCGCTGAATCTCAACATAGATTCAACTCTCTTAGGTGAACGAACGCACAGCAGAGCAGTTTCAAGGAAACGTTTCTCCTGAGTTTTAGACGAAGTTTCCTGCTGTTTAGTACGGATGCCGGCATTGGGCTGGACATACCGGTTTTGGGATTCTGCACAGAAATGGTTTGCAAACCGCTGAATCCAAACGTGAGTTTAACTCTGTCAGTTGAATGCACACATTGACAACCATTCACTTAGATAGCTCCGTTTTGGTTTTAGAAGCAGATATTTCTCTGTACAGCCTATGGTCCCATTCACTTGGGAATATCCCAACGCAGCTCCTAGAAGAAACGTGTTTCTGACTCGCTGAATCTCAACATAGATTCAACTCTCTTAGGTGATCGAACGCACAGCAGAGCAGTTTCAAGGAAACGTTTCTCCTGAGTTTTAGACGAAGTTTCCTGCTGTTTAGTACGGATGCCGGCATTGGGCTGGAAATACCGGTTTTGGGATTCTGCACAGAAAGGGTTTGCAAACCGCTGAATCCACACGTGAGTTTAACTCTGTCAGTTGAATGCACACATTGACAACCATTCAGTTAGATAGCTCCGTTTTGGTTTTAGAAGCAGATATTTCTCTGTACAGCCTATGGTCCCATTCACTCGGGAATATCCCAACGCAGCTCCTAGAAGAAACGTGTTTCTGACTCGCTGAATCTCAACATAGATTCAACTCTCTTAGGTGAACGAACGCACAGCAGAGCAGTTTCAAGGAAACGTTTCTCCTGAGTTTTAGACGAAGTTTCCTGCTGTTTAGTACGTATGCCGGCATTGGGCTGGAAATACCGGTTTTGGGATTCTGCACAGAAAGGGTTTGCAAACCGCTGAATCCACACGTGAGTTTAACTCTGTCAGTTGAATGCACACATTGACAACCATTCAGTTAGATAGCTCCGTTTTGGTTTTAGAAGCAGATATTTCTCTGTACAGCCTATGGTCCCATTCACTCGGGAATATCCCAACGCAGCTCCTAGAAGAAACGTGTTTCTGACTCGCTGAATCTCAACATAGATTCAACTCTCTTAGGTGAAAGAACGCACAGCAGAGCAGTTTCAAGGAAACGTTTCTCCTGAGTTTTAGACGAAGTTTCCTGCTGTTTAGTACGTATGCCGGCATTGGGCTGGAAATACCGGTTTTGGGATTCTGCACAGAAAGGGTTTGCAAACCGCTGAATCCACACGTGAGTTTAACTCTGTCAGTTGAATGCACACATTGACAACCATTCAGTTTGATAGCACCCTTTTGGTTTTAGAAGCAGATATTTCTCTGTACAGCCTATGGTCCCATTCACTCGGGAATATCCCAACGCAGCTCCTAGAAGAAACGTGTTTCTGACTCGCTGAATCTCAACATAGATTCAACTCTCTTAGGTGAACGAACGCACAGCAGAGCAGTTTCAAGGAAACGTTTCTCCTGAGTCTTAGACGAAGTTTCCTGCTGTTTAGTACGGATGCCGGCATTGGGCTGGAAATACCGGTTTTGGGATTCTGCACAGAAATGGTTTGCAAACCGCTGAATCCACACGTGAGTTTAACTCTGTCAGTTGAATGCACACATTGACAACCATTCACTTAGATAGCTCCGTTTTGGTTTTAGAAGCAGATATTTCTCTGTACAGCCTATGGTCCCATTCACTCGGTAATATCCCAACGCAGCTCCTAGAAGAAACGTGTTTCTGACTCGCTGAATCTCAACATAGATTCAACTCTCTTAGGTGAACGAACGCACAGCAGAGCAGTTTCAAGGAAACGTTTCTCCTGAGTTTTAGACGAAGTTTCCTACTGTTTAGTACGGATGCCGGCATTGGGCTGGACATACCGGTTTTGGGATTCTGCACAGAAATGGTGTGCAAACCGCTGAATCCACACGTGAGTTTAACTCTGTCAGTTGAATGCACACATTGACAACCATTCAGTTAGATAGCTCCGTTTTGGTATTAGAAGCAGATATTTCTCTGTACAGCCTATGGTCCCATTCACTCGGGAATATCCCAACGCAGCTCCTAGAAGAAACGTGTTTCTGACTCGGTTAATCTCAACATAGTTTCAAATCTCTTAGGTGAACGAACGCACAGCAGAGCAGTTTCAAGGAAACCTTTCTCCTGAGTTTTAGACGAAGTTTCCTGCTGTTTAGTACGGATGCCGGCATTGGGCTGGAAATACCGGTTTTGGGATTCTGCACAGAAAGGGTTTGCAAACCGCTGAATCCACACGTGAGTTTAACTCTGTCAGTTGAATGCACACATTGACAACCATTCAGTTTGATAGCACACTTTTGGTTTTAGAAGCAGATACTTCTCTGTACAGCCTATGGTCCCATTCACTCGGGAATATCCCAACGCAGCTCCTAGAAGAAACGTGTTTCTGACTCGCTGAATCTCAACATAGATTCAACTGTTTTAGGTGAACGAACGCACAGCAGAGCAGTTTCAAGGAAACGTTTCTCCTGAGTCTTAGACGAAGTTTCCTGCTGTTTAGTACGTATGCCGGCATTGGGCTGGACATACCGGTTTTGGGATTCTGCACAGAAAGGGTTTGCAAACCGCTGAATCGACACGTGAGTTTAACTCTGTCACTTGAATGCACACATTGACAACCATTCAGTTAGATAGCTCCGTTTTGGTTTTACAAGCAGATATTTCTCTGTACAGCGTATGGTCCCATTCACTCGGGAATATCCCAACGCAGCTCCTAGAAGAAACATGTTTCTGACTCGCTGAATCTCAACATAGATTCAACTCTCTTAGGTGAACGAACGCACAGCAGAGCAGTTTCAAGGAAACGTTTCTCCTGAGTCTTAGACGAAGTTTCCTGCTGTTTAGTACGTATGCCGGCATTGGGCTGGAAATACCGGTTTTGGGATTCTGCAGAGAAAGGGTTTGCAAACCGCTGAATCCACACGTGAGTTTAACTCTGTCAGTTGAATGCACACATTGACAACCATTCAGTTTGATAGCACACTTTTGGTTTTAGAAGCAGATATTTCTCTGTACAGCCTATGGTCCCATTCACTCGGTAATATACCAACGCATCTCCTAGAAGAAACGTGTTTCTGACTCGCTGAATCTCAACATAGATTCAACTCTCTTAGGTGAACGAACGCACAGCAGAGCAGTTTCAAGGAAACGTTTCTCCTGAGTTTTAGACGAAGTTTCCTACTGTTTAGTACGGATGCCGGCATTGGGCTGGACATACCGGTTTTGGGATTCTGCACAGAAATGGTGTGCAAACCGCTGAATCCACACGTGAGTTTAACTCTGTCAGTTGAATGCACACATTGACAACCATTCAGTTAGATAGCTCCGTTTTGGTATTAGAAGCAGATATTTCTCTGTACAGCCTATGGTCCCATTCACTCGGGAATATCCCAACGCAGCTCCTAGAAGAAACGTGTTTCTGACTCGCTTAATCTCAACATAGTTTCAAATCTCTTAGGTGAACGAACGCACAGCAGAGCAGTTTCAAGGAAACCTTTCTCCTGAGTTTTAGACGAAGTTTCCTGCTGTTTAGTACGGATGCCGGCATTGGGCTGGAAATACCGGTTTTGGGATTCTGCACAGAAAGGGTTTGCAAACCGCTGAATCCACACGTGAGTTTAACTCTGCCAGTTGAATGCACACATTGACAACCATTCAGTTTGATAGCACCCTTTTGGTTTTAGAAGCAGATACTTCTCTGTACAGCCTATGGTCCCATTCACTCGGGAATATCCCAACGCAGCTCCTAGAAGAAACGTGTTTCTGACTCGCTGAATCTCAACATAGATTCAACTGTTTTAGGTGAACGAACGCACAGCAGAGCAGTTTCAAGGAAACGTTTCTCCTGAGTCTTAGACGAAGTTTCCTGCTGTTTAGTACGTATGCCGGCATTGGGCTGGACATACCGGTTTTGGGATTCTGCACAGAAAGGGTTTGCAAACCGCTGAATCGACACGTGAGTTTAACTCTGTCACTTGAATGCACACATTGACAACCATTCAGTTAGATAGCTCCGTTTTGGTTTTACAAGCAGATATTTCTCTGTACAGCGTATGGTCCCATTCACTCGGGAATATCCCAACGCAGCTCCTAGAAGAAACGTGTTTCTGACTCGCTGAATCTCAACATAGATTCAACTCTCTTAGGTGAACGAACGCACAGCAGAGCAGTTTCAAGGAAACGTTTCTCCTGAGTCTTAGACGAAGTTTCCTGCTGTTTAGTACGTATGCCGGCATTGGGCTGGAAATACCGGTTTTGGGATTCTGCAGAGAAAGGGTTTGCAAACCGCTGAATCCACACGTGAGTTTAACTCTGTCAGTTGAATGCACACATTGACAACCATTCAGTTTGATAGCACACTTTTGGTTTTAGAAGCAGATATTTCTCTGTACAGCCTATGGTCCCATTCACTCGGGAATATCCCAACGCAGCTCCTAGCATAAACGTGTTTCTGACTCGCTGAATCTCAACATAGATTCAACTGTTTTAGGTGAACGAACGCACAGCAGAGCAGTTTCAAGGAAACGTTTCTCCTGAGTCTTAGACGAAGTTTCCTGCTATTTAGTACGTAGGCCGGCATTGGGCTGGAAATACCGGTTTTGGGATTCTGCACAGAAAGGGTTTGCAAACCGCTGAATCCACACGTGAGTTTAACTCTGTCAGTTGAATGCACACATTGACAACCATTCAGGTAGGTAGCTCCGTTTTGGTTTTAGAAGCAGATATTTCTCTGTACAACCTATGGTCCCATTCACTCGGGAATATGCCAACGCAGCTCCAAGAAGAAACGAGTTTCTGACTCGCTGAATCTCAACATAGATTCAACTCTCTTAGGTGATCGAACGCACAGCAGAGCAGTTTCAAGGAAACGTTTCTCCTGAGTTTTAGAGGAAGTTTCCTGCTGTTTAGTACGGATGCCGGCATTGGGCTGGAAATACCGGTTTTGGGATTCTGCACAGAAAGGGTTTGCAAACCGCTGAATCCACACGTGAGTTTAACTCTGTCAGTTGAATGCACACATTCACAACGATTCAGTTAGATAGCTCCGTTTTGGTTTTAGAAGCAGATATTTCTCTGTACAGCCTATGGTCCCATTCACTCGGGAATATCCCAACGCAGCTCCTAGAAGAAACGTGTTTCTGACTCGCTGAATCTCAACATAGATTCAACTCTCTTAGGTGAACGAACGCACAGCAGAGCAGTTTCAAGGAAACGTTTCTCCTGAGTTTTAGACGAAGTTTCCTGCTGTTTAGTACGTATGCCGGCATTGGGCTGGAAATACCGGTTTTGGGATTCTGCACAGAAAGGGTTTGCAAACCACTGAATCCACACGTGAGTTTAACTCTGTCAGTTGAATGCACACATTGACAACCATTCAGTTAGATAGCTCCGTTTTGGTTTTAGAAGCAGATATTTCTCTGTACAGCCTATGGTCCCATTCACTCGGGAATATCCCAACGCAGCTCCTAGAAGAAACGTGTTTCTGACTCGCTGAATCTCAACATAGATTCAAATCTCTTAGGTGAAAGAACGCACAGCAGAGCAGTTTCAAGGAAACGTTTCTCCTGAGTTTTAGACGAAGTTTCCTGCTGTTTAGTATGTATGCCGGCATTGGGCTGGAAATACCGGTTTTGGGATTCTGCACAGAAAGGGTTTGCAAACCGCTGAATCCACACGTGAGTTTAACTCTGTCAGTTGAATGCACACATTGACAACCATTCAGTTTGATAGCACACTTTTGGATTTAGAAGCAGATATTTCTCCGTACAGCCTATGGTCCCATTCACTCGGGAATATCCCAACGCAGCTCCTAGAAGAAACGTGTTTCTGACTCGCTGAATCTCAACATAGATTCAACTCTCTTAGGTGAACGAAGGCACAGCAGAGCAGTTTCAAGGAAACGTTTCTCCTGAGATTTAGACGATGTTTCCTGCTGTTTAGTACGGATGCCGGCATTGGGCTGGAAATACCGGTTTTGGGATTCTGCACAGAAAGGGTTTGCAAACCGCTGAATCCACACGTGAGTTTAACTCTGTCAGTTGAATGCACACATTGACAACCATTCAGTTTGATAGCACACTTTTGGTTTTAGAAGCAGATATTTCTCTGTACATCCTATGGTCCCATTCACTCGGGAATATCCCAACGCAGCTCCTAGAAGAAACGTGTTTCTGACTCGCTGAATCTCAACATAGATTCAACTCTCTTAGGTGAACGAACGCACAGCAGAGCAGTTTCAAGGAAACGTTTCTCCTGAGTCTTAGACGAAGTTTCCTGCTGTTTAGTACGGATGCCGGCATTGGGCTGGAAATACCGGTTTTGGGATTCTGCACAGAAAGGGTTTGCAAACCGCTGAATCCACACGTGAGTTTAACTCTGTCAGTTGAATGCACACATTGACAACCATTCAGTTAGGTAGCTCCGTTTTGGTTTTAGAAGCAGATATTTCTCTGTACAGCCTATGGTCCCATTCACTCGGGAATATCCCAACGCAGCTCCAAGAAGAAACGTGTTTCTGACTCGCTGAATCTCAACATAGATTCAACTCTCTTAGGTGAACGAACGCACAGCAGAGCAGTTTCAAGGAAACGTTTCTCCTGAGTTTTAGACGAAGTTTCCTGCTGTTTAGTACGGATGCCGGCATTGGGCTGGACATACCGGTTTTGGGATTCTGCACAGAAATGGTTTGCAAATCGCTGAATCCACACGTGAGTTTAACTCTGTCAGTTGAATGCACACATTGACAACCATTCAGTTAGATAGCTCCGTTTTGGTTTTAGAAGCAGATATTTCTCTGTACAGCCTATGGTCCCATTCACTCGGGAATATCCCAACGCAGCTCCTAGAAGAAACGTGTTTCTGACTCGCTGAATCTCAACATAGATTCAACTCTCTTAGGTGAACGAACGCACAGCAGAGCAGTTTCAAGGAAACGTTTCTCCTGAGTTTTAGACGAAGTTTCCTGCTGTTTAGTACGTATGCCGGCATTGGGCTGGAAATACCGGTTTTGGGATTCTGCACAGAAAGGGTTTGCAAACCGCTGAATCCACACGTGAGTTTAACTCTGTCAGTTGAATGCACACATTGACAACCATTCAGTTAGATAGCTCCGTTTTGGTTTTAGAAGCAGATATTTCTCTGTACAGCCTATGGTCCCATTCACTCGGGAATATCCCAACGCAGCTCCTAGAAGAAACGTGTTTCTGACTCGCTGAATCTCAACATAGATTCAACTCTCTTAGGTGAAAGAACGCACAGCAGAGCAGTTTCAAGGAAACGTTTCTCCTGAGTTTTAGACGAAGTTTCCTGCTGTTTAGTACGTATGCCGGCATTGGGCTGGAAATACCGGTTTTGGGATTCTGCACAGAAAGGGTTTGCAAACCGCTGAATCCACACGTGAGTTTAACTCTGTCAGTTGAATGCACACATTGACAACCATTCAGTTTGATAGCACCCTTTTGGTTTTAGAAGCAGATATTTCTCTGTACAGCCTATGGTCCCATTCACTCGGGAATATCCCAACGCAGCTCCTAGAAGAAACGTGTTTCTGACTCGCTGAATCTCAACATAGATTCAACTCTCTTAGGTGAACGAACGCACAGCAGAGCAGTTTCAAGGAAACGTTTCTCCTGAGTCTTAGACGAAGTTTCCTGCTGTTTAGTACGGATGCCGGCATTGGGCTGGAAATACCGGTTTTGGGATTCTGCACAGAAAGGGTTTGCAAACCGCTGAATCCACACGTGAGTTTAACTCTGTCAGTTGAATGCACACATTGACAACCATTCAGTTAGGTAGCTCCGTTTTGGTTTCAGAAGCAGATATTTCTCTGTACAGCCTATGGTCCCATTCACTCGGGAATATCCCAACGCAGCTCCAAGAAGAAACGTGTTTCTGACTCGCTGAATCTCAACATAGATTCAACTCTCTTAGGTGAACGAACGCACAGCAGAGCAGTTTCAAGGAAACGTTTCTCCTGAGTTTTAGACGAAGTTTCCTGCTGTTTAGTACGGATGCCGGCATTGGGCTGGAAATACCGGTTTTGGGATTCTGCACAGAAAGGGTTTGCAAACCGCTGAATCCACACGTGAGTTTAACTCTGTCAGTTGAATGCACACATTGACAACCATTCAGTTAGGTAGCTCCGTTTTGGTTTTAGAAGCAGATATTTCTCTGTACAGCCTATGGTCCCATTCACTCGGGAATATCCCAACGCAGCTCCTAGAAGAAACGTGTTTCTGACTCGCTGAATCTCAACATAGATTCAACTCTCTTAGGTGAACGAACGCACAGCAGAGCAGTTTCAAGGAAACGTTTCTCCTGAGTTTTAGACGAAGTTTCCTGCTGTTTAGTACGTATGCCGGCATTGGGCTGGAAATACCGGTTTTGGGATTCTGCACAGAAAGGGTTTGCAAACCGCTGAATCCACACGTGAGTTTAACTCTGTCAGTTGAATGCACACATTGACAACCATTCAGTTAGATAGCACACTTTTGGTTTTAGAAGCAGATATTTCTCTGTACAGCCTATGGTCCCATTCACTCGGTAATATCCCAACGCAGCTCCTAGAAGAAACGTGTTTCTGACTCGCTGAATCTCAACATAGATTCAACTCTCTTAGGTGAAAGAACGCACAGCAGAGCAGTTTCAAGGAAACGTTTCTCCTGAGTTTTAGACGAAGTTTCCTGCTGTTTAGTACGTATGCCGGCATTGGGCTGGAAATACCGGTTTTGGGATTCTGCACAGAAAGGGTTTGCAAACCGCTGAATCCACACGTGAGTTTAACAAAGTCAGTTGAATGCACACATTGACAACCATTCAGTTTGATAGCACACTTTTTGTTTTAGAAGCAGATATTTCTCTGTACAGCCTATGGTCCCATTCACTCGGGAATATCCCAACGCAGCTCCTAGAAGAAACGTGTTTCTGACTCGCTGAATCTCAACATAGATTCAACTCTCTTAGGTGAACGAACGCACAGCAGAGCAGTTTCAAGGAAACGTTTCTCCTGAGTCTTAGACGAAGTTTCCTGCTGTTTAGTACGGATGCCGGCATTGGGCTGGAAATACCGGTTTTGGGATTCTGCACAGAAAGGGTTTGCAAACCGCTGAATCCACACGTGAGTTTAACTCTGTCAGTTGAATGCACACATTGACAACCATTCAGTTAGGTAGCTCCGTTTTGGTTTTAGAAGCAGATATTTCTCTGTACAGCCTATGGTCCCAGTCACTCGGTAATATCCCAACGCAGCTCCTAGAAGAAACGTGTTTCTGACTCGCTGAATCTCAACATAGATTCAACTCTCTTAGGTGAACGAACGCACAGCAGAGCAGTTTCAAGGAAACGTTTCTCCTGAGTTTTAGACGAAGTTTCCTGCTGTTTAGTACGTATGCCGGCATTGGGCTGGAAATACCGGTTTTGGGATTCTGCACAGAAAGGGTTTGCAAACCGCTGAATCCACACGTGAGTTTAACTCTGTCAGTTGAATGCACACATTGACAACCATTCAGTTAGATAGCTCCGTTTTGGTTTTAGAAGCAGATATTTCTCTGTACAGCCTATGGTCCCATTCACTCGGGAATATCCCAACGCAGCTCCTAGAAGAAACGTGTTTCTGACTCGCTGAATCTCAACATAGATTCAACTCTCTTAGGTGAAAGAACGCACAGCAGAGCAGTTTCAAGGAAACGTTTCTCCTGAGTTTTAGACGAAGTTTCCTGCTGTTTAGTACGTATGCCGGCATTGGGCTGGAAATACCGGTTTTGGGATTCTGCACAGAAAGGGTTTGCAAACCGCTGAATCCACACGTGAGTTTAACTCTGTCAGTTGAATGCACACATTGACAACCATTCAGTTTGATAGCACCCTTTTGGTTTTAGAAGCAGATATTTCTCTGTACAGCCTATGGTCCCATTCACTCGGGAATATCCCAACGCAGCTCCTAGAAGAAACGTGTTTCTGACTCGCTGAATCTCAACATAGATTCAACTCTCTTAGGTGAACGAACGCACAGCAGAGCAGTTTCAAGGAAACGTTTCTCCTGAGTCTTAGACGAAGTTTCCTGCTGTTTAGTACGGATGCCGGCATTGGGCTGGAAATACCGGTTTTGGGATTCTGCACAGAAATGGTTTGCAAACCGCTGAATCCACACGTGAGTTTAACTCTGTCAGTTGAATGCACACATTGACAACCATTCACTTAGATAGCTCCGTTTTGGTTTTAGAAGCAGATATTTCTCTGTACAGCCTATGGTCCCATTCACTCGGTAATATCCCAACGCAGCTCCTAGAAGAAACGTGTTTCTGACTCGCTGAATCTCAACATAGATTCAACTCTCTTAGGTGAACGAACGCACAGCAGAGCAGTTTCAAGGAAACGTTTCTCCTGAGTTTTAGACGAAGTTTCCTACTGTTTAGTACGGATGCCGGCATTGGGCTGGACATACCGGTTTTGGGATTCTGCACAGAAATGGTGTGCAAACCGCTGAATCCACACGTGAGTTTAACTCTGTCAGTTGAATGCACACATTGACAACCGTTCAGTTAGATAGCTCCGTTTTGGTATTAGAAGCAGATATTTCTCTGTACAGCCTATGGTCCCATTCACTCGGGAATATCCCAACGCAGCTCCTAGAAGAAACGTGTTTCTGACTCGCTTAATCTCAACATAGTTTCAAATCTCTTAGGTGAACGAACGCACAGCAGAGCAGTTTCAAGGAAACCTTTCTCCTGAGTTTTAGACGAAGTTTCCTGCTGTTTAGTACGGATGCCGGCATTGGGCTGGAAATACCGGTTTTGGGATTCTGCACAGAAAGGGTTTGCAAACCGCTGAATCCACACGTGAGTTTAACTCTGTCAGTTGAATGCACACATTGACAACCATTCAGTTTGATAGCACACTTTTGGTTTTAGAAGCAGATACTTCTCTGTACAGCCTATGGTCCCATTCACTCGGGAATATCCCAACGCAGCTCCTAGAAGAAACGTGTTTCTGACTCGCTGAATCTCAACATAGATTCAACTGTTTTAGGTGAACGAACGCACAGCAGAGCAGTTTCAAGGAAACGTTTCTCCTGAGTCTTAGACGAAGTTTCCTGCTGTTTAGTACGTATGCCGGCATTGGGCTGGACATACCGGTTTTGGGATTCTGCACAGAAAGGGTTTGCAAACCGCTGAATCGACACGTGAGTTTAACTCTGTCACTTGAATGCACACATTGACAACCATTCAGTTAGATAGCTCCGTTTTGGTTTTACAAGCAGATATTTCTCTGTACAGCGTATGGTCCCATTCACTCGGGAATATCCCAACGCAGCTCCTAGAAGAAACGTGTTTCTGACTCGCTGAATCTCAACATAGATTCAACTCTCTTAGGTGAACGAACGCACAGCAGAGCAGTTTCAAGGAAACGTTTCTCCTGAGTCTTAGACGAAGTTTCCTGCTGTTTAGTACGTATGCCGGCATTGGGCTGGAAATACCGGTTTTGGGATTCTGCAGAGAAAGGGTTTGCAAACCGCTGAATCCACACGTGAGTTTAACTCTGTCAGTTGAATGCACACATTGACAACCATTCAGTTTGATAGCACACTTTTGGTTTTAGAAGCAGATATTTCTCTGTACAGCCTATGGTCCCATTCACTCGGTAATATCCCAACGCAGCTCCTAGAAGAAACGTGTTTCTGACTCGCTGAATCTCAACATAGATTCAACTCTCTTAGGTGAACGAACGCACAGCAGAGCAGTTTCAAGGAAACGTTTCTCCTGAGTTTTAGACGAAGTTTCCTGCTGTTTAGTACGGATGCCGGCATTGGGCTGGACATACCGGTTTTGGGATTCTGCACAGAAATGGTGTGCAAACCGCTGAATCCACACGTGAGTTTAACTCTGTCAGTTGAATGCACACATTGACAACCATTCAGTTAGATAGCTCCGTTTTGGTATTAGAAGCAGATATTTCTCTGTACAGCCTATGGTCCCATTCACTCGGGAATATCCCAACGCAGCTCCTAGAAGAAACGTGTTTCTGACTCGCTTAATCTCAACATAGTTTCAAATCTCTTAGGTGAACGAACGCACAGCAGAGCAGTTTCAAGGAAACCTTTCTCCTGAGTTTTAGACGAAGTTTCCTGCTGTTTAGTACGGATGCCGGCATTGGGCTGGAAATACCGGTTTTGGGATTCTGCACAGAAAGGGTTTGCAAACCGCTGAATCCACACGTGAGTTTAACTCTGTCAGTTGAATGCACACATTGACAACCATTCAGTTTGATAGCACCCTTTTGGTTTTAGAAGCAGATACTTCTCTGTACAGCCTATGGTCCCATTCACTCGGGAATATCCCAACGCAGCTCCTAGAAGAAACGTGTTTCTGACTCGCTGAATCTCAACATAGATTCAACTGTTTTAGGTGAACGAACGCACAGCAGAGCAGTTTCAAGGAAACGTTTCTCCTGAGTCTTAGACGAAGTTTCCTGCTGTTTAGTACGTATGCCGGCATTGGGCTGGACATACCGGTTTTGGGATTCTGCACAGAAAGGGTTTGCAAACCGCTGAATCGACACGTGAGTTTAACTCTGTCAGTTGAATGCACACATTGACAACCATTCTGTTAGATAGCTCCGTTTTGGTTTTACAAGCAGATATTTCTCTGTACAGCGTATGGTCCCATTCACTCGGGAATATCCCAACGCAGCTCCTAGAAGAAACGTGTTTCTGACTCGCTGAATCTCAACATAGATTCAACTCTCTTAGGTGAACGAACGCACAGCAGAGCAGTTTCAAGGAAACGTTTCTCCTGAGTCTTAGACGAAGTTTCCTGCTGTTTAGTACGTATGCCGGCATTGGGCTGGAAATACCGGTTTTGGGATTCTGCAGAGAAAGGGTTTGCAAACCGCTGAATCCACACGTGAGTTTAACTCTGTCAGTTGAATGCACACATTGACAACCATTCAGTTTGATAGCACACTTTTGGTTTTAGAAGCAGATATTTCTCTGTACAGCCTATGGTCCCATTCACTCGGGAATATCCCAACGCAGCTCCTAGAAGAAACGTGTTTCTGACTCGCTGAATCTCAACATAGATTCAACTCTCTTAGGTGAACGAACGCACAGCAGAGCAGTTTCAAGGAAACGTTTCTCCTGAGTCTTAGACGAAGTTTCCTGCTATTTAGTACGTAGGCCGGCATTGGGCTGGAAATACCGGTTTTGGGATTCTGCACAGAAAGGGTTTGCAAACCGCTGAATCCACACGTGAGTTTAACTCTGTCAGTTGAATGCACACATTGACAACCATTCAGGTAGGTAGCTCCGTTTTGGTTTTAGAAGCAGATATTTCTCTGTACAACCTATGGTCCCATTCACTCGGGAATATGCCAACGCAGCTCCAAGAAGAAACGAGTTTCTGACTCGCTGAATCTCAACATAGATTCAACTCTCTTAGGTGATCGAACGCACAGCAGAGCAGTTTCAAGGAAACGTTTCTCCTGAGTTTTAGAGGAAGTTTCCTGCTGTTTAGTACGGATGCCGGCATTGGGCTGGAAATACCGGTTTTGGGATTCTGCACAGAAAGGGTTTGCAAACCGCTGAATCCACACGTGAGTTTAACTCTGTCAGTTGAATGCACACATTCACAACGATTCAGTTAGATAGCTCCGTTTTGGTTTTAGAAGCAGATATTTCTCTGTACAGCCTATGGTTCCATTCACTCGGGAATATCCCAACGCAGCTCCTAGAAGAAACGTGTTTCTGACTCGCTGAATCTCAACATAGATTCAACTCTCTTAGGTGAACGAACGCACAGCAGAGCAGTTTCAAGGAAACGTTTCTCCTGAGTTTTAGACGAAGTTTCCTGCTGTTTAGTACGTATGCCGGCATTGGGCTGGAAATACCGGTTTTGGGATTCTGCACAGAAAGGGTTTGCAAACCACTGAATCCACACGTGAGTTTAACTCTGTCAGTTGAATGCACACATTGACAACCATTCAGTTAGATAGCTCCGTTTTGGTTTTAGAAGCAGATATTTCTCTGTACAGCCTATGGTCCCATTCACTCGGGAATATCCCAACGCAGCTCCTAGAAGAAACGTGTTTCTGACTCGCTGAATCTCAACATAGATTCAAATCTCTTAGGTGAAAGAACGCACAGCAGAGCAGTTTCAAGGAAACGTTTCTCCTGAGTTTTAGACGAAGTTTCCTGCTGTTTAGTATGTATGCCGGCATTGGGCTGGAAATACCGGTTTTGGGATTCTGCACAGAAAGGGTTTGCAAACCGCTGAATCCACACGTGAGTTTAACTCTGTCAGTTGAATGCACACATTGACAACCATTCAGTTTGATAGCACACTTTTGGTTTTAGAAGCAGATATTTCTCTGTACAGCCTATGGTCCCATTCACTCGGGAATATCCCAACGCAGCTCCTAGAAGAAACGTGTTTCTGACTCGCTGAATCTCAACATAGATTCAACTCTCTTAGGTGAACGAACGCACAGCAGAGCAGTTTCAAGGAAACGTTTCTCCTGAGTCTTAGACGAAGTTTCCTGCTGTTTAGTACGGATGCCGGCATTGGGCTGGAAATACCGGTTTTGGGATTCTGCACAGAAAGGGTTTGCAAACCGCTGAATCCACACGTGAGTTTAACTCTGTCAGTTGAATGCACACATTGACAACCATTCAGTTAGGTAGCTCCGTTTTGGTTTTAGAAGCAGATATTTCTCTGTACAGCCTATGGTCCCATTCACTCGGGAATATCCCAACGCAGCTCCAAGAAGAAACATGTTTCTGACTCGCTGAATCTCAACATAGATTCAACTCTCTTAGGTGAACGAACGCACAGCAGAGCAGTTTCAAGGAAACGTTTCTCCTGAGTTTTAGACGAAGTTTCCTGCTGTTTAGTACGGATGCCGGCATTGGGCTGGACATACCGGTTTTGGGATTCTGCACAGAAAGGGTTTGCAAACCGCTGAATCCACACGTGAGTTTAACTCTGTCAGTTGAATGCACACATTGACAACCATTCACTTAGATAGCTCCGTTTTGGTTTTAGAAGCAGATATTTCTCTGTACAGCCTATGGTCCCATTCACTTGGGAATATCCCAACGCAGCTCCTAGAAGAAACGTGTTTCTGACTCGCTGAATCTCAACATAGATTCAACTCTCTTAGGTGATCGAACGCACAGCAGAGCAGTTTCAAGGAAACGTTTCTCCTGAGTTTTAGACGAAGTTTCCTGCTGTTTAGTACGTATGCCGGCATTGGGCTGGAAATACCGGTTTTGGGATTCTGCACAGAAATGGTTTGCAAACCGCTGAATCCACACGTGAGTTTAACTCTGTCAGTTGAATGCACACATTGACAACCATTCAGTTAGATAGCTCCGTTTTGGTTTTAGAAGCAGATATTTCTCTGTACAGCCTATGGTCCCATTCACTCGGGAATATCCCAACGCAGCTCCTAGAAGAAACGTGTTTCTGACTCGCTGAATCTCAACATAGATTCAACTCTCTTAGGTGAACGAACGCACAGCAGAGCAGTTTCAAGGAAACGTTTCTCCTGAGTTTTAGACGAAGTTTCCTGCTGTTTAGTACGTATGCCGGCATTGGGCTGGAAATACCGGTTTTGGGATTCTGCACAGAAAGGGTTTGCAAACCGCTGAATCCACACGTGAGTTTAACTCTGTCAGTTGAATGCACACATTGGCAACCATTCAGTTAGATAGCTCCGTTTTGGTTTTAGAAGCAGATATTTCTCTGTACAGCCTATGGTCCCATTCACTCGGGAATATCCCAACGCAGCTCCTAGAAGAAACGTGTTTCTGACTCGCTGAATCTCAACATAGATTCAACTCTCTTAGGTGAAAGAACGCACAGCAGAGCAGTTTCAAGGAAACGTTTCTCCTGAGTTTTAGACGAAGTTTCCTGCTGTTTAGTACGTATGCCGGCATTGGGCTGGAAATACCGGTTTTGGGATTCTGCACAAAAAGGGTTTGCAAACCGCTGAATCCACACGTGAGTTTAACTCTGTCAGTTGAATGCACACATTGGCAACCATTCAGTTTGATAGCACCCTTTTGGTTTTAGAAGCAGATATTTCTCTGTACAGCCTATGGTCCCATTCACTCGGGAATATCCCAACGCAGCTCCTAGAAGAAACGTGTTTCTGACTCGCTGAATCTCAACATAGATTCAACTCTCTTAGGTGAACGAACGCACAGCAGAGCAGTTTCAAGGAAACGTTTCTCCTGAGTCTTAGACGAAGTTTCCTGCTGTTTAGTACGGATGCCGGCATTGGGCTGGAAATACCGGTTTTGGGATTCTGCACAGAAAGGGTTTGCAAACCGCTGAATCCACACGTGAGTTTAACTCTGTCAGTTGAATGCACACATTGACAACCATTCAGTTAGGTAGCTCCGTTTTGGTTTCAGAAGCAGATATTTCTCTGTACAGCCTATGGTCCCATTCACTCGGGAATATCCCAACGCAGCTCCAAGAAGAAACGTGTTTCTGACTCGCTGAATCTCAACATAGATTCAACTCTCTTAGGTGAACGAACGCACAGCAGAGCAGTTTCAAGGAAACGTTTCTCCTGAGTTTTAGACGAAGTTTCCTGCTGTTTAGTACGGATGCCGGCATTGGGCTGGAAATACCGGTTTTGGGATTCTGCACAGAAAGGGTTTGCAAACCGCTGAATCCACACGTGAGTTTAACTCTGTCAGTTGAATGCACACATTGACAACCATTCAGTGTGATAGCTCCGTTTTGGTTTTAGAAGCAGATATTTCTCTGTACAGCCTATGGTCCCATTCACTCGGGAATATCCCAACGCAGCTCCTAGAAGAAACGTGTTTCTGACTCGCTGAATCTCAACATAGATTCAACTCTCTTAGGTGAACGAACGCACAGCAGAGCAGTTTCAAGGAAACGTTTCTCCTGAGTTTTAGACGAAGTTTCCTGCTGTTTAGTACGTATGCCGGCATTGGGCTGGAAATACCGGTTTTGGGATTCTGCACAGAAAGGGTTTGCAAACCGCTGAATCCACACGTGAGTTTAACTCTGTCAGTTGAATGCACACATTGACAACCATTCAGTTAGATAGCACACTTTTGGTTTTAGAAGCAGATATTTCTCTGTACAGCCTATGGTCCCATTCACTCGGTAATATCCCAAGGCAGCTCCTAGAAGAAACGTGTTTCTGACTCGCTGAATCTCAACATAGATTCAACTCTCTTAGGTGAAAGAACGCACAGCAGAGCAGTTTCAAGGAAACGTTTCTCCTGAGTTTTAGACGAAGTTTCCTGCTGTTTAGTACGTATGCCGGCATTGGGCTGGAAATACCGGTTTTGGGATTCTGCACAGAAAGGGTTTGCAAACCGCTGAATCCACACGTGAGTTTAACTCTGTCAGTTGAATGCACACATTGACAACCATTCAGTTTGATAGCACACTTTTGGTTTTAGAAGCAGATATTTCTCTGTACAGCCTATGGTCCCATTCACTCGGGAATATCCCAACGCAGCTCCTAGAAGAAACGTGTTTCTGACTCGCTGAATCTCAACATAGATTCAACTCTCTTAGGTGAACGAACGCACAGCAGAGCAGTTTCAAGGAAACGTTTCTCCTGAGTCTTAGACGAAGTTTCCTGCTGTTTAGTACGGATGCCGGCATTGGGCTGGAAATACCGGTTTTGGGATTCTGCACAGAAAGGGTTTGCAAACCGCTGAATCCACACGTGAGTTTAACTCTGTCAGTTGAATGCACACATTGACAACCATTCAGTTAGGTAGCTCCGTTTTGGTTTTAGAAGCAGATATTTCTCTGTACAGCCTATGGTCCCATTCACTCGGGAATATCCCAACGCAGCTCCTAGAAGAAACGTGTTTCTGACTCGCTGAATCTCAACATAGATTCAACTCTCTTAGGTGAACGAACGCACAGCAGAGCAGTTTCAAGGAAACGTTTCTCCTGAGTTTTAGACGAAGTTTCCTGCTGTTTAGTACGTATGCCGGCATTGGGCTGGAAATACCGGTTTTGGGATTCTGCACAGAAAGGGTTTGCAAACCGCTGAATCCACCCGTGAGTTTAACTCTGTCAGTTGAATGCACACATTGACAACCATTCAGTTAGATAGCTCCGTTTCGGTTTTAGAAGCAGATATTTCTCTGTACAGCCTATGGTCCCATTCACTCGGGAATATCCCAACGCAGCTCCTAGAAGAAACGTGTTTCTGACTCGCTGAATCTCAACATAGATTCAACTCTCTTAGGTGAAAGAACGCACAGCAGAGCAGTTTCAAGGAAACGTTTCTCCTGAGTTTTAGACGAAGTTTCCTGCTGTTTAGTACGTATGCCGGCATTGGGCTGGAAATACCGGTTTTGGGATTCTGCACAGAAAGGGTTTGCAAACCACTGAATCCACACGTGAGTTTAACAAAGTCAGTTGAATGCACACATTGACAACCATTCAGTTTGATAGCACACTTTTGGTTTTAGAAGCAGATATTTCTCTGAACAGCCTATGGTCCCATTCACTCGGGAATATCCCAACGCAGCTCCTAGAAGAAACGTGTTTCTGACTCGCTGAATCTCAACATAGATTCAACTCTCTTAGGTGAACGAACGCACAGCAGAGCAGTTTCAAGGAAACGTTTCTCCTGAGTTTTAGACGAAGTTTCCTGCTGTTTAGTACGGATGCCGGCATTGGGCTGCACATACCGGTTTTGGGATTCTGCACAGAAAGGGTTTGCAAACCGCTGAATCCACACGTGAGTTTAACTCTATCAGGTGAATGCACACATTGACAACCATTCAGTTTGATAGCACACTTTTGGATTTAGAAGCATATATTTCTCTGTACAGCCTATGGTCCCATTCACTCGGGAATATCCCAACGCACCTCCTAGAAGAAACGTGTTTCTGACTCGCTGAACCTCAACATAGATTCAACTCTCTTAGGTGAACGAACGCACAGCAGAGCAGTTTCAAGGAAACGTTTCTCCTGAGTCTTAGACGAAGTTTCCTGCTGTTTAGTACGTATGCCGGCATTGGGCTGGAAATACCGGTTTTGGGATTCTGCACAGAAAGGGTTTGCAAACCGCTGAATCCACACGTGAGTTTAACTCTGTCAGTTGAATGCACACATTGACAACCATTCAGTTTGATAGCACACTTTTGGTTTTAGAAGCAGATATTTCTCTGTACAGCCTATGGTCCCATTCACTCGGGAATATCCCAACGCAGCTCCTAGAAGAAACGTGTTTCTGACTCGCTGAATCTCAACATAGATTCAACTCTCTTAGGTGAACGAACGCACAGCAGAGCAGTTTCAAGGAAACGTTTCTCCTGAGTCTTAGACGAAGTTTCCTGCTGTTTAGTACGGATGCCGGCATTGGGCTGGAAATACCGGTTTTGGGATTCTGCACAGAAAGGGTTTGCAAACCGCTGAATCCACACGTGAGTTTAACTCTGTCAGTTGAATGCACACATTGACAACCATTCAGTTAGGTAGCTCCGTTTTGGTTTTAGAAGCAGATATTTCTCTGTACAGCCTATGGTCCCATTCACTCGGGAATATCCCAACGCAGCTCCAAGAAGAAACGTGTTTCTGACTCGCTGAATCTCAACATAGATTCAACTCTCTTAGGTGAACGAACGCACAGCAGAGCAGTTTCAAGGAAACGTTTCTCCTGAGTTTTAGACGAAGTTTCCTGCTATTTAGTACGGATGCCGGCATTGGGCTGGAAATACCGGTTTTGGGATTCTGCACAGAAAGGGTTTGCAAACCGCTGAATCCACACGTGAGTTTAACTCTGTCAGTTGAATGCACACATTCACAACGATTCAGTTAGATAGCTCCGTTTTGGTTTTAGAAGCAGATATTTCTCTGTACAGCCTATGGTCCCATTCACTCGGGAATATCCCAACGCAGCTCCTAGAAGAAACGTGTTTCTGACTCGCTGAATCTCAACATAGATTCAACTCTCTTAGGTGAACGAACGCACAGCAGAGCAGTTTCAAGGAAACGTTTCTCCTGAGTCTTAGACGAAGTTTCCTGCTGTTTAGTACGGATGCCGGCATTGGGCTGGAAATACCGGTTTTGGGATTCTGCACAGAAAGGGTTTGCAAACCGCTGAATCCACACGTGAGTTTAACTCTGTCAGTTGAATGCACACATTGACAACCATTCAGTTTGATAGCACACTTTTTGTTTAAGAAGCAGATATTTCTCTGTACAGCCTATGGTCCCATTCACTCGGGAATATCCCAACGCAGCTCCTAGAAGAAACGTGTTTCTGACTCGCTGAATCTCAACATAGATTCAACTCTCTTAGGTGAACGAACGCACAGCAGAGCAGTTTCAAGGAAACGTTTCTCCTGAGTCTTAGACGAAGTTTCCTGCTGTTTAGTACGGATGCCGGCATTGGGCTGGAAATACCGGTTTTGGGATTCTGCACAGAAAGGGTTTGCAAACCGCTGAATCCACACGTGAGTTTAACTCTGTCAGTTGAATGCACACATTCACAACGATTCAGTTAGATAGCTCCGTTTTGGTTTTAGAAGCAGATATTTCTCTGTACAGCCTATGGTCCCATTCACTCGGGAATATCCCAACGCAGCTCCTAGAAGAAACGTGTTTCTGACTCGCTGAATCTCAACATAGATTCAACTCTCTTAGGTGAACGAACGCACAGCAGAGCAGTTTCAAGGAAACGTTTCTCCTGAGTTTTAGACGAAGTTTCCTGCTGTTTAGTACATATGCCGGCATTGGGCTGGAAATACCGGTTTTGGGATTCTGCACAGAAAGGGTTTGCAAACCGCTGAATCCACACGTGAGTTTAACTCTGTCAGTTGAATGCACACATTGACAACCATTCAGTTTGATAGCACACTTTTTGTTTTAGAAGCAGATATTTCTCTGTACAGCCTATGGTCCCATTCACTCGGGAATATCCCAACGCAGCTCCTAGAAGAAACGTGTTTCTGACTCGCTGAATCTCAACATAGATTCAACTCTCTTAGGTGAACGAACGCACAGCAGAGCAGTTTCAAGGAAACGTTTCTCCTGAGTCTTAGACGAAGTTTCCTGCTGTTTAGTACGGATGCCGGCATTGGGCTGGAAATACCGGTTTTGGGATTCTGCACAGAAAGGGTTTGCAAACCGCTGAATCCACACGTGAGTTTAACTCTGTCAGTTGAATGCACACATTGACAACCATTCAGTTAGGTAGCTCCGTTTTGGTTTTAGAAGCAGATATTTCTCTGTACAGCCTATGGTCCCATTCACTCGGGAATATCCCAACGCAGCTCCTAGAAGAAACGTGTTTCTGACTCGCTGAATCTCAACATAGATTCAACTCTCTTAGGTGAACGAACGCACAGCAGAGCAGTTTCAAGGAAACGTTTCTCCTGAGTTTTAGACGAAGTTTCCTGCTGTTTAGTACGGATGCCGGCATTGGGCTGGACATACTGGTTTTGGGATTCTGCACAGAAATGGTTTGCAAACCGCTGAATCCAAACGTGAGTGTAACTCTGTCAGTTGAATGCACACATTGACAACCATTCACTTAGATAGCTCGGTTTTGGTTTTAGAAGCAGATATTTCTCTGTACAGCCTATGGTCCCATTCACTTGGGAATATCCCAACGCAGCTCCTAGAAGAAACGTGTTTCTGACTCGCTGAATCTCAACATAGATTCAACTCTCTTAGTTGATCGAACGCACAGCAGAGCAGTTTCAAGGAAACGTTTCTCCTGAGTTTTAGACGAAGTTTCCTGCTGTTTAGTACGGATGCCGGCATTGGGCTGGAAATACCGGTTTTGGGATTCTGCACAGAAAGGGTTTGCAAACCGCTGAATCCACACGTGAG
The DNA here is from genome assembly GCF_030222135.1 of Aotus nancymaae. Classification (NCBI taxonomy): domain Eukaryota; kingdom Metazoa; phylum Chordata; class Mammalia; order Primates; family Aotidae; genus Aotus; species Aotus nancymaae. The sequence continues at coordinate 1,196,146 of NW_026988464.1, forward strand.
TTTAACTCTGTCAGTTGAATGCACACATTGACAACCATTCAGTTAGATAGCTCCGTTTTGGTTTTAGAAGCAGATATTTCTCTGTACAGCCTATGGTCCCATTCACTCGGGAATATCCCAACGCAGCTCCTAGAAGAAACGTGTTTCTGACTCGCTGAATCTCAACATAGATTCAACTCTCTTAGGTGAACGAACGCACAGCAGAGCAGTTTCAAGGAAACGTTTCTCCTGAGTTTTAGACGAAGTTTCCTGCTGTTTAGTACGTATGCCGGCATTGGGCTGGAAATACCGGTTTTGGGGTTCTGCACAGAAAGGGTTTGCAAACCGCTGAATCCACCCGTGAGTTTAACTCTGTCAGTTGAATGCACACATTGACAACCATTCAGTTAGATAGCTCCGTTTCGGTTTTAGAAGCAGATATTTCTCTGTACAGCCTATGGTCCCATTCACTCGGGAATATCCCAACGCAGCTCCTAGAAGAAACGTGTTTCTGACTCGCTGAATCTCAACATAGATTCAACTCTCTTAGGTGAAAGAACGCACAGCAGAGCAGTTTCAAGGAAACGTTTCTCGTGAGTTTTAGACGAAGTTTCCTGCTGTTTAGTACGTATGCCGGCATTGGGCTGGAAATACCGGTTTTGGGATTCTGCACAGAAAGGGTTTGCAAACCGCTGAATCCACACGTGAGTTTAACAAAGTCAGTTGAATGCACACATTGACAACCATTCAGTTTGATAGCACACTTTTGGTTTTAGAAGCAGATATTTCTCTGAACAGCCTATGGTCCCATTCACTCGGGAATATCCCAACGCAGCTCCTAGAAGAAACGTGTTTCTGACTCGCTGAATCTCAACATAGATTCAACTCTCTTAGGTGAACGAACGCACAGCAGAGCAGTTTCAAGGAAACGTTTCTCCTGAGTTTTAGACGAAGTTTCCTGCTGTTTAGTACGGATGCCGGCATTGGGCTGGACATACCGGTTTTGGGATTCTGCACAGAAAGGGTTTGCAAACCGCTGAATCGACACGTGAGTTTAACTCTGTCACTTGAATGCACACATTGACAACCATTCAGTTTGATAGCACACTTTTGGATTTAGAAGCATATATTTCTCTGTACAGCCTATGGTCCCATTCACTCGGGAATATCCCAACGCAGCTCCTAGAAGAAACGTGTTTCTGACTCGCTGAATCTCAACATAGATTCAACTCTCTTAGGTGAACGAACGCACAGCAGAGCAGTTTCAAGGAAACGTTTCTCCTGAGTCTTAGACGAAGTTTCCTGCTGTTTAGTACGTATGCCGGCATTGGGCTGGAAATACCGGTTTTGGGATTCTGCACAGAAAGGGTTTGCAAACCGCTGAATCCACACGTGAGTTTAACTCTGTCAGTTGAATGCACACATTGACAACCATTCAGTTTGATAGCACACTTTTGGTTTTAGAAGCAGATATTTCTCTGTACAGCCTATGGTCCCATTCACTCGGGAATATCCCAACGCAGCTCCTAGAAGAAACGTGTTTCTGACTCGCTGAATCTCAACATAGATTCAACTCTCTTAGGTGAACGAACGCACAGCAGAGCAGTTTCAAGGAAACGTTTCTCCTGAGTCTTAGACGAAGTTTCCTGCTGTTTAGTACGGATGCCGGCATTGGGCTGGAAATACCGGTTTTGGGATTCTGCACAGAAAGGGTTTGCAAACCGCTGAATCCACACGTGAGTTTAACTCTGTCAGTTGAATGCACACATTGACAACCATTCAGTTAGGTAGCTCCGTTTTGGTTTTAGAAGCAGATATTTCTCTGTACAGCCTATGGTCCCATTCACTCGGGAATATCCCAACGCAGCTCCAAGAAGAAACGTGTTTCTGACTCGCTGAATCTCAACATAGATTCAACTCTCTTAGGTGAACGAACGCACAGCAGAGCAGTTTCAAGGAAACGTTTCTCCTGAGTTTTAGACGAAGTTTCCTGCTGTTTAGTACGGATGCCGGCATTGGGCTGGAAATACCGGTTTTGGGATTCTGCACAGAAAGGGTTTGCAAACCGCTGAATCCACACGTGAGTTTAACTCTGTCAGTTGAATGCACACATTCACAACGATTCAGTTAGATAGCTCCGTTTTGGTTTTAGAAGCAGATATTTCTCTGTACAGCCTATGGTCCCATTCACTCGGGAATATCCCAACGCAGCTCCTAGAAGAAACGTGTTTCTGACTCGCTGAATCTCAACATAGATTCAACTCTCTTAGGTGAACGAACGCACAGCAGAGCAGTTTCAAGGAAACGTTTCTCCTGAGTTTTAGACGAAGTTTCCTGCTGTTTAGTACATATGCCGGCATTGGGCTGGAAATACCGGTTTTGGGATTCTGCACAGAAAGGGTTTGCAAACCGCTGAATCCACACGTGAGTTTAACTCTGTCAGTTGAATGCACACATTGACAACCATTCAGTTAGATAGCTCCGTTTTGGTTTTAGAAGCAGATATTTCTCTGTACAGCCTATGGTCCCATTCACTCGGGAATATCCCAACGCAGCTCCTAGAAGAAACGTGTTTCTGACTCGCTGAATCTCAACATAGATTCAACTCTCTTAGGTGAACGAACGCACAGCAGAGCAGTTTCAAGGAAACGTCTCTCCTGAGTCTTAGACGAAGTTTCCTGCTGTTTAGTACGTATGCCGGCATTGGGCTGGAAATACCGGTTTTGGGATTCTGCACAGAAAGGGTTTGCAAACCGCTGAATCCACACTTGAGTTTAACTCTGTCAGTTGAATGCACACATTGACAACCATTCAGTTTGATAGCACACTTTTGGTTTTAGAAGCAGATATTTCTCTGTACAGCCTATGGTCCCATTCAATCGGGAATATCCCAACGCAGCTCCAAGAAGAAACGTGTTTCTGACTCGCTGAATCTCAACATAGATTCAACTCTCTTAGGTGAACGAACGCACAGCAGAGCAGTTTCAAGGAAACGTTTCTCCTGAGTTTTAGACGAAGTTTCCTGCTGCTTAGTACGGATGCCGGCATTGGGCTGGACATACCGGTTTTGGGATTCTGCACAGAAATGGTTTGCAAACCGCTGAATCCACACGTGAGTTTAACTCTGTCAGTTGAATGCACACATTGACAACCATTCAGTTTGATAGCACCCTTTTGGTTTTAGAAGCAGATACTTCTCTGTACAGCCTATGGTCCCATTCACTCGGTAATATCCCAACGCAGCTCCTAGAAGAAACGTGTTTCTGACTCGCTGAATCTCAACATAGATTCAACTCTCTTAGGTGAACGAACGCACAGCAGAGCGGTTTCAAGGAAACGTTTCTCCTGAGTTTTAGACGAAGTTTCCTACTGTTTAGTACGGATGCCGGCATTGGGCTGGACATACCGGTTTTGGGATTCTGCACAGAAATGGTGTGCAAACCGCTGAATCCACACGTGAGTTTAACTCTGTCAGTTGAATGCACACATTGACAACCATTCAGTTAGATAGCTCCGTTTTGGTATTAGAAGCAGATATTTCTCTGTACAGCCTATGGTCCCATTCACTCGGGAATATCCCAACGCAGCTCCTAGCATAAACGTGTTTCTGACTCGCTGAATCTCAACATAGTTTAAAATCTCTTAGGTGAACGAACGCACAGCAGAGCAGTTTCAAGGAAACGTTTCTCCTGAGTTTTAGACGAAGTTTCCTGCTGTTTAGTACGGATGCCGGCATTGGGCTGGAAATACCGGTTTTGGGATTCTGCACAGAAAGGGTTTGCAAACCGCTGAATCCACACGTGAGTTTAACTCTGTCAGTTGAATGCACACATTGACAACCATTCAGTTTGATAGCACACTTTTGGTTTTAGAAGCAGATATTTCTCTGTACAGCCTATGGTCCCATTCACTCGGGAATATCCCAACGCAGCTCCAAGAAGAAACGTGTTTCTGACTCGCTGAATCTCAACATAGATTCAACTCTCTTAGGTGAACGAACGCACAGCAGAGCAGTTTCAAGGAAACGTTGCTCCTGAGTCTTAGACGAAGTTTCCTGCTCTTTAGTAGGTATGCCGGCATTGGGCTGGAAATACCGGTTTTGGGATTCTGCACAGAAAGGGTTTGCAAACCGCTGAATCCACACGTGAGTTTAACTCTGTCAGTTGAATGCACACATTGACAACCATTCAGTTTGATAGCACCCTTTTGGTTTTAGAAGCAGATACTTCTCTGTACAGCCTATGGTCCCATTCACTCGGGAATATCCCAACGCAGCTCCTAGAAGAAACGTGTTTCTGACTCGCTGAATCTCAACATAGATTCAACTGTTTTAGGTGAACGAACTCACAGCAGAGCAGTTTCAAGGAAACGTTTCTCCTGAGTCTTAGACGAAGTTTCCTGCTGTTTAGTACGTATGCCGGCATTGGGCTGGAAATACCGGTTTTGGGATTCTGCACAGAAAGGGTTTGCAAACCGCTGAATCCACACGTGAGTTTAACTCTGTCAGTTGAATGCACACATTGACAACCATTCAGTTTGATAGCACACTTTTGGTTTTAGAAGCAGATATTTCTCTGTACAGCCTATGGTCCCATTCACTCGGGAATATCCCAACGCAGCTCCTAGAAGAAACGTGTTTCTGACTCGCTGAATCTCAACATAGATTCAACTCTCTTAGGTGAACGAACGCACAGCAGAGCAGTTTCAAGGAAACGTTTCCCCTGAGTCTTAGACGAAGTTTCCTGCTGTTTAGTACGGATGCCGGCATTGGGCTGGAAATACCGGTTTTGGGATTCTGCACAGAAAGGGTTTGCAAACCGCTGAATCCACACGTGAGTTTAACTCTGTCAGTTGAATGCACACATTGACAACCATTCAGTTAGGTAGCTCCGTTTTGGTTTTAGAAGCAGATATTTCTCTGTACAGCCTATGGTCCCATTCACTCGGGAATATCCCAACGCAGCTCCAAGAAGAAACGTGTTTCTGACTCGCTGAATCTCAACATAGATTCAACTCTCTTAGGTGAACGAACGCACAGCAGAGCAGTTTCAAGGAAACGTTTCTCCTGAGTTTTAGACGAAGTTTCCTGCTGTTTAGTACGTATGCCAGCATTGGGCTGGAAATACCGGTTTTGGGATTCTGCACAGAAAGGGTTTGCAAACCGCTGAATCCACACGTGAGTTTAACTCTGTCAGTTGAATGCACACATTGACAACCATTCAGTTTGATAGCACACTTTTTGTTTTAGAAGCAGATATTTCTCTGTACAGCCTATGGTCCCATTCACTCGGGAATATCCCAACGCAGCTCCTAGAAGAAACGTGTTTCTGACTCGCTGAATCTCAACATAGATTCAACTCTCTTAGGTGAACGAACGCACAGCAGAGCAGTTTCAAGGAAACGTTTCTCCTGAGTCTTAGACGAAGTTTCCTGCTGTTTAGTACGGATGCCGGCATTGGGCTGGAAATACCGGTTTTGGGATTCTGCACAGAAAGGGTTTGCAAACCGCTGAATCCACACGTGAGTTTAACTCTGTCAGTTGAATGCACACATTGACAACCATTCAGTTAGGTAGCTCCGTTTTGGTTTTAGAAGCAGATATTTCTCTGTACAGCCTATGGTCCCATTCACTCGGGAATATCCCAACGCAGCTCCTAGAAGAAACGTGTTTCTGACTCGCTGAATCTCAACATAGATTCAACTCTCTTAGGTGAACGAACGCACAGCAGAGCAGTTTCAAGGAAACGTTTCTCCTGAGTTTTAGACGAAGTTTCCTGCTGTTTAGTACGGATGCCGGCATTGGGCTGGACATACTGGTTTTGGGATTCTGCACAGAAATGGTTTGCAAACCGCTGAATCCAAACGTGAGTTTAACTCTGTCAGTTGAATGCACACATTGACAACCATTCACTTAGATAGCTCCGTTTTGGTTTTAGAAGCAGATATTTCTCTGTACAGCCTATGGTCCCATTCACTTGGGAATATCCCAACGCAGCTCCTAGAAGAAACGTGTTTCTGACTCGCTGAATCTCAACATAGATTCAACTCTCTTAGTTGATCGAACGCACAGCAGAGCAGTTTCAAGGAAACGTTTCTCCTGAGTTTTAGACGAAGTTTCCTGCTGTTTAGTACGGATGCCGGCATTGGGCTGGAAATACCGGTTTTGGGATTCTGCACAGAAAGGGTTTGCAAACCGCTGAATCCACACGTGAGTTTAACTCTGTCAGTTGAATGCACACATTGACAACCATTCAGTTAGATAGCTCCGTTTTGGTTTTAGAAGCAGATATTTCTCTGTACAGCCTATGGTCCCATTCACTCGGGAATATCCCAACGCAGCTCCTAGAAGAAACGTGTTTCTGACTCGCTGAATCTCAACATAGATTCAACTCTCTTAGGTGAACGAACGCACAGCAGAGCGGTTTCAAGGAAACGTTTCTCCTGAGTTTTAGACGAAGTTTCCTACTGTTTAGTACGGATGCCGGCATTGGGCTGGACATACCGGTTTTGGGATTCTGCACAGAAATGGTGTGCAAACCGCTGAATCCACACGTGAGTTTAACTCTGTCAGTTGAATGCACACATTGACAACCATTCAGTTAGATAGCTCCGTTTTGGTATTAGAAGCAGATATTTCTCTGTACAGCCTATGGTCCCATTCACTCGGGAATATCCCAACGCAGCTCCTAGCATAAACGTGTTTCTGACTCGCTGAATCTCAACATAGTTTAAAATCTCTTAGGTGAACGAACGCACAGCAGAGCAGTTTCAAGGAAACGTTTCTCCTGAGTTTTAGACGAAGTTTCCTGCTGTTTAGTACGGATGCCGGCATTGGGCTGGAAATACCGGTTTTGGGATTCTGCACAGAAAGGGTTTGCAAACCGCTGAATCCACACGTGAGTTTAACTCTGTCAGTTGAATGCACACATTGACAACCATTCTGTTTGATAGCACACTTTTGGTTTTAGAAGCAGATATTTCTCTGTACAGCCTATGGTCCCATTCACTCGGGAATATCCCAACGCAGCTCCAAGAAGAAACGTGTTTCTGACTCGCTGAATCTCAACATAGATTCAACTCTCTTAGGTGAACGAACGCACAGCAGAGCAGTTTCAAGGAAACGTTGCTCCTGAGTCTTAGACGAAGTTTCCTGCTCTTTAGTAGGTATGCCGGCATTGGGCTGGAAATACCGGTTTTGGGATTCTGCACAGAAAGGGTTTGCAAACCGCTGAATCCACACGTGAGTTTAACTCTGTCAGTTGAATGCACACATTGACAACCATTCAGTTTGATAGCACCCTTTTGGTTTTAGAAGCAGATACTTCTCTGTACAGCCTATGGTCCCATTCACTCGGGAATATCCCAACGCAGCTCCTAGAAGAAACGTGTTTCTGACTCGCTGAATCTCAACATAGATTCAACTGTTTTAGGTGAACGAACTCACAGCAGAGCAGTTTCAAGGAAACGTTTCTCCTGAGCCTTAGACGAAGTTTCCTGCTGTTTAGTACGGATGCCGGCATTGGGCTGGAAATACCGGTTTTGGGATTCTGCACAGAAAGGGTTTGCAAACCGCTGAATCCACACGTGAGTTTAACTCTGTCAGTTGAATGCACACATTGACAACCATTCAGTTTGATAGCACACTTTTGGTTTTAGAAGCAGATATTTCTCTGTACAGCCTATGGTCCCATTCACTCGGGAATATCCAAACGCAGCTCCTAGAAGAAACGTGTTTCTGACTCGCTGAATCTCAACATAGATTCAACTCTCTTAGGTGAACGAACGCACAGCAGAGCAGTTTCAAGGAAACGTTTCCCCTGAGTCTTAGACGAAGTTTCCTGCTGTTTAGTACGGATGCCGGCATTGGGCTGGAAATACCGGTTTTGGGATTCTGCACAGAAAGGGTTTGCAAACCGCTGAATCCACACGTGAGTTTAACTCTGTCAGTTGAATGCACACATTGACAACCATTCAGTTAGGTAGCTCCGTTTTGGTTTTAGAAGCAGATATTTCTCTGTACAGCCTATGGTCCCATTCACTCGGGAATATCCCAACGCAGCTCCAAGAAGAAACGTGTTTCTGACTCGCTGAATCTCAACATAGATTCAACTCTCTTAGGTGAACGAACGCACAGCAGAGCAGTTTCAAGGAAACGTTTCTCCTGAGTTTTAGACGAAGTTTCCTGCTGTTTAGTACGTATGCCAGCATTGGGCTGGAAATACCGGTTTTGGGATTCTGCACAGAAAGGGTTTGCAAACCGCTGAATCCACACGTGAGTTTAACTCTGTCAGTTGAATGCACACATTGACAACCATTCAGTTTGATAGCACACTTTTTGTTTTAGAAGCAGATATTTCTCTGTACAGCCTATGGTCCCATTCACTCGGGAATATCCCAACGCAGCTCCTAGAAGAAACGTGTTTCTGACTCGCTGAATCTCAACATAGATTCAACTCTCTTAGGTGAACGAACGCACAGCAGAGCAGTTTCAAGGAAACGTTTCTCCTGAGTCTTAGACGAAGTTTCCTGCTGTTTAGTACGGATGCCGGCATTGGGCTGGAAATACCGGTTTTGGGATTCTGCACAGAAAGGGTTTGCAAACCGCTGAATCCACACGTGAGTTTAACTCTGTCAGTTGAATGCACACATTGACAACCATTCAGTTAGGTAGCTCCGTTTTGGTTTTAGAAGCAGATATTTCTCTGTACAGCCTATGGTCCCATTCACTCGGGAATATCCCAACGCAGCTCCTAGAAGAAACGTGTTTCTGACTCGCTGAATCTCAACATAGATTCAACTCTCTTAGGTGAACGAACGCACAGCAGAGCAGTTTCAAGGAAACGTTTCTCCTGAGTTTTAGACGAAGTTTCCTGCTGTTTAGTACGGATGCCGGCATTGGGCTGGACATACTGCTTTTGGGATTCTGCACAGAAATGGTTTGCAAACCGCTGAATCCAAACGTGAGTTTAACTCTGTCAGTTGAATGCACACATTGACAACCATTCACTTAGATAGCTCCGTTTTGGTTTTAGAAGCAGATATTTCTCTGTACAGCCTATGGTCCCATTCACTTGGGAATATCCCAACGCAGCTCCTAGAAGAAACGTGTTTCTGACTCGCTGAATCTCAACATAGATTCAACTCTCTTAGTTGATCGAACGCACAGCAGAGCAGTTTCAAGGAAACGTTTCTCCTGAGTTTTAGACGAAGTTTCCTGCTGTTTAGTACGGATGCCGGCATTGGGCTGGAAATACCGGTTTTGGGATTCTGCACAGAAAGGGTTTGCAAACCGCTGAATCCACACGTGAGTTTAACTCTGTCAGTTGAATGCACACATTGACAACCATTCAGTTAGATAGCTCCGTTTTGGTTTTAGAAGCAGATATTTCTCTGTACAGCCTATGGTCCCATTCACTCGGGAATATCCCAACGCAGCTCCTAGAAGAAACGTGTTTCTGACTCGCTGAATCTCAACATAGATTCAACTCTCTTAGGTGAACGAACGCACAGCAGAGCAGTTTCAAGGAAACGTTTCTCCTGAGTTTTAGACGAAGTTTCCTGCTGTTTAGTACGTATGCCGGCATTGGGCTGGAAATACCGGTTTTGGGATTCTGCACAGAAAGGGTTTGCAAACCGCTGAATCCACCCGTGAGTTTAACTCTGTCAGTTGAATGCACACATTGACAACCATTCAGTTAGATAGCTCCGTTTCGGTTTTAGAAGCAGATATTTCTCTGTACAGCCTATGGTCCCATTCACTCGGGAATATCCCAACGCAGCTCCTAGAAGAAACGTGTTTCTGACTCGCTGAATCTCAACATAGATTCAACTCTCTTAGGTGAAAGAACGCACAGCAGAGCAGTTTCAAGGAAACGTTTCTCCTGAGTTTTAGACGAAGTTTCCTGCTGTTTAGTACGTATGCCGGCATTGGGCTGGAAATACCGGTTTTGGGATTCTGCACAGAAAGGGTTTGCAAACCGCTGAATCCACACGTGAGTTTAACAAAGTCAGTTGAATGCACACATTGACAACCATTCAGTTTGATAGCACACTTTTGGTTTTAGAAGCAGATATTTCTCTGAACAGCCTATGGTCCCATTCACTCGGGAATATCCCAACGAAGCTCCTAGAAGAAACGTGTTTCTGACTCGCTGAATCTCAACATAGATTCAACTCTCTTAGGTGAACGAACGCACAGCAGAGCAGTTTCAAGGAAACGTTTCTCCTGAGTTTTAGACGAAGTTTCCTGCTGTTTAGTACGGATGCCGGCATTGGGCTGGACATACCGGTTTTGGGATTCTGCACAGAAAGGGTTTGCAAACCGCTGAATCGACACGTGAGTTTAACTCTGTCACTTGAATGCACACATTGACAACCATTCAGTTTGATAGCACACTTTTGGATTTAGAAGCATATATTTCTCTGTACAGCCTATGGTCCCATTCACTCGGGAATATCCCAACGCAGCTCCTAGAAGAAACGTGTTTCTGACTCGCTGAATCTCAACATAGATTCAACTCTCTTAGGTGAACGAACGCACAGCAGAGCAGTTTCAAGGAAACGTTTCTCCTGAGTCTTAGACGAAGTTTCCTGCTGTTTAGTACGTATGCCGGCATTGGGCTGGAAATACCGGTTTTGGGATTCTGCACAGAAAGGGTTTGCAAACCGCTGAATCCACACGTGAGTTTAACTCTCTCAGTTGAATGCACACATTGACAACCATTCAGTTTGATAGCACACTTTTGGTTTTAGAAGCAGATATTTCTCTGTACAGCCTATGGTCCCATTCACTCGGGAATATCCCAACGCAGCTCCTAGAAGAAACGTGTTTCTGACTCGCTGAATCTCAACATAGATTCAACTCTCTTAGGTGAACGAACGCACAGCAGAGCAGTTTCAAGGAAACGTTTCTCCTGAGTCTTAGACGAAGTTTCCTGCTGTTTAGTACGGATGCCGGCATTGGGCTGGAAATACCGGTTTTGGGATTCTGCACAGAAAGGGTTTGCAAACCGCTGAATCCACACGTGAGTTTAACTCTGTCAGTTGAATGCACACATTGACAACCATTCAGTTAGGTAGCTCCGTTTTGGTTTTAGAAGCAGATATTTCTCTGTACAGCCTATGGTCCCATTCACTCGGGAATATCCCAACGCAGCTCCAAGAAGAAACGTGTTTCTGACTCGCTGAATCTCAACATAGATTCAACTCTCTTAGGTGAACGAACGCACAGCAGAGCAGTTTCAAGGAAACGTTTCTCCTGAGTTTTAGACGAAGTTTCCTGCTGTTTAGTACGGATGCCGGCATTGGGCTGGAAATACCGGTTTTGGGATTCTGCACAGAAAGGGTTTGCAAACCGCTGAATCCACACGTGAGTTTAACTCTGTCAGTTGAATGCACACATTCACAACGATTCAGTTAGATAGCTCCGTTTTGGTTTTAGAAGCAGATATTTCTCTGTACAGCCTATGGTCCCATTCACTCGGGAATATCCCAACGCAGCTCCTAGAAGAAACGTGTTTCTGACTCGCTGAATCTCAACATAGATTCAACTCTCTTAGGTGAACGAACGCACAGCAGAGCAGTTTCAAGGAAACGTTTCTCCTGAGTTTTAGACGAAGTTTCCTGCTGTTTAGTACATATGCCGGCATTGGGCTGGAAATACCGGTTTTGGGATTCTGCACAGAAAGGGTTTGCAAACCGCTGAATCCACACGTGAGTTTAACTCTGTCAGTTGAATGCACACATTGACAACCATTCAGTTTGATAGCACACTTTTGGTTTTAGAAGCAGATATTTCTCTGTACAGCCTATGGTCCCATTCACTCGGGAATATCCCAACGCAGCTCCTAGAAGAAACGTGTTTCTGACTCGCTGAATCTCAACATAGATTCAACTCTCTTAGGTGAACGAACGCACAGCAGAGCAGTTTCAAGGAAACGTTTCTCCTGAGTTTTAGACGAAGTTTCCTGCTGTTTAGTACGGATGCCGGCATTGGGCTGGACATACCGGTTTTGGGATTCTGCACAGAAAGGGTTTGCAAACCGCTGAATCGACACGTGAGTTTAACTCTGTCACTTGAATGCACACATTGACAACCATTCAGTTTGATAGCACACTTTTGGTTTTAGAAGCAGATATTTCTCTGTACAGCCTATGGTCCCATTCACTCGGGAATATCCCAACGCAGCTCCAAGAAGAAACGTGTTTCTGACTCGCTGAATCTCAACATAGATTCAAATCTCTTAGGTGAACGAACGCACAGCAGAGCAGTTTCAAGGAAACGTTTCTCCTGAGTTTTAGACGAAGTTTCCTGCTGTTTAGTACGTATGCCAGCATTGGGCTGGAAATACCGGTTTTGGGATTCTGCACAGAAAGGGTTTGCAAACCGCTGAATCCACACGTGAGTTTAACTCTGTCAGTTGAATGCACACATTGACAACCATTCAGTTTGATAGCACACTTTTGGTTTTAGAAGCAGATATTTCTCTGTACAGCCTATGGTCCCATTCACTCGGGAATATCCCAACGCAGCTCCTAGAAGAAACGTGTTTCTGACTCGCTGAATCTCAACATAGATTCAACTCTCTTAGGTGAACGAACGCACAGCAGAGCAGTTTCAAGGAAACGTTTCTCCTGAGTCTTAGACGAAGTTTCCTGCTGTTTAGTACGGATGCCGGCATTGGGCTGGAAATACCGGTTTTGGGATTCTGCACAGAAAGGGTTTGCAAACCGCTGAATCCACACGTGAGTTTAACTCTGTCAGTTGAATGCACACATTGACAACCATTCAGTTAGGTAGCTCCGTTTTGGTTTTAGAAGCAGATATTTCTCTGTACAGCCTATGGTCCCATTCACTCGGGAATATCCCAACGCAGCTCCAAGAAGAAACGTGTTTCTGACTCGCTGAATCTCAACATAGATTCAACTCTCTTAGGTGAACGAACGCACAGCAGAGCAGTTTCAAGGAAACGTTTCTCCTGAGTTTTAGACGAAGTTTCCTGCTGTTTAGTACGGATGCCGGCATTGGGCTGGAAATACCGGTTTTGGGATTCTGCACAGAAAGGGTTTGCAAACCGCTGAATCCACACGTGAGTTTAACTCTGTCAGTTGAATGCACACATTGACAACCATTCAGTTTGATAGCACACTTTTGGTTTTAGAAGCAGATATTTCTCTGTACAGCCTATGGTCCCATTCACTCGGGAATATCCCAACGCAGCTCCAAGAAGAAACGTGTTTCTGACTCGCTGAATCTCAACATAGATTCAACTCTCTTAGGTGAACGAACGCACAGCAGAGCAGTTTCAAGGAAACGTTGCTCCTGAGTCTTAGACGAAGTTTCCTGCTCTTTAGTAGGTATGCCGGCATTGGGCTGGAAATACCGGTTTTGGGATTCTGCACAGAAAGGGTTTGCAAACCGCTGAATCCACACGTGAGTTTAACTCTGTCAGTTGAATGCACACATTGACAACCATTCAGTTTGATAGCACCCTTTTGGTTTTAGAAGCAGATACTTCTCTGTACAGCCTATGGTCCCATTCACTCGGGAATATCCCAACGCAGCTCCTAGAAGAAACGTGTTTCTGACTCGCTGAATCTCAACATAGATTCAACTGTTTTAGGTGAACGAACTCACAGCAGAGCAGTTTCAAGGAAACGTTTCTCCTGAGTCTTAGACGAAGTTTCCTGCTGTTTAGTACGTATGCCGGCATTGGGCTGGAAATACCGGTTTTGGGATTCTGCACAGAAAGGGTTTGCAAACCGCTGAATCCACACGTGAGTTTAACTCTGTCAGTTGAATGCACACATTGACAACCATTCAGTTTGATAGCACACTTTTGGTTTTAGAAGCAGATATTTCTCTGTACAGCCTATGGTCCCATTCACTCGGGAATATCCCAACGCAGCTCCTAGAAGAAACGTGTTTCTGACTCGCTGAATCTCAACATAGATTCAACTCTCTTAGGTGAACGAACGCACAGCAGAGCAGTTTCAAGGAAACGTTTCCCCTGAGTCTTAGACGAAGTTTCCTGCTGTTTAGTACGGATGCCGGCATTGGGCTGGAAATACCGGTTTTGGGATTCTGCACAGAAAGGGTTTGCAAACCGCTGAATCCACACGTGAGTTTAACTCTGTCAGTTGAATGCACACATTGACAACCATTCAGTTAGGTAGCTCCGTTTTGGTTTTAGAAGCAGATATTTCTCTGTACAGCCTATGGTCCCATTCACTCGGGAATATCCCAACGCAGCTCCAAGAAGAAACGTGTTTCTGACTCGCTGAATCTCAACATAGATTCAACTCTCTTAGGTGAACGAACGCACAGCAGAGCAGTTTCAAGGAAACGTTTCTCCTGAGTTTTAGACGAAGTTTCCTGCTGTTTAGTACGTATGCCAGCATTGGGCTGGAAATACCGGTTTTGGGATTCTGCACAGAAAGGGTTTGCAAACCGCTGAATCCACACGTGAGTTTAACTCTGTCAGTTGAATGCACACATTGACAACCATTCAGTTTGATAGCACACTTTTGGTTTTAGAAGCAGATATTTCTCTGTACAGCCTATGGTCCCATTCACTCGGGAATATCCCAACGCAGCTCCTAGAAGAAACGTGTTTCTGACTCGCTGAATCTCAACATAGATTCAACTCTCTTAGGTGAACGAACGCACAGCAGAGCAGTTTCAAGGAAACGTTTCTCCTGAGTCTTAGACGAAGTTTCCTGCTGTTTAGTACGGATGCCGGCATTGGGCTGGAAATACCGGTTTTGGGATTCTGCACAGAAAGGGTTTGCAAACCGCTGAATCCACACGTGAGTTTAACTCTGTCAGTTGAATGCACACATTGACAACCATTCAGTTAGGTAGCTCCGTTTTGGTTTTAGAAGCAGATATTTCTCTGTACAGCCTATGGTCCCATTCACTCGGGAATATCCCAACGCAGCTCCAAGAAGAAACGTGTTTCTGACTCGCTGAATCTCAACATAGATTCAACTCTCTTAGGTGAACGAACGCACAGCAGAGCAGTTTCAAGGAAACGTTTCTCCTGAGTTTTAGACGAAGTTTCCTGCTGTTTAGTACGTATGCCGGCATTGGGCTGGAAATACCGGTTTTGGGATTCTGCACAGAAAGGGTTTGCAAACCGCTGAATCCACACGTGAGTTTAACTCTGTCAGTTGAATGCATATATTGACAACCATTCAGTTAGATAGCTCCGTTTTGGTTTTAGAAGCAGATATTTCTCTGTACAGCCTATGGTCCCATTCACTCGGGAATATCCCAACGCAGCTCCTAGAAGAAACGTGTTTCTGACTCGCTGAATCTCAACATAGATTCAACTCTCTTAGGTGAAAGAACGCACAGCAGAGCAGTTTCAAGGAAACGTTTCTCCTGAGTTTTAGACGAAGTTTCCTGCTGTTTAGTACGGATGCCGGCATTGGGCTGGAAATACCGGTTTTGGGATTCTGCACAGAAAGGGTTTGCAAACCGCTGAATCCACACGTGAGTTTAACTCTGTCAGTTGAATGCACACATTGACAACCATTCAGTTTGATAGCACACTTTTGGTTTTAGAAGCAGATATTTCTCTGTACAGCCTATGGTCCCATTCACTCGGGAATATCCCAACGCAGCTCCTAGAAGAAACGTGTTTCTGACTCGCTGAATCTCAACATAGATTCAACTCTCTTAGGTGAACGAACGCACAGCAGAGCAGTTTCAAGGAAACGTTTCTCCTGAGTTTTAGACGAAGTTTCCTGCTGTTTAGTACGGATGCCGGCATTGGGCTGGACATACCGGTTTTGGGATTCTGCACAGAAAGGGTTTGCAAACCGCTGAATCCACACGTGAGTTTAACTCTGTCAGTTGAATGCACACATTGACAACCATTCAGTTTGATAGCACACTTTTGGTTTTAGAAGCAGATATTTCTCTGTACAGCCTATGGTCCCATTCACTCGGGAATATCCCAACGCAGCTCCTAGAAGAAACGTGTTTCTGACTCGCTGAATCTCAACATAGATTCAACTCTCTTAGGTGAACGAACGCACAGCAGAGCAGTTTCAAGGAAACGTTTCCCCTGAGTCTTAGACGAAGTTTCCTGCTGTTTAGTACGGATGCCGGCATTGGGCTGGAAATACCGGTTTTGGGATTCTGCACAGAAAGGGTTTGCAAACCGCTGAATCCACACGTGAGTTTAACTCTGTCAGTTGAATGCACACATTGACAACCATTCAGTTAGGTAGCTCCGTTTTGGTTTTAGAAGCAGATATTTCTCTGTACAGCCTATGGTCCCATTCACTCGGGAATATCCCAACGCAGCTCCAAGAAGAAACGTGTTTCTGACTCGCTGAATCTCAACATAGATTCAACTCTCTTAGGTGAACGAACGCACAGCAGAGCAGTTTCAAGGAAACGTTTCTCCTGAGTTTTAGACGAAGTTTCCTGCTGTTTAGTACGTATGCCGGCATTGGGCTGGAAATACCGGTTTTGGGATTCTGCACAGAAAGGGTTTGCAAACCGCTGAATCCACACGTGAGTTTAACTCTGTCAGTTGAATGCACATATTGACAACCATTCAGTTAGATAGCTCCGTTTTGGTTTTAGAAGCAGATATTTCTCTGTACAGCCTATGGTCCCATTCACTCGGGAATATCCCAACGCAGCTCCTAGAAGAAACGTGTTTCTGACTCGCTGAATCTCAACATAGATTCAACTCTCTTAGGTGAAAGAACGCACAGCAGAGCAGTTTCAAGGAAACGTTTCTCCTGAGTTTTAGACGAAGTTTCTTGCTGTTTAGTACGTATGCCGGCATTGGGCTGGATATACCGGTTTTGGGATTCTGCACAGAAAGGGTTTGCAAACCGCTGAATCCACACGTGAGTTTAACTCTGTCAGTTGAATGCACACATTGACAACCATTCAGTTTGATAGCACACTTTTGGTTTTAGAAGCAGATATTTCTCTGTACAGCCTATGGTCCCATTCACTCGGGAATATCCCAACGCAGCTCCTAGAAGAAACGTGTTTCTGACTCGCTGAATCTCAACATAGATTCAACTCTCTTAGGTGAACGAACGCACAGCAGAGCAGTTTCAAGGAAACGTTTCTCCTGAGTTTTAGACGAAGTTTCCTGCTGTTTAGTACGGATGCCGGCATTGGGCTGGAAATACCGGTTTTGGGATTCTGCACAGAAAGGGTTTGCAAACCGCTGAATCCACACGTGAGTTTAACTCTGTCAGGTGAATGCACACATTGACAACCACTCAGTTTGATAACACACTTTTGGATTTAGAAGCATATATTTCTCTGTACAGCCTATGGTCCCATTCACTCGGGAATATCCCAACGCACCTCCTAGAAGAAACATGTTTCTGACTCGCTGAATCTCAACATAGATTCAACTCTCTTAGGTGAACGAACGCACAGCAGAGCAGTTTCAAGGAAACGTTTCTCCTGAGTCTTAGACGAAGTTTCCTGCTGTTTAGTACGGATGCCGGCATTGGGCTGGAAATACCGGTTTTGGGATTCTGCACAGAAAGGGTTTGCAAACCGCTGAATCCACACGTGAGTTTAACTCTGTCAGTTGAATGCACACATTGACAACCATTCAGTTAGGTAGCTCCGTTTTGGTTTTAGAAGCAGATATTTCTCTGTACAGCCTATGGTCCCATTCACTCGGGAATATCCCAACGCAGCTCCAAGAAGAAACGTGTTTCTGACTCGCTGAATCTCAACATAGATTCAACTCTCTTAGGTGAACGAACGCACAGCAGAGCAGTTTCAAGGAAACGTTTCTCCTGAGTTTTAGACGAAGTTTCCTGCTGTTTAGTACGGATGCCGGCATTGGGCTGGAAATACCGGTTTTGGGATTCTGCACAGAAAGGGTTTGCAAACCGCTGAATCCACACGTGAGTTTAACTCTGTCAGTTGAATGCACACATTCACAACGATTCAGTTAGATAGCTCCGTTTTGGTTTTAGAAGCAGATATTTCTCTGTACAGCCTATGGTCCCATTCACTCGGGAATATCCCAACGCAGCTCCTAGAAGAAACGTGTTTCTGACTCGCTGAATCTCAACATAGATTCAACTCTCTTAGGTGAACGAACGCACAGCAGAGCAGTTTCAAGGAAACGTTTCTCCTGAGTTTTAGACGAAGTTTCCTGCTGTTTAGTACATATGCCGGCATTGGGCTGGAAATACCGGTTTTGGGATTCTGCACAGAAAGGGTTTGCAAACCGCTGAATCCACACGTGAGTTTAACTCTGTCAGTTGAATGCACACATTGACAACCATTCAGTTAGATAGCTCCGTTTTGGTTTTAGAAGCAGATATTTCTCTGTACAGCCTATGGTCCCATTCACTCGGGAATATCCCAACGCAGCTCCTAGAAGAAACGTGTTTCTGACTCGCTGAATCTCAACATAGATTCAACTCTCTTAGGTGAACGAACGCACAGCAGAGCAGTTTCAAGGAAACGTCTCTCCTGAGTCTTAGACGAAGTTTCCTGCTGTTTAGTACGTATGCCGGCATTGGGCTTGAAATACCGGTTTTGGGATTCTGCACAGAAAGGGTTTGCAAACCGCTGAATCCACACGTGAGTTTAACTCTGTCAGTTGAATGCACACATTGACAACCATTCAGTTTGATAGCACACTTTTGGTTTTAGAAGCAGATATTTCTCTGTACAGCCTATGGTCCCATTCAATCGGGAATATCCCAACGCAGCTCCAAGAAGAAACGTGTTTCTGACTCGCTGAATCTCAACATAGATTCAACTCTCTTAGGTGAACGAACGCACAGCAGAGCAGTTTCAAGGAAACGTTTCTCCTGAGTTTTAGACGAAGTTTCCTGCTGTTTAGTACGGATGCCGGCATTGGGCTGGACATACCGGTTTTGGGATTCTGCACAGAAATGGTTTGCAAACCGCTGAATCCACACGTGAGTTTAACTCTGTCAGTTGAATGCACACATTGACAACCATTCACTTAGATAGCTCCGTTTTGGTTTTAGAAGCAGATATTTCTCTGTACAGCCTATGGTCCCATTCACTCGGTAATATCCCAACGCAGCTCCTAGAAGAAACGTGTTTCTGACTCGCTGAATCTCAACATAGATTCAACTCTCTTAGGTGAACGAACGCACAGCAGAGCAGTTTCAAGGAAACGTTTCTCCTGAGTTTTAGACGAAGTTTCCTACTGTTTAGTACGGATGCCGGCATTGGGCTGGACATACCGGTTTTGGGATTCTGCACAGAAATGGTGTGCAAACCGCTGAATCCACACGTGAGTTTAACTCTGTCAGTTGAATGCACACATTGACAACCATTCAGTTAGATAGCTCCGTTTTGGTATTAGAAGCAGATATTTCTCTGTACAGCCTATGGTCCCATTCACTCGGGAATATCCCAACGCAGCTCCTAGAAGAAACGTGTTTCTGACTCGCTGAATCTCAACATAGTTTCAAATCTCTTAGGTGAACGAACGCACAGCAGAGCAGTTTCAAGGAAACCTTTCTCCTGAGTTTTAGACGAAGTTTCCTGCTGTTTAGTACGGATGCCGGCATTGGGCTGGAAATACCGGTTTTGGGATTCTGCACAGAAAGGGTTTGCAAACCGCTGAATCCACACGTGAGTTTAACTCTGTCAGTTGAATGCACACATTGACAACCATTCAGTTTGATAGCACACTTTTGGTTTTAGAAGCAGATATTTCTCTGTACAGCCTATGGTCCCATTCACTCGGGAATATCCCTACGCAGCTCCAAGAAGAAACGTGTTTCTGACTCGCTGAATCTCAACATAGATTCAACTCTCTTAGGTGAACGAACGCACAGCAGAGCAGTTTCAAGGAAACGTTGCTCCTGAGTCTTAGACCAAGTTTCCTGCTCTTTAGTAGGTATGCCGGCATTGGGCTGGAAATACCGGTTTTGGGATTCTGCACAGAAAGGGTTTGCAAACCGCTGAATCCACACGTGAGTTTAACTCTGTCAGTTGAATGCACACATTGACAACCATTCAGTTTGATAGCACCCTTTTGGTTTTAGAAGCAGATACTTCTCTGTACAGCCTATGGTCCCATTCACTCGGGAATATCCCAACGCAGCTCCTAGAAGAAACGTGTTTCTGACTCGCTGAATCTCAACATAGATTCAACTGTTTTAGGTGAACGAACGCACAGCAGAGCAGTTTCAAGGAAACGTTTCTCCTGAGTCTTAGACGAAGTTTCCTGCTGTTTAGTACGTATGCCGGCATTGGGCTGGACATACCGGTTTTGGGATTCTGCACAGAAAGGGTTTGCAAACCGCTGAATCCACACGTGAGTTTAACTCTGTCAGTTGAATGCACACATTGACAACCATTCAGTTAGATAGCTCCGTTTTGGTTTTAGAAGCAGATATTTCTCTCTACAGCCTATGGTCCCATTCACTCGGGAATATCCCAACGCAGCTCCTAGAAGAAACGTGTTTCTGACTCGCTGAATCTCAACATAGATTCAACTCTCTTAGGTGAACGAACGCACAGCAGAGCAGTTTCAAGGAAACGTTTCTCCTGAGTCTTAGACGAAGCTTCCTGCTCTTTAGTACGGATGCCGGCATTGGGCTGGAAATACCGGTTTTGGGATTCTGCACAGAAAGGGTTTGCAAACCGCTGAATCCACACGTGAGTTTAACTCTGTCAGTTGAATGCACACATTCACAACGATTCAGTTAGATAGCTCCGTTTTGGTTTTAGAAGCAGATATTTCTCTGTACAGCCTATGGTCCCATTCACTCTGGAATATCCCAACGCAGCTCCTAGAAGAAACGTGTTTCTGACTCGCTGAATCTCAACATAGATTCAACTCTCTTAGGTGAACGAACGCACAGCAGAGCAGTTTCAAGGAAACGTTTCTCCTGAGTTTTAGACGAAGTTTCCTGCTGTTTAGTACATATGCCGGCATTGGGCTGGAAATACCGGTTTTGGGATTCTGCACAGAAAGGGTTTGCAAACCGCTGAATCCACACGTGAGTTTAACTCTGTCAGTTGAATGCACACATTGACAACCATTCAGTTTGATAGCACACTTTTGGTTTTAGAAGCAGATATTTCTCTGTACAGCCTATGGTCCCATTCAATCGGGAATATCCCAACGCAGCTCCAAGAAGAAACGTGTTTCTGACTCGCTGAATCTCAACATAGATTCAACTCTCTTAGGTGAACGAACGCACAGCAGAGCAGTTTCAAGGAAACGTTTCTCCTGAGTTTTAGACGAAGTTTCCTGCTGTTTAGTACGGATGCCGGCATTGGGCTGGACATACCGGTTTTGGGATTCTGCACAGAAATGGTTTGCAAACCGCTGAATCCACACGTGAGTTTAACTCTGTCAGTTGAATGCACACATTGACAACCATTCACTTAGATAGCTCCGTTTTGGTTTTAGAAGCAGATATTTCTCTGTACAGCCTATGGTCCCATTCACTCGGTAATATCCCAACGCAGCTCCTAGAAGAAACGTGTTTCTGACTCGCTGAATCTCAACATAGATTCAACTCTCTTCGGTGAACGAACGCACAGCAGAGCAGTTTCAAGGAAACGTTTCTCCTGAGTTTTAGACGAAGTTTCCTACTGTTTAGTACGGATGCCGGCATTGGGCTGGACATACCGGTTTTGGGATTCTGCACAGAAATGGTGTCCAAACCGCTGAATCCACACGTGAGTTTAATTCTGTCAGTTGAATGCACACATTGACAACCATTCAGTTAGATAGCTCCGTTTTGGTTTTAGAAGCAGATATTTCTCTGTACAGCCTATGGTCCCATTCACTCGGTAATATCCCAACGCAGCTCCTAGAAGAAACGTGTTTCTGACTCGCTGAATCTCAACATAGTTTCAAATCTCTTAGGTGAACGAACGCACAGCAGAGCAGTTTCAAGGAAACCTTTCTCCTGAGTTTTAGACGAAGTTTCCTGCTGTTTAGTACGGATGCCGGCATTGGGCTGGAAATACCGGTTTTGGGATTCTGCACAGAAAGGGTTTGCAAACCGCTGAATCCACACGTGAGTTTAACTCTGTCAGTTGAATGCACACATTGACAACCATTCAGTTTGATAGCACACTTTTGGTTTTAGAAGCAGATATTTCTCTGTACAGCCTATGGTCCCATTCACTCGGGAATATCCCTACGCAGCTCCAAGAAGAAACGTGTTTCTGACTCGCTGAATCTCAACATAGATTCAACTCTCTTAGGTGAACGAACGCACAGCAGAGCAGTTTCAAGGAAACGTTTCTCCTGAGTTTTAGACGAAGTTTCCTGCTGTTTAGTACGGATGCCGGCATTGGGCTGGACATACCGGTTTTGGGATTCTGCACAGAAATGGTTTGCAAACCGCTGAATCCACACGTGAGTTTAACTCTGTCAGTTGAATGCACACATTGACAACCATTCACTTAGATAGCTCCGTTTTGGTTTTAGAAGCAGATATTTCTCTGTACAGCCTATGGTCCCATTCACTCGGGAATATCCCAACGCAGCTCCTAGAAGAAACGTGTTTCTGACTCGCTGAATCTCAACATAGATTCAACTCTCTTAGGTGAACGAACGCACAGCAGAGCAGTTTCAAGGAAACGTTTCTCCTGAGTTTTAGACGAAGTTTCCTACTGTTTAGTACGGATGCCGGCATTGGGCTGGACATACCGGTTTTGGGATTCTGCACAGAAATGGTGTCCAAACCGCTGAATCCACACGTGAGTTTAACTCTGTCAGTTGAATGCACACATTGACAACCATTCAGTTAGATAGCTCCGTTTTGGTATTAGAAGCAGATATTTCTCTGTACAGCCTATGGTCCCATTCACTCGGGAATATCCCAACGCAGCTCCTAGAAGAAACGTGTTTCTGACTCGCTGAATCTCAACATAGTTTCAAATCTCTTAGGTGAACGAACGCACAGCAGAGCAGTTTCAAGGAAACCTTTCTCCTGAGTTTTAGACGAAGTTTCCTGCTGTTTAGTACGGATGCCGGCATTGGGCTGGAAATACCGGTTTTGGGATTCTGCACAGAAAGGGTTTGCAAACCGCTGAATCCACACGTGAGTTTAACTCTGTCAGTTGAATGCACACATTGACAACCATTCAGTTTGATAGCACACTTTTGGTTTTAGAAGCAGATATTTCTCTGTACAGCCTATGGTCCCATTCACTCGGGAATATCCCTACGCAGCTCCAAGAAGAAACGTGTTTCTGACTCGCTGAATCTCAACATAGATTCAACTCTCTTAGGTGAACGAACGCACAGCAGAGCAGTTTCAAGGAAACGTTGCTCCTGAGTCTTAGACGAAGTTTCCTGCTCTTTAGTAGGTATGCCGGCATTGGGCTGGAAATACCGGTTTTGGGATTCTGCACAGAAAGGGTTTGCAAACCGCTGAATCCACACGTGAGTTTAACTCTGTCAGTTGAATGCACACATTGACAACCATTCAGTTTGATAGCACACTTTTGGTTTTAGAAGCAGATATTTCTCTGTACAGCCTATGGTCCCATTCAATCGGGAATATCCCAACGCAGCTCCAAGAAGAAACGTGTTTCTGACTCGCTGAATCTCAACATAGATTCAACTCTCTTCGGTGAACGAACGCACAGCAGAGCAGTTTCAAGGAAACGTTTCTCCTGAGTTTTAGACGAAGTTTCCTACTGTTTAGTACGGATGCCGGCATTGGGCTGGACATACCGGTTTTGGGATTCTGCACAGAAATGGTGTCCAAACCGCTGAATCCACACGTGAGTTTAATTCTGTCAGTTGAATGCACACATTGACAACCATTCAGTTAGATAGCTCCGTTTTGGTATTAGAAGCAGATATTTCTCTGTACAGCCTATGGTCCCATTCACTCGGGAATATCCCAACGCAGCTCCTAGAAGAAACGTGTTTCTGACTCGCTGAATCTCAACATAGTTTCAAATCTCTTAGGTGAACGAACGCACACCAGAGCAGTTTCAAGGAAACCTTTCTCCTGAGTTTTAGACGAAGTTTCCTGCTGTTTAGTACGGATGCCGGCATTGGGCTGGAAATACCGGTTTTGGGATTCTGCACAGAAAGGGTTTGCAAACCGCTGAATCCACACGTGAGTTTAACTCTGTCAGTTGAATGCACACATTGACAACCATTCAGTTTGATAGCACACTTTTGGTTTTAGAAGCAGATATTTCTCTGTACAGCCTATGGTCCCATTCACTCGGGAATATCCCTACGCAGCTCCAAGAAGAAACGTGTTTCTGACTCGCTGAATCTCAACATAGATTCAACTCTCTTAGGTGAACGAACGCACAGCAGAGCAGTTTCAAGGAAACGTTTCTCCTGAGTTTTAGACGAAGTTTCCTGCTGTTTAGTACGGATGCCGGCATTGGGCTGGACATACCGGTTTTGGGATTCTGCACAGAAATGGTTTGCAAACCGCTGAATCCACACGTGAGTTTAACTCTGTCAGTTGAATGCACACATTGACAACCATTCACTTAGATAGCTCCGTTTTGGTTTTAGAAGCAGATATTTCTCTGTACAGCCTATGGTCCCATTCACTCGGGAATATCCCAACGCAGCTCCTAGAAGAAACGTGTTTCTGACTCGCTGAATCTCAACATAGATTCAACTCTCTTAGGTGAACGAACGCACAGCAGAGCAGTTTCAAGGAAACGTTTCTCCTGAGTTTTAGACGAAGTTTCCTACTGTTTAGTACGCATGCCGGCATTGGGCTGGAAATACCGGTTTTGGGATTCTGCACAGAAATGATGTCCAAACCGCTGAATCCACACGTGAGTTTAACTCTGTCAGTTGAATGCACACATTGACAACCATTCAGTTAGATAGCTCCGTTTTGGTATTAGAAGCAGATATTTCTCTGTACAGCCTATGGTCCCATTCACTCGGGAATATCCCAACGCAGCTCCTAGAAGAAACGTGTTTCTGACTCGCTGAATCTCAACATAGTTTCAAATCTCTTAGGTGAACGAACGCACAGCAGAGCAGTTTCAAGGAAACCTTTCTCCTGAGTTTTAGACGAAGTTTCCTGCTGTTTAGTACGGATGCCGGCATTGGGCTGGAAATACCGGTTTTGGGATTCTGCACAGAAAGGGTTTGCAAACCGCTGAATCCACACGTGAGTTTAACTCTGTCAGTTGAATGCACACATTGACAACCATTCAGTTTGATAGCACACTTTTGGTTTTAGAAGCAGATATTTCTCTGTACAGCCTATGGTCCCATTCACTCGGGAATATCCCTACGCAGCTCCAAGAAGAAACGTGTTTCTGACTCGCTGAATCTCAACATAGATTCAACTCTCTTAGGTGAACGAACGCACAGCAGAGCAGTTTCAAGGAAACGTTGCTCCTGAGTCTTAGACCAAGTTTCCTGCTCTTTAGTAGGTATGCCGGCATTGGGCTGGAAATACCGGTTTTGGGATTCTGCACAGAAAGGGTTTGCAAACCGCTGAATCCACACGTGAGTTTAACTCTGTCAGTTGAATGCACACATTGACAACCATTCAGTTTGATAGCACCCTTTTGGTTTTAGAAGCAGATACTTCTCTGTACAGCCTATGGTCCCATTCACTCGGGAATATCCCAACGCAGCTCCTAGAAGAAACGTGTTTCTGACTCGCTGAATCTCAACATAGATTCAACTGTTTTAGGTGAACGAACGCACAGCAGAGCAGTTTCAAGGAAACGTTTCTCCTGAGTCTTAGACGAAGTTTCCTGCTGTTTAGTACGTATGCCGGCATTGGGCTGGACATACCGGTTTTGGGATTCTGCACAGAAAGGGTTTGCAAACCGGTGAATCCACACGTGAGTTTAACTCTGTCAGTTGAATGCACACATTGACAACCATTCAGTTAGATAGCTCCGTTTTGGTTTTAGAAGCAGATATTTCTCTCTACAGCCTATGGTCCCATTCACTCGGGAATATCCCAACGCAGCTCCTAGAAGAAACGTGTTTCTGACTCGCTGAATCTCAACATAGATTCAACTCTCTTAGGTGAACGAACGCACAGCAGAGCAGTTTCAAGGAAACGTTTCTCCTGAGTCTTAGACGAAGCTTCCTGCTCTTTAGTACGGATGCCGGCATTGGGCTGGAAATACTGGTTTTGGGATTCTGCACAGAAAGGGTTTGCAAACCGCTGAATCCACACGTGAGTTTAACTCTGTCAGTTGAATGCACACATTCACAACGATTCAGTTAGATAGCTCCGTTTTGGTTTTAGAAGCAGATATTTCTCTGTACAGCCTATGGTCCCATTCACTCTGGAATATCCCAACGCAGCTCCTAGAAGAAACGTGTTTCTGACTCGCTGAATCTCAACATAGATTCAACTCTCTTAGGTGAACGAACGCACAGCAGAGCAGTTTCAAGGAAACGTTTCTCCTGAGTTTTAGACGAAGTTTCCTGCTGTTTAGTACATATGCCGGCATTGGGCTGGAAATACCGGTTTTGGGATTCTGCACAGAAAGGGTTTGCAAACCGCTGAATCCACACGTGAGTTTAACTCTGTCAGTTGAATGCACACATTGACAACCATTCAGTTAGATAGCTCCGTTTTGGTTTTAGAAGCAGATATTTCTCTGTACAGCCTATGGTCCCATTCACTCGGGAATATCCCAACGCAGCTCCAAGAAGAAACGTGTTTCTGACTCTCTGAATCTCACCATAGATTCAACTCTCTTAGGTGAACGAACGCACAGCAGAGCAGTTTCAAGGAAACGTCTCTCCTGAGTCTTAGACGAAGTTTCCTGCTGTTTAGTACGTATGCCGGCATTGGGCTGGAAATACCGGTTTTGGGATTCTGCACAGAAAGGGTTTGCAAACCGCTGAATCCACACGTGAGTTTAACTCTGTCAGTTGAATGCACACATTGACAACCATTCAGTTAGATAGCTCCGTTTTGGTTTTAGAAGCAGATATTTCTCTGTACAGCCTATGGTCCCATTCAATCGGGAATATCCCAACGCAGCTCCAAGAAGAAACGTGTTTCTGACTCGCTGAATCTCAACATAGATTCAACTCTCTTAGGTGAACGAACGCACAGCAGAGCAGTTTCAAGGAAACGCCTCTCCTGAGTCTTAGACGAAGTTTCCTGCTGTTTAGTACGGATGCCGGCATTGGGCTGGAAATACCGGTTTTGGGATTCTGCACAGAAAGGGTTTGCAAACCGCTGAATCCACACGTGAGTTTAACTCTGTCAGTTGAATGCACACATTGACAACCATTCAGTTTGATAGCACATTTTTGGTTTTAGAAGAAGATATTTCTCTGTACAGCCTATGGTCCCATTCACTCGGGAATATCCCAACGCAGCTCCTAGAAGAAACGTGTTTCTGACTCGCTGAATCTCAACATAGATTCAACTCTCTTAGGTGAACGAACGCACAGCAGAGCAGTTTCAAGGAAACGTTTCTCCTGAGTCTTAGACTAAGTTTCCTGCTCTTTAGTAGGTATGCCGGCATTGGGCTGGAAATACCGGTTTTGGGATTCTGCACAGAAAGGGTTTGCAAACCGCTGAATCCACACGTGAGTTTAACTCTGTCAGTTGAATGCACACATTGACAACCATTCAGTTTGATAGCACCCTTTTGGTTTTAGAAGCAGATACTTCTCTGTACAGCCTATGGTCCCATTCACTCGGGAATATCCCAACGCAGCTCCAAGAAGAAACGTGTTTCTGACTCGCTGAATCTCAACATAGATTCAACTGTTTTAGGTGAACGAACGCACAGCAGAGCAGTTTCAAGGAAACGTTTCTCCTGAGTCTTAGACGAAGTTTCCTGCTGTTTAGTACGGATGCCGGCATTGGGCTGGAAATACCGGTTTTGGGATTCTGCACAGAAAGGGTTTGCAAACCGCTGAATCCACACGTGAGTTTAACTCTGTCAGTTGAATGCACACATTCACAACGATTCAGTTAGATAGTTCTGTTTTGGTTTTAGAAGCAGATATTTCTCTGTACAGCCTATGGTCCCATTCACTCGGGAATATCCCAACGCAGCTCCTAGAAGAAACGTGTTTCTGACTCGCTGAATCTCAACATAGATTCAACTGTTTTAGGTGAACGAACGCACAGCAGAGCAGTTTCAAGGAAACGTTTCTCCTGAGTCTTAGACGAAGTTTCCTGCTGTTTAGTACGGATGCCGGCATTGGGCTGGAAATACCGGTTTTGGGATTCTGCACAGAAAGGGTTTGCAAACCGCTGAATCCACACGTGAGTTTAACTCTGTCAGTTGAATGCACACATTCACAACGATTCAGTTAGATAGTTCTGTTTTGGTTTTAGAAGCAGATATTTCTCTGTACAGCCTATGGTCCCATTCACTCGGGAATATCCCAACGCAGCTCCTAGAAGAAACGTGTTTCTGACTCGCTGAATCTCAACATAGATTCAACTCTCTTAGGTGAACGAACGCACAGCAGAGCAGTTTCAAGGAAACGTCTCTCCTGAGTCTTAGACGAAGTTTCCTGCTGTTTAGTATGTATGCCGGCATTGGGCTGGAAATACCGGTTTTGGGATTCTGCACAGAAAGGGTTTGCAAACCGCTGAATCCACACGTGAGTTTAACTCTGTCAGTTGAATGCATACATTGACAACCATTCAGTTTGATAGCACACTTTTGGTTTTAGAAGCAGATATTTCTCTCTACAGCCTATGGTCCCATTCACTCGGGAATATCCCAACGCAGCTCCTAGAAGAAACGTGTTTCTGACTCGCTGAATCTCAACATAGATTCAACTATCTTAGGTGAACGAACGCACAGCAGAGCAGTTTCAAGGAAACGTTTCTCCTGAGTCTTAGACGAAGCTTCCTGCTCTTTAGTACGGATGCCGGCATTGGGCTGGAAATACTGGTTTTGGGATTCTGCACAGAAAGGGTTTGCAAACCGCTGAATCCACACGTGAGTTTAACTCTGTCAGTTGAATGCACACATTCACAACGATTCAGTTAGATAGCTCCGTTTTGGTTTTAGAAGCAGATATTTCTCTGTACAGCCTATGGTCCCATTCACTCTGGAATATCCCAACGCAGCTCCTAGAAGAAACGTGTTTCTGACTCGCTGAATCTCAACATAGATTCAACTCTCTTAGGTGAACGAACGCACAGCAGAGCAGTTTCAAGGAAACGTTGTTCCTGAGTTTTAGACGAAGTTTCCTGCTGTTTAGTACATATGCCGGCATTGGGCTGGAAATACCGGTTTTGGGATTCTGCACAGAAAGGGTTTGCAAACCGCTGAATCCACACGTGAGTTTAACTCTGTCAGTTGAATGCACACATTGACAACCATTCAGTTAGATAGCTCCGTTTTGGTTTTAGAAGCAGATATTTATCTGTACAGCCTATGGTCCCATTCACTCGGGAATATCCCAACGCAGCTCCAAGAAGAAACGTGTTTCTGACTCTCTGAATCTCACCATAGATTCAACTCTCTTAGGTGAACGAACGCACAGCAGAGCAGTTTCAAGGAAACGTCTCTCCTGAGTCTTAGACGAAGTTTCCTGCTGTTTAGTACGTATGCCGGCATTGGGCTGGAAATACCGGTTTTGGGATTCTGCACAGAAAGGGTTTGCAAACCGCTGAATCCACACGTGAGTTTAACTCTGTCAGTTGAATGCACACATTGACAACCATTCAGTTAGATAGCTCCGTTTTGGTTTTAGAAGCAGATATTTCTCTGTACAGCCTATGGTCCCATTCAATCGGGAATATCCCAACGCAGCTCCAAGAAGAAACGTGTTTCTGACTCGCTGAATCTCAACATAGATTCAACTCTCTTAGGTGAACGAACGCACAGCAGAGCAGTTTCAAGGAAACGCCTCTCCTGAGTCTTAGACGAAGTTTCCTGCTGTTTAGTACGGATGCCGGCATTGGGCTGGAAATACCGGTTTTGGGATTCTGCACAGAAAGGGTTTGCAAACCGCTGAATCCACACGTGAGTTTAACTCTGTCAGTTGAATGCACACATTGACAACCATTCAGTTTGATAGCACATTTTTGGTTTTAGAAGAAGATATTTCTCTGTACAGCCTATGGTCCCATTCACTCGGGAATATCCCAACGCAGCTCCTAGAAGAAACGTGTTTCTGACTCGCTGAATCTCAACATAGATTCAACTCTCTTAGGTGAACGAACGCACAGCAGAGCAGTTTCAAGGAAACGTTTCTCCTGAGTCTTAGACTAAGTTTCCTGCTCTTTAGTAGGTATGCCGGCATTGGGCTGGAAATACCGGTTTTGGGATTCTGCACAGAAAGGGTTTGCAAACCGCTGAATCCACACGTGAGTTTAACTCTGTCAGTTGAATGCACACATTGACAACCATTCAGTTTGATAGCACCCTTTTGGTTTTAGAAGCAGATACTTCTCTGTACAGCCTATGGTCCCATTCACTCGGGAATATCCCAACGCAGCTCCAAGAAGAAACGTGTTTCTGACTCGCTGAATCTCAACATAGATTCAACTGTTTTAGGTGAACGAACGCACAGCAGAGCAGTTTCAAGGAAACGTTTCTCCTGAGTCTTAGACGAAGTTTCCTGCTGTTTAGTACGGATGCCGGCATTGGGCTGGAAATACCGGTTTTGGGATTCTGCACAGAAAGGGTTTGCAAACCGCTGAATCCACACGTGAGTTTAACTCTGTCAGTTGAATGCACACATTCACAACGATTCAGTTAGATAGTTCTGTTTTGGTTTTAGAAGCAGATATTTCTCTGTACAGCCTATGGTCCCATTCACTCGGGAATATCCCAACGCAGCTCCTAGAAGAAACGTGTTTCTGACTCGCTGAATCTCAACATAGATTCAACTGTTTTAGGTGAACGAACGCACAGCAGAGCAGTTTCAAGGAAACGTTTCTCCTGAGTCTTAGACGAAGTTTCCTGCTGTTTAGTACGGATGCCGGCATTGGGCTGGAAATACCGGTTTTGGGATTCTGCACAGAAAGGGTTTGCAAACCGCTGAATCCACACGTGAGTTTAACTCTGTCAGTTGAATGCACACATTCACAACGATTCAGTTAGATAGTTCTGTTTTGGTTTTAGAAGCAGATATTTCTCTGTACAGCCTATGGTCCCATTCACTCGGGAATATCCCAACGCAGCTCCTAGAAGAAACGTGTTTCTGACTCGCTGAATCTCAACATAGATTCAACTCTCTTAGGTGAACGAACGCACAGCAGAGCAGTTTCAAGGAAACGTCTCTCCTGAGTCTTAGACGAAGTTTCCTGCTGTTTAGTATGTATGCCGGCATTGGGCTGGAAATACCGGTTTTGGGATTCTGCACAGAAAGGGTTTGCAAACCGCTGAATCCACACGTGAGTTTAACTCTGTCAGTTGAATGCACACATTGACAACCATTCAGTTTGATAGCACACTTTTGGTTTTAGAAGCAGATATTTCTCTGTACAGCCTATGGTCCCATTCAATCGGGAATATTCCAACGCAGCTCCAAGAAGAAACGTGTTTCTGACTCGCTGAATCTCAACATAGATTCAACTCTCTTAGGTGAACGAACGCACAGCAGAGCAGTTTCAAGGAAACGTTTCTCCTGAGTTTTAGACGAAGTTTCCTGCTGTTTAGTACGGATGCCGGCATCGGGCTGGACATACCGGTTTTGGGATTCTGCACAGAAATGGTTTGCAAACCGCTGAATCCACACGTGAGTTTAACTCTGTCAGTTGAATGCACACATTGACAACCATTCACTTAGATAGCTCCGTTTTGGTTTTAGAAGCAGATATTTCTCTGTACAGCCTATGGTCCCATTCACTCGGTAATATCCCAACGCAGCTCCAAGAAGAAACGTGTTTCTGACTCGCTGAATCTCAACATAGATTCAACTCTCTTAGGTGAACGATCGCACAGCAGATCAGTTTCAAGGAAACGTTTCTCCTGAGTTTTAGACGAAGTTTCCTGCTGTTTAGTACGGATGCCGGCATTGGACTGGAAATACCGGTTTTGGGATTCTGCACAGAAAGGGTTTGCAAACCGCTGAATCCACACGTGAGTTTAACTCTGTCAGTTGAATGCACACATTCACAACGATTCAGTTAGATAGCTCCGTTTTGGTTTTAGAAGCAGATATTTCTCTGTACAGCCTATGGTCCCATTCACTCGGGAATATCCCAACGCAGCTCCTAGAAGAAACGTGTTTCTGACTCGCTGAATCTCAACATAGATTCAACTCTCTTAGGTGAACGAACGCACAGCAGAGCAGTTTCAAGGAAACGTTGCTCCTGAGTTTTAGACGAAGTTTCCTGCTGTTTAGTACATATGCCGGCATTGGGCTGGAAATACCGGTTTTGGGATTCTGCACAGAAAGGGTTTGCAAACCGCTGAATCCACACGTGAGTTTAACTCTGTCAGTTGAATGCACACATTGACAACCATTCAGTTAGATAGCTCCGTTTTGGTTTTAGAAGCAGATATTTCTCTGTACAGCCTATGGTCCCATACACTCGGGAATATCCCAACGCAGCTCCAAGAAGAAACGTGTTTCTGACTCGCTGAATCTCAACATAGATTCAACTCTCTTAGGTGAACGAACGCACAGCAGAGCAGTTTCAAGGAAACGTCTCTCCTGAGTCTTAGACGAAGTTTCCTGCTGTTTAGTACGTATGCCGGCATTGGGCTGGAAATACCGGTTTTGGGATTCTGCACAGAAAGGGTTTGCAAACCGCTGAATCCACACGTGAGTTTAACTCTGTCAGTTGAATGCACACATTGACAACCATTCAGTTTGATAGCACACTTTTGGTTTTAGAAGCAGATATTTCTCTGTACAGCCTATGGTCCCATTCAATCGGGAATATCCCAACGCAGCTCCAAGAAGAAACGTGTTTCTGACTCGCTGAATCTCAACATAGATTCAACTCTCTTAGGTGAACGAACGGACAGCAGAGCAGTTTCAAGGAAACGTTTCTCCTGAGTTTTCGACGAAGTTTCCTACTGTTTAGTACGGATGCCGGCATTGGGCTGTACATACCGGTTTTGGGATTCTGCACAGAAATGGTGTGCAAACCGCTGAATCCACACGTGAGTTTAACTCTGTCAGTTGAATGCACACATTGACAACCATTCAGTTAGATAGCTCCGTTTTGGTATTAGAAGCAGATATTTCTCTGTACAGCCTATGGTCCCATTCACTCGGGAATATCCCAACGCAGCTCCTAGCATAAACGTGTTTCTGACTCGCTGAATCTCAACGTAGTTTCAACTCTCTTAGGTGAACGAACGCACAACAGAGCAGTTTCAAGGAAACGTTTCTCCTGAGTTTTAGACGAAGTTTCCTGCTGTTTAGTACGGATGCCGGCATTGGGCTGGAAATACCGGTTTTGTGATTCTGCACAGAAAGGGTTTGCAAACCGCTGAATCCACACGTGAGTTTAACTCTGTCAGTTGAATGCACACATTGACAACCATTCAGTTAGATAGCACACTTTTGGTTTTAGAAGCAGATATTTCTCTGTACAGCCTATGGTCCCATTCACTCGGGAATATCCCAACGCAGCTCCTAGAAAAAACGTGTTTCTGACTCGCTGAATCTCAACATAGATTCAACTCTCTTAGGTGAACGAACGCACAGCAGAGCAGTTTCAAGGAAACGTTTCACCTGAGTCTTAGACGAAGTTCCCTGCTCTTTAGTAGGTATGCCGGCATTGGGCTGGAAATACCGGTTTTGGGATTCTGCACAGAAAGGGTTTGCAAACCGCTGAATCCACACGTGAGTTTAACTGTGTCAGTTGAATGCACACATTGACAACCATTCAGTTAGATAGCTCCGTTTTGGTTTTAGAAGCAGATATTTCTCTCTACAGCCTATGGTCCCATTCACTCGGGAATATCCCAACGCAGCTCCTAGAAGAAACGTGTTTCTGACTCGCTGAATCTCAACATAGATTCAACTCTCTTAGGTGAACGAACGCACAGCAGAGCAGTTTCAAGGAAACGTTTCTCCTGAGTTTTAGACGAAGTTTCCTACTGTTTAGTACGGATGCCGGCATTGGGCTGGACATACCGGTTTTGGGATTCTGCACAGAAATGGGGTGCGAACCGCTGAATCCACACGTGAGTTTAACTCTGTCAGTTGAATGCACACATTGACAACCATTCAGTTAGATAGCTCCGTTTTGGTTTTAGAAGCAGATATTTCTCTCTACAGCCTATGGTCCCATTCACTCGGGAATATCCCAACGCAGCTCCTAGAAGAAACGTGTTTCTGACTCGCTGAATCTCAACATAGATTCAACTCTCTTAGGTGAACGAACGCACAGCAGAGCAGTTTCAAGGAAACGTTTCTCCTGAGTCTTAGACGAAGCTTCCTGCTGTTTAGTACGGATGCCGGCATTGGGCTGGAAATACCGGTTTTGGGATTCTGCACAGAAAGGGTTTGCAAACCGCTGAATCCACACGTGAGTTTAACTCTGTCAGTTGAATGCACACATTGACAACCATTCAGTTAGGTAGCTCCGTTTTGGTTTTAGAAGCAGATATTTCTCTGTACAGCCTATGGTCCCATTCACTCGGGAATATCCCAACGCAGCTCCAAGAAGAAACGTGTTTCTGACTCGCTGAATCTCAACATAGATTCAACTCTCTTAGGTGAACGAACGCACAGCAGAGCAGTTTCAAGGAAACGTTTCTCCTGAGTTTTAGACGAAGTTTCCTGCTGTTTAGTACGGATGCCGGCATTGGGCTGGAAATACCGGTTTTGGGATTCTGCACAGAAAGGGTTTGCAAACCGCTGAATCCACACGTGAGTTTAACTCTGTCAGTTGAATGCACACATTCACAACGATTCAGTTAGATAGTTCCGTTTTGGTTTTAGAAGCAGATATTTCTCTGTACAGCCTATGGTCCCATTCACTCGGGAATATCCCAACGCAGCTCCTAGAAGAAACGTGTTTCTGACTCGCTGAATCTCAACATAGATTCAACTCTCTTAGGTGAACGAACGCACAGCAGAGCAGTTTCAAGGAAACGTTGCTCCTGAGTTTTAGACGAAGTTTCCTGCTGTTTAGTACATATGCCGGCATTGGGCTGGAAATACCGGTTTTGGGATTCTGCACAGAAAGGGTTTGCAAA
The DNA here is from genome assembly GCF_030222135.1 of Aotus nancymaae. Lineage (NCBI taxonomy): Eukaryota > Metazoa > Chordata > Mammalia > Primates > Aotidae > Aotus > Aotus nancymaae. The sequence goes on from NW_026988464.1 coordinate 1,231,214, forward strand.
CCGCTGAATCCACACGTGAGTTTAACTCTGTCAGTTGAATGCACACATTGACAACCATTCAGTTAGATAGCTCCGTTTTGGTTTTAGAAGCAGATATTTCTCTGTACAGCCTATGGTCCCATTCACTCGGGAATATCCCAACGCAGCTCCTAGAAGAAACGTGTTTCTGACTCGCTGAATCTCAACATAGATTCAACTCTCTTAGGTGAACGAACGCACAGCAGAGCAGTTTCAAGGAAACGTCTCTCCTGAGTCTTAGACGAAGTTTCCTGCTGTTTAGTATGTATGCCGGCATTGGGCTGGAAATACCGGTTTTGGGATTCTGCACAGAAAGGGTTTGCAAACCGCTGAATCCAAACGTGAGTTTAACTCTGTCAGTTGAATGCACACATTGACAACCATTCAGTTTGATAGCACACTTTTGGTTTTAGAAGCAGATATTTCTCTGTACAGCCTATGGTCCCATTCAATCGGGAATATCCCAACGCAGCTCCAAGAAGAAACGTGTTTCTGACTCGCTGAATCTCAACATAGATTCAACTCTCTTAGGTGAACGAACGCACAGCAGAGCAGTTTCAAGGAAACGTTTCTCCTGAGTTTTAGACGAAGTTTCCTACTGTTTAGTACGGATGCCGGCATTGGGCTGGAAATACCGGTTTTGGGATTCTGCACAGAAATGGTGTGCAAACCGCTGAATCCACACGTGATTTTAACTCTGTCAGTTGAATGCACACATTGACAACCATTCAGTTAGATAGCTCCGTTTTGGTATTAGAAGCAGATATTTCTCTGTACAGCCTATGGTCCCATTCACTCGGGAATATCCCAACGCAGCTCCTAGAAGAAACGTGTTTCTGACTCGCTGAATCTCAACATAGTTTCAAATCTCTTAGGTGAACGAACGCACAGCAGAGCAGTTTCAAGGAAACCTTTCTCCTGAGTTTTAGACGAAGTTTCCTGCTGTTTAGTACGGATGCCGGCATTGGGCTGGAAATACCGGTTTTGGGATTCTGCACAGAAAGGGTTTGCAAACCGCTGAATCCACACGTGAGTTTAACTCTGTCAGTTGAATGCACACATTGACAACCATTCAGTTTGATAGCACACTTTTGGTTTTAGAAGCAGATATTTCTCTGTACAGCCTATGGTCCCATTCACTCGGGAATATCCCTACGCAGCTCCAAGAAGAAACGTGTTTCTGACTCGCTGAATCTCAACATAGATTCAACTCTCTTAGGTGAACGAACGCACAGCAGAGCAGTTTCAAGGAAACGTTGCTCCTGAGTCTTAGACCAAGTTTCCTGCTCTTTAGTAGGTATGCCGGCATTGGGCTGGAAATACCGGTTTTGGGATTCTGCACAGAAAGGGTTTGCAAACCGCTGAATCCACACGTGAGTTTAACTCTGTCAGTTGAATGCACACATTGACAACCATTCAGTTTGATAGCACCCTTTTGGTTTTAGAAGCAGATACTTCTCTGTACAGCCTATGGTCCCATTCACTCGGGAATATCCCAACGCAGCTCCTAGAAGAAACGTGTTTCTGACTCGCTGAATCTCAACATAGATTCAACTGTTTTAGGTGAACGAACGAACAGCAGAGCAGTTTCAAGGAAACGTTTCTCCTGAGTCTTAGACGAAGTTTCCTGCTGTTTAGTACGTATGCCGGCATTGGGCTGGACATACCGGTTTTGGGATTCTGCACAGAAAGGGTTTGCAAACCGCTGAATCCACACGTGAGTTTAACTCTGTCAGTTGAATGCACACATTGACAACCATTCAGTTAGATAGCTCCGTTTTGGTTTTAGAAGCAGATATTTCTCTCTACAGCCTATGGTCCCATTCACTCGGGAATATCCCAACGCAGCTCCTAGAAGAAACGTGTTTCTGACTCGCTGAATCTCAACATAGATTCAACTCTCTTAGGTGAACGAACGCACAGCAGAGCAGTTTCAAGGAAACGTTTCTCCTGAGTCTTAGACGAAGCTTCCTGCTCTTTAGTACGGATGCCGGCATTGGGCTGGAAATACCGGTTTTGGGATTCTGCACAGAAAGGGTTTGCAAACCGCTGAATCCACACGTGAGTTTAACTCTGTCAGTTGAATGCACACATTCACAACGATTCAGTTAGATAGCTCCGTTTTGGTTTTAGAAGCAGATATTTCTCTGTACAGCCTATGGTCCCATTCACTCTGGAATATCCCAACGCAGCTCCTAGAAGAAACGTGTTTCTGACTCGCTGAATCTCAACATAGATTCAACTCTCTTAGGTGAACGAACGCACAGCAGAGCAGTTTCAAGGAAACGTTTCTCCTGAGTTTTAGACGAAGTTTCCTGCTGTTTAGTACATATGCCGGCATTGGGCTGGAAATACCGGTTTTGGGATTCTGCACAGAAAGGGTTTGCAAACCGCTGAATCCACACGTGAGTTTAACTCTGTCAGTTGAATGCACACATTGACAACCATTCAGTTTGATAGCACACTTTTGGTTTTAGAAGCAGATATTTCTCTGTACAGCCTATGGTCCCATTCAATCGGGAATATCCCAACGCAGCTCCAAGAAGAAACGTGTTTCTGACTCGCTGAATCTCAACATAGATTCAACTCTCTTAGGTGAACGAACGCACAGCAGAGCAGTTTCAAGGAAACGTTTCTCCTGAGTTTTAGACGAAGTTTCCTGCTGTTTAGTACGGATGCCGGCATTGGGCTGGACATACCGGTTTTGGGATTCTGCACAGAAATGGTTTGCAAACCGCTGAATCCACACGTGAGTTTAACTCTGTCAGTTGAATGCACACATTGACAACCATTCACTTAGATAGCTCCGTTTTGGTTTTAGAAGCAGATATTTCTCTGTACAGCCTATGGTCCCATTCACTCGGTAATATCCCAACGCAGCTCCTAGAAGAAACGTGTTTCTGACTCGCTGAATCTCAACATAGATTCAACTCTCTTAGGTGAACGAACGCACAGCAGAGCAGTTTCAAGGAAACGTTTCTCCTGAGTTTTAGACGAAGTTTCCTACTGTTTAGTACGGATGCCGGCATTGGGCTGGACATACCGGTTTTGGGATTCTGCACAGAAATGGTGTGCAAACCGCTGAATCCACACGTGAGTTTAACTCTGTCAGTTGAATGCACACATTGACAACCATTCAGTTAGATAGCTCCGTTTTGGTATTAGAAGCAGATATTTCTCTGTACAGCCTATGGTCCCATTCACTCGGGAATATCCCAACGCAGCTCCTAGAAGAAACGTGTTTCTGACTCGCTGAATCTCAACATAGTTTCAAATCTCTTAGGTGAACGAACGCACAGCAGAGCAGTTTCAAGGAAACCTTTCTCCTGAGTTTTAGACGAAGTTTCCTGCTGTTTAGTACGGATGCCGGCATTGGGCTGGAAATACCGGTTTTGGGATTCTGCACAGAAAGGGTTTGCAAACCGCTGAATCCACACGTGAGTTTAACTCTGTCAGTTGAATGCACACATTGACAACCATTCAGTTTGATAGCACACTTTTGGTTTTAGAAGCAGATATTTCTCTGTACAGCCTATGGTCCCATTCACTCGGGAATATCCCTACGCAGCTCCAAGAAGAAACGTGTTTCTGACTCGCTGAATCTCAACATAGATTCAACTCTCTTAGGTGAACGAACGCACAGCAGAGCAGTTTCAAGGAAACGTTGCTCCTGAGTCTTAGACCAAGTTTCCTGCTCTTTAGTAGGTATGCCGGCATTGGGCTGGAAATACCGGTTTTGGGATTCTGCACAGAAAGGGTTTGCAAACCGCTGAATCCACACGTGAGTTTAACTCTGTCAGTTGAATGCACACATTGACAACCATTCAGTTTGATAGCACCCTTTTGGTTTTAGAAGCAGATACTTCTCTGTACAGCCTATGGTCCCATTCACTCGGGAATATCCCAACGCAGCTCCTAGAAGAAACGTGTTTCTGACTCGCTGAATCTCAACATAGATTCAACTGTTTTAGGTGAACGAACGCACAGCAGAGCAGTTTCAAGGAAACGTTTCTCCTGAGTCTTAGACGAAGTTTCCTGCTGTTTAGTACGTATGCCGGCATTGGGCTGGACATACCGGTTTTGGGATTCTGCACAGAAAGGGTTTGCAAACCGCTGAATCCACACGTGAGTTTAACTCTGTCAGTTGAATGCACACATTGACAACCATTCAGTTAGATAGCTCCGTTTTGGTTTTAGAAGCAGATATTTCTCTCTACAGCCTATGGTCCCATTCACTCGGGAATATCCCAACGCAGCTCCTAGAAGAAACGTGTTTCTGACTCGCTGAATCTCAACATAGATTCAACTCTCTTAGGTGAACGAACGCACAGCAGAGCAGTTTCAAGGAAACGTTTCTCCTGAGTCTTAGACGAAGCTTCCTGCTCTTTAGTACGGATGCCGGCATTGGGCTGGAAATACTGGTTTTGGGATTCTGCACAGAAAGGGTTTGCAAACCGCTGAATCCACACGTGAGTTTAACTCTGTCAGTTGAATGCACACATTCACAACGATTCAGTTAGATAGCTCCGTTTTGGTTTTAGAAGCAGATATTTCTCTGTACAGCCTATGGTCCCATTCACTCTGGAATATCCCAACGCAGCTCCTAGAAGAAACGTGTTTCTGACTCGCTGAATCTCAACATAGATTCAACTCTCTTAGGTGAACGAACGCACAGCAGAGCAGTTTCAAGGAAACGTTGCTCCTGAGTTTTAGACGAAGTTTCCTGCTGTTTAGTACATATGCCGGCATTGGGCTGGAAATACCGGTTTTGGGATTCTGCACAGAAAGGGTTTGCAAACCGCTGAATCCACACGTGAGTTTAACTCTGTCAGTTGAATGCACACATTGACAACCATTCAGTTAGATAGCTCCGTTTTGGTTTTAGAAGCAGATATTTCTCTGTACAGCCTATGGTCCCATTCACTCGGGAATATCCCAACGCAGCTCCAAGAAGAAACGTGTTTCTGACTCTCTGAATCTCACCATAGATTCAACTCTCTTAGGTGAACGAACGCACAGCAGAGCAGTTTCAAGGAAACGTCTCTCCTGAGTCTTAGACGAAGTTTCCTGCTGTTTAGTACGTATGCCGGCATTGGGCTGGAAATACCGGTTTTGGGATTCTGCACAGAAAGGGTTTGCAAACCGCTGAATCCACACGTGAGTTTAACTCTGTCAGTTGAATGCACACATTGACAACCATTCAGTTAGATAGCTCCGTTTTGGTTTTAGAAGCAGATATTTCTCTGTACAGCCTATGGTCCCATTCAATCGGGAATATCCCAACGCAGCTCCAAGAAGAAACGTGTTTCTGACTCGCTGAATCTCAACATAGATTCAACTCTCTTAGGTGAACGAACGCACAGCAGAGCAGTTTCAAGGAAACGCCTCTCCTGAGTCTTAGACGAAGTTTCCTGCTGTTTAGTACGTTTGCCGGCATTGGGCTGGAAATACCGGTTTTGGGATTCTGCACAGAAAGGGTTTGCAAACCGCTGAATCCACACGTGAGTTTAACTCTGTCAGTTGAATGCACACATTGACAACCATTCAGTTTGATAGCACATTTTTGGTTTTAGAAGAAGATATTTCTCTGTACAGCCTATGGTCCCATTCACTCGGGAATATCCCAACGCAGCTCCTAGAAGAAACGTGTTTCTGACTCGCTGAATCTCAACATAGATTCAACTCTCTTAGGTGAACGAACGCACAGCAGAGCAGTTTCAAGGAAACGTTTCTCCTGAGTCTTAGACTAAGTTTCCTGCTCTTTAGTAGGTATGCCGGCATTGGGCTGGAAATACCGGTTTTGGGATTCTGCACAGAAAGGGTTTGCAAACCGCTGAATCCACACGTGAGTTTAACTCTGTCAGTTGAATGCACACATTGACAACCATTCAGTTTGATAGCACCCTTTTGGTTTTAGAAGCAGATACTTCTCTGTACAGACTATGGTCCCATTCACTCGGGAATATCCCAACGCAGCTCCAAGAAGAAACGTGTTTCTGACTCGCTGAATCTCAACATAGATTCAACTGTTTTAGGTGAACGAACGCACAGCAGAGCAGTTTCAAGGAAACGTTTCTCCTGAGTCTTAGACGAAGTTTCCTGCTGTTTAGTACGGATGCCGGCATTGGGCTGGAAATACCGGTTTTGGGATTCTGCACAGAAAGGGTTTGCAAACCGCTGAATCCACACGTGAGTTTAACTCTGTCAGTTGAATGCACACATTCACAACGATTCAGTTAGATAGTTCTGTTTTGGTTTTAGAAGCAGATATTTCTCTGTACAGCCTATGGTCCCATTCACTCGGGAATATCCCAACGCAGCTCCTAGAAGAAACGTGTTTCTGACTCGCTGAATCTCAACATAGATTCAACTGTTTTAGGTGAACGAACGCACAGCAGAGCAGTTTCAAGGAAACGTTTCTCCTGAGTCTTAGACGAAGTTTCCTGCTGTTTAGTACGGATGCCGGCATTGGGCTGGAAATACCGGTTTTGGGATTCTGCACAGAAAGGGTTTGCAAACCGCTGAATCCACACGTGAGTTTAACTCTGTCAGTTGAATGCACACATTCACAACGATTCAGTTAGATAGTTCTGTTTTGGTTTTAGAAGCAGATATTTCTCTGTACAGCCTATGGTCCCATTCACTCGGGAATATCCCAACGCAGTTCCTAGAAGAAACGTGTTTCTGACTCGCTGAATCTCAACATAGATTCAACTCTCTTAGGTGAACGAACGCACAGCAGAGCAGTTTCAAGGAAACGTCTCTCCTGAGTCTTAGACGAAGTTTCCTGCTGTTTAGTATGTATGCCGGCATTGGGCTGGAAATACCGGTTTTGGGATTCTGCACAGAAAGGGTTTGCAAACCGCTGAATCCACACGTGAGTTTAACTCTGTCAGTTGAATGCACACATTGACAACCATTCAGTTTGATAGCACACTTTTGGTTTTAGAAGCAGATATTTCTCTGTACAGCCTATGGTCCCATTCAATCGGAAATATCCCAACGCAGCTCCAAGAAGAAACGTGTTTCTGACTCGCTGAATCTCAACATAGATTCAACTCTCTTAGGTGAACGAACGCACAGCAGAGCAGTTTCAAGGAAACGTTTCTCCTGAGTTTTAGACGAAGTTTCCTGCTGTTTAGTACGGATGCCGGCATCGGGCTGGACATACCGGTTTTGGGATTCTGCACAGAAATGGTTTGCAAACCGCTGAATCCACACGTGAGTTTAACTCTGTCAGTTGAATGCACACATTGACAACCATTCACTTAGATAGCTCCGTTTTGGTTTTAGAAGCAGATATTTCTCTGTACAGCCTATGGTCCCATTCACTCGGTAATATCCCAACGCAGCTCCAAGAAGAAACGTGTTTCTGACTCGCTGAATCTCAACATAGATTCAACTCTCTTAGGTGAACGATCGCACAGCAGAGCAGTTTCAAGGAAACGTTTCTCCTGAGTTTTAGACGAAGTTTCCTGCTGTTTAGTACGGATGCCGGCATTGGACTGGAAATACCGGTTTTGGGATTCTGCACAGAAAGGGTTTGCAAACCGCTGAATCCACACGTGAGTTTAACTCTGTCAGTTGAATGCACACATTCACAACGATTCAGTTAGATAGCTCCGTTTTGGTTTTAGAAGCAGATATTTCTCTGTACAGCCTATGGTCCCATTCACTCGGGAATATCCCAACGCAGCTCCTAGAAGAAACGTGTTTCTGACTCGCTGAATCTCAACATAGATTCAACTCTCTTAGGTGAACGAACGCACAGCAGAGCAGTTTCAAGGAAACGTTGCTCCTGAGTTTTAGACGAAGTTTCCTGCTGTTTAGTACATATGCCGGCATTGGGCTGGAAATACCGGTTTTGGGATTCTGCACAGAAAGGGTTTGCAAACCGCTGAATCCACACGTGAGTTTAACTCTGTCAGTTGAATGCACACATTGACAACCATTCAGTTTGATAGCACACTTTTGGTTTTAGAAGCAGATATTTCTCTGTACAGCCTATGGTCCCATTCAATCGGGAATATCCCAACGCAGCTCCAAGAAGAAACGTGTTTCTGACTCGCTGAATCTCAACATAGATTCAACTCTCTTAGGTGAACGAACGGACAGCAGAGCAGTTTCAAGGAAACGTTTCTCCTGAGTTTTAGACGAAGTTTCCTACTGTTTAGTACGGATGCCGGCATTGGGCTGGAAATACCGGTTTTGGGATTCTGCACAGAAAGGGTTTGCAAACCGCTGAATCCACACGTGAGTTTAACTCTGTCAGTTGAATGCACACATTGACAACCATTCAGTTAGATAGCACACTTTTGGTTTTAGAAGCAGATATTTCTCTGTACAGCCTATGGTCCCATTCACTCGGGAATATCCCAACGCAGCTCCTAGAAAAAACGTGTTTCTGACTCGCTGAATCTCAACATAGATTCAACTCTCTTAGGTGAACGAACGCACAGCAGAGCAGTTTCAAGGAAACGTTTCACCTGAGTGTTAGACGAAGTTCCCTGCTCTTTAGTAGGTATGCCGGCATTGGGCTGGAAATACCGGTTTTGGGATTCTGCACAGAAAGGGTTTGCAAACCGCTGAATCCACACGTGAGTTTAACTCTGTCAGTTGAATGCACACATTGACAACCATTCAGTTTGATAGCACCCTTTTGGTTTTAGAAGCAGATACTTCTCTGTACAGCCTATGGTCCCATTCACTCGGGAATATCCCAACGCAGCTCCTAGAAGAAACGTGTTTCTGACTCGCTGAATCTCAAAATAGATTCAACTGTTTTAGGTGAACGAACGCACAGCAGAGCAGTTTCAAGGAAACGTCTCTCCTGAGTCTTAGACGAAGTTTCCTACTGTTTAGTACGGATGCCGGCATTGGGCTGGACATACCGGTTTTGGGATTCTGCACAGAAATGGGGTGCGAACCGCTGAATCCACACGTGAGTTTAACTCTGTCAGTTGAATGCACACATTGACAACCATTCAGTTAGATAGCTCCGTTTTGGTTTTAGAAGCAGATATTTCTCTCTACAGCCTATGGTCCCATTCACTCGGGAATATCCCAACGCAGCTCCTAGAAGAAACGTGTTTCTGACTCGCTGAATCTCAACATAGATTCAACTCTCTTAGGTGAACGAACGCACAGCAGAGCAGTTTCAAGGAAACGTTTCTCCTGAGTCTTAGACGAAGCTTCCTGCTGTTTAGTACGGATGCCGGCATTGGGCTGGAAATACCGGTTTTGGGATTCTGCACAGAAAGGGTTTGCAAACCGCTGAATCCACACGTGAGTTTAACTCTGTCAGTTGAATGCACACATTGACAACCATTCAGTTTGATAGCACACTTTGGGTTTTAGAAGCAGATATTTCTCTGTACAGCCTATGGTCCCATTCACTCGGGAATATCCCAACGCAGCTCCAAGAAGAAACGTGTTTCTGACTCGCTGAATCTCAACATAGATTCAACTCTCTTAGGTGAACGAACGCACAGCAGAGCAGTTTCAAGGAAACGTTTCTCCTGAGTTTTAGACGAAGTTTCCTGCTGTTTAGTACGGATGCCGGCATTGGGCTGGAAATACCGGTTTTGGGATTCTGCACAGAAAGGGTTTGCAAACCGCTGAATCCACACGTGAGTTTAACTCTGTCAGTTGAATGCACACATTCACAACGATTCAGTTAGATAGTTCCGTTTTGGTTTTAGAAGCAGATATTTCTCTGTACAGCCTATGGTCCCATTCACTCGGGAATATCCCAACGCAGCTCCTAGAAGAAACGTGTTTCTGACTCGCTGAATCTCAACATAGATTCAACTCTCTTAGGTGAACGAACGCACAGCAGAGCAGTTTCAAGGAAACGTTGCTCCTGAGTTTTAGACGAAGTTTCCTGCTGTTTAGTACATATGCCGGCATTGGGCTGGAAATACCGGTTTTGGGATTCTGCACAGAAAGGGTTTGCAAACCGCTGAATCCACACGTGAGTTTAACTCTGTCAGTTGAATGCACACATTGACAACCATTCAGTTAGATAGCTCCGTTTTGGTTTTAGAAGCAGATATTTCTCTGTACAGCCTATGGTCCCATTCACTCGGGAATATCCCAACGCAGCTCCTAGAAGAAACGTGTTTCTGACTCGCTGAATCTCAACATAGATTCAACTCTCTTAGGTGAACGAACGCACAGCAGAGCAGTTTCAAGGAAACGTCTCTCCTGAGTCTTAGACGAAGTTTCCTGCTGTTTAGTATGTATGCCGGCATTGGGCTGGAAATACCGGTTTTGGGATTCTGCACAGAAAGGGTTTGCAAACCGCTGAATCCAAACGTGAGTTTAACTCTGTCAGTTGAATGCACACATTGACAACCATTCAGTTTGATAGCACACTTTTGGTTTTAGAAGCAGATATTTCTCTGTACAGCCTATGGTCCCATTCAATCGGGAATATCCCAACGCAGCTCCAAGAAGAAACGTGTTTCTGACTCGCTGAATCTCAACATAGATTCAACTCTCTTAGGTGAACGAACGCACAGCAGAGCAGTTTCAAGGAAACGTTTCTCCTGAGTTTTAGACGAAGTTTCCTACTGTTTAGTACGGATGCCGGCATTGGGCTGGAAATACCGGTTTTGGGATTCTGCACAGAAATGGTGTGCAAACCGCTGAATCCACACGTGAGTTTAACTCTGTCAGTTGAATGCACACATTGACAACCATTCAGTTAGATAGCTCCGTTTTGGTATTAGAAGCAGATATTTCTCTGTACAGCCTATGGTCCCATTCACTCGGGAATATCCCAACGCAGCTCCTAGAAGAAACGTGTTTCTGACTCGCTGAATCTCAACATAGTTTCAAATCTCTTAGGTGAACGAACGCACAGCAGAGCAGTTTCAAGGAAACCTTTCTCCTGAGTTTTAGACGAAGTTTCCTGCTGTTTAGTACGGATGCCGGCATTGGGCTGGAAATACCGGTTTTGGGATTCTGCACAGAAAGGGTTTGCAAACCGCTGAATCCACACGTGAGTTTAACTCTGTCAGTTGAATGCACACATTGACAACCATTCAGTTTGATAGCACACTTTTGGTTTTAGAAGCAGATATTTCTCTGTACAGCCTATGGTCCCATTCACTCGGGAATATCCCTACGCAGCTCCAAGAAGAAACGTGTTTCTGACTCGCTGAATCTCAACATAGATTCAACTCTCTTAGGTGAACGAACGCACAGCAGAGCAGTTTCAAGGAAACGTTGCTCCTGAGTCTTAGACCAAGTTTCCTGCTCTTTAGTAGGTATGCCGGCATTGGGCTGGAAATACCGGTTTTGGGATTCTGCACAGAAAGGGTTTGCAAACCGCTGAATCCACACGTGAGTTTAACTCTGTCAGTTGAATGCACACATTGACAACCATTCAGTTTGATAGCACCCTTTTGGTTTTAGAAGCAGATACTTCTCTGTACAGCCTATGGTCCCATTCACTCGGGAATATCCCAACGCAGCTCCTAGAAGAAACGTGTTTCTGACTCGCTGAATCTCAACATAGATTCAACTGTTTTAGGTGAACGAACGCACAGCAGAGCAGTTTCAAGGAAACGTTTCTCCTGAGTCTTAGACGAAGTTTCCTGCTGTTTAGTACGTATGCCGGCATTGGGCTGGACATACCGGTTTTGGGATTCTGCACAGAAAGGGTTTGCAAACCGCTGAATCCACACGTGAGTTTAACTCTGTCAGTTGAATGCACACATTGACAACCATTCAGTTAGATAGCTCCGTTTTGGTTTTAGAAGCAGATATTTCTCTCTACAGCCTATGGTCCCATTCACTCGGGAATATCCCAACGCAGCTCCTAGAAGAAACGTGTTTCTGACTCGCTGAATCTCAACATAGATTCAACTCTCTTAGGTGAACGAACGCACAGCAGAGCAGTTTCAAGGAAACGTTTCTCCTGAGTCTTAGACGAAGCTTCCTGCTCTTTAGTACGGATGCCGGCATTGGGCTGGAAATACCGGTTTTGGGATTCTGCACAGAAAGGGTTTGCAAACCGCTGAATCCACACGTGAGTTTAACTCTGTCAGTTGAATGCACACATTCACAACGATTCAGTTAGATAGCTCCGTTTTGGTTTTAGAAGCAGATATTTCTCTGTACAGCCTATGGTCCCATTCACTCTGGAATATCCCAACGCAGCTCCTAGAAGAAACGTGTTTCTGACTCGCTGAATCTCAACATAGATTCAACTCTCTTAGGTGAACGAACGCACAGCAGAGCAGTTTCAAGGAAACGTTTCTCCTGAGTTTTAGACGAAGTTTCCTGCTGTTTAGTACATATGCCGGCATTGGGCTGGAAATACCGGTTTTGGGATTCTGCACAGAAAGGGTTTGCAAACCGCTGAATCCACACGTGAGTTTAACTCTGTCAGTTGAATGCACACATTGACAACCATTCAGTTTGATAGCACACTTTTGGTTTTAGAAGCAGATATTTCTCTGTACAGCCTATGGTCCCATTCAATCGGGAATATCCCAACGCAGCTCCAAGAAGAAACGTGTTTCTGTCTCGCTGAATCTCAACATAGATTCAACTCTCTTAGGTGAACGAACGCACAGCAGAGCAGTTTCAAGGAAACGTTTCTCCTGAGTTTTAGACGAAGTTTCCTGCTGTTTAGTACGGATGCCGGCATTGGGCTGGACATACCGGTTTTGGGATTCTGCACAGAAATGGTTTGCAAACCGCTGAATCCACACGTGAGTTTAACTCTGTCAGTTGAATGCACACATTGACAACCATTCACTTAGATAGCTCCGTTTTGGTTTTAGAAGCAGATATTTCTCTGTACAGCCTATGGTCCCATTCACTCGGTAATATCCCAACGCAGCTCCTAGAAGAAACGTGTTTCTGACTCGCTGAATCTCAACATAGATTCAACTCTCTTAGGTGAACGAACGCACAGCAGAGCAGTTTCAAGGAAACGTTTCTCCTGAGTTTTAGACGAAGTTTCCTACTGTTTAGTACGGATGCCGGCATTGGGCTGGACATACCGGTTTTGGGATTCTGCACAGAAATGGTGTGCAAACCGCTGAATCCACACGTGAGTTTAACTCTGTCAGTTGAATGCACACATTGACAACCATTCAGTTAGATAGCTCCGTTTTGGTATTAGAAGCAGATATTTCTCTGTACAGCCTATGGTCCCATTCACTCGGGAATATCCCAACGCAGCTCCTAGAAGAAACGTGTTTCTGACTCGCTGAATCTCAACATAGTTTCAAATCTCTTAGGTGAACGAACGCACAGCAGAGCAGTTTCAAGGAAACCTTTCTCCTGAGTTTTAGACGAAGTTTCCTGCTGTTTAGTACGGATGCCGGCATTGGGCTGGAAATACCGGTTTTGGGATTCTGCACAGAAAGGGTTTGCAAACCGCTGAATCCACACGTGAGTTTAACTCTGTCAGTTGAATGCACACATTGACAACCATTCAGTTTGATAGCACACTTTTGGTTTTAGAAGCAGATATTTCTCTGTACAGCCTATGGTCCCATTCAATCGGGAATATCCCAACGCAGCTCCAAGAAGAAACGTGTTTCTGACTCGCTGAATCTCAACATAGATTCAACTCTCTTAGGTGAACGAACGGACAGCAGAGCAGTTTCAAGGAAACGTTTCTCCTGAGTTTTAGACGAAGTTTCCTACTGTTTAGTACGGATGCCGGCATTGGGCTGGAAATACCGGTTTTGGGATTCTGCACAGAAAGGGTTTGCAAACCGCTGAATCCACACGTGAGTTTAACTCTGTCAGTTGAATGCACACATTGACAACCATTCAGTTAGATAGCACACTTTTGGTTTTAGAAGCAGATATTTCTCTGTACAGCCTATGGTCCCATTCACTCGGGAATATCCCAACGCAGCTCCTAGAAAAAACGTGTTTCTGACTCGCTGAATCTCAACATAGATTCAACTCTCTTAGGTGAACGAACGCACAGCAGAGCAGTTTCAAGGAAACGTTTCACCTGAGTCTTAGACGAAGTTCCCTGCTCTTTAGTAGGTATGCCGGCATTGGGCTGGAAATACCGGTTTTGGGATTCTGCACAGAAAGGGTTTGCAAACCGCTGAATCCACACGTGAGTTTAACTCTGTCAGTTGAATGCACACATTGACAACCATTCAGTTTGATAGCACCCTTTTGGTTTTAGAAGCAGATACTTCTCTGTACAGCCTATGGTCCCATTCACTCGGGAATATCCCAACGCAGCTCCTAGAAGAAACGTGTTTCTGACTCGCTGAATCTCAAAATAGATTCAACTGTTTTAGGTGAACGAACGCACAGCAGAGCAGTTTCAAGGAAACGTCTCTCCTGAGTCTTAGACGAAGTTTCCTACTGTTTAGTACGGATGCCGGCATTGGGCTGGACATACCGGTTTTGGGATTCTGCACAGAAATGGGGTGCGAACCGCTGAATCCACACGTGAGTTTAACTCTGTCAGTTGAATGCACACATTGACAACCATTCAGTTAGATAGCTCCGTTTTGGTTTTAGAAGCAGATATTTCTCTCTACAGCCTATGGTCCCATTCACTCGGGAATATCCCAACGCAGCTCCTAGAAGAAACGTGTTTCTGACTCGCTGAATCTCAACATAGATTCAACTCTCTTAGGTGAACGAACGCACAGCAGAGCAGTTTCAAGGAAACGTTTCTCCTGAGTCTTAGACGAAGCTTCCTGCTGTTTAGTACGGATGCCGGCATTGGGCTGGAAATACCGGTTTTGGGATTCTGCACAGAAAGGGTTTGCAAACCGCTGAATCCACACGTGAGTTTAACTCTGTCAGTTGAATGCACACATTGACAACCATTCAGTTTGATAGCACACTTTTGGTTTTAGAAGCAGATATTTCTCTGTACAGCCTATGGTCCCATTCACTCGGGAATATCCCAACGCAGCTCCAAGAAGAAACGTGTTTCTGACTCGCTGAATCTCAACATAGATTCAACTCTCTTAGGTGAACGAACGCACAGCAGAGCAGTTTCAAGGAAACGTTTCTCCTGAGTTTTAGACGAAGTTTCCTGCTGTTTAGTACGGATGCCGGCATTGGGCTGGAAATACCGGTTTTGGGATTCTGCACAGAAAGGGTTTGCAAACCGCTGAATCCACACGTGAGTTTAACTCTGTCAGTTGAATGCACACATTCACAACGATTCAGTTAGATAGTTCCGTTTTGGTTTTAGAAGCAGATATTTCTCTGTACAGCCTATGGTCCCATTCACTCGGGAATATCCCAACGCAGCTCCTAGAAGAAACGTGTTTCTGACTCGCTGAATCTCAACATAGATTCAACTCTCTTAGGTGAACGAACGCACAGCAGAGCAGTTTCAAGGAAACGTTGCTCCTGAGTTTTAGACGAAGTTTCCTGCTGTTTAGTACATATGCCGGCATTGGGCTGGAAATACCGGTTTTGGGATTCTGCACAGAAAGGGTTTGCAAACCGCTGAATCCACACGTGAGTTTAACTCTGTCAGTTGAATGCACACATTGACAACCATTCAGTTAGATAGCTCCGTTTTGGTTTTAGAAGCAGATATTTCTCTGTACAGCCTATGGTCCCATTCACTCGGGAATATCCCAACGCAGCTCCTAGAAGAAACGTGTTTCTGACTCGCTGAATCTCAACATAGATTCAACTCTCTTAGGTGAACGAACGCACAGCAGAGCAGTTTCAAGGAAACGTCTCTCCTGAGTCTTAGACGAAGTTTCCTGCTGTTTAGTATGTATGCCGGCATTGGGCTGGAAATACCGGTTTTGGGATTCTGCACAGAAAGGGTTTGCAAACCGCTGAATCCAAACGTGAGTTTAACTCTGTCAGTTGAATGCACACATTGACAACCATTCAGTTTGATAGCACACTTTTGGTTTTAGAAGCAGATATTTCTCTGTACAGCCTATGGTCCCATTCAATCGGGAATATCCCAACGCAGCTCCAAGAAGAAACGTGTTTCTGACTCGCTGAATCTCAACATAGATTCAACTCTCTTAGGTGAACGAACGCACAGCAGAGCAGTTTCAAGGAAACGTTTCTCCTGAGTTTTAGACGAAGTTTCCTGCTGTTTAGTACGGATGCCGGCATCGGGCTGGACATACCGGTTTTGGGATTCTGCACAGAAAGGGTTTGCAAACCGCTGAATCCACACGTGAGTTTAACTCTGTCAGTTGAATGCACACATTGACAACCATTCACTTAGATAGCTCCGTTTTGGTTTTAGAAGCAGATATTTCTCTGTACAGCCTATGGTCCCATTCACTCGGTAATATCCCAACGCAGCTCCTAGAAGAAACGTGTTTCTGACTCGCTGAATCTCAACATAGATTCAACTCTCTTAGGTGAACGAACGCACAGCAGAGCAGTTTCAAGGAAACGTTTCTCCTGAGTTTTAGACGAAGTTTCCTACTGTTTAGTACGGATGCCGGCATTGGGCTGGACATACCGGTTTTGGGATTCTGCACAGAAATGGTGTGCAAACCGCTGAATCCACACGTGAGTTTAACTCTGTCAGTTGAATGCACACATTGACAACCATTCAGTTAGATAGCTCCGTTTTGGTATTAGAAGCAGATATTTCTCTGTACAGCCTATGGTCCCATTCACTCGGGAATATCCCAACGCAGCTCCTAGAAGAAACGTGTTTCTGACTCGCTGAATCTCAACATAGTTTCAAATCTCTTAGGTGAACGAACGCACAGCAGAGCAGTTTCAAGGAAACCTTTCTCCTGAGTTTTAGACGAAGTTTCCTGCTGTTTAGTACGGATGCCGGCATTGGGCTGGAAATACCGGTTTTGGGATTCTGCACAGAAAGGGTTTGCAAACCGCTGAATCCACACGTGAGTTTAACTCTGTCAGTTGAATGCACACATTGACAACCATTCAGTTTGATAGCACACTTTTGGTTTTAGAAGCAGATATTTCTCTGTACAGCCTATGGTCCCATTCAATCGGGAATATCCCAACGCAGCTCCAAGAAGAAACGTGTTTCTGACTCGCTGAATCTCAACATAGATTCAACTCTCTTAGGTGAACGAACGGACAGCAGAGCAGTTTCAAGGAAACGTTTCTCCTGAGTTTTAGACGAAGTTTCCTACTGTTTAGTACGGATGCCGGCATTGGGCTGGAAATACCGGTTTTGGGATTCTGCACAGAAAGGGTTTGCAAACCGCTGAATCCACACGTGAGTTTAACTCTGTCAGTTGAATGCACACATTGACAACCATTCAGTTAGATAGCACACTTTTGGTTTTAGAAGCAGATATTTCTCTGTACAGCCTATGGTCCCATTCACTCGGGAATATCCCAACGCAGCTCCTAGAAAAAACGTGTTTCTGACTCGCTGAATCTCAACATAGATTCAACTCTCTTAGGTGAACGAACGCACAGCAGAGCAGTTTCAAGGAAACGTTTCACCTGAGTCTTAGACGAAGTTCCCTGCTCTTTAGTAGGTATGCCGGCATTGGGCTGGAAATACCGGTTTTGGGATTCTGCACAGAAAGGGTTTGCAAACCGCTGAATCCACACGTGAGTTTAACTCTGTCAGTTGAATGCACACATTGACAACCATTCAGTTTGATAGCACCCTTTTGGTTTTAGAAGCAGATACTTCTCTGTACAGCCTATGGTCCCATTCACTCGGGAATATCCCAACGCAGCTCCTAGAAGAAACGTGTTTCTGACTCGCTGAATCTCAAAATAGATTCAACTGTTTTAGGTGAACGAACGCACAGCAGAGCAGTTTCAAGGAAACGTCTCTCCTGAGTCTTAGACGAAGTTTCCTACTGTTTAGTACGGATGCCGGCATTGGGCTGGACATACCGGTTTTGGGATTCTGCACAGAAATGGGGTGCGAACCGCTGAATCCACACGTGAGTTTAACTCTGTCAGTTGAATGCACACATTGACAACCATTCAGTTAGATAGCTCCGTTTTGGTTTTAGAAGCAGATATTTCTCTCTACAGCCTATGGTCCCATTCACTCGGGAATATCCCAACGCAGCTCCTAGAAGAAACGTGTTTCTGACTCGCTGAATCTCAACATAGATTCAACTCTCTTAGGTGAACGAACGCACAGCAGAGCAGTTTCAAGGAAACGTTTCTCCTGAGTCTTAGACGAAGCTTCCTGCTGTTTAGTACGGATGCCGGCATTGGGCTGGAAATACCGGTTTTGGGATTCTGCACAGAAAGGGTTTGCAAACCGCTGAATCCACACGTGAGTTTAACTCTGTCAGTTGAATGCACACATTGACAACCATTCAGTTTGATAGCACACTTTTGGTTTTAGAAGCAGATATTTCTCTGTACAGCCTATGGTCCCATTCACTCGGGAATATCCCAACGCAGCTCCAAGAAGAAACGTGTTTCTGACTCGCTGAATCTCAACATAGATTCAACTCTCTTAGGTGAACGAACGCACAGCAGAGCAGTTTCAAGGAAACGTTTCTCCTGAGTTTTAGACGAAGTTTCCTGCTGTTTAGTACGGATGCCGGCATTGGGCTGGAAATACCGGTTTTGGGATTCTGCACAGAAAGGGTTTGCAAACCGCTGAATCCACACGTGAGTTTAACTCTGTCAGTTGAATGCACACATTCACAACGATTCAGTTAGATAGTTCCGTTTTGGTTTTAGAAGCAGATATTTCTCTGTACAGCCTATGGTCCCATTCACTCGGGAATATCCCAACGCAGCTCCTAGAAGAAACGTGTTTCTGACTCGCTGAATCTCAACATAGATTCAACTCTCTTAGGTGAACGAACGCACAGCAGAGCAGTTTCAAGGAAACGTTGCTCCTGAGTTTTAGACGAAGTTTCCTGCTGTTTAGTACATATGCCGGCATTGGGCTGGAAATACCGGTTTTGGGATTCTGCACAGAAAGGGTTTGCAAACCGCTGAATCCACACGTGAGTTTAACTCTGTCAGTTGAATGCACACATTGACAACCATTCAGTTAGATAGCTCCGTTTTGGTTTTAGAAGCAGATATTTCTCTGTACAGCCTATGGTCCCATTCACTCGGGAATATCCCAACGCAGCTCCTAGAAGAAACGTGTTTCTGACTCGCTGAATCTCAACATAGATTCAACTCTCTTAGGTGAACGAACGCACAGCAGAGCAGTTTCAAGGAAACGTCTCTCCTGAGTCTTAGACGAAGTTTCCTGCTGTTTAGTATGTATGCCGGCATTGGGCTGGAAATACCGGTTTTGGGATTCTGCACAGAAAGGGTTTGCAAACCGCTGAATCCAAACGTGAGTTTAACTCTGTCAGTTGAATGCACACATTGACAACCATTCAGTTTGATAGCACACTTTTGGTTTTAGAAGCAGATATTTCTCTGTACAGCCTATGGTCCCATTCAATCGGGAATATCCCAACGCAGCTCCAAGAAGAAACGTGTTTCTGACTCGCTGAATCTCAACATAGATTCAACTCTCTTAGGTGAACGAACGCACAGCAGAGCAGTTTCAAGGAAACGTTTCTCCTGAGTTTTAGACGAAGTTTCCTGCTGTTTAGTACGGATGCCGGCATCGGGCTGGACATACCGGTTTTGGGATTCTGCACAGAAAGGGTTTGCAAACCGCTGAATCCACACGTGAGTTTAACTCTGTCAGTTGAATGCACACATTGACAACCATTCACTTAGATAGCTCCGTTTTGGTTTTAGAAGCAGATATTTCTCTGTACAGCCTATGGTCCCATTCACTCGGTAATATCCCAACGCAGCTCCAAGAAGAAACGTGTTTCTGACTCGCTGAATCTCAACATAGATTCAACTCTCTTAGGTGAACGATCGCACAGCAGAGCAGTTTCAAGGAAACGTTTCTCCTGAGTTTTAGACGAAGTTTCCTGCTGTTTAGTACGGATGCCGGCATTGGACTGGAAATACCGGTTTTGGGATTCTGCACAGAAAGGGTTTGCAAACCGCTGAATCCACACGTGAGTTTAACTCTGTCAGTTGAATGCACACATTCACAACGATTCAGTTAGATAGCTCCGTTTTGGTTTTAGAAGCAGATATTTCTCTGTACAGCCTATGGTCCCATTCACTCTGGAATATCCCAACGCAGCTCCTAGAAGAAACGTGTTTCTGACTCGCTGAATCTCAACATAGATTCAACTCTCTTAGGTGAACGAACGCACAGCAGAGCAGTTTCAAGGAAACGTTGCTCCTGAGTTTTAGACGAAGTTTCCTGCTGTTTAGTACATATGCCGGCATTGGGCTGGAAATACCGGTTTTGGGATTCTGCACAGAAAGGGTTTGCAAACCGCTGAATCCACACGTGAGTTTAACTCTGTCAGTTGAATGCACACATTGACAACCATTCAGTTAGATAGCTCCGTTTTGGTTTTAGAAGCAGATATTTCTCTGTACAGCCTATGGTCCCATTCACTCGGGAATATCCCAACGCAGCTCCAAGAAGAAACGTGTTTCTGACTCGCTGAATCTCAACATAGATTCAACTCTCTTAGGTGAACGAACGCACAGCAGAGCAGTTTCAAGGAGACGTCTCTCCTGAGTCTTAGACGAAGTTTCCTGCTGTTTAGTACGTATGCCGGCATTGGGCTGGAAATACCGGTTTTGGGATTCTGCACAGAAAGGGTTTGCAAACCGCTGAATCCACACGTGAGTTTAGCTCTGTCAGTTGAATGCACACATTGACAACCATTCAGTTTGATAGCACACTTTTGGTTTTAGAAGCAGATATTTCTCTGTACAGCCTATGGTCCCATTCAATCGGGAATATCCCAACGCAGCTCCAAGAAGAAACGTGTTTCTGACTCGCTGAATCTCAACATAGATTCAACTCTCTTAGGTGAACGAACGGACAGCAGAGCAGTTTCAAGGAAACGTCTCTCCTGAGTCTTAGACGAAGTTTCCTGCTGTTTAGTACGGATGCCGGCATTGGGCTGGAAATACCGGTTTTGGGATTCTGCACAGAAAGGGTTTGCAAACCGCTGAATCCACACGTGAGTTTAACTCTGTCAGTTGAATGCACACATTGACAACCATTCAGTTAGATAGCTCCGTTTTGGTTTTAGAAGCAGATATTTCTCTGTACAGCCTATGGTCCCATTCACTCGGGAATATCCCAACGCAGCTCCTAGAAGAAACGTGTTTCTGACTCGCTGAATCTCAACATAGATTCAACTCTCTTAGGTGAACGAACGCACAGCAGAGCAGTTTCAAGGAAACGTTTCTCCTGAGTTTTAGACGAAGTTTCCTACTGTTAGTACGGATGCCGGCATTGGGCTGGACATACCGGTTTTGGGATTCTGCACAGAAATGGGGTGCGAACCGCTGAATCCACACGTGAGTTTAACTCTGTCAGTTGAATGCACACATTGACAACCATTCAGTTAGATAGCTCCGTTTTGGTATTAGAAGCAGATATTTCTCTGTACAGCCTATGGTCCCATTCACTCGGGAATATCCCAACGCAGCTGCTAGAAGAAACGTGTTTCTGACTCGCTGAATCTCAACATAGATTCAACTCTCTTAGGTGAACGAACGCACAGCAGAGCAGTTTCAAGGAAACGTTTCTCCTGAGTCTTAGACGAAGTTTCCTGCTGTTTAGTACGTATGCCGGCATTGGGCTGGAAATACCGGTTTTGGGATTCTGCACAGAAAGGGTTTGCAAACCGCTGAATCCACACGTGAGTTTAACTCTGTCAGTTGAATGAACACATTGACAACCATTCAGTTTGATAGCACACTTTTGGTTTTAGAAGCAGATATTTCTCTGTACAGCCTATGGTCCCATTCACTCGGGAATATCCCAACGCAGCTCCTAGAAGAAACGTGTTTCTGACTCGCTGAATCTCAACATAGATTCAACTCTCTTAGGGGAACGAACGCACAGCAGAGCAGTTTCAAGGAAACGTTTCTCCTGAGTTTTAGACGAAGTTTCCTGCTGTTTAGTACGGATGCCGGCATTGGGCTGGAAATACCGGTTTTGGGATTCTGCACAGAAAGGGTTTGCAAACCGCTGAATCCACACGTGAGTTTAACTCTGTCAGTTGAATGCACACATTGACAACCATTCAGTTTGATAGCACACTTTTGCTTTTAGAAGCAGATATTTCTCTGTACAGCCTATGGTCCCATTCACTCGGGAATATCCCAACGCAGCTCCTAGAAGAAACGTGTTTCTGACTCGCTGAATCTCAACATAGATTCAACTCTCTTAGGTGAACGAACGCACAGCAGAGCAGTTTCAAGGAAACGTTTCTCCTGAGTCATAGACGAAGTTTCCTGCTCTTTAGTACGTATGCCGGCATTGGGCTGGAAATACCGGTTTTGGGATTCTGCACAGAAAGGGTTTGCAAACCGCTGAATCCACACGTGAGTTTAACTCTGTCAGTTGAATGCACACATTGACAACCATTCAGTTTGATAGCACCCTTTTGGTTTTAGAAGCAGATACTTCTCTGTACAGCCTATGGTCCCATTCACTCGGGAATATCCCAACGCAGCTCCTAGAAGAAACGTGTTTCTGACTCGCTGAATCTCAACATAGATTCAACTGTTTTAGGTGAACGAACGCACAGCAGAGCAGTTTCAAGGAAACGTTTCTCCTGAGTCTTAGACGAAGTTTCCTGCTGTTTAGTACGTATGCCGGCATTGGGCTGGAAATACCGGTTTTGGGATTCTGCTCAGAAAGGGTTTGCAAACCGCTGAATCCACACGTGAGTTTAACTCTGTCAGTTGAATGCACACATTGACAACCATTCAGTTAGATAGCTCCGTTTTGGTTTTAGAAGCAGATATTTCTCTGTACAGCCTATGGTCCCATTCACTCGGGAATATCCCAACGCAGCTCCTAGAAGAAACGTGTTTCTGACTCGCTGAATCTCAACATAGATTCAACTCTCTTAGGTGAACGAACGCACAGCAGAGCAGTTTCAAGGAAACGTTTCTCCTGAGTTTTAGACGAAGTTTCCTGCTGTTTAGTACGGATGCCGGCATTGGGCTGGAAATACCGGTTTTGGGATTCTGCACAGAAAGGGTTTGCAAACCGCTGAATCCACACGTGAGTTTAACTCTGTCAGTTGAATGCACACATTGACAACCATTCAGTTTGATAGCACACTTTTGCTTTTAGAAGCAGATATTTCTCTGTACAGCCTATGGTCCCATTCACTCGGGAATATCCCAACGCAGCTCCTAGAAGAAACGTGTTTCTGACTCGCTGAATCTCAACATAGATTCAACTCTCTTAGGTGAACGAACGCACAGCAGAGCAGTTTTAAGGATACGTTTCTCCTGAGTCTTAGACGAAGTTTCCTGCTCTTTAGTACGTATGCCGGCATTGGGCTGGAAATACCGGTTTTGGGATTCTGCACAGAAAGGGTTTGCAAACCGCTGAATCCACACGTGAGTTTAACTCTGTCAGTTGAATGCACACATTGACAACCATTCAGTTTGATAGCACCCTTTTGGTTTTAGAAGCAGATACTTCTCTGTACAGCCTATGGTCCCATTCACTCGGGAATATCCCAACGCAGCTCCTAGCATAAACGTGTTTCTGACTCGCTGAATCTCAACATAGATTCAACTGTTTTAGGTGAACGAACGCACAGCAGAGCAGTTTCAAGGAAACGTTTCTCCTGAGTCTTAGACGAAGTTTCCTGCTGTTTAGTACGGATGCCGGCATTGGGCTGGAAATACCGGTTTTGGGATTCTACACAGAAAGGGTTTGCAAACCGCTGAATCCACACGTGAGTTTAACTCTGTCAGTTGAATGCACACATTAACAACCATTCAGTTAGATAGCTCCGTTTTGGTTTTAGAAGCAGATATTTCTCTGTACAGCCTATGGTCCCATTCACTCGGGAATATCCCAACGCAGCTCCTAGAAGAAACGTGTTTCTGACTCGCTGAATCTCAACATAGATTCAACTCTCTTAGGTGAACGAACGCACAGCAGAGCAGTTTCAAGGAAACGTTTCTCCTGAGTCTTAGACGAAGTTTCCTGCTGTTTAGTACGTATGCCGGCATTGGGCTGGAAATACCGGTTTTGGGATTCTGCACAGAAAGGGTTTGCAAACCGCTGAATCCACACGTGAGTTTAACTCTGTCAGTTGAATGCACACATTGACAACCATTTAGTTAGATAGCTCCGTTTTGGTTTTAGAAGCAGTTATTTCTCTGTACAGCCTATGGTCCCATTCACTCGGGAATATCCCAACGCAGCTCCTAGCATAAACGTGTTTCTGACTCGCTGAATCTCAACATAGTTTCAACTCTCTTAGGTGAACGAACGCACAGCAGAGCAGTTTCAAGGAAACGTTTCTCCTGAGTTTTAGACGAAGTTTCCTACTGTTTAGTACGGATGCCGGCATTGGGCTGGACATACCGGTTTTGGGATTCTGCACAGAAATGGTGTGCAAACCGCTGAATCCACACGTGAGTTTAACTCTGTCAGTTGAATGCACACATTGACAACCATTCAGTTAGATAGCTCCGTTTTGGTATTAGAAGCAGATATTTCTCTGTACAGCCTATGGTCCCATTCACTCGGGAATATCCCAACGCAGCTCCTAGCATAAACGTGTTTCTGACTCGCTGAATCTCAACATAGTTTCAACTCTCTTAGGTGAACGAACGCACAGCAGAGCAGTTTCAAGGAAACGTTTCTCCTGAGTCTTAGACGAAGTTTCCTGCTGTTTAGTACGTATGCCGGCATTGGGCTGGAAATACCGGTTTTGGGATTCTGCACAGAAAGGGTTTGCAAACCGCTGAATCCACACGTGAGTTTAACTCTGTCAGTTGAATGAACACATTGACAACCATTCAGTTTGATAGCACACTTTTGGTTTTAGAAGCAGATATTTCTCTGTACAGCCTATGGTCCCATTCACTCGGGAATATCCCAACGCAGCTCCTAGAAGAAACGTGTTTCTGACTCGCTGAATCTCAACATAGATTCAACTCTCTTAGGGGAACGAACGCACAGCAGAGCAGTTTCAAGGAAACGTTTCTCCTGAGTTTTAGACGAAGTTTCCTGCTGTTTAGTACGGATGCCGGCATTGGGCTGGAAATACCGGTTTTGGGATTCTGCACAGAAAGGGTTTGCAAACCGCTGAATCCACACGTGAGTTTAACTCTGTCAGTTGAATGCACACATTGACAACCATTCAGTTTGATAGCACACTTTTGGTTTTAGAAGCAGATATTTCTCTGTACAGCCTATGGTCCCATTCACTCGGGAATATCCCAACGCAGCTCCTAGAAGAAACGTGTTTCTGACTCGCTGAATCTCAACATAGATTCAACTCTCTTAGGTGAACGAACGCACAGCAGAGCAGTTTCAAGGAAACGTTTCTCCTGAGTCATAGACGAAGTTTCCTGCTCTTTAGTACGTATGCCGGCATTGGGCTGGAAATACCGGTTTTGGGATTCTGCACAGAAAGGGTTTGCAAACCGCTGAATCCACACGTGAGTTTAACTCTGTCAGTTGAATGCACACATTGACAACCATTCAGTTTGATAGCACCCTTTTGGTTTTAGAAGCAGATACTTCTCTGTACAGCCTATGGTCCCATTCACTCGGGAATATCCCAACGCAGCTCCTAGAAGAAACGTGTTTCTGACTCGCTGAATCTCAACATAGATTCAACTGTTTTAGGTGAACGAACGCACAGCAGAGCAGTTTCAAGGAAACGTTTCTCCTGAGTCTTAGACGAAGTTTCCTGCTGTTTAGTACGTATGCCGGCATTGGGCTGGAAATACCGGTTTTGGGATTCTGCTCAGAAAGGGTTTGCAAACCGCTGAATCCACACGTGAGTTTAACTCTGTCAGTTGAATGCACACATTGACAACCATTCAGTTAGATAGCTCCGTTTTGGTTTTAGAAGCAGATATTTCTCTGTACAGCCTATGGTCCCATTCACTCGGGAATATCCCAACGCAGCTCCTAGAAGAAACGTGTTTCTGACTCGCTGAATCTCAACATAGATTCAACTCTCTTAGGTGAACGAACGCACAGCAGAGCAGTTTCAAGGAAACGTTTCTCCTGAGTTTTAGACGAAGTTTCCTGCTGTTTAGTACGGATGCCGGCATTGGGCTGGAAATACCGGTTTTGGGATTCTGCACAGAAAGGGTTTGCAAACCGCTGAATCCACACGTGAGTTTAACTCTGTCAGTTGAATGCACACATTGACAACCATTCAGTTTGATAGCACACTTTTGCTTTTAGAAGCAGATATTTCTCTGTACAGCCTATGGTCCCATTCACTCGGGAATATCCCAACGCAGCTCCTAGAAGAAACGTGTTTCTGACTCGCTGAATCTCAACATAGATTCAACTCTCTTAGGTGAACGAACGCACAGCAGAGCAGTTTTAAGGATACGTTTCTCCTGAGTCTTAGACGAAGTTTCCTGCTCTTTAGTACGTATGCCGGCATTGGGCTGGAAATACCGGTTTTGGGATTCTGCACAGAAAGGGTTTGCAAACCGCTGAATCCACACGTGAGTTTAACTCTGTCAGTTGAATGCACACATTGACAACCATTCAGTTTGATAGCACCCTTTTGGTTTTAGAAGCAGATACTTCTCTGTACAGCCTATGGTCCCATTCACTCGGGAATATCCCAACGCAGCTCCTAGCATAAACGTGTTTCTGGCTCGCTGAATCTCAACATAGATTCAACTGTTTTAGGTGAACGAACGCACAGCAGAGCAGTTTCAAGGAAACGTTTCTCCTGAGTCTTAGACGAAGTTTCCTGCTGTTTAGTACGGATGCCGGCATTGGGCTGGAAATACCGGTTTTGGGATTCTACACAGAAAGGGTTTGCAAACCGCTGAATCCACACGTGAGTTTAACTCTGTCAGTTGAATGCACACATTAACAACCATTCAGTTAGATAGCTCCGTTTTGGTTTTAGAAGCAGATATTTCTCTGTACAGCCTATGGTCCCATTCACTCGGGAATATCCCAACGCAGCTCCTAGAAGAAACGTGTTTCTGACTCGCTGAATCTCAACATAGATTCAACTCTCTTAGGTGAACGAACGCACAGCAGAGCAGTTTCAAGGAAACGTTTCTCCTGAGTCTTAGACGAAGTTTCCTGCTGTTTAGTACGTATGCCGGCATTGGGCTGGAAATACCGGTTTTGGGATTCTGCACAGAAAGGGTTTGCAAACCGCTGAATCCACACGTGAGTTTAACTCTGTCAGTTGAATGCACACATTGACAACCATTCAGTTAGATAGCTCCGTTTTGGTTTTAGAAGCAGTTATTTCTCTGTACAGCCTATGGTCCCATTCACTCGGGAATATCCCAATGCAGCTCCTAGAAGAAACGTGTTTCTGACTCGCTGAATCTCAACATAGATTCAACTCTCTTAGGTGAACGAACGCACAGCAGAGCAGTTTCAAGGAAACGTTTCTCCTGAGTTTTAGACGAAGTTTCCTGCTGTTCAGTACGGATGCCGGCATTGGGCTGGAAATACCGGTTTTGGGATTCTGCACAGAAAGGGTTTGCAAACCGCTGAATCCACACGTGAGTTTAACTCTGTCAGTTGAATGCACACATTGACAACCATTCAGTTTGATAGCACACTTTTGGTTTCAGAAGCAGATATTTCTCTGTACAGCCTATGGTCCCATTCACTCGGGAATATCCCAACGCAGCTCCAAGAAGAAACGTGTTTCTGACTCGCTGAATCTCAACATAGATTCAACTCTCTTAGGTGAACGAACGCACAGCAGAGCAGTTTCAAGGAAACGTTTCTCCTGAGTTTTAGACGAAGTTTCCTGCTGTTTAGTACGGATGCCGGCATTGGGCTGGAAATACCGGTTTTGGGATTCTGCACAGAAAGGGTTTGCAAACCGCTGAATCCACACGTGAGTTTAACTCTGTCAGTTGAATGCACACATTGACAACCATTCAGTTACATAGCTCCGTTTTGGTATTAGAAACAGATATTTCTCTGTACAGCCTATGGTCCCATTCACTCGGGAATATCCCAACGCAGCTCCTAGCATAAACGTGTTTCTGACTCGCTGAATCTCAACATAGTTTCAACTCTCTTAGGTGAACGAACGCACAGCAGAGCAGTTTCAAGGAAACGTTTCTCCTGAGTTTTAGACGAAGTTTCCTGCTGTTTAGTACGGATGCCGGCATTGAGCTGGAATTACCGGTTTTGGGATTCTGCACAGAAAGGGTTTGTAAACCGCTGAATCCAAACGTGAGTTTAACTCTGTCAGTTGAATGTACACATTGACAACCATTCAGTTAGATACCACCCTTTTGGTTGTAGGAGCAGATATTTCTCTATACAGCCTATGGTCCCATTCACTCGGGAATATCCCAACGCAGCTCCTAGAAGAAACGTGTTTCTGACTCGCTGAATCTCAGCATAGATTCAACTCTCTTAGGTGAACGAACGCACAGCAGAGCAGTTTCAAGGAAACGTTTCTCCTGAGTTTTAGACGAAGTTTCCTGCTGTTTAGTACGGATGCCGGCATTGGGCTGGAAATACCGGTTTTGGGATTCTGCACAGAAAGGGTTTGCAAACCGCTGAATCCACACGTGAGTTTAACTCTGTCAGTTGAATGCACACATTGACAACCATTCAGTTTGATAGCACACTTTTGGTTTTAGAAGCAGATATTTCTCTGTACAGCCTATGGTCCCATTCACTCGGGAATATCCCAACGCAGCTCCTAGAAGAAACGTGTTTCTGACTCGCTGAATCTCAACATAGATTCAACTCTCTTAGGTGAACGAACGCACAGCAGAGCAGTTTCAAGGAAACGTTTCTACTGAGTTTTAGACGAAGTTTCCTGCTGTTTAGTACGGATGCCGGCATTGGGCTGGAAATACCGGTTTTGGGATTCTGCACAGAAAGGGTTTGCAAACCGCTGAATCCACACGTGAGTTTAACTCTGTCAGTTGAATGCACACATTGACAACCATTCAGTTTGATAGCACACTTTTGCTTTTAGAAGCAGATATTTCTCTGTACAGCCTATGGTCCCATTCACTCGGGAATATCCCAACGCAGCTCCTAGAAGAAACGTGTTTCTGACTCGCTGAATCTCAACATAGATTCAACTCTCTTAGGTGAACGAACGCACAGCAGAGCAGTTTTAAGGAAACGTTTCTCCTGAGTCTTAGACGAAGTTTCCTGCTCTTTAGTACGTATGCCGGCATTGGGCTGGAAATACCGGTTTTGGGATTCTGCACAGAAAGGGTTTGCAAACCGCTGAATCCACACGTGAGTTTAACTCTGTCAGTTGAATGCACACATTGACAACCATTCAGTTTGATAGCACCCTTTTGGTTTTAGAAGCAGATACTTCTCTGTACAGCCTATGGTCCCATTCACTCGGGAATATCCCAACGCAGCTCCTAGAAGAAACGTGTTTCTGACTCGCTGAATCTCAACATAGATTCAACTGTTTTAGGTGAACGAACGCACAGCAGAGCAGTTTCAAGGAAACGTTTCTCCTGAGTCTTAGACGAAGTTTCCTGCTGTTTAGTACGTATGCCGGCATTGGGCTGGAAATACCGGTTTTGGGATTCTGCACAGAAAGGGTTTGCAAACCGCTGAATCCACACGTGAGTTTAACTCTGTCAGTTGAATGCACACATTGACAACCATTCAGTTAGATAGCTCCGTTTTGGTTTTAGAAGCAGATATTTCTCTGTACAGCCTATGGTCCCATTCACTCGGGAATATCCCAACGCAGCTCCTAGAAGAAACGTGTTTCTGACTCGCTGAATCTCAACATAGATTCAACTCTCTTAGGTGCACGAACGCACAGCAGAGCAGTTTCAAGGAAACGTTTCTCCTGAGTTTTAGACGAAGTTTCCTGCTGTTTAGTACGGATGCCGGCATTGGGCTGGACATACCGGTTTTGGGATTCTGCACAGAAAGGGTTTGCAAACCGCTGAATCCACACGTGAGTTTAACTCTGTCAGTTGAATGCACACATTGACAACCATTCAGTTAGATAGCTCCGTTTTGGTTTTAGAAGCAGTTATTTCTCTGTACAGCCTATGGTCCCATTCACTCGGGAATATCCCAATGCAGCTCCTAGAAGAAACGTGTTTCTGACTCGCTGAATCTCAACATAGATTCAACTCTCTTAGGTGAACGAACGCACAGCAGAGCAGTTTCAAGGAAACGTTTCTCCTGAGTTTTAGACGAAGTTTCCTGCTGTTCAGTACGGATGCCGGCATTGGGCTGGAAATACCGGTTTTGGGATTCTGCACAGAAAGGGTTTGCAAACCGCTGAATCCACACGTGAGTTTAACTCTGTCAGTTGAATGCACACATTGACAACCATTCAGTTTGATAGCACACTTTTGGTTTCAGAAGCAGATATTTCTCTGTACAGCCTATGGTCCCATTCACTCGGGAATATCCCAACGCAGCTCCAAGAAGAAACGTGTTTCTGACTCGCTGAATCTCAACATAGATTCAACACTCTTAGGTGAACGAACGCACAGCAGAGCAGTTTCAAGGAAACGTTTCTCCTGAGTTTTAGACGAAGTTTCCTGCTGTTTAGTACGGATGCCGGCATTGGGCTGGAAATACCGGTTTTGGGATTCTGCACAGAAAGGGTTTGCAAACCGCTGAATCCACACGTGAGTTTAACTCTGTCAGTTGAATGCACACATTGACAACCATTCAGTTACATAGCTCCGTTTTGGTATTAGAAACAGATATTTCTCTGTACAGCCTATGGTCCCATTCACTCGGGAATATCCCAACGCAGCTCCTAGCATAAACGTGTTTCTGACTCGCTGAATCTCAACATAGTTTCAACTCTCTTAGGTGAACGAACGCACAGCAGAGCAGTTTCAAGGAAACGTTTCTCCTGAGTTTTAGACGAAGTTTCCTGCTGTTTAGTACGGATGCCGGCATTGAGCTGGAATTACCGGTTTTGGGATTCTGCACAGAAAGGTTTTGTAAACCGCTGAATCCAAACGTGAGTTTAACTCTGTCAGTTGAATGTACACATTGACAACCATTCAGTTAGATACCACCCTTTTGGTTGTAGGAGCAGATATTTCTCTATACAGCCTATGGTCCCATTCACTCGGGAATATCCCAACGGAGCTCCTAGAAGAAACGTGTTTCTGACTCGCTGAATCTCAACATAGATTCAACTCTCTTAGGTGAACGAACGCACAGCAGAGCAGTTTCAAGGAAACGTTTCTCCTGAGTTTTAGACGAAGTTTCCTGCTGTTTAGTACGGATGCCGGCATTGGGCTGGAAATACCGGTTTTGGGATTCTGCACAGAAAGGGTTTGCAAACCGCTGAATCCACACGTGAGTTTAACTCTGTCAGTTGAATGCACACATTGACAACCATTCAGTTTGATAGCACACTTTTGGTTTTAGAAGCAGATATTTCTCTGTACAGCCTATGGTCCCATTCACTCGGGAATATCCCAACGCAGCTCCTAGAAGAAACGTGTTTCTGACTCGCTGAATCTCAACATAGATTCAACTCTCTTAGGTGAACGAACGCACAGCAGAGCAGTTTCAAGGAAACGTTTCTCCTGAGTTTTAGACGAAGTTTCCTGCTGTTTAGTACGGATGCCGGCATTGGGCTGGAAATACCGGTTTTGGGATTCTGCACAGAAAGGGTTTGCAAACCGCTGAATCCACACGTGAGTTTAACTCTGTCAGTTGAATGCACACATTGACAACCATTCAGTTTGATAGCACACTTTTGCTTTTAGAAGCAGATATTTCTCTGTACAGCCTATGGTCCCATTCACTCGGGAATATCCCAACGCAGCTCCTAGAAGAAACGTGTTTCTGACTCGCTGAATCTCAACATAGATTCAACTCTCTTAGGTGAACGAACGCACAGCAGAGCAGTTTTAAGGAAACGTTTCTCCTGAGTCTTAGACGAAGTTTCCTGCTCTTTAGTACGTATGCCGGCATTGGGCTGGAAATACCGGTTTTGGGATTCTGCACAGAAAGGGTTTGCAAACCGCTGAATCCACACGTGAGTTTAACTCTGTCAGTTGAATGCACACATTGACAACCATTCAGTTTGATAGCACCCTTTTGGTTTTAGAAGCAGATACTTCTCTGTACAGCCTATGGTCCCATTCACTCGGGAATATCCCAACGCAGCTCCTAGAAGAAACGTGTTTCTGACTCGCTGAATCTCAACATAGATTCAACTCTCTTAGGTGAACGAACGCACAGCAGAGCAGTTTCAAGGAAACGTTTCTCCTGAGTCTTAGACGAAGTTTCCTGCTGTTTAGTACGTATGCCGGCATTGGGCTGGAAATACCGGTTTTGGGATTCTGCACAGAAAGGGTTTGCAAACCGCTGAATCCACACGTGAGTTTAACTCTGTCAGTTGAATGCACACATTGACAACCATTCAGTTAGATAGCTCCGTTTTGGTTTTAGAAGCAGTTATTTCTCTGTACAGCCTATGGTCCCATTCACTCGGGAATATCCCAATGCAGCTCCTAGAAGAAACGTGTTTCTGACTCGCTGAATCTCAACATAGATTCAACTCTCTTAGGTGAACGAACGCACAGCAGAGCAGTTTCAAGGAAACGTTTCTCCTGAGTTTTAGACGAAGTTTCCTGCTGTTTAGTACGGATGCCGGCATTGGGCTGGAAATACCGGTTTTGGGATTCTGCACAGAAAGGGTTTGCAAACCGCTGAATCCACACGTGAGTTTAACTCTGTCAGTTGAATGCACACATTGACAACCATTCAGTTTGATAGCACACTTTTGGTTTTAGAAGCAGATATTTCTCTGTACAGCCTATGGTCCCATTCACTCGGGAATATCCCAACGCAGCTCCAAGAAGAAACGTGTTTCTGACTCGCTGAATCTCAACATAGATTCAACTCTCTTAGGTGAACGAACGCACAGCAGAGCAGTTTCAAGGAAACGTTTCTCCTGAGTTTTAGACGAAGTTTCCTGCTGTTTAGTACGGATGCCGGCATTGGGCTGGAAATACCGGTTTTGGGATTCTGCACAGAAAGGGTTTGCAAACCGCTGAATCCACACGTGAGTTTAACTCTGTCAGTTGAATGCACACATTGACAACCATTCAGTTACATAGCTCCGTTTTGGTATTAGAAACAGATATTTCTCTGTACAGCCTATGGTCCCATTCACTCGGGAATATCCCAACGCAGCTCCTAGAAGAAACGTGTTTCTGACTCGCTGAATCTCAACATAGTTTCAACTCTCTTAGGTGAACGAACGCACAGCAGAGCAGTTTCAAGGAAACGTTTCTCCTGAGCTTTAGGCGAAGTTTCCTGCTGTTTAGTACGGATGCCGGCATTGAGCTGGAAATACCGGTTTTGGGATTCTGCACAGAAAGGGTTTGTAATCCGCTGAATCCAAACGTGAGTTTAACTCTGTCAGTTGAATGTACACATTGACAACCATTCAGTTAGATACCACCCTTTTGGTTTTAGGAGCAGATATTTCTCTATACAGCCTATGGTCCCATTCACTCGGGAATATCCCAACGCAGCTCCTAGAAGAAACGTGTTTCTGACTCGCTGAATCTCAACATAGATTCAACTCTCTTAGGTGAACGAACGCACAGCAGAGCAGTTTCAAGGAAACGTTTCTCCTGAGTTTTAGACGAAGTTTCCTGCTGTTTAGTACGGATGCCGGCATTGGGCTGGAAATACCGGTTTTGGGATTCTGCACAGAAAGGGTTTGCAAACCGCTGAATCCACACGTGAGTTTAACTCTGTCAGTTGAATGCACACATTGACAACCATTCAGTTTGATAGCACACTTTTGGTTTTAGAAGCAGATATTTCTCTGTACAGCCTATGGTCCCATTCACTCGGGAATATCCCAACGCAGCTCCTAGCATAAACGTTTTTCTGACTCGCTGAATCTCAACATAGATTCAACTGTTTTAGGTGAACGAACGCACAGCAGAGCAGTTTCAAGGAAACGTTTCTCCTGAGTTTTAGACGAAGTTTCCTGCTGTTTAGTACGTATGCCGGCATTGGGCTGGAAATACCGGTTTTGGGATTCTGCACAGAAAGGGTTTGCAAACCGCTGAATCCACACGTGAGTTTAACTCTGTCAGTTGAATGCACACATTGACAACCATTCAGTTAGATAGCTCCGTTTTGGTTTTAGAAGCAGATATTTCTCTGTACAGCCTATGGTCCCATTCACTCGGGAATATCCCAACGCAGCTCCTAGAAGAAACGTGTTTCTGACTCGCTGAATCTCAACATAGATTCAACTCTCTTAGGTGAACGAACGCACAGCAGAGCAGTTTCAAGGAAACGTTTCTCCTGAGTTTTAGACGAAGTTTCCTGCTGTTTAGTACGGATGCCGGCATTGGGCTGGAAATACCGGTTTTGGGATTCTGCACAGAAAGGGTTTGCAAACCGCTGAATCCACACGTGAGTTTAACTCTGTCAGTTGAATGCACACATTGACAACCATTCAGTTAGATAGCTCCGTTTTGGTTTTAGAAGCAGATATTTCTCTGTACAGCCTATGGTCCCATTCACTCGGGAATATCCCAACGCAGCTCCTAGAAGAAACGTGTTTCTGACTCGCTGAATCTCAACATAGATTCAACTCTCTTAGGTGAACGAACGCACAGCAGAGCAGTTTTAAGGAAACAGTTCTCCTGAGTCTTAGACGAAGTTTCCTGCTCTTTAGTACGTATGCCGGCATTGGGCTGGAAATACCGGTTTTGGGATTCTGCACAGAAAGGGTTTGCAAACCGCTGAATCCACACGTGAGTTTAACTCTGTCAGTTGAATGCACACATTGACAACCATTCAGTTTGATAGCACCCTTTTGGTTTTAGAAGCAGATACTTCTCTGTACAGCCTATGGTCCCATTCACTCGGGAATATCCCAACGCAGCTCCTAGCATAAACGTGTTTCTGACTCGCTGAATCTCAACATAGATTCAACTCTCTTAGGTGAACGAACGCACAGCAGAGCAGTTTCAAGGAAACGTTTCTCCTGAGTCTTAGACGAAGTTTCCTGCTGTTTAGTACGTATGCCGGCATTGGGCTGGAAATACCGGTTTTGGGATTCTACACAGAAAGGGTTTGCAAACCGCTGAATCCACACGTGAGTTTAACTCTGTCAGTTGAATGCACACATTAAAAACCATTCAGTTAGATAGCTCCGTTTTGGTTTTAGAAGCAGATATTTCTCTGTACAGCCTATGGTCCCATTCACTCGGGAATATCCCAACGCAGCTCCTAGAAGAAACGTGTTTCTGACTCGCTGAATCTCAACATAGATTCAACTCTCTTAGGTGAACGAACGCACAGCAGAGCAGTTTCAAGGAAACGTTTCTCCTGAGTCTTAGACGAAGTTTCCTGCTGTTTACTACGTATGCCGGCATTGGGCTGGAAATACCGGTTTTGGGATTCTGCACAGAAAGGGTTTGCAAACCGCTGAATCCACACGTGAGTTTAACTCTGTCAGTTGAATGCACACATTGACAACCATTCAGTTAGATAGCTCCGTTTTGGTTTTAGAAGCAGTTATTTCTCTGTACAGCCTATGGTCCCATTCACTCGGGAATATCCCAATGCAGCTCCTAGAAGAAACGTGTTTCTGACTCGCTGAATCTCAACATAGATTCAACTCTCTTAGGTGAACGAACGCACAGCAGAGCAGTTTCAAGGAAACGTTTCTCCTGAGTTTTAGACG
Organism: Aotus nancymaae; assembly: GCF_030222135.1. Taxonomy (NCBI): domain Eukaryota; kingdom Metazoa; phylum Chordata; class Mammalia; order Primates; family Aotidae; genus Aotus; species Aotus nancymaae. The sequence goes on from NW_026988464.1 coordinate 1,266,907, forward strand.
AAGTTTCCTGCTGTTTAGTACGGATGCCGGCATTGGGCTGGAAATACCGGTTTTGGGATTCTGCACAGAAAGGGTTTGCAAACCGCTGAATCCACACGTGAGTTTAACTCTGTCAGTTGAATGCACACATTGACAACCATTCAGTTTGATAGCACTCTTTTGGTTTTAGAAGCAGATATTTCTCTGTACAGCCTATGGTCCCATTCACTCGGGAATATCCCAACGCAGCTCCAAGAAGAAACGTGTTTCTGACTCGCTGAATCTCAACATAGATTCAACTCTCTTAGGTGAACGAACGCACAGCAGAGCAGTTTCAAGGAAACGTTTCTCCTGAGTCTTAGAAGAAGTTTCCTGCTGTTTAGTACGGATGCCGGCATTGGGCTGGAAATACCGGTTTTGGGATTCTGCACAGAAAGGGTTTGCAAACCGCTGAATCCACACGTGAGTTTAACTCTGTCAGTTGAATGCACACATTGACAACCATTCAGTTACATAGCTCCGTTTTGGTATTAGAAACAGATATTTCTCTGTACAGCCTATGGTCCCATTCACTCGGGAATATCCCAACGCAGCTCCTAGCATAAACGTGTTTCTGACTCGCTGAATCTCAACATAGTTTCAACTCTCTTAGGTGAACGAACGCACAGCAGAGCAGTTTCAAGGAAACGTTTCTCCTGAGCTTTAGACGAAGTTTCCTGCTGTTTAGTACGGATGCCGGCATTGAGCTGGAATTACCGGTTTTGGGATTCTGCACAGAAAGGGTTTGTAAACCGCTGAATCCAAACGTGAGTTTAACTCTGTCAGTTGAATGTACACATTGACAACCATTCAGTTAGATACCACCCTTTTGGTTGTAGGAGCAGATATTTCTCTATACAGCCTATGGTCCCATTCACTCGGGAATATCCCAACGCAGCTCCTAGAAGAAACGTGTTTCTGACTCGCTGAATCTCAACATAGATTCAACTCTCTTAGGTGAACGAACGCACAGCAGAGCAGTTTCAAGGAAACGTTTCTCCTGAGTTTTAGACGAAGTTTCCTGCTGTTTAGTACGGATGCCGGCATTGGGCTGGAAATACCGGTTTTGGGATTCTGCACAGAAAGGGTTTGCAAACCGCTGAATCCACACGTGAGTTTAACTCTGTCAGTTGAATGCACACATTGACAACCATTCAGTTTGATAGCACACTTTTGGTTTTAGAAGCAGATATTTCTCTGTACAGCCTATGGTCCCATTCACTCGGGAATATCCCAACGCAGCTCCTAGAAGAAACGTGTTTCTGACTCGCTGAATCTCAACATAGATTCAACTCTCTTAGGTGAACGAACGCACAGCAGAGCAGTTTCAAGGAAACGTTTCTCCTGAGTTTTAGACGAAGTTTCCTGCTGTTTAGTACGGATGCCGGCATTGGGCTGGAAATACCGGTTTTGGGATTCTGCACAGAAAGGGTTTGCAAACCGCTGAATCCACACGTGAGTTTAACTCTGTCAGTTGAATGCACACATTGACAACCATTCAGTTTGATAGCACACTTTTGCTTTTAGAAGCAGATATTTCTCTGTACAGCCTATGGTCCCATTCACTCGGGAATATCCCAACGCAGCTCCTAGAAGAAACGTGTTTCTGACTCGCTGAATCTCAACATAGATTCAACTCTCTTAGGTGAACGAACGCGCAGCAGAGCAGTTTTAAGGAAACGTTTCTCCTGAGTCTTAGACGAAGTTTCCTGCTCTTTAGTACGTATGCCGGCATTGGGCTGGAAATACCGGTTTTGGGATTCTGCACAGAAAGGGTTTGCAAACCGCTGAATCCACACGTGAGTTTAACTCTGTCAGTTGAATGCACACATTGACAACCATTCAGTTTGATAGCACCCTTTTGGTTTTAGAAGCAGATACTTCTCTGTACAGCCTATGGTCCCATTCACTCGGGAATATCCCAACGCAGCTCCTAGCATAAACGTGTTTCTGACTCGCTGAATCTCAACATAGATTCAACTGTTTTAGGTGAACGAACGCACAGCAGAGCAGTTTCAAGGAAACGTTTCTCCTGAGTCTTAGACGAAGTTTCCTGCTGTTTAGTACGTATGCCGGCATTGGGCTGGAAATACCGGTTTTGGGATTCTGCACAGAAAGGGTTTGCAAACCGCTGAATCCACACGTGAGTTTAACTCTGTCAGTTGAATGCACACATTGACAACCATTCAGTTAGATAGCTCCGTTTTGGTTTTAGAAGCAGATATTTCTCTGTACAGCCTATGGTCCCATTCACTCGGGAATATCCCAACGCAGCTCCTAGAAGAAACGTGTTTCTGACTCGCTGAATCTCAACATAGATTCAACTCTCTTAGGTGAACGAAGGCACAGCAGAGCAGTTTCAAGGAAACGTTTCTCCTGAGTTTTAGACGAAGTTTCCTGCTGTTTAGTACGGATGCCGGCATTGGGCTGGAAATACCGGTTTTGGGATTCTGCACAGAAAGGGTTTGCAAACCGCTGAATCCACACGTGAGTTTAACTCTGTCAGTTGAATGCACACATTGACAACCATTCAGTTTGATAGCACACTTTTGCTTTTAGAAGCAGATATTTCTCTGTACAGCCTATGGTCCCATTCACTCGGGAATATCCCAACGCAGCTCCTAGAAGAAACGTGTTTCTGACTCGCTGAATCTCAACATAGATTCAACTCTCTTAGGTGAACGAACGCACAGCAGAGCAGTTTTAAGGAAACGTTTCTCCTGAGTCTTAGACGAAGTTTCCTGCTCTTTAGTACGTATGCCGGCATTGGGCTGGAAATACCGGTTTTGGGATTCTGCACAGAAAGGGTTTGCAAACCGCTGAATCCACACGTGAGTTTAACTCTGTCAGTTGAATGCACACATTGACAACCATTCAGTTTGATAGCACCCTTTTGGTTTTAGAAGCAGATACTTCTCTGTACAGCCTATGGTCCCATTCACTCGGGAATATCCCAACGCAGCTCCTAGCATAAACGTGTTTCTGACTCGCTGAATCTCAACATAGATTCAACTGTTTTAGGTGAACGAACGCACAGCAGAGCAGTTTCAAGGAAACGTTTCTCCTGAGTCTTAGACGAAGTTTCCTGCTGTTTAGTACGTATACCGGCATTGGGCTGGAAATACCGGTTTTGGGATTCTACACAGAAAGGGTTTGCAAACCGCTGAATCCACACGTGAGTTTAACTCTGTCAGTTGAATGCACACATTAACAACCATTCAGTTAGATAGCTCCGTTTTGGTTTTAGAAGCAGATATTTCTCTGTACAGCCTATGGTCCCATTCACTCGGGAATATCCCAACGCAGCTCCTAGAAGAAACGTGTTTCTGACTCGCTGAATCTCAACATAGATTCAACTCTCTTAGGTGAACGAACGCACAGCAGAGCAGTTTCAAGGAAACGTTTCTCCTGAGTCTTAGACGAAGTTTCCTGCTGTTTAGTACGTATGCCGGCATTGGGCTGGAAATACCGGTTTTGGGATTCTGCACAGAAAGGGTTTGCAAACCGCTGAATCCACACGTGAGTTTAACTCTGTCAGTTGAATGCACACATTGACAACCATTCAGTTAGATAGCTCCGTTTTGGTTTTAGAAGCAGTTATTTCTCTGTACAGCCTATGGTCCCATTCACTCGGGAATATCCCAATGCAGCTCCTAGAAGAAACGTGTTTCTGACTCGCTGAATCTCAACATAGATTCAACTCTCTTAGGTGAACGAACGCACAGCAGAGCAGTTTCAAGGAAACGTTTCTCCTGAGTTTTAGACGAAGTTTCCTGCTGTTTAGTACGGATGCCGGCATTGGGCTGGAAATACCGGTTTTGGGATTCTGCACAGAAAGGGTTTGCAAACCGCTGAATCCACACGTGAGTTTAACTCTGTCAGTTGAATGCACACATTGACAACCATTCAGTTTGATAGCACACTTTTGGTTTTAGAAGCAGATATTTCTCTGTACAGCCTATGGTCCCATTCACTCGGGAATATCCCAACGCAGCTCCAAGAAGAAACGTGTTTCTGACTCGCTGAATCTCAACATAGATTCAACTCTCTTAGGTGAACGAACGCACAGCAGAGCAGTTTCAAGGAAACGTTTCTCCTGAGTTTTAGACGAAGTTTCCTGCTGTTTAGTACGGATGCCGGCATTGGGCTGGAAATACCGGTTTTGGGATTCTGCACAGAAAGGGTTTGCAAACCGCTGAATCCACACGTGAGTTTAACTCTGTCAGTTGAATGCACACATTGACAACCATTCAGTTACATAGCTCCGTTTTGGTATTAGAAACAGATATTTCTCTGTACAGCCTATGGTCCCATTCACTCGGGAATATCCCAACGCAGCTCCTAGAAGAAACGTGTTTCTGACTCGCTGAATCTCAACATAGTTTCAACTCTCTTAGGTGAACAAACGCACAGCAGAGCAGTTTCAAGGAAACGTTTCTCCTGAGCTTTAGGCGAAGTTTCCTGCTGTTTAGTACGGATGCCGGCATTGGGCTGGAAATACCGGTTTTGGGATTCTGCACAGAAAGGGTTGGCAAACCGCTGAATCCACACGTGAGTTTAACTCTGTCAGTTGAATGCACACATTGACAACCATTCAGTTTGATAGCACACTTTTGGTTTTAGAAGCAGATATTTCTCTGTACAGCCTATGGTCCCATTCACTCGGGAATATCCCAACGCAGCTCCTAGCATAAACGTTTTTCTGACTCGCTGAATCTCAACATAGATTCAACTGTTTTAGGTGAACGAACGCACAGCAGAGCAGTTTCAAGGAAACGTTTCTCCTGAGTTTTAGACGAAGTTTCCTGCTGTTTAGTACGTATGCCGGCATTGGGCTGGAAATACCGGTTTTGGGATTCTGCACAGAAAGGGTTTGCAAACCGCTGAATCCACACGTGAGTTTAACTCTGTCAGTTGAATGCACACATTGACAACCATTCAGTTAGATAGCTCCGTTTTGGTTTTAGAAGCAGATATTTCTCTGTACAGCCTATGGTCCCATTCACTCGGGAATATCCCAACGCAGCTCCTAGAAGAAACGTGTTTCTGACTCGCTGAATCTCAACATAGATTCAACTCTCTTAGGTGAACGAACGCACAGCAGAGCAGTTTCAAGGAAACGTTTCTCCTGAGTTTTAGACGAAGTTTCCTGCTGTTTAGTACGGATGCCGGCATTGGGCTGGAAATACCGGTTTTGGGATTCTGCACAGAAAGGGTTTGCAAACCGCTGAATCCACACGTGAGTTTAACTCTGTCAGTTGAATGCACACATTGACAACCATTCAGTTTGATAGCACACTTTTGGTTTTAGAAGCAGATATTTCTCTGTACAGCCTATGGTCCCATTCACTCGGGAATATCCCAACGCAGCTCCTAGAAGAAACGTGTTTCTGACTCGCTGAATCTCAACATAGATTCAACTCTCTTAGGTGAACGAACTCACAGCAGAGCAGTTTTAAGGAAACAGTTCTCCTGAGTCTTAGACGAAGTTTCCTGCTCTTTAGTACGTATGCCGGCATTGGGCTGGAAATACCGGTTTTGGGATTCTGCACAGAAAGGGTTTGCAAACCGCTGAATCCACACGTGAGTTTAACTCTGTCAGTTGAATGCACACATTGACAACCATTCAGTTTGATAGCACCCTTTTGGTTTTAGAAGCAGATACTTCTCTGTACAGCCTATGGTCCCATTCACTCGGGAATATCCCAACGCAGCTCCTAGCATAAACGTGTTTCTGACTCGCTGAATCTCAACATAGATTCAACTCTCTTAGGTGAACGAACGCACAGCAGAGCAGTTTCAAGGAAACGTTTCTCCTGAGTCTTAGACGAAGTTTCCTGCTGTTTAGTACGTATGCCGGCATTGGGCTGGAAATACCGGTTTTGGGATTCTACACAGAAAGGGTTTGCAAACCGCTGAATCCACACGTGAGTTTAACTCTGTCAGTTGAATGCACACATTAAAAACCATTCAGTTAGATAGCTCCGTTTTGGTTTTAGAAGCAGATATTTCTCTGTACAGCCTATGGTCCCATTCACTCGGGAATATCCCAACGCAGCTCCTAGAAGAAACGTGTTTCTGACTCGCTGAATCTCAACATAGATTCAACTCTCTTAGGTGAACGAACGCACAGCAGAGCAGTTTCAAGGAAACGTTTCTCCTGAGTCTTAGACGAAGTTTCCTGCTGTTTACTACGTATGCCGGCATTGGGCTGGAAATACCGGTTTTGGGATTCTGCACAGAAAGGGTTTGCAAACCGCTGAATCCACACGTGAGTTTAACTCTGTCAGTTGAATGCACACATTGACAACCATTCAGTTAGATAGCTCCGTTTTGGTTTTAGAAGCAGTTATTTCTCTGTACAGCCTATGGTCCCATTCACTCGGGAATATCCCAATGCAGCTCCTAGAAGAAACGTGTTTCTGACTCGCTGAATCTCAACATAGATTCAACTCTCTTAGGTGAACGAACGCACAGCAGAGCAGTTTCAAGGAAACGTTTCTCCTGAGTTTTAGACGAAGTTTCCTGCTGTTTAGTACGGATGCCGGCATTGGGCTGGAAATACCGGTTTTGGGATTCTGCACAGAAAGGGTTTGCAAACCGCTGAATCCACACGTGAGTTTAACTCTGTCAGTTGAATGCACACATTGACAACCATTCAGTTTGATAGCACTCTTTTGGTTTTAGAAGCAGATATTTCTCTGTACAGCCTATGGTCCCATTCACTCGGGAATATCCCAACGCAGCTCCAAGAAGAAACGTGTTTCTGACTCGCTGAATCTCAACATAGATTCAACTCTCTTAGGTGAACGAACGCACAGCAGAGCAGTTTCAAGGAAACGTTTCTCCTGAGTCTTAGAAGAAGTTTCCTGCTGTTTAGTACGGATGCCGGCATTGGGCTGGAAATACCGGTTTTGGGATTCTGCACAGAAAGGGTTTGCAAACCGCTGAATCCACACGTGAGTTTAACTCTGTCAGTTGAATGCACACATTGACAACCATTCAGTTACATAGCTCCGTTTTGGTATTAGAAACAGATATTTCTCTGTACAGCCTATGGTCCCATTCACTCGGGAATATCCCAACGCAGCTCCTAGCATAAACGTGTTTCTGACTCGCTGAATCTCAACATAGTTTCAACTCTCTTAGGTGAACGAAAGCACAGCAGAGCAGTTTCAAGGAAACGTTTCTCCTGAGCTTTAGACGAAGTTTCCTGCTGTTTAGTACGGATGCCGGCATTGAGCTGGAATTACCGGTTTTGGGATTCTGCACAGAAAGGGTTTGTAAACCGCTGAATCCAAACGTGAGTTTAACTCTGTCAGTTGAATGTACACATTGACAACCATTCAGTTAGATACCACCCTTTTGGTTGTAGGAGCAGATATTTCTCTATACAGCCTATGGTCCCATTCACTCGGGAATATCCCAACGCAGCTCCTAGAAGAAACGTGTTTCTGACTCGCTGAATCTCAACATAGATTCAACTCTCTTAGGTGAACGAACGCACAGCAGAGCAGTTTCAAGGAAACGTTTCTCCTGAGTTTTAGACGAAGTTTCCTGCTGTTTAGTACGGATGCCGGCATTGGGCTGGAAATACCGGTTTTGGGATTCTGCACAGAAAGGGTTTGCAAACCGCTGAATCCACACGTGAGTTTAACTCTGTCAGTTGAATGCACACATTGACAACCATTCAGTTTGATAGCACCCTTTTGGTTTTAGAAGCAGATATTTCTCTGTACAGCCTATGGTCCCATTCACTCGGGAATATCCCAACGCAGCTCCTAGAAGAAACGTGTTTCTGACTCGCTGAATCTCAACATAGATTCAACTCTCTTAGGTGAACGAACGCACAGCAGAGCAGTTTCAAGGAAACGTTTCTCCTGAGTTTTAGACGAAGTTTCCTGCTGTTTAGTACGGATGCCGGCATTGGGCTGGAAATACCGGTTTTGGGATTCTGCACAGAAAGGGTTTGCAAACCGCTGAATCCACACGTGAGTTTAACTCTGTCAGTTGAATGCACACATTGACAACCATTCAGTTTGATAGCACCCTTTTGGTTTTAGAAGCAGATATTTCTCTGTACAGCCTATGGTCCCATTCACTCGGGAATATCCCAACGCAGCTCCTAGAAGAAACGTGTTTCTGACTCGCTGAATCTCAACATAGATTCAACTCTCTTAGGTGAACGAACGCACAGCAGAACAGTTTTAAGGAAACGTTTCTCCTGAGTCTTAGACGAAGTTTCCTGCTCTTTAGTACGTATGCCGGCATTGGGCTGGAAATACCGGTTTTGGAATTCTGCACAGAAAGGGTTTGCAAACCGCTGAATCCACACGTGAGTTTAACTCTGTCAGTTGAATGCACACATTGACAACCATTCAGTTTGATAGCACCCTTTTGGTTTTAGAAGCAGATACTTCTCTGTACATCCTATGGTCCCATTCACTCGGGTATATCCCAACGCAGCTCCTAGCATAAACGTGTTTCTGACTCGCTGAATCTCAACATAGATTCAACTCTCTTAGGTGAACGAACGCACAGCAGAGCAGTTTCAAGGAAACGTTTCTCCTGAGTCTTAGACGAAGTTTCCTGCTGTTTAGTACGTATGCCGGCATTGGGCTGGAAATACCGGTTTTGGGATTCTACACAGAAAGGGTTTGCAAACCGCTGAATCCACACGTGAGTTTAACTCTGTCAGTTGAATGCACACATTAAAAACCATTCAGTTTGATAGCACACCTTTGGTTTTAGAAGCAGATATTTCTCTGTACAGCCTATGGTCCCATTCACTCGGGAATATCCCAACGCAGCTCCTAGAAGAAACGTGTTTCTGACTCGCTGAATCTCAACATAGATTCAACTCTCTTAGGTGAACGAACGCACAGCAGAGCAGTTTCAAGGAAACGTTTCTCCTGAGTCTTAGACGAAGTTTCCTGCTGTTTAGTACGTATGCCGGCATTGGGCTGGAAATACCGGTTTTGGGATTCTGCACAGAAAGGGTTTGCAAACCGCTGAATCCACACGTGAGTTTAACTCTGTCAGTTGAATGCACACATTGACAACCATTCAGTTAGATAGCTCCGTTTTGGTTTTAGAAGCAGTTATTTCTCTGTACAGCCTATGGTCCCATTCACTCGGGAATATCCCAACGCAGCTCCTAGAAGAAACGTGTTTCTGACTCGCTGAATCTCAACATAGATTCAACTCTCTTAGGTGAACGAACGCACAGCAGAGCAGTTTCAAGGAAACGTTTCTCCTGAGTTTTAGACGAAGTTTCCTGCTGTTTAGTACGGATGCCGGCATTGGGCTGGAAATACCGGTTTTGGGATTCTGCACAGAAAGGGTTTGCAAACCGCTGAATCCACACGTGAGTTTAACTCTGTCAGTTGAATGCACACATTGACAACCATTCAGTTTGATAGCACACTTTTGGTTTTAGAAGCAGATATTTCTCTGTACAGCCTATGGTCCCATTCACTCGGGAATATCCCAACGCAGCTCCTAGAAGAAACGTGTTTCTGACTCGCTGAATCTCAACATAGATTCAACTCTCTTAGGTGAACGAACGCACAGCAGAGCAGTTTCAAGGAAACGTTTCTCCTGAGTTTTAGACGAAGTTTCCTGCTGTTTAGTACGGATGCCGGCATTGGGCTGGAAATACCGGTTTTGGGATTCTGCACAGAAAGGGTTTGCAAACCGCTGAATCCACACGTGAGTTTAACTCTGTCAGTTGAATGCACACATTGACAACCATTCAGTTACATAGCTCCGTTTTGGTATTAGAAACAGATATTTCTCTGTACAGCCTATGGTCCCATTCACTCGGGAATATCCCAACGCAGCTCCTAGCATAAACGTGTTTCTGACTCGCTGAATCTCAACATAGTTTCAACTCTCTTAGGTGAACGAACGCACAGCAGAGCAGTTTCAAGGAAACGTTTCTCCTGAGCTTTAGACGAAGTTTCCCGCTGTTTAGTACGGATGCCGGCATTGAGCTGGAATTACCGGTTTTGGGATTCTGCACAGAAAGGGTTTGTAAACCGCTGAATCCAAACGTGAGTTTAACTCTGTCAGTTGAATGTACACATTGACAACCATTCAGTTAGATACCACCCTTTTGGTTGTAGGAGCAGATATTTCTCTATACAGCCTATGGTCCCATTCACTCGGGAATATCCCAACGCAGCTCCTAGAAGAAACGTGTTTCTGACTCGCTGAATCTCAACATAGATTCAACTCTCTTAGGTGAACGAACGCACAGCAGAGCAGTTTCAAGGAAACGTTTCTCCTGAGTTTTAGACGAAGTTTCCTGCTGTTTAGTACGGATGCCGGCATTGGGCTGGAAATACCGGTTTTGGGATTCTGCACAGAAAGGGTTTGCAAACCGCTGAATCCACACGTGAGTTTAACTCTGTCAGTTGAATGCACACATTGACAACCATTCAGTTTGATAGCACACTTTTGGTTTTAGAAGCAGATATTTCTCTGTACAGCCTATGGTCCCATTCACTCGGGAATATCCCAACGCAGCTCCTAGAAGAAACGTGTTTCTGACTCGCTGAATCTCAACATAGATTCAACTCTCTTAGGTGAACGAACGCACAGCAGAGCAGTTTCAAGGAAACGTTTCTCCTGAGTTTTAGACGAAGTTTCCTGCTGTTTAGTACGGATGCCGGCATTGGGCTGGAAATACCGGTTTTGGGATTCTGCACAGAAAGGGTTTGCAAACCGCTGAATCCACACGTGAGTTTAACTCTGTCAGTTGAATGCACACATTGACAACCATTCAGTTTGATAGCACACTTTTGGTTTTAGAAGCAGATATTTCTCTGTACAGCCTATGGTCCCATTCACTCGGGAATATCCCAACGCAGCTCCTAGAAGAAACGTGTTTCTGACTCGCTGAATCTCAACATAGATTCAACTCTCTTAGGTGAACGAACGCACAGCAGAGCAGTTTCAAGGAAACGTTTCTCCTGAGTCTTAGACGAAGTTTCCTGCTGTTTAGTATGTATGCCGGCATTGGGCTGGAAATACCGGTTTTGGGATTCTGCACAGAAAGGGTTTGCAAACCGCTGAATCCACACGTGAGTTTAACTCTGTCAGTTGAATGCACACATTGACAACCATTCAGTTTGATAGCACCCTTTTGGTTTTAGAAGCAGATACTTCTCTGTACAGCCTATGGTCCCATTCACTCGGGAATATCCCAACGCAGCTCCTAGCATAAACGTGTTTCTGACTCGCTGAATCTCAACATAGATTCAACTCTCTTAGGTGAACGAACGCACAGCAGAGCAGTTTCAAGGAAACGTTTCTCCTGAGTCTTAGACGAAGTTTCCTGCTGTTTAGTCCGTATGCCGGCATTGGGCTGGAAATACCGGTTTTGGGATTCTACACAGAAAGGGTTTGCAAACCGCTGAATCCACACGTGAGTTTAACTCTGTCAGTTGAATGCACACATTATAAACCATTCAGTTAGATAGCTCCGTTTTGGTTTTAGAAGCAGATATTTCTCTGTACAGCCTATGGTCCCATTCACTCGGGAATATCCCAACGCAGCTCCTAGAAGAAACGTGTTTCTGACTCGCTGAATCTCAACATAGATTCAACTCTCTTAGGTGAACGAACGCACAGCAGAGCAGTTTCAAGGAAACGTTTCTCCTGAGTCTTAGACGAAGTTTCCTGCTGTTTACTACGTATGCCGGCATTGGGCTGGAAATACCGGTTTTGGGATTCTGCACAGAAAGGGTTTGCAAACCGCTGAATCCACACGTGAGTTTAACTCTGTCAGTTGAATGCACACATTGACAACCATTCAGTTAGATAGCTCCGTTTTGGTTTTAGAAGTAGTTATTTCTCTGTACAGCCTATGGTCCCATTCACTCGGGAATATCCCAATGCAGCTCCTAGAAGAAACGTGTTTCTGACTCGCTGAATCTCAACATAGATTCAACTCTCTTAGGTGAACGAACGCACAGCAGAGCAGTTTCAAGGAAACGTTTCTCCTGAGTTTTAGACGAAGTTTCCTGCTGTTTAGTACGGATGCCGGCATTGGGCTGGAAATACCGGTTTTGGGATTCTGCACAGAAAGGGTTTGCAAACCGCTGAATCCACACGTGAGTTTAACTCTGTCAGTTGAATGCACACATTGACAACCATTCAGTTTGATAGCACCCTTTTGGTTTTAGAAGCAGATATTTCTCTGTACAGCCTATGGTCCCATTCACTCGGGAATATCCCAACGCAGCTCCAAGAAGAAACGTGTTTCTGACTCGCTGAATCTCAACATAGATTCAACTCTCTTAGGTGAACGAACGCACAGCAGAGCAGTTTCAAGGAAACGTTTCTCCTGAGTTTTAGACGAAGTTTCCTGCTGTTTAGTACGGATGCCGGCATTGGGCTGGAAATACCGGTTTTGGGATTCTGCACAGAAAGGGTTTGCAAACCGCTGAATCCACACGTGAGTTTAACTCTGTCAGTTGAATGCACACATTGACAACCATTCAGTTACATAGCTCCGTTTTGGTATTAGAAACAGATATTTCTCTGTACAGCCTATGGTCCCATTCACTCGGGAATATCCCAACGCAGCTCCTAGCATAAACGTGTTTCTGACTCGCTGAATCTCAACATAGTTTCAACTCTCTTAGGTGAACGAACGCACAGCAGAGCAGTTTCAAGGAAACGTTTCTCCTGAGCTTTAGACGAAGTTTCCTGCTGTTTAGTACGGATGCCGGCATTGAGCTGGAATTTCCGGTTTTGGGATTCTGCACAGAAAGGGTTTGTAAACCGCTGAATCCAAACGTGAGTTTAACTCTGTCAGTTGAATGTACACATTGACAACCATTCAGTTAGATACCACCCTTTTGGTTGTAGGAGCAGATATTTCTCTATACAGCCTATGGTCCCATTCACTCGGGAATATCCCAACGCAGCTCCTAGAAGAAACGTGTTTCTGACTCGCTGAATCTCAACATAGATTCAACTCTCTTAGGTGAACGAACGCACAGCAGAGCAGTTTCAAGGAAACGTTTCTCCTGAGTTTTAGACGAAGTTTACTGCTGTTTAGTACGGATGCCGGCATTGGGCTGGAAATACCGGTTTTGGGATTCTGCACAGAAAGGGTTTGCAAACCGCTGAATCCACACGTGAGTTTAACTCTGTCAGTTGAATGCACACATTGACAACCATTCAGTTTGATAGCACCCTTTTGGTTTTAGAAGCAGATATTTCTCTGTACAGCCTATGGTCCCATTCACTCGGGAATATCCCAACGCAGCTCCTAGAAGAAACGTGTTTCTGACTCGCTGAATCTCAACATAGATTCAACTCTCTTAGGTGAACGAACGCACAGCAGAGCAGTTTCAAGGAAACGTTTCTCCTGAGTTTTAGACGAAGTTTCCTGCTGTTTAGTACGGATGCCGGCATTGGGCTGGAAATACCGGTTTTGGGATTCTGCACAGAAAGGGTTTGCAAACCGCTGAATCCACACGTGAGTTTAACTCTGTCAGTTGAATGCACACATTGACAACCATTCAGTTTGATAGCACCCTTTTGGTTTTAGAAGCAGATATTTCTCTGTACAGCCTATGGTCCCATTCACTCGGGAATATCCCAACGCAGCTCCTAGAAGAAACGTGTTTCTGACTCGCTGAATCTCAACATAGATTCAACTCTCTTAGGTGAACGAACGCACAGCAGAACAGTTTTAAGGAAACGTTTCTCCTGAGTCTTAGACGAAGTTTCCTGCTCTTTAGTACGTATGCCGGCATTGGGCTGGAAATACCGGTTTTGGGATTCTGCACAGAAAGGGTTTGCAAACCGCTGAATCCACACGTGAGTTTAACTCTGTCAGTTGAATGCACACATTGACAACCATTCAGTTTGATAGCACCCTTTTGGTTTTAGAAGCAGATACTTCTCTGTACAGCCTATGGTCCCATTCACTCGGGAATATCCCAACGCAGCTCCTAGCATAAACGTGTTTCTGACTCGCTGAATCTCAACATAGATTCAACTCTCTTAGGTGAACGAACGCACAGCAGAGCAGTTTCAAGGAAACGTTTCTCCTGAGTCTTAGACGAAGTTTCCTGCTGTTTAGTACGTATGCCGGCATTGGGCTGGAAATACCGGTTTTGGGATTCTACACAGAAAGGGTTTGCAAAGCGCTGAATCCACACGTGAGTTTAACTCTGTCAGTTGAATGCACACATTAACAACCATTCAGTTAGATAGCTCCGTTTTGGTTTTAGAAGCAGATATTTCTCTGTACAGCCTATGGTCCCATTCACTCGGGAATATCCCAACGCAGCTCCTAGAAGAAACGTGTTTCTGACTCGCTGAATCTCAACATAGATTCAACTCTCTTAGGTGAACGAACGCACAGCAGAGCAGTTTCAAGGAAACGTTTCTCCTGAGTCTTAGACGAAGTTTCCTGCTGTTTAGTACGTATGCCGGCATTGGGCTGGAAATACCGGTTTTGGGATTCTGCACAGAAAGGGTTTGCAAACCGCTGAATCCACACGTGAGTTTAACTCTGTCAGTTGAATGCACACATTGACAACCATTCAGTTAGATAGCTCCGTTTTGGTTTTAGAAGCAGTTATTTCTCTGTACAGCCTATGGTCCCATTCACTCGGGAATATCCCAACGCAGCTCCTAGAAGAAACGTGTTTCTGACTCGCTGAATCTCAACATAGATTCAACTCTCTTAGGTGAACGAACGCACAGCAGAGCAGTTTCAAGGAAACGTTTCTCCTGAGTTTTAGACGAAGTTTCCTGCTGTTTAGTACGGATGCCGGCATTGGGCTGGAAATACCGGTTTTGGGATTCTGCACAGAAAGGGTTTGCAAACCGCTGAATCCACACGTGAGTTTAACTCTGTCAGTTGAATGCACACATTGACAACCATTCAGTTTGATAGCACACTTTTGGTTTTAGAAGCAGATATTTCTCTGTACAGCCTATGGTCCCATTCACTCGGGAATATCCCAACGCAGCTCCAAGAAGAAACGTGTTTCTGACTCGCTGAATCTCAACATAGATTCAACTCTCTTAGGTGAACGAACGCACAGCAGAGCAGTTTCAAGGAAACGTTTCTCCTGAGTTTTAGACGAAGTTTCCTGCTGTTTAGTACGGATGCCGGCATTGGGCTGGAAATACCGGTTTTGGGATTCTGCACAGAAAGGGTTTGCAAACCGCTGAATCCACACGTGAGTTTAACTCTGTCAGTTGAATGCACACATTGACAACCATTCAGTTACATAGCTCCGTTTTGGTATTAGAAACAGATATTTCTCTGTACAGCCTATGGTCCCATTCACTCGGGAATATCCCAACGCAGCTCCTAGCATAAACGTGTTTCTGACTCGCTGAATCTCAACATAGTTTCAACTCTCTTAGGTGAACGAACGCACAGCAGAGCAGTTTCAAGGAAACGTTTCTCCTGAGCTTTAGACGAAGTTTCCCGCTGTTTAGTACGGATGCCGGCATTGAGCTGGAATTACCGGTTTTGGGATTCTGCACAGAAAGGGTTTGTAAACCGCTGAATCCAAACGTGAGTTTAACTCTGTCAGTTGAATGTACACATTGACAACCATTCAGTTAGATACCACCATTTTGGTTGTAGGAGCAGATATTTCTCTATACAGCCTATGGTCCCATTCACTCGGGAATATCCCAACGCAGCTCCTAGAAGAAACGTGTTTCTGACTCGCTGAATCTCAACATAGATTCAACTCTCTTAGGTGAACGAACGCACAGCAGAGCAGTTTCAAGGAAACGTTTCTCCTGAGTTTTAGACGAAGTTTCCTGCTGTTTAGTACGGATGCCGGCATTGGGCTGGAAATACCGGTTTTGGGATTCTGCACAGAAAGGGTTTGCAAACCGCTGAATCCACACGTGAGTTTAACTCTGTCAGTTGAATGCACACATTGACAACCATTCAGTTTGATAGCACACTTTTGGTTTTAGAAGCAGATATTTCTCTGTACAGCCTATGGTCCCATTCACTCGGGAATATCCCAACGCAGCTCCTAGAAGAAACGTGTTTCTGACTCGCTGAATCTCAACATAGATTCAACTCTCTTAGGTGAACGAACGCACAGCAGAGCAGTTTCAAGGAAACGTTTCTCCTGAGTTTTAGACGAAGTTTCCTGCTGTTTAGTACGGATGCCGGCATTGGGCTGGAAATACCGGTTTTGGGATTCTGCACAGAAAGGGTTTGCAAACCGCTGAATCCACACGTGAGTTTAACTCTGTCAGTTGAATGCACACATTGACAACCATTCAGTTTGATAGCACACTTTTGGTTTTAGAAGCAGATATTTCTCTGTACAGCCTATGGTCCCATTCACTCGGGAATATCCCAACGCAGCTCCTAGAAGAAACGTGTTTCTGACTCGCTGAATCTCAACATAGATTCAACTCTCTTAGGTGAACGAACGCACAGCAGAGCAGTTTCAAGGAAACGTTTCTCCTGAGTCTTAGACGAAGTTTCCTGCTGTTTAGTATGTATGCCGGCATTGGGCTGGAAATACCGGTTTTGGGATTCTGCACAGAAAGGGTTTGCAAACCGCTGAATCCACACGTGAGTTTAACTCTGTCAGTTGAATGCACACATTGACAACCATTCAGTTAGATAGCTCCGTTTTGGTTTTAGAAGCAGATATTTCTCTGTACAGCCTATGGTCCCATTCACTCGGGAATATCCCAACGCAGCTCCTAGAAGAAACGTGTTTCTGACTCGCTGAATCTCAACATAGATTCAACTCTCTTAGGTGAACGAACGCACAGCAGAGCAGTTTCAAGGAAACGTTTCTCCTGAGTCTTAGACGAAGTTTCCTGCTGTTTAGTACGGATGCCAGCATTGTGCTGGAAATACCGGTTTTGGGATTCTGCACAGAAAGGGTTTGCAAACCGCTGAATCCACACGTGAGTTTAACTCTGTCAGTTGAATGCACACATTGACAACCATTCAGTTAGATAGCTCCGTTTTGGTTTTAGAAGCAGATATTTCTCTGTACAGCCTATGGTCCCATTCACTCGGGAATATCCCAACGCAGCTCCTAGAAGAAACGTGTTTCTGACTCGCTGAATCTCAACATAGATTCAACTCTCTTAGGTGAACGAACGCACAGCAGAGCAGTTTCAAGGAAACGTTTCTCCTGAGTTTTAGACGAAGTTTCCTGCTGTTTAGTACGGATGCCGGCATTGGACTGGAAATACCGGTTTTGGGATTCTGCACAGAAAGGGTTTGCAATCCGCTGAATCCACACGTGAGTTTAACTCTGTCAGTTGAATGCACACATTGACAACTATTCAGTTAGATAGCTCCGTTTTGGTTTTAGAAGCAGATATTTCTCTGTACAGCCTATGGTCCCATTCACTCGGGAATATCCCAACGCAGCTCCTAGAAGAAACGTGTTTCTGACTCGCTGAATCTCAACATAGATTCAACTCTCTTAGGTGAACGAACGCACAGCAGAGCAGTTTCAAGGAAACGTTTCTCCTGAGTCTTAGACAAAGTTTCCTGCTGTTTAGTACGTATGCCGGCATTGGGCTGGAAATACCGGTTTTGGGATTCTGCACAGAAAGGGTTTGCAAACCGCTGAATCCACACGTGAGTTTAACTCTGTCAGTTGAATGCACACATTGACAACCATTCAGTTAGATAGCTCCGTTTTGGTTTTAGAAGCAGATATTTCTCTGTACAGCCTATGGTCCCATTCACTCGGGAATATCCCAACGCAGCTCCTAGAAGAAACGTGTTTCTGACTCGCTGAATCTCAACATAGATTCAACTCTCTTAGGTGAACGAACGCACAGCAGAGCAGTTACAAGGAAACGTTTCTCCTGAGTTTTAGACGAAGTTTCCTGCTGTTTAGTACGGATGCCGGCATTGGGCTGGAAATACCGGTTTTGGGATTCTGCACAGAAAGGGTTTGCAAACCGCTGAATCCACACGTGAGTTTAACTCTGTCAGTTGAATGCACACATTGACAACCATTCAGTTTGATAGCACACTTTTGGTTTTAGAAGCAGATATTTCTCTGTACAGCCTATGGTCCCATTCACTCGGGAATATCCCAACGCAGCTCCTAGAAGAAACGTGTTTCTGACTCGCTGAATCTCAACATAGATTCAACTCTCTTAGGTGAACGAACGCACAGCAGAGCAGTTTCAAGGAAACGTTTCTCCTGAGTTTTAGACGAAGTTTCCTGCTCTTTAGTACGGATGCCGGCATTGGGCTGGAAATACCGGTTTTGGGATTCTGCACAGAAAGGGTTTGCAAACCGCTGAATCCACACGTGAGTTTAACTCTGTCAGTTGAATGCACACATTGACAACCATTCAGTTTGAGAGCACCCTTTTGGTTTTAGAAGCAGATATTTCTCTGTACAGCCTATGGTCCCATTCACTCGGGAATATCCCAACGCAGCTCCTAGAAGAAACGTGTTTCTGACTCGCTGAATCTCAACATAGATTCAACTCTCTTAGGTGAACGAACGCACAGCAGAGCAGTTTCAAGGAAACCTTTCTCCTGAGTCTTAGAAGAAGTTTCCTGCTGTTTAGTACGTATGCCGGCATTGGGCTGGAAATACCGGTTTTGGGATTCTGCACAGAAAGGGTTTGCAAACCGCTGAATCCACACGTGAGTTTAACTCTGTCAGTTGAATGCACACATTGACAACAATTCAGTTTGATAGCACCCTTTTGGTTTTAGAAGCAGATATTTCTCTGTACAGCCTATGGTCCCATTCACTCGGGAATATCCCAACGCAGCTCCTAGAAGAAACGTGTTTCTGACTCGCTGAATCTCAACATAGATTCAACTCTCTTAGGTGAACGAACGCACAGCAGAGCAGTTTCAAGGAAACGTTTCTCCTGAGTTTTAGACGAAGTTTCCTGCTGTTTAGTACGGATGCCGGCATTGGGCTGGAAATACCGGTTTTGGGATTCTGCACAGAAAGGGTTGGCAAACCGCTGAATCCACACGTGAGTTTAACTCTGTCAGTTGAATGCACACATTGACAACCATTCAGTTAGATAGCTCCGTTTTGGTTTTAGAAGCAGATATTTCTCTGTACAGCCTATGGTCCCATTCACTCGGGAATATCCCAACGCAGCTCCTAGAAGAAACGTGTTTCTGACTCGCTGAATCTCAACATAGATTCAACTCTCTTAGTTGAACGAACGCACAGCAGAGCAGTTTCAAGGAAACGTTTCTCCTGAGTTTTAGACGAAGTTTCCTGCTGTTTAGTACGGATGCCGGCATTGGGCTGGAAATACCGGTTTTGGGATTCTGCACAGAAAGGGTTTGCAAACCGCTGAATCCACACGTGAATTTAACTCTGTCAGTTGAATGCACACATTGACAACCATTCAGTTTGATAGCACACTTTTGGTTTTAGAAGCAGTTATTTCTCTGTACAGCCTATGGTCCCATTCACTCGGGAATATCCCAACGCAGCTCCTAGAAGAAACGTGTTTCTGACTCGCTGAATCTCAACATAGATTCAACTCTCTTAGGTGAACGAACGCACAGCAGAGCAGTTTCAAGGAAACGTTTCTCCTGAGTTTTAGACGAAGTTTCCTGCTGTTTAGTACGGATGCCGGCATTGGGCTGGAAATACCGGTTTTGGGATTCTGCACAGAAAGGGTTTGCAAACCGCTGAATCCACACGTGAGTTTAACTCTGTCAGTTGAATGCACACATTGACAACCATTCAGTTTGATAGCACACTTTTGGTTTTAGAAGCAGATATTTCTCTGTACAGCCTATGGTCCCATTCACTCGGGAATATCCCAACGCAGCTCCTAGAAGAAACGTGTTTCTGACTCGCTGAATCTCAACATAGATTCAACTCTCTTAGGTGAACGAACGCACAGCAGAGCAGTTTCAAGGAAACCTTTCTCCTGAGTCTTAGAAGAAGTTTCCTGCTGTTTAGTACGTATGCCGGCATTGGGCTGGAAATACCGGTTTTGGGATTCTGCACAGAAAGGGTTTGCAAACCGCTGAATCCACACGTGAGTTTAACTCTGTCAGTTGAATGCACACATTGACAACAATTCAGTTTGATAGCACCCTTTTGGTTTTAGAAGCAGATATTTCTCTGTACAGCCTATGGTCCCATTCACTCGGGAATATCCCAACGCAGCTCCTAGAAGAAACGTGTTTCTGACTCGCTGAATCTCAACATAGATTCAACTCTCTTAGGTGAACGAACGCACAGCAGAGCAGTTTCAAGGAAACGTTTCTCCTGAGTTTTAGACGAAGTTTCCTGCTGTTTAGTACGGATGCCGGCATTGGGCTGGAAATACCGGTTTTGGGATTCTGCACAGAAAGGGTTGGCAAACCGCTGAATCCACACGTGAGTTTAACTCTGTCAGTTGAATGCACACATTGACAACCATTCAGTTAGATAGCTCCGTTTTGGTTTTAGAAGCAGATATTTCTCTGTACAGCCTATGGTCCCATTCACTCGGGAATATCCCAACGCAGCTCCTAGAAGAAACGTGTTTCTGACTCGCTGAATCTCAACATAGATTCAACTCTCTTAGGTGAACGAACGCACAGCAGAGCAGTTTCAAGGAAACGTTTCTCCTGAGTTTTAGACGAAGTTTCCTGCTGTTTAGTACGGATGCCGGCATTGGGCTGGAAATACCGGTTTTGGGATTCTGCACAGAAAGGGTTTGCAAACCGCTGAATCCACACGTGAGTTTAACTCTGTCAGTTGAATGCACACATTGACAACCATTCAGTTTGATAGCACACTTTTGGTTTTAGAAGCAGATATTTCTCTGTACAGCCTATGGTCCCATTCACTCGGGAATATCCCAACGCAGCTCCTAGAAGAAACGTGTTTCTGACTCGCTGAATCTCAACATAGATTCAACTCTCTTAGGTGAACGAACGCACAGCAGAGCAGTTTCAAGGAAACGTTTCTCCTGAGTTTTAGACGAAGTTTCCTGCTGTTTAGTACGGATGCCGGCATTGGGCTGGAAATACCGGTTTTGGGATTCTGCACAGAAAGGGTTTGCAAACCGCTGAATCCACACGTGAGTTTAACTCTGTCAGTTGAATGCACACATTGACAACCATTCAGTTTGATAGCACCCTTTTGGTTTTAGAAGCAGATATTTCTCTGTACAGCCTATGGTCCCATTCACTCGGGAATATCCCAACGCAGCTCCTAGAAGAAACGTGTTTCTGACTCGCTGAATCTCAACATAGATTCAACTCTCTTAGGTGAACGAACGCACAGCAGAGCAGTTTCAAGGAAACGTTTCTCCTGAGTCTTAGACGAAGTTTCCTGCTGTTTACTACGTATGCCGGCATTGGGCTGGAAATACCGGTTTTGGGATTCTGCACAGAAAGGGTTTGCAAACCGCTGAATCCACACGTGAGTTTAACTCTGTCAGTTGAATGCACACATTGACAACCATTCAGTTAGATAGCTCCGTTTTGGTTTTAGAAGCAGTTATTTCTCTGTACAGCCTATGGTCCCATTCACTCGGGAATATCCCAATGCAGCTCCTAGAAGAAACGTGTTTC
Source organism: Aotus nancymaae (assembly GCF_030222135.1). NCBI lineage: Eukaryota > Metazoa > Chordata > Mammalia > Primates > Aotidae > Aotus > Aotus nancymaae. Next base: position 1,288,484 of record NW_026988464.1, read on the forward strand.
TGACTCGCTGAATCTCAACATAGATTCAACTCTCTTAGGTGAACGAACGCACAGCAGAGCAGTTTCAAGGAAACGTTTCTCCTGAGTTTTAGACGAAGTTTCCTGCTGTTTAGTACGGATGCCGGCATTGGGCTGGAAATACCGGTTTTGGGATTCTGCACAGAAAGGGTTTGCAAACCGCTGAATCCACACGTGAGTTTAACTCTGTCAGTTGAATGCACACATTGACAACCATTCAGTTTGATAGCACACTTTTGGTTTTAGAAGCAGATATTTCTCTGTACAGCCTATGGTCCCATTCACTCGGGAATATCCCAACGCAGCTCCAAGAGGAAACGTGTTTCTGACTCGCTGAATCTCAACATAGATTCAACTCTCTTAGGTGAACGAACGCACAGCAGAGCAGTTTCAAGGAAACGTTTCTCCTGAGTTTTAGACGAAGTTTCCTGCTGTTTAGTACGGATGCCGGCATTGGGCTGGAAATACCGGTTTTGGGATTCTGCACAGAAAGGGTTTGCAAACCGCTGAATCCACACGTGAGTTTAACTCTGTCAGTTGAATGCACACATTGACAACCATTCAGTTACATAGCTCCGTTTTGGTATTAGAAACAGATATTTCTCTGTACAGCCTATGGTCCCATTCACTCGGGAATATCCCAACGCAGCTCCTAGCATAAACGTGTTTCTGACTCGCTGAATCTCAACATAGTTTCAACTCTCTTAGGTGAACGAACGCACAGCAGAGCAGTTTCAAGGAAACGTTTCTCCTGAGCTTTAGACGAAGTTTCCTGCTGTTTAGTACGGATGCCGGCATTGAGCTGGAATTACCGGTTTTGGGATTCTGCACAGAAAGGGTTTGTAAACCGCTGAATCCAAACGTGAGTTTAACTCTGTCAGTTGAATGTACACATTGACAACCATTCAGTTAGATACCACCCTTTTGGTTGTAGGAGCAGGTATTTCTCTATACAGCCTATGGTCCCATTCACTCGGGAATATCCCAACGCAGCTCCTAGAAGAAACGTGTTTCTGACTCGCTGAATCTCAACATAGATTCAACTCTCTTAGGTGAACGAACGCACAGCAGAGCAGTTTCAAGGAAACGTTTCTCCTGAGTTTTAGACGAAGTTTCCTGCTGTTTAGTACGGATGCCGGCATTGGGCTGGAAATACCGGTTTTGGGATTCTGCACAGAAAGGGTTTGCAAACCGCTGAATCCACACGTGAGTTTAACTCTGTCAGTTGAATGCACACATTGACAACCATTCAGTTAGATAGCTCCGTTTTGGTTTTAGAAGCAGATATTTCTCTGTACAGCCTATGGTCCCATTCACTCGGGAATATCCCAACGCAGCTCCTAGAAGAAACGTGTTTCTGACTCGCTGAATCTCAACATAGATTCAACTCTCTTAGGTGAACGAACGCACAGCAGAGCAGTTTCAAGGAAACGTTTCTCCTGAGTTTTAGACGAAGTTTCCTGCTGTTTAGTACGGATGCCGGCATTGGGCTGGAAATACCGGTTTTGGGATTCTGCACAGAAAGGGTTTGCAAACCGCTGAATCCACACGTGAGTTTAACTCTGTCAGTTGAATGCACACATTGACAACCATTCAGTTTGATAGCACCCTTTTGGTTTTAGAAGCAGATATTTCTCTGTACAGCCTATGGTCCCATTCACTCGGGAATATCCCAACGCAGCTCCTAGAAGAAACGTGTTTCTGACTCGCTGAATCTCAACATAGATTCAACTCTCTTAGGTGAACGAACGCACAGCAGAACAGTTTTAAGGAAACGTTTCTCCTGAGTCTTAGACGAAGTTTCCTGCTCTTTAGTACGTATGCCGGCATTGGGCTGGAAATACCGGTTTTGGGATTCTGCACAGAAAGGGTTTGCAAACCGCTGAATCCACACGTGAGTTTAACTCTGTCAGTTGAATGCACACATTGACAACCATTCAGTTTGATAGCACCCTTTTGGTTTTAGAAGCAGATACTTCTCTGTACAGCCTATGGTCCCATTCACTCGGGAATATCCCAACGCAGCTCCTAGCATAAAAGTGTTTCTGACTCGCTGAATCTCAACATAGATTCAACTCTCTTAGGTGAACGAACGCACAGCAGAGCAGTTTCAAGGAAACGTTTCTCCTGAGTCTTAGACGAAGTTTCCTGCTGTTTAGTACGTATGCCGGCATTGGGCTGGAAATACCGGTTTTGGGATTCTACACAGAAAGGGTTTGCAAACCGCTGAATCCACACGTGAGTTTAACTCTGTCAGTTGAATGCACACATTAACAACCATTCAGTTAGATAGCTCCGTTTTGGTTTTAGAAGCAGATATTTCTCTGTACAGCCTATGGTCCCATTCACTCGGGAATATCCCAACGCAGCTCCTAGAAGAAACGTGTTTCTGACTCGCTGAATCTCAACATAGATTCAACTCTCTTAGGTGAACGAACGCACAGCAGAGCAGTTTCAAGGAAACGTTTCTCCTGAGTCTTAGACGAAGTTTCCTGCTGTTTAGTACGTATGCCGGCATTGGGCTGGAAATACCGGTTTTGGGATTCTGCACAGAAAGGGTTTGCAAACCGCTGAATCCACACGTGAGTTTAACTCTGTCAGTTGAATGCACACATTGACAACCATTCAGTTAGATAGCTCCGTTTTGGTTTTAGAAGCAGTTATTTCTCTGTACAGCCTATGGTCCCATTCACTCGGGAATATCCCAACGCAGCTCCTAGAAGAAACGTGTTTCTGACTCGCTGAATCTCAACATAGATTCAACTCTCTTAGGTGAACGAACGCACAGCAGAGCAGTTTCAAGGAAACGTTTCTCCTGAGTTTTAGACGAAGTTTCCTGCTGTTTAGTACGGATGCCGGCATTGGGCTGGAAATACCGGTTTTGGGATTCTGCACAGAAAGGGTTTGCAAACCGCTGAATCCACACGTGAGTTTAACTCTGTCAGTTGAATGCACACATTGACAACCATTCAGTTTGATAGCACACTTTTGGTTTTAGAAGCAGATATTTCTCTGTACAGCCTATGGTCCCATTCACTCGGGAATATCCCAACGCAGCTCCAAGAAGAAACGTGTTTCTGACTCGCTGAATCTCAACATAGATTCAACTCTCTTAGGTGAACGAACGCACAGCAGAGCAGTTTCAAGGAAACGTTTCTCCTGAGTTTTAGACGAAGTTTCCTGCTGTTTAGTACGGATGCCGGCATTGGGCTGGAAATACCGGTTTTGGGATTCTGCACAGAAAGGGTTTGCAAACCGCTGAATCCACACGTGAGTTTAACTCTGTCAGTTGAATGCACACATTGACAACCATTCAGTTACATAGCTCCGTTTTGGTATTAGAAACAGATATTTCTCTGTACAGCCTATGGTCCCATTCACTCGGGAATATCCTAACGCAGCTCCTAGCATAAATGTGTTTCTGACTCGCTGAATCTCAACATAGTTTCAACTCTCTTAGGTGAACGAACGCACAGCAGAGCAGTTTCAAGGAAACGTTTCTCCTGAGCTTTAGACGAAGTTTCCCGCTGTTTAGTACGGATGCCGGCATTGAGCTGGAATTACCGGTTTTGGGATTCTGCACAGAAAGGGTTTGTAAACCGCTGAATCCAAACGTGAGTTTAACTCTGTCAGTTGAATGTACACATTGACAACCATTCAGTTAGATACCACCCTTTTGGTTGTAGGAGCAGATATTTCTCTATACAGCCTATGGTCCCATTCACTCGGGAATATCCCAACGCAGCTCCTAGAAGAAACGTGTTTCTGACTCGCTGAATCTCAACATAGATTCAACTCTCTTAGGTGAACGAACGCACAGCAGAGCAGTTTCAAGGAAACGTTTCTCCTGAGTTTTAGACGAAGTTTCCTGCTGTTTAGTACGGATGCCGGCATTGGGCTGGAAATACCGGTTTTGGGATTCTGCACAGAAAGGGTTTGCAAACCGCTGAATCCACACGTGAGTTTAACTCTGTCAGTTGAATGCACACATTGACAACCATTCAGTTTGATAGCACACTTTTGGTTTTAGAAGCAGATATTTCTCTGTACAGCCTATGGTCCCATTCACTCGGGAATATCCCAACGCAGCTCCTAGAAGAAACGTGTTTCTGACTCGCTGAATCTCAACATAGATTCAACTCTCTTAGGTGAACGAACGCACAGCAGAGCAGTTTCAAGGAAACGTTTCTCCTGAGTTTTAGACGAAGTTTCCTGCTGTTTAGTACGGATGCCGGCATTGGGCTGGAAATACCGGTTTTGGGATTCTGCACAGAAAGGGTTTGCAAACCGCTGAATCCACACGTGAGTTTAACTCTGTCAGTTGAATGCACACATTGACAACCATTCAGTTAGATAGCTCCGTTTTGGTTTTAGAAGCAGATATTTCTCTGTACAGCCTATGGTCCCATTCACTCGGGAATATCCCAACGCAGCTCCTAGAAGAAACGTGTTTCTGACTCGCTGAATCTCAACATAGATTCAACTCTCTTAGGTGAACGAACGCACAGCAGAGCAGTTTCAAGGAAACGTTTCTCCTGAGTCTTAGACGAAGTTTCCTGCTGTTTAGTATGTATGCCGGCATTGGGCTGGAAATACCGGTTTTGGGATTCTGCACAGAAAGGGTTTGCAAACCGCTGAATCCACACGTGAGTTTAACTCTGTCAGTTGAATGCACACATTGACAACCATTCAGTTAGATAGCTCCGTTTTGGTTTTAGAAGCAGATATTTCTCTGTACAGCCTATGGTCCCATTCACTCGGGAATATCCCAACGCAGCTCCTAGAAGAAACGTGTTTCTGACTCGCTGAATCTCAACATAGATTCAACTCTCTTAGGTGAACGAACGCACAGCAGAGCAGTTTCAAGGAAACGTTTCTCCTGAGTCTTAGACGAAGTTTCCTGCTGTTTAGTACGGATGCCGGCATTGTGCTGGAAATACCGGTTTTGGGATTCTGCACAGAAAGGGTTTGCAAACCGCTGTATCCACACGTGAGTTTAACTCTGTCAGTTGAATGCACACATTGACAACCATTCAGTTAGATAGCTCCGTTTTGGTTTTAGAAGCAGATATTTCTCTGTACAGCCTATGGTCCCATTCACTCGGGAATATCCCAACGCAGCTCCTAGAAGAAACGTGTTTCTGACTCGCTGAATCTCAACATAGATTCAACTCTCTTAGGTGAACGAACGCACAGCAGAGCAGTTTCAAGGAAACGTTTCTCCTGAGTTTTAGACGAAGTTTCCTGCTGTTTAGTACGGATGCCGGCATTGGACTGGAAATACCGGTTTTGGGATTCTGCACAGAAAGGGTTTGCAATCCGCTGAATCCACACGTGAGTTTAACTCTGTCAGTTGAATGCACACATTGACAACTATTCAGTTAGATAGCTCCGTTTTGGTTTTAGAAGCAGATATTTCTCTGTACAGCCTATGGTCCCATTCACTCGGGAATATCCCAACGCAGCTCCTAGAAGAAACGTGTTTCTGACTCGCTGAATCTCAACATAGATTCAACTCTCTTAGGTGAACGAACGCACAGCAGAGCAGTTTCAAGGAAACGTTTCTCCTGAGTCTTAGACGAAGTTTCCTGCTGTTTAGTACGTATGCCGGCATTGGGCTGGAAATACCGGTTTTGGGATTCTGCACAGAAAGGGTTTGCAAACCGCTGAATCCACACGTGAGTTTAACTCTGTCAGTTGAATGCACACATTGACAACCATTCAGTTTGATAGCACACTTTTGGTTTTAGAAGCAGATATTTCTCTGTACAGCCTATGGTCCCATTCACTCGGGAATATCCCAACGCAGCTCCTAGAAGAAACGTGTTTCTGACTCGCTGAATCTCAACATAGATTCAACTCTCTTAGGTGAACGAACGCACAGCAGAGCAGTTTCAAGGAAACGTTTCTCCTGAGTTTTAGACGAAGTTTCCTGCTCTTTAGTACGGATGCCGGCATTGGGCTGGAAATACCGGTTTTGGGATTCTGCACAGAAAGGGTTTGCAAACCGCTGAATCCACACGTGAGTTTAACTCTGTCAGTTGAATGCACACATTGACAACCATTCAGTTTGAGAGCACCCTTTTGGTTTTAGAAGCAGATATTTCTCTGTACAGCCTATGGTCCCATTCACTCGGGAATATCCCAACGCAGCTCCTAGAAGAAACGTGTTTCTGACTCGCTGAATCTCAACATAGATTCAACTCTCTTAGGTGAACGAACGCACAGCAGAGCAGTTTCAAGGAAACCTTTCTCCTGAGTCTTAGAAGAAGTTTCCTGCTGTTTAGTACGTATGCCGGCATTGGGCTGGAAATACCGGTTTTGGGATTCTGCACAGAAAGGGTTTGCAAACCGCTGAATCCACACGTGAGTTTAACTCTGTCAGTTGAATGCACACATTGACAACAATTCAGTTTGATAGCACCCTTTTGGTTTTAGAAGCAGATATTTCTCTGTACAGCCTATGGTCCCATTCACTCGGGAATATCCCAACGCAGCTCCTAGAAGAAACGTGTTTCTGACTCGCTGAATCTCAACATAGATTCAACTCTCTTAGGTGAACGAACGCACAGCAGAGCAGTTTCAAGGAAACGTTTCTCCTGAGTTTTAGACGAAGTTTCCTGCTGTTTAGTACGGATGCCGGCATTGGGCTGGAAATACCGGTTTTGGGATTCTGCACAGAAAGGGTTTGCAAACCGCTGAATCCACACGTGAGTTTAACTCTGTCAGTTGAATGCACACATTGACAACCATTCAGTTAGATAGCTCCGTTTTGGTTTTAGAAGCAGATATTTCTCTGTACAGCCTATGGTCCCATTCACTCGGGAATATCCCAACGCAGCTCCTAGAAGAAACGTGTTTCTGACTCGCTGAATCTCAACATAGATTCAACTCTCTTAGTTGAACGAACGCACAGCAGAGCAGTTTCAAGGAAACGTTTCTCCTGAGTTTTAGACGAAGTTTCCTGCTGTTTAGTACGGATGCCGGCATTGGGCTGGAAATACCGGTTTTGGGATTCTGCACAGAAAGGGTTTGCAAACCGCTGAATCCACACGTGAGTTTAACTCTGTCAGTTGAATGCACACATTGACAACCATTCAGTTTGATAGCACACTTTTGGTTTTAGAAGCAGATATTTCTCTGTACAGCCTATGGTCCCATTCACTCGGGAATATCCCAACGCAGCTCCTAGAAGAAACGTGTTTCTGACTCGCTGAATCTCAACATAGATTCAACTCTCTTAGGTGAACGAACGCACAGCAGAGCAGTTTCAAGGAAACGTTTCTCCTGAGTTTTAGACGAAGTTTCCTGCTGTTTAGTACGGATGCCGGCATTGGGCTGGAAATACCGGTTTTGGGATTCTGCACAGAAAGGGTTTGCAAACCGCTGAATCCACACGTGAGTTTAACTCTGTCAGTTGAATGCACACATTGACAACCATTCAGTTTGATAGCACACTTTTGGTTTTAGAAGCAGATATTTCTCTGTACAGCCTATGGTCCCATTCACTCGGGAATATCCCAACGCAGCTCCTAGAAGAAACGTGTTTCTGACTCGCTGAATCTCAACATAGATTCAACTCTCTTAGGTGAACGAAAGCACAGCAGAGCAGTTTCAAGGAAACGTTTCTCCTGAGTTTTAGACGAAGTTTCCTGCTCTTTAGTACGGATGCCGGCATTGGGCTGGAAATACCGGTTTTGGGATTCTGCACAGAAAGGGTTTGCAAACCGCTGAATCCACACGTGAGTTTAACTCTGTCAGTTGAATGCACACATTGACAACCATTCAGTTTGAGAGCACCCTTTTGGTTTTAGAAGCAGATATTTCTCTGTACAGCCTATGGTCCCATTCACTCGGGAATATCCCAACGCAGCTCCTAGAAGAAACGTGTTTCTGACTCGCTGAATCTCAACATAGATTCAACTCTCTTAGGTGAACGAACGCACAGCAGAGCAGTTTCAAGGAAACCTTTCTCCTGAGTCTTAGAAGAAGTTTCCTGCTGTTTAGTACGTATGCCGGCATTGGGCTGGAAATACCGGTTTTGGGATTCTGCACAGAAAGGGTTTGCAAACCGCTGAATCCACACGTGAGTTTAACTCTGTCAGTTGAATGCACACATTGACAACAATTCAGTTTGATAGCACCCTTTTGGTTTTAGAAGCAGATATTTCTCTGTACAGCCTATGGTCCCATTCACTCGGGAATATCCCAACGCAGCTCCTAGAAGAAACGTGTTTCTGACTCGCTGAATCTCAACATAGATTCAACTCTCTTAGGTGAACGAACGCACAGCAGAGCAGTTTCAAGGAAACGTTTCTCCTGAGTTTTAGACGAAGTTTCCTGCTGTTTAGTACGGATGCCGGCATTGGGCTGGAAATACCGGTTTTGGGATTCTGCACAGAAAGGGTTGGCAAACCGCTGAATCCACACGTGAGTTTAACTCTGTCAGTTGAATGCACACATTGACAACCATTCAGTTAGATAGCTCCGTTTTGGTTTTAGAAGCAGATATTTCTCTGTACAGCCTATGGTCCCATTCACTCGGGAATATCCCAACGCAGCTCCTAGAAGAAACGTGTTTCTGACTCGCTGAATCTCAACATAGATTCAACTCTCTTAGGTGAACGAACGCACAGCAGAGCAGTTTCAAGGAAACGTTTCTCCTGAGTTTTAGACGAAGTTTCCTGCTGTTTAGTACGGATGCCGGCATTGGGCTGGAAATACCGGTTTTGGGATTCTGCACAGAAAGGGTTTGCAAACCGCTGAATCCACACGTGAGTTTAACTCTGTCAGTTGAATGCACACATTGACAACCATTCAGTTTGATAGCACACTTTTGGTTTTAGAAGCAGATATTTCTCTGTACAGCCTATGGTCCCATTCACTCGGGAATATCCCAACGCAGCTCCTAGAAGAAACGTGTTTCTGACTCGCTGAATCTCAACATAGATTCAACTCTCTTAGGTGAACGAACGCACAGCAGAGCAGTTTCAAGGAAACGTTTCTCCTGAGTTTTAGACGAAGTTTCCTGCTGTTTAGTACGGATGCCGGCATTGGGCTGGAAATACCGGTTTTGGGATTCTGCACAGAAAGGGTTTGCAAACCGCTGAATCCACACGTGAGTTTAACTCTGTCAGTTGAATGCACACATTGACAACCATTCAGTTTGATAGCACCCTTTTGGTTTTAGAAGCAGATATTTCTCTGTACAGCCTATGGTCCCATTCACTCGGGAATATCCCAACGCAGCTCCTAGAAGAAACGTGTTTCTGACTCGCTGAATCTCAACATAGATTCAACTCTCTTAGGTGAACGAACGCACAGCAGAGCAGTTTCAAGGAAACCTTTCTCCTGAGTCTTAGAAGAAGTTTCCTGCTGTTTACTACGTATGCCGGCATTGGACTGGAAATACCGGTTTTGGGATTCTGCACAGAAAGGGTTTGCAAACCGCTGAATCCACACGTGAGTTTAACTCTGTCAGTTGAATGCACACATTGACAACCATTCAGTTAGATAGCTCCGTTTTGGTTTTAGAAGCAGATATTTCTCTGTACAGCCTATGGTCCCATTCACTCGGGAATATTCCAACGCAGCTCCTAGAAGAAACGTGTTTCTGACTCGCTGAATCTCAACATAGATTCAACTCTCTTAGGTGAACGAACGCACAGCAGAGCAGTTTCAAGGAAACGTTTCTCCTGAGTTTTAGACGAAGTTTCCTGCTCTTTAGTACGTATGCCGGCATTGGGCTGGAAATACCGGTTTTGGGATTCTGCACAGAAAGGGTTTGCAAACCGCTGAATCCACACGTGAGTTTAACTCTGTCAGTTGAATGCACACATTGACAACCATTCAGTTAGATAGCTCCGTTTTGGTTTTAGAAGCAGATATTTCTCTGTACAGCCTATGGTCCCATTCACTCGGGAATATCCCAACGCAGCTCCTAGAAGAAACGTGTTTCTGACTCGCTGAATCTCAACATAGATTCAACTCTCTTAGGTGAACGAACGCACAGCAGAGCAGTTTCAAGGAAACGTTTCTCCTGAGTTTTAGACGAAGTTTCCTGCTGTTTAGTACGGATGCCGGCATTGGGCTGGAAATACCGGTTTTGGGATTCTGCACAGAAAGGGTTTGCAAACCGCTGAATCCACACGTGAGTTTAACTCTGTCAGTTGAATGCAGACATTGACAACCATTCCGTTTGATAGCACACTTTTGGTTTTAGAAGCAGATATTTCTCTGTACAGCCTATGGTCCCATTCACTCGGGAATATCCCAACGCAGCTCCTAGAAGAAACGTGTTTCTGACTCGCTGAATCTCAACATAGATTCAACTCTCTTAGGTGAACGAACGCACAGCAGAGCAGTTTCAAGGAAACCTTTCTCCTGAGTCTTAGAAGAAGTTTCCTGCTGTTTAGTACGTATGCCGGCATTGGCCTGGAAATACCGGTTTTGGGATTCTGCACAGAAAGGGTTTGCAAACCGCTGAATCCACACGTGAGTTTAACTCTGTCAGTTGAATGCACACATTGACAACCATTCAGTTTGATATCACCCTTTTGGTTTTAGAAGCAGATATTTCTCTGTACAGCCTATGGTCCCATTCACTCGGGAATATCCCAACGCAGCTCCTAGAAGAAACGTGTTTCTGACTCGCTGAATCTCAACATAGATTCAACTCTCTTAGGTGAACGAACGCACAGCAGAGCAGTTTCAAGGAAACGTTTCTCCTGAGTTTTAGACGAAGTTTCCTGCTGTTTAGTACGGATGCCGGCATTGGGCTGGAAATACCGGTTTTGGGATTCTGCACAGAAAGGGTTGGCAAACCGCTGAATCCACACGTGAGTTTAACTCTGTCAGTTGAATGCACACATTGACAACCATTCAGTTAGATAGCTCCGTTTTGGTTTTAGAAGCAGATATTTCTCTGTACAGCCTATGGTCCCATTCACTCGGGAATATCCCAACGCAGCTCCTAGAAGAAACGTGTTTCTGACTCGCTGAATCTCAACATAGATTCAACTCTCTTAGGTGAACGAACGCACAGCAGAGCAGTTTCAAGGAAACGTTTCTCCTGAGATTTAGACGATGTTTCCTGCTGTTTAGTACGGATGCCGGCATTGGGCTGGAAATACCGGTTTTGGGATTCTGCACAGAAAGGGTTTGCAAACCGCTGAATCCACACGTGAGTTTAACTCTGTCAGTTGAATGCACACATTGACAACCATTCAGTTTGATAGCACACTTTTGGTTTTAGAAGCAGATATTTCTCTGTACAGCCTATGGTCCCATTCACTCGGGAATATCCCAACGCAGCTCCTAGAAGAAACGTGTTTCTGACTCGCTGAATCTCAACATAGATTCAACTCTCTTAGGTGAACGAACGCACAGCAGAGCAGTTTCAAGGAAACGTTTCTCCTGAGTCTTAGACGAAGTTTCCTGCTGTTTAGTACGGATGCCGGCATTGGGCTGGAAATACCGGTTTTGGGATTCTGCACAGAAAGGGTTTGCAAACCGCTGAATCCACATGTGAGTTTAACTCTGTCAGTTGAATGCACACATTGACAACCATTCAGTTTGATAGCACACTTTTGGTTTTAGAAGCAGATATTTCTCTGTACAGCCTATGGTCCCATTCACTCGGGAATATCCCAACGCAGCTCCTAGAAGAAACGTGTTTCTGACTCGCTGAATCTCAACATAGATTCAACTCTCTTAGGTGAACGAACGCACAGCAGAGCAGTTTCAAGGAAACGTTTCTCCTGAGTCTTAGACGAAGTTTCCTGCTCTTTAGTACGTATGCCGGCATTGGGCTGGAAATACCGGTTTTGGGATTCTGCACAGAAAGGGTTTGCAAACCGCTGAATCCACACGTGAGTTTAACTCTGTCAGTTGAATGCACACATTGACAACCATTCAGTTAGATAGCACACTTTTGGTTTTAGAAGCAGATATTTCTCTGTACAGCCTATGGTCCCATTCACTCGGGAATATCCCAACGCAGCTCCTAGAAGAAACGTGTTTCTGACTCGCTGAATCTCAACATAGATTCAACTCTCTTAGGTGAACGAACGCACAGCAGAGCAGTTTCAAGGAAACGTTTCTCCTGAGTTTTAGACGAAGTTTCCTGCTGTTTAGTACGGATGCCGGCATTGGGCTGGAAATACCGGTTTTGGGATTCTGCACAGAAAGGGTTTGCAAACCGCTGAATCCACACGTGAGTTTAACTCTGTCAGTTGAATGCACACATTGACAAACAGTCAGTTTGATAGCACACTTTTGGTTTTAGAAGCAGATATTTCTCTGTACAGCCTATGGTCCCATTCACTCGGGAATATCCCAACGCAGCTCCTAGAAGAAACGTGTTTCTGACTCGCTGAATCTCAACATAGATTCAACTCTCTTAGGTGAACGAACGCACAGCAGAGCAGTTTCAAGGAAACGTTTCTCCTGAGTTTTAGACGAAGTTTCCTGCTGTTTAGTACGGATGCCGGCATTGGGGTCGAAATACCGGTTTTGGGATTCTGCACAGAAAGGGTTTGCAAACCGCTGAATCCACACGTGAGTTTAACTCTGTCAGTTGAATGCACACATTGACAACCATTCAGTTAGATAGCTCCGTTTTGGTTTTAGAAGCAGATATTTCTCTGTACAGCCTATGGTCCCATTCACTCGGGAATATCCCAACGCAGCTCCTAGAAGAAACGTGTTTCTGACTCGCTGAATCTCAACATAGATTCAACTCTCTTAGGTGAACGAACGCACAGCAGAGCAGTTTCAAGGAAACGTTTCTCCTGAGTTTTAGACGAATTTCCTGCTGTTTAGTACGGATGCCGGCATTGGGCTGGAAATACCGGTTTTGGGATTCTGCACAGAAAGGGTTTGCAAACCGCTGAATCCACACGTGAGTTTAACTCTGTCAGTTGAATGCAGACATTGACAACCATTCCGTTTGATAGCACACTTTTGGTTTTAGAAGCAGATATTTCTCTGTACAGCCTATGGTCCCATTCACTCGGGAATATCCCAACGCAGCTCCTAGAAGAAACGTGTTTCTGACTCGCTGAATCTCAACATAGATTCAACTCTCTTAGGTGAACGAACGCACAGCAGAGCAGTTTCAAGGAAACCTTTCTCCTGAGTCTTAGAAGAAGTTTCCTGCTGTTTAGTACGTATGCCGGCATTGGCCTGGAAATACCAGTTTTGGGATTCTGCACAGAAAGGGTTTGCAAACCGCTGAATCCACACGTGAGTTTAACTCTGTCAGTTGAATGCACACATTGACAACCATTCAGTTTGATAGCACCCTTTTGGTTTTAGAAGCAGATATTTCTCTGTACAGCCTATGGTCCCATTCACTCGGGAATATCCCAACGCAGCTCCTAGAAGAAACGTGTTTCTGACTCGCTGAATCTCAACATAGATTCAACTCTCTTAGGTGAACGAACGCACAGCAGAGCAGTTTCAAGGAAACGTTTCTCCTGAGTTTTAGACGAAGTTTCCTGCTGTTTAGTACGGATGCCGGCATTGGGCTGGAAATACCGGTTTTGGGATTCTGCACAGAAAGGGTTGGCAAACCGCTGAATCCACACGTGAGTTTAACTCTGTCAGTTGAATGCACACATTGACAACCATTCAGTTAGATAGCTCCGTTTTGGTTTTAGAAGCAGATATTTCTCTGTACAGCCTATGGTCCCATTCACTCGGGAATATCCCAACGCAGCTCCTAGAAGAAACGTGTTTCTGACTCGCTGAATCTCAACATAGATTCAACTCTCTTAGGTGAACGAACGCACAGCAGAGCAGTTTCAAGGAAACGTTTCTCCTGAGTTTTAGACGAAGTTTCCTGCTGTTTAGTACGGATGCCGGCATTGGGCTGGAAATACCGGTTTTGGGATTCTGCACAGAAAGGGTTTGCAAACCGCTGAATCCACACGTGAGTTTAACTCTGTCAGTTGAATGCACACATTGACAACCATTCAGTTTGATAGCACACTTTTGGTTTTAGAAGCAGATATTTCTCTGTACAGCCTATGGTCCCATTCACTCGGGAATATCCCAACGCAGCTCCTAGAAGAAACGTGTTTCTGACTCGCTGAATCTCAACATAGATTCAACTCTCTTAGGTGAACGAACGCACAGCAGAGCAGTTTCAAGGAAACGTTTCTCCTGAGTTTTAGACGAAGTTTCCTGCTGTTTAGTACGGATGCCGGCATTGGGCTGGAAATACCGGTTTTGGGATTCTGCACAGAAAGGGTTTGCAAACCGCTGAATCCACACGTGAGTTTAACTCTGTCAGTTGAATGCACACATTGACAACCATTCAGTTTGATAGCACACTTTTGGTTTTAGAAGCAGATATTTCTCTGTACAGCCTATGGTCCCATTCACTCGGGAATATCCCAACGCAGCTCCTAGAAGAAACGTGTTTCTGACTCGCTGAATCTCAACATAGATTCAACTCTCTTAGGTGAACGAACGCACAGCAGAGCAGTTTCAAGGAAACGTTTCTCCTGAGTCTTAGACGAAGTTTCCTGCTCTTTAGTACGTATGCCGGCATTGGGCTGGAAATACCGGTTTTGGGATTCTGCACAGAAAGGGTTTGCAAACCGCTGAATCCACACGTGAGTTTAACTCTGTCAGTTGAATGCACACATTGACAACCATTCAGTTAGATAGCACACTTTTGGTTTTAGAAGCAGATATTTCTCTGTACAGCCTATGGTCCCATTCACTCGGGAATATCCCAACGCAGCTCCTAGAAGAAACGTGTTTCTGACTCGCTGAATCTCAACATAGATTCAACTCTCTTAGGTGAACGAACGCACAGCAGAGCAGTTTCAAGGAAACGTTTCTCCTGAGTTTTAGACGAAGTTTCCTGCTGTTTAGTACGGATGCCGGCATTGGGCTGGAAATACCGGTTTTGGGATTCTGCACAGAAAGGGTTTGCAAACCGCTGAATCCACACGTGAGTTTAACTCTGTCAGTTGAATGCACACATTGACAACCAGTCAGTTTGATAGCACACTTTTGGTTTTAGAAGCAGATATTTCTCTGTACAGCCTATGGTCCCATTCACTCGGGAATATCCCAACGCAGCTCCTAGAAGAAACGTGTTTCTGACTCGCTGAATCTCAACATAGATTCAACTCTCTTAGGTGAACGAACGCACAGCAGAGCAGTTTCAAGGAAACGTTTCTCCTGAGTTTTAGACGAAGTTTCCTGCTGTTTAGTACGGATGCCGGCATTGGGGTCGAAATACCGGTTTTGGGATTCTGCACAGAAAGGGTTTGCAAACCGCTGAATCCACACGTGAGTTTAACTCTGTCAGTTGAATGCACACATTGACAACCATTCAGTTAGATAGCTCCGTTTTGGTTTTAGAAGCAGATATTTCTCTGTACAGCCTATGGTCCCATTCACTCGGGAATATCCCAACGCAGCTCCTAGAAGAAACGTGTTTCTGACTCGCTGAATCTCAACATAGATTCAACTCTCTTAGGTGAACGAACGCACAGCAGAGCAGTTTCAAGGAAACGTTTCTCCTGAGTTTTAGACGAATTTCCTGCTGTTTAGTACGGATGCCGGCATTGGGCTGGAAATACCGGTTTTGGGATTCTGCACAGAAAGGGTTTGCAAACCGCTGAATCCACACGTGAGTTTAACTCTGTCAGTTGAATGCAGACATTGACAACCATTCCGTTTGATAGCACACTTTTGGTTTTAGAAGCAGATATTTCTCTGTACAGCCTATGGTCCCATTCACTCGGGAATATCCCAACGCAGCTCCTAGAAGAAACGTGTTTCTGACTCGCTGAATCTCAACATAGATTCAACTCTCTTAGGTGAACGAACGCACAGCAGAGCAGTTTCAAGGAAACCTTTCTCCTGAGTCTTAGAAGAAGTTTCCTGCTGTTTAGTACGTATGCCGGCATTGGCCTGGAAATACCAGTTTTGGGATTCTGCACAGAAAGGGTTTGCAAACCGCTGAATCCACACGTGAGTTTAACTCTGTCAGTTGAATGCACACATTGACAACCATTCAGTTTGATAGCACCCTTTTGGTTTTAGAAGCAGATATTTCTCTGTACAGCCTATGGTCCCATTCACTCGGGAATATCCCAACGCAGCTCCTAGAAGAAACGTGTTTCTGACTCGCTGAATCTCAACATAGATTCAACTCTCTTAGGTGAACGAACGCACAGCAGAGCAGTTTCAAGGAAACGTTTCTCCTGAGTTTTAGACGAAGTTTCCTGCTGTTTAGTACGGATGCCGGCATTGGGCTGGAAATACCGGTTTTGGGATTCTGCACAGAAAGGGTTGGCAAACCGCTGAATCCACACGTGAGTTTAACTCTGTCAGTTGAATGCACACATTGACAACCATTCAGTTAGATAGCTCCGTTTTGGTTTTAGAAGCAGATATTTCTCTGTACAGCCTATGGTCCCATTCACTCGGGAATATCCCAACGCAGCTCCTAGAAGAAACGTGTTTCTGACTCGCTGAATCTCAACATAGATTCAACTCTCTTAGGTGAACGAACGCACAGCAGAGCAGTTTCAAGGAAACGTTTCTCCTGAGTTTTAGACGAAGTTTCCTGCTGTTTAGTACGGATGCCGGCATTGGGCTGGAAATACCGGTTTTGGGATTCTGCACAGAAAGGGTTTGCAAACCGCTGAATCCACACGTGAGTTTAACTCTGTCAGTTGAATGCACACATTGACAACCATTCAGTTTGATAGCACACTTTTGGTTTTAGAAGCAGATATTTCTCTGTACAGCCTATGGTCCCATTCACTCGGGAATATCCCAACGCAGCTCCTAGAAGAAACGTGTTTCTGACTCGCTGAATCTCAACATAGATTCAACTCTCTTAGGTGAACGAACGCACAGCAGAGCAGTTTCAAGGAAACGTTTCTCCTGAGTTTTAGACGAAGTTTCCTGCTGTTTAGTACGGATGCCGGCATTGGGCTGGAAATACCGGTTTTGGGATTCTGCACAGAAAGGGTTTGCAAACCGCTGAATCCACACGTGAGTTTAACTCTGTCAGTTGAATGCACACATTGACAACCATTCAGTTTGATAGCACACTTTTGGTTTTAGAAGCAGATATTTCTCTGTACAGCCTATGGTCCCATTCACTCGGGAATATCCCAACGCAGCTCCTAGAAGAAACGTGTTTCTGACTCGCTGAATCTCAACATAGATTCAACTCTCTTAGGTGAACGAACGCACAGCAGAGCAGTTTCAAGGAAACGTTTCTCCTGAGTTTTAGACGAAGTTTCCTGCTGTTTAGTACGGATGCCGGCATTGGGGTCGAAATACCGGTTTTGGGATTCTGCACAGAAAGGGTTTGCAAACCGCTGAATCCACACGTGAGTTTAACTCTGTCAGTTGAATGCACACATTGACAACCATTCAGTTAGATAGCTCCGTTTTGGTTTTAGAAGCAGATATTTCTCTGTACAGCCTATGGTCCCATTCACTCGGGAATATCCCAACGCAGCTCCTAGAAGAAACGTGTTTCTGACTCGCTGAATCTCAACATAGATTCAACTCTCTTAGGTGAACGAACGCACAGCAGAGCAGTTTCAAGGAAACGTTTCTCCTGAGTCTTAGACGAAGTTTCCTGCTCTTTAGTACGTATGCCGGTATTGGGCTGGAAATACCGGTTTTGGGATTCTGCACAGAAAGGGTTTGCAAACCGCTGAATCCACACGTGAGTTTAACTCTGTCAGTTGAATGCACACATTGACAACCATTCAGTTAGATAGCACACTTTTGGTTTTAGAAGCAGATATTTCTCTGTACAGCCTATGGTCCCATTCACTCGGGAATATCCCAACGCAGCTCCTAGAAGAAACGTGTTTCTGACTCGCTGAATCTCAACATAGATTCAACTCTCTTAGGTGAACGAACGCACAGCAGAGCAGTTTCAAGGAAACGTTTCTCCTGAGTTTTAGACGAAGTTTCCTGCTGTTTAGTACGGATGCCGGCATTGGGCTGGAAATACCGGTTTTGGGATTCTGCACAGAAAGGGTTTGCAAACCGCTGAATCCACACGTGAGTTTAACTCTGTCAGTTGAATGCACACATTGACAACCATTCAGTTTGATAGCACACTTTTGGTTTTAGAAGCAGATATTTCTCTGTACAGCCTATGGTCCCATTCACTCGGGAATATCCCAACGCAGCTCCTAGAAGAAACGTGTTTCTGACTCGCTGAATCTCAACATAGATTCAACTCTCTTAGGTGAACGAACGCACAGCAGAGCAGTTTCAAGGAAACGTTTCTCCTGAGTTTTAGACGAAGTTTCCTGCTGTTTAGTACGGATGCCGGCATTGGGGTCGAAATACCGGTTTTGGGATTCTGCACAGAAAGGGTTTGCAAACCGCTGAATCCACACGTGAGTTTAACTCTGTCAGTTGAATGCACACATTGACAACCATTCAGTTAGATAGCTCCGTTTTGGTTTTAGAAGCAGATATTTCTCTGTACAGCCTATGGTCCCATTCACTCGGGAATATCCCAACGCAGCTCCTAGAAGAAACGTGTTTCTGACTCGCTGAATCTCAACATAGATTCAACTCTCTTAGGTGAACGAACGCACAGCAGAGCAGTTTCAAGGAAACGTTTCTCCTGAGTTTTAGACGAATTTCCTGCTGTTTAGTACGGATGCCGGCATTGGGCTGGAAATACCGGTTTTGGGATTCTGCACAGAAAGGGTTTGCAAACCGCTGAATCCACACGTGAGTTTAACTCTGTCAGTTGAATGCAGACATTGACAACCATTCCGTTTGATAGCACACTTTTGGTTTTAGAAGCAGATATTTCTCTGTACAGCCTATGGTCCCATTCACTCGGGAATATCCCAACGCAGCTCCTAGAAGAAACGTGTTTCTGACTCGCTGAATCTCAACATAGATTCAACTCTCTTAGGTGAACGAACGCACAGCAGAGCAGTTTCAAGGAAACCTTTCTCCTGAGTCTTAGAAGAAGTTTCCTGCTGTTTAGTACGTATGCCGGCATTGGCCTGGAAATACCAGTTTTGGGATTCTGCACAGAAAGGGTTTGCAAACCGCTGAATCCACACGTGAGTTTAACTCTGTCAGTTGAATGCACACATTGACAACCATTCAGTTTGATAGCACCCTTTTGGTTTTAGAAGCAGATATTTCTCTGTACAGCCTATGGTCCCATTCACTCGGGAATATCCCAACGCAGCTCCTAGAAGAAACGTGTTTCTGACTCGCTGAATCTCAACATAGATTCAACTCTCTTAGGTGAACGAACGCACAGCAGAGCAGTTTCAAGGAAACGTTTCTCCTGAGTTTTAGACGAAGTTTCCTGCTGTTTAGTACGGATGCCGGCATTGGGCTGGAAATACCGGTTTTGGGATTCTGCACAGAAAGGGTTTGCAAACCGCTGAATCCACATGTGAGTTTAACTCTGTCAGTTGAATGCACACATTGACAACCATTCAGTTTGATAGCACACTTTTGGTTTTAGAAGCAGATATTTCTCTGTACAGCCTATGGTCCCATTCACTCGGGAATATCCCAACGCAGCTCCTAGAAGAAACGTGTTTCTGACTCGCTGAATCTCAACATAGATTCAACTGTTTTAGGTGAACGAACGCACAGCAGAGCAGTTTCAAGGAAACGTTTCTCCTGAGTCTTAGACGAAGTTTCCTGCTCTTTAGTACGTATGCCGGCATTGGGCTGGAAATACCGGTTTTGGGATTCTGCACAGAAAGGGTTTGCAAACCGCTGAATCCACACGTGACTTTAACTCTGTCAGTTGAATGCACACATTGACAACCATTCAGTTTGATAGCACACTTTTGGTTTTAGAAGCAGATATTTCTCTGTACAGCCTATGGTCCCATTCACTCGGGAATATCCCAACGCAGCTCCTAGAAGAAACGTGTTTCTGACTCGCTGAATCTCAACATAGATTCAACTCTCTTAGGTGAACGAACGCACAACAGAGCAGTTTCAAGGAAACGTTTCTCCTGAGTTTTAGACGAAGTTTCCTGCTGTTTAGTACGGATGCCGGCATTGGGCTGGAAATACCGGTTTTGGGATTCTGCACAGAAAGGGTTTGCAAACCGCTGAATCCACACGTGAGTTTAACTCTGTCAGTTGAATGCACACATTGACAACCATTCAGTTAGATAGCTCCGTTTTGGTTTTAGAAGCAGATATTTCTCTGTACAGCCTATGGTCCCATTCACTCGGGAATATCCCAACGCAGCTCCTAGAAGAAACGTGTTTCTGACTCGCTGAATCTCAACATAGATTCAACTCTCTTAGGTGAACGAACGCACAGCAGAGCAGTTTCAAGGAAACGTTTCTCCTGAGTTTTAGACGAAGTTTCCTGCTGTTTAGTACGGATGCCGGCATTGGGGTCGAAATACCGGTTTTGGGATTCTGCACAGAAAGGGTTTGCAAACCGCTGAATCCACACGTGAGTTTAACTCTGTCAGTTGAATGCACACATTGACAACCATTCAGTTTGATAGCACACTTTTGGTTTTAGGAGCAGATATTTCTCTGTACAGCCTATGGTCCCATTCACTCGGGAATATCCCAACGCAGCTCCTAGAAGAAACGTGTTTCTGACTCGCTGAATCTCAACATAGATTCAACTCTCTTAGGTGAACGAACGCACAGCAGAGCAGTTTCAAGGAAACGTTTCTCCTGAGTTTTAGACGAAGTTTCCTGCTGTTTAGTACGAATGCCGGCATTGGGCTGGAAATACCGGTTTTGGGATTCTGCACAGAAAGGGTTTGCAAACCGCTGAATCCACACGTGAGTTTAACTCTGTCAGTTGAATGCACACATTGACAACCATTCAGTTAGATAGCTCCGTTTTAGTTTTAGAAGCAGATATTTCTCTGTACAGCCTATGGTCCCATTCACTCGGGAATATCCCAACGCAGCTCCTAGAAGAAACGTGTTTCTGACTCGCTGAATCTCAACATAGATTCAACTCTCTTAGGTGAACGAACGCACAGCAGAGCAGTTTCAAGGAAACGTTTCTCCTGATTCTTAGACGAAGTTTCCTGCTGTTTAGTACGGATGCCGGCATTGGGCTGGAAATACCGGTTTTGGGATTCTGCACAGAAAGGGTTTGCAAACCGCTGAATCCACACGTGAGTTTAACTCTGTCAGTTGAATGCACACATTGACAACCATTCAGTTTGATAGCACACTTTTGGTTTTAGGAGCAGATATTTCTCTTTACAGCCTATGGTCCCATTCACTCGGGAATATCCCAACGCAGCTCCTAGAAGAAACGTGTTTCTGACTCGCTGAATCTCAACATAGATTCAACTCTCTTAGGTGAACGAACGCACAGCAGAGCAGTTTCAAGGAAACCTTTCTCCTGAGTCTTAGAAGAAGTTTCCTGCTGTTAAGTACGTATGCCGGCATTGGACTGGAAATACCGGTTTTGGGATTCTGCACAGAAAGGGTTTGCAAACCGCTGAATCCACACGTGAGTTTAACTCTGTCAGTTGAATGCACACATTGACAACCATTCAGTTAGATAGCTCCGTTTTGGTTTTAGAAGCAGATATTTCTCTGTACAGCCTATGGTCCCATTCACTCGGGAATATCCCAACGCAGCTCCTAGAAGAAACGTGTTTCTGACTCGCTGAATCTCAACATAGATTCAACTCTCTTAGGTGAACGAACGCACAGCAGAGCAGTTTCAAGGAAACGTTTCTCCTGAGTTTTAGACGAAGTTTCCTGCTGTTTAGTACGGATGCCGGCATTGGGCTGGAAATACCGGTTTTGGGATTCTGCACAGAAAGGGTTTGCAAACCGCTGAATCCACACGTGAGTTTAACTCTGTCAGTTGAATGCACACATTGACAACCATTCAGTTAGATAGCTCCGTTTTGGTTTTAGAAGCAGATATTTCTCTGTACAGCCTATGGTCCCATTCACTCGGGAATATCCCAACGCAGCTCCTAGAAGAAACGTGTTTCTGACTCGCTGAATCTCAACATAGATTCAACTCTCTTAGGTGAACGAACGCACAGCAGAGCAGTTTCAAGGAAACGTTTCTCCTGAGTTTTAGACGAAGTTTCCTGCTGTTTAGTACGGATGCCGGCATTGGGCTGGAAATACCGGTTTTGGGATTCTGCACAGAAAGGGTTTGCAAACCGCTGAATCCACACGTGAGTTTAACTCTGTCAGTTGAATGCACACATTGACAACCATTCAGTTTGATAGCACCCTTTTGGTTTTAGAAGCAGATATTTCTCTGTACAGCCTATGGTCCCATTCACTCGGGAATATCCCAACGCAGCTCCTAGAAGAAACGTGTTTCTGACTCGCTGAATCTCAACATAGATTCAACTCTCTTAGGTGAACGAACGCACAGCAGAGCAGTTTCAAGGAAACGTTTCTCCTGAGTTTTAGACGAAGTTTCCTGCTGTTTAGTACGGATGCCGGCATTGGGATGGAAATACCGGTTTTGGGATTCTGCACAGAAAGGGTTGGCAAACCGCTGAATCCACACGTGAGTTTAACTCTGTCAGTTGAATGCACACATTGACAACCATTCAGTTTGATAGCACACTTTTGGTTTTAGGAGCAGATATTTCTCTGTACAGCCTATGGTCCCATTCACTCGGGAATATCCCAACGCAGCTCCTAGAAGAAACGTGTTTCTGACTCGCTGAATCTCAACATAGATTCAACTCTCTTAGGTGAACGAACGCACAGCAGAGCAGTTTCAAGGAAACCTTTCTCCTGAGTCTTAGAAGAAGTTTCCTGCTGTTTAGTACGTATGCCGGCATTGGACTGGAAATACCGGTTTTGGGATTCTGCACAGAAAGGGTTTGCAAACCGCTGAATCCACACGTGAGTTTAACTCTGTCAGTTGAATGCACACATTGACAACCATTCAGTTAGATAGCTCCGTTTTGGTTTTAGAAGCAGATATTTCTCTGTACAGCCTATGGTCCCATTCACTCGGGAATATCCCAACGCAGCTCCTAGAAGAAACGTGTTTCTGACTCGCTGAATCTCAACATAGATTCAACTCTCTTAGGTGAACGAACGCACAGCAGAGCAGTTTCAAGGAAACGTTTCTCCTGAGTCTTAGACGAAGTTTCCTGCTGTTTAGTACGGATGCCGGCATTGGGCTGGAAATACCGGTTTTGGGATTCTGCACAGAAAGGGTTTGCAAACCGCTGAATCCACATGTGAGTTTAACTCTGTCAGTTGAATGCACACATTGACAACCATTCAGTTTGATAGCACACTTTTGGTTTTAGAAGCAGATATTTCTCTGTACAGCCTATGGTCCCATTCACTCGGGAATATCCCAACGCAGCTCCTAGAAGAAACGTGTTTCTGACTCGCTGAATCTCAACATAGATTCAACTGTTTTAGGTGAACGAACGCACAGCAGAGCAGTTTCAAGGAAACGTTTCTCCTGAGTCTTAGACGAAGTTTCCTGCTCTTTAGTACGTATGCCGGCATTGGGCTGGAAATACCGGTTTTGGGATTCTGCACAGAAAGGGTTTGCAAACCGCTGAATCCACACGTGAGTTTAACTCTGTCAGTTGAATGCACACATTGACAACCATTCAGTTAGATAGCACACTTTTGGTTTTAGAAGCAGATATTTCTCTGTACAGCCTATGGTCCCATTCACTCGGGAATATCCCAACGCAGCTCCTAGAAGAAACGTGTTTCTGACTCGCTGAATCTCAACATAGATTCAACTCTCTTAGGTGAACGAACGCACAGCAGAGCAGTTTCAAGGAAACGTTTCTCCTGAGTTTTAGACGAAGTTTCCTGCTGTTTAGTACGGATGCCGGCATTGGGCTGGAAATACCGGTTTTGGGATTCTGCACAGAAAGGGTTTGCAAACCGCTGAATCCACACGTGAGTTTAACTCTGTCAGTTGAATGCACACATTGACAACCATTCAGTTTGATAGCACACTTTTGGTTTTAGAAGCAGATATTTCTCTGTACAGCCTATGGTCCCATTCACTCGGGAATATCCCAACGCAGCTCCTAGAAGAAACGTGTTTCTGACTCGCTGAATCTCAACATAGATTCAACTCTCTTAGGTGAACGAACGCACAGCAGAGCAGTTTCAAGGAAACGTTTCTCCTGAGTTTTAGACGAAGTTTCCTGCTGTTTAGTACGGATGCCGGCATTGGGGTCGAAATACCGGTTTTGGGATTCTGCACAGAAAGGGTTTGCAAACCGCTGAATCCACACGTGAGTTTAACTCTGTCAGTTGAATGCACACATTGACAACCATTCAGTTTGATAGCACACTTTTGGTTTTAGGAGCAGATATTTCTCTGTACAGCCTATGGTCCCATTCACTCGGGAATATCCCAACGCAGCTCCTAGAAGAAACGTGTTTCTGACTCGCTGAATCTCAACATAGATTCAACTCTCTTAGGTGAACGAACGCACAGCAGAGCAGTTTCAAGGAAACGTTTCTCCTGAGTTTTAGACGAAGTTTCCTGCTGTTTAGTACGAATGCCGGCATTGGGCTGGAAATACCGGTTTTGGGATTCTGCACAGAAAGGGTTTGCAAACCGCTGAATCCACACGTGAGTTTAACTCTGTCAGTTGAATGCACACATTGACAACCATTCAGTTAGATAGCTCCGTTTTAGTTTTAGAAGCAGATATTTCTCTGTACAGCCTATGGTCCCATTCACTCGGGAATATCCCAACGCAGCTCCTAGAAGAAACGTGTTTCTGACTCGCTGAATCTCAACATAGATTCAACTCTCTTAGGTGAACGAACGCACAGCAGAGCAGTTTCAAGGAAACGTTTCTCCTGAGTTTTAGACGAAGTTTCCTGCTGTTTAGTACGGATGCCGGCATTGGGCTGGAAATACCGGTTTTGGGATTCTGCACAGAAAGGGTTTGCAAACCGCTGAATCCACACGTGAGTTTAACTCTGTCAGTTGAATGCACACATTGACAACCATTCAGTTTGATAGCACACTTTTGGTTTTAGGAGCAGATATTTCTCTTTACAGCCTATGGTCCCATTCACTCGGGAATATCCCAACGCAGCTCCTAGAAGAAACGTGTTTCTGACTCGCTGAATCTCAACATAGATTCAACTCTCTTAGGTGAACGAACGCACAGCAGAGCAGTTTCAAGGAAACCTTTCTCCTGAGTCTTAGAAGAAGTTTCCTGCTGTTAAGTACGTATGCCGGCATTGGACTGGAAATACCGGTTTTGGGATTCTGCACAGAAAGGGTTTGCAAACCGCTGAATCCACACGTGAGTTTAACTCTGTCAGTTGAATGCACACATTGACAACCATTCAGTTAGATAGCTCCGTTTTGGTTTTAGAAGCAGATATTTCTCTGTACAGCCTATGGTCCCATTCACTCGGGAATATCCCAACGCAGCTCCTAGAAGAAACGTGTTTCTGACTCGCTGAATCTCAACATAGATTCAACTCTCTTAGGTGAACGAACGCACAGCAGAGCAGTTTCAAGGAAACGTTTCTCCTGAGTTTTAGACGAAGTTTCCTGCTGTTTAGTACGGATGCCGGCATTGGGCTGGAAATACCGGTTTTGGGATTCTGCACAGAAAGGGTTTGCAAACCGCTGAATCCACACGTGAGTTTAACTCTGTCAGTTGAATGCACACATTGACAACCATTCCGTTTGATAGCACCCTTTTGGTTTTAGAAGCAGATATTCCTCTGTACAGCCTATGGTCCCATTCACTCGGGAATATCCCAACGCAGCTCCTAGAAGAAACGTGTTTCTGACTCGCTGAATCTCAACATAGATTCAACTCTCTTAGGTGAACGAACGCACAGCAGAGCAGTTTCAAGGAAACGTTTCTCCTGAGTTTTAGACGAAGTTTCCTGCTGTTTAGTACGGATGCCGGCATTGGGATGGAAATACCGGTTTTGGGATTCTGCACAGAAAGGGTTGGCAAACCGCTGAATCCACACGTGAGTTTAACTCTGTCAGTTGAATGCACACATTGACAACCATTCAGTTTGATAGCACACTTTTGGTTTTAGGAGCAGATATTTCTCTGTACAGCCTATGGTCCCATTCACTCGGGAATATCCCAACGCAGCTCCTAGAAGAAACGTGTTTCTGACTCGCTGAATCTCAACATAGATTCAACTCTCTTAGGTGAACGAACGCACAGCAGAGCAGTTTCAAGGAAACCTTTCTCCTGAGTCTTAGAAGAAGTTTCCTGCTGTTTAGTACGTATGCCGGCATTGGACTGGAAATACCGGTTTTGGGATTCTGCACAGAAAGGGTTTGCAAACCGCTGAATCCACACGTGAGTTTAACTCTGTCAGTTGAATGCACACATTGACAACCATTCAGTTAGATAGCTCCGTTTTGGTTTTAGAAGCAGATATTTCTCTGTACAGCCTATGGTCCCATTCACTCGGGAATATCCCAACGCAGCTCCTAGAAGAAACGTGTTTCTGACTCGCTGAATCTCAACATAGATTCAACTCTCTTAGGTGAACGAACGCACAGCAGAGCAGTTTCAAGGAAACCTTTCTCCTGAGTCTTAGAAGAAGTTTCCTGCTGTTTAGTACGTATGCCGGCATTGGACTGGAAATACCGGTTTTGGGATTCTGCACAGAAAGGGTTTGCAAACCGCTGAATCCACACGTGAGTTTAACTCTGTCAGTTGAATGCACACATTGACAACCATTCAGTTAGATAGCTCCGTTTTGGTTTTAGAAGCAGATATTTCTCTGTACAGCCTATGGTCCCATTCACTCGGGAATATCCCAACGCAGCTCCTAGAAGAAACGTGTTTCTGACTCGCTGAATCTCAACATAGATTCAACTCTCTTAGGTGAACGAACGCACAGCAGAGCAGTTTCAAGGAAACGTTTCTCCTGAGTTTTAGACGAAGTTTCCTGCTGTTTAGTACGGATGCCGGCATTGGGCTGGAAATACCGGTTTTGGGATTCTGCACAGAAAGGGTTTGCAAACCGCTGAATCCACACGTGAGTTTAACTCTGTCAGTTGAATGCACACATTGACAACCATTCAGTTAGATAGCTCCGTTTTGGTTTTAGAAGCAGATATTTCTCTGTACAGCCTATGGTCCCATTCACTCGGGAATATCCCAACGCAGCTCCTAGAAGAAACGTGTTTCTGACTCGCTGAATCTCAACATAGATTCAACTCTCTTAGGTGAACGAACGCACAGCAGAGCAGTTTCAAGGAAACGTTTCTCCTGAGTTTTAGACGAAGTTTCCTGCTGTTTAGTACGGATGCCGGCATTGGGCTGGAAATACCGGTTTTGGGATTCTGCACAGAAAGGGTTTGCAAACCGCTGAATCCACACGTGAGTTTAACTCTGTCAGTTGAATGCACACATTGACAACCATTCAGTTTGATAGCACCCTTTTGGTTTTAGAAGCAGATATTTCTCTGTACAGCCTATGGTCCCATTCACTCGGGAATATCCCAACGCAGCTCCTAGAAGAAACGTGTTTCTGACTCGCTGAATCTCAACATAGATTCAACTCTCTTAGGTGAACGAACGCACAGCAGAGCAGTTTCAAGGAAACCTTTCTCCTGAGTCTTAGAAGAAGTTTCCTGCTGTTTAGTACGTATGCCGGCATTGGGCTGGAAATACCGGTTTTGGGATTCTGCACAGAAAGGGTTTGCAAACCGCTGAATCCACACGTGAGTTTAACTCTGTCAGTTGAATGCACACATTGACAACCATTCAGTTAGATAGCTCCGTTTTGGTTTTAGAAGCAGATATTTCTCTGTACAGCCTATGGTCCCATTCACTCGGGAATATCCCAACGCAGCTCCTAGAAGAAACGTGTTTCTGACTCGCTGAATCTCAACATAGATTCAACTCTCTTAGGTGAACGAACGCACAGCAGAGCAGTTTCAAGGAAACGTTTCTCTGAGTTTTAGACGAAGTTTCCTGCTGTTTAGTACGGATGCCGGCATTGGGCTGGAAATACCGGTTTTGGGATTCTGCACAGAAAGGGTTGGCAAACCGCTGAATCCACACGTGAGTTTAACTCTGTCAGTTGAATGCACACATTGACAACCATTCAGTTAGATAGCTCCGTTTTGGTTTTAGAAGCAGATATTTCTCTGTACAGCCTATGGTCCCATTCACTCGGGAATATCCCAACGCAGCTCCTAGAAGAAACGTGTTTCTGACTCGCTGAATCTCAACATAGATTCAACTCTCTTAGGTGAACGAACGCACAGCAGAGCAGTTTCAAGGAAACGTTTCTCCTGAGTTTTAGACGAAGTTTCCTGCTGTTTAGTACGGATGCCGGCATTGGGCTGGAAATACCGGTTTTGGGATTCTGCACAGAAAGGGTTTGCAAACCGCTGAATCCACACGTGAGTTTAACTCTGTCAGTTGAATGCACACATTGACAACCATTCAGTTTGATAGCACACTTTTGGTTTTAGAAGCAGATATTTCTCTGTACAGCCTATGGTCCCATTCACTCGGGAATATCCCAACGCAGCTCCTAGAAGAAACGTGTTTCTGACTCGCTGAATCTCAACATAGATTCAACTCTCTTAGGTGAACGAACGCACAGCAGAGCAGTTTCAAGGAAACGTTTCTCCTGAGTCTTAGACGAAGTTTCCTGCTGTTTAGTACGGATGCCGGCATTGGGCTGGAAATACCGGTTTTGGGATTCTGCACAGAAAGGGTTTGCAAACCGCTGAATCCACACGTGAGTTTAACTCTGTCAGTTGAATGCACACATTGACAACCATTCAGTTAGATAGCTCCGTTTTGGTTTTAGAAGCAGATATTTCTCTGTACAGCCTATGGTCCCATTCACTCGGGAATATCCCAACGCAGCTCCTAGAAGAAACGTGTTTCTGACTCGCTGAATCTCAACATAGATTCAACTCTCTTAGGTGAACGAACGCACAGCAGAGCAGTTTCAAGGAAACGTTTCTCCTGAGTTTTAGACGAAGTTTCCTGCTGTTTAGTACGGATGCCGGCATTGGGCTGGAAATACCGGTTTTGGGATTCTGCACAGAAAGGGTTTGCAAACCGCTGAATCCACACGTGAGTTTAACTCTGTCAGTTGAATGCACACATTGACAACCATTCAGTTAGATAGCTCCGTTTTGGTTTTAGAAGCAGATATTTCTCTGTACAGCCTATGGTCCCATTCACTCGGGAATATCCCAACGCAGCTCCTAGAAGAAACGTGTTTCTGACTCGCTGAATCTCAACATAGATTCAACTCTCTTAGGTGAACGAACGCACAGCAGAGCAGTTTCAAGGAAACGTTTCTCCTGAGTTTTAGACGAAGTTTCCTGCTGTTTAGTACGGATGCCGGCATTGGGCTGGAAATACCGGTTTTTGGGATTCTGCACAGAAAGGGTTGGCAAACCGCTGAATCCACACGTGAGTTTAACTCTGTCAGTTGAATGCACACATTGACAACCATTCAGTTAGATAGCTCCGTTTTGGTTTTAGAAGCAGATATTTCTCTGTACAGCCTATGGTCCCATTCACTCGGGAATATTCCCAACGCAGCTCCTAGAAGAAACGTGTTTCTGACTCGCTGAATCTCAACATAGATTCAACTCTCTTAGGTGAACGAACGCACAGCAGAGCAGTTTCAAGGAAACGTTTCTCCTGAGTTTTAGACGAAGTTTCCTGCTGTTTAGTACGGATGCCGGCATTGGGCTGGAAATACCGGTTTTGGGATTCTGCACAGAAAGGGTTGGCAAACCGCTGAATCCACACGTGAGTTTAACTCTGTCAGTTGAATGCACACATTGACAACCATTCAGTTAGATAGCTCCGTTTTGGTTTTAGAAGCAGATATTTCTCTGTACAGCCTATGGTCCCATTCACTCGGGAATATCCCAACGCAGCTCCTAGAAGAAACGTGTTTCTGACTCGCTGAATCTCAACATAGATTCAACTCTCTTAGGTGAACGAACGCACAGCAGAGCAGTTTCAAGGAAACGTTTCTCCTGAGTTTTAGACGAAGTTTCCTGCTGTTTAGTACGGATGCCGGCATTGGGCTGGAAATACCAGTTTTGGGATTCTGCACAGAAAGGGTTTGCAAACCGCTGAATCCACACGTGAGTTTAACTCTGTCAGTTGAATGCACACATTGACAACCATTCAGTTTGATAGCACACTTTTGGTTTTAGAAGCAGATATTTCTCTGTACAGCCTATGGTCCCATTCACTCGGGAATATCCCAACGCAGCTCCTAGAAGAAACGTGTTTCTGACTCGCTGAATCTCAACATAGATTCAACTCTCTTAGGTGAACGAACGCACAGCAGAGCAGTTTCAAGGAAACGTTTCTCCTGAGTCTTAGACGAAGTTTCCTGCTGTTTAGTACGGATGCCGGCATTGGGCTGGAAATACCGGTTTTGGGATTCTGCACAGAAAGGGTTTGCAAACCGCTGAATCCACACGTGAGTTTAACTCTGTCAGTTGAATGCACACATTGACAACCATTCAGTTAGATAGCTCCGTTTTGGTTTTAGAAGCAGATATTTCTCTGTACAGCCTATGGTCCCATTCACTCGGGAATATCCCAACGCAGCTCCTAGAAGAAACGTGTTTCTGACTCGCTGAATCTCAACATAGATTCAACTCTCTTAGGTGAACGAACGCACAGCAGAGCAGTTTCAAGGAAACGTTTCTCCTGAGTTTTAGACGAAGTTTCCTGCTGTTTAGTACGGATGCCGGCATTGGGGCTGGAAATACCGGTTTTGGGATTCTGCACAGAAAGGGTTTGCAAACCGCTGAATCCACACGTGAGTTTAACTCTGTCAGTTGAATGCACACATTGACAACCATTCAGTTAGATAGCTCCGTTTTGGTTTTAGAAGCAGATATTTCTCTGTACAGCCTATGGTCCCATTCACTCGGGAATATCCCAACGCAGCTCCTAGAAGAAACGTGTTTCTGACTCGCTGAATCTCAACATAGATTCAACTCTCTTAGGTGAACGAACGCACAGCAGAGCAGTTTCAAGGAAACGTTTCTCCTGAGTTTTAGACGAAGTTTCCTGCTGTTTAGTACGGATGCCGGCATTGGGCTGGAAATACCGGTTTTGGGATTCTGCACAGAAAGGGTTTGCAAACCGCTGAATCCACACGTGAGTTTAACTCTGTCAGTTGAATGCACACATTGACAACCATTCAGTTAGATAGCTCCGTTTTGGTTTTAGAAGCAGATATTTCTCTGTACAGCCTATGGTCCCATTCACTCGGGAATATCCCAACGCAGCTCCTAGAAGAAACGTGTTTCTGACTCGCTGAATCTCAACATAGATTCAACTCTCTTAGGTGAACGAACGCACAGCAGAGCAGTTTCAAGGAAACGTTTCTCCTGAGATTTAGACGAAGTTTCCTGCTGTTTAGTACGGATGCCGGCATTGGGCTGGAAATACCGGTTTTGGGATTCTGCACAGAAAGGGTTTGCAAACCGCTGAATCCACACGTGAGTTTAACTCTGTCAGTTGAATGCACACATTGAAAACCATTCAGTTTGATAGCACACTTTTGGTTTTAGAAGCAGATATTTCTCTGTACAGCCTATGGTCCCATTCACTCGGGAATATCCCAACGCAGCTCCTAGAAGAAACGTGTTTCTGACTCGCTGAATCTCAACATAGATTCAACTCTCTTAGGTGAACGAACGCACAGCAGAGCAGTTTCAAGGAAACGTTTCTCCTGAGTCTTAGACGAAGTTTCCTGCTGTTTAGTACGGATGCCGGCATTGGGCTGGAAATACCGGTTTTGGGATTCTGCACAGAAAGGGTTTGCAAACCGCTGAATCCACACGTGAGTTTAACTCTGTCAGTTGAATGCACACATTGACAACCATTCAGTTTGATAGCACACTTTTGGTTTTAGAAGCAGATATTTCTCTGTACAGCCTATGGTCCCCATTCACTCGGGAATATCCCAACGCAGCTCCTAGAAGAAACGTGTTTCTGACTCGCTGAATCTCAACATAGATTCAACTCTCTTAGGTGAACGAACGCACAGCAGAGCAGTTTTCAAGGAAACGTTTCTCCTGAGTTTTAGACGAAGTTTCCTGCTGTTTAGTACGGATGCCGGCATTGGGGTCGAAATACCGGTTTTGGGATTCTGCACAGAAAGGGTTTGCAAACCGCTGAATCCACACGTGAGTTTAACTCTGTCAGTTGAATGCACACATTGACAACCATTCAGTTAGATAGCTCCGTTTTGGTTTTAGAAGCAGATATTTCTCTGTACAGCCTATGGTCCCATTCACTCGGGAATATCCCAACGCAGCTCCTAGAAGAAACGTGTTTCTGACTCGCTGAATCTCAACATAGATTCAACTCTCTTAGGTGAACGAACGCACAGCAGAGCAGTTTCAAGGAAACGTTTCTCCTGAGTCTTAGACGAAGTTTCCTGCTGTTTAGTACGGATGCCGGCATTGGGCTGGAAATACCGGTTTTGGGATTCTGCACAGAAAGGGTTTGCAAACCGCTGAATCCACACGTGAGTTTAACTCTGTCAGTTGAATGCACACATTGACAACCATTCAGTTAGATAGCTCCGTTTTGGTTTTAGAAGCAGATATTTCTCTGTACAGCCTATGGTCCCATTCACTCGGGAATATCCCAACGCAGCTCCTAGAAGAAACGTGTTTCTGACTCGCTGAATCTCAACATAGATTCAACTCTCTTAGGTGAACGAACGCACAGCAGAGCAGTTTCAAGGAAACGTTTCTCCTGAGTTTTAGACGAAGTTTCCTGCTGTTTAGTACGGATGCCGGCATTGGGCTGGAAATACCGGTTTTGGGATTCTGCACAGAAAGGGTTTGCAAACCGCTGAATCCACACGTGAGTTTAACTCTGTCAGTTGAATGCACACATTGACAACCATTCAGTTAGATAGCTCCGTTTTGGTTTTAGAAGCAGATATTTCTCTGTACAGCCTATGGTCCCATTCACTCGGGGAATATCCCAACGCAGCTCCTAGAAGAAACGTGTTTCTGACTCGCTGAATCTCAACATAGATTCAACTCTCTTAGGTGAACGAACGCACAGCAGAGCAGTTTCAAGGAAACGTTTCTCCTGAGTTTTAGACGAAGTTTCCTGCTGTTTAGTACGGATGCAGGCATTGGGCTGGAAATACCGGTTTTGGGATTCTGCACAGAAAGGGTTGGCAAACCGCTGAATCCACACGTGAGTTTAACTCTGTCAGTTGAATGCACACATTGACAACCATTCAGTTAGATAGC